>NC_079189.1:481151236-482513929 GCF_029499605.1 Hyla sarda
CCCGAAGCGCTTAGAAGAGGCCTCCCCGGTGAAGATAGCAGCCCGGACCACCTCCTCACCGGACCACCTCCTTACCGGACAGCCCTGCAGGACCGGACCAGCGCCGAGCGGAGGTGAGTACTCAGAACTAAAGGGGGTGAGAGGGGGCTGGATGATGTTGAAGGCCGCAGTGGTCTTCAACCTGCGGACCTCCGGAGGTTTCAAAACTACAACTCCCAGCAAGCCCGGACAGCCGATGGCTGCCCGGGCTTGCTGGGAGTTGTAGTTTTGAAACCTCTGGAGGTCCGCAGGTTGAAGACCACTGCGGGTGGGGGAGTTCACTCGAGTATAAGCCGAGGGGGGTGTTTTCAGCACGAAAAATCGTGCTGAAAAACTCGGCCTATACTCGAGTATATACGGTAAATTACAAATCTGTTTAACTTTCTGGCACCAGTTGATTTAAAAAAAAATGTTTTCCAGTAGAGTACCCCTTTAAGAATCAGAGAGCAATTAAAATGATAATTGAAGTGCCAAAATGGGGGCAAATTGGCAAGTATCGTACCAGCTGCTAAATTTCAGCTTTATGAGTGCTGGCTACATGGTAAGTATTTAGCATGAACACAAAAAAAAGGTTGCAGTAGCACAATAGATCAAAAAATTTAGGCTCTCAGAGCACTTTTTGATCAAAATGTGTCCCCCATTCACCATGTGGAGGTGGTCTCTAGCCTGAACCACATCAAAAATAATGACCTATGTTAAAGGGGTTCTCCACCCCTAGATATCTGATGTCTGAATGCAAGTGTCCCGCCACTGGGGACACCCAGACATCCGGTGCACGGAGCAAACTTCGCTCCGTGCTGGATGACTGGCAATGTGGGGCATAGGCTCGTGACATCACGGTCACGGCCCGCTAGTGACGTCACGACCACGCCCCCTCAATGCAAGTCTATGGAAGGGTGCGAGACAGCTGTCACGCCCCCTCCCATAGACTTGCATGGAGGGGGCGTGGTCATGACATCATGAGCATGGCCGTGACGTCACAAGCCTCCGGCGCTGCACCTGATGCTCTAAATGAATGCCGGTTGCAGCAGGGAGATAGCGGGGGTCCCCAGCTGCAGGACCCCTGCAATCAGACATCTTATCCCCTATTCTTTGGATAGGGGCAGTGGCGTTGCTAAGGTTGGTGTCACCCGGTGCGATATAAAATGGTGTCACCCCATACCTACCCCCCCAGTAAGTTTTTAGCCTGTTGTGACAGGCGCCACTGATGTAGAGCAGTGTGAAAAATTCCAGTATAATAATCAAATATACCAATTGCCAAAGAATGGGAAAGCGCTAAAAAAGGTTTCACCAATTAAAACTACAACTCCCAGTATGACCTAAGCAGTGGTGAGGTTATGCTGGGAGCAGGCCCGGTGCTGTCATAAGGCAAACCATGCGTCCGCTTGAGGGCGCATGGACTCGCAGCTGATGGGGGCGGAAAAATGAAGACTTTTTTTTTATACTAAGACCCCCACCTGTGCGCCCCGCCGCCGCACAGCAGAGGTCACTGCCACCACTCCACCCTCTCTGGTTTTATTGCTGCGGCCCACCGAGATTCCCGAAATGGAGCTTCGCTTGTGTAGGCAGAAATCCTTGCACCGGCCCTGGCTGAGAGTTGTAGTTTTACTCATCACAACTGCAGAACTTACAAGTGACTACAGCTCTGATGGGACATAATGAGGAAATAATAATAATAATAATAATAATACACAATAATATCAGTGACTACAGGTGACTTCTCTATAGTCTTTCCTTATGCACCCTCATCATACATAAGGAGGATAATCCTCCTGCCAGTGGCACCCCCCATCATCCAGGATGGTGGGGGTGCTACTGGCAGAGTGATGATCCTCCCAATGGATTATGAGAGTGCTAAGGCCAGGATGATGGGGGTGCTACATCTGCAGGGGCATCCTCCTGCCAGCAGCACCCCCATCATCCCGGAGGATGATCTGCTGATGGATGATGGGGGTGCAGCACCCCCATAATTCCTCAGTAGCACCCTCATCATACATAAGGAGGATCCTCCTCCTATCAATGCCCCCCCCCCCCCAGAGCCTCTCAGCACCCCCTTTCTCCCTGTTAAATTAAAACATGAAATCGGTGTTTCCCAACCAGGGTGCTTCCAGCTGTTGCAAAACTACAACTCCCAGCATGCTTGGACCACCAAAGGCTGTCCGGGCATGCTGGGAGTAATAGTTTTGCAACAGCTGGAGGCACCCTGGTTGGGAAACACTGCATTATATACACAGTTTTGCAGAGAGGTCTCACCAGTCTCTTGTCTTCACTTTCTCCTCTCCCCGGGCGGCTCCAGGTCCAGGAATGTCGGGGGGTTGGGGAGGAATTTATCACCCATGAATCCTCAGAAGACGCGGAGCACATGAGGCAGGGACACGTCGGGGGAGGGAGCAGACGTGTGCACGGCACTTCTGTTCCCAGAAAGCATTGCAGGTCTTAAAGAGGCAGCTTCCTGGGGCTGGGGGATAGGATTGTGTCGGGGGCTGAAATTGGAGTGCGGCAGCCTGCAGGTCATGAAAGAAGCGCTCTTCTGTCTGGGGATGCTGCAAATACCGGCTGAGTTGAGTGACGGTGTGCAGATGCGGGGGGGGGGGGGGGGGTGCTGCCGGCCCTGGTGTCACCCCTCCAGGCTGGTGTCAAATGGTGCGCTCCGCACCCCCCGCACCCGGGTCGCAACGCCACTGGATAGGGGATAAGATTTCTAGGTGTGGAGTACCCCTTTAAACAAATTTTAATAAATACCTATGTATTTCATGATTATTTCTAAGTGCGGAGTTAAGTACAGTGAATAAATAGTAAATCCCCACTGTAACAGCTGTACTGTGCTGAAATAATGGTCTATAAATACTCTGTGTGACCATTTTTAGATCTGATGCCTTTGCCATGGTAACAACAGTATCTATTAAAAACCTCTAATAACAGGTATTCCGTTTCACCTTCACGAGTAATATTTAAGTTGATCTTCTCACACAAACAGTAAGTTTAACACTTGATTGCAGTAAGATTTATTTTAATGTGTAGCTGTGGTTTATATTAATAGGCAGAAGATGATTGTTTTTGTAGAATTACAATTTTAACTGTAAATGTGTAATGCAGACTATTTAGACCATTTTGGATTCAGAAAGCAGATGAACAACAAAAGAAATGTTGTGCAAAGGTGTCCATAACCTTTAAAGGGGTACTCCGCCCCAGACATCTTATCTGTCTGATCGCGGGGGTCCCGCCACTGGGGACCCCCGCAATCTCAGCAGCGGCACACCACCGTCATCACTACACAGCAAACTCGCTCTGTGCGTGATGACGGGGCGATGCAGGGGACGGACCACCCCCGTGTTGTCACACCCTGCCCACTCAATACAAGTCTATGGGAGGGGGAGTGGTGATTGTCATGCCCCTTCCCATAGACTTGTATTAAGGGGGTGGGGCGTGATGTCACAGAGGGCAGAGCCGTGACTTCACGATGCTCCGTCCCCTGCATTGCCCCGTCATCACGCACAGAGCCAGTTTGCTCTGTAGTGATGACGGCGGGGTGCCACTGCAGACATTGCTGGGGTCCACAGTGGCAGGACCCCCGCGATGAGACATATTATCCCCTAATCTTTAGATAGGGGATAAGATGTCTGGGGCAGAGTACCCCTTTAAGGCTGCTTGAACCTGTTGTGTTTGTGGCCGTGTCTAGTTATCGAGGCCAAGAAAGCAACCTTAATGGTAACTATAAACACCTTTGAATTTTTTTTTTTTTTTACTGTTTTCTTTTGTGAATGTAGTTTAAGCGAATAGTGTTCAATAAAAATTTCCTAGAATTAAGCTGCAACTCAGGGATGGATATGATTAACCCATCAGAGTCTGCTTGCATATTGGGTGATCCTCACAATGCCCCTTCCAAATGTCCTCAGTCAAATTCCAGGCACAGAAAATGATCTCTACCTTAAACAGGTTCCAGAAGCTGTTCTGTAAGCTCTCCTGTACATAACTTTAGTTTTATTACAATGGTTTTTTAATATAGAGAATATGAGAATATAATAAACAGTAGAGGGAAAAAAAAACATGCCTCTATGTAGCATATACAGTATAAAACATCATTATATGGGAATCCAGGAAATCACTATTTTTCCAGTAAAATGTTTAGGCTACAGATAGACTCCCCATAGGTTGACGATGAACATGTTGCCGCAATAACAAAGGATGCAGAGATCTTCACTACTAATGATATGTTTCTGCTCACTGTCAGAAGATGGGAGAAGACAGTAGGGGACTATTGCAAAATTCCATTATTATTGTCCAAGTTTGAAAGCAATACCTACTGACGTGTGCTGACATTGTTACATTTTTACTGCCTAATTACCAGGCTATTTTAAAAGCAATATGGAGCTTGGCACCTTTGCTCAATATCCTGTGACCCAATGAATCATGCCTTCTTTAACTTGGTATATCAGCAAAGGCATTTATAGAACTTATTATTGAATCATCACTAATACTTGTCACAAGACACAAGAGCACCATTCACAAGCACAGATGTTTAGTGAAGTAGTTCTTCATATGTGGGTCTTTTCCTGACTGTTTCTGGCCTAGTGACCCTTAGTTATTGCTTTAAAGGGGTACTCCACTGCCGCAGCGACTGTCACGCCCCCTCCCATAGACTTGCATTGAGGGGATGGGCGTGACGTCACACGGGGGTGGAGTCCTGACGTCACGGACTTTCGTTCCCGTAGTCGCGACTCAGACCCTCCAGCGGAAGGTGGGTGCCACATGCAATAATGCGGGGGTCCCCAGTGGCGGGATCCCCGCGATCAGACATCTTATCCCCTATCATTTGGATAGGGGATAAGATGTCTAGGGTGGGAATACCCCTTTAAGGATAGAGTCAGATGAACGGAGCTTCTGACACAAGTGTGAACATACCCTAAGGTGGATAATGTGTCACCTGCAATCTGGAAGTAGCAATAACAAGTCATATTACATCATTTTTATTTTTACATGATTTCCAGACATATATCTTTCTTTTCCCTCCAGACAAACCCTTGTCTGTGTGTTTTTCTTTAGGGTAAAGCTGCAGTTTTACCTGCAAACATGGTGCTGCAGTAACCAGCTCGGTGTCATTTTGGCCATGTTTAGCCCTACATTACATGTGGCTGTAACCCCTAAATAGGGAATCTATCTAGATACACAGTGAAACAGCTGCTAAGTCCATGTCATTGTAAAACCATGTAGATTTTCCATTCCAGGAAACCTATGTAAAAATTCTATAGGGAGTTGTACAATTGTCACAGTGCTTTTTAAGAAACAAAGGAAAAGTTGACCAGTTTCCCATAGCAACCAATCAGATTGCTTCCTTTAGTTTTTAGAGGCCCTTTCAAAAATGAAAGAAGCGATCTGATAGGTTGCTATGGGTAACTGGACAACTTTTCCTCTGCACAAGATTTTATGAATCTCCCCCAATATCTCACAGGCAAGGTGCATAGAAAAATCTGAGATATTTTTAGCCCACCTCAGGAGGGTGTGGATGTCAAGGTCGAATGTCATTGGATTGTAGTCCCAGCCTCCAGATTGACCTGGGCTTCATAACAGCGATGGGCGACGCTGTAGCTGAACACAGGAGTGATTGGAACTACAGTGACCCCCCGACCTACGATGGCCCCGACATACGATAGTTTCAACATGCGATGGCCTCTCAGAGGCCATCGCATGGTGAAGGCAGCATCAACATACGATGCTTTTGTATGTCGGGGCCATCGCATAAACGGCTATCCGGCAGCGCAGACTGCTTCAGCTGCCACCGGATAACCGTTTACGGTGCCCTGTGTGGTCCGCTGACGATCACTTACCGGCGCGTCCTCTTCGGGATCCCCTGCGTCATCGGCGCTCCCCATTGTCGTCATCACGTCGCTGCGCACGCCATCCCGTCATTCAATAGGAGAGGCGTGCGTAGCGACGTGATGGCGGCGCCGGAGAGCGCGGATGCCGGGGAAGCAGAGGGGACACCCCGGGGATGCGGTGACAGCGATGGAAGGCGACATCCAGGGCAGCGGTGATGGTCCAGAGTGGCGGGGACAGGTGAGTACAACTTCCTCTAACAGTGGTCTACAACCTGCGGACCTCCAGATGTTGCAAAACTACAACACCGGCTGTCCAGGCATGCTGGGTGTTATAGTTTTGCAACATCTGGAGGTCCGCAGGTTGTCGACCACTGTCCTATACTTTACATTGCACGGATCCCTCAACATACGATGGTTTCAACAAACGATGGTCCATTTGGAACGGATTACCATTGTATGTTGAGGGACCACTGTACAACTAGACCCAGAGGCACACAAACCCATTACAGTATGGTTCTTGGCTGCAATTTTTCTATGAAGGCCACTTCTGACAACCTTTCTCCAAACTCTAGGTGGGTGTACCACTCACTGATTTCTACCAGTTCTGGGGTGATGGCACTACTGGGCATCTTTCAATTTCAAAAGGAAGTAAACAAAGTAAACATGATGGGGGAAATTTATCAAAACCTGTCCAGAGGAAAAATTGCTGAGTTGCCCATAGCAACCAATCAGATTGCTTCTTTCATTTTTGAAAGGGCCTCTGAAAAATGAAAGAAGAGATGTGATTGGTTGCTATGGGCAACTCAGCAACTCTTCCTCTGGACAGGTTTTGATAAATCTCTACTGATGCGTTTAACATCTGCTGCCCAACGTTACCTTGGCGACCACTGCATCTACAGAGCCCAACTGTAATGAACTTACTTGGCCTGGCTGCAATGCCAACTCTGGTTGTCTCTCAGGTGGCTGGCAGTGTTGCTGATGTAGTATAACCACCTTGGGGAGATTTATCAGGTTTTTTTTCTTATAAAAGTTTCACAAAAAGTCACACGTACGCCTAAGCAATTTTTTGTGTGACTTTTGTGGGTAAGCAAAAAATACCAATCAGTCCTACCTAAGCAATTTTCAGTTTTCACTTTGCAGTGGTCGGGAATTTATCAAGTGTGAAAGTCGCACATAAGCATAAAAAGTTGCAAACCCCATGTGGCTTTTTGTGCGACTTCTTGTATAGCTCCGCTCCACGGCCACCCGCCCGCATCTACCACTCACCCGCTAGCTATTGCAGGACTACAACTCCCAGCATGCCCTTACAGTGAGGACATGCTGAGAGTTGTAGTCCCAATAGCTTGCGGGTGGGTGGCTGGCGTGCGTAGCTGGCTGACAGGTATATGAAATTACAGCACTGTAATTTCATATTTCCAGGGCAGACCTGTGATTGGCCCGGACCTTCTGGCCTATCACAGCTGCCAGAGGGAATTATGAAGTTACAGTGCCATAACTTCATTTTCCCCGTTAGGAAGCCAGGAAGCAGAACGTAATGCTGCCCGCTTCCCTGGCTTCCTTGTCACCCAACTGCACAGCACGACTACAGTAAGGACATGCTGGGAGTTGTAGTCATGTGGTGCAGGTGGCAGATGTGCAGGCAGGTGACAAGCTTGTCAGCTGCCCGTACTTCTCCCACCTCGCAGCACTACTACAACTCCCAGCATACCCTTACAGTAAGGGCAGGCTGGGATTTGTAGTCAAGCCACAGGGGCAGGTGACAATCTGCTCCCACCGCATGACTACAACTCCAGGCATGCCCTTCCAGTAAGGGCATGTTGGGAGTTGTAGTCATGAGGCGGGGGCAGGTGACAAGCACATCTCCCGCCTGCCCGTGTCACATGACTACAACTCCCAGCATGGCCTTACTGTAAGGGCATGTTGGGAGTTGTAGTCGTGCAACGTGGATGGCTGGAGATGTGCAAGCGGGTGCTTGTCATCCGCCTGCACTTCTCCCGCCAGCCCGCCATTGCATGACTACAACTCCCAGCATGCCCTTACAGTGAGGACATACTGGGAGTGGTAGTTGCGCGTCGGTGGGCGGGAGATGTGCGGGCAGGTGACAATAAATGTACTAACCTATTTTCCGTGGGTTTTTTTTCTTCTAATTTCAGATCTGTGTATCCTGTGGACTACTTCAGATTCAGTGGACTACGTCGATGACCAGCATTTTTTGTTTAGCGCTAATAAAATGGTTAACGAGGGCTTGTGGGGGAGTGTTTTTTGGAATAAAAGTTGTTTAAATGTGTTGCGCTTTTTTAATTTACTTTGCAGGCTTAGTAGTGGAAGCTATCTAATAGACGGAGTCTATTACTAAATCGGGGCTTAGCAATAGCCCCAAAAACACCTAGCGTTAACCCCAATTATTACCCCGTTACCCACTGCCACAGGGGTTCAGGGAAGAGCCGGTACTAACAGGCCCGGAGCATCAAAAATGGCGCTCCTGGGCCTAGACGGTAACAGGCTGTCATTATTCAGGCTGGGGAGGGCCAATAACAATGGTCCTAGCCCACCCTGGTAGCGTCAGGCTGTTGCTGCTTGGTTGGTATCTGACTGAGAATAAAAATAGGGGGAACCCTATGAGTTTTTATTTCTTTTATATTAATTATTCATGCAAAAAAAAATTTGGGGGGTTCCCCATATTTTCATTCTCAACCAGAAACCAAACAAGCAGCAACAGCCTGATGTTACCAGGGTGGACAAGGACCATTATTACTGGCCCTCCCCAGCCTAAATAACAGCAGCCTGTTACCACCTAGGCCCAGGAGCACCATTTTTGATTCTCCGGGCCTGTTGGTACCGGCTCTTCCTGCAAAAAAACTTTTTAGAAAAAAGTGTGGGGGGAGTGCTACTAAAATATAACTTTTAATATAATAATTATTAAAATACACCACTGAAGTGATAGTGAACCAATACCATCTTAAAAACTAATACACAGGATCCACTCTAGGTTACCACCCGTGTGGTGGATTTACCAGTATTCAGAGCGCCACCAATCCGGTGGATTTATATGAATATATACCGTTCTCAGATATATATCGTTCTGAGGAGCGTATATTGGAGGCAGCGCAGAGAAGCCGGTCGGACTGTTACTGGCTCCCCGCCAATGCGGGTTTGCGCACCTTCCGGGATCCTGTAATTGGCGGTTACATCAGCGGACTGTACTGGGAGACGGACCACGGACTGTTATCTCCTTTGGATCCGCTGTAATTACACCCGCATAGTGGCACCTAGTATCGGGGTGCCACATGTAGATCAATTACACCTGTATAGTGGCACTTGGCACAGGGGTGCTACATGCATTTATCTATGTTTATATATTGAGTGACGCCATTGTTATCTCCTTATCTCACACATTTTCCACATTGTTGAGACTTTCTTTCTATATATATGAAGTTCTCCTGATGACGCTCTAGATTAGGGCAGAAACGCGTAGAGAACGATATATATCTGAGAACGGTATATATTCATATAAATCCACCGGATTGGTGGCGCTCTGAATACTGGTAAATCCACCACACGGGTGGTAACCTAGAGTGGATCCTGTGTATTAGTTTTTAAGATGGTATTGGTTCACTATCACTTCAGTGGTGTATTTTAATAATTATTATATTAAAAGTTATATTTTAGTAGCACTCCCCCCACACTTTTTTCTAAAAAGTTTTTTTGCATTTTTGATGCTGGGAGATGATATGACCCCTTGTAGGTCAGCTAAATCATTCTACATACAAAAAAATTTTTTACCGGCTCTTCCTGGCACCCCTGTGGCCATGGGTACTTTTGTAATAATTGGGGGTTGGCGCTAGCAGTTTTGGGGGCTAACGCTAAGTCCCGGCTTAGTCATGGACTCTGTCTATAAGACAGCTTCCACTACTAAAAATTATATATAAACTCGTATATATATATATATATATATATATATATATATATATATGTTTTGCATTTGTTTTTCACAGCTGTGACTTGAGGGGGAGGGGGGGTTATAAAGTGGTATTCGGAAGTCATTTATTGGTTTTTGCTTGCGTGTGCTAAAAAAAAAAATGGTATTCAAAAGTGATTTATTGTTTTTTGCTTATGTGAGCCAAGTTCATCAACCCACTGAGCTTGTATGATACATATGTCACACATAAGCAAACCCCCCCCCCCCAAAAAAAAAAATAAAAAAATGACTACAGAACTTACCAAAGTGACAATGATAAATGTCCCCCCTTGTGTATTGTTGCTATACTCAGGCTTGCCATGGTGTATGATCTGTTACATTGGTCTTCCACAACCTTACCTTTGTAGCATGACTGTGTTTCAACCTATATATGAAAATGTTGATTATTATCCCCCGCTTGGTATAATTGTTTATCATACACCTGACTATAATACTGCTAAATATCCGATTTTTTGCAAGTGTACCTATAGGAATTGATGCTGGTTTAAAGCCAAAGCATGGTCACAACAAATATTGATATGAATTAGATGTTCAATACGTTTGCATTTTGCTCACTAATAAATAATAAACTATTAACACTTCTATTTTTAAAAACATTCATACATTGCTGCATTCTTTCCACACCTGCCAAAAACTTTTGCACAGAACTACAGATGAATACCATCAGCTGATAATATAGAGGCGGCAGAGAAGCACCCTATGTATGTAAGGGTATGTTTACACTGCAGAATCTCCGCTCGGCAGCCGCCACCGAAAATACTTCGGTGGTAGGATAGTGCGGCACTACCATTGCCGGCTATGCAGTACTTGCGGAATTCCGCGCAAAGAATGAACATGTTCTTTCTTTGTGCGGAACAATTTCAGCAGTGGGAACTTGTCTTGCGGAAGACCCATTCACACTGATGGTACTGTTCACTGCGCGGAATTCTACTTGCGGAATTCTGCAGTGTGAATGCACCCTTATAAGGCTAAAACACAGAGGTTAAAAAACAAAGCAGGTTTTTAAAGGGGTACTCTGCTGGGAAAAAAATTATATTAAATCAACTGATGCCATGATGTTAAACAGATTTGTAAATTACTTATCAGCTGCTGTTTGCTCCACAGGAAGTTCTTTTCTTTTTGAATTTCCTTTCTGTCTGACCACAGTGCTCTCTGCTGACACCTCTGTCCATGTCAGGAACTGTCCAGAGCAGGAGACATTTTCTATAAGGATTGGCACCTACTCTGGGCTGTTCCTAAAATCGAAAGAGGTGTCAGCAGAGAGCACTGTGGTCAGACAGAAATTAAATTCAAAAGGAAAAGAACTTCCTCTGTAGCATACAGCAGCTGATAAGTACTGGAAGGATTAAGATTTTTAAATAGAAGTAATTTACAAATCTGTTTAACTTCCTAGCATCAGTTGATTTAAAAAAAATAAATAAAATATATATATATATATATATATATATATATATATATATATGTTTTCCAGCGGAGTACCCCTTTAATGTTCACATGGGATAAATTAGACAGACGTCTTTTGAAATCATATTATCCCATTTCTTAGACATCAATGGCAAAGGCTTTGGCCTTTATTTAATTAGAATTACAGTAAATTCCACAAAAAGACGTCAAAGACATGAGCAGTAAAAGTGCTACAAACACCGCCCTGCATGACTGTAATAGACTCTGCTGATAAGATCCTTATGTAAGACAGATTATATAATTTTTTTCTAACCAAGGCTTACAACACATATCAATAATGGAGCAGTCACTGTGGACTTTTATGGATTCATATCAGTAGTAGGTAGGCCATTGTCAAACCATTGGCCTCCAAGGGTATATGTGCAAAGGAATTCAATAGTAATATATACAACAGGAATACAACAGGAATTCAGTCATAGCATAAAATCATATTCAAATTGTACACAGGCACACAGATTCTTACATATATGTCTACCCAAGTACATTTACACACATACAAAAACGTCTGCACACATTTTTCTGTACTCTACACAGATAAGGTAAAGGGTTTTCATCTACTGCCTTTAGCACTTTTAAAATGTTTATACACAGCAATGATCTCAAATTGAGGCCCCCCAGATCTTGCAAAACTTCAACTCCCAGCATGCCCGGACAGCCAACGGCTGTCCGGGCATGCTGGAAGATGAAGTTTTGCAACATCTGAAGGGCAAGGGGCATTCCGGGCAAAAACATTTTATCCCCTACCCAAAGGATAGGGGATAAGATGTCTGATCCCGCCGCTGGGACCCCTCGCAATTTCCCTGCAGCACCCACATTTTATGCGGGAGCTGCATCTCCAGTTTCGGAAACCTCCGGGTTTCCGTGACTGGGGACAAGACGTCACGCCATGCCCCCTTCATTTATGTCTATGGGAGGGGGCGTGATGGCGTAAGCGGAATTTCTGCCCGTGTGAATAGACCTTTACTCATTTTGGTGGGCAACTCTGCACTGCGACAAGTACTGTGCCACATTCACAACTCAACACAACACAAATTTGGTAGTAGCTGTGCTGCATTACCTAATGTGAAGAGAGATGTGGTACCAGGCCAAGCAACTAAACATACAGATCTGGCCCTGGTAAAGGGGACAAGGGGCACTAAAGGGGAAAAGGTGCTTGTTGGAGTGCAACAACTCCTTCAATCCTATAGGCCATCAGAGACAAAGTCAAAGTAATTAAAATAAAATAAAAAAACTTTAACCTGTTGGGCACATCATGAAGTATGTGTACATGTGTGAATTACCTTCCCTATAGGGTCAACAACCAGTTACATCAGGAG
This sequence comes from Hyla sarda, assembly GCF_029499605.1. Taxonomy (NCBI): domain Eukaryota; kingdom Metazoa; phylum Chordata; class Amphibia; order Anura; family Hylidae; genus Hyla; species Hyla sarda. The sequence continues at coordinate 481,163,851 of NC_079189.1, forward strand.
GATCCCACAAGCAGAGAGGCCATACCTGCATGATCAAGAGTGAGAGCCTGGAAGTGATAGGCAGCTGTGCTCACGCTCTAATGGTCAAGTTCACAGACCCCCTTGCAGTTTAATCTCCTAGATGCCACTGCTTTGGTCAATGGCTGGATCTGAACAGCTAAAAAGGATCCATCAGCTCCTGAAATGATTGTGAGACTCCAAGAGCTAAAAGGTTTAGAATACCCTAAAGAGGTTGTCCGAGAGTTTGAAGGGGAACTCTGGGGGAAACAAGTGGAAAACTAATGTTTTCAAATCAAATGGTGCCAGAAAGTTAAACAGATTTGCAAATTACTTCTATTTCAAAATCTGAAGCCTTCCAGTACTTATCAGCTGCTGTACACACCAGAGGAGGTTGCATAGTTCTTTTCAGTCTCACCACAGTGCTCTCTGCTGACACTCTTTTTTTTATTATAAAAATACAAAACAATTCCAAAAAACAAGAACACAAAACAAGCTTAACTAGCTACAACAGAAATGTAAAATAAAATAAAACCCTGCCTAACCGGCCAGCCCAGCTTTAATAAATTCCAAAATATACCAAACTACAACTATTATACACCTAAGCAAACTATGAAATTCACACTCACTCACACACATAACAAAAATAAATAAATAAATAAATAAATATTATTTGCTCAACTTGGCTAATTAAATGAAATAAATAAACCAACATAAAATTCAGCACCACCTGGCTATAACTCAAAATCATCCATACTTGGGAAAATAAATAAATAAATAAATAAAGCAACAGAAAACATAACACACGCATAATCTCCAAAACTAAGAAAGACACACACACACACACACACATATATTGAGAATGAAAATAACAACAGCACAACTTGGCTTATTAAAAAAAAAAAAAAAAAAAAAAAAAAAAAAAAAAAAAAAAAAAAAATAAAAAAAAAAAAAAAAATTATTAAAAATAAAAATAAAAAATTACAAATAAAAAAAAAAAAAAAAAAAAAAAAAAAAAAAAAAAAAAAGAGGACACCTCTGCTTTTTAAATAAAAGTTATATATACACACAGACAAAAAACACCTATATACAATAATAATACTACATAACTACAACTGGTCCGACTGCCCTTTTCTTATGGCTAATGCAACAATATAAAACGAAATACATGACACAATATACCAACAAATAAATAAAATAAAACAATAATATAAAACAATATACATAGCACAGTATACATACAAATATAATAAATGTGCCTCACAAAAATACCTACAAAAACCCAAAAATAAATCCTACACTAAAACTGTGCCCTCTCCCACACCACCCCTCCTGTACATGGGCCAGTCCATAACCGTTCGTACAGTTCTTAAGTCCAGTCCTTAACTGACCCATGTCAGATCCCTTAAGGAAGAAAGAGAAAAAAAAATAAATAAATAAACAACACCCACAAATGCCCCCTCCCCACCTAGCACTCCAACCTACCAACTAAATACAACCTTACATACAAGACCATAACCCAATTTAGGTCCAAGTTCAGTGCCTGTAAGCCCTTCATACCATATCAGCTGAAAACAAAACAAAAAGCTATGGTGCACATGCAACAACCCACCACCAGGGAGAAGGATGGCAGATCTGATACACTGAAGAAATTTAAACTCTTTCCCTAACTCCCCCTACTATTCTCCCTAATTCTATCCCTTTATCAAACTGACCCTACTATCACCCTATCTCTATCCCTGTATGCCTTTCCTTAACCAAAATAAAGGTACTCTACCAAAAAGGTCTAGTACCTAGGGCACATCAAAAGAAAACCCTCTCCATAGGAGAGAAGCCCTACTGGTGTCAAGACTGCCATACTCCAAAGACCTGATCTTCCCGAGGTCACCAGTGATATTCCTACAGACCTCCACCTCGGAGAGGACTTTCTGCTGGGTTGACACTAAACACCGTGCATTCCACGTGTGATACTTAACCACTAAGCTAACTAAAAATAAAGTGCCCCGATCTCGGCCACCGAGGGTCCTGAATGCCCCATAAGCCCACTCCGGATAGGTAAGGCCGGCAAGCTGACTCCAGCCAATGGAAGCGCCCACCCGGTTGTAGACCCCTACGTTAAAGGGACAATGAAGCAGGAAGTGGTCCATGCTTTCCAGCGTGTCCACACACTCTTCTCGGGGACACCCCCGGTCATCAGAGTTCCTGTACTTCAGGTTGTCCCTTACACCTAGCTTCCCCTGAAAGCAGCGCCAGGCCAAGTCCCAAAACTTCTGGGGGATCCTTTTCAAGTTTAAAAGATACAACCCCACCCTCAGATCCCGACCTGGGCAGTCCCTGAGCGCCAGAGGCTTCTGGAAGTGGGTCAACAGAACCCGTTTGTCAAGGAACTGCCTTGACTGGGTCCTGATCTCCCACACTCCCAGACCCCACCGACGTAACGCCTTCAGAGTCGGGGTAGCGTAAGCCGGAAGATATCCATGGGGTGTACGGAGGTCCTTCACTTGCCCTCCTCTCTCCCATTCCTGGAAGAAAGGCCGAAACCATTCCCTGCAGGAGAGTACCCACGGAGAAGCCCTCTCTTTCCAGAGGTTCGAGATGTTAGCTTTCAAGAAGGTGTTTGTTAAGAACACCACAGGGTTTACCATAGATAAACCCCCTAGTCTCCTCGTACGGTACGTAACCTCCCTCTTGACTAGGTTCAACCTGTTCCCCCATAACAGTTGGAAAAACAGGCTGTAGACCCTAGTGTAGTAAGCCTCTGGCAAGATACATACACTGCCCAGATAGATAAACAAGGGGAGCAGGTATGATTTGATCAGGTGTACCCTTTCTCTGAGAGTCATAGACCAACCCTTCCACTGATTCACCCTCTGAGTGGCATCATGGAGCTTACCGTCCCAGTTTTTGGTGGGATAATCATCCTGGCCGAATGTGATGCCCAGAATTTTTGCTGAGTCTTGGGGCCCTGGGAGGGTGTCCGGGAGATCAAATGTGGGATCCCCCTCTCCCAGCCAGAGACTTTCACACTTTTCCCGGTTGATCTTGGACCCGGATGCCTCCGAGTAGCGCTCCACCTCTGACATCACCACATCGACCTCCTCCCTCGAGGAGACGAAAATAGTGACATCATCAGCGTACGCCACCACTCTCTGGGTGACATCCAGCTCCACCAGACTCATCCCGACTCCCGCCAACGGCCCACGATCTACTCTCCGGACGAAGGGATCAATCGAAAACACGTATAAAAGCGGGCTCAAAGGACAACCCTGACGGACTCCGGACCCCACCTCAAAAGAGCGGCCAGACCACCCGTTCACCAGTGGGAAACTCTCTGCCCCGGCATACAAGATCTTAAGCCAATTCACAAAAGTACTCGGTAAGCCATATCTCAGGAGGACGGACCAGAGGTACTCGTGGTTCACCCGATCAAATGCTTTGGCCTGATCCAAGGACAGCAAGTACCCCTTCCAGAGACCCGCACTACTCCGCTCCACTGCCTCCCTGACACTGAGGACAGCACTTAAGGTGCTTCGGCCTGGAACAGAGCAGTTCTGAGCCCCCGAAAGGAGCCGGGGTGCAAACTTCACCAGCCGATTAAACAGTATCTTGGCCAGAAGCTTCCTGTCCGTATTGAGAAGAGCTATGGGCCTCCAATTCTCAACACGGCTAGGATCTTTACCTTTTGAGAGAAGAATCAGGGCTGACCTCCTCATTGACTTTGGCAGAGTGTCCGAGGAGAGACACTCATTGAACACCTTGGTCAAGAGGGGAGCTAAAGACTCCTTAAAGGTCTTATACCACTCGGATGTTAAGCCATCTGGACCTGGCGACTTCTTGGGGGCGAGCCCCTCGATCGCCAGTCTCACTTCCTCTTCCCTGATATCTTCTGCCAAAACATCAAGAGAGGGGTCTACCCCTGGCTCAGGAATGGCTTCAGCCAGGAAAACCGACATCCTGTCTCGATCTAGATCCTTCCTCCCCAAGAGGTGTGAGTAGAAGGATCTGACGACCTCCAGGATCCCTGATCTGGACCGATTCAGAGATCCTGTACTATCAACCAGTCCTGAGACTACTTTACTACTCACTGACATCTTGCAGTTCTTGTAAGGGTCGGGAGAGCGGTACTTCCCGTAATCCCTCTCAAAAACCAAAGATGCGTGCCTATCGTACTGACACCTCATCAGCAAGGACTTCACTCTGGAGATATCATCACGACTACCTCCAGTCGAGACAAGAAACTCGAGTTTCCTCCTCAGACCCTGATACAGGCGATACCTATTCAGGGACCTGAGGCTCGAGAGCTGGCGGAAGAACCCCGCAACCCGCTTCTTGAATATCTCCCACCACTCTGACTTACTACTACAAAGGCCCAGTAAAGGTACCTGACTCTGAAGAAAATCCTCAAAGGACTGTCTTATCTCCGCTTCCTCCAGGAGGGACGAATTCAGCTTCCAATAACCTTTACCCATCCGGGGGGTCTCTGAAACATTCAGGGAAAACAAAATCATACAGTGATCAGAGAACTCCACCTCAACCACGGACACTGCGGAAGAGACGGCTTCCTCCTTTAAATAAAACCTGTCTATCCTAGACCTGCGACTACCTTGATGATAGGTGAAACCCGCGTGGCCTGAGGGGCTCCGGATGTGGGCATCCTCTAGGCGAGCTTCCCTAACTATATTATTAAGGGCCACACTATCGCAATCCAGCGGACCGTTGGAGCCTCTCCTATCTTGGGACCTTGTGACATTATTGAAGTCCCCTCCAAAGATCACCAGCCGGCTAGTAAAAAGGAAGGGCTTAATCCTCATAAAGAGATTTTTACGGCCCAGCTTTGTTTGTGGGGCATAGATGTTTATGAGCCGGAGCTCTTGTCCCTTCATGAGGACATCTAAGATCAGGCACCTCCCCATTTCTAACTCAATAACCCGTCTGCATTCAACCGGAGCGGTAAAAAGGACCGCCACCCCACTATACGGCTCAGCCGCAAGAGACCAGTGGGAGGGCCCGCGCCTCCACTCTCTTCTGGCTTTCACCAGAGAGGCTAGATCTGACAACCTGGTCTCCTGTAAAAGGAAAATGTCGGCTTCAACACGGCCGAGAAAATCGAAGGCTGCGAATCTAGCCGTATCCGACTTTATACTGGCACAGTTAATAGATGCCAGCGTCAATGGGGTGAGTGCCGCCATCATTGGTGATTGAGTTAGACGGCCACACCTTTACTTCTGTTTCCCCTTCTTTTTTGCCCCCTCATCCCCTGAAGAAGAGGAAAGGGCAGGACCACTTTTCAACCTTTTCTTAGACTCTGATTGGTCCATGGGGTCCCCGTCTCCGTCCGGCCCCAGTCTAGCCCTGCCTTCCGAGGAAGGTGCCTCCGCAGGGCAGGGCCCAGTTCCCCCCAGAGGCTCTCTCACCCTAGGCACCCCGCCCTCACCTTCCCCCTCCAAGGAGGGGGAGGAGATGGTATCGAGGACGAGGTACCGGTTTGACAGGTCAATCAGAGGGGGGGCAGTCAGGCTTCCGTTTTGGACCTGGCCCGTAGTACAAGGCTTAACAGAGGGCTCCGACCTCTTCTTTCTCCCTTTTCTTTTGCCCTTGTCTTTCTTTTTTGGCCTCTCCCCACTCTCCTCATCCACACTTTCATAGTGGGAGGAATCGGAAGGGTCGGCCATATTGCCTTCCTCTCTGCGCAGCCTCCTGATCTCCTCATTCAGCACATTCTCCCCCAGAGCTTCAGTGGTTACAGGGCCAGCTTCAGGACCAGGGGCCGGAGCTACCCCAGTCACCTGGGCACTCTCCAGCTCCCTATTCCTCCTACGAGTTTCCTCCCGCCTTAGTTTGGCGGGGCCCTTTATCCTCGTCACTAGCCCTGTTGTGCCCCCATCCCTGCTCGTACCCTCCCCAGCCGAGGCAACTTCACAGCTCTCCCCGGCCGGAGCAGTCGCAGCACGGGCGAAAGCACTCGGACAACGGCTGAAAGGGTGCCCGAGGACACCACACAGGTGGCACCGAATCTGCCTACAGGATGCGGCCAGATGACCCACCCCACCACACAAAGCACAGACCTGTACAGTACAGGCTGCGCTAAAATGGGTGGGGCTGCCGCACCTGTGACAGACCTTAGGCTGCCCCTGGTAGAAGACCTGGATCCTGTCACGTCCAAGGAAGGCGGCTGACGGAATGTGGGCAACTGTACTACCTGAACGTTTGAGTTTGACGGAAAACGTCCAGGCCCCGGACCAGATCCCGTGCTCATCCAAATTTTTCTTGGGCATGTCCGTCACATCCCCATATCGACCGAGCCAGGTCATGATGTCATAACAAGAAAGTGACTCATTACGGGTCAAAACTGTCACTTTCTTGACTGAGTTCTGACGGGAAATCGCCTTTACAGCAAAATCCCGCCAGCCGGGCTCGTTCTTCGCAACTTCGTAGTTTGACCAGAAGAGTTCGAGACCCTCCGGCCGAACGAAACTGACGTCAAACTCAGACGAACCGTAGGGGTGGATCAGGGCAAAGATGTCACTCGCCCTGAATTCCATCTGGAGGAGGAGCTCAACCACTTTAGCGCGAGGCGGGCACGCATCCTCGCCCCTCCAAATCAGACGGACCACATTCCTACGGTTATTGTCCTGCCCGGGTGTCGGGAGGGACCAGACCACCTCCCCATTCTGCTCTCGGAAAGCCCCCAAACCGTGCCTCTCTATCCAGAAAGACAGGTCGACCTCACCCCTTCCCTCTACCTGGATCGACCTGTCGCCCCTACGCAGAGCCTCCAGGAGGCGCTGTTGCAAGTAACCCCCGGGGCCGGACGGAGATGGGGACCCCACCGAATCCCCGGCAGCAACACTGGCATAGCTCCTAGGAGCAGTCACTGCCGGGGGGGCAGCCGGACCAGACCCAGACCCAGGAGCACCATTCACACCACAACTCCCATCATCCATACCAGATGTTGCATTCACACCACCACTACTCCCACCATCATTCACTCCACTGGCACTCCTCCCAATCACAACACTACCACCCCCATCATTCTCACAACCTGCACTCACTTCCTGCCTAACATATCCTGGGCTGGCTGGGACCTGTAGTACCGCCGGTTTTAATACAGGTTTTCTTGCTGGCTTAGCTGCCGCTGGGGTCAACGCTGATGGCTCCTCCTTCATAGGCGATGTTACCACCTGAGTCTGGGGCTGCCCCACCGGGCGCACCCCAGCTCCTCCCACAATGCCACCACTAGGCTTGCCCGACCGTTCAGGCTCTGCTGATGACACTGACGCCCGGACACTCTCCCCCCTTACAGAGGAGTGCCCCGCAGCGCCCGCAGAAACCACAGTACTCGGGGGACCGCCCCCCGAGCACACCGACCGACCTTTCTCTGCTTCCGACACCCGGACACTCCCCCCCCTCACAGGAGAGTACCCAGCAGCGTCGGTAGTGCCCACAGCACTCGGGGAACCGCCCCCCAAGCACACGGCAGCATAGCTCTTCTCTGGCATTTGGACATGCCCCCCGCCACCCTGGGGCGTCCCAGCAGCGCCAGAGTTGCCCAACATGAGCCCATCCTGCCCTTCCCTACCGGCAGGACGGGTGGGCTTCACATCTATTGCGTCCATAGCCATTTCAGACGCCATTCTATACCCCCCTTGCTGGCCCCGCTCCACCACAGGAACGGCGTCTTGCAGTTTGGGGGGCTCAGCAGCCTGAACCAGCTTTGCAGCTGACCCAGACTGCTGGAAAGGTACGAACATGTACTGCACAGATTGTTGGGTCTTCTGCTTCTTTGCTTTACGCCTGACTTTTCCATCCTCGCACTGATCTTCACCGAAGGTGAAATTCTGGAGGTGGACTGGGGATTCCTGCATGACAATTGCCCTCAATAAACCCCCAGCCTCACTCTCCACATCGTCCTCCTCACTGTCAGTCACAGGGAGCGCCACTTGGGCAGGCTCTATGTAGCTGTCCTGGGTGTCACAGGGCATAGGAACAGACACAGCATCCTCCACCACATGCGCTCCTTCCTCTACCTTCTCCTTAACTCCTTCACTGCCATCCTCACTATCTTCACCGCCACTACTCTCCCCATCATCCACCTCAACCTCCACCTTACCTGGGGATTTCATGGCGGCAAACCTTTCATCATTTGCCAGCTTCTCTCTTAGGAGACCGCTGCCCTCCAGGATCTCTGCCTTCCTCTCCTCCAGCTTGGCAATCTGGGCTTTCAGGGCTGTGATCCTTTTCTTCAGCTCAGGCTTGCTTCTCCTGGACCCAGAGTTTGCCAGACTCTGAGTCCCACGCAGATCTTCTCTTGCAAGCCTGAGCTCTTTACTGCAGCGGTCGTATTCCGCAAAGCGTGCGGCCATGCGGGAGCAGTAGGTCTCACTTGATTCTTTGGGGCCTCTTTCAGCCCACATCTCCAAACTCTTCCTCCTTGTTTTCCTTCCACCACCAGATCTCTGGCTGGCACCTGTTGCCTGATGAGCAGAGCTTGCATTGCTGCAGACTCTGCTGGATCTTCTGCCTCCGGCTGGAACAATGGCTGTAGCAGTTTTCTCTCCACCCCCCGCCAGCCTTGAAGAACGGGGAATGGAGGCCTGAGGCTCCATGCAGGAAAGTTCTCCCAGGGAGCCTGCCACACCCCTGGGAAAGCCTTGATGTAAAATGCTGCTTCTCTGGATGTCTGGAGCTCAAAAGAGACACACCCGACAGCTTCTCACACAGAACTCCTCTGGACTACAGGATGTGCTCTCTGCTGACACCTCTGTCCATGTCAGGAACTGATTAGAAGCAAATCCCCATAGCAAACCTTTCCTGCTCTGGACAGTTCCTGACATGGACAGAGGTGTCAGCAGAGAGCACTGTGTTAAGGCTGAAAATTAATTCGAAAAGAACTTCCTCCAGAGCATACAGCAGCTGATAAGTACTGGAATGGTTAAGATTTTGAAATAGAAGTAATTTACAAATCTGTTTAACTCACTGGTACCAGTTGATTTGAAAAAAAAAAATTTCCTCCGGAGTTCCCATTTAATGCTTGCAACTAGTAGCAGAAAAGTTTTAAAAAAAATTTAATAAATCACATATTACTCACCTGTTCGATCTGCCCCTGAAAAAACTGCCACAGCTTTTTCCTGAGTTTTGGCAGTTTTTCTAGTGTTTTTTTTCTTGTGTTTTTTTCTGATCTGTGGAAACAGCCAATTTTGTACCCTGTGGCAGTTTTTTCTCTGCATTCAGGGTACCACTTCATAGGTTGGATGCAGAGTGCCTTGCCCATAGAGTGTAAGGAGGTGAGGAGTGATGTACAGCATCACTACTCCCCTCCCCCGGCCGTATAGTATACAGGGGGGCATAGTGTACCCATGTATGCTGTACAGGAGCTGGAAATCCAGTCACTATACTGACAGGGCACCCTGCTCCTATAGCCCCATTGGGCGGTATACAGGATATACAGCTATAGATAGCTATATATAGTGTATACAGAAGATGAGGTCCACTTACCTCCCTCACTCCTGTCCCGATGGGGTCTGTGTAGCTCTACCCCTATTGACGACATACTTAACCCCTTTCCTCAAATGGACGTATATTTATGTCCATTGCGGGCTTCCGCTGTATGACGCGCTCAGCAGGTAAGCGATCAGCAACCGGGACCCACGGCTAATGCCTGACATTGCTGATCGGGATGATGTCTGGCATTAACCCTTTTGACATCACAATCAAAGTTGATTGCGACATCTAAAAGCGGTTAACTCCTATATATAAAACATATATATATATATATATATATATATATATATATATATATATTAGGTATCCTTGTAAGGATTAATTAAGGGGCAGAGCTACAGACGGGAGCCAGAGTCTGGGGCTCTGTTCACATTGTACATTTTGGGAGTCAGCGCTAGCTATTTTTGGGGCTAACGCTAAGCCCTGGCTTGGTATTGGATTCCATCTATAAGGCAGCTTTCACCAATTAGCCTGAAAATTTAATTTAAAAAAACATGACACATTGGAAAAATTATTTTATTTAAAAGAAAACTCCCCCACAGCCCTCGTTAGCCCAGTTCATCATTTTAATCCAACGAATCCGCCGTACTTCTTTGCATACAAAGATCTGAAACGAGAATGGAAAAAAAAAACACAAAAAATGGGTTAGTCTCCCGCTGGGGAGAGCGCCCATACTGCAATGTCTTCCCAAACAGGGAGCCTCCAATTGTTGCAAAGCTATAACTCCCAGTATGTCCAGACAGCCTTTGACTGTCCGGACATGCTGAGAGTTGTAGTTTAACAACAGCTGGTGTCTCCATGTCTGGGAAGATACTGCTAGAATGGTCTGTTCACATTATGGATGTGTTTATTGTATACCACATAAAGGGTTAACCTACACTGTCCAGCAGTGTAAGTTAACTCTTTCCTTGCTGGTCTGGCACATAGTGCTCAGCTCAGCAGGGGGTTAATTGAACCAGCAATGTGTATACTGTGTATACATTGCAGGTTCACTGTAAATTCTTGCTGGGCAGTAGATATATGTAGATGTATATATAGTACTCAACATCAGCTGTGCTCCCGACTCTGTAGCTGCAGCACAGCTGAAGTCCTTATCTGTGTAGGGACATTTTCCAGCGCAGCTATGCTGCGCTGAAAAATGCTGCCTGGCGGCATCTTGCCGCACCAGCAACGCCAATTTAAACAGTAGTGACAGCTGTTTCCTGCCACTAGGCACTTCAACAGACCCTTCAACAGGGTTTGTTAAAGTGCCTATGGTGTTGCTGCTGCGGCAAAATGCCGCTTTTTACTGCACCTTCTTGCAATAAAGTTTGAAGACTTGAAGCCTGGTGAGTGCCATTGTATTTCGATTTAAGACCAAAATATGTTTATTTATTTATCTTACTTTCTTGTAAAATGTGAAAATGGGAAAGGGGTACATTTTTATTGGGGAGGGGTTTATTCACATTCATAAAATATATATATATATATATATATATATATATATATATATATAGATATATAGATATATATATTATTATTATTATAAATTTTTTTTTTACATGTCCCCACAGGGGGCCATTTACAGCATTTTTTTTATTACTGTTACTGTTCAGTGTTATGCATAGGAATAGTGCTAATCGGTTTTATCTGCAATCTACTTCTATGGTGTGCCAGAAGTCTGGAATCAGGCTGATTTATCTGAGTACGTTCACACATACAGGACCTGTCGCAGATTTGATGCGCAGTATTTGTAATTGCCGATTATAAGCTGTGCTCAGTCATTTAACTTTACATTGAAATCTGTAGCAGCAAATCCTGTGCATCAAATCCTGTGCATCAAATCCTGCGCATCAAATCTGCGTACGTGTGAACGTACCCTAAAGCTAAGTTTCCATTTGTTTTAGTTTTTTGCAAAAACGACCATTCTGCCGCACAGTGTTTTTTCCTTGAAAAATGCCTTGGCCAGATGTTAGCTGCATGTCAATAGGAAACAGCAAAATGCCATATACCGTTTTTCAGTTTGGAGATTTTTAATCCTCATGTTGAGACTTTGGCGTTTTATCGAAAATATCTTGGTGTTTATCTCCCATAGAAGACTATATGAGTGAAAAAATGCCAAAAAAAAGCCATGTGGGTTTTAACATTGGCATTTTTTCAGGTGATTTTTATTCTTTTTTTTACTTTAGCGATCCCAAAAAAGGGATGGTGTTAGCTTTTTTTTTTAATTAAATTCCATAGACTACCATAAAAAAAAAAAAAAACATACAGTAGGGATGGAGAAAATTGTAGGGAACTGAATTTTTTTTAAATAAAATGTTTTATTCATTTTCAATCAGGGACCAATTTATGTGATCTGGCAGGGACATAAAAATATAGCCAGCAATATAAAAAATGTATAAAGGGGCCAACAATATAAATAAAACTAAAATATTTTTTAAATATTTTGTGAAACTTTTTATTAAAAAAAATATTTTAATAATATGTTTTATGAAGTGTGTTTTATTTTTACAACTTTTCAACTTTATTTTCTATATTTTCTACATTATTTAGGTACTACTACTACTCCCAGCATGGAACAGACTGTTCCATGCTGGGAGCTGTAGTTCCTGCACAAATAGACAGATTGTCCTTTATAATTTCGAGAAGTTCTCTTCACATAACAGATTCATGTTTGGTGCTGAGAGTTGTGATTGGCCGGATGGTGCTGGCCAATCACAACAGAGGCATTTATGAATCTGTGATGTGAAGAGAACTTCACATCACAGCAGAGTACAATGCCGGGCAGGGGAGCGGAGAGGTGAGGCCGTCCGTCCACTTCTCCAGATTATAAAGGACGATCGCAACATGTGTCGGGAGTGACACCCCCTGTAATCTGTCTATTACTGCAGGTACTACAGCTCCCAGCATGAAGCAGAGTGTGCTCAATGCTGGGAGCAGCAGTTCCTGCAATAAGGGACATATCAAAGCAGGTGTCACTCCTGACACCTGTTGCGATCTTCCTTTATATTCCTGAGATGAGGAATTCCTGCTGCGCTCCGCATCCTGCTCTGTGTACACCCGCCAGTGATGTGAATAGAAATTCACATCCCTGATTCATATATGCCGCTCAGAGCGGTGATTGGCTGGCCCCATCTGGCCAATCACTGCTCTGAGCATCAAATATGAATCAGTGATGTGAATTTCTAATCACATCACTGGCCAGAGTTCATAGCTAAGATGCAGAGCGCTGCAGAGAACGGCTCTGCATCAAAGGAATATAAAGGACGATCGCAACAGGTGTCAGGAGTGACACCTGGGGTGATCTGTGCTTAGTGTAGGTACTACAGCTCCCAGCATGGAACAGAAAATGCGCCAGAAAAAAAATACAAAAATGCAGGGAAAATCCCTGGCAGTTTTTCCATGTGTAAAAAAATAAAAATAAATAAGTGGAAACTTCAACTCAGGGACACATGAATTGAGCTAAGTACAAGGTCATCCAGGAAGAACACTGCTCAGACAATGTTCCCCAACTCTGAGAATACTTTTTTTTCCCAGCAGGACAATGTTCCATGCCAAACAGCCAGGTCAATCAAGGTGTGGATGGAGGACCACCATATCAAGACCCTGTCATGGCCAACGCAATCTCCAGACCTGAACCCTCTGGATTTTGATCTACAGGAAGGTATATGGTCATAATCCATCAAAAATTTTTGTGCCAGGAGTGACATAAAGTCACCCAACCGCAATTTGACAGACTGGCGGGGAACATGCCAAGACGCAATGGAAGCTGTGATTAAAATTCTGGGTTATTCTACCAAATATTGATTTCTGAACTCTTCCTATGATAAAACATTATTAGTTTGTTGTTGACAAATAACTATGAATTTGTTTTCTTTATTTATTATTTGAGGTCTGAAAACAATGTTTTTATTTCTTTATTTTGGTTAGTTTTTTTTTCTACCAATAAATACTCTAAATGACAATATTTTTATTTTGAATCAGTCAGTAGTGAATTATAGAATTAGACACAATTGTTTATTGTACTCAAACACATACATATGAATAGCAAAACCAGAGAAAGTGATTATTTTGCAGTGGTCTCTTATTTATTTCAAGAGCTGTATTTTAGGTGCCTTTTTAATACTTTATGTCTCCAACCTGCGGCTTTCCAGCTGTTGCAAAACTGCAACTCCCATCATGCCTTGGCAGCTAAAGGCTGGGTGGGAGGTTCAATTTTGCAACAGCTTGAGAACCACAGGTTGAGAACTCTGGTTTGTAATGTTGTAGAAGTATTGTGGCTAAACAGTGACACCTAGTGGATATAAGTACAAATAGACGCATCTTACAAGGCTGTGTATTGTATTACTAATCCTTTGTAGACCAGCAGACCAATTACATTTTATAGGTCTGTCTGGAAAATGTTTTTAACACAGAAAAATATTTGATAATACTTTCTTTTAACCTAAAGTAGCACTTTGATTTTACTGTAGAAGAGCACATATTATTTCACAAAGTTTTAAGATACTTTTCTGACCACACTTTCTTTTTAAAATGACAATTGTCATTCTGAATGGTACACGTGCATGAATTAATGTACCCTGTTGTCTACAAATATATTACTACTATACAAAAATAGATTAGGAATATCCACGTACAAAATGCAAAAACTGAAACAAATCTTATTGACACTGTGTAGCAAAGAACAAAGGCGAGTGTTTAATGTCACTCAATACTACAGGACCTTGACAAAATACACAGAGATTAAATCACAGGAGAAAGGACACAAGGAAGTAGTCATCAAGATCTCCCACTAAAATCCGAGACGCTTACGTGCCAGCAGTGTCAGGATTGTGATCAGGACAAAGGTGACATTAATGGGTTTTTTGGCTGCTCATCCTGGAAAGGAGACGCTCAGCGGCATTACCAAACAATAAAAGTCTGAAGAGTAGAGAACACTGAAGTAAATCTATAACGCCACTGTCTGTCAGACACGCAGGGATATAAAGAAGGCATACTGCACAACACGTGACAAATAACAATTCCACCATTGACAAGACAAAACTGGGTGGATTAACCATCACTAATCCAAGGTGATATATAACTGATGTTCCAAAGCTTTGATCTTCTACACTTCTTTATTCTTTGCTTCCATGTACCCAATGATAATGTTAGAATAGAATTTAGCTAGAATTTATGATGATTAGCCAGAATTTATGACGATTCATTATACAAAGCATTACTGTATAGGTGTTTGGAGGCACAGGGTGGACACAGGGCAGTGTACCCTTCAGGACTACCAGAATGTCTAGTTCAAGTCTAAAATGGAGCCCTTCACCTGTAATCAGACAGACTGAGCACCGAGCGGGGACACACATTGGTGTGCTCTTCACCTGGCTATATCTAACTATCGGATGGGGTCTTAGCACTGAGACCCTGAGTGATCTAAACCTAAAAGTTTAAGTTTTAAATGCTTTAATGTGACCTGTCACCAAGGAATGTTGCAAAAAAACTCAAGGATGTTACTTACACTGTAATTAGGATTGTGTTCCTGTCCATTTTATCTGCAGTTCTGGCTAGATGACAGCTTCATTGTGCTGCTCATGTCTCCTGCATTCCTCTCCATAGCAGGGGGTACGTCTCTGAGCAAGCTGTGTCAGCTTTTAATTCCTGAATCTATGACTCTCAGTACATGCGGCAGAGACACAGATGAAGTGCTGTGAGTACATAGATGACTCGGCCAGGAACTCAATATCATATGGGGCTTCTATTAGCCCGAATTATAACAGCAAAATATTAGGTAAAAAACACAAATTAGAGATCGTTTTGGAATTATTATATCTACAACATATTCATTATAATGTCACTGTGACAGTCTCTGGGACAGCAGGATGGGAGAAACTGGATACTCTGCATCCACAGAACTCAAGGCCCTTTACAGACATCTCCTGCTAACACCTACCTTAGTCACTGTAGCATTTTTCTCTTTTCGCAGCCTTCATCATGGCTTTCACACTTTTCAATCTCTTCTTCCTTTGGGGGCTCACCAACCTTAAGGGCAACCCATGTATCAAGCTCCTAGTGACCAATCCACAGCACTGCTCATCACAGCAGTCACTGACTCACTCAATCTTGCCCTTTCTGCATTGCCAGGTGCCACCTCTTGAAAAAAATTTCCCAGGAACATGATCACCCCACATGATCTGGGCAGCAACAGGATGCAGCCGTGAGCCATGAGTAGCATGCCTACCAAGCCCAGAGATCAAGTTCATGCAGCAATATAACAACGACACAGTATTAACTTTGTACACGGCATAAAAAATATGAGTCTATTATATGTAAGCATAAAAGCATAAAACAGGTATAAACGTACACTCTAAAGTACATTAGGATGTTGATACAGGACTTATTCTGATATCTGAGTTGAAAAGGCATTTTATACTAGTATGGAGCACTTGAAATCTGCCTAAAGGTTTTTTTTATTTTTTGCCTTCCTCTCGATTAACACAGGTTGATGTTGATGAACTCTGCAACTCCCATACTTTTACAAAGGATACATACAGTGATATGAAAATTATTTTATCTTTTGATTCCCTTATATAATTCCTTTAAAGGAGATATCCAGTGGTGATTCAGTGGTTTACAACTTATCCCCTATCTTAAGGATGGGGGATAAGTTGCAGATCGCGGGGGGTCCGACCCCTGGGGCCCCCCGCGATCTCCTGTACGGAGCCCCGACAACCCGCGGAAAGGGGGCGTGTCGACCTCCGCACGAAGCGGCGGCCGACACGCCCCCTCAATACAACTCTATGGCAGAGCCGAAGCGCTGCCTTCGGCAATCTCCGGCTCTCCCATTGAGATGTATTGAGGGGGCGTGTCGGCCGCCGCCTCGTGCGGGGGTCGACACCCGCTATCTCGGCGGAGAGCCGGGGCCCCGTACAGAGAGATCGCAGGGGGCCCCAGAGGTCGGACCCCCCGCGATCTCAAACTTATGATAAGTTTTTCACCACGGGACTACCCCTTTAAGGACATGTTTGCCCACTGATTATTTCTCTAGCGAGAGGCACCCTCTTTTTCATAATAGAAAAACTAAAAGTGGCTCTTAGCCCATCTCTTAATGTTAAGCTTCATGTATGCTATACATAATCTCAGCTATGTGGTCATCAAAATAGCTACAGAAAACCGCAAAAAGTTTGACTCTTGTTGATATGTATATCATTTTTTGTAAGTAAAAACAATAGACAGCATTTCAAAGCAAGCTATATCACTGACTACAATCCTAGCCGAGGTCTTGAAAACATGGGTGGGACAGTCATGAAGGAAACACTTAAGACATCATTTGTGTTCTGTAATGTTAAGTAATTAAATTTACAAGGTCAACTTTTATAATTCTAACATCAAATGACCCGTGATCTTCACTGGAAGCATAATTGTACTCTCTAAACAATGTATCATTGTTCTAATATCCTTCTTAATTAAGCTTAAACCTGAAAGGGCCCTGGTCCTTTGTTGTATATGTATGTACAAGACAATGTCTGACTCAGGCACTGCTCCACCATATTGAGCTTCTTTTCATTTTTATAAACTGTTTCTACTGTATTTAACCCTAGTTTATTCTTCTGAGGTTTATTTGTATCCTAATATTAGAGCTCCTATGTGTCTCAGCTCTTTGGAACTTGTTTGGTGTTTCTACCTTTTGGAAAAATTAAGAGACTGAATTTTCCTGGCCGGCATACCCCTGATGCATACAGCTTAACACTAGTAAAAGTGTGTCTAGTTTTACTGCATTTGGCATGTATAGTCGGCCTAGACTCCTGTCTATAAACAAAAGTCCATTTAACATGTACTGCTGCTTAGTATTAAAGGGGTGCTCCAGTGGAAAATAATTAATTTCTAATCAACTAGCTCCAGAAAGTTAAACAGATTGGTAAATTACTTCTATAAAAAAATCTTAATCCTTCCAGTACTTATCAACTGCTGTATGCTCCAGAGAAAGTTGTGTAGTTCTGACCACCTCTGTTCATGTCAGGAACTGTCCAGAGCAGGAGAGGTTTGCTATGGGGATTTGTTTCTGCTCTGGACAGTTCCTGACATGGACAGAGGTGTCAGCAGAGAGCACTGTAGTTAGACAGAAAAGAACAACTCAACTTCATCTGTAGTATTCAACAGCTGATAAATACTGGAAGGATTAAGACTTTTAAATAGAAGTAATTTACAAATCTGTTTAACTTTTTTGCACCAGTTGATTTGAAAAAAAAAATAAAATAGTTTTCCACCTGAGTACCCCTTTCATGTGAAAATATACTGTATATTGTATTGAATGTGTATTGTATATCACTCACTACACTAGATTTTACATATGTATGGATATATACCTACTTAGATGTACTGTAGATAGACCTGTCAAAATTATAGTACTACATCTTATTAGTGATGAGTGGCAGGGGCCATATTAGAATTCATGATATTTCGCAAAAATATTGATGATTATTCGTCCTATGTTCGTGAAATTCGCTATGTTCGTTCACTTTTTTTCCATGCGAAAAATTTGCATGGGAAATTTGCATAAAAATGTGCATGTGAAAAAAAAATTGGTCATTAGGAACATATAGCACTATATTCTAAACATTCGCGAAATTGCAAAGTGCCAATATTCACGATTTGCATTACGAATATTTGTGCTCAACACAACATATAATGATTTTAGGAAAATATATGCTATGTGCTGACACCACAACACAGATGCAAAAATTGCCTATACTTACCAAAGACAGGCTGAGAAAACAAAGAAAGAAAAGGTTTTTACAACCTACACAACACCCCTACCCACTCCCATACAGGCTCCTACTGTAATTTTTTGCTGTCCATGAGCTAGTGGGTGGAGATTGGTTTCTATGATGTCTCCCATACACTGATAAATTTACAAAGCGGTGATCCTGTCCCACTAGGAGCAGCAGTACCAGCTTGGAGGACAATACAGAGCAGCGCTGAGTGGTGTAAACCATTAATCCAGCACAGGGATAAATTATAACACTTACTAGAGCCCCTTATGCTATGGTCTCACTCTGCAGTTATCACTTTCTCCCTCTTCTCTCTTCATAGACTTCTATGGACAGCATAAACTGTTATCATTTAGTTAAGTTTAGGAGGAAGAGGGGGGTGATAAAAAGAAGCATGATGAGTGGAAAAAGAGGTATTTTTCCATTATAAGTAGAGATGAGCGAATATTAGAAAAATTTGATTCAGCCGATTCGATTACATTTTTGAAAAAAAATTTTTTGATCCAAATTTATTTGTGGCAAATAGCTATTAAAAATGGCTATTTCCAGGCTACAGAGAGCCTCAATAGTGGTGTAGAACACTTTGCCTTGCTGTAACACGCACAGGGAGTGTGCTGAGTTAGTGAAATAATGCTGTTATTCAGTATGACATGCAGATTACAGGCATCGCCATTAGAATCACTGCTGCAGAGCTCCTGGATGTGGCAGCAGGGTTGGGAGACCGTATGGCGTTACAATTGAAGAGATTAAAGAGATATTTTTTATTTAATTTTAATTTATTTTAATCCTTTTTTGAGAACCCATTGAAGGGCAAGTCTGGTGAGCATTGAGCTGGCGGTCTGCCGCAAGGTGAGCTACCACCTGTTCCTCTCAGTGCCTCCCCCCCCCCCCACCCACCCCAATGCTCATGATTGAGTGCCCTGGGTGCCCGAGGCATTTACTTTGAATAAATACTGAAGTAGATTTATCAAGCTCCATAGGAGATTTGTTTTGCATAAAACAAGTTGCATGTACTTGCGCACGTGCAACTTTTTTATACATGCTGCGACTTTTTGATTTTTGCTTATTCCAAAGCACATTTCTGAAATCTGTTCTATTTATTTTTTTTACTTTGCAGTGGTCATGTATTTATCAAATGCGATAGTCGCTGTTTATGAAGAAAAAAAGTTGCATCTCCATTTAAAAGTCGCATATGTATTCCAGGTCCAACCTGGCTTACAGAAAGTGCATACATCTGCAGAAAAGGAAATGAACACCTACTTTAACAATTGTTCTTGTTCTGCATCATGAAACAAAGCTACTACATTAATGTTAATTATAGAAAAAAATTATTACATGACTAATAATTCATTTTAAGGTTGAAAATACACACTGCACACCTTGTTAATTTTAGGACATGTACATGCTGGCGTACCCACTACATTTTTTAATTAATGTTGTGTTAAAATAGAATAAGGCACAAAATGATTGTGTAAGAATTTTTACAGACTACGTAAATAACCCATGTGTGGCACTAAAATGTTTCCTTAAAAAAAAGAAACATCCATAGTAATATAGCCCATGCCCATTTTGGGGTGGGTAACCTACCGAGCCCTTTTTCTTGTGGCTTCACTATTGTTAATGTGCATGTCCGGCCTCAGCGCAGCGAAATGCAGGCTCAAAATTAAACAAAAAAGCCTCCAGAGTATGAATATTCATGGTGCAGCATGGTATGTTTTTAATATTTTTAATTTCTGAGGAGGGTGGTTGAGTTGTTGGAGTGCAGCTATTTAGTGCCAGGCAGGCCAGTAAGGGTGTCACCCGATGCTATAGCAACGCTACAGGTAATAAAGGGTAGATAAAGAACTATTGCTTATGTGGGATTTATTTATGAAGGTCATACGACTATTTGATAAATAGGTCGCATGTAAGCAAAAGTAAGTTAAAAAAATTGTCAAATAAAAGCCATATGTTTTAAAAGAATGATAAATCTTCTTCACTGTCTTACTACAAAACCAATATAACAATATGATTCCATGGCGGCACAATGACAGAACCTGGTAATTGGAATAAGCAAGCATTAAATCCTTTTTTGAGGACCCATTGGAGGGTAAGTCAGGTGCCAGCAGCAGTGTTGATTCCAACTCCAATAGTGTATAATTGCTGCAATGTAAACTATGAAAAAGCTTGTACTTGTATCTCAAAAGCGAGCTGGCGGTCTGCCACGAGGCGAGCTACCGCCTGTTCCAGCCCCTTCTTCTCAGCCCCCCCCCCCCCCCCCCCCCGGTGCTCATGTCCCGGGTGCTCGAAGTGGTTACTTTGAAAAAATACTGTATGACATTCAAAGAAATATAACAAAGAAATCACATGGCGGCAGAATGACAGAGGTTGGAGGTGGCAGAAGCATGACGAGACCATAGGGCAGTACTATGATAGAGCCTGGATGTGGCAGCAGTATGAGGAGACCATATGACGGCACAATGACACAGTCTGGAGGTGGCAGCAGCCTATGTAGGCCTCCCTCCCAGTGGTGCAGGCTTGACCCAAAAGGGCTACTGGGTAGATCCTGCCAGTAACATATGCTTGTGTAAAATATTAAGCCACACACGTGTAAGTAAACATGGCTGGTACTGCAAAACTGTGAATGTGTCATTTAATCAGTTATGGTTTATTTTTATCGCTCCAACCTGTTTCCTTGGATTCTTGTGGTAATTCCTGAGCTAATATATGACGATGAGAAGATGAGTGAGTATATATTTCACTTATTTGCAGATAATATGCCCCAAAAAGGTTTCACCAGAAATAAGCGTAACAATCTACTGCGGAAGTCTTTTAGTGCTTTCACACTAACTGCCCCCTATGAGCTTTAACCAGAATAAATGTAGAACTGCTGAGTGTGTATATATTTCACTTATTTTCAGATAATACGCCCCCAAAACGTTGCACCAGCAGTAAGTGTACTCTCTCACACTCTGCACTGTCCCTGCCTGTCTGCCTGTCTGCAGTGATGCAGGCTTGAGGTGAACAGAATCGCTGCTGTGAAGAATAAGATCTGTATTCTGTATTGTCAGTAACACACTGCTCTCTGAGCTACAAGTCCCAGAAATACCTGTGTTCAGCAATGGCTGCCGAATATATAGGGCTGTGACATCACAGGGCTGGCTGGCTGCTGATAGGCTGCATGCCACCATGTGATTCAGGGTTATCCCTCCTACCGACCTTCACAGAATTCCTTGCCCATGTCCTCACACATGTAGCCGTCATTTTCGATCTATTGGACCGCACATAATGGCGTTTAAAGAAGCAATTTGTTTTATCAAATCGCTGCGAAATTCGGATTCGTTACGAATCGAATTTTCCAGGAAATTTGTTACAGATTTGGATTTGTCCGAATCGATTCGCTTATCTCCAATTATAAGATAAACTACAAAGTTTCGTAAATTCACATGTACTACTGATTCATAGTAGTGACCATATAAATCCAACTATATTTGCTAAATAAGGATTAAAGACTATCTGATAAAGCAGTAAGAAGCTACTTTTTTCTTCTACCTAATATATAGCCATGTTTCATCTATCTGCTATGTCTAGTTTGCAGTTCTGAAGTAATTTCCAGTGAAGCGTGTCTTCATCTAAACTTAATGTCACTGTGATGCATTGCAATAACTAAAAGATCAGCACTTGGAATTACAATGTACTTATAGAAATGTGCAGGAGTTTACTTAATAAACCCACATAATGCTGGACGTCTCCAATCCAACATCTTGATAAATTCAGAGCACTTATAACTGGCATTGATGTTACTCTATTTTTATCCCTGCTAAATTTAGTTTTAGTTCATGTACAGTAAATAGTATTTTGGAAGGTTAAGGGCTACTAAACCTTCCAAAATACTATTTACTGTACATGATCTAAAACTAAAATTAGCATGGATGAAAAAAGGACAATAAAAAAGATTTTTAGTAATACTTAAATAAGTATTGTATCAAACACCATCAGGTGGGAAATGGATTTTGTAACTTCTTTTTAGAAACATAAAAAAAATGTAAAGGGATACTCTGCTCCTAGACAACTTATCCCCTATCTAAAGGGATCCCAGCGGTGGGACCCCTGCGATCTCCCTGCTGCACCTGGCGTTTGTTTAGAGTGTCGGGTGCAGTGCCAGAGGCTCGTGACGTCACGGTCACACCCCGCTCGTGACATCATGGCTACACCCCCTCAATGCAAGTCTATGGGAGGGGTTGTGATCTTTGTTATCTGTTTGGGACCCCCTCCCATAGACTTGCATTGAGGGTGTGTGGTCATGATGTCACGAGCGGGGCATGACCGTGACGTCACGAGCCTCAGGCACTGCACCCGACACTCTAAACAAACGCCAGGTGCAGCAGGGAGATCACGGGATCGTGATGTCATGAGCCTCCATACTGCATTGCCAGTCATTCGGCACAGAGCGAAGTTAGCTCTGTGCACTGGATGTCTGGGGTGCCGCAGCCGAGATTGCGGGGGGTCCCCATCAGCGTCCCTTTGGATAGGGGATAAGATGTCTAGGGGCGGAGTACCCCTTTAAGCAATATATATAAAATCATCCAAAATCTCTCAATTGCTAACTAGAAATCTTCCAGACAACTGTGGCAACACACTGAAAGGACATGACAGAAGTCCCTGGCGGACCCTACATGGTTAAAGTACTTTAAAGAGCTTTCTAACCTGTTGACATCAACAGAATAATTCAGCCTCTGAGAGTTTTTAGAAGACTAAATTCTTTTTGCTCACTTGTTATATATGTTGTAAGTTGCCATGCTTAAGAAATGGAACAATTCCTGACAATTAATGGTTTACTAAAATGTATTCCTAAAAGCTATACAAAACAATCCATATGTTTATAAGGTTATACTTGCAGTAGGGAATCCAATACACACAAGCCTATTACTTAGCCCTCGGACCAAAAGGTGGAAGAGACAGAGATTCCCATAGACAAACAACCAATTGTAGGGCTCCCAGCAGTTGACACTATAATGTTACATTTCTTACAAACTCCCCAGAACACTGCATTACTTACAGAGCTGGAACACAATAGATTTCAGTGTATATACCCTAACTTTGTGTCTGAACTGATAGTGCTATTTGTGCCGAACAATAGATACCAGAGCCGATACTCAAATAACATTCCAGATCCCTGTGTTCCTATACCAGTTACTTTATCTCTGCCTCCCACAATGTCTGGCACAGACCAGCATACACAAATGAACTCTAAAGCTATACACCTCATTACTCAAAGGGCATTACACAAGAACTGTCACTAACAAAAATAGTTTATGTTTCATTCGTCTCTATCTTGCAGGATAAAAAAGGACTGTGTAAAAATGTAACCATTTAATGTCAACAATTTAGGGTATAGTAATATTTGCCTATTGGTTATAATTTTGTCCTCTTCCATGATGAGGATTAAAGGAAAACAGACAGATATACCCGCCCACCTCACGCTCACATGAGCGAAGGGGGTCTCATGAATATTTATGAAGTGGGCGGGCATATCATTGAAGTGGGGATGGAGACAGGAATACTGGGTGTGCAGGGTACTACCATTATTGCGCAAAGTCAGCCATTTCCACATTACCTACCTATAAACATGTCACTCACAGAAGTAGGAAACCTCACATGAAAGTATTCTGAGGACTACATGCGCACCTCTAAGCAAAATTCCCCGAAAATATTTTAACAAATTTATTATTGAAATAAAAGTAACAGGATTTTGATGGTGTCCACTTATGTTCCTGTGGTCCCTTACTCTTGTTACGTCTGTGCACTTGGCAGGCCGATCCTCAGCCTCCGCTACCTGGGAGTTGGCACATATCGGCGGCACTACCTCCACCGAATGGATCATCCGGGTATGGATC
The DNA here is from genome assembly GCF_029499605.1 of Hyla sarda. Lineage (NCBI taxonomy): Eukaryota > Metazoa > Chordata > Amphibia > Anura > Hylidae > Hyla > Hyla sarda. The sequence continues at coordinate 481,187,963 of NC_079189.1, forward strand.
TGGGGTCTTGTTGTAAAAATCTTTCAGAAAATGGTATGACTTACACCAGGGCTTAAGTCCTGCAGGAACGCGTGGGAACTCAGTTCCTGTACTTATTTTTTCAGCAAGAACGCCATTCCCATTAGCAGGAGTCTTTAAGAACAGCCCTTGAGTGGAAATCTTGGGTGAGTTCCCACACTTTTTTTCCCAGGACTTGACCCCTGACTTACAAAAAGCTAACTTGATATTAACTTTGTATTGTATAACAGCTATGCATAACATAAAAAAAAAAACAGTAAGGTATAGTATATGTGTATATAGGTCTCACCCTCTTACATGCACACCTGTGGCCTATCCTAATCTTTGCCCTAGTGGTAATTGGATACCTATAGTTGGTGTACATTTAAGAGATGGGGCCCATACAAATTCCTGCTCCACGGTGTTACTTAGAGTATGCTGAAACTCTTAAAATGTTCCCAAACGGATGCCAAGATATTTTTATTGGTATTTGAGTACAGAATGCCCTGTTGTGGAACAGGGAAGAAGAGTTTCAAGTTTACTTACATGGGCTGTAAATCAGGTCAGTCCAGCTTTAAAGGAGAACTGTGGCGTAAATTTTTTAAGTCCCCCTGTGCCCAGGCTGCAAAAAACAAACTTTAATTCACCTTTCTACGTTCCCCTGTTGCCGAGATATCGATGTCCTATTCCTCCGATGCTGCTGGCTTCTTAGGCTCAAGACATCACAGTGCAGGCAGTGCATTACCGGCCGCAGCGATGTCCCACCTCGGCCGGTGATAGGCTGAGCGCACTGTCATGTAAGAAGCCCTGGCAGCAGGGAGAAGGCGGGGCCCGAGCTCCTTACATGACAATGCACTCAGCCTATCACCGGCCGAGGCAGGATATTGCTGTGGCTGGCGATACGCTGCCTGCACTGTGACATTTCGAGCCTAAGAAGCAAGAAGCCTGCAGCACCAGAGGAACGGGAGGCAGATATCTCCGCAATGAGGGAACATAGGAAGGTGAGTTAAAGTTTGTTTTTTATGTTTTTGTAGCCCGGGCAACTAGATGCCTTAAATGAGTACCTGCTGTATATGAACTCAGTATGGACAGTAACCGCGGGAATGCTGTTTACCTAGTGACTGTGAACTTTTTTCAGCAATTGTACATTTAATTTTAGAGTCTCACAAAAGACATTGGTGATCACTTACGACGGAGAATCCATATGGTTCACATTCCAAAATAGGTACACTTATTATCATTGGTCCATAACCTTGAAGTGCAATATTATTGGTTTTATTGATACAAACCTATATATGTAGTGTTATAGTACAAAACGAGAATTTTCTTAATTTTTAACAGGGTTCTTATCATTTTTTAGCACAGTAATTTCCTGTATCCTAACTCTAGGCTCAGATAACAATTGCATTTTTTACATGGTTATTTTAATTTTTTTTTAAAATATATAGAAAATGGGAGAGGCTCCTATCTGCTAGTTACCTTGATCTGAGCAACTCAAATGGCACCTATAACCATGGTGTCGGAAAGTAAGATTAAAGCTGCTGAAGAAAACTCCTATGGAGGACTTGAAACGCGTCAAGCTCCGCTACTAACAACACATATATCCAGCCTCTATATTGGAATACAGCTATTGCGCTTATACGGCATCCGCTAAGCCCCAGGTACTTATACGCATTGCCACGGCCACGAGGACGCCACATACCCTCTGACCACATCAGGGATTACCTGTACAGCCTCAAAAAAACTGGATCTTTCATTATTGCTGTAACTTCTGAGACGGCAGAGTCTCTATCAGCATATGCTACACATAATAGGACCGTGAATTTGAACATTCTCACCATGCATTCTACGCAATTTGGAAAAATTGGCTCATTGAAGCGCTGCAGTCCCCATCATTGAAGCCCACTATCACCGCTATCCATATGAGATGGCCGAGTCTCTAAGCGGGGATCTATCCTTCAGCTCTTCAGTACTGCAAGTATACTTAACATTGCTGCTGTTTGCTCTTAACACTGCTAGTATACCAGACATTGCTACATTGTTACTATGCAATAATTGTTACATTGTTGCAAACGGATACCACTCATTCTACAAACAGCGCATTGAACAGTACAATTCTGCACTTTACATATTCGTTTCTATTCAAAAGACATGTGCACCACTATTTTATTCTTACAGGCTGGAATATCCACAGACGTGTGGCTTTTATATTGATTGTATTTTGTCACATATTTTTATATTATAATGTATTCTATGCTATTGTTGTAATTTTATAATTTATTAAATTGTATTTTGTGTCCCCGCTGACCCACAAGGGCCCTGTGCTTCACGGAGCACATTACATATTTTAAACAATTAATTAATAAATGTCTATCCAGTATTCAAGATCCTGAGCCTCAATTTTCCTTTAAATCATTTTTTATAATATACAAAAAAATCCCCACCAGCGCTTACTATTATCATTATTTATTGCCTTTTATTGTTTAGTACAAAATATAGGGAGTTGTACTTATAGTTAAGCACCAGGAGAGGTACCCCAGTACGCACATTCAACATTAGCGTGAGTGATAACCCTTTTTTTTTTTTTTTTTTTTTTTTTTTTTTTTAATTAGGCTTGGATTTTGCCTGTAGGCAGAAGGACTAAAGAACTATGTCAGTTTCCTTATGTCTATGACTGGAGCTGCAGACATGTGCTCCTCTGACTCTGGTGAGGATTAAATTCAATTAAAGGGATACTCTTTTTATTTTTATTTATCCCTATATGCCCAGGCTGACACAAATAAAATAAAAAAACATTAACTTTAACTTACCTCCCATTGCTTTCCCAGTGGCTCCAACATCGCTCTCCAGTACTCTAGCCCCGATCTTCCAGCCTATGGAGCCTTACAGGTCACACTGTACTGTATTGTACGGTATCGTGATGTTTTGAGCCCGGTCCTGGCCTTCTTCCTGGTGCCAAGGCACAACACCTCACACTGCCACCCAGCCTATCACCCGCCGAGGCTGCAGCCAGCGATTAGCTGAGCATAGTGTGACATATTGGCCCCCAGGCATAGGAAGAAGAGAGGGCTGAAGAACAGGAGAGCCATATCGCCGACACACAGGAAGCGGCGGGAGGTAAGTTAGGTTTTATTTTTATTTTATTTTTTATTTGCAACAGCCTTGGCACATAGGGAGAGAAAAAAATAGCTGGAGTACTCTATTAACTAGAGAAAAGAAGAACCCCCTCTTCTCAGGCTAGAGGGGTAAAGTTTAGACATCTCCTGCATCTATTGGTTACTAGCTTGACATGTGACTGGATTCTGCCCTCTTCACATTTTACAAATGCAGCACAATAGAGTTTTTAGCAAACTTTAACCCCCTGCACACTGCAAGAAACTGTAAAAAGTGTATGCGTGTTTTACCAAAGAAATACAGGAAAATACATATGTTACATAAAAAATACGGTTATTTAGGCCTTCAGCACTTGAAACACACATTTTACTGTCCAGCAAACCTTGTTATACTTCAGCCACCCGATTAACTTTAGCATAGTAGCGGATATAGCTTGCACTGGGCCTCCACAGCCTATATATTAAAACAATAAAATGTGCAGGATTTCTGCAACACCACAATCATACTAAGATATGAAAATAAGTAAGTCTGATAACAGTTGTGGGGAGTAGATTGGGTGCAACTTGGGGGTAAAAAAGGAATATTAAAGGGATTCTGTGAATGAGTCTTGAGGGTCACAATGCTTCTGCTGTTTTGCAACATCAGTTTGCAACAATATTTCCCATGCACATTGGGCAAACCATACATTGTTCTGCTGAGAACATCATGAACATTTTTTTTTCTTTGTTACAGCTGCCAGCTATTATTCACATGTTATTGTTTCAATTTTTTTAGTTGGCTTTATTAACAAAGAAGCTTTATTTTACTACTCACATGTAGCACAGTTAAGACAAACAATGTTCATTTTTTTTTATTAACTGTTACTGTTGCTTTGCAGATTTGTATCAGTATACAGCAACGTAGACATCTAGTGGCAGTGATGAAAACTACAGCGCAGCTGAATGTGAATACACTCTTTATTTCTAATGATAACATTTTTTACATATGTAAGCAACCATGTATCACATGGTTTGCGATACAGTTGACATCTTTTTTTGTCAACAAAATAATCTTTTATAAGGGATGCATTTGTGGTGGCCCAGTATGGGAATTGTTATCCCGTACCCTTGCTGCCCTGTCAGGCAACTTCCCTGCAGTGTCCCCTGGGCCTCCCTGCATTTGTTCTACTGTAATTGTATATTATCCCCTATATTATGTATATAAGAATGTTGTATCTGTAAGAAAGGTTAACATGTGATCACCAGTTGTCATGTGATTGTTACCCAGGAGGTATCAGTGACCAGGTGACTTAAGGGTTACCAATGGTATCCCACCAGAGTCTCCCGCATAAAAGCCCTGGGAGTCTCTTTTCTCTCTTAGTTCCTGAGTCTTTGCTTAGGTGCAGTCGAGCCTAAGAGTGTGTCTGGAGTCATAGGAGGCCTCAAGTCAAGTCTGCAGCCACAAGCTACAAGTCTACAAGTATACTAAAGTCACAGCTTAGTCTGTCTCCATTCAAGTCAAGTCAGTCATTGTCATCTATTGTCAAGTCAACTTGGCCTGCACTAAATTGTCCAAAACCACTGCAAGTCCCAGCAAGCACTTAAGGTCTCTGAAGTCAGTGGTCACCGCCATGGGCCCGGCTACACTGTATAGACTGTACCATCTGTCACTCAGTAAACCTACTGTTGTCCATAACTTGGCGTCAGAGTCATTATTGCCCCCCGTGCCTATCCCAGGATCCAGCTGTATACCTTTGGGTGGTATTGAGGATAAACCACACCCTGGCGTCACAAACAAAAGGGGTTAATGCCTTCTGCCCCTAGGGTTATTCCATCTGCCCTGCATCACACCCCATACCACACATTTTAGCTTTTACCTAAATAAAACTAATATCAAAATGCTTTGTCTAAGTTTTAATAAAACTCATGTAACCATGTACATGCCCAGATTATGGTTTAAAGTGCAATGTGTGGGGTTGTTGGAGTTTGCTGTGATATAATTTGGTGTGCTAAAAGTGTGTTTCAAAAGCTGACACTAAATTGTCAGGATGGAAATATTAAATCTGGGCCCCAATGGCCCAGATTTACTAAATTTGCCAGATTTGTTGATTGAAAAATTGTTTGTATTCTTCCATCAAAGATGGGTTTAGTTTCTAAATAACTTTTTTCTGGCTGGGTTTTTAAAGACATAAAAAAAATGGCAGTAAAACTAACAATTCTTTATGCAGTGTTTCTGCAATTTATCTGGCATTTTTTTTTTCAGGCATTTTTTCCAGTGTGTGGAAATTCCGCAGAGTGTAAAGAGGTAAGTAGTAATGGATAACATCTCTACCAACCTCCACTGGCTCTATAGTATACAGCAGTGCATAGCACAGCACTGTATACTGTCCTGGCTTCTAGTGGGGCTGAACTGCGCCTGCAGCTATACAGCCACAGGTACATTGTATACCTGCAGTCTAGCAAGAACATACAGTAAATCAGTTATCTGGTAAAGCTGGAGGTTGTAGTTTAGCAACAACTGAAGTGCCCTTTATGGGTACCAAAATGTACTAACCTATTTTTTGTGTTTTTCTTTACTTCTTGTTTCAGATATATGAATTGAGAGGACTACTTTGGATTTGAGGACTATGACAATGACTAGTGTTTTTTTTTTTTTAATAAAATGGTTAATGAGGACTGTGGGGGAGTGTTTTTGTTAGACTCTTTAATGTGTGTTGTGTTTTTTTTTATATTTACTTTGTAGGGTAAGTCAGGCTGTTGCTGCTTGTTGGTATCTGGTTGAGAATGAAAATAGCGGAAACTCCATGATTTTATTTGTTTTTGAAAGAAAAACAAAACAAAGGACACTCCCCACAGCCCTTGTTAACCATTTTATTGAAAAAAAAAAAACAGCTACTCATCGTCATAGCCTTTGTGTCCACTGTAGTCATCGGCATTCACATATCTTAAACAAGAAGAAAATAAACACACAAAAAATGGGTTAGTAATTTTTAGGCACTCATTTCTGTATACCCCCCAAAGAGTAAACTAGCGTTGCTCAACAACACTAGTTAACTATTTCCTTGCTGGGCCTGCAGCATAGGGGTTATAGTAAAGCAGCAATCTACACATATCACTGGTTTAATGTATGTCTTTGCTGGGCAGGAGATATACAATGTCCAGTCTGCGCTGTACCCACAGCTGTAAACAGCACAGCTCAGGCCTACTAGGAGCAGGGTCAGTATGAAGCGCTGTGTGTTGCTATTCATCACTACTTACCTCTACTTTTTATGGCAAAAACGCCATGCAGCATTTTTAGGAATTGTCAAGTTATGTCCAAAAGGCCGAAAGCAGGAAAAAATATGTTCCAATTGACTGCCAACATCTGGCCACAGCATTTTTGCTGTGAAAAAATGCTGTGTGACAGTTGTGACATTTTTATGCCCTAAAAAAAAGCAAGGGATAAATGAGCCTTAAACTGCACCACAATATTGTGGCAGAAGTCTGGCACATTTTTTGTGCACAGTGTTGCATCTTTGATCAAACCTCTTCCATATACCTCTTCCATATACTTCCACTGAAGCCATACCAATTCTTAAGAGTCTGCAATCCTTTTGCAAGACATTGGAGAGAAATGTTTAATAATAAATGTGGCACAAGTCATTTAAGCTATTTTTTTTTGTGTGTGTGCAAATAACACCAGGTGGCCTGATGAAGTATGCTTGGTGTACAAAATAGCTGTCATATTCATATCAGGAGCAGGCATAGGGTGGCATGGAGAGGAGGCAGGGAATCTTGGAAAGCAGGTTGTCCAATTCCATTGCACATAGAAGGTCTGTGGTCTGTAGCAATACAGCAACTGGGGGCCATATCTTGTGAATGTCTTCTCTAAGTAAGACATCATTTTACTTCTGCTCACCCCCACTATAATCCAGTATATTCTGTAAAGTGTGGGTGAACAGCCTGTCATTTTGTCAGTATGTCAGGCAGAGTCGTGCCAGGACATGCACAGAGGAGTGGCAGAGGCCTAAATTCATCAGGCGCAGGCAGAGGTCGCAGCAGAGTAGAGATGGCAGTAGAGGTGGCAGCCGGAGTCGCAGTGAAAGGTCTGAGCTCCGTGTCAGCTAGCAGTCGTGTCGCGACCAGCAATCCAGCAGCCGTGAATGATCGGTTCACTCGGTCATCCACTTCATCCCAAGTGAGGTTCACTCGGTCATCCACTTCATCCAAAGTGACATCCGACACCCCCAGTCAACAGTCGGTGGGTTCCTCAGACTCAGCCCTCAGTTGGCATGACCCTCATGCTGCTACCACCTCCAGGCTCTGTCATTGTGCCGCCATATGGTTTCCTCATGCTGATGCTCATTCAGCAACGATATGGTCTTCTCATCCTTCAGCCAACTCCTGGCTGTGCCATTCATCCACTATATGGTCTCTTCTCATGCTTCAGCCAACTCCTGGCTGTGCCATTCAGACACTATATGGTCTCCTCATGCTTCAGCCACCTCCAGGCTGTGTCATTCAGCCACTATATGGTTTCCATATATTGACTGTGTATTGTAGGAAACATGTGGGTATCCTTGAGTTACTCTCCCAGCATTATAGCCATGTTGATACAAGACCAGTAATAAAAGGCATATTGCCAAGGACAAGCAGAAACAGGGAACTGTGGATACTGACCACCGGCTGTTATAATTCACTGACTATCCCAGGTGGTAGATTATCCATTTTGAAGTTCGTCAGTTCCAGTAGGCTTTAAGTCGTTCATTCTTTGTTGTGGTTCTTCAGTTGCAGAATTAAGTTGTATCATGTTTTCCTGTTCTTTCGATGAGCTAATGTCACTGGAACACACAATACTCATATTGTCATCTAATGAATGATCCTTTTCTTCAGAGAACATATGTATAATTTTATTATTTTGAATGTCAGGTGGTATTCTGACAATTTCTGATTATAAAGGAATTTTGGAATCTGGGACACAGGTAAAAATAAGTATTTTTAAGCATACTGTAGCACATTTTTCTGCCCTCATAAGTGCATACCACATACCTACATCTATTTAGTGTACTATTTTGTACCTGTTAATCTGTCAAGGGTTTATATACTGTGTAAGGACAGCCAATAATACACACCTGCTGCTGTTCTAGACAAATACTGTTTTAAGCTAAGTGAAGCGTTTTGTACTCCCCTCATTTACTCAATAAGTATGTCAGGCAGAGTAGTGAAATTTCAATTTCAAAATCCTTAATTTCAAAATCTTAAATTTTAATTTAGAAATCATAAATTTTAATGGTCTCCTCATGCTGCTGCCAACTCCAGGCTGTGCCATTCAGACGCTATATGGTCTCCTCATGCTTCAGCCAACTCCAGGCTGTGTCATTCAGGCAATATATGGTTTACTGATGCTGCTGGGCCTGGGAATAAAAATGTTGTTATGGTAGCACTAGCTACCCAAAATCTTAAAGTTTAAAGGGGTATTGCCGTGGAAAACTTTTATTTTTTTATTCTTTTTTAAATCAACTGGTGCCAGAAAGTAAAACAGATTTGTAAATTACTTCTATTAAAATATCATAATCCTTCCAGTACTTTTTAGGGGCTATGTACTACAGAGGAAATGCTTATCTTTTTAGATTTGTCTTATGTCATAACCACAATGCTCACTGCTGACCTCTGCTGTCCATTTTAGGAACTGCCCAGAGCAGGAGAAAATCCCCATAGCAAACATGTGCTGCTCTGGACAGTTCCTAAAATGGACAGCAGAGGTCAGTAGAGAGCACTGTGGTCATGACATCAGAGAAATCTAAAAAGAAAAGCATTTCCTCTGTATTATATAGCCCCTAAAAAGTACTGGAAGGATTAAGATGTTTTAATAGAAGTAATTTACAAATCTGTTTAACTTTCTGGCACCTGTTGATTTTTTTTTTTTACGTTTTCCAAAGGAGTACCCCTTTAAATGTCAGAATTCATTTTTTAATCTTAGGGATTGTGAAGCCCTAGTGTCTACTCATGCTGCTGCCAACTCCAGGTTGTGCCATTCAGGCACTGTATGGTCTCCTCATGCTTCAGCCAACTCCAGGCTGTGTCATTCAGGCAAAAATGTTGTTATGGTAGCACTAGCTACCCAAAATCTTCAGTTTAAATTTCAGAATTAATCTTTTAATCTTAGGGATTGTGAAGCCCTAGTGTCTACTTATGCTGCTGCCAACTCCTAACTGTCTCATACTGCCACTATATGATCTCCTCATGCTGCCAACACCTCCACACTGTGTCATTCAGCCACTGTATGGTCTCCTCATACTGATGCCACCTCCAGGTTCTGCCATTGTGCCGCTCTGCGGCAGTGATTCTAAAAGCGATGCCTGTAATCTGCATGTCATTCTGAATAACAGTATTATTTCACTACCCCAGCACATTCCATATGCATGTTAGAACACAGCAAAGTGTTCCACACCCCTATTGAGGCTGTCTGTAGGCCAAAAATAGCCATTTTTAATATAGATTTGCCACAAATATATTCAGATCAAACTGAATTTTTTTGAACAATTCGGCGAATCAGCCGAATTGAATTTTTCAAAAGTTTGCTCATCTCTACCTGTCACTAAAAGAAATCATACAGCTCGCCATCCTTGCCAGCTTTTCCAAGGGCCCAGCTTCTTCCATGCCATGTCCTATACTGCCATGGTTGGCCATGGTCCTCGTCTTCATCATCATCACTGTCACCTTGTGTAGGTTCCTCATTCTCTATATCTTTGGCAGATTTCATCACCAAATCCTCCTCCTCAGGTCCCCTTTCTCATCCTCCTCATCCAGCTCCTCCTCAAAAAGAATATCTATACTGTTGCCACCAGCCACTTCCTCCATGCCTCCTTCCATAATCATCACAGGGAAAGTTTTCTCCAGAAGGAATATCAGCAGCATAACATCACTAATTCCACTGCTTTACTTGTTTTCGAATGTTATTGCTTCTTGAACAGGCCTGAGCACATGACAGGTGTCTCGGATTAGCTGCCAATGCCTTAGCTGAAGGTCATATTGGCTCCAACAATTGCCTGTCTGCTGCATTAGAAAGTCTGTAACCGCTTTATGCTGCTTGTACAGGTGGTCCAAAATGTGTAAGGAAGAGTTCCACCATGTTGGAATGTTGCAAACGGGACAAAGTAGATGAAGACCCTTTTGGGACTTTAGGTCAAGGAGGGCATTTTTAAAAGCATAAGAATGGCTAAAATAAATGCAAACTTTCCTGCACGTAGCCAGCTCATCACTGAGACAACCACATTTTTTCAAGAAACGTTTGACAAGATTTTGCACATGTGTCATACATGGACAGTGTGTCATGCCCCCTAGACACAGTGCTTTTTATGATCTTTGTGGCATTATCAGCAACCACCTTTATCACAACTCCTCCGCTTCTCCACCTCCTCAGGCTTGGCAGATGTAATACAGCATGTAAATGGTTGATTTTGCATTGAAGCAAGCTGTTCATGGTGGTGAACCTGGATGAGGAGGAGGATAGGCGGCAGGTGTCAGAAGTTGAACCAAATCAATGCAACCTTAGAGGTTTTACTACAATTTCCTGGCCTTGTTGTGGTGGATTCTTGTTCTGCAGGATGTTGACCCATAGCTCCTACTTCAAATATCTACCATGCACTGTACTGCACACTGAAAATTGGGTTTTCTTGGCAAAATTATGGCTACAAGGTGTGCACCACCTAGACTTGGTACAATCCATTAGTTGCCTAACGGCTGTGATGTCAACAAGCTGGTACGGGGGAGTCTGCACAACTTATAACTTGGCCAGGTGCAAATTAAGTTGCACTACAACAAGGTGACTGGTTGAGTACTGCTATACTAAATACTGTATGACATAGATTGCCCAAAAGATTACTGACGGATAGAGGAGGAAGAAACAACACTGATGACAAGACAGAGAATGAACTGCCTGTGGACGAGACCGAGCTGATAGACAGCTGGGAGGCATCTGGAGGAGCAGCAAGAGGGGCAAGGTTTTCCTCACATTGTGGATATGGCAGGGGTGCTCTGTCCTTTACCAGACCAAATTTAGTTTTTATTATGATAGATTTTGAGGTCATTTTTATCATTTTGGGATTAGTTGTCACTCATCTACTAGTCAACTTTCAATCTCAAGACTTTTATTTGCTTTGTAATGATAAACCCAGCTACAAATACTTGGTTTGAGAAAACCCAGAAAATACATATAACTGCATTTTACATGGCTAATGTGTGTTCACTTTTAACATTTTTAACTGCTTTGTTATGTTAAACCCAGGTAAAAATACTTTTTTAAATTAAACCCAGAAAATACACATAACTGTATTGCAGGTGAAAAGAGGTCTCTGTCTGAGATAAGCCCACTAAACAATGGTTTCCTCTGCTTGTAATGTGTTGGTTTAGTTCACTGCTGGCTGGGATTTGTAGTGCACCAACTGAACAGACTACAGCAGGTAGTGACAGAAGGTAATTGTCTAAGGTCAGGCCACAGATTAATGCTGTGCTCAGCAATTGGAATTGGAATTGTAAAGAATTTGTGAAGGCTTTCTGGCATAAATAGTCCTTGGTCAGCTCTCTCCAAAATAGTTGCCGCAATGCAATACATGAGGCTTAACCAGTGTCTTATACCCATACCTGTGCTGTGTCCTGTTGGCCAGGGAGCCAGGGTCAGCTCTTCATGTAGGCAAAATAGACGGCCATCTAGAGTGCCCTCTTGATGGAGGGGGCACCCCTCTGCCTGCCGCAAGAAAGTTATAACCAGCATCCAAACCACTCGCTCAGCCAGCATGGGGAATGTAAAAGGGTGGGCCAATGGGCAGAGTTATGAGGGCAGCCAAATTAGCTTTTGCTTAGGGTGGCAAAAATCCTTGCACCAGCCCTGCAGGGAGCAGAATGACACATAAATGCAAGCAAATCATTGAATAACCTGGGGTCATGTGATAACTGCAAGGAATGTTGGATGTACCCCGAGGTCCCCTCACTACCCCAGTACTTCCTCCTTTTATGTAGGATCATATGTGTTCCTCATCCCTTATTGTGAACATTGCTAGGTTAGAATCCGGGTTTGTAGGGCTCAGCACGCTTATTTCTACTGAACATAACCGGAGGTAGTATATCTTAATGTGACAATGTCTCACCCAATGGTCTGTTTGTTACCACCTCAAAAACACCTATGGCAAGTCTACAAAATGGAAGCCAGACTTTTGTTTTAGCAGACTTTTATTCCTCTTGTTATTTACTGACACCATTGTAAAGCTGGGTTTTCACTTGGCGGTTTTTGAGCCAAAGCTAAAAGTGGATTCAAAAGGAATGGGAAAAATGAAGGAAGGACTTCTACTTCTCCTTCCTCAAACAATGAAGGAGTGCACAGACATTCTTATATGTAGTTTGTATTCTGAAATATACCTCCAATGAAGCACAGAAACATGATGTAAATTAGGCCTTAGCTATTCTATAACAGTGAGGCTCAGAACCAGCACGGAATATAAGGTAATTGTTGCTTAGTACATTTTATTACATTGATCTACATATTACATTATATTTAATTATAGGTTTAAGATGTGGATGTCAGTAATCCAATATTACAATGCAAATCCAGTCTTTGCAGTAGAATAAATTGTTTTATGTAAATGGCAGGCACTTTGTATGCATGGGCACAGTTGTTGATATATTTGTTTCAATCACTTATTAAAGCTTTTGCATGCAGTCTAGGTTGTCTGAGCTGAACCAGCCTATTTAATCAGATTTCTTGTTGTCTCTGGTCATTCGTTTTTCTTGACATGCAGAGGTCTTCTCCTGGATGGTAGCTCTTTTCTTGCTAAATAAGTTGCGAGTGAATTGTTGATATATCTGAAATCAAATTTCACATACAGCTGAATGGCAATGTACCAACTTACAAATCAAACTTTCTGAAAACTTGCAAAAGTGTCTGATAACAGCATTGCTAGCTGCTTAAAGGGGTAGTCCAGGGAATTGAACTTTTAGACACTTATGCCCTATTCAAAGGAAAGTTGATAAGTGCCTGATTGCATCGGTCCGACTGCTGGGACCCCCCATGATTTCCTGTACAGGGCCCAGCTATTTACATGTCCTCAGTGAACTCTGGCCCCCACCTACCTGGACAAACACAAGTGAGCGGGCCATCACTTGTGATTATCCATGAAGGTGGGGGCCGCTTTTTTACAAGGAGGTGCAAATAGCCGGGGTCCAGTACAGGAGATTGTGGGTGGTCTCAGGGCTTAGACCCCCTGCAATCTTACACTTATCCCCAATACTGTGGGTATTAGTGTCTAAAATGTTGAGTTCTATGGACTACCCCTTCAAAAGAGTACAGTCATCTTGAAATGTGATTAGAGGGGTAATACATCTTATTTCAATATCTCATGCCCAATACTTTCTACTTAAAACGGATTTTTAGAAATATCACCAGGTTACTTTTTATCTAATCTAAAACCCTCGAGTTTAAAAATAGACCAAAAAGTGAGAAAATATTTTTCAACTTTAGATTATGTATTAGACCTATATATGAGGTTTATGCAGGCACAGTTATTTTTCATAAATCCTACCATTTTCACCTCTTGGAATGAGATTTGGGTTCAAAGGAAAACTGTCAGCTTTCTCCCCAAACACTAACCAGCAGTACTGGCTGGTAGTGAAGGGGATGCTGATCAGTTTGATCCATACCGTGCACGGATGCGCCACGTCGTTCGGCCTTAATCTTCTATTTTCTGTATATTCAAATGAGGTGCTAACTGGCACTCTGACGTCAGTGCCAGGCCGCAGTGCCGCCCAGCTCATCAATATTCCCCTCCTCTCTCTTCATTACAGAGCGGGGAGAAGAGGGAGAGGTGGAGGGAGGGGAGGAATATTGATGAGCCGGGCGGCACTGAGGCCCAGCACTGACGTCAGAGTGCCAGTGAGCACCTCATTTGAATATACAGAAAATAGAAGATTAAGGCCGAACTGCACGGCAGATCCGGGCATGGTAAGTATCAAACTGATCAGCATTTATATTTTAGCAAGAAAGACTAGCAGTAAAATATAGAGAAACTAAAATAAAATAAAGGAAAATAAATGTTGACGCAATGTTAAACACTTTTCAGTTTGCCTGCAAAAAATTATTTTAGGAGGTGTGGTGTATATATTTTGTTTCTCCCCTATATGGTTTAACCCCTTAGGGACCCCTTAGGGACTCAGCCCATTTTCTCCATAACCCCTCAAGGACTGAGCTCTTTTTCACCTTAACCTCCCTGGCGGTATGATTCTTTCTGGAAATTTGTACCAAAAGCGGTACAATTTTTTGCACTGAATTTCACATCTCCCCCCCGCCCATTTCACATCTCCCCCCATCACATTCCCCCTCCCTTGTCACAATCCCCCTCTTACTTGTCACATCCCCCCGTCACATTCTCCCCCCTCCTTGTCACATTCTTCCCCCCTTGTCACATTCCCCCCCTTGTCACATTCCCCCCCTTGTCACATTCCCCCCCTTGTCACATTCTCCCCCTTCATGTTACATTCCCCTCCCCCTGTCACATCCCCCCCTTGTCACATCCCCCCCCTTCATGTCACATTCCCCCTCCCCTGTCACATTCCCCCCTCTTGTCACATCCCCCCCCTTGTCACATCCCCCCCTCTGTCACATTCCCCCCTTTGTCACATTCTTCTCCCCCCCCCCCTTGTCACCTTATCCTGCAGCAGCATACGCTAGGTTTGTCGGCAGATTTCAAACCTAGTGTATTTGCTGCAGAACAAGCCCTTTCCCCTTCAGCCAATCACAGGCTTTACACCACTGCGGCCTGTGATTGGCTGAAAAGTGAAAGGTCCTGTAAGATGAATAGAGCAGGGACCAGAGCGCAAGGAGGGGAACGACATCTTCAGGGACCGGGACTAGGTGAGCAAAAGTTTTTTTTTATTTTACTACTTTTTCCTTTTACATTTAGCTCAGTGTTTTTCTAACAGGGTGCCTCCAGCTGTTGTGAAACTACTACTCCCAGCATGCCCGGACAGCCTTTGGCTGTTCGGGCATGCTGAGAGTTGTAGTTTTGCCACAGCTGGAGGCCCCCCGGTAGGGAAACACTGACTTTTAGTATTTTTCTTTTCCTTCTCTGGCCGGCCCCCGCAATGGGAGCCGACCAGAGCAGATAATCGCAAGTTTTCCCGGGGGCCGCATCGCTATATCGCATTGCTTTTGCAATATATCGTGCAGCCCGGCCGGGAACTCTGCAATTCTACCCCGAGCGTGACTCGGGGTTACCGATCCTGGCAGGGAAAATTAACCCACAGTCACGCTCGGGAATACCGCTCAGGAGGTTAAGGACTGAGCCCTTTTTGCAATTCTGACCACTGTCAATTTAAGCATTAATAATTCTGGGATGCTTTTACTGATTATTCTGATTCCGAGAGAGTTTTTTCATGACATATTCTACTTTAACACAGTGGTAAATTTTCGTCATTAATTGCATCCTTTCTTGGTGAAAAATCCCCAAATTTCATGAAAATTTTGAAAATTTAGCATTTTTCTAAATTTGAAACTCTCTACTTGTAAGGAAAATGGATATTCCAAATAAATTATATATTGATTCACACATACAATATGTCTACTTTTTATTTGCATCATAAAGTTGACATGTTTTTACTTTTGGAAGACATCAGAGGGCTTCAAAGTTCAGCAGAAATTTTCCAATTTTTCACCAAATTTTCAAAATCGGAATTTTTTAGAGACCAGTTCAGTTTTGAAGTGGATTTGAAGGGTCTTCATATTAGAAATACCCCATAAATGACCCCATTATAAAACTGCACCCCCCAAAGTATTCAAAATGACATTCATAAAGTGTGCTAACCCTTTAGGTGTTTCATAGGAATAGCAGCAAATGAAGGAGAATATTCAAAATCCTCCTTTTTTACACTCACATGTTCTTGTAGACATAGTTTTTGAAATTTTACAAAGGTTAAAAGGAGAAAAAGCCCCCCAAAATTTGTAACCCAATTTCTCTCGAGTAAGGTAATACCTCATAGGTGGATGTCAAGTGCTCTGTGGGTGCACTACAAGGCTCAGAAGGGAAGGAGCGACAATGGGATTTTGGAGAGTTTTCTGAAATGGTTTTTGGGGGGTATATCACATTTAGGAAGCCCCTATGGTGCCAGAACAGCAAAGAGAAACCAACATGGCATACTATTTTGGAAACTACACCCCTCAAGGAATGTAACAAGGGGTCCAGTGAGCCTTAACACCCCACAGGTGTTTGATGACTTTTCGTTAAATTCGGATGTGTAAATGAGTTGTTTTTTTTCACTAAAATGCTGCTTTTCCCCCAAATTTTAAGGGGTTATAGGAGAAAATGCCACCCAAAATTTGTAACCCCATCTCTTCTGAGTATCGAAATACCCCATGTGTGGACGTCAAGTGCACTGCGGACGCACTACAATGCTCAGAAGAGAAGAAGTCACATTTGGCTTTTGGAAAGCAAATTTTGTTTTTTGAGGGGCATGTTGCATTGAGGAAGCCACTATGGTGCCAGAACAGCAAAAAAAAAAAAAAAAAAACACATGACATACTATTTTGGAAACTACACCCCTCAAGGAACGTAACAAGGGGTACAATGAGCCTTAACACCCCACAGGTGTTTGACAAATTTCCGCTAAAGTTGAACAGGAAAAATAAAAATTTGATTTCTTTCACTAAAATGCTGATGTTACCCAAATTTTTCATTTTCACAAGGGGTAATTGGAGAAAAAGCCTCCCAAAATGTGTAACCCCATTTCTTCTGAGTATGGAAATACCCTATATGTGAATGTAAATTGCTCTGCGGGCGAACTACAATGCTCAGATGAGAAGGAGCGCCAGTGAGGGTTTGGTGAGAGAATTTGGTTGGAATAGAGGTCGGGGTCCATATGCGTTTACAAACCCCCCCCCCATGGTGCCAGAACAGTGGACCCCCCACATGTGACCCCATTTTGGAAACTACACCCCTCACAGAATTTAATAAGGGGTGCAGTGAACATTTACACCCCACTGGCGTTTGACAGATCTTTGGAACAGTGGGTTGTTCAAATGAAAAGTTAAATTTTTCATTTTTACGGACCACTATTCCAAAAATCTGTCAGACACCTGTGGTGTGTAAATGCTCACTGTACCCCTAATTACATTACGTGAGGGGTGTCGTTTCTGTTCTGGGACAATGAGGGCTTTGTAAACATGCATGACCTTCAATTTCGGACACATTCTCCAAAATCCCAGTGGCGCTCCTTCTCTTCTGAGCATTGCAGTGCGCCAGCAGAGCAATTTACATCAACATATGGGGTATGTTCTTACTCAGAAGAAATGGGGTTACAAATTTTGGGGGGCTTTTTTCTTATTCTCCCTTGTGAAAATGAATCCCCCGTAAAAATTTGAATCTGCCATAAAATACCCCACAGCAGTATTTGCCAAACAGGGTTTCTCCAGCTGTTGCAAAACTCCCAGCATGCCTGGATGGTCAGTGGCTGTCCGGCAATACTGGGAGTTGTTGTTTTTCAACAGCTGGAGGCTCTGTTTTGGAAACAGTGCCGTACAAGATGTTTTTTTTTATTGGGGGGGGGGGGACTGTGTAGGGGTATGTGTATATGTAGTGTTTTACTTTTTATTTTGTGTAGGTGTAGTATAGTGAAGTGTTTTTGGGATACATTCACACGGTTGGGTTTACAGTGAGTTTGAGCTGGGAGTTTGAGCTGCAGCTGAAAATTTGCCGCATCTCAAACTTGCAGCAGAACTCGCTGTAAACCCGCCCGTGTGAATGTACCCTGTACATTCACATGGGGGGGGGGGGGGGGGGGCAAACCTCCAGGTGTTGCAAAACTACAACTTCCAGCATGCACTGACAGACCATACATGCTGGGATTTGTAGTTATGCAACAGTTGGAGGCACATTGGTTGCGAAACACTGAGTGTTTCGCACTTAACTCTGTGTTCGCAACAAGTGTGCCTCCAGCTGTTGCAAAACTACAACTCCCAGCATGTACAGTCTCTCAGTGCATGCTGGGAGTTGTATTTTTGCAACAGCTGGAGGCACACTGGTTGCAAAACAATGAGTTAGGTAACAAACTCGGTTTCACAACCAATGTGTCTCCAGCTGTTGCAAAACTGCAACAATCAGCATGCATTGACAGTCAAAGGGCATGCTGAGAGTTGTAGTTTTGCAAAAGCTGGAGGCACACTTCTACAACTTTCAGCATGCCTTTTGGTAGTCTGTGCATGCTGGGAGTTGTAGTTATGCAACAGCTGAATGCACACTTTTTCATGGAAAAAATGAGCCTCCACGGACAGCCCCATTCACCCTTCTTTTCCGGGTCACCGGGTCACCTGAGACCCGATTGACCCAGAATAGCGGCAAATCGTCGGTCTGAATTTGCCACGATCGCCGACATGGGGGAGTCTCAGGACCCCCCTGGGCGATATGCCAGGATGGCTGCTGATAGATATCAACAGTCATCCCTTCCGATCATTCCGTGATCCAGGAAAGCTGCGCCATAAATGTGCGGCACTGTGTGCTAAGTACTTCTTAGCAGCGCCATACATTTACGGCCCATGTCCTTAAGGGGTTAACTTTTGCACATACAGACCCATATAAGGGCTTGTTTTTTGCATCATTAATTGTACTTTGTAATGACATCACTTATTTTATTATATAACTTGCGGCGAAACGAAAATAAAATATTATTTGTCAGGTGAAATAAAGAAAACGCCATTCTGTAAATTTTGGGGGCTCCTGTTTCTAAGCAGTGTACTTTTCAGTAAAAATGACACCTTATCTTTTTTCTGTAGGTCCATACAATTACAATGATACTAAACTTATGTAGGTTTTATTTTATTTTAATACTTAAAAAATGATAAACTTCATGCACCAAAATTGGTATGTTTAAAATTGACATCATCTGACCCCTATTACTTTTTATTTTTCCATGTACGGGGCGGTACGAGGGCTAATTTTTTGTGCCGTGTTCTGTCGTTTTTATCAGTACCATATTTGTATTCATGGGAATTTTTGATTGATTTTTATAAATATTTTTATGGTATATGAAGTGACCAAAAATGCACAATTTTGGACTTTTAGCTACCCTTTTATATTTTAATAGTTTGGACATTTACGCACAAGGCGATACCACATATGATTATTTTTATTCTTTGTTACATTATTTTATTTAAAAAATGGGAAAAGGGGGTCATTTAAACTTTTAATAGGGAAGGGGTTAGAGAACTTTTATTAACTTTTATTTTTACACTTTTTTTTAGCCCCCACAGGGGGTTACAACAGGCAATCTTCTGATTGCATACACTGATCAATGCTGATCAGGCATGGAGCAGTAGATCACTGATCGGATGACGGAGAGGCAGGTAAGCCCCTCCCGTCATCCGGTAAGCTGATCAGGACATTGCAATTATGTCCCGATAGTCCCGATCAACTCCACTGAGCAGCCGGGATTCTTTAACTTTTGCTTTAGACGGCACAATCAGCTTTGATCACTGCATCTAAAGGGTTAATGCTGGGCATCGGCTCGATCGGCGGGGCCCGGCATTAGCCGTAGGTCCTGGATGCCCGTAACAACCAAGACCCACCGTGTTTTACAGGTATGCCCTGTGTCCTTAAGTACCGGGGATGCAGGGCGTACCTGTATGCCCTGCGTCCCCAAGAGGTTAAGAGTTCCTGGGTCATTGTAGATCTTAATTTTGTATAATTTGCACTTGAGCAAAGTTAATATACTACGTAACTGGAAATCAATAGTGATCCCAGAAATATCCGAAGCAATTTTTGGTATAAACAATGGGGAAGATTTATTAAAACCTGTCCAGAGTAAAAGTTGCTGAGTTGCCCACAGCAACCAATCAGATTGCTTCTTTCATTTTTGAAAAGACCTCTGAAAAATGAAAGAAGCAATCTGATTGGTTGCTATGGGCAACTCAGCAACTTTTCCTTTGGACAGGTTTTAATAAATCTCCCCCTATATGATTATATATAAACACATAATATCTGTAATGTGCGGCCCTGCGGTTCGGCATGCCGGCCATGGGCGCACACCTTCCCCGTTCCCCTGCACTGTTGCAGGCTCGGATGTCGCTGCGGCTCGCAAGCCGGGCCACAGGCGCACCCGCGGTCCCTGCTTTTACTTTCCTCGCCGAGCTCTGTTGCTTTCTGACTGACAGCGCACGTGCACCCGCTCCCTAGTGCGCGCGTACCGGAGATTTAAAGGGTCAGCACGCCGGTAATTGGTTATTGCCGGGCACTGACTCTATAAAGGGCAGGTACTTCCCCTTGATTCCTGACGGATCTTTGTGCTACTGTGCCCTAGAGAAAGCATTCCCATAATGTTCTGCCTTACCTGTGTTCCAATTCTATTGCTACGTCTTCTGACCTACGAACCTTGTCGCCTACCATGACCTTTGTTATGTATCTGATCACTGTTTCTCGCCCACCTGCCCTGACCTACCTGCCAGTCCCCAACTCCGAGCTTGCCTTACTAATCTGTACCTTGCCTCACATCGGCTGCCACTGTAGGCAAGTCGTGCCAGGGGTAACGACCTGGGAGTTTGCCTGCCGCACCAAGCCCATCCCACCTTGCGGTGGGCTCTGGTGAAGACCAGCTGCTCCTTAGACTCTGCTCCGTAGTGCGACTTCCACCATCGCCCACAGTGGTACAGCGGATCCACTACTCCAGCTGTTACAGTAAGATCCGGCCATGGATCCCACCAAGGTGCCTCTTCCTAGTGTCGCAGATCTCTCCACATTTGTGGCTCAACAGTCACAACAGTTAGCGCAACAGGCACAACAACTGGATCACTTGTCTGGCATGATGCAGCAGCTTCTTTCCGTTCAGCAGCAGCAACAGCTGCAACCTGCTCCAGTGGCTCCCTCTGGGTCTGCAGCTTCCATGGCATTCCTTGGTCCCAAGCTTCATCTGTCTCTGCCACCTTAATTTGAAGGGGACCCTAAACTGTGCAGGGTTTCGTTACCCAGTGCTCCATGCATGTGGAACTTATGGCCGACCATTTCCCCTCTGAATGTGCCAAGGTGGCATTCATGGTCAGCCTTCTAACCTCTCTGTCCCTGTCCTAGCCTCTCTGGGATAAAGGAGGTCCTGTGAGGATCAACCTACAAGCCTTCCTTTCGGAGTTTTACAGTGTCTTCGAGGAGCCAGCATGGGCCTCCTCGCCCGAAACGTGCTCCTGAACCTCCGCCAAGGGGATTCACGATTACACGGTCTTATTCTGTACTCTTGCTTCTGAGCTGGACTGGAATGATGCAGCTCTATGTGCCACCTTCAAGAAGGGTCTTTCCAGCAGAGTAAAGGATGCCACGGCTTCACGGGACCCACCATCTTCTTTGAGTGAACAGAGTTTGCTAGCTACCCGCATAGACGTGCGTTTTGCCGAAAGAGAGGAGGAACTCTGTCAAAAAGGTGAACCTGCCCATTCAGGTCATCTTACTCATCAGCCTTCAGCCTATGCAGGCTCTCCTCAAGAGAGGTCTCACCGACGAGAAGAAAATTTGTGCCTGTATTGTGCCAGTCCGGAGCATTTCTGCAGTAACTGTCCTCTTCGTCTCAGCGTCCGGGAAACACACGCACCTAGGGCGCGTGGGAGAGGCGTCTCTAGTTGTGAATACTCCCTCTTCTTGGTTGTCTATGCCGGTCCAGCTCTTCACCCCTTCCAGGTCCTCTTTCCTCACCTCAACTTTCGTTAATGCATCTCTGGTCCACAAATATCATCTCCCAGTCATTCAGCTCGCTAAGCCTCTCTGCATATCTACTATCAATGGGGAATGCCAGAATTGCCGGTGAAATATCTCACTGAACCTCTGAAGATGCAGGTGGGAGCTATGCACAAGGCGTGGATCGAGTTCTACATGCTTCCTCATTGTTCCTCATCGGTACTCCTTGGTCTACCTTGGCTGCAGCGCCACACCCCGGTTATCGATTGGCGATCTGGAGAAGTCTCTCACTGGGGACAGGGCTGCCAGAATCGCTGTCTGGCGTCACTTCTACCAAATTGTCCCATACCTCTTCCTTCTCTGCCAGGTCTTCCTCCACCTTACCAAGACTTTGCTGACATCTTTTGCTAAAAACAAGCTGAGAGTCTTCCTCCATATCGGCCCTAAGACTGTCCGATTGATCTTCTGCTGGGTACTTCTCCCCCATGGGGAAGAATCTACCCCTTATCAGCACCCGAAATGCAAGCTATGACAGAGTACATCAAGGAGAACATCCAGAAGGGTTTTATCCTTAAGTCTTCCTCTCCTGCTGGCACAGGATTCTTCTTTGTGGAGAGGAAAGATGGGTCACTTTGCCCATGCATCGACTACAGGGGGTTAAATATAATCACAGTCAAGAACCGGTACCCTCTGCTGTTTTTTTTATAGCCTTTTTGATCGCCTGCGAGGTGCCAAGGTCTTCTCTAACCTAGACCTCCGTGGCGCCTACAATCTGATTGGGATTCAGGAGGGAGACAAATAGAAGACTCGTGATGGACATTTTGAGTGCTTAGTGATGCCATTTGGTCTCTGAAACGCCCTGGCCTTCTTCCAGGATTTCATCAACGATATCTTCTGAGATCTCCTTTATACCTCGTTATCCTCAGTTCTTAAATGAAAATGACCTTCCAGCCTGCGGGTCATACAGCGTTTCATTGGCTTCACCAAATATTATCGTCAGTTCATTCCACACTTCTCCACGCTGGTTGCTCCAATCGTGGCCCTCACCCAAAAAAAAAGTAATTCCAAATCTTGGCCTGCTGAGGAAGAAGAAGCATTTTGCCTCCACACCTGTTCTGACTAGACTGGACCCAGAAAAAAACACCTTCTTTCTTGAGGTGGATGCCTCCTCTGTGGTGACCTGTGCATTATTTTCTAAAACCTTTTCTTCTGCTGAGAAGAACTACACCATCGGAGACCGGGAACTCTTGGCCATTAAGCTCGCTCTGGAAGAGTAGCATCACCTTTTGGAAGGATCTCCTCATCCAGTTCATATTTTCACAGATCACAAGAATCTTTTATACTTGCAGTCCTCTCAGTGACTAAATCCCTGACAGGCCAGATGGTCTCTCTTCTTTTCAAGATTACATTTTTTAATTCACTTCCGGCCTGCGGATCAGAACATTCAGGCTGATGCTCTTGCAAGGTCCTCCGATGTGGTGGGTCTGGACTCTACCCTCCGGCATATTCTGCCTCCAGATTGTTCGACCACGTGATCTTCAACAAGTTCCTCTGGGGAAGTCCTATGTGTCACGTCGCCTAAGACAGAAAGTATTGAACTGGGGACATTCCTCTTTGCTGGCCGGGCATCCTGGAATTCAGAAGACTCTTCTTCTCATCTCTCGCCACTATTGGTGGCCGAACCTGCAGCACAAGGAGATTTTGTTCGCTGCTGTACGATCTGTGCCTGTGACAAGACGACAAGACCCCTCGACAGCCTGTGGGTCTTTTACAACCATTGCCCATCCCAAACTGTCCATGGACTGTCCATAGCTATAGACTTCATCACTGACCTACCTCCTTCCTCTAATAACACAGTCGTCTGGGTGGTCATGGATTGCTTCTCTAAGATGGCCCATTTTGTACCATTGCCTGGTCTCCCTTCTGCTCCTCAGTTGGCTGATTTATTCTTCTGGCATATTTTTTGCCTAAATGGTTTACCTTCTCACATCGTCTCTGACCGAAGGGTCCAGTTTGTCTCCAAATTTTGGCAACAAACTCTTTGCTCTTGCCTCAAGGTCAAGTTGGACTTGTCCTCGTCCTATCATCCATAGACCAACGGCCAGGTGTAGAGGGTGAACCAAGTCCTTGGCGACAATCTCCGCCAAGACGATTGGGCCAATCTGCTACCTTGGGCAGAGTTCTCATATAACCATCAGGACTTTGAGAAAACTAGGACATCCCCATTTTTTATAGTCTACAGTTGTCATCCTCGTCCTCCTCTTCCGTTGCCAGTCTTTTCTGGGGTAACTGCCATGGATGATCAGGTTCAGGATTTTACCACAATATGACGGAGACTCTGCATTCTTTAGCTCCTGCCTCCCCCCCTCGCCTGAAGTCTCAAGCCAACAAGAAAGGAAGATCCCCTCCAGTCTACTCTCCTGGGGACAAGGTATGGCTTTCTGCTAAATATGTACCGCTGAAGATTCCCAGTTATAAACTGGATCCTTGGGTCCTGGGTCCATTCAAGATTTTACACTGTATTAATCCGGTGTCGTACAAGCTTCATCTTCCTCCATCACTTCGCATCTCGAACTCCTTCCACGTCTCACTCCTCAAGCCATTGGTCCATAACCACTTTTCTCAGAAAATGTTTGAAGTAAAGGAGATTCTTGCCACCAAGACCATCAGGGGAAGCTGTTCTTTATAGTGGACTGGAAAGGATTTGGGCCTTAGGAGAGGTCCTGGGAACCTGAAGAGAACATCTTGAACAAGGACTTGGTACTCAGGTTTCTGCAGCCCAAAAAAAGGGTGAGACCTAAAGGGGGGTACTGTAACGTGCGGTCCTGCGGTTCGGCATGCAGGCCGTGGGCACATGCCTTCCCCATTCCCCTGCAGCTCGCATGTCGGACCGTGGGTGCACCCGCAGTCCCTGCTTTTACTTACCTTGTTGCGTTCCATTGCTCTCTGACTGCCTTACCTGTGTTCCAATTCTATTGCTTCTATTGCTCCTGACCTCTAAACCTTGCTGCCTGCCCTGACCTTTGCTACATATCTGACCACTGTATCTCACAGCCTGCCCGGACCTACCTGCCAGTCCCCAACTCCGAGCACAAATATCACAGGAAATACTGTTTGCAAAGAGTAAGCGCAAAGAATTTCATATGGGCAACAACCTAATTGATTGACTTGACAAATTCTTGACAAATTTCTACTTTTAGGGTATGTTCACACGTTAGGAAAATTCGCGGAATGTCCGCCCAGAAAACACAGGCAGACATTCTGCACATTTGAATAACCTGGCGGGTGCTAGGACCGCTTAAAAGTGCGCCATCTCATAGACGGGAATGCATTGCCAAGCAAATACCACAAAAAAGAATAGACATGCCTGTTCTCTTCGCGGACGCCAGAAACAGGATTTCTGTGGCAGAAATTCCACCATATGAACAGTGCAGCAAAATCCCATCAATAGGACTCTGCTGCAACAGAATGTCTGTGCGGAATATTCTGGCAGAATTCCACACGGACATTCCGTCATGCAAACATACCCTTGTAATTCTCACCAGAAAAGTAGATATAAGTTGCAGTCAGCTTGGCACTTGCTTGATAAGGGTGTGAAGTCTAAGAAATATCAATCACTTCAACCCCTGCAAGGAGGTATGGACTTTTCCAGATGGATTTCTTCCAGGTAGCAGACTTCAGTAGAATTTTGAAGGTTAGGCTGGGTTCACATATATGCGGTGTCCGGCACAGTTTCCCTCCAGTGTCAACCGGAGGGAAACTGATGCTAGAACTGATCCCATTCATTTGAATGGATCAGTTCACAATCATCCACCGTCTAAATTTTGATGCTGGATGGTTGGACACGCCGGAGGGCACAAGTTAGGGGAACCCAGCTTTCTGCCCAGAAAAAAAATGGATGCCGGATGCAATAGAACTGATGACAAGTTGTCATCAGTTGTGGCATCAGTTGTGTTGAGATTTAGGCTGAGTTCACCAATGCCGGATGCCAGACATACAGTATGTGAACCCAGCTTAATCAAGCATCATCAGATTAGCAGTCAGGATGCAGCAAGCTGAAGAAGAGACTGAGTCAGTCTTAGTCAGAAGACTAGATAAGTCCATAACAGGAATGAGACCATAAGAATTAAGCAATTCATCCAGAAATGTGGCCAATGTCAGGATCAGAAAAAGAGTCAAATAGCAAGCAAGGTATAAATTCTGGAGTTCCCTAATGCTGCCGGCAGTTCAGAGGAGAGCTGCAGCCAAATCATAAAGACAGGAATAGAAAAGATGTCTGGAGACCAGTTGTCTATAGCCAAACTGTTGAACAGGCAACAATGTCAAATATGATAAATCCCACACTAATGGCAGATATTTCTAAATGCATTTTGTTTTTGCAGTTTATACCTCTTGTTCCTATGGACTGCATTTACATCTTATACAGAAAAGTGCTTCCTCCCATCATTAGACCTCAGACCAATAGAATCTAAAAAAGTTTACATCTCTGTAAAGGCTAATGCATGAGGCAAAGCCACCTAAAAGATTGTGTATGACTGCACACAGAATACCTATTTTATAGGCCAACAGGCACTCGATGCAATGAATCATATTTCATATTATGATCCACTGGATCATAATTGTACCCCACATTGCATCATGAAAATGGACTAGTTATGTATATACTTATATACTGAGTTTAAACCGTGCGCATGCACACTGGTCTGCGTGCCGCTCGCTATGGACATCAGTAGACGCAGAGCACAGGTCCGAATGTGATGTATCTGTGACCAGCGTTCTGGAGCCATGAGCGGTTGGGGGGATCCGCGGACATTGCAGCCGAGACCACGCACACGTGTGATGGAAGTCAGAGGCAAATGGCGTGCTAACGCACCAAAGAAGCATATATAAAGGGTTTAGAGGTAGCAGTCAGTAGCATCCCTTGAGAAAGTCAAGTTGATGAAACATACATCGGAGCTTTTGGCGGCAGAACTCCCAAGATGGGTGATGCATATATTCATTGCATGGATCTGTAGTAGTAGGAGCACAGTATAGCAGAGACCACTATTGACAGTAGTGAGGGTGTCTCTTGGTGGACTTTATATCACTATATTTAAAGTACCCTTGCAAGGTTTTTATTGACATTATTATTTACACCCTTCTCCATACCTTAATATTACCTATTGGTTAATTCTACTTTATAGTCTGTCCAACGTATTTGATTTTTTGATCATTTCTTGTTCCCCACATACTGGTCTTTATACGATATACCATTATTTCAAGATTACATTTTTTTTTATATTGTAAAATATAATAGAAATATAATAAAAAACTACTTTTATGAGTAGCAATGCTCTGTTTAGTTCTCTTTTGATATTGCATATCATGAAAATGGAGCACATACTGTGTGCGAAACGTATCGGGTGCTTTTTTTAAAATGTTTTTTTACACAAATTTTGGACATGTTCTGCCTCCAAAAGCCACGACGTATGTTTCATCAATAGTATATTAGCAAGTCTATCGTCTTTCATACACTTGCTTTACCACTATCATCACCATTGTTGTGCTCTTAGTCGTATAAGACCCTGGTACCTTTTTAATAAGACCACTATTATTGTATACTTAACAGTTCTCGCATTATTCACATTTTTAGTGCCCATTTGCAATATTTTCATACTTTGTTATTGGTCCCTCTGACGTGGGTCCCCTGATGAATCCACCGCTACAGGTGCAGGGAACGCATAGGGGGGGAAGGGACACCTAGGGTATACTATGATAAGGTTCTAGTGGGTGCCGCTCTTCTAAGGGCTAGTCAAGAAGGGTGTGCTAGGGGCATTGATAGGGATATTTATGTCCTACATACTATGTTACCCCTCCACTTCTTATAAAGCCCCTCACTTGTTCACTTTACATTCAGCACACCCTCTCACCCCAAGTGCTGACTTTGGTGACACTTTGTAAATATTTTGGTTAATCTGTTTGTATGTATATGTTTATATGGGTCTACTATTTCAAATGGTAAAGTAAAAGTTAAGCTTTATCCATTTATGCATATCCTCAACCTTGGTATTTGACAAACCTGCCAAACCAAACTTTTAAAAAGCTGGTTTAAAGGGGTACTCTGGTAGAAAACAAATGTTTTCAAATCAACTGGTGCCAGAAAAAATCTGATTTGTAAATTTCTTCTATTTAAAAATCTTAACCCTTTCAGTACTTATCAGCTGCTGAAGTTGTGTAGTTCTTTCCATTCTGACCACAGTGCTCTCTGCTGACAACTCTGTCCATGCCAGGAATTGTCCAGAGCAGGAGGGGTTCACTATAGGCATATTCTTCTACTCTGGACAGTTCCTGGCATGGACAGAGGTGGCTGCGGAGTGCACTGTGGTCAGGCCAGAAATAACTTTTCAACGTTCTCTGGAGCAGGCTGATAAGTTATGGAAGGATTAATATTTTTAAATAGAAGTAATTTAATATTCTGTATAACTTTATGCCCCCAGTAGATCTAAAAACATATGTTTTCTACCGGAGTACCCCTTTAACTCTACTTAGGACTAGCTGAGTAAACGGCATTGCCTGGTTTTTCCTTCCTAATCCATGTTGGGGAGGAAAATCAACGAAGGAGGAAGTTTTAGACTTCATTTCCCATCCTCATATACTGTTGTCATATCCCAACCCCATATCCCATCCTCATATCTCAACCTCATATTCCTTCCTCATATTTCAACCTCATATCCCGTCCATATATCTCGACCTCATATCCCAACCTCCTATCCTGTTCTCATATCTCAACCTCATATCCCGTCCTTATATCCCACCCTCATATTCCGACCTCCTATCCCGTCCTCATATCCCATTTTCATATTCTGACCTCCTATCCCATCCTCATATCCCGTCCTCCTATCCTGTCCTCATATCCTGTCCTCATATCTTGACCTCCTATCCCGTCCTCTTATCTTGACCTCATATCCCATCCTCATATCCCCACCTCATATCCCGTCCTCAAATCCCAGCCTCATATCCTGTCCTCATATCCCTTCCTCATATCCCGACCTCATATCCCATCCTCATATCCTGTCCTCATAGCCCAACCCCATATCCTGTCCTCATATTACAACCCCATATCCCATCCCCATATGCCATCCCCATATCTCGACCTCATATCCAATCCTCATATCCCGTCCTCATATCCCTTCCTCATATCCCATCATCCTATCCTGTCCTCTTATCTTGACCTCATATCCCGTCCTCATATCCCGCCCTCATATTCCGCCCTCATATCCTGCCCTCATATCCCGTCCTCATATCCTGACCTCATACCCCTTCCTCATATCCCAAACTCATGTCCCGTCCTCATATCCCAACCTCATATGCTGTCCTCATATCCCGACCTCATATCACATCCTCATATCCAGTCCTTATGTCCCATCCTCATTTCCTGTCCTCAGGTGGGACTGATTTGTGATGAAGATATTGTAAGCTGAAAATAGAGGGGGACGTGGCAATATGGGACTGGGCATGATTTGCAAGCCAGACCGATGCACAAAAAGGGTAGATAATAAAAGGGGTGGGCTTAAACAGTGGGCGTGCCTTTGTGATATGGGGTGTGGCTTGCAAGTCAAACTGACACATTCACCAGGAGATGCAGAGCGGAGCTTGTGGAGTAAGGTACTGGAAGCCCCATATACTTGCATGGGACTTGAAACAAAAACCCATCTTTTATATAAGGGTGCAGGTAAGAGTTAATTTAACTATCATATCTTTTTATTTGACATAAAAGTAATATGTGTACCAGGTATTATTGAAATATCTCCAGCCATACGGAAGTTATGTGGGAACACATATTTCCCATAGATTTGCATGGGACTTTAAACAAAAACCCCAACCCTCACAAATGGGGGTAGTTAAGGGTTAAATTAACTATCCTATATTTTAAGTGGACATATAAGTAACATGTGACCAAGTATTATTGATATATCTACAGCCATTTGGAAGGTATGCAGTAACATATATTTCCCATAGACTTGCATGGGACTTTAAACAAAAAACCCGACCCTGGCAAATGGGGGTGAGTAAGGGTTAAATTACCTATTCTGTTGTTGAAAAATCAGTAACAAGTGTGCCAAGTTTCATGTTAATATCTTTCGCCGTTTGGACGTCATGCTGGAACATATACACACACACATATACACACACATTGGCCCTGATTTACTAAGAGTAGAGTGTAGGTTTTGTTGTGTTTTTTGCTGTTCCGACCTTTTTTTCCCATGGTATTTACTAATTTACTCCTCTTTCGGAAACTTTATACATGTTTTAAAATGTAGGGTTTTCTAACTAGCAAATTCACATGATTTTCAGGGTACGTTCACACGGGCAAACTTATTTGTGGGTTTCTGCGTATTTGAAAGGCGGGCTCTTCTCGACTGTCCGCAGCAGATTTTCCGTGGCAGAATTTACGCTGCGGAAAATCCCCCTCAAGCCCCATTGAAGTCAGTAGGGTCTACGGCGGATTTTCCGCAGCGGAAATTCCACCGCGGAAAATCTGCTGCAGATAGCCGATAAATGCCTGCCCCTTTTCAAGTACGCAGCGGGAAACGTGCATTTAAATCTGCCTTTATGAATGTACCTTCAGGGTGGTTTTCAGAAAAGAGGAGCGATTTTGCAAGAAATGTATGGAACACGCTTTTTCCGAAAACCATGCCCATTTTGTAGTTTTTTTTTAATTTTTACTTTGAGTGTTTCTGATTTTGTCGGGTTTTTTTCTGTCGCACATTCAGAATTTACACAGAATTTAGGCGCACAACCTGACAAAAAGGGTCAGAATGCTGTTAGTAAATGTATATATATAGATAAAAAAAAATTACTAAGTTGACTCTTTCATCTACCAATTAAAGCACAGAGACAACAATGTGTATCTATTTTATTCATTCTTGTTCAACTTAACAAAATCCACAATATAGTTTTTGACAATGGCAGACTTGTTTGTTTCTTTTTAACCATATGTTAAGGAGTCCCTAAATTTAGAGCCTGTTGAGAAATATTGAGACAAACTGCAATAAGCGAATAATATTGAAGTTTAGTGTTTTTATGCTCTCATTTAGAATGGTAGTCTACCTATTGGTATATTTGAAGAAAAAAATGGCTAGTTGCAATAGTATAATGTTTATTTAAAAAAATCCCTGCAACAATAAAGGTTATTTGTCTTATTTTCTACAAAATTAGCTCTTGTCAGTGTTGCGACATTTGGATAATAGCTCTGTCTTGTTTCTAATAATTATATCTATATTGTGTATTTTCTGCAATGTGTATTAAATAAGCTGTTTATGGTCACTATGCAAGAGCATAGTCAAATTGTCCTTTTTCAAGTCCATCAACTCCATCTGCCCAGGTAGAAGTTGGCATACTTCGGTAAGGATCAAGGAGAATCCTAAAACACCTGACAATGAGCACGCCCAAAATAATGAATAACAGAATCACAAAAGCAAATGTTGTCTTTTGCTCTAAAGTGATGGATGAGCCGTAGGAAGCGTTCAGTGTGGGTAACATTGTAGAGGGCAAAGTCTCTCCATCCATTGTCCAGGAAAATGGAAACAGGCAATTCCACAAAGTCTTTTTCTTCTTCATCACTTCCTCAAATTCATGATGGAAATATTTTGGCTTGAACTGAGAATCTAGAAAGTAAAGAAAGTCCAAATAGTAAGTTTTAATATTAAATAACGGAAAGCTAAAGTAACTTCCAACTTACTTGACTATGCCCTCAGGTAAGTCAATTATACGATGATTATCTTTGTTATTTATTTGCTGGCTGTACACATTACTATCGTGTTTCACAGTCCCCCTTAAATGGTGAAGATGCACACAATGTTTACAGTCAGGTGATATGATTCTCCATTTACATCTAGTTACAAGTTTGTCTATATGATTAATGAAAGGACTATAGGACTGAAAAATAGAAATAATGGCAAAATGTCCTAATTAGTAAAATAGACCTTTAAAGGTGTACTCCTCCCTAGACATCTTATCCCCTATTCAAATGTTAGGGGATAAGATGTCTGATCGCGGGGGGGCCTGTTGCTGGGACCCCTTGCTATCTCCCTGCAGAACCTGGCATTCATTTAAAATGCCAGCTGCTGCATTGGAGGCTCATGACATCCTGGCCATGCCTCCTCGTGATGTCAAAGCCACACCCCATCAAAGCAAGTCTATGGTAGGAGGTGTGGCGGCCGTCACGAGGGGGGCGTGGCCGTGACCTCAACAGTGCATCGCTAGTCATCAGGCACGGAACAAAGTGCGCTCTGTGCACCTGATGACTGATGTGATACAGTAGAGATTGCAGGGGACCCTTCGGATAGAGGATAAGATGTCTAGGGGAGGAGTACCCCTTTAAGGTTCCTTTAACTTCCTAGGGCTATAAATTCATTATTTTTCCTTCCTAACCCATGCAACTTTGCTAAGTGTTCTGAGCACTATAATTCCTTGACACCACAAGAGACAACAACTACTGCATGTTACTGGGCTGCAGAGTGCTGTGTATCTAGCTAATGTATACCACATAAACCTTCTCTGCCTGCCTTCTGCATACACGTTATATATAATCATAATTTGGCATCTTCTGCTGTACAGCTCTATCTTCCATCTACTGATATTATATATTAACAAATGACTAAAATCCACTTTCCACTGACATCACTCAGCTCTGAAACAATCTATGCACCGCTCAGAGATCCTGCTCTGTCCTCCTCCTCTGTTCTTAATATTTTCATTTGACATCTGAGCCATAATGTATTACCAAGTTCAACACTAGGGCATTTTTTACCCATTCATGATGGACACATTTTCATATTTTTTTTGGACATGTGAATTAACAGCTATAGCTTTTTTCTCCTTTGGTTATTCAAATAACTTTTGAGTATTTTTTCTGCGATGTATAAGGCTGTATTATATGTCATTTGTGTAATCATATATGCTTTTTTTATTGCAGTCATTGTGTGACAGTCCTGGAGTTCATTGACCAACAAACAAACCTTTATACAAGTCAGTTCACTGCAGGAAAAATCCACATCTGCCTATTCCATATCAGGATACTTGGATTGAAAATGTCTTGAAATAAAAACACTTTTGGGCATTACATTAAATATGGGCTGATTTTAAAAAATATGCTGCTACTGGGAAGCTAGTGCTGTCCATGCTCTTTATGTATTTGTATAAGAGAAAAAAAACAACAGACCGGCGGGGGCACCTAGTTTGATACCGTTTGGGTGAAGGGAAATAGAGAAGGGGAGAGAGGGGATGCGGGGTGTGTTGACCCCTTAGGTAGTAACTGCTCACCTTGGAGCAAGTATTAAACTTGCATATCAACCCACAAGAGGGGTTTACAAAGAAGCCGGAACCGCTGCTATGCCCGAGGTTACAGGTGAGGTGAAACCGTCTCCTGGAGTAAGGCAGATAATGGTTGAAAAAAAAAAAAACTCTGTGTGGCGCTGCTGGTTCCGTGGATGGTTGTAATAAGCAAAAATCGAGAGAAGAGGAGGTTTAAGAGCTAGGAGGTTTATTGCATATCCATAAAAACAATAAAACCAGTACAGAATAAGATTACGCATTTCGGGGGAGTCACCCCCTTCTTCAGATCAGTGTAAAGACAGTAGGTACATTCACTCTATAAATATGTGCAGAGAAGGGCGTCAGGTACAATGGGGAGGAGCTATGCAAAAACACATATTGTGAAAATACATTGAATGTACAAATTACCAAAACATAATGCATATTAGTAGAACAGTAAGGGTAAAGGGAAGTGATGTTGAAATTTATTGTTACAGTTAGTTATATGTGAGTATGTATCGATCCACAGTAAGCTGCACATCCGGAACGCAGGTGTAAACATCCGGGGTCCAGATGTGAGCCGGCATGACGTAATAGGTGGCTTTATGTATTTGTAGAACAGATGTCCAAACACTGCTATGAAACCCTAAGGCTTTGTTCACACTTCGGAATGTCCACACAGAAAATCTCTGTGCAGACATTCCGAACACTGTTAGGACCGCATGGGAATGCAATGAACAGGTTCATTCTTTCTGCGGGCACGGAATTCGGATTATCCATGCCAGGAACATCTGGAATGAAAATTTCCACGTGTGCACAACGCAGCAGAATCCCGTTGAATTCAAAGGGACCCTGCTGCAGTGGAATCTCTGTTAAGAATTCCAAGGTGTGATCAAAGTTGTGGTGTGGTGTGGGCATGCGATTTTCTTGCAGACAATACTGGACACAGTTCAGACTAGGGGTAGGACTTGCGGCATAAGGCACGCATCTGTATCCTGTTCGTGATGCCAAAAGTTGTGGTGTGGTGTAGGGGTGTGATGAGGTGCAGGAAGGATGGTATTACCCCAGGGGCACACACTATGAGACATCTTGACTGAACTGGACCTCAGGAATAAGAGCAAAGCTCAAAGAGAGTGAGGCTAGCTCCACCCAAGGTTTATATGGAGGAGACTAGCAGGGAGCCCATTGTTCACCTTTGTGGTCAGCTGACAGTTCCTGAAGCATTTTTCCTTTGAATGTCCTTTCCAGGTCAGGGAAACTGCAATGAGTCCATATGTACTTTAAACAGGTGTGGAGATTTTGAACTTGAAATCTCCCACACAACATTTTTCAACAACTATATACATAACAATCAGACAAAACATTATGGATTGGGCTGCCTGAGGCTATCTACCCAATGCTTTGGCTACTGGGGTCCCTTGGTCTTATAAACTCCCCCCCCAGAACACTAAACATATACTCTAGATAAAATGGTTATTTCTTTACATTTGTGTGCCCCTGTCACAAATTGTATTTGAAGTTTGTGTTGTGAGGCTATCATGAATACCTTCTGGCCAGCAAAATATCCTGCACACTGGGACAGGAAAACCACATTAGACATTCACATTGGATACATTGGTGGACTGGAAAAATGTACAAAGCTACAGTGCTACCTAGACATGTTAAGTGACTCATATAGACATTATATAAACTGACTAAATTTGTGATAATGTACTGACTATCTTGGACTATGTGTGGAACATAACTGTTATTTGAAGGGAGGTTAATCTTTGTACCTTGCTTAGATTAAGGACACTGTACACTTTAACCACTTCTGTACAAACATATTATACATGTTTTATTATAGTATACCCACATACATTTTTACTAATGCAAAAATTATAGAAAGAATATATTACTTTAGTGATATATACAAATTTTTACTGTACCGCTCTACAGTCCAGGTACATTTTGGAGTCCTCAGTAAAGGTTTACGGCTAAAAGGCTGGGCAGGAACACTTATTCATGTGGTTACAGGTAAACTTCTTTTTTTCAAGTTTTTCAGGCACTATTCTTAAACATTGCAAAACCAAAAACAACAATGGTTTCTGTACACAGTCACTCTCACGGCTCAATAGTAATGATCTTTAAATACTGTGGCCTTAAAACTTTCCATCCCAAATTCGACGGTCGCCTTGCTACTGCCCATTCCCCTTGCAGGCTCTGGACAGGAGTGTATTCAACAATCTCCCCGCTCTCTAGGGAGTGTAGAGGTGGAGGGAGGGAGTCTCTCTTCACCGCTCTCCTGTTGACCAGAATAGTGCCATCGTGGTGGCAGTCCATCAATGTGTCATACCCCCTCATTTTGTCAAACTTGACGACTGTATCTCTTCACCGTTCTAGGGGTGGCTCCCCTCTAGGGGTTGTTCTAGCCTCCTAATATATAGGGCCTCGAGGCTTTTGGTGTCTTGTAGCTGGATGTGACATACTTCAGATGGCACAACCTTAGGGCTATACTCCGTACTCCCCTGCTCCCTTAACTCTTCCAGGATGGCAGCCACTTCGGCCTCATGTTTAGACTTCCCGGGCAGGTGTAGGAGATGGTTCCTCATGAAATGGACTAAGGCTGGCTCATCACCAAATAACCACTTGAGTAGCGGTGGTGACTGGGGTTGTGCTGCGGGCTGCCGGACCTGGGGCGCTGGCTCTGGACTGGGGGTAGATGGAGAGGTAGAAAATGTGGCCTCAGCCGGGGTACTCAATTCCAACTCCTCCATGTAGATCTCCACCCAGGATCCCCAGGTCAGGTGGTGGGGCGACAGCAAAAACGGCTCTCTTGATGACTTCGGTGTACCTGCCGCCGGGGTTACAAGCCACTCTCCGCAGGCATCTTTTTCCCTGAGGGAGATCTTCTGGAGACAGTCCGCTAATTCCTGGAACATGTGTGCCGCGGCCGCGGTGACTCTAAGGGTCTCCGTCGCCATCTTGGAACTCTCCTCTCTCGTGCTCTGCTGCGCATGCGCCATTTTCTTGCTCTCACCAGGAACGTCCGCAAGACTGAAGAGGTCGTGCTCTGGTCCGCTGTTTATACCGGTCTCCAGCAAATTGGCCGCAGGTCAGGCCCGGCTTCTAACAATGGCCTTAACCCTAATAATGCGTGGCACTGATTGCAGTGCCGCACGCAATTAACCCTTTAGATGCAGCGTTCAAAGTTGATCGCCGCGTCTAAAGTGAATCTGAAGTGCTGCCGGTTAGCTCAGGGGGCTGTTCGGGACCGCAGCAGTAAAATCACAGCATCCCAAAAAGCTGTAGGACACGAGGAGGGTCCCCTTAGCTGCCTCCTGGTGTCCGAACGCCGAATGACTGCTCAGGGCCTGAGATCCAGGCAGTCAAGCGGCAGAATCATTGATCAATGTAAAAGATCAGTGTGTGCAGTGTTATAGACCCCTATAGGAGCTATTACATTGCAAAAAAAAAGTGACAAAAAGTGAATAAAGATCATTTAACCCCTTCCCTAATAAAAGTGTGAATCACCTCCCTTTTTCCATTTAAAAAACAAAACAGTGTAAATAAAAAGTCGTATCGCCACATGCAGAAATGTCCGAATTATAAAAATATATCATTAATTAAATTGCATGGTCAATGGCGTACGCGGAAAAAAAAAGAAGTACAACAAAATCAAACCTTTAAAATAGGGTATCATTTTAATCGTATGGACCTATAGAATAAAGAAAAGGTGTCATTTTTGCCAGGATTTGTGGCGCAAAAAATAAGCCATCATATGGATTTTTAGGTGCAACATTGAAAGAATTATAATTTTTTAAATGTAAGGAGGAAAAAACTTAAAGGGGTACTCCGCCCCCAGACATCTTATCCCCTATCCAAAGGATAGGGGATAAGATGTCAGATCGCCGGGGTCCCGCTGCTGGGGACCCCGGGAATCGCTGCTGCAGCACCCCGCTATCATTACTGCGCAGAGCGAGATCGCTCTACACGTAATGATGGGCAGTACAGGGGCCGGAG
The DNA here is from genome assembly GCF_029499605.1 of Hyla sarda. Lineage (NCBI taxonomy): Eukaryota > Metazoa > Chordata > Amphibia > Anura > Hylidae > Hyla > Hyla sarda. The sequence continues at coordinate 481,225,020 of NC_079189.1, forward strand.
CATCGTTATGTTACGGCTCCGCCCCTCGTGACCTCACGGCCCGCCCCCGTCAATACAAGTCTATGGGAAGGGGGCGTGGCAGTCGTCACGCCCCCTGCCATAGACTTGCATTAAGGGGCCGGGCCGTGATGTCATGAGGGGCGGAGCCATGACGTCACGCTGCTCCGGCCCCTGTATCGTCCGTCATTACGCACAGAGCGAACTCGCTCTGTGCAGTAATGATGGCGGGGTGCCGCAGCAGCGATCCCCGGGGTCCCCAGCAGCGGGACCGTGGCGATCTAACATCTTATCCCCTATCCTTTGGATAGGGGATAAGATGCCAGTGGCAGAGTACCCCTTTAAGTGCAAAAACGGAAAAACCCTGAGTCCTTAAGGGGTTAATATTGACCTATCCGTAAAAAATTTATCCAAATAAAAATACATAATCACCTGGTACCAGAAAGTTAAATAGATTTGTAAATTACTTGTACTTAAAAATATTAATCCTTCCAGTACTTTTCAGCTGCTGTATGTTCCAGAGGAAGTTCTTTTCTTTTTAACCCCTTAAGGACCAAGCCCATTTCACCTTGAGGACCAGAGCGTTTTTTGTACATCTGACCACTAAGTATTAATAACTCTGGGATGCTTTTACATATTCTACTTTAGGTTAGTGGTAAATTTTTGTCGATACTTGCATAATTTCTTGGTGGAAAATTCCAAAATTGTATGAAAAAATTAAAAATTTAGCATTTTTCTAACTTTGAAGCTTTCTGCTTGTAAAATACACATTCCAAATAAATTATATATTGATTCACATATACAATATGTCTACTTTATGTTTGCATCATAAAGTTGACATGTTTCAAAGTTAAGCAGCAATTTTCAAATTTTTCACAACATTTTAAAAATCTAAATTTTTCAGGGACCAGTTCAGTTTTGAAGTGGATTTGAAGGGCCTTCATGTTAGAAATACCCCACAAATTACCCCATTATAAAAACTGCACCCTCAAAGTATTCAAAATGACATTCAGTAAGTGTGTTAACCCTTTAGGTGTGGAATAGCATCAAAGTGAAGGAGAAAATTCAAAATCTTCATGTTTTACACTCGCATGTTCTTGTAGACCCAGTTTTTGAATTTTTAAAAGCGGTAATAGGAGAAAAAGCCCCCCAAAATTTGTAACCCAATTTCTGGGTGTTGTAGTTTTGCAAAATCCAGAGGGCTACAGTTTAGAGACCACTGTATAGTGGTCTCCAAACTGTAGCCCTCCAGATGTTGCTAGGCAAATCACTGGCTTCCGTAGGACACAGGGAGCCACATCGCCATCCTCTGCTGATGCCGATCGCCGCGCGCTGCCACCGATGGGTAAATGGACCTTGGAAGTCGGTTTGCGTCGGTTCCCCCGTTCGGCCCAGATAACAGTGAGTGGGCAAAGCGGAGGAACCGAACGATAACCCCCTGCCCCCGATCTGCTATTGGTCGTTGCTTCTGAACGACCAATAGCAGGGATAGGAGAGGTGGCACCCCTGCCACCTCACTCCTATCCCTTCAGGGGGATCGTGGGTGTCTTGGACAACCCCGATCTCCCTTATTTTCTGGGCCACCGGGTTATTGGAGACCCGTATGACCCGGAATCGCCACAAATCTCCGGTTTGATCGCAGACAAGGGACATCTCAGGACCCCCCCTGGGCATTGGCACGGGGTGCCTGCTGATAGATATCAGCAGTCACCCTGGTCCGATCCCTGCCCAGTGGGGACCGAAATTCTCATGGGTGTACGGGTACGCCCTTTTTCCTTAACCCCTTCATGGGGAAAAATCCCTTTCTTGGGGAAAAATCCGTAAATTTGTTGAAAAATTTGAAAATTTAGCATTTTTCTAACTTTGAAGCTCTCTGCTTGTAAGGAAAATGGATATTACGAATAAATTTTTTTTGGTTCACATAAACAATATGTCTACTTTATGTTTGCATCATAAAATTGATGAGTTTTTACTTTTGGAAGACACCAGAGGGCTTCAACGGTCAGCAGCAATTTTCCGATTTTTCACAAAATTTTCAAGCTCAGTATTTTTCAGGGACCAGTTCAGGTTTGAAGTGGATTTGAAGGGTCTTCATATTATAAATACCCCATAAATGACCCCATTATAAAAACTACACCTCCAAAGTATTCAAAATGACATTCAGTAAGTGTTTTAACCCTTTAGGTGTTTCACACGAATAGCAGCAAAGTGAAGGAGAAAATTCACAATCTTCATTTTTTACACTTACATGTTCTTGTAGACCCAATTTTTTTTATTTTTACAAGGGGTAAAAGGACAAAATTTTTACTTGTATTTGTAGCCCAATTTCTCTCGAGTAAGCACATACCTCATATGTCTATGTAAAGTGTTCGGCGGGCGCAGTAGAGGGCTCAGAAGGGAAGGAGCGACAAGGGGATTTTGGAGAGTACGTTTTTCTGAAATGGTTTTTGGGGGGCATGTCACCTTTAGGAAGCCCTATGGTGCCAGGACAGCAAAAAAAAAACACATGGCATACCATTTTGGAAACTAGACCCCTCGGGGAATGTAACATGGTATAAAGTGAACCTTAATACCCCACAGGTGTTTCACGACTTTTGCAAATGTAAAAAAAAAAAAAAATTTTACCTAAAATGCTTGTTTTCCCAAAAATTTTAAATTTTTAAAAAGGGTAATAGCAGAAAATACCCCTAAAAATTTGAAGCCCAATTTCTCCTGATTCAGAAAACAACCCATATGGGGGTGAAAAGTGCTCTGCTGGCGCACTACAGGTCTCGGAAGAGAAGGAGTCACATTTGGCTTTTTGAAAGCAAATTTATCTCTGGGGGCATGCCGCATTTAGGAAGCCCCTATGGTGCCAGGACAGCAAAAAAAAAAAACACATGGCATACAATTTTGGAAACTAGAGCCCTCGGGGAACGTAACAAGGGGTTAAGTGAACCTTTATACCCCACAGGTGTTTCACGACTTTTGCATATGTAAAAAAAAAAAAACTAAAATGCTTGTTTTCCCAAAAATTTTACATTTTTAAAAAGGGTAAAAGCAGAAAATACCCCCCAAATTTTGTAACACAATTTCTCCCGAGTACGGCGATACCCCATATGTGGCCCTAAACTGTTGCCTTGAAATACGACAGGGCTCCAAAGTGAGAGCACCATGCGCATTTGAGGCCTAAATTAGGGACTTGCATAGGGGTGGACATAGGGGAATTCTACTCCAGTGATTCCCAAACAGGGTGCCTCCAGCTGTTGCAAAACTCCCAGCATGCCTGGACAGTCAACGGCTGTCCGACAATACTGGGAGTTGTTTTGCAACAGCTGGAGGCTCCGTTCTGGAAACAGTGGCGTACCAGACGTTTTTCATTTTTATTGGGGAGGGGAGGGGGGCTGTGTAGGGGTATGTGTATACGTAGTGTTTTTTACTTTTTATTTTATTTTTTGTTAGTGTAGTGTAGTGTTTTTAGGGTACAGTCTCACGGGCGGGGGTTCACAGTAGTTTCTCGCTGGCAGTTTGAGTTGCAGCAGAAAGTTTGCGCCAGCTCAAACTTGCAGCCAGATACTTACTGTAATCCTCCGCCCATGTGAGTGTACCCTGTACGTTCACATTGGGGGGGGAGGGACATCCAGCTGTTGCATAACTACAACTGCCAGCATGCCCGTTGGCTGTCGGTGACTGCTGAGAGTTGTAGTTTTGCAACAACTGTAGGCACACTGGTTATGTATCACTGAATTTGTGACCTAACTCAGTGTTTCACAACCAGTGTGCCTCCAGCTGTTGCAAAACTACAACTCCCAGCATGTACGGTGCATGGTGTACGGTGACTGCTGAGAGTTGTAGTTTGCAACAGCTGGAGGCACACCGGTCGTGAAACACTGAGTTAGGTAAAAAAAAACTCTGAGTTTCACAACCAGTGTGCCTTCAGCTGTTGCAAAACTACAACTCTCAGCAGTCACCGACAGCCAACGGGCATGCTGGAAGTTGTAGTTATGCAACCAGCAGATGCACCACTACAACTCCCAGCATGCACTTTAGCTGTTTGTGCAAGCTGGGAGTTGTAGTTATACAACAGCTGAAGGTACACTTTTCCATAGAAAAAATGTGCCTCCAGCTGTTGCAAAACCATAAGTCCCAGCATGCCCATAAGGGAACGCTGGGAGTTGTGGTGGTCTGCCTCCTGCTGTTGCATAACTACAGCTCCCAGCATGCCCTTTTTGCATGCTGGGAGCTGTTGCTAAGCAACAGCAGGAGGCTGTCACTAACCTCCAACGATCCACCCCGGAGAGTCAGTCCCTCGTCGTCACCGCCGCCGCCGTCGCTCCTGGGGCCCCGATCCCAACATTGACGCCGGGGATCGGGGTCCCCAGCACCCGGGGTGCACGTCCCGCACCCGCTCACGTCCTCCGGAAGAGGGGCGGAGCGGGTGCGGGAGTGACACCCGCAGCAGGCGCCCTGATTGGTCGGCCGGTAATCCGGCCGACAAATCAGGGCGATCGTGAGGTGGCACCAGTGCCACCTCACCCCTGCAGGCTCTGGCTGTAATTCCGGGTCACCGGGTCACTGGAGACTGAATTGTCCAGCGATCTGCGGCGATCACCGAAATGGGGGGGGGGCATAATGACCCCCCTGGGCGATATGCCGGGATGCCTGCTGAACGATTTCAGCAGGCATCCGGCTCCGGTCCCCAACCGGCTAGTGGTGGGGGCCGGAATTCCCACGGGCGTATGGATACGCCCTCGGTCCTTAAGGACTCGGGATGCAGGGCGTATCCATACGCCCTATGTTTTGAAGAGGTTAAGTATCAGTGAGCGAAGGCGTACCTATACGCCCTTGATCCCTAAGTTCTGTCTGACCACTGTGCTCTCTGCTGACACCTATATCCATTTTAGGAACTGTCCAGAGCAGGAGAGGTTTGCTATGGGGATTTGCTCCTACTTTGGACAGTTTCTAAAACGGACAGAGGTGTCAGCAGATTTCATTGTGTTAAGACAAAAAGTAAATTCAAAAAGAAAAGAACTTCCTCTGGAACATACAGCATCTGATAAGTACTGGAAGGGTTAACATTTTTAAATAGAAGTAATTTACAAATCTGAAATATGATATATTAGGAAGCGCTATATGGGACTTAAAGGGGTACTCCGGCGCTAACACATCTTATCCCTTATTCAAAGAATAGGGGATAAGATGCCTGATTGCGGGGGTTCTGGGGTCGCGGTGGTCCCGCCGCTGGGGATCCCCGTGATCTTGCAGGCAGCCTCCCATGGGCTTGCATTTAGGGGGCGGACCGTGACATCACAAGGGGGTGGAGCAGTGACGTCACAATGCTACGATCCGTGATCGCCAGTAATCAGACCCGGAGCGAATATGCTCTGGGGACTGATTGCAACGGGGTGCTGCGTGCAAGATCACGGGGGTCCCCAGCGGCGGGACCCCCGCGATCAGGCCTTTGGATAGGGGATAAGATGTCTTAGTGTCGGAGTACCCCTTTAATGCACAAATACTATTTATTTTGTTAATTGTATAGATGCGTACCTGTATATTGTTGCAAATGGAGTGCCACATGTATAGGAAAAAAAGGGTATATGCTTCGATATAAGCACTAAGAATAAAAGCACAGGAGGAAAAAAAAGATGTTGTGAATGATACCTAAAAAAATTATATCGCCAACATGTATAAAAAAAACTGGACTGAATAAGGTTATACCTGTACTTATATTAGATAATAAATGCTTATGCGCAGCTTAGATGCTGTGTAATTCTATAGTCCACGTAGGTAAAGCATGTACTGAAAGAAAGGAAAAAACAGGGTCCTATTGAAACAGGTGACCTATTTACAGTCCGTTAGGATCTATTTATCTGTCTTTATGTACTTGCATTAGCATCTATTTATCTGTCTTTGTGTCCTTGCGGTTTTTGATGCGTTTCTTGTGCTTGCGGTTTTTGATGCGAATCTTGTGCGGTAGGAAATTATCAAAATTGCTAGATGAGAGAGGAAGCTTGTGTCCAGGATGATGGGAGTTAACGGGAGAATGCCCCGGCCGGTGGCTTCTCAACCGTAACTTACTCGCTTTGCGGTTCGTCCGGTGGTATTGAACTGTGAGTGGTGACATCACTACTGGTGCTGTGGAGGTCCACAGCATTGTGAACCTCCACAGCTCCAGTAGTGACGTCACCACTCACTGTCCAACACTACCTGACTAACCGCGAAGCGAGCATGTTACAGTTGAGACGCCACCGGCCTGGGCATTCTCCCGTTAACTCCCATCCAATTATACGTATAGGGGTCAGTTGTCTACATTGGTGTTGTATACTGTCACGATGCCGGCTGGCAGGAGGTGGATCCTCTGTGCCAGAGAGGGATTGGCGTGGACCGTGCTAGTGGATCGGTTCTAAGTTACTACTGGTGTTCACCAGAGCCCGCCGCAAAGCGGGATGGTCTTGCTGCGGCGGTAGTAACCAGGTCGTATCCACTAGCAACGGCTCAACCTCTCTGACTGCTGAAGATAGGCGCGGTACAAGGGAGTAGACAAAAGCAAGGTCGGACGTAGCAGAAGGTCGGGGCAGGCAGCAAGGATCGTAGTCAGGGGCAACGGCAGGAGGTCTGGAACACAGGCTAGGAACACACAAGGAAACGCTTTCACTGGCACGATGGCAACAAGATCCGGCGAGGGAGTGCAGGGGAAGTGAGGTATACATAGGGAGTGCACAGGTGAACACACTAATTAGAACCACTGCGCCAATCAGTGGCGCAGTGGCCCTTTAAATCGCAGAGACCCGGCGCGCGCGCGGCCCCGCTCCCTAGGGACAGGACCGACGGAGAGCGAGTCAGGTACGGGAGCCGGGGTGCGCATCGCGAGCGGGCGCCACCCGCATCGCGAATCGCATCCCGGCTGGAGGCGGTATCGCAGCGCACCCGGTCAGTGGATGTTGTGAGCGCTCCGGGGAGGAGCGGGGACCCGGAGCGCTCGGCGTAACAGTACCCCCCCCCCTTGGGTCTCCCCCTCTTCTTGGAGCCTGAGAACCTGAGGACCAGACTTTTGTCTAGGATATTGTCCTCAGGTTCCCAGGATCTCTCTTCAGGACCACAGCCCTCCCAATCGACCAAAAAAAAGTTTTTCCCTCTGACCTTCTTGGAGGCCAGTATCTCCTTTACGGAGAAGATGTCAGAAGAACCGGAAACAGGAGTGGGAGAAACAAGTTTGGGAGAGAAACGGTTGATGATGAGTGGTTTAAGAAGAGAGACATGAAAGGCATTAGGAATACGAAGAGAAGGAGGAAGAAGAAGTTTGTAAGAGACAGGATTAATCTGGCACAAAATTTTGAAAGGACCAAGATAGCGTGGTCCCAATTTGTAGCTGGGGACACGGAAGCGGACATATTTAGCGGAGAGCCATACCTTGTCTCCGGGAGAAAAAACGGGGGGAGCTCTTCTTTTCTTATCGGCAAACTTTTTCATGCGAGATGAAGCCTGTAAAAGAGAATTTTGGGTCTCTTTCCATATGGTGGAAAGATCACGAGTCACTTCATCCACAGCGGGAAAACCAGAGGGCAAGGGAGTAGGGAGGGGGGGAAGAGGGTGACGGCCGTACACCACGAAAAATGGGGATTTGGAAGAAGATTCAGAGACTCTGAAGTTGTATGAGAATTCGTCCCCATGGTAGAAGATCTGCCCAGTCATCCTGGCGGGAGGAAACAAAATGCCGTAAATAGTCACCCAGGACCTGGTTAATTCTTTCTACTTGCCCATTGGATTGAGGATGATAAGCAGAAGAGAAGTTTAATTTAATCTTGAGTTGTTTACAGAGAGCCCTCCAGAATTTTGACACAAATTGGACGCCTCTATCCGAGACGATCTGCGTGGGCAAACCGTGAAGACGAAAAATATGTACAAAAAATTGTTTTGCCAACTGAGGCGCTGAAGGAAGACCAGGAAGAGGAATAAAATGTGCCATCTTGGAAAATCGATCAACGACCACCCAAACAACAGTGTTGCCACGGGATGGGGGTAAGTCTGTAATAAAGTCCATACCAATCAGAGACCAAGGCTGTTCGGGGACAGGCAGAGGATGAAGGAGACCAGCAGGCTTCTGGCGAGGAGTCTTATCCCGGGCACAGACAGTACAGGCCCGCACAAAATCAACAACATCCGTCTCCAGAGTCGGCCACCAATAGAAACGAGAGATGAGTTGCAAGGACTTTTTGATGCCCGCATGGCCAGCGAGGTGGGAGGAGTGACCCCATTTGAGGATTCCGAGGCGTTGGCGTGGAGAGACGAAGGTCTTCCCTGGAGGAGTTTGCCTGATGGAGGCTGGAGAAGTGGAGATCAGACAGTCAGGGGGAATGATGTGTTGCGGAGAGAGCTCTACTTCCGAGGCATCCGAGGAACGAGAGAGAGCATCGGCCCTAATGTTCTTGTCGGCAGGGCGAAAATGAATTTCAAAATTAAAACGGGCAAAGAACAGAGACCACCTGGCCTGGCGAGGATTCAGCCGTTGGGCAGACTGGAGATAGGAGAGATTCTTGTGATCGGTGTAAATGATAACTGGAAATTTTGATCCCTCCAGCAGATGCCTCCATTCCTCAAGTGCCAATTTAATGGCCAGTAGTTCTCGATCCCCGATGGAGTAGTTCCTCTCCGCCGGAGAGAAGGTCCTAGAAAAAAAACCACAAGTAACAGCATGCCCGGAAGAATTTTTTTGTAGAAGGACCGCTCCAGCTCCCACAGAGGAGGCATCAACCTCCAATAGGAAGGGTTTAGATGGGTCAGGTCTGGAGAGCACGGGAGCAGAAGAAAAGGCAGACTTGAGCCGTTTAAATGCTTCTTCCGCTTGAGGAGACCAGGACTTAGGATTGGCATTTTTCTTGGTTAAAGCCACGATAGGAGCCACAATAGTGGAAAAATGTGGAATAAATTGTCTGTAATAATTGGCGAACCCCAAAAAACGTTGGATAGCACGGAGTCCGGAGGGGCGTGGCCAATCTAAGACGGCAGAGAGTTTATCAGGGTCCATTTGTAGTCCCTGGCCAGAGACCAAATATCCTAGGAAAGGAAGAGATTGACATTCAAACAGACATTTCTCCATTTTGGCATAAAGTTGATTGTCTCGAAGTCTCTGAAGAACCATGCGGACATGCTGGCGGTGTTCTTCTAAGTTGGCAGAAAAAATCAGAATATCGTCCAGATACACAACAACACAGGAATATAAGAGATCACGAAAAATTTCATTAACAAAGTCTTGGAAGACGGCAGGGGCATTACACAGGCCAAAGGGCATGACCAGATACTCAAAGTGTCCATCTCTAGTGTTAAATGCAGTTTTCCATTCGTCCCCCTCCCTGATGCGGATGAGATTATAAGCACCTCTTAAGTCCAGTTTGGTAAAGATGTGGGCACCTTGAAGGCGATCAAAGAGTTCTGAGATAAGAGGTAGAGGGTAGCGGTTCTTTACCGTGATTTTATTAAGTCCGCGGTAGTCAATGCAAGGACGTAGGGAGCCATCTTTTTTGGACACAAAGAAAAATCCAGCTCCGGCAGGAGAGGAGGATTTGCGGATAAACCCCTTTTTTGAATTTTCCTGGATGTATTCAGACATAGCAAGAGTCTCTGGGGCGGAGAGAGGATAAATTCTGCCCCGGGGTGGAGTAGTGCCCGGGAGGAGGTCAATAGGACAGTCATAAGGCCTGTGAGGAGGTAAAGTCTCAGCTTGTTTTTTGCAAAATACATCAGCATAGTCCATATAAGCCTTAGGGAGACCGGTTACAGGGGGAACCACAGGGTCACGGCAGGGAGTACTGGGAACCGGTTTAAGACAGTCCTTGAAACAAGAAGTACCCCAGCTCTTGATCTCTCCTGTGGACCAATCAAGGGTTGGAGAATGGCGTTGAAGCCATGGTAGTCCAAGGAGAATTTCGGAAGTGCAATTGGAGAGGACCAAAAACTCAATTTTTTCGTGATGGGGTCCGATGCACATTAGGAGGGGCTCCGTGCGGTAACGTACGGTACAGTCCAATCTTTCATTGTTAACACAATTGATGTAGAGGAGTCTGGCGAGACTGGTCACCGGGATGTTGAACCTGTTGATGAGAGAGGCCAAAATAAAATTTCCTGCAGATCTGGAATCCAAGAAGGCCATGGTAGAGAAGGAGAAGGTAGAAGCAGATATCCGCACAGGCACAGTAAGGTGTGGAGAAGCAGAGTTGACATCAAGAACTGTCTCACCTTTGTGCGGAGTCTGCGTACGTCTTTCCAGGCGGGGAGGACGGATAGGACAATCCTTCAGGAAGTGTTCGGTACCGGCACAGTACAGGCAAAGATTCTCCATGCGGCGTCGTGTCCTCTCTTGAGGTGTCAAGCGAGACCGGTCAACTTGCATAGCCTCCACGGCGGGAGGCACAGGAACGGATTGCAGAGGACCAGAGGAGAGAGGAGCCGGGGAGAAAAAACGCCTAGTGCGAACAAAGTCCATATCCTGGCAGAGCTCCTGACGCCTTTCGGAAAAACGCATGTCAATGCGAGTGGCTAGATGAATGAGTTCATGCAGGTTAGCAGGAATTTCTCGTGCGGCCAGAACATCTTTAATGTTGCTGGATAGGCCTTTTTTAAAGGTCGCGCAGAGGGCCTCATTATTCCAGGATAGTTCGGAAGCAAGAGTACGGAATTGTATGGCGTACTCGCCAACGGAAGAATTACCCTGGACCAGGTTCAGCAGGGCAGTCTCAGCAGAAGAGGCTCGGGCAGGTTCCTCAAAGACACTTCGAATTTCCGAGAAGAAGGAGTGTACAGAGGCAGTGACGGGGTCATTGCGGTCCCAGAGCGGTGTGGCCCATGACAGAGCTTTCCCAGACAGAAGGCTGACTACGAAAGCCACCTTAGACCTTTCAGTAGGAAACTGGTCCGACATCATCTCCAAGTGCAGGGAACATTGTGAAAGAAAGCCACGGCAAAACTTAGAGTCCCCATCAAATTTATCCGGCAAGGATAGTCGTAGGCTGGAAGCGGCCACTCGCTGCGGAGGAGGTGCAGGAGCTGGCGGAGGAGATGATTGCTGAAGCTGTGGTAGTAGCTGCTGTAGCATCACGGTCAGTTGAGACAGCTGATGGCCTTGTTGCGCTATCTGTTGTGACTGCTGGGCGACCACCGTGGTGAGGTCGGCGACAACTGGCAGAGGAACTTCAGCGGGATCCATGGCCGGATCTACTGTCACGATGCCGGCTGGCAGGAGGTGGATCCTCTGTGCCAGAGAGGGATTGGCGTGGACCGTGCTAGTGGACCGGTTCTAAGTCACTACTGGTGTTCACCAGAGCCCGCCGCAAAGCGGGATGGTCTTGCTGCGGCGGTAGTAACCAGGTCGTATCCACTAGCAACGGCTCAACCTCTCTGACTGCTGAAGATAGGCGCGGTACAAGGGAGTAGACAAAAGCAAGGTCGGACGTAGCAGAAGGTCGGGGCAGGCAGCAAGGATCGTAGTCAGGGGCAACGGCAGGAGGTCTGGAACACAGGCTAGGAACACACAAGGAAACGCTTTCACTGGCACGATGGCAACAAGATCCGGCGAGGGAGTGCAGGGGAAGTGAGGTATACATAGGGAGTGCACAGGTGAACACACTAATTAGAACCACTGCGCCAATCAGTGGCGCAGTGGCCCTTTAAATCGCAGAGACCCGGCGCGCGCAAGCCCTAGGGAGCGGGGCCACGCGCGCCGGGACAGGACCGACGGAGAGCGAGTCAGGTACGGGAGCCCGGGTGCGCATCGCGAGCGGGCGCCACCCGCATCGCGAATCGCATCCCGGCTGGAGGCGGTATCGCAGCGCACTGACCGGGGCGCTGCAGTAGCGAGGATGTTGCGAGCGCTCCGGGGAGGAGCGGGGACCCGGAGCGCTCGGCGTAACATATACTTGCTGCGTCCTCTTTTTTTGGAACTGAAGTGATGCCGGGTCATATTTCCATAGTATTATGCCCCCCTTTACCTCCCATTTGGAGATAAACCTTTATCAGATGAATAGGCACTTCTGTGTTGTTCACATCATGCATCTATCTATCAAAGCGAACACTTATAAAAGTGTGAGCAATCACCCGATCCTGCTGCTAGTTCTTGATTACCAGCCCGAAGGTTAAATAAGGCCAGGTAAAAGCACAGTATTTTACGTTACATTACAGGGTAACTGCCATACAAGAATATACTCACATACTCATCTTTCTGATTATTTAGATTTACAAACTTTAAGTATCCTTCTGGCGCAATACTTCCCCATCAGAATGGAGCATATATGTGCGGTGTCCCGGTGCGGAACACACCTGTCTTCCTGACCTGTCAGGTGAATGTCACATAACGTGTCTGCTTTGGCCCACTACTCAGGTTTAAATGTGTTATTTATTTCACTGTACTTTTATGCTTAGTTGTGCCCATAAGGATTAACCTATCTGTGCAGGAGGATGCTTACGGGATCTCTTTCAGACAATCAGAGCTTCTGCCCTGCTCCCCCAAGTCTGGCTAGACAGAAAGAAGCTAGTTAGTTGTTTGGAAGAGAGGAGAAAGAGTGGAGGTCACCTTTAGACCTCGCCTGTTGACCTGTGCCTCACCACATGAGGAGAGGCTAGGGAAATCCAATTGCTGCATTAATCTGTTACTAAGCAACAAAACCCTTCACAGGTTTGCTGACCAGGTCATTCGGCAAGTCAGCCAATTCAAGTTCAGACCAAGTCTGCAGTGGGGAGAAGAGCCAAGTGAGCCCACTGACCCCATTTGCAAAAGAAGACGAAACAGGAGCGAAAGCCTCAGGCAACTCTGGTCCACAAGTGTAAGTCCACTCTGGCGGTAAGCCCTAACACAGGATTCCTAAGTAAAGTGTAGAGTCAGCGTTTGTTAGCTCTAAAGTCTTATGCAAGTCACCGGGTCAAGCTACAAGGCGCAGCCTAAAATATCATTCTGGTAAGCAAGAAGCTAGCCAGCAAGGATTATAAGTCCCATAGTGCCTAGAAGCAACTGTGATTCCCAGAGCATCCTTCAGCCAACTTTGCATTGATTATTGAACTGTTCTTGTTTAACCTGCAAGTTCCTGAGTAAATTTGAAGTTGCTTCTGTAACCCTGCATCTGTGGTCTTTATTGCCTTAGCCCTTGGACCAGGAAGCTGCTACCCTTGGATTGTGGAGGTTAACACTATCCTGGCATCACAAACTCTTTTCTAGTCTCAATCTCCCTGTCATTCATTACACATGCCCCCCCATTTAGCCACCACAACCTATCCTGTTCAATAATAGATATAATAACAGAGCTTAATACATATGTGTCCAGCTTCGCAGACTCCCTGTATCATTAAAATGTAGTGTTGCTCCATCTCTGGGCTGAAGACCACAGGTATTATATGCTGTATTTTCTAAATGTATCCCAAAGTGGCGACACACTAAATTATTACTCATCTACGGATATTATTTTTTCATTATATATGAAGACACCTTGGGGGAGATTTGTCAAAACCTGTGCAGAGAAAAAGTTGCCCAGTTGTCAATGGCAACCAATCAGTTTTCTTCTTTTATTTTTAATAAGGCCTCTGCCAAATGAAAGAAGCGATCTGATTGGTATGCTGTGGGCAACTGGGCAACTTTTCTTCTGCACAGGTTTCGATGAATCTCCTGTATATCCGGAACAGCTGTATATCCCGAAACGTTTCCCCGTGTTTCTTATAACATACAGTGGTTCATCAGGGGATCATAGATGAAATATATATAGGAATGGGGGAGTTCCCAGAAAAAGATTAACAAAAAACATATGGAGATAAAGGCAATTCAGACATATTACAGCAACAATCAGTATAAGTAATACAGAATACAGATAACAGCAGAATGTAAGCACTTAGTACATGTTGACTTGACACTTAGCAGACCACACATAAATAGCTGCATCAATTGCTTGAGGTGTCTTGACCGCTTCTTATCCTCCAGATTATAATGGGTTAATATGCGATAGCAGAGGAGGAGTCACATGTAAGTAGAAGCCACCATATAGGTCAGACAGATAGTAATTCTAGTAGTAGATGGCCCCGATAACACACATGCCACCTACTGATAAAATTATCTGTATCTGACCAGTTCACATATCGTCCACATAGTGATGTTGGAATAAACCCTGCTGTCACTTTAGCTCCATAAAACTAATCCCCAGTCCTATATATGGATGGATAAAGTACACTGCTACTGCCAATCCATGCTACAGCTGTTGTTTTAGCTTCATGTGGATAGTGTTTTTTGGTTATAAGGCACTACATTGACATGTGTGTCAATTTGTCAGTGATAGTATTGCTTGCATTACTTTATTCCTTACATATAGAATTGCTTCTTGCAAACAGAGTTACTTATATTATTATATATCATGGACATAGGGAAACATAATCTTTCTTTATATTAAAAGGCTATGATTTTTCCTATTATTCAATTTCTGTTTGCAAATAATCTTACATTCATTTTACAGCCAAAAGAACAAAGGAATGCCTTATTTTAGCCCTTTGACTGGAACGTATTATCCTTATAGATCCAATATGATTCTCTAGTGTCTATGCTTTATGCTTTCAAAGTGGTTATGGACACTAGATGATATTTCCTTAATCATTGTGATGTTGTGACATTCTTGCATTTAATCTTACATTGTTGACTTTCATCCTCAGCTGTTGCATTGTTCTTCCCACCTACTAGACGTGACAGCTACACTCCACTAAATAGATCACATATGTGGAGGCACAGGTCATTCTAGACTGTGGCTGAAAAGTGTCCTTTGTTGTTTGACTCATGAAGGTGTTTTTTTTTTTTTCAAATCTTTCAGATTTGCACAGCATTTCCACATATTAACCCCTTGAGGCTAAGTTTCCACTTAGTTTTTATTCCAGCAGTTTTTGGAAAATCGCCACTGCAGTTTTTGAGCCAAAGCCAGAAATGTATTACAAAGGAATAGGACATATAAAGGAAGAACTTATACTTCTCCTCCCTTATGGATCCACTTCTGACTTTGGCTCAAAAACTGCAGTGGCAGTATTTCAAAAACTGCCAGAAAAAAACAAGTGGAAACTTAGCCTAAAGGACATCTGCAGCGGAAAACACTCATCCCCAATCCACAGGATAGGGGATAAGTGTTTGTTCATGGGGGGTCCGAACGCTAGGACCCCATGCGATCTCCTGCAAGGGGGCCACGACTCTACTGTGGCTCTCCCGGGCAGGAGATGTGCCGCCCGCAGCATGACGCATGTAACTGTTTGGGAGAAGCGGGGAGGCAGCCTTCGTGCCTCCCTGCCTCTCCCATAGAACTGTATGGGGACAGGGTGAGGAGGGGGAGTAACCATCGACCTCTCAGGTCGATGCTACGCACACTGAGCGCTAATGCTGGGGTCCCGTTTAGGAGATGTGAGAGGGTCCCAGTGATCGGATGCCAACCCCCCCCCCAGCAATCAAACACTTATACCCTATCTTGTGGCTAGGGGATAAGTTTTTCCTGCTGCAGTTGTCCTTTAAGGACTGGGCCATTTTTTATTTTTGCACTTTCGTTATTTCCTCCACACCTTCAAAAAATCATAACACTTTCAATTGACCCATATGAAGGTTTTTTTTGTGCCACCAATTTCACTTTGTAATGATATCAATGATTTCACTACAAAATCTATGGCAAAATTGAAATTTGGAACTTTTGGCGGCTTCCGATTCTACGCAGTGCACTTTTTGGTAAAAATGACAACTTATCTTTATTCTGTAGGTCCATATGTTTACAATGATATCTAATTTATATAGCTTTTATTTTATTTTACTACCTAAAAACAATTATAACTACATGCACGAAAAAGGTTTAAAATAGGCATCTTCTGACCCCTATAACTTTTTTATTTTTCTGTACATGGGAATGGGTGAGGGCTCATTTTTTGAGTCGTTCTTTGAAGTTTTATCGGTACCATTTTTGTTTTGATGGGACTTTTTGATTGCTTTTTATTTAAAAAAAATGTAAGGTATACAATGTGACCAAAAATATGCAATTTTGGACTTTGGTATTTTTTTTACGTAAACGCCATTGACAGTGCGGTTTAATCAACGTTATATTTTTAAAGTTTGGACATTTTGGCACGTGTTGATACCACATATGTTTATTTTTATTATACCTTTTTTTTTTTTACACTTTTAGTCCTATAATGGGATTTTTAGGTGGAATCAGTATATTACTCATACAGATCAATGTGGTTCATACAGATGTGCTCTGCACTTGATTGTTAAAGCCTGGTTCAGCCAGGCTCTATCAATCACAGATCCGGGACTAGCGTAGAAGCAAAGGTAAGCACTCTGGCTACCTTCACAATGGATCACTACCCGCGGGGGGGCTGGGATCCACCCCACTGGTTAAAGGTCCCTTTAGATGCCGCTGTCAACTTTCCAGGGGGCCAGAATGCTCTTTAACGACCGTGCCCTACAATATGTCATATGTAGTCAAATATGACTTATAGAACACTTACTGAAAACCTGCCATAAAGTAAATACACAATCATAACTATTATTATAATTTTTTGTAGGTGTTGTGATATTGATTCCAAGCCACAGTATTTTGGTTTACTTAGAGGAGTACTTCGTACTTAGTACATATATAGGTTGTGTTCGAATATGAATTATATTCTTAATAACAGGGTCATTCTTCAGTAGTTCTGTAATACACTTTTGATTTTGCAATGTGTTTCTGCATACCCTGTAATAAAATCGACTTTGAACGGAACTTCTCACGGGTGCTCTCCCCTCCCCATTACGCTCTTTTACACTACTTCCATAAGACTACCACTCCTGAGACTGAACCGCAGACTCTTTAGCATTCTCTATGCCCTTTCTTGGATGCCTCCTCTACTTGCCCGCTTTCTTTCCACTCTGGCTGGGAAAATGAACTGGGCTAGTAGATACCAGATAAAGACTGGAGAATGGGACCCTGACTCAGTGCCACCGGACATCCATCCACATGCAAAGCGCAAGAGATAAACTTAGAATACTTACTAGGTGGTACAGAGTTCCCACCCTCCTCTCCCAATTCAACCTGGAGATCACTGACAACTGCTGGATATGTGGGAGGGCTGGGAGAACAATGCTGCATACCTGGCTTACCTTCCCCTCTTTGAACAACTTCAGGACTCACGTCCTTGACATCATTGCTTGACTCACTTCCATAAAGCTGTGGAATTCCCCTCTCCCACCAACAATTTCATCCTGGCTCCAGGAGATTTCACACTTGTATAGGATGAAGGAATTGTTAGCAGACTCTAGGAAGCAGAAAGACATGAACCAAGCCATCTGGAGCCCCTGGACAGACTTTCTGCCCTACGTGGACTATGAGATTTTACATCTAGACACATGATGTCCTGGGTACCTGATTCCTTTCCTCACTAGCTCCTGCCTTTCCTATGCCCATCTTCCCCTTGGCCCTGTGGGTCCTTGGAATTTGCCCAAGCCGCAAGGTATGTTTACTCGCCTGCCTGTCCTGTACTTCCTCCCTTTCTGTCTATTTTTTTTATCCTTTCTTTTATGACTCCTTCTGTGTCATTCCTGCCCGACTTGACTGTAGCATTCCTATTGCTTCCTAGTTCTGAACACTCCCATTAGTGCTGATACATTTTGCCTATGCTTAGGTTCTTGTTCTTACGCTACCCTTTTTGTACCCTATATACCCGGCTATGTTGACATGTTTGCTGTAGTTGGCGGGACATGCCACCTGAGAGATGATTCGGCTGTGTTTTCTTTTGTTCTTTACTGTTGTTTACTATTGAAAAAAATGGCATTGAAGGCATTTCCCCCATGTTCCCTTTCTTCTTTTCACTGTAGAGGACATATTAACCAAAGCTTTTTTTTTTCTGGAGTCCTGCCATATAATCTATATGAATTTGGACACCCTAATCACAATATCTCTTTATTTGTGTTCTGGGCAAATTACATTCTATTTAATTTGACGACCTGAGTTGATCTTTCTGATATCTGCTGAAGGTATTGAGATGATGATGACTTCTATTGTGAATTGGATAAAAGCCTATTTTAGATTGCATGTTGGTGGTAATTGGTAGGGAGTTCAGAGATATGATCAACCATTTTTTTTTTAGATGAAAATGTGTTGCAGAGTAGGTTCCCTTACAAAAACGTTGAGGTAAACACATAAATCAAATTCATAAATTTTTCCAGTTGGGAAAAAAGACAGGCATTTCCTAAGTACTTTGTGTTCCATTTCGGACAATCAATTAATGAATTTGATTTATATGTTGACCTCTACACTGTTGTAAGGAAACTTAATCTGAGGAGACATTTCCATCTAACGAAAAATGGGTGAACATATCTCTGAAATTGAGCAAACCCCCATAGAAGCACATAATCGGAAAACCCACCGATTTCCACCAATCTGAAATCTGGCACTCACCAGCTCCTTCCTGCAGTTTTATGTATGCACAGAAGATATTAAAGATATAAGAAGTTCCACAGTTGGTGAGTGCTGTTTTCATTTAATGCGTAACCGTTAATAATGACCCTGTTATCATGGACATATAATTAATATAATTCACATTGGACCTTAAATAACATATTGTAGGGCATGGACGCTAAAGAGTATTCTGGCCCCTAGACACTTACGGAAAAATGACACATGAAAAACCCTTTAGAAAGGAGATCTGGAAAAAGGATGTTTCAGGTGTAATGTTAAGATGTGTAAATGCTGTGTGAATCTGAACCATTTAATAACCATCTTCATGAGTCAAATAACAATGAAACATTTCCAGACACAGTCTTAAATGACCTGTGCCCCTACATATGTGATCTATTAAATGCAGTGTAGCTGTCACGTCCAGTACGTGGGAAGAACAACGCAACAGTTGAGGATGAGAGTCAACAAGCACGGATCGAATATAAGAATGGGTTTCGATAAACACAGTGTATCTAGTGTATCTAGGCGCACTGCTATATGTCACGATAAAGACCTATAAGAACTCAACATCACAGTTATAGAGGAAATACCATCTAGTATCTCTAACTGCTTTGAAAGATTAAAGCATAGTGATAATGTTTCTTTTTTTTTTTTTTTTTTTTTTTTTTTTTACAAAACATACTGTTTTTTGTTTTATGTGAACTGTACCCTTTATGGAAGAAAATACAAGTTTGTCTCACTATTATCCAGCATCTGGGCATGAAATGGTTTGCATATGTATCTAGGTGTTTTGTTTATCAAATTTACATGCAAGACAAGAGACATGGGGGGGGGGGGGATAGATTTATCAAAATGTGTGTAGAGGAAGAGCGTTGCAGTTGCCCATAGTAATCAGATCGCTTCTTTCATGTTTCAGAGGCTACTTTAAGAATAAAAAAAGCAATCTGATTGGTTGCTATGGGCAACAGCATCACTCTTCCACTACATAGGTAATGATAAATCTTCTTCATGGACTGTATTGACTGCTATACACAGTTACTCTTTACCATTTCCTGTAATGTCTGCAACCTTTCAAGAAAACAGCAATCTATGGCCAATTTTTAGAAAAGAAAACATCTAAAGTCCTTTAGCTACAGCTTACCATAATATATGTATGGTAAACATATCAATAGGCCCTATTTTCCAGGAGAGGCATAAATGGTGTCATTTTCATCTCCATTTTAGAAAAAAATATTAAGGCTTGAATTCCACTGAGGTTTTTGCACTGCGTTTTTTTAGGCTTAAAAACACTGGGGGAAAAAATGCCAGTAAAACTGTCACAGTATATTCCTGCATTTTGGCATTTTTTTCTGGCATTTTTACCTTTGTGTGGAATTTGCCTTTTTTGGCTCCTTCGGCATTTTTTTTTATTTTTTCAAATTTGCTGGGTACCAAAAAAAAAAAATGATGCAGTAGGGATGGAAAACTAAATTTTTATTTTTTTATAATGACATTTGAATGCATTTTTTAAATTTTTTTCTCTATTTTTTTCATTTTTTTTAGGTAGTAGTACCTGTACTAATGGATAGATCGCACCTCTGTTACTGAACTGTTACTCTTGACACCCAATGCGATTGTCCATAATATAGCAGAGATGTGGAGCGGCTCTATACAGCACTCGCATCTCTGCAGTCTACTCCGGGCCGGCCAGTGATGTGAATAGAACATCACTCATTCATATTTTCTGCCCAGAGTGGGGATTGGCCAGATGGTTGCAGCCAATCACCGCTCTCAGAGGGAAATATGAATGAGTGATGTTCTATTCACATCACTGGCCGGAGTATAGTGCAGAGATGCGAGCGCTGCATAGAGCCGCTCCACATCTCTGCAATGGAAAGGACGATCACAGCGGATGTCAGGAGTGATACCCACTGTGATCTGTCCTTAACTGCGGTACTACTACTCCCATCATGGAGCACACTCTGCTCCATGCCGGGATCTGTAGTTCCTTCATTAATAGACAGATCCCCCGGAGTGTCACTCCTGACACCTGCTGTGATCCTCCTGTATAATGTATAGATGCGGCGGCCGCTGCTCTATGGTCCCCTGCATTGACGTATATATACACCTATTCCTATTTCCCACAGAGAGTTGTGATTGGCTGGAACCATCTGGCCAATCACAGCTCTCTGCGGGAAATATGAATAGGTGTATGTATACGTCAGTGCAGGGGACCATAGAAGAGCGGCCGGCCGCATTTATAAATTATACGGGAGGATAGCAATGGAACCCAGGGCGATCTGTCAATTAGTACAGGTACTATTACTCCCATCATGGAACAGTGTGTTCCATGCTGTGAAGAGTAGTACTACCTAAAAAATTTCAAAAAAAAAAAGGGAAAAGCACACATACACTACACACTACATTTTTATTATTGCCGGCTACATTTTTATTGCCCTGCCCGCCCACATAAATTGATCTCTGTTTAAAAATTAATAAAAATTTTGTTATAAAAAAGATAAAGTTTGTTAAATCTTGTTTATCACTACTATATCTTGTTTAATATTATTATTTTTTAATGGTACCTTACAAAATTTTTATTAAAAAAAAAGTATCTCCATCCCTTTGATGGATCGCTTAAGTCCAAAAAATAATAAAAACCGCCGAAGTTAAAACCAACATGGTTCTATGGGAGGAAAACGCCAAGATTTCTGTGCAAAAAACGCCAAACTAGGTTTTGTAATGCATTTTGGAAACCCAGCCTCTGAGCCCAAAATAGCTGAGAAACACCAAAAGGATTTAAAAAATGCCAAACTGAAAAATGCCAAGTGGATCTGGCATTTTGCAGTTTACTATTAACTTGCTGCTAACACCAGGACAAAGCATTTTTTCGCTGAAAAAAACGCCATGCAGCAAAATGGGCGTTTTTTCACGGCATTTTTGCTAGAAAATCCTCAGTGGAATTCCAGCCTAAAGGAGAAGTCCAGTCAAAAAAAACATATCCCCTATCTGCAAGATAGAGGGAAGTGTGAGATGGGGAGGGGGGGGTGATCCCGCGATATATACAGTGTTTGTGTATCTCCAGCTCTGCTCTCCCATAGTGATGGATGGAGGGGGTATGTCAGCCACCACTTCATGTCGGGGTCGGCAAACTTCATTCATGCGAAGGCCCGGGGTACTGGGCAGAAGATTGCGGGGGGGGGGGGGGGGGTAAGGGGTCCAGGTCCTAGAGGGCCTTTTATTTTATTTAAGGACAGCTGCATCCATGTGCTTTATTACTCTAATTTGGTCATGTGATCACATTTCTGCCTCTCTAAATCATCCAGCACATAATGGTTCCAACAGGATCTCTGACTTCCTGTGGACTACTGGATGACATAATCAGATTCCTCCTTCTAGCTCCCAGTCACCTCTCCATTCCACACAGCTCCATCTTCTATTTCTGTGGAATTAGAATACATAGTAGTCATACACCTCCTCTAAAAGTGGAGTGGAATTTTTTTTTTCCACAGTATGTACTGCCCTGATGTATTTACATCCCCTGATCTGTAGGGTTTTCCTCAGCTCAAATCTACCACAGTTTCTGTGGAAACCACGCAGTTATCGGTGACCATGCCCACTTTTCCCAACAGTCACGGTTACTCGGGTTTTCCCAGTAAAATGGAGAGTTAGGGTGGGTTCACACTACGTTTCCTCCCATACGGGAGCGCATACGGCAGGGGGGAGCTAAAACCTTGCGCTCCGGTATGCCACCGTATGCGCTCCCGTATGTCATTCATTTCAATGAGCCGGCCGGAGTGAAACGTTCGGTCCGGTCGGATCATTTTTGCGCCGTATGTGCTTTTACAACCGGACCTAAAACCGTGGTTGACCACAGTTTTAGGTCCGGTTGTAAAAGCGCATACGGCGCAAAAATGAGCCGACCGGACCGAACGTTTCACCCCAGCCGGCTCATTGAAATGAATGACATACGGGAGCGCATACGGTGACATACGGGAGCGCGAGGTTTTAGCTCCCCCCTGCCGTATGCGCTCCCGTATGGGAGAAAACGTAGTGTGAACCCAGCCTTAGTTAGATTTTTTTTTCAATTCTGGTGCAAATTCTGGTGCACATTCTGGCGCAGACATAACATGTCGGGTTTATAATATTGTTTTTGGGTGTGATTTTCTCCAAATCATGGCAAAAATGGAAATTGCTTGGTACTTGTACAAAATATGGTAAAAACTATTTTTTTTTTTTCTACCTCAGTTTTGGCAAATCTCTGTAAACAAAGCCAAGGCTGTATTCACAGTGGTACAGCAGCTAATTACCACATGAATTCTTGCCGCAAATGACCAAAATCTCTGTAAAAACTGTGTCTTTAACCGTGATTTGCATAATCAAGATAAAACAGACATTTTTTTTTTTGAAAATCTTTGTAAAAATGTATACAGTAGTTAGATTAGCTGTGGTACCGCCTCTTAGCTGCAATGTGTAAAAATATTTTAAAAATTGCAGCAAAAATACGTGTGAACACAGGCTATAATGCAGTAAAAATGTGTAAAAACAATGCAGCAAAATGTGTGAACACAGGCTAAAGATGTCAAATCTTCATAAAACATCTCAATTGGAATTAGGGGTCTGGCAATATTTCTCTAAAAAAAAAAAGGAAACGCATCAGTACTGCACAGTGTGAACTGACACAACTCACTTAAAAGTCCAATGAGTTCACCAGGTGCGATTATGAAACTCCCCACTAAAATAGATTCATGGAAATGTGCACTGCATTACGCAACCCCCATCATTGTGCATTTATAATCCAAAATGAAGTTTATAACACTGCCAGAGAAGCCTCGTTCTAAGACATGTCATCACAACACTTTACATTCTTCTCACCACGTAATGTAGAGTAAAAGGGAGAATCACTGCAAGCATTACATCTGTTTCCCTTATATATATATAAATATATATATATATATATATATATATATATATATATATATATGTATATATATATATATATGTGTATATATATATATATATGTGTATATATATATATATATATATATATATATATATATATATATATGGGTTTGGAGGGTCTTTGTAAAATGGCTGAGTAAAGGTTATAGCTTTGCTAAACATGCATTTTTATTTTATCTCAACAGCATTTGACATATGGATAGTCTGCAATACCAGATTCACCCTGTAATTTAGTGTAGCAAATGTCAAATGTCACTGAACACCACAATGATTCATGAAAGCTCTGGTACCAACATCCTTCAAAAGAAGCAGCTTTTGATGCAGTCAAAGCCTCTAGCGGATTCAGCTAGAAGGAGAAGGAAAAGTCCTTGAATATTTCATATTCCGTTTGAACCACTACTGGCTTTAGCTCCAAACACTGGCACAAAAACAGACACAAGCCTTAACCTAGTTTTTGGATAGTTTCACCAATTCTCAAACCAATTGTGGTTCATGTATATGAAAATACCATTGACAGTGGGGCGGCAGTAAAGTACCACCAAATAATGTAAATGTAAACACTAAAATAAAAGACTGCTTAGAATAACATCAATGATTTAGTTAAAAATGTATCTTACCAGTAAAGTATATGTTTCACCTCCTCAAAAGTCCATCAAAACCCACCAATACAGAAGGCTTTCACTGTGGCTTTCTTGTCATGCCGCACTTGAGTCCAGGGTTTAAATTGGACCCAATGCCCCATCTGCAATAAGTTTTTATGCTATTTGGTGCTTACATGGGTTTCTTCTAAGTACTATTGTTTCCTCCCACAAACAAAAAACAAGTTGATAGGTTAATTGGCTTCCAATCAAATTGTCTGTGCTGTCTAATAGGAAAATGAGATTGCCATTACTTAGGACTGATGTGAGTGGTTGCTAATAATATTGTAAAATTGCATACCGCACAATAATCAATAGTGAAATAAATAATTCAGCTCATTTCTTCACATGCCAACCATCCCATTATATCCATTACTACCTACTGCCACTTATCTCCATGTTTCCACTGAATTTTACAAGTAAGTCTCTGCCAGCTTTGCCCTCACACTACTTCTCATAGTACTTGAGGCAATGAACTGTCCAATTAGTCATAACTACCACTACGCAAATTTGTAGGTTTTGTCACATTTTTTTTTTAGATAACATATATTAAAGTGCAACAATCATTATAGGGTTATTTATTTTTGTACTAGCCTTTGCACCATTCCTTAGGCTATTCCATAATCCTTCCCAGCTTCACTAGCCTCATATAGCCCAAAAAAGGCCATTCCAATGTGTTCTATGTTTTCTCCCTTGCTTGCTGTTTGATTTTGCTTTTGCAAGCTGACCTGTACATTGCAGTATAGCCTTGCTTAACTCCAGCCTGTTCCTGCCCACTGAACCCATGCTGCCTGCTCTGACCTATTGGCTGACTCAGCTAGCCCTACCCAGACTCCTCTCTTACTGACCCCTTGATATTTTGTACCACTGCCTCTTGGCTGTCGAGGCCAGCTATTACCTAAACCAGGGACCACTTAGAAAATGCCCTCAGAGTGACCCAAAGTCAAAACTGGTTAGGAAACACTGCTGGCTGTAAGACTCTTTAAGATATCAAATATTGACTTACAGGGAAGCTACCTCCAAACGTTTACATTAGAGAGCAATCTCTTTTCTTCATAAAAAAGAGCTACTTTGCATGTTTTATTCCCAGGAAACATTGAATGTCCTGTAATACTCCCTATGCCAAGATGGCAGTTTATCCAAGGACACAAATTACCCCCTCAAACCCCTGTAAAAGGTTTCTTACAGCCACTCCGCACCCTGCTCTGTACTGACAAGGACCAAGGCTTCTTGGCCTTTTGGCTAAGATCAAGTGTAGTATCTGTTCTTATCAGTGGTCTAGTCTCTGCCATTGATGTAGGATGGATGCTGGGGCTGGTTCTGAGGAATCAGCTCAACGGCTGCCCCGATGTGACCTGTTCCCTCTGGGTCTCTCCATGAGACTGGGAGGGTCTGGAGCCAAGGTACTTTGTGCCTCGGGGAGTGGTGACCCCGAGGTGCTGAAGCTCACTGAGTGGAAGCACTGGCACCATATATGTACACCTTGTGGCACTCAGCTCTTAATTCCCAGCCTTATGGCCAGGATCAGAGAGATTTTCATAGATCTGGCCAGATGTGCAGGCTGTAAACCTGCACACATTCACTTAATTCTTTTTGTTCACTGTGACCCTTTTTACGTATTGTTTTGTACACAGGATTGTCAGTATGCGGTAGCCCTTCTGGGTGTTTCTCCTGGCCGTCTAGGGGAGGTGTGTGTGGCCATTAGGTTCCGCACCTTCCTGCAAAAACCCCGGGTACTCCTGCATGCGTAGTGTACCGACTGTTAACGGCTCTGCGGGCAGATACCTTGGCTAACACCTAAGGGGATGCCGGGAGTATTTGTGGTCCCTTAGTAGCTCCGGCGAAAAGGGACATCGAACCTGGAACCTCGCAGGTGCCGTTTGGTCCTGAGGGGAAGGGTAAGGTTTGTTGGGGGCCTCTCTCCTTTAGAACACATCCTTTGTGCACGTTTTTTGTGTAACACATTTGTACTTTTTCTTGCACTTTCAGTGATTGGAGAGTATGTTCCTCGGCTATAAAAAAAAAAAAAAAACAGACAAGGACCAAGAACCCTGTGACAACTGACTATGGGTCTTTTGGTCAAGTATAGCATCTGTTTTTAGGCTCACTGTCCATGTTCTGTCTGTTCACAAATTCTGTCTGTTCTGTCAGCTTCACAATTTTCCCAACATACACCCTCTTATTTGTATTAGAATGTACCCCACACTTGACATGTAATCAATATTGGTAAGTGTCAGGGGACATTTTATGGTGTTTTAGAATAAACCATTGCACAGTCCTTTGTTTTGCCTCTGGAACTCCTGGTCATGGGATTTAAATGTGTACTCCACCCCTAGACATCTTATCCCCTATCCAAAGGATAGGGGATAAGATGTCTGATCGCGGGGGTCCCACCACTGGGTACCCCCGAGATCTCTCCTGCTTGCCCCCTGTCAATAGCATTGCATTGAGGGTGCGAGTTGTGATGTCACAAGGGGGTGGGGCCGTGATGACATGATACTTCGACCCCTGTATAGCCCATCATCAGGCATGGAGTGAAGTTTGCTTCGTGCAGCAGATGACTCAGGGTGCTGCAGGAGAGATCGCGGGGGTTCCCATCGGTGGGACCCCCGCGATCATACATCTTATCCCCTATCCTTTGGATAGGGGATAAGATGTCCATGGGCCGAGTACCCCTTTAAGATACTAATAATTCCTGGACAGAAGGTCTGTCCTTTCATCTGCCCTGCACCTCTCACCTAAGGTCTAAAGGCAGCCATACTGTTCGTTGAATACTCGTTGGGTAAATGCTTAGTTGACCGCTATTTCTCCTGACCCTCTCCTAAAATGCACTTTGGGACTAGCCTAATTTAAATGTGCACTCAATGGGGATTGTACAATAAACTGATGATAGGCACCTCTGGTAGCAGTTTACAAAGGATTAGGATGCTGAAATCCAACATGCCTGATTATTCTCTCCTAGAGCAGAACATCCCCATACACATTAGATTTTTGGCCAGTAAGCAATACTTAAATTGTCTACCTGCACTACCTATTTACCTACCTACCTATTTACCTACACTGCCTACCTGTACTATCTATTTGCTAACCTACCTAGCTATACAATGTATCTGTCTATCGGCACTACCTACCGACACTATCTACCTGCACTACTTATCTACCTACCTACCTGAACTATCCATCTACCCATCTATCTACCTACCTACCGGCACTATCTACCTACCTGTACTACCTACCTGCATTATCTACCTACCTATCACCTGCACTACCTACGTACCAAACTACACTACCTATCTGCCTACCTACCTGCACTATTCATCTATCTACACTATCTACCAACATACCTTCCACATGCACTATCTACCTACCTACACTATCTACCTACCTGCACTACCTACCTACTACTACTACTACCTCTAACTACTATTTTTTATCTAAAAGCCGAGGAACGTGCTCTCAAATCACCCAAGGTGCAAGAAAAAGTGCAAACGTGTTACACTAAAAAAACGTGCACAGAGGATGCGGTCTATCGCAAGCCCTTCTCCAAAAAGGAGAGAGGCCCCCTAACAAAACTTACCCTTCGCCTCCGGACCAAAAGGTACCTGCAAGGTTCCAGGTTCGATGTCCCTCTTCGCCAAAGCTCCCGGCCTCCCCCTTGGCGTTAGCCAAGGTATCTGCCCGCAGAGCCGATAACGGTAGGTACCCTGCAAAAGCAGGAGTACTCGGGGTGTTTGCAGGGAGGTGCGGAACCTAATGGCCACACACACCTCCCCTAGACCACCAGGAGGGACACAAAGAAGGGCTACCGCATCCTAACAAATCCAGTGGACACACAACTCGCAAAAAGTAACACAGTGAGACAAAAAGAAATAAATAAGTGAATGTGTGCAGATATACTGCCCGGACATCTGGCCGGATCTATAAAAATGTCTCTGATCCTAGCAAGAAACCTGGGAATAAAGAGGTGAGTGTCACAAGGTGAAGAGATCATGGTGCCGTGCTTCCACTTAGTGAGCCAGTACACCCAGTGAGTTTCGGCACCTCGGGGTCACCACTCCCCGAGGCACAAAAGTACCTCGGCTCTAAACCATCTCAGCCTCATGGCGAGACCGGGAGGAAGCAGGCCACATCGGGGCAGCCGTCGGGCTGATTCCTCAGAACCAGCCCCAAAATGCCCTGGTACACCTGCTCCCTACCATGCAGCACCCATCCCCACCAGCTCCACACTGGAGTCACCTGCCACCAGCATGAAACTGATAAGAACAGATACTACATAAAATCTACCATTGGTATTCCCTACCTATCTGCTGGGGGCATCTACATAATTGTGGTGGAGGGGAGATTACCTAACTGAGGATATTACCTACATCACTACGCAACATCTTGTCAGTGAGGGGGAAAATGCACCTTTGCCTGTGTAGTCAAAATTCCTTGCACAGGCCCTGTATGTATGGCCATGATAAGTGACCATGGAAAGTGCAGCATGTTGGATCTTCTCCATAACGCCTTATTAATAAGCAATAGCTATGGAAAAGGATTTAGAAGTTGTACAGTTGTCATAGAGCTGCATCTATCGCAAGTCACTTGTAATGAGAAATTATAGTGACCCTAATGACAATCTTGTCATCTATTGAAAACAAGTGTTGTTGTCATGACCTGTGTAACATATAGACTACAATTAATGTGTAGTTTAAATATTCAGACCAATATGCAATGTCTGGTTTATAATTCAGACCTGCATGTAGTGTCTATTTCAATATGCAGACCATATTAAAACAAACTTAATATGCAGACCACATCAAATAACCTTATAAAAATTCATACCACATCTGGTATCCAGTTAAAATATGAAATGCTCCTATGGTGTCCACTTAAATATATTCACAGGAAGGACCAAATAAATGATCAGATACTGTATTGGGAGCCTAGATGACTATGCAAACGTACACCTAGCTTAAAGGGCAAGTAAGAAAAACTCGACACTAAATATGACCCAGCTTGTTGACTTTACCAATCACTCAGCACATTATATCCATCAATCACCAGTACAATGAAAACATACTGCAATAACCAAAAACTACACATATATTTCGAAGGCCTATCACTTTAGTTTAGGAGTGGCACTGAGCTTGATTCCTAAACATCCAAATATGTTTTATCCAAATAAAGTTAATTTCATTCTTTAGTATTAAAATGCATGGAATCTTTGAAATTTCTGTCAGTCATGAACTTTAGCTTCCAACTTATATCATCAGGCCTTTCTAATTTACTAACAACTATGATTTAGGCCATGTTTACACACAGTAAAATTGTCCTCTTTTTTTTATAACCGTGAAATGACCATAAAAAGTTTTACAGTAGGAGAACTGTTAAAAATTTGCAGATTTTTTTTATAATATTGTGGCCCATTGTTGTCAATATAAAAAATGGATTTTATTTCAATCTGCATGTCCTTTATGTTTTTTAAAAATTGCTAAAATAACTAAATTGGTTTTAAAATGGCAAAAAAATCATCAGAAAAATGAAGAAAGGACCTCCCAACTTTTGCTGAGAGCCACACCCACTAATCACATAATTAGCCACACCCATAGCCACACCCCCATCATGCCTGCACATGCAGAAGGGGAATTCCTCTTTAACGGCAATAACATTGTCAGTCTGTCATCTAAGTTTAGGAGGACGTCCTATACAGGTGACAGACTGACAACAACCCCCATCATTACCACAATAGACCACATAAGTGATTACATACAGTTATATTAGGTGACGTTTTCTCTCATAGGAGTTGGTCACTTTTCTTTTTCTTCTCCATCTTGCCCAGACCGTCATGATAGATTTTTTCCAGCTATGACTCCTCTCTGCAGAACCTGTTGGAAAAAAACGTTTCAGGCTCCGCATTTTTCCAAGACATATAATGCCCTAAACTATAATAATGTCCACCTTGGTGTCCCACATAGTAAAGTGGGTAGGTAAGTGGGTGGGGGAAGAGTCAGTAAGTTCCACCCAATAGGAAGTGAGGTCTCTCCTGTAGGCAGACAGGGTCTTTCAGGTAGTTTCTCCCATCACATAGGTGCCCTGAGTAGGTAGGGCCCCTCCAGAGAGAGTTGCCCCTGTAGGTAAATTCCCCTGATAGGTGTCTCCTATATAAAAACCCCTATATAAGCTATATAGGTAGTAGGTAGCGCCCTATTAGCTTCTAGTTAGTCCCCATATTAGCTAGGCAGGAACGTAGTAGATAATCCCCTAGTTATGCAGCAGATGTACACAACATTAAATAGGCAGCAGTTCCCCACATTAGGTAAGCAGCAGTTTTCCCCATATCAAGTAGGCAGCAGTCCCCCACATTAAAGGGGTACTCTAGCGCTAAACATCCTATCCCATATCAAAAGCATAGGGGATAATGTAACAGCTACCCAGGTAGAAAGAGGGTTTGAGCCGTTGATGACGTCCTTTTCCCTGCAAGCTGCTGCGTCAAAGTAAAGCTGGTATAATCCTATTCACGATATCCAGAGGGAGAGTCAGGTTTAGCTGTAAAAAGAGCAGAGTAGTATTCCCAAATAATCCCCTTTCAAGAACGAGACAAGGCTACGTTTGTAGGGTCAAGAAGAGCTCTTTATTGTGGAACAAGTGTCTTCTTTTATAGGAAGGACATCACAGGGGGAAGGGTCAGTAAAAACAATACAGGTGACAGGTAGTTTGGGAGATAATCCAACAAAGGTAATCCAGGTGACAGGTAGTCTGTGAGATAATCCAATAAAGGCAATACAGGTGACAGATAGTCTGGGAGATAATCCAACAAAGGTAATTAGCTCTCCCTATTCAGTGCCTTGGGTGCAAAAGGTGAATTGTGCACAGAAAGTGTATGAAAACAGTAAATAAAAGTATTTTAACTCTGAGCTATATGTCACTGGACAACATAAACTGAGGGGTACAAATAGTGATGTCCTAAAGTCCATTCAAGTAGGTAGGGTGACTCTAGGATCCGTCACAGTGCTCCCCCTTTTAAAACAGCAGACCCGGTGCGATCCCAACGGATCCACTTGGGGCTGTCTGGGCTTCAACCACCAGACGCAGTTGTCCTGGTCCTCCTCTTGGTTGGGGTGTGCGGCAACAATGTAATCCAACACCAGCAAACCCTGTATGAAGCTTACTGGGGCTCCCCTCAGAAAATGTTTCTGCTTTTCCCCCCCTCCCCGGCCAGGGGAGGAGGAAGGCCTGGCCTGGCCCGTAGTCTTTGGGAAGGAGGCTAGCTTCCGAACCCCTCCCAAGCAACACTTCACAAAGGAAAACTCCATCTGTCACCAGTTGAAGGGGCAGGGGGCCGACTGCTTCCTCACTCGGTTGCAATATCTGCCACTGAGGAGCTGCACCGACTGTGCCAACCCCTGTACCATTCCACAGCCGCTGGGGATCCGGGTCAACCATCTGGGATCCTGACTGGACCGATGCAGGGGCCACAGTCCCATCTGTAACTGCAGACCTGTCGGCAGTCTTCAGTGCTAGGCAGATTGTAGCAAAACTCTGCCCTGATGCTGGCACTTCAGCCGGAGAAGTGATCACTAGGTGGAGAGGAAGGTCGACTACCTTCTCACCTGTTTGCAATGTCTGGTGCTGGGGAGGTAAACCGACCACTCCATCTCCCAATATGGAATTTTGCAGTGGGGAAGCTGCACCAACTGTGCTTTCACCAGGACCGTTAAACAGCAGCTGCGGATCCAGGCCGACTGCCTGCGATCCCGGCTGTACCAGTGTAGGGATCACGGTTCCCTCTGTAGCTGCAGTATTCGTTGAGCAGAGTATAGTAGGACTCTGCCCATAAGCCGGCACTTCAGCCAGGGCTGTGCTCATTAGGTGGAGAGGGAGGTCAACTGCCTCCTCATCTGGTTGCAACCTCTTGCGCTGGGGAGATGAGGCCGACCGCTCCATCTCCCGGCGTAAAATTCTCCATCTGGGGAGCCGCACCGTCGGTGCTTGCTCCTGTGCTGTTAAACAGTCTCTGTGGATCCAGGCCAACTGCCTGCTATCCAGGGTGGACTGGTACAGGGATCACTGACCCCTCTGTAGCTGTAGAGCTGGCACTGGTGTCTGATGCTGGACAGAGTGTAGCAGAACTCAGCCCTAATGCCAGGGCTTCCACCCTGGATGGTGGCTATCACCCCCCCTCCCATAGACTTGCATTGAGGGGGTGGGGCATGGCGTCACGAGGGGGCAAAGCCGTAACATCACAATACTCCGTCCCCTACACCGCCAGTCATCAGCCACAGAGCGATCCTTGCTCTATTTAGCTGAAAACCAGGGGTGCTGCAGGAGAACTTGTGAGGGTCCCAGTGGTGGGATCCCTGCAATCTAACATCTTATCCCCTATCCTTCTGATAGGGAATAAGATGTTTAGCGCTGGAGTACCCCTTTAAGTAGGCAGTAGTTGTCCCACATTAGGTAGGCAGCAGTTCCCCCACATTAGACAGGCAGCAGTTTCCCCACATTAGGTAGGCAACAGTTCCCCACATTAGATAGGCACTAGTTCCCCCACATTAGATAGGCAGTAGTTCCCCCACATTAGGTAGGCAGCAGATCTCCCCCACATTAGAAAGGCAGCGGTTTCCCCACATTAAATAAGCAGGCAGAACTTCCCCCACATTAGATAGACAGCAAGCAGTCCCCTTTATTAGGTAGACAACACTTCCCCCACATTAGATAAGCCGTAGTCCCCCACATTAGGTAGGCAGCAATCCCTCCACATTAGATAGGCAACAGTCCCCCACATTAGGAAGGCAGCAGTATGCCCACCCAAGGGAGGCAGCAGTACTGACATTCACAACAACCCCCCCCCCCCCCCCCATAACAGCAATTACAGTAGGAATGAGAAGGCGGCACTCACCACTCGTGAAGACTTTCTTTATTGCTTCAATGTACTTCATGTACAAGCAAGGACAGCTAGACAGACGGGGCGATAGCTGGGACGGCTAACATTTCATGTGATTCAACACGAAGCGGTAGCCATCCCAGCTATCGTCCCCGGTCTTTCCAGGCATCCTTGCTTGTACTTGAAGTAAATTGAAGCAATAAAGAAAGAGTCTTCACAAGTGGTGAGTGCCACCTTCTCATTTCTACTGTAATTACTGTTCAAGACCTGCCAGTCTTTACGCTGAGCACCACTAGCATGGTTTTCCCTTGTCCTGCTTCTCATACCTGCGATTCCTATTTATTGTTCGGAGTGTACGTGATGTGCTGGTCTGTCTTCTCTCCAGTGATCTAGTTAACCCCCCCCCCATAACATCGCAGCCCCCAGACTGCCTGCGCTGCCACACGCCTGCCTACCGAGCTTAACTTTTGTTGTTTATGTCCTCTTCCCCTGTCAGCTTCCTCTGTCAGCCAAATCATCTCTTCTTTCCTATTCTTTCCTCTGCACTCGGGAGTCTGATGGGGTCACTATTGCGCCGGTACACAGAGAAAGGACAGGCAGGACAGTCCCAAACAAATAAAGTGCACAGGTGCAGTCAAGCAACTCGGCTGAACTATGGCTGAAAATGGCTACATGTTGGTAGCCAAAACATGCATCACTGGATTTTTGGCTGAAAATAACAGGTAGTTTTACTTTACCACTACGTTGGAGTGCTGCAGGTAATTTTTTCTATTGTAGATAGATGGATAGATAGATAGATAGATAGATATATAGCTGTTCACTCAGGCCTTCCTCCCAGCAGGTTAGGCCATGTAAACCTCCACACTCTGCTCTTCCCATAGCAGGACTCCTATGTGGTGGGGGTTGGTCATAGGTATCATCATCTGGCACATACTGAGATAACAATTTACCCAAGTCAGTACCTAGTAATACATTTGTAGGCAGGTTATCAGCCACCCCAACATCTCTGAGACCCTTCCCCGCTCCCCAGTCCAAATACACCCGTGCCATTGGCAATGCAGGACGTACTCCTCCAATTCCTCCGACTGCTAAAGTCTGTCCCAAAATTAAGTCCTTAGAACTCACCAGCTCTGGCTGCACAAGAGTCACATCTGCACCAGTGTCTCGCAGTCCGACAGTTAACCGACCGTTTACTGTAAATGGTTGCATATTATTCAAATTGGCACTACCCTTGGCTCGGGAAACAAACAAAACAGAAGGTGGTAATCCTGAGGGACGCCCAGCTCCAGTGGAGGGTCTAAGCGGTAATCCTGAGGGAAGCCCCTCAACGGTAGATGGTGTAGGCCTCCTTTTCTCCGGGCACGTAGAACTAAGATGCCCCACTTTATTGCAAACATAACATGTGCGGTTATCCCAAGGTATAGCAGTGCTATCAGCTCCCGCTCTCCTTGGCGTAGAAGCTGGTGCATAAGAAGGCACAGTAGGCTGGGTGATGGGTGGTTGTGGTGCAGTGGTCCTCCATCCTTTGGTAAATCCTCTGACTCGGTCTGTGGATGCCCGGTTGGTGGTGTGGAAATCTGCCATCTCCCCAGCGTCAAATGCTATTTTGGGTTCCCGGTCCAGCAGCCATTCCTGTACGTCTGCAGGACAGAGCTGTAAAAACTGCTCCTTGATGATTAGATCCACCAGGCTTTCAAAGTTGTTAATCTCCAGCCCTCTGGTCCACTGTCCAAATGCGGTGGTCAGGTTTCCCACAAGAGCGGTGTAACTTTCGGTAGATTTCTTCTGCAAAGTCCTGAATTTCTTTCAGTACACCTCAGGGGTAAGGTTGTACCGTTTCTGCAGAGCAGCCTTAATGGCATCATAGTCCTGGTCAGATTCTGCTGGTAACTCTGCAAATGCTTCCAGTGCTGGACCTCTGAGACCAGGGGTGAGGTACTTTGCCCATTGGCCTCTCGGCAGCTGAAATTGGCGGCAGACTTTTTCAAAACTGCGCAGAAAAATATCCAGATCCCCATCTTTGTCCAGGGTTGGAAAGTTCTCTGCCCGGGGTCTGGGTGCAGAAGAGTCTCTTGTGCCAACAGTGATAGGGGAGGCAGTCCTCCTTTCCAACTCTGCCAGTCTCAGTCCATGTTCTCTGGCCGCCTGCCTCTCCTCTCTCTCTCAGCCTGGCGTTCTGTGGCTTGGCGATCTGCGGCCTCTCTTTCTCTCTCAGCCTGGCGTTCTGCGGCCTCTGTTTCTCTCTCAGCCTGCCACTTTGCTCGCTCCTCATATTGGTGAATTAGCTGCAGCCGTACATTAATGTCCGTAGAGTCCACATATTTTAAAACAGTTTGCATATAATATTCCAAGGGATCTGTAGATTGTGCTGCATCATTGAGGACAGCCGCAGGTATCTCCTCAGTAATCCGGCCTTCCGCAGCAGTATTGCAGGCCCTCTGGGAAGCTTGTTGTATATCATAGTCCTCCAATGCTTGTATAAGTTCCTCTTTTTTCCCCCGACAGGGAATCAGTCGTTCTCGGCAAAGCTGCTCCAGAGCACTCTTGTTCTGTGCTTGGTATGCATCCATCATGCAGTCCAGGCAGACAAAAGATAGGACAGAAAAACAAAGAAGGGGGGGTCTGTTGTGGTGAAACTTATTTAAATGTACTGAGTTCCGCCTTTGGAAATTGAAGACAATTTCTTTTAGTGCCTGGATTCGCAAATCTAGCACACTAAAATCTGGTAAAATATCCCACCGCTATGCCACCAGTTTGTCACGAACCGAGATGTGCGGGTGGTAGGATTATCTCTAAAATCACTATTTTTCTACACTAGACCGAAAATAATGATAAAAAATCCCTCTTACATCACCCAATTAAATGATATCGCTGCCACCACCTGCCTGTTTTAAGCCGACAGGAAGCTATCAATCCAATCTGGATATGCTACAATTCCCAAATATAATCTACTATCCCCAGTAGTATATAAAAACAGGAAAAAGATGAATCCAAATCTATAATGTAGCCGAACAGGTAAGTACATTTAAGACTATAACTTCAATCTCCTCAAGGGCAATGTAAGTCCGTTTTACCAGACATAAGGCAGTACTTAATAAATGAATGATTTATTATGAAAGAAAAATATTCACAGTACATGTAAAAATGGATGATAACAAGACAAAGTTTCATCACATAGAAAATAAAATAAAAGGGAAAAAAGATAGAGTCCTTACTTACAAAAGTTAGAGAGTTCCATTCCATGGTGTCTGGTAGGAAATTACTTCTGGCATCAAAAATTAGATCTTGTCCCCATGCAAGCGCCCCTAGTCCCCCCAGGTCTGTAGCGTTATACCCTGCTATGGACATGTGATCCCTCTATGTTCAGCCCCTGGGCAGGACAAGGAGGAGAGATAGATGCTGCCCACTTCCTCATGATAACTTTATGCCCAAAGACTAGGAAATTACCCCTAACTTTTATCATGTCAGATACCCACATCATTTTGTTATAATTGGGTTCTCCATCAAATCCTCTTTCTAAGGGTACCTGACATGACCCCCTTATTGTGTATAATTTACCCAGTGCATACAGTTCGGGCAAGGATCAATACACAAGGGTCATGTGAGGACTCATTTTAAAGGTATTATGATGGAGAATCTAACCGTATAATATAGGGCTGCATACATACTGCCCTGGTCCCCATATTTCATATTGGAAGACATGGCATTTACACAGGGAGAATTTGTCCTAAACATTTCTTTGATCTATTGACATCAGACCTAGGAGTCTGCTTGGCTGTGAAGGCGTCAAATTTACCATCCAGGCAAGCAGTGTCCATTAATTAGCACACTGAAAGTCATAGCTTAGACTGTCGTCTCCTGGCAGTTTGGATCAAAACACAAGGGATTCTTTGAAATGTTAAACTAACACAGCCAAGGGTAATTGGATTAAAAGTGTGCATACCGATGGACGTATATTACAAATGACAACAATCACCCTGCAACATGGATATATTTTGCCATGGTATATGACAATGCCCACATTATGTATTGAGGTGTATTGCACTTGAGGAGTTAGATATGATACCTAATTCCTTGATTCATGTAAGTCTTTAGGCTTCCTTTACACATGCTTTTTGCTAAACATTTTTTATGGCCTGAAAAAGTTGCAAAAAACTGCACCATCCATGATGAAGTTTTTGTGTCATTTATTCCGTAAAATAGTGCACATTAGTAGATGTTTTTTTTTGCTATATGCATTCCGTGACCCAAAAACCCCCACCCAAGACAAAAAAAGATGTCATGAACAAAAAATGTATACATACAAAAGTATGTATAGTATTTTTATATTTTATACTGACTCCCAGTTTACATCTAGAACCAGTGCTTTATGTGTTGTCCACTGCTTTTTTTTCCAGCAATTTTTTTTAATGAAAAAAGTCTTGTGTAAAATCTCATTTCATCCCCTATTTATAATACAAAACAAATTGTAATTTCTAATTTCAACTTTTTAAGCATTTTTTTCTGGGTCATTTGGAACATACATTTGTATTTAAAGGTACATGCCACCAATATTTTAATAAATATAACATGTGATATTTTTCTGAAGCTTCAAATCTAAGAATCTAATGGCCTAGATTTATAAAAGCTGCCTCAGATGCAGAACCTGCAAAAAGCAGTTTTTTACAAATATCATGTATCATGTAGTACAAATGTATCATGTAGTACAAAATGTAGTACAAATATCATGTAGTACAAATATCATGTTTGCTTAAAATTTTTAGACTTTTGGCTGGATCTGCAATATGTTCTGCCCTCATAAATGAAGTAAAGGAGCTGGGCGGGGGGTGTCATTGCAAGAAGAAGGCGTGGCCTCCCCTTGCAATAAAGGTACTACAATTTATGTCTGCAAGCGTAAGGAAATTGTAATAAACATTTCTGAGGCTTTTGCACCGATGTGTGCCTCTCAATTAATCTGGCAGGGGAGAAAGAGGCAGCACTTTACACAAGACTGGCAAATGAGTATGACAATTTTGGTAAATTCCCCCTATATGTGTTAGATTTGAAAAATGTTTGAAAAGACTCATGGATACTGTCATTAAAAGGGTACTCCACTGGCCAGCGTTCGGAAGTAAATGTTCTGAATGCCGTTTTCGCGCTGCGGGGGTCAGCCCTCATTGCAAATCTATGGGAGGGGGCATGACGGCCATCATGCCCCAACCCATAGACTTGCATTGAGGGGGCGTGGCCGTGACATCACAATGGATGTGGCCGACCCCTGCAGGGCGAAAACAGCATTCTGAACATTTGCTTCCGAACACTGGCCAGTGGAGTACTCCTTTAAATGCATGGCAAATGGAGTTCCGTTTTTAAAAAAAGACACACATTAGCCCTGATTTACTATTGATTCAGTCTGCACCAGAATTTGCGCCAGAATTGAAAAAAAAACTGACCAACGCTTCATTTTACCGAGAACACCTGCAAAGGACTGTGATCGTCAGTAAAAAGGGAGGGAAAAAAAAACAAAGAAAACTTCACTCCACTCTTAGTAAATCAGGGCGAATCTGTGTAACTCCCTAGGCATGTAAGACATATTTCCCTTCTATAGTTCACTTTAAGTACATTAAAGGGGTACTCCGGCGTGACAGCTGTCACACCCCCTCCACAGGCTTGTATTGAGGGGGCGGAGTGTGACATCACACGGTGGCGGAGCCGTGACATCATTACGCTCCGTCCCTGTGATCTCCAGTAATAAGACCCGAGGGGGCTGATTCTAATGGGGTGTGGCGTGGAAGATCAAAGGGGTCCCAGCGGCGGGACCCCTGTGATCAGGCATCTTATCCCCTATCCTTTGGATAGGGGATAAGATGTCTTAGCACCAGAGTACCCCTTTAACACCAATATTTTGCACCCAAAATTTTAAAGATTTAACACATTTTACAACTACTTTTATACATGTCCTATTTTCTAAAACCCTTTCAAAACTGTAAGGGGAGGTATATAAAAGGTCTAAAAACGTGATATTTGGGGCTTTACATATACCCACAAGGGCAAATTGAGACATGGCACCTTTGCTACGTAAGTATCCCAGTTGTTTGCTTTTCTGTGATAGCTTTTTGCATTCATATCAATCTCAAAGTTATTCTGGTTAAAAATAAATAAAACACAATAAACAATAGCGTTATGCTATAAGTTATAACAAATTTACTAGTTCAGTGTGGTTACCTATATTACCACTCTGCATGGCACCAAGCCCACTTGTTAATATGAAATGAATTGTACTGTTTCCAATTTATGACAGTCCATGTTTGCATGTTCGACAGGGACATCCAATATTGGTGTAAAAGGTTTAACTATCTTACATACATGGTTACCATGGTTCTATATAATAGATAACTTCTGCCACTTATTGTCCACTAACCAGGAAATACTGTAAGTATCATAAAGAATAAAACTTTCAAAAATGTCAGCTTGTCTCATTCTTAAACATTAAAGCAAATCTGATACCTGATTCCAGTTGTTATTTTCTACATTGCAGGCTTCATACAATCAATCAATCAATGATATGTTTAATCCATATGTCCTACGTACGCCAAAAGTCAAAAAAGGAAACATAGTAAACTGTTCACTGCAAACAGCAAGTTGTGGGGAGAGTAACAATAATAATAATAACAATCATTGTTTACCATTATTATGATATTTTACCCCCTCACTGATCAGAACTTTGGTGTTCCGGGTAGATCTTAGTTTGCTTATGGATAATTTGCCAATCATGCTATGATTACAGGAGTATGAGATATGGCATGTCTAATAAATGATATATGAGAAGCAAGCAATGACATATTTCCATTCTCCTATGTTTTAAGCATTCTTCCAGGAGATATGAATAACTTATCTCAATCTCATCTCCAATAAGCCACACAGACCTGACAAATAATACATATAAATGAAAAGGAATAACATTTCTATTATAAGATGTTGCTACGCTTCAGCATTCCCTGGTTTACCTTGCTCTAGTCGGTAGAAAACTTGGTCCATTCCCAGGCGTGTCAGTTATTTACGAATATCTTCAAGTTTCATTCTTGCCAATTCATTTCCCACCCAGCCTAGAAAGGGCAGCTTGTAGCCCGACATTTTGGCTAGTGTGCTTGGAAAGCAATAAAATGGAAGTAACTTTTAGGTAGTCTAGCTCCTTAATGCTAGATGTCACGAGCTGATGCTGCTGCATGTTCTGAAAAGCAGAGGCTGATTTCCATTCTATCTCAGCAGCCCTTCGGTTCAATGTATTCCATAGATGAGAAGCGGTTGTGCAGCCTGTCTGAAATCCTCTTCAGAAGGACATTGAAATTCACAGGCAGTACAGGCTTCACAGGGTATTCCCACACCATACACAGCCATGCGTTTCTAAAATGTACCTCTCCCACTTTATTGATCACTGTCAGCATTCAGCCTTTATTTCATTCCAATTAGCACTCTTATGGCAGCCAGACTTCATGGTGATCCCAATTTGTGTCCTTCAGTCTCGTCCGTGAACATATCAATGAAAAACATATAAAGCACGTCACTTTCCTTAGATTGTCTGGCCCACTATAAAATTCAATTGAAAAGAACTTAAGGATTGATTGTGCATGTAAAAGGATGCCACTCACCGTCCGCAGCCTCTGTCAGCACTACTGAGCGCTAAGACACATTCAGATTCCAATTACTTAGTGGATGTTGCTCATCCACAGGTGTATAACTACAAGGATTCAGAGAAAGCCATATTTACTGGGCCCAACACCCATATAATCATATTAGATGCTGCATTATAAAACAATAGTCTACGGTGTCACACTATTATTCACCAGGATTTAAGAAGTTCTGCCGAGCATTGGGGACAAAACATTCTTACCTAATACAATTTACTGTGTAAGCTACACAGACAGCAGTGTACACTATTTTTACGTTACTATGTTAGTCATGACTGATTTTATAGAACTACACAATCTAGTGTATAAGTCAATGCCCAGAGCTTGTACTAGGCATAGTTGGCCATTACTAAGAATATCTTGTCACCTTCATGCTACTAAAATGTTATACAGGGGTTGAGCAAAATAACTACAAAATAACTAGAACTGCCCTATTTTTACATAGTCAAGATTAACTCTTCCTGTAGCTTATATCACTTTTGATAAATGTTATTGTTACAGTGCTGTTTTAAAAATCTTTTTATTCCAGAAATTTGTCAGACATGACAGAGGTCCAAAGGGGAATGATTGTTGTTGGGGTCTGGTAGGGTTGTCTGTGACCCGAGTTCTTGAGATGATGGGTGTGTCAAGGTCTAGCTTTTCCTTGAGCATATCTTAGCATGCAATGACCACAGCAAAATGTCTGCAAACAGAAGTAGCTGTGGTTAAAAGTCAAAGTTTAGGGTGAGGGGCAATGTAGAGCTGAATGCCTGTTTAGGGCATTTGCATTAGTATTAGTATCAGGTGTACACTTCTTAAAGGTAATATCTATGGAAGAGCTGCAATAGCCAGACATATGTTAATACCAAAAAATGTCAAGTTTAATGGTGCTACGATCACAAAACATGGAGGTATGGAAATATGAGGTTTTGGCTAATGAGTCTAGATTTCACAATTTTTTCTACTTATAGACATGCTTATGTCTGGAGATCACCAGATCTATAATATTGATTGCCGTAAACTCACTTTCAAGTACGATGGGAGTTTCTGTTTGGTTTGGGTTGTGATATCAAGGCACTCTTTGGACCTGATAATAACCGAACAACTCATCCCATGGTCTAGAATTGTTTCTAGAATTGTTTCCAGATAGTGATACAATCTTCCAGGATG
The DNA here is from genome assembly GCF_029499605.1 of Hyla sarda. NCBI lineage: Eukaryota > Metazoa > Chordata > Amphibia > Anura > Hylidae > Hyla > Hyla sarda. The sequence continues at coordinate 481,266,676 of NC_079189.1, forward strand.
ACAGTACTCTTTTTAACACTGCTTAGTGCACTGGATCTTGGTTCAAGGAGCATGAAAATGAAGTAAAATATCTACCAAGGCCACCCAGTTACCAGACTTTGTCACCAGTCACCTGACCTTTGTAAAAATATGGCAATGTCAAGTAGAGTCTTTCTATGACTAGGACATTCATTGTCCCCATTTACTGAAAAAAAAAAAGATAAAGGGTCTGATTTAGTGTGTCCTTTTTTTTAGAGTTATGTAGTAAGTACTTAGCTATTACACTTCTATCAATATTCCCAATTAACACCATTCAATCAATCAATCAATAATTAATGTCCTATTCATAGGACCGACAAGGAATGAACATTACCCATTTAATAAAAGGAAGTGGGATCAGCAGTATATAACCTACTGAGTGTCCAGGAACAATTCTACATACACCAGCCTAGTTAAACTTGAGCCACCAAATATAGGCTATGAACTTGCATTTGGGACACCTGAAGGAAATAAAACCGTTGCACTGCATATTACAGTTTGGTTTTGCTGAAAATACTCTAGCAGTAGTGCATGTTCATACCATTATTAACAAGAGCAATGATGTACCCATTAACGCTATTTATTTTTGCCTTTCACATTTGTCACTTTCATCATCTCAATGTCTTTTTCATTATTTCAATAATCTGTAATGATATGTTCTTTTCCTGAATCAATGGCAAGACCAATCTGTTCTCCAATATGTATCTCAATGCAGATGAAAACGTCCCTTTGGCTTTAAAAACAGTTTTTGCTTCATGTCATGTTTTTATTTACTAAAACTCTATGTGGTGTAAAATAAATGATGTTTGAATACTTTTTATGTAAATAAAAATTGTTTTAACAAAATGTTTTTTTTTGTAAAGATTTCAGAATTCTATCTGCACCAAATTTGGTCTGTATCTATAATGAAATGATCTATATATAATGAAGGAGGGATACATTTGCTTACTGACTACATGGCTGAAAGGTTCAGAATTAACCTGTTGTACTGACAGTGTCATGCTTTCTCTCTTCTTTGAAATGTATAATGATAGGCTTAATCGTATTTAGAGGGGCATCCCAGCATTTTCTTTTAAATAACATGGGGCAGGCAAAAAATGTATTAAAAAGAAGAAACAATACTTACCTACCCCTGGTTCTTCATTGGTCCCCTTCAGCTCCTGTTCAGATCCTTACAGTCCCTGTTTTCTTCCTACTTCCAAGACCAGGGTCCTGTGCAGGACCTGCTGGCTCAGCCAAACAGCGGTGTCCCGTCTTACCTAGTGATAGGCTGAGCTAGCAGGTCCTGCACGGATTGCTCATTTCGGAAGTAGGCAGAATACATAAGATCAGTAGACCAGAAGGAGCCAATTGGGACTAGCAGGAGACAAGTGGGGCACCAGGGGTAGGTAAGTATGGCTTTTTTTTTTTTTTTCTATTTCCATCCACCCCAGCAGCATCTTATTTTTTACAAAATGCTTGAATGCCCCTTTAAATTATGTACATTTATTCTGCAATCTTCATATGTTAGTATTTATACTTTGTAGAGCAATCCTGGAAAACAATCGGAATGATTTGAAATTAAACGTAAGGAACTGAACAATTCCCTAATACCTGGTTATTGAAGGACCTACTCTTTGAGTGGAAGCAATGATAAAATGCTATTTTTTTCTATTGTTGCCACTCATCAGCAAGTTAAGGGCCCTTTTAGACAGGTGTATCCATGCCCAAAACTAGTGCTAATCTACTAGATTGTTACTTGTTTAATTAGCCTATTACATGGCTCAACTGTTCTTCATGCAGAGCCACAAAATGGGTTGTTCGTGCAGCATTTCCTTTTATCATTGGTGGCTGCACGTCCTTGATGGTCTATGTAAAAGATACAACCAGCCAACGAATAGGCATTTGCTCCTTCATCGGCTGATCGCTGGGTATAGTAAACTGGGTTATTATTGAACGAATAGGCTGTCTTTATCCACCCTGTGTAATAGGACTTTGAGACAGCACTGTATTTATTGCACTCTAGATCAGTGGTCTTCAACCTGCGGACCTCCAGATGTTGCAAAACTACAACTCCCAGCATGCCCGGACAGCCGTTGGCTGTCCGAGCATGCTGGGAGTTGTAGTTTTGCAACATCTGGAGGTCCGCAGGTTGAAGACCACTGCTCTAGATGTATATTCCCTAAAATGACATGTAAAGCACCTTTAAGCCAGGGTGTTAGTTCACCTCTATTATCCTCAGTATGTACAAATGTGGACAAATCTGGAAGCACCTACTGCTTAGTGAATATGGGCCTACATGTCAGTAGCATTTATAGGCATTGCTAATCACGGTGTGTCATGACAATTCTATGCTGAATTCAGCAGTCCTAGTCTGTCACGGGCTATATTTCAGAGATGAGAAGCAGTGGTGCATTACATTTGGAAGTACAGTCATCGCAGAGCACTCGGCATGAAACAATGCAGGATCTAAGTTACTTCTTCTTCAAACTCTCACCTCAGGTACAGAAAGGGTAGGGAGCTCAGAATTGGATATCAAGGGCAGATACAGGTGCCCAGGGAAGAGGAAACTATTCAACTGGAACTTTCAATTCAGGATCAGCTTTTGCAAATATGAATTCTATTTACTGTTTACATTTTAAATAGCAAGCCATAAATATACATAAAACATAAAACATTTTAACCCGGTGCCTCTAGCTCTCTGGTAATAAAAGAACACTGCCAAAAATGGTATTCGCTATACAGAGACAGGTCTCTTCAGTACAGGGCAGTAGTGTTGCTCGCGAATATTCGCAATACGAATTTTATTCGCGAATATCGCATATTCGCGAAATCGCGAATATTCGCGAATATAGCACTATATATTCGTAATTACGAATATTCGTATTTTTTAAATATTTTTTTTCACAGTACACATCACAGTGATCATCCCTCTCTGCTTCCAGCTTGTGTGGTGTAAAGAAGGCTCTAATACTACTGTGTGAGACTGGCGCGCGAATTTTCGCATATGCAAACATTTGCATATGCTAAGTTTCGCATATGCGAATTTTGTGCTTGCACAGGTTTTTATATATGCAAATTTTCGCATATGTTAATTTTCGCATACGCGAATATTTGCATATGCGAAAATAAAACGTGAATATTCGCGAATATATGACGAATATTCGTCCATATATTCGCGAATATTCGCGAATTCGAATATGGCCTATGCCGCTCAACACTACAGGGCAGGCACCCAGTTAGTTAAATGAGGTGTCATAAATGCTGTCTGTAACCAAGTGTTACAAAATAATAGTGCCAAGTTGGCTGCAGGTCAATAGATCATACAAGGTGCTTTGGAAAAACCTGCTATTTGACTGGCCAACCTTTTATTATGCATGGGGGTCTTCCAACTCTACCACAACCGGGTAAAAGAAGGCGGCTTGTGCAGGTTGAATGTCAGCTACCTGATACTGTTGTTTTTGGTGTTTTTGGTAAGATAAGTCACCACTAGAGATGAGCGGACTTACAGCAAATTTGATTCGTGATGAACTTCTCGGCTCGGCAGTTGATGACTTATCCTGCATAAATTAGTTCAGCTTTCAGGTGCTCCCGTGGGCTGGAAAAGGTGGATACAGTCCTAGGAGAATCTTTCCTAGGACTGTATCAACCTTTTCCAGTCCACTCGTCTCTAGTTCGCTCATCTCTAGTCACCACCATAAAAGTCTGGCAGCAGCTTACCCCCTTCCCCATCTTTATTAAAGGGTACCTCTCATCAAATAAACTTTTGATATATTTTAGATTAATGAATGTTGAATAACTTTCCAATAGCATGTTAATGAAAAATATGCTTCTCTCTATTGTATTTTTCCCGATTAGTCCTGTCAGCAAGCATTTCTGACTCATGCTGGAGTCCTAAACACTCAGAGCTGCCAGCCTGCTTTGTTCACAGGCAAACAGGCTGTGAACAAAGCAGGCTGGCAGCTCTGAGTGTTCTCCTTTGTGAACAAAGCAGACTGGCAGCTCATAGTGTTTAGGACTCCAGCATGAGTCTGAAATGCTTGCTGCCAGGACTGGTAGGGAGACCCCTAGTGGTCATTTCTTCAAAGTGGAAAATTAAATAGAAAGAAGCATATTTTTTAATAACATGCAATTGTAAAGTTATTCTGCATACATTAATCTATAATATATCAAAAGTTTTTTTGATGAGAGGTACCCTTTAAGAACTGGGCATTCATGTGTACAGGAGGTTGGGGAGAGACAGATGTCAGCCAAATGTTTTCATTTATATGTATGCCGAACATTAGAAGACAGAGAAACAACTGATCTGCTTCTACTTTGTATACTACATAGTTTGCTACTTTGATATTTAAAACATAAAATGTATTACTATCTCCCACAACAGAGATCTATTAATATTTCTTCTACCTGTCACACTGTATCAGGGACCTAGAGAAAAAAAATAATGTTTTGAGTCAGAATAAACATGGCTTTGGGCCATCCTGCTTGTGGGGACAGCTGTGCATGCATCTCTAGCAAATGATGCCCCCTCATCTGATTTTAACTTAGACATTAAAAAAAAATAGTTTGGGTAAAAAAAATGTTTTTTAAAAATAAACATATTAACATATAACTAGTAGTAAAATCAATCAAGGTATAAATGTGATTGTAGCTGTATTGTGACATCTCTATGCACATTATTTTTGTGCTATGACAGTACTGTGCCTAACTAAGCACATTCATTCATTTTGTAATAAGATATCACTATATGAATCAGAAAATCATCAGTATTTAATATACAAATGGCATTGTACCAATATTGTGACATCACCGTATGAATTATTCCTGAACTGTCCTGCGAAGGAATGCATTACTCATGAGTAGTGACATCACTGTGTACATAAACCATCTACTGTGACATCACTGTTTTCAGGACACTTCCCATTTTGAAAATTCACTGAATTTGGATATTACTGTGGACATTTTCATGTGAGTAATTATACTCTCAGTCTTGAGACTTCCTGAAGTGAACTGGTATCTATTTATATGGTATAAGGTTCATCTATCTTATCTTTCCATTCTGACAAAATAGTGGGCACGCTGTGTCTGCAGATCTGCAGCCACTGTAGTTTTTGAGCCAAAGCAAGAAGTGTATTTAAAAGCAATGGGAGATATAATGAACGGACTTTTCTCCTTCCTATTGAATCCACTTCTTGCCTTGGCTCAAAAACTGCAGTGGCAGTTCTCCCCAAAAAAATGCCAGAAAGAAACCTGTGTGGAAACCTAGCCTTATTGTTTTGGCCATACAATTAGTTGGCAGGCACTTTGACATGGATTACTTCCAAAATATGGCCATGTGTATTTTAAGGTCTATTTTGCAGGCATATATCCCAAAAGAAGCTCATTTATCTACAGACAAACAAAATCTCAAAATAGATCCACAAAACTATGATAAAAGAGGTCCAAAGGCAAAAAAAAAAAAAAAAAAAAGGGAGGCCATCCAAAAGTCAAACTTGCTATGGACAAGAACCTTCTGTTCTACAATTTCACCCTAAGACTTATGTGGAAAACAAGTCCCAGAAAAAAATGGCAAGACTAGTTTTTCACACAGTTTTTCTTTTGAGGGCACTTCTGGCTTTGGCTCAAAAACTGCAGGTACAGTTTAAAAAAAAACACCAGAAAAAAACCATTGTGGAAACCCAGTATAAAGCTTGTTTTTTTCCCAGGTGTCAATACAACTAAAATATTTTGTTGTTCTCCCCGGACCGGTTCATGTGATGTCTATCCAAAAAGATAGGGGATAAGTGTCCAATCGCGGGGGTCCAACTACTCAGACCACTGCAATCTCCTACATGAAAAGAGCTGTGTCGACCACAGCACATAGTGGCCATCAACATGTTGAGCATGGGAGAGCTGGAGATACATGAACATAGAAATGTTGGGAGAGAATGTGTTGGTTAGTGCTTCATGCTGTGGTCAACACAGCTCTATTCATACTCTTTAACTCCTTAATGACTTTAGCTGTAAAATTACAAAAATAAAAAATAGTATGTCTTAGCTCATAGCCACCTTGAGAATGTACAGTGGGTAGCTGTATAATGAGGAGAAGGGTGGAGCCAATGCATGTAACAAAGACACCAGACCAGATCCTGGGATTTAGTCAAGTTATTAAAAAGCTTTTTCTAGCACCAATAAAGTTTCACCTTTAAATGGGCACTGTCAGATACAAAAACTTTTGATATGTTGTAAAGCATGCAAAACCAATAGGTTTTGCAATTGCTTTCATTATAAAATTTTCAGTATTTCATACTGAAAAAAAACTGTCAAACAACTGCCCCCCCTGCCTGCTTGGACACATACTAGTCCTGCTGTGTCCATGCATCATCACCTATGTCATGGACACACTTCCTTGATTGACAGCTGTGAGCGCAGGGCTCACAGCTGGAGGAAAAAGCTTCCCACTGTCAGCTTGTGTCCCGCTACTGTCAGTGAGGACAAGCTGGGAGTTGTAGTTTTGCTAATGCTAGAGAAGATGTGAGCAGACAGCATACTGAGGGAGGGGGCGGAGACCTGCACAGTGAGGTCACGCCCCCTCCCTTTGAGAGGAATTCAGACTATTGAGCTAAATTTAAAGTGTAATAAAAAAAAATAAAGGTGCTAAACACATAAAAATTTGATGTACATGGTCAGGATTAGGTACTGAGTGATATATTTAAAAAATATTATTTTTTTGGGGATCAGACGGGTACGCTTTAATCTTCACATTATTTATGGAAACCTAAGTTTCATCATACATCATATAAACCCTCTACATAGGAGGGACTGGCCTGACTAAATTAATGGCCACAAGGTGTGCTTTAAATATGCATAAAAGAATGAAGATGGCACTCACCACAGATGAAGATACGGCTGTGCTTTATTCAATACACCGGCAGGCTTACAGCATGGGGAAGAGGGACGCCGTGAGCGTAATAGCTATTTCGTGCACCAGGTGCACTTCTTCAGACCACTCCCCCACTGTCGTCAGAGCCGGCATAAAATACCTGGCAGTGAAGTCAGTGGGCTTATGCCTCCAAAAGTACACCAACAAGCAAAAAGAGTGGAAAAAAGTTTTTTTTTTTAAACATGCGTAAGGGTAAACACAATACAAAACACAGTATAAAAATCATAAGAATATGCTTAAATCCACTTTATCATTCAGGCCAGCTGGACCCTGTGCACGCATGTGCAGGATCCACATCGCTTCCTTCTGCAGCAGCAATCTCCTTCTGTCTCCCCCAGCAACGGGAAATACTCTCTCAATTCTGAAGAACTTCAATACAGAGGTATCACCTTTATGCTCTACATTGACATGCTCAATGATCCTTGGGCATCCTTTAAAGGGGTACTCCCGTGGAAAACTTTTTTTTTTTTTTAAATCAACTGGTGCCAGAAAGTTAAACAGATTTGTAAATTACTTCTATTAAAAAATTTCAATCCTTCCAGTACTTTTTAGGGGCTGTATACTTAAGAGAAATAAAAAAAAAAGAAATGTATTTCCTCTGATGTCATGACCACAGTGCTCTCTGATGACCTCTGCTGTCTATTTTAGGAACTGTCCAGAGCAGGAAAAAAATCCCCATAGCAAACATATGCTGCTCTGGACAGTTCCTAAAATGGACAGCAGAGATCAGCAGAGAGCAGTGTGGTCATGACATCAGAGGAAATGCATTTCTTTTTTGGATTTCTCTTTAGTATACAGCCCCTAAAAAGTACTGGAAGGATTAAGATTTGTTAATAGAAGTGATTTACAAATCTGTTTAACTTTCTGGCACTAATTGATTTCAAAAAAAAAGTTTTCCACGGGAGTACTCCTTTAAGGTTTTTACTGACTGCACGTGTTCACGGAACCGGTATATGGTATAGTGCTCCCTATGTAGAAGCAGCCATATGCACATTTGATTCTATAAACTACGTGATTGGTCCAAGATGTGATTAGGTATTCACAAATATTTCGGATGCCCCTAAGAGAAAGTTTTTTTCTTTACTCAATCTCGGGCACCATTTGCAGCTCCCACAACAATGATTCCCCGTGGGTGCTGTACCACTAAGCCAAGCTAGATCTTTTTTCTTTTCTGACACAGAACGACTTCTTGTGAGGAGATTGTCTATGTTCTTCACTTTTCTAAAGGCTACTACAGGTCTGTTTTGAGTCACACTGCTTAAAAGGGGATCTTTTTGAAGAAGTGACAGTTGTCATTTATTGATTTTTTAATGGTATTGGAAAGAGGGCTGAAATCGAACACAAAAGAAAATCTATCTGGGGTTGATTCTGCCTTCTGAGACTCCAACTCTTGACGTTCACCTATATGATTACTGTTTTTCCTCCTTCTCTTTAATAAGGCATCAGGATCTTGTGAAGCTGCTCTAACAAAAGCATAGAGGATAACCTCTATTGGTTAATCTTTGCACAAGATCTTTCGCCTGTGTTAAGAAGCCATCATCTGAGCTGTTAATCCGTTGCAGGTGCAAGAATTGGCCATATGGTAAAGCAGTCTTAACATGGGTCGGATGCTAACTCTGAAAGTGAAGGAGGGCATTCTCAGTAGTGGGTTTTCTGTAACCCTTTGTGTGAAGAATGCAAATGGCAGGAAGGGTATCTATTGGTAGCAATAGATAAAGAAAGTCTTTACGCCAACATTCCACAATCCCTCAGTATACAATGTTTCCATGAAATCCAATAAGACTCCTCTGAGTGTTGACTTATCTGTGACGCCCTCACTCTAATCCTCACCAGTAACTCATTTCATTTCGACCAAGCATGGTATAAACAGATTAGCGGAGTGGCCATGGTTACTCCCGTGGCCTGTACTCTAGCAAATCTGTTTGTTGTGGTTTTTGAGAAAAACTATGTTTTTTTCAGCAACTAAGTAAGTGGATTGATAGTTACCACAGATTCGTGGATGATATTTTTATTGTCTGTTGGGGCAAGAGTAAGGGCTTCACAGATTTTGTCAACCACGTCAACAGTAATAACATGAACTTAAAGTTCACATATAAGACCAGCACAGTTGTAGATTGGAATTCCTTGATGTGGTAGTAAAAACCAGAAAATGGAATACTTCACACAAGGGGTTACAGAAAACACACTGCTGGAAATGCTAAGTACTGGAAGGGTTAAGATTAAAAAACTAACAGAAAAATAAAAAACTAATGGCACTTGGAAGGTAAAAATAGAAAAAAAATGCTTGGGCACTAAGGTCTCAGAGGCATGCCAGGGGAAGGGGTTAAATCAGCACTCAACTTTATTGAAAAAAACTTGTTGCTACAGCTGGTGTGGAGGAACCAAAATATTTCCCCGTATTTCATTGCCCTTACTCATGGTCTCAGCAATAGAGTTATTAGATGCTGTCATAATACATGCAGGATGTAAACTATTTAAGATTACCCCTACCCCCACCCCCCCCCCCTCAAAAAATGTTTTTTAGAATTGTGCATAATAAATAAGAACCCCATTAAAAATCACAGATTTTTCTGCAAAAAACAAGCCCTCGTATGGTTGTGCTGAAGTTATAGCTCTTAGAATGCAACAATTAAAAAAAAAAATGAAGAAAACTGTTTTGACAATAAGGCACAAATTGGCTTGGTAACTAAGGGGTTAAAGCTCTGTCATAGGGTATTGGTGTAAAGAGCACTGTAGAGTCTCAGGTGTAATTCTTGTCCCATGTAATATTATGCATGGCTTTCACTAGATTTATAGTGTTGTTAATCAAACTAGGTGTTCTGGTCACCAGGGGGTGTACTAAAGTGTCTAATGATATTCATAGACTAAGTCATCTGATGCCTTCTATAATTGGCTGAAATGGTGGAGAACACACATTCTTATATGTTTTTGGAAATGTACCACTGGGAAAAAAGAAGCAGCAACCAAAAAATGTTCTTTTAGTTTTATACTGATTATTCCTAAATTAACTTCTTCAGAGAGTTATCAATATAAAGTATCAATATAAAGAGGGTTTAATATGATCTTTGAGACCTTATTTAATATTTAAATAATGTGGTAGCCCTTGACTATCTCTGTCCATCCCATTGACAGTTAATAGAGCAGCGGTCACAAAAGTGCACAACTACTTCATTCACGCAGGGAACTGTGGAAAAGCATAAAAATAGGACAAAAGCAATTAAAAATGTTTCCTTTTTACCCTATATTTCATATTGATCATTCTTAAGATAAAATGCATAACTTGAGCATTAATGGGTGTCTGACAGCTGAGATCCTTGCTGATTCCAAGAGTCTTAGTAAACTCTGCCCCATGAATGAACAGAAAGAATAGGAAATTAAACACTAGGTCATATAATAAAATATAGCATTTATTAGATATGTATTAAAATATCGAACATACAAATAAAGTGATAACATAATAGTGTGAGAAAGTCAGCTAGTCCTTAGATAAGGGCTTTAGGCATCTAGTGGCCTATCTATCTGGCCCTGCTATCTGGCCCTGCTGGTCTGTGTAGACCCCCTGCCTATTAATGTAGGAAGGTCTTCCTTGTGAGGACCACCTACATCAGGAACCTCCTGCCTCTCCCTAATGAAGGAAGGCAGTAGGAGCCCAAAGAGGCCACTAGTGTTTAGATAGCTGATTTCTACAGCCTCCAATTTACATTTAGGTGAGTATTAGTTATAGATACACATATATACAGTATACAGCTGGTATCCATAACATTCAATTTGGTTACAATCAAGCAAATCCAACGCGTTTCATTGTATCGCGTAAACACAGGTGGTACAACTCATCAGGGAATATAGCCATGTGACACCCACAAGGATATGTCACTTAGCTCACATAAAGCCAGTACATTACAGTACATGTATATGGAGGAAATAGTAGTGGTGAGACCCAGAGTGTATGTCCACAATTAGGATAGTCTGCTCAGTATATTATATCCCACTTCTTAATAGGCCCTTGGTTTTTGTGTATATTTCTTGTTCCTCTTTTCAGTGAGGGAGAGGTGTGAAGCCTTTATGTATATATATATATATATATATATATATATATATATATATATATATATATATATACTGTATATATTATGCTGCGTTGATGTGGACCTCTAGAGATAGGATGCTTATACCTGGTCAGGTATTGCCAGTAAAGCATATGATTTCTTGGTTGCCAACACCAGGGTCTCAATATAGAGGTATACCTCAAATGCCATCCAAAGAAGCCAAAGGTCAAGTACCCTCGAACAACCTCTCCTATATACCGGTAAGTTGAAGCGGCTCCGCTTCAGCCATGGTACCATCCACATAGGACTAACAACTTACCGGTATATAGGAGAGGTTGTTCGGGGGTACTTGACCTTTGGCTTCTTTGGACGGCATTTGAGGTATACCTCTATATTGAGACCCTGGTGTTGGCAACCAAGAAATCATATGCTTTACTGGCAATACCTGACCGGGTCATAAGCATCCTATCTCTAGAGGTCCACATCAACGCAGCATAATATATACAGTATATATATATATATATATATATATATATATATATATATATATATACATAAAGGCTTCACACCTCTCCCTCACTGAAAAGAGGAACAAGAAATATACAATAAAACCAAGGGCCTATTAAGAAGTGGGATATAGTATACTGTGCGGACTATCCTAATTGTGGACATACACTCTGGGTCTCACCACTACTATGTACTATGTACTGGCTTTATGTGAGCTAAGTGACATATCCTTGTGGGTGTCACATGGCTATATTCCCTGATGAGTTGTACCGCCTGTGTTAACGCGATACAATGAAATGCGTTGGATTTGCTTGACATTAACCAAATTGAATGTTATGGATACCAACTGTAAATATATATATATGTGTGTGTATCTATAACTAATACTCACCTAAATGTAAATTGGAGGCTGTAGAAATCAGCAATCTAAACGCTAGTGGCCTCTTTGGGCTCCTTCCGCCTTCCTTCATTAGGGAGAGGTAGGAGGTTCCTGATGTAGGTGGTCCTCACAAGGAAGACCTTCCTACATTAATAGGCAGGGGGTCTACACAGACCAGCAGGGCAAGATAGATAGGCCACTAGATGCCTAATGCCCTTATCTAAGGACTTGCTGACTTTCTCACGCTATTGTGTTATCACTTTATTTGTATGTCTGATATTTTAATACATATCTAATAAAGGCTATATTTTATTATACAACCTAGTGTTTAATTTCCTATTCTTTCTGATTCTATACACGGGTCTAGTAACCTGTTTACTCACCTTTCCAACCATGAATGAACAGAGAAGGACATGGGCTGAATGCATGAACCAAGCCATGAGATGAAAAGAACTGTCTGTAGAGCTCGGAATTATGTGGAAGCACAGATCTGGAGTAGGGTACAAAATAAAGATTTCTGCTGGACTGAGAGTTTCCAAGAGCAGAGGCCTCCATAATCTCTAAACAGAAGAAGTTTGGAACAACTATGACTCCTCCTTGAGCTGGCTGCCCCACCAAACTAAGTAATTGGGGGAAAAGGGCCTTTGTAAGAGAGGTGACCAAAAACCTAATGATCACTCTGTCTGAGTGTGATGATGGGATAAACCTCCAGAAGGTCGGCCATCACTGTAGCACTCCAATAATCTGGGTTTTATGGCCAGAAAGAAGCCTCTCCTCAGTAATAGACACATGAAAGCCCACCTGGAGTTTGCACAAAAAAGTACCTAAAGGACTGTGAGAAACAAGATTTGGTGATCTGGTGACCAAAATTTGAAATTTCTAGTCTTAAATCTAATTGTCATGTCTGGAAGAAACCATGCACTGCTCATTGCCTACCTAATACCATCCCCACAGTGTAGAATGGTGATATCAGCATCATGCTGTAAGGGTGTTGTTCGGTATATGGGATGGGGAGACTGGTCAGGGTTTAAGAAAAGCTGAACAGAGAAAAGTAACAAGATATTCTTAATGAAATCCTGGTCCAGAGCACTCTGGTCCTCTGAATGGGCTGAATGTTACAATTTCAACAAGACAATGGCCCTATAAACAAAGCTAAGACAACAAAAAAGAGGCTTAGGGACAACTATGTAAATGTCATTGAGAAGCCCAGCCAGAACCCTGATTTAAACCCAGCTGACCATCTCTGGAGGAGAAATCTGCCACCAGTGTCACCTGCACTAACCTGTCAGTGCTGACAGGTAGTGCAGGTGACACTGATGACAAAGGTACTTATCTTGTTCCATTCCGTGCAGTCGTTCTCTGGAAATCTTCTCTGGTATCTTTAGCTCCAGGCCCAGCTTGGCGCATGGGCGGAGTTTAGTGATGTCACCGCTGCTGTCTGCTAGCAGCGGCACCCAGCAGAGACATCACTAAGCTCCGCCCATGCTCCAAGCCGAGCCAGGAGCTGAAGAAACCGGAGAAGATTACCGAAGAATGACTTCTCGGAACGGGACAAGGTAAGTACCTTTGTCATCAGTGTCACCTGCACTACCTCTCTGTACCAGCAGGTTAGTGCAGGTGACACTGGTGACAGATTTCCTTTAACCCCTTAACGACGAAGGACGTATATTTACGTCCTCCACCGGCTCCCGCATTTTGCCACGGGGTCACCTGCGTCATATCGGGTCGGTCCCGGCGGCTATCAACAGCCGGGACCCACGGCTAATGCAAGACATGTATTAACCCTTCAGACGTGGCGATCAAAGCTGACCGCCGCGTCTGAAATGAAAGTGAAAGTATCCCGGCTGCTCAGTCGGGCTATTCGGGACAGCCGAGGAGAAATTGCGGCACCCCGAACAGCTTACAGGACACCGGGAGGGCCCTTACCTGCCTCCTTGGTGTCCGATCGATGAATGACTGCTCCGTGCTTGAGATCCAGGCAGGAGCAGTCAAGCGCCGATAACACTGATCACAGGCGTGTTAATACACGCCAGTGATCTGTGTAAAACATCAGTGTGTGCAGTGTTATGGGAGCTATAACACTGCAAAAAAAAAGTAAAAAAAAGTGTTAATAAAGGTCATTTAACCCCTTCCCTAATAAGTTTGAATCACCCCCCTTTTCCCATAAAAAAAAATAAAACAGTGTAAATAAAAGTAAACATATGTGGTATCGCCGCATGCGTAAATGTCCGAACTATAAAAATATATTGTTAATTAAATCGCACGGTCAATGGCGTGCACGTAAAAAAATTCCAAAGTCCAAAAAGGCGTATTTTGGGTCACTTTTTATACCATTAAAAGATGAATAAAAAGTGATCAAAAAGTCTGATCAAAACAAAAATGGTACCAATAAAAACTTCAGATCACGGCACAAAAAATTAGTCCTCATACCACCCTGTACATAGAAAAATAAAAAAAGTTATAGGGGTCAGAAGAGGACATTTTTAAACGTATAAATTTTCCTGCATGTAGTTATGATTTTTTCCAGAAGTACGACAAAATGAAACCTATATAAGTAGGGTATCATTTTAACCGTATGGATCTACAGAATAATGATAAGGTGTCATTTTTACCAAAATATTCACTGCGTAGAAACGGAAGCCTCCAAAATGTATAAAATAGCGGGGGTTTTTTCGGTTTTGTCGCACAATTCTTTTTTTTTCCATTTTGCCGTGAATTTTTTGGTAAAATGACTAATGTCACTGCAAAGTAGAATTGGTGACGCAAAAAATAAGCCATAAAATTGATTTTTAGGTGGAAAATTGAAAGGGTTATGATTTTTAAAAGGTAAGGAGGAAAAAAACGAAAGTGCAAAAACTGAAAAACCCTGCATCCTTAAGGGGTTAAAATGGCTGCCATCAACTGTTCCCATCCAACCTGGCAGAAAATCCCAAAGTACAGGTGTGTAAACCTTGTGAGATCATACCTAAAAACACCAGAGGCTGTAACCTCTGCCAATAAATACAAGAATAAAGGGTCTGAATACTTAGGTCACTGCAATATTTAAGTTTTTCCTTTTAAATAAATTAGCAAAGATTACAAACATTCTTTTTTCACTTTGCCTTTATGGGGTATTGAGTGCAGAAAACAAGATTTAAAAAAAAAAAATTTAGCACAAGGAATAAACATGAAGCAACATAGCACTGCAAATTCAAAGGGTTCACTGACTTTTTATTGTTACTGTAAGTCCATCTATCTGTCTACTTTCCTACAATGTTGATCTTTCCTGATCTAAAGGAGAACAATTCCTTCCCAACCACAAATGAGGCAATCAGAATAAATGCAAGGATCAATGGTAATCTCCATTCTATCATTTCTGATTCCATGATGTGTATTCTTTATATATAAAACAGAAAGCAAGTATTTTTTTGGACAGAGTGATAGCCATGTATACTATACATATAGTATACAATATAACACATTAGTGTGTTTCACATCCAGTGCTGTTGTCCCAGTGCTTTTTCTTGACAGAACATCAAGAACATTCCCAGTGTAAAGTGCAGTGCCTATTTAGGGTTGTATTTGGCTTCATAGTCCCTATAAACAGTTTCACCATCTTACAAAGGGCACTCATACAGTCTGACACTTGTGTTCTAAGTCTTGACAGTTTTGGTTCTCGCAGCTGTAATTCTCTTCTGTTCACAGTTCACATCATTTGCTGAATGGCTATAAATGTCAAGACCAGCTTCTAGTGCAAAGGTTAAATATTTAGAGACATGAGGAGCATTCTGTGTAGATTATGATACTTATCGATTGTCCACTTGATTATATAGAGGTAGAATGGGAGAAATCAATATTGCTCTTTATCTCTACTACTAGAAGAGATGCCACAGTTCAATTTAACCTTCGAAGAAAAGGAAGGTATGGAGCAGCTCACAATTTAGTTAGCTGAGGTATAGAATGGTTGAACACCTACACCATAGGAGGAAAATAAATTTGTAGGAAAAAGAAAAGAAATAACCATAACCTCAAGGCCACTTTTAAATAGACTGATACATGATGAATAAGAATAAACCATGCTTCAAATGTATGATGAAATTCTATAAAAGTTTATTAAAATACAAATAACAATAATATAAAAATGACTATATAATGTTAATAAACCTCCTTTCACAGGGCCCTTGTGAGGAGGTATTAATATAACACGTTATATAATCACACCACTGCAAAAAATGCAAAAAGGGGACTTTCAATAGTCCGACATCTGATAATTCAGACTAGTATTGATTTAACACAGTCTGTGCATTAAGGAAAAATGGGTTTGTATGTCCGAGTCCATATATTGAAATTAGATGTATATTTACCAGCCAGATGAAATGATATAGATGAATTGGCTTCCAAAGAAACTGGTGCCGACAAGCACCCATTGGAGACGGGGTCTGCGTGCGCTGAGTACAGGCGCTGACGTGCGCTTCTGCAGCTGGTCTGCCTGCCACAGATCCGATGTGTGCCGCTGTAATGTCTGTGAGAGCAGCTGGCAGATTCCAGTAGCCAGACCTCGTGGAGTTTCTTGGCGTCTGATGTCAATGGTAAGGATGGTGGGCTGGATGAATGGAGTTTCTTTGGAAGCCAATTCATCTATATGATTTCATCTGGCTGGTAAATATACATTTACTTTCAATATAGGAACTCAGACATCATACAAACCAATTTTGTGTTGTCAAAAATGTTGAGAAATCAGTGGGAGATTAAGAGTCCATCACATCTTTTAGAGATAAATATAGTCCCAAAAGGTTTAAGTCTATTCAAGACCCCTGCGGGATATCTGTAGGGTGAACAATTTAATCTAAAGTGGGCAAATACCCTAAAAGATTATTCAAAAGGCCTGGTCAGATTGGTCCTAGAATGTAGACAAGAACTGATTACAGTTCAAGATACAGAGATATTGAATTTAAAGTTCCAATTGGACAAATTTGACCAGAATTCTCAATATCTAAAACAACAAGAGTTTGTCTGCAAAAAGCTTGATAAACTGGAGAAGGAAATTATAAATAAAAAAATGAAAAAATTGTTAGGGCAGACAATTATAAAACCCACCAGACCACCATTAGCAAATAAGGATGAGGACTATACAGTAAAAACACAAAACATATTTGCCCCCTAATGGATAAAAAAAAATTGGGGGGGGGAGGAATAAATCCACCAACAGTCTATGATACCTCGAAATCACTCCCCATGTACAAAAAAGAAATACTACCCACAAACAAACTATCACAGACCATATCCAACATATTACCCTCATTACAATCAACCAAACCAGAGATGACACTATCACCAATCACCTTACAGGAACACATGCAGACATCAATCTCACTCAATACAAAAGGCACCATTGACACAAAGAACACAGACAGTAACAGCCGTGATGCATCCCATTCCCACATTGGTCAATCAATTAGAAACAGTAGTAACACCCAGAAAAAGAGGACACGAAGAAGAATTAGAAATAGAGATTCCCTCCCAACCATCGTTAAAGATAGGAAAATCATTCAGATTTGGTTCTACCCAAAAAAACATGATGGGCCCAGACATTACTACCTTTAAAAAAATTAGAAGAGAAAGATCTTAGACTTATTAAAATTAAATCTAAACAAAAAAAACAATATTATTCATGCAGAAAAATTAGCCATGTCAGAGTTACAGTCTACCAGTGAAATCACAATCTTCCCCGCAGATAAGGGCGACAGGATTGTGATTTTAAATACAGACAATTACAACAGAGAATTTCACAGACTATTGGATGACAAAACTACATATAAAAATTGGATGGAGATCCGACAGTAGAATTTGGTATTCAATTGTTGAATATTTGTAAAAAAGCATTAGAAGATGAGATTATTAATGATAATGAATATAAATGTATAACTGGCACACCAGAGAGGTTGCCAGTGTTTTATTGTTTGCCCAAAACTCATAAATGTTTAACCAACCCACCAGGTCGACCAATAGTTTCTGGGATAGGTTCAATGGCCTCGAACCTATCCCAGTATGTAGATAGATTCTTACAACCATTCGTACAGAGCACCAAGTCCTACCTTAAGGACACCACACAAATAGTAGCCATTCTAGAATCTTTCAAGTGGACAGAAAATCACATATTAGCCACACTAGATGTTTCCTCTCTCTACACAATTATTCGTTCATGATGTAGGATTAGCAGCTATTAAAAATTTCACACCCAAGGACACATAAAAACACCACAAATTGATTTAATCACTGCAGCTATTAATTTTATTTTGATGATGATTATTATTTCCAGTTGGTTGGTACCGTCATGGGCACAATATATGCGCTAAGTTAAGCCAATTTATTCATAGCAGCTTGGGAAGAGGAGTACATCAATCCCCACCTTTGTGCAAATCTGCTGCTCTGACAAAGGTTCATAGATGATATTATTTTGATTTGGGCGGGGTCTTTCACAGATTTAGAATCTTGTGTTCACACTCTAAACACTAATAGTCACTTTCTTAATTTCACATCTTGTATTAGCAAAGACACCGTCACCTTTCTGGACCTTGAAATAAAGGCAAATCTGGATAAATTGACATGTAATACCTTTAAAAAACCCACAGCAAAAAATAACTATATTGGGTATGATAGCTGCCACCTACCAAGGTGGCTATTGAATGTGCCTAAGGGCCAATATAGATGATTAAAATGGAATTGTACTTCCAACATTACTTTTTTAGAGGAAGCAGAAACACTTACAACTCTATTCAAAGAAAAGAATTATCCAGATTTCCTTTTTAAAAAAAATCTTTAGATCAAGTGAAGCAGTTAGACAGATCGTCATTCTTTATACCTAAAGAATCAAATACCAATTCCCTTGACCATAGTGTAAAAATCATCCTACCCTACAACTGAGAACTCAAAAAAGTTGAAAAAATTATTAATAAGCATTGGCATATAATTAAACAAGACAAAGAGCTAGGTTGGTCATTACCTGACTGCCCTCCTGTGGTATACACCAATGCCCCCAATTTGGGGATAACAGGAGCCTCTTCCATCAAACTACCTCCTAATAAAATGGAAAATTCTAAAACATGGTTAAGTACAAAAGGCTTTTGTCATTGTGGCTTATGCCCCTAAAAAAAAACTACTGTAGTCACCGCATGCAGCAATAATTTCAAATGGTCAATAGAAGATCACATATCCTGTAATACAACTAGAGTCCTATATCTAATACAATGCAGCTGTAAAAAGCAATATATAGGAAGGACTAAGTAAGCATTAAAAACTCATATCGTGGAACATCTTACTAACATTAAAAATGGTAACTTAAAGCACCCTTTATCCGCACATTTCACTACTGTTCATCACAAAGAATTCAAGAATCTATCTTATATTTGGACACAATTGATCAAAGAAGATTGGAGGGGTGGAAGTCATATAGTTAAAATGTCGAGAGCTGAAAGTAAAAAGATATATGAATTTGATACTTTGGAACCTAAGGGTTTGAACTCTAACTTTGAACTGTTTGGATTTCTGTAGGGGACACACTGTGTCCCGTTGGTTGTCTTTCTATACGTAGGACGGCCACTGGAGCACACTGTGTCCCCTGCATATTCTTCGTGACAACACATTTTCCCCTTTTTTTTCTACTTTTTTCTATATTTCATGCCATCTGTGTTCTACACTATTGTTACCAATTGCATTTCCTATTTAATTTTATGTTATATCCCCTTATTTTTATCATGATTTATCATTTATATTTATATGTATTTTCATTTTCTACACTGCCAATTAATTTATTTTTTAGTTATATTTTTTATATCACCATTTTATATACTCCCATCTGCACTCGTTAATTTAAATTTTTAATCTATGCCTTAGTGGCACTATATAGTGTCAGCTTATGTTTAAATCATATATATATATATATATGTATCCCATGTCAATTCGGTCCAGCGATCTGCGGCGATTCCGGGTCAATCGGGTCTCCAGTGACCCGGTGACCCGGAATTACTGGCTGTTCGGGGCCGTCTCTGACGGCCCCGAACAGCCAGAGCCTGCAGGGGTGAGGTGGCACTGGTGCCACCTCACGATCGCCCTGATTCGTGGGGCGGATTACCGGCCGACCAATCAGGGCGCCTGCTGCGGGCGTCACTCCCGCACCCACTCCGCCCCTCTTCCGGAGGGCGTGAGCGGGTGCGGGAAGATGACCCCGGGTGCTGGGGACCCCAATCCCCGGCGTCCATGTTGGGATCGGGGCCCCAGGAGCGACGGCGGCGGCGAGGGACAGCCTGCGATGGAGCAGCAGCAGGAGGTGAGTTACAGCCTCCTGCTGTTGCTTAGCAACAGCTCCCAGCATGCAAAAAGGGCATGCTGGGAGCTGTAGTTATGCATCAGCAGGAGACAGACCACCACAACTCCCAGCATTCCCTTATGGGCATGCTGGGACTTATGGTTTTGCAACAGCTGGAGGCACATTTTTTTCTATGGAAAAGTGTACCTTCAGCTGTTGTATAACTACAACTCCCAGCTTGCACAAACAGCTAAAGTGCATGCTGGGAGTTGTAGTGGTGCATCTGCTGGTTGCATAACTACAACTCCCAGCATGCCCGTTGGCTGTCGGTGACTGCTGAGAGTTGTAGTTTTGCAACAGCTGAAGGCACACTGGTTGTGAAACTTAGAGTTTTTTTTTTTTTACCTAACTCAGTGTTTCACGACCGGTGTGCCTCCAGCTGTTGCAAACTACAACTCCCAGCAGTCACCTTACACCATGCACCGTACATGCTGGGAGTTGTAGTTTTGCAACAGCTGGAGGCACACTGGTTTTGAAACACTGAGTAAGGTCACAAACTCCGTGATACATAACCAGTGTGCCTACAGCTGTTGCAAAACTAAAACTCTCAGCATGTACAGTCTGTCAGCGCATGCTGGGAGTTGTAGTTTTGCAACAGCTGGATGTCCCCCCCAATGTGAATGTACAGGGTACACTCACATGGGCGGAGGCTTACAGTAAGTATCGGGCTGCAAGTTTGAGCTGCAGCAAATTTTCTGCAACAGCTCAAACTGCCAGCGAGAAACTACTGTGAACCCCCCGCCCGTGCGACTGTACCCTAAAAACACTACACTACATTACCACAAAAAATAAAATAAAAAGTAAAAAACACTACATATACACATACCCCTACACAGCCCCCC
Organism: Hyla sarda; assembly: GCF_029499605.1. Lineage (NCBI taxonomy): Eukaryota > Metazoa > Chordata > Amphibia > Anura > Hylidae > Hyla > Hyla sarda. The sequence continues at coordinate 481,287,713 of NC_079189.1, forward strand.
TCCCCAATAAAAATGAAAAACGTCTGGTACGCCACGGTTTCCAAAACGGAGCCTCCAGCTGTTGCAAAACAACAACTCCCAGTATTGTCGGACATCCGTTGACTGTCCAGGCATGCTGGGAGTTTTGCAACAGCTGGAGGCACCCTGTTTGGGAATCACTGGCGTAGAATACCCCTATGACCACCCCTATGCAATCCCTAATCTAGGCCTCAAATGCGCATGGCGCTCTCACTTTGGAGCCCTGTCGTATTTCAAGGCAACAGTTAAGGGTCACATATGGGGTATCGCAGTACTCGGGAAAAATTGGGCTTCAAATTTTGGAGGTATTTTCTGCTTTTACCCTTTTTAAAAATGTAAAGTTTTTGGGAAAAGAAGCATTTTAGGTAAAATTTTTTAATTTTTTTTTACATATGCAATAGTCGTGAAACGCCTGTGGGGTATTAAGGTTCACTTAACCCCTTGTTACATTCCCCGAGGGCTCTAGTTTCCAAAATGATATGCCATGTGGGGTTATTTTGCGGTCCTGGCACCATAGGGGCTTCCTAAATGCGGCATGCCCCCAGAGCAAAATTTGCTTTCAAAAAGCCAAATGTGACTCCTTCTCTTCTGAGACCTGTAGTGCGCCAGCAGAGCACTTTTCACCCCCATATGGGGTGTTTTCTGAATCGGGAGAAATTGGGCTTCAAATTTTGGGGGGTATTTTCTGCTTTAGCCCTTTGTATAAATGTAAATTTTTTGTGAAACCAAGCATTTTAGGTACATTTTTTTATTTTTTTTTACATATGCAAAAGTCGTGAAACACCTGTAGGGTATTAAGGTTCACTTTACCCCTTATTACGTTCCCCGAGGGGTCTAGTTTCCAAAATGGTATGCCATGTGTTTTTTTTTGCTGTCCTGGCACCATAGGGGCTTCCTAAATGCGGCATGCCCCCAGAGCAAAATTTCCTTCAAAAAAGCCAAATGTGACTCCTTCTGTTCTGAGACCTTTAGTGCGCCAGCAGAGCACTTTTCACCCCCATATGGAGTGTTTTCTGAATCGGGAGAAATTGGGCTTCAAATTTTGGGGGGTATTTTCTGCTATTACCCTTTTTAAAAATGTAAAACTTTAGGGAAACCAAGCATTTTAGGTAAAAAATTTTTTTTTTACATATGCAAAAGTCGTGAATCACCTGTGGGGTATTAAGGTTCACATTACCCCTTGTTACATTCCCCGAGGGGTCTAGTTTCCAAAATGGTATGCCATGTGGTTTTTTTTGCTGTTCTGGCACCATAGGGGATTCCTAAAGGTGACATGCCCCCCAAAAACCATTTGACGCTCCTTCCCTTCTGAGCCCTCTACTGCGCTCGCCGAACACTTTACATAGACATATGAGGTATGTGCTTACTCGAGAGAAATTGGGTTTCAAATACAAGTAAAAATTTTCTCCTTTTTACCCCTTGCAAAAATTCAAAAATTTGGTCTACAAGAACATGAGAGTGTAAAAAATGAAGATTGTGAATTTTCTCCTTCACTTTGCTGCTATTCCTGTGAAACCCGTAAAGGGTTAAAACGCTTACTGAATGTCATTTTGAATACTTTCGGGGGTGAAGTTTTTATAATGGGGTCATTTATGGGGTATTTCTAATATGAAGACCCTTCAAATCCACTTCAAACCTGAACTGGTCCCTGAAAAATAGCGAGTTTCAAAATTTTGTGAAAAATTGGAAAATTGCTGCGGAACTTTGAAGCCCTCTGGTGTCTTCCAAAAGTAAAAACTCATCAATTTTATGATGCAAATATAAAGTAGACATATTGTATATGTGAATAAAAAAAAATTAGTTGGAATATCCATTTTCCTTACAAGCAGAGAGCTTCAAAGTTAGAAAAATGCAAAATTTTCAAATTTTTCATCAAATTTGGGGATTTTTCACCAAGAAAGGATGCAAGTTACCAAACATTTTTACCACTACGTTAAAGTAGAATATGTCACGAAAAAACAATCTCGGAATCAGAATGATAACTAAATTTGCAAAAAATGGCCGAGTCCTTAAGGTGAAAAAGGGCTCAGTCCTTAAGGGGTTAAACAAAATCCTCGACCCTCACAAATGTGGGTAGTAAAAGGGGTTATCCAGGAAAAAAAACTTTTTTTTATTTATCAACTGGCTCCAGAAAGTTAAAGTAGATTTCTCAATTTCTTCTATTAAAAAATCTTAATCCTTTTAGTCTTATGAGCTGCTGAAGTTGAGTTGTTCTTTTCTAAGTGCTCTCTGATGACACCTGTCTCGGGAACTGTCCAGAGTAGAATCAAATCCCCATTGCAAACCTCTTCTACTCTGTGCAGTTCTCGAGACAAGCAGAGATGTCAGCAGAGAGCACTGTTGCCAGACAGAAAAGAACTCAACTTCAGCAGCTGATAATTATTGGAAGGATTAAGATTTTTTTAATAGAAGTAATTCACAAATCTGTTTAACTTTCTGGAGCCAGTTGATATAAAAAAAAAAAAAAAAAGTTTTTTTTTTCCTGGAATACCCCTTTAAGAGTTAAATTAACTATCCTATATTTTAAGTGGACATATAAGTAACATGTGACCAAGTATTATCGAAATATCTCCAGGCTTTTGGAAGTCATGCAGTAACATATATTTCCCATAGACTTTTATGGGACTTTAACCCCTTAAGGACGCAGGGTTTTTCCTTTTTTGCACTTTCGTTTTTTCCTCCTTACCTTTTAAAAATCATAACCCTTTCAATTTTCCACCTAAAAATCCATATTATGGCTTTTTTTTTTGCGTCACCAATTCTACTTTGCAGTGACATTTTACCCAAAAATTCAAGGCGAAACAGGAAAAAAAATAATTGTGCGACAAAGTCAAAGAAAAAACGTCATTTTGTAACTTTTGAGGGCTTCTGTTTCTGTGCATCCGTGCATTTTTCTGTGCTTCCGTGCATATATAGTTTGGATATTGTCATACTTCGGAAAAAAATCATAGCTACATGCAGGAAAATTTATACGTTTAAAAATGTCCTCTTTTGACCCCTATAACTTTTTTATTTTTCCACATACAGGGCGGTATGAGGACTCATTTTTTGCGCTGTGATTGGAAGTTTTTATCGGTACCATTTTTGTTATGATCAGACTTTTTGATCACTTTTTTATTCATTTTTTAATGGTATAAAAAGTGACCAAAAATAAGCTTTTTTGGACTTTGGAATTTCTTTACGTGTACACCATTGACCGTGCGGATTAATTAACAATATATTTTTGTAGTTCGGACATTTACACACGCAGCAATACCACATATGTTTATTTTTATTCACACTGTTTTATTCAAACAGTGATTCAAACTTTTATTAGGGAAGGGGTTAAATGACCTTTATTAACACTTTTTTTTAACTTTTTTTTTCCAATCTTCTAGCTCCCATAGGGACCTATAACACTGCACACTGATCTCTCATGCTGATCACTGGCGTGTATTAACACGCCTGTGATCAGTGTTATCGGCTTTTGACTGCTCCTGCCTGGATCTGAGGCACGGAGCAGTCATTCGTCGATCGGACACCGAGGAGGCAGGTAAGGGCCCTCCCGGTGTACTGTAAGCTGTTCGGGACGCTGCGGTGAAATTTCACCGCGGCGGTCCCGAACAGCCCGACTGAGCAGCCGGGTTACTTTCACTTTCATTTCAGACGTGGCAGTCAGCTTTGATCGCCGCGTCTGAAGGTAAATACAGGGCATCACAGCAATCGGAAAACCTTACACTTTAAAGGGGTTATCCACCATAAGGTGATTTCAGTACAATTTTAGTATCAGAATTTTCTACACTCGCCCAGATCATGGAAAAGATCATAGTGGACCATTACTTCAGGACCCTCCCGGCAGAGTTACAATGGTGGGTTGCTCAAGAGAGCCCCAGACTACTGAGCAACTTGTCAACATGGTGGAAAGGTTCATAGCGACTGAGGACTACCTCCGTGATGTCCCTGCAGCACCAACACCTCCCAGATCTGTCAAACCCGTGACATCTGTGGGTAAGAGAGTTCCAACTGAAGGTGTGTTGAAAAAGGCAAGGGGTCCCCCCGTGCTGGAGGTGTCATGAGTGGGGGCAAATAGCTGCCTATTGCCCTCTTACCTCAGAGCCCATGTGTGTGACGCTAGCCGGCGACAGTCGCTATTTGCAAAACCTGTGTGTGCAGCCATTCCAGGGTCAAAGACTGAGCCACATATATGTATGGTAAAGATAAATGACTGCTCCGTGAAGGCCCTTTTGGACTCAGGAAGCCTGGTAACTTTGGTTCGGGCCAGCCTTGTGGCTAGGGACTATGTGTCAAACAAACACACAAGAGTGCTATACATCCACAGAGATATTGTAGCCTACCCTGTGGCCCCTGTTGAGTTGGTGACTACATCTTGAACTATGACTTACGAAGTCGGGGTCTTAAAACAATTTATGTATGCAATTATATTAGGTTGTTATTTCCCATTGTTCTGGGAGTTGTGGAAAAGGGGTACTTCTACATCTGGGGAAGAAACTGGCAGAATCTGTACCTCTCCCTGTTAGTGATGGGTCATGTGAGACAACCATTGAAAACAATGCTAACAATGAGCGCTGTGCTTTGTGTGGAAAATCACTTAAATAAACATCCTCTTGGACGTTTGAAACCTACTGCCTGTGTGAATACTGTCACTGCCGACCCCACTGGGTGAGCTGTTCCCTACAATATATATATATATATATATATATATATATATATATATATACAGTGGCGTAGCTATCGAGGTTGCAGGGGTCGCAATCGACCGGGCCACATAGCCTGGGGGGGCCCCCAGAGGCTCATGGAAGTAGACGTGCTCCAAGCCCCTGACGCGTCACAGCCTCTGATCTCGCATTGCAGTGGGAGTGACATGAGCAGCAGCTTTCCCTGCATCCTCACACCTCAGCACCCCGATCTCCAGGAAGGTAAGGAGACCGAGGATCGGGTGCTGGGGGTGGTTAAATGCATTGATGATGATGACGATGAAGGGGGTGCTTGGGGGGGGGTGCAATAATAAGGCGACTGAGGATGGGGTGTGGGGGAGGGGAATGGGATGATGAGGATAAGGAGGAGGCGGGTGCTGGGAAGGGGGGTGCAATGATGAGGAGACTGAGGATGGGGTGAGGGGGGGGTGCAATGATGATGATAAGAGCCAGGATGGGGTGTGGAGGTGTGGTAAGGCAATGGTGAGGAGGCGTGTGTACGGGGGGGATGGGATGGGGGTGCAACAGGGGGGTGCAATGATGATGAGGAGTCTCCGGTGAAAAATTTTTTTTTTTTAACTCAAATGGTGCCAGAAAGTTAAACAGATTTGTAAATGACTTCTCTTAAAACATCTTTACCCTTTCAGTATTTTATAGCAGCTGTATGCTACAGAGGAAATTATTTTCTTTTTGAATTTCTTTTTTGTCCTGGCCACAGTGCTCTCTGCTGACACCTCTGTCTGTATCAAGAACTGTCAAGAGCAGCATAGGTTTGCAATGGGGATTTTCTCCTGCTCTGGACAGTTCCTGAGACAGGCATCAGGTGTCAGCAGAGAGCACTGTGGAAAAGACAAAAAAGAAATTCAAAAAGAAAAGAATTTCCTCTGTAGCATACAGCTGCTAAAAAGTACAGCGAAGGGTAAAGATTTTTTTTAATAGAAGTGATTTACAAATCTGTTTAACTTTCTGGCATCAGTTGATTTAAAAAAAATGTTTTCCACCGGAGTACTCTTTTAACCATGCGACTGATTTTACCATGCTACAGATAAACCCTGCAACAGAAATTACTGCGTGACAGATTTTTTCCCTGACACAAAGTGCGACAGATTAGTAAATAAAAGGTCGGAAAAGCAAAAATCAAACACAAACCGACACTCCACACTTTTTTTTTATAAATATATATATATATATATATATATATATATATATATATATATATATATATATATATATATTAGTCTTTTTAGACATTGAGATTTTCTAATAAAGAATTGTCACGATTCGGCTGGCAGGAGGTGGATCCTCTGTGCCAGAGAGGGATTGGCGTGGACCGTGCTAGTGGACCGGTTCTAAGCTGCTACTGGTTTTCACCAGAGCCCGCCGCAAAGCGGGATGGTCTTGCAGCGGCGGTAGCAACCAGGTCGTATCCACTAGCAACGGCTCAACCTCTCTGACTGCTGAAGATAGGCGCGGTACAAGGGAGTAGACAAGAGCAAGGTCGGACGTAGCAGAAGGTCGGGGCAGGCAGCAAGGATCGTAGTCAGGGGCAACGGCAGGAGGTCTGGAACACAGGCTAGGAACACACTGGGAAACGCTTTCACTGGCACGATGGCAACAAGATCCGGCAAGGAAGGGAAGGGGAAGTGAGGTTAAATAGGGAAGTGCACAGGTGAATGAACTAATTAAGCCAACTGCGCCAATCAGCGGCGCAGTGGCCCTTTAAATCGTAGAGACCCGGCGCGCGCGCGCCCTAAGGAGCGGGGCCGCGCGCGCCGGGACAGGACCGACGGAGAGCGAGTCAGGTACGGGAGCCGGGGTGCGCATCGCGAGCGGGCGCCACCCGCATCGCGAATCGCATCCCGGCTGGGAGAGGTATCGCAGCGCACCCGGTCAGCAGGTCTGACCGGGGCGCTGCGATTGCGAAGATGTTGCGAGCGCTCCGGGGAGGAGCGGGGACCCGGAGCGCTCGGCGTAACAAGAATATTTAATATTTTTTCACAAATTACTCCAGTTGTTTTTTATGGTATATTATTGGGAGGTCATCTGAGTGCACTTATTCATCAATAGTGTTATAGTCTACTACACCCACTGTGGTTGGATTACAGTTGATGTACATATACCCTTTCTTTTTTGCTAGTGGCTTTACTTTCAAAATATACACAAAACCATGTTTTTTACAGTTCAGTGCTGGATAAGGAACCCTTTATACTACAGTTGATTCATTTCCACAATGAGAATAGCTTATAGCAGGCACTGATAGAAAATAATAGGCACTGCATCTACACACAAAAGAATTATTGTAACTTATAGAGTTGCCTATAGCTCAAGAAACAGTGCAAACTTATTGACTATATTGATTAAAATTAGTTGCTTTCTGTTTTCGTACACACTATATGACCTTCCCGCTATGTTCCAAAAATATTTTGACTATTCCATCAGACTATTTTATGATGATATGAACAAACATTAACAGAAAGTCTGACTCTAAGAGGTACTCCAAAGGATAGGGGATAGGATGTCTAATCATGGGGGGTCCCACCGCTGGGGACCCGCGTGAACTCTGTTGCAGCACCCCAGTCAACTGATGCACAGAGCAAACTCCGCTCCGTGTCGGATGACTGGCAACTACAGCCGCCGTGCCCCCACCATTTCATGTCTATTGGAGGAGGAGTGAAGGCTACGTACTTGCTGGATTGGGGGCGGGGGGGGGGGGGGGCTGGCGTGATGTCACTAACATGGAAGATCCACACTTCCTTGTTCAGGATGCCACCACTGCCGGCGTGGAGATCATGGGGTCCCCAGTGGGCTCCCACCATGATTAGACATCTTATCCACTTTGGATAGGGATAAGATGTTTTCTGGTGGAGTCAGGAACTGTCCAGAGCAGGAGCAAATCCCCATAGCAAACCTCTCCTGCTCTGGACAGTTCCTGACACGAACAGAGGTGTCAGCAGAGAGAACTGTGGTCAGGCAGAAAAGAACTATACAACTTCCTCTGTAGTATGTAAAATATCTGTAGTATACAGCAGATGAAAAGTACCAGAATGGGTAAGATTTTTAAATAGAAGTAATTTACAAATCTGTTTAACTTTCTAGGACCAGTTGATTTGAAATTTTTTTTTCCACCAGAGTTCCCCCTTAAGACTGCAGCTCGGTTTATAAAGGAGATATCCCATGCATAAAAACATATGTCCACTGTAAGAGTACGTCCACAAGGAAATTTCGAGAGAAATCCATTTTCACCATCTACACATTGCTGGCAAAGGAATTCCATTTTTCCAGTTCAAACGCTGGAGGTTCCGTAGCAGAAGGGGAGCTGCCCTGCACTGCAGTCAATGGGACAGTACTAATTCCAACAGAGGCTGCTGCACTTGGAATCTTTGCAGAATTTCAGTAGTGTAAACAACCCCAACCTTGTTTTCTTCTGTTTAGGTGTTAAAGGGGTTATCCCCCATAAGGTGATTTTAGTACATACCTGGCAGACAGTAATGGATATTCTTAGGAAGGATCTGCGCTTGTCTTGGGCAAAATGGCTATGTTGTGAGATTACCATAACAACACTGTGGCTAGCTTTCTCTGAACTTGTATTTCCTGTTTTCAGTTTTCTTGTTTGCCTATAAATTCCATGATACCATTTTCCTCCTTCCCACACATCAGCTACCCCACCCACTGAAACATAAATGAGCTTCAGACCAGTGGTTTTCAATCAGAGTGCCTCCAGCTGTTGCATTACTTGCAGATTGATCCCTCCACCCATTGAAGCAGACAGACTCCCTATCATCAGCTGACTAGTGAGTCAGGTCTCGACCGCATTGCAAGCTGGGAAAAATCTGAGACAACAGTCATTTTGTATACTGTTAAAAATAAATATTAAGATGAAAATCACATAAGAATTGTGAGAAAACCGTCACACACAGGTACAGACACTATATTATCAACTACACTAACTTTACAGCCCCTGTAGAATAGTCAAATAAAAAAAATTCCCAGAATACCCCTTTAATGCTGCTATTCATTAGGTTTTTCCCATATCATCTCATATTTACAATTGTGTCACAAACAATTGTAGTCCATGTGATGCATTTACATTTTGATTTGACATCTAACTACAAATGAATGAAAGTATACTTGATAAATAGGGAAGGCTTAATGCAATGGATTTTATCATTTATACTTCAGGTATTCAAACAAACAACAAAAAACCTGGTCTCAAATGGCTGGAGGTGCTCAACCCCAAATGCAGTTGTGCATTTATACTGGGGGAGCAGATCCTGCCCTTGTAGTCCGTTGCTAGGGGCGATCCCCAGCATAAAAATGCATACAATGGAGGATGCCTGCAGCAGACTACAAGTGCCACAAAAGAATCCTACACAACGGTGTGGATGTGTAACAATTAGAATACAATACAGGAATATGGGTGCACTACTGTGGTACATGTAAACAATACATTTGCTATCCCTCAACACTGATGTTAAAATTGAGACATTCGCCAGTGTATCCTTATATGAAGGACACACCAGAGCCCGCACACCAACGCCAAGGTTTCTCAAGATGGTGCGAGACCTAACGCTAATCCTACCTGTGCTTGATAAGCAAAACAGGGGCCAGTGGGCAATTACGGCAGCATTCGGTCGACTCACAACTTCCTCCCAGATACCCTCCAGCGTGACTGAGCACACATGCAATGGGAGGAGGGAGGCAAGCTGCAAGCCCCACCTGAGTTGGCTAATATGGGTGCCTGGCCTCACAGGTGCTACCTTAATGCTGCCTTGAAGGTATTCAATGCGCATTAATTTTGGAGTTTACACACCTCCAAGTATAAAATTTAAACAAACAACAAAAAACGTGGTCTCAAATGGCTGGAGGTGCTCAACCCCAAATGCAGTTGTGCATTTATACTGGGGGAGCAGATCCTGCCCTTGTAGTCCGTTGCTAAGGGCGATCCCCAGCATAAAAATGCATACAATGGAGGATGCCTGCAGCAGACTACAAGTGCCACAATAGAATCCTACACCAGATAAACGGTGTGGATGTGTAACAATTAGAATACAATACAGGAATATGGGTGCACTACTGTGGTAGATGTATACAATGACATTGGCTATCCCTCAACACTGATGTTAAAATTGAGACATTCGCCAGTGTATCCTTATATGAAGGACACACCAGAGCCCGCACACCAACGCCAAGGTTTCTCAAGATGGTGCGAGACCTAACGCTAATCCTACCTGTGCTTGATAAGCACAGGTAGGATTAGCGTTAAGTCTCGCACCATCTTAAGAAACCTTGGCGTTGGTGTGCGGGCTCTGGAGTGTCCTTCATATAAGGATACACTGGCGAATGTCTCAATTTTAACATCAGTGTTGAGGGATAGCCAATGTCATTGTATACATCTACCACAGTAGTGCACCCATATTCCTGTATTGTATTCTACTTCAGGTATTCTACAGGTATACAAAGTCAACAAACGGAATACATGTGAATGTCTGAATAGTGTGCAACTACTCAGGGGCATATGCAGGATTCTTTCATGGGGATGGGTGTAGAAAAATAAAAAAAATACCCCCCCCCCTCCACACACACCAGGACAACATTTTACTCCCACATTTTACTCCAACCTAGTATACCATTATACTGTTACTAAACAAAATACACTGGAGGAAGAGTTGTGTCTAAAACAGCTCATTGAAACGGAGACATGGATTGCAGAATGCAGATTGTGAAGTGACAGGCCCTGCACGTGTCAGATGTACGATTGGCACCCCTGCGACACAATCACAGGGTGCCAATTGCCTTCTGAAGGCCTCTGTGTCTGGCATAGAGAAATCTTTTTGCACAGCCTGTCTCTAAAAGATTGGCAATTTGGCTAATAACTGCCACACAGTAGTATAAAAAAGGGTGTTAGGAAAAAAAAAATATTTTGATATTATATTTTTAATTAATTTTGGTATTTTGATTTGCAGGTCAATAAAGTGATTGCCTTTTAAAATCCTCAACTGCTGACTTTACAACTGCAGACTCGCTACTTTAAATCCACAGCAGATGTGGTATGTGTTAAAACACCCTCACAGTACATTTTATGGTAGAATGAAGTGTAGTCTTTTTATTTAAAAAAAAGAAAAAGATAAAAGAAAGAAAAAAAGGCCTTCTGTAGCTTTGTATGTGGAAAAATAAAAGACTTTGGCTTTTAGAAGATAACAAATAACATGGCAAAAATTGCTGTTGGGGAAAGGGTTAAATGTTTTGAATTGATTCTTTTATTTTTATTGATTTTAATGGGATTTTCCTTTTACAGTACTAGGTAATAAAAGCATGAGAGTGCCCTCAAGCCCAAATTAGAGTTAACGGCCAGCTTTCCTCTCCCCTCGACATTTGTAATGGTACGAGGCAGGGGTGCCCTTTATCCCCGTTGCTATTTGTCCTCTGTATGGAACACCTTCTAGTAGCGATTCGACAGAATCCCGACATTAGAGGTCTCCAAGTACCCTCGCACCATCACAAATGCTCCGCTTTTGCGGATTACCTTTTATTGTTCCTTTCTTCACCCCTCACCTCTCTCCCTTCAGTGCTCTCCACCATCCGCACCTATACACTACTCGAACTATAAGATTAACTCCACCAAAAGTGAGGCCCTTAATGTCTCCCTTCCTCCTGAGGTAGTTCACCACATCCAAGCCAATTTCCCCTTCAAATGGTGTTCCACGTCCCTACAATACCTTGGTATTCAGGTTCCAAGTGACCCTAAGGACACCTTTCGTCTTAACTTCCCCCCATTGCTACACACCATTAAGACTGACTTGGCCAGATGGGAGCGAAAGGATTTCTCCTGGTTGGGTAGGGTTAATATTGTGAAGATGAACATTCTCCCTAGACTTCTCTATATCTTCTCTTGTGTTCCCTCCAACCTCCCTAAATCTTTCTTTGGGGGACTCGTTTCGCTCTTATCTGGTTTTGTCTGGGCACACGCAAGACCGAGGGTGGCCCGGCGCATTTTGACTAGACGTAAAGCCGATGGAGGGCTGGGTCTCCCTGACTGCCTTTTCTACTTCCTAGCAGTGATCCTGACCAGAGTGATGGATTGTCGTGCAGCCCCGACTATTAAACAGTGGGTGACGCTGGAGAGCCACACCTCCTCCCTGGTCCCTAAAACTCTGTTGTGGCTCCCTACGCCATCCCTAGCGACCGCTTTCACCCCAGTGGTACCTCCTGTAACCTCTTCAATTGTATTTGCCCGACGATACTATTTGACGGCCACCTCCCTCTTCACCCCAGATGGTCCCCTAACACCAGTTTTCGGAAACCCAGCCTTCCCTCCAGCTCTCTCCTCCACCTCCTTCCTTGGCCGATCTAGATTGGATGGTGTATCATTCTGCACCTTCCTGGACCACTCTGGCCTGAAGCCACTTGATGACCTCGTCCCTGATTCCGCCGCCACGCCTGGCCAACGCTTCCAATATATACAACTCCAACACTTTTACTCCTCTCGAAGGGCCGACCTGCACTTACATCGCCCCCTTTCCTCGTTTGAGAAGCTATGTGTCTCTACGTCAGGGCCTGGTCGCCCAGTTAGCGCTATCTACTCACTCCTCCTTGACTCCCTCGGAATGGAATCCCTTCCCTTCAGAGCAAGCTGGGAGAGGGAGCTGTCGCGTGGGTTCTCAGACGAGGAATGGAATAAGGCTGTTCGTATGTGTCATAAATCCACCATCTCTAGTAAAGCGCAGGAGACAAACTATAAAGTTCTGACGAGGTGGTATAGAGTTCCGACACTACTGTCTCGTATGTATCCCGGGGTGCAGGACGTTTGCTGGCGTTGTGGCGGTGGAGGAGGCACGATGTCACACATTTGGTTACACTGCCCCATCCTAGCCCCGTTCTGGTCGACTGTTCGAGAGGTCATACGCAAACTAACTTCTGTATCACTTGACTTAGATCCGGCTGCTCTCCTTCTTTCCATCCTCCCGCACTCTGTCCCAAAATGGCACTCTCGCCTGATCAGTTTTATGCTCCTAGCGGCCAGGTCAGTTATCCCGAGGCTCTGGAAATCCACTACACCCCCGTCTTTCTCTTCCTGGGCCAAGAACTGTCCAAAATACATAGGATGGAGGAGCTTATTGCTGACTCCAAAAACCAGGTGACAAAACATCATCGCATCTGGAGCCCTTGGACTACGTTTTTGTCGTCCAGTGACTACAGAACCTCTTACACAACACCCTAGCCGCCTCCTTCACTCTCTTGTGCCTTTCTCGAGTGTGTTGCCCTGCTCAGCATAGCCAGCAAGCCTGCCCCGTGAGGGCCCTGCCCGCGCCTGTCGCCTCCCGAGGTACGTACACCATCTCAGTTGCCCAGTCTCCCTCTATCTAACCCTCTCTCATACTCCCTATTACTCATATTCTGCCTATCTCTGGCCCTTCCTCCCTTTTTCTCTGTCTCTTCTCTCCTCTCCTTTTCTCACATCCCCTGCTTCTCATGGGAACTATCAACCTACTCACACTTTGTTGCCGCCAATTGCTTCCTCAAGTTCCGACTGGTAGTTATGGCTCCTCAGAGTATGACCTAGTATACATGCACTGCTGATAGTGTTCACCCACACTTGTCTTCCCTAGATATTGATATGTGTCCTCCTGTCCTCTCATGAGGAGATTTGCTTAGGCCACCTACCAGTGCTCTACTGTTCTTCCTTTTTTGGTCTTTCTGTTTTGGCGACCTAAGCTGACTAAATATGATAGTCCCTCATTTACTTTGAGTTTGATTTCCATATGTCTAGTGCTCTACCATGCATGTTACTGTTACATGACTCCACTGACATGTTGGATATGTTGCTGTTACCCCAACTATGTATGACTTTAAAACTTAATAAAAATTTACTATTTAAAAAAAAAAAAAAGCATGAGAGTGCACCTCTACTATACTATAAGTACAAATGGCAGAATCAGTATGCCATGTTTGAGATGTTTGCTGAAGATTATTATTAATATTGGGGGATAAATATGGAGACTAATATTTTTGTGATTTTCCAATCAATAAGCAGTTTGGCAGTCTACAATCTTGCATTTATATCAAGTATGTACCTTAACAAGGAACTACAGGTGTCTGCAATTTCACATATTTGTCCCCTAACTGGAGAACATTGTACAAGGTAACGCGTACCACTTGCTTTCAGCAATGCTTTCCTGCACATTCTAAAAAACAAGCAATCCCGGAGAACTCTGGCATCTTACTACGCATTCCTAGCATTCAGCTATTTTAAAGCTGCTCAATCTTTTATCAATACCATTGTATGAGACATGACTAGCTGTACATTGATTTTAATCTCCCAGGTCGGATTAAGGCAGAAAACATGACATGAAGTGGCAGCACAGAAGAAAAAAGATGAATTGTCTGCCATGTGAGGCATATACATTTTGATTTGACATCTAAACACAAATGACTGAAAGTGTACTTGATAAATGGGGAAGGCTTGACGCTAAAGATTTTACAATCTATATTCCAGGTATACAAAGTCAACTAATGGGAACAAATCTGAATGTCTGAATAGTTCATAACCACTCAGGGACAAATGCAGGACTTTCTTGTTGGGGAAATTTGGGGTGAAATCAGATGGGGTTTACCTCCACCTAGTGACTAGATTATACCATCAAACTTTTACTGAATAAAATACATTGGGGCACATTTATGTCTACAAGCTGCTCAAAGCCACTGGTCACACCACTATTAGATATTAAAGGGGTTTGTAAGTTCCCCCAATAAATAGGTGGGTCCTTCCAGTAGAAAGGAAATTTCTCCAGTAGGTGCGTTGGGCCTACAGTAGGTAGGCAGTTTACCCCATTAGTGTGTTGGTTTGCACTCTTAGGCAGGTAGGTCCCCCAATAAATAGAAGGGTCATCTAGTAGGCAGGTTGTTTGCCCCATGAGGTGCTAGGTATGGAGGTAGACTGTAAGTATGCAGTCCATTTGGTAGGTAGTTTATCTATTTGGTGGTAGATGCACCCAGTATTGAGTAGATTGTTTTCCTCAATAGGTAGGCATGTATTCCTAGTAAGTACATCGTTTTCCCATTTTCAATTAGGTAGGTTTTTCCATTAGGTAGTTCCCTCATTAGGTACTGTTGTCCCCCCTTTAGCAACATAAACATTTATAAAACAAAATGACCTACTGGTTCCTATGAAGAATAACAGGGACTACTTTCTCCTCAACTCTCGTTTGGTGGTGTAAGGCATGACATCACTGTGTGCACCGTGTTGCTTACGAATATTCGTCGCGAATATCGCATATTCGCGAATTCACGAATATTACGAATTTTGAGATTAAAATTCGCTATTACGAATATTCGTCTTTTTTTTAAACTGTTTTAAAAACTAAGCACATTGTAGGGATCTCCTTCGACTGATAAATGCAATGCTTGTATCATTTCATTAAAGACCCAGGGATGAGACTGTGAGGCGAAAGGTTTATGTATGCGAATATTCGCATTGCGAATATTCGCGATACGAATATTCACAATGCGAATATTCATGGAAATTCCGCCCTACTTATGCCTGTGAGCCAATGAGAGTTCTGCAAGCACAGTTGTCAGAGCTTAGCAACGTCCCTAGCAACGTCCCTCGCATGATGTTATAGCGCGCATATGCAGACGAGCGAAATTTCGCTATTAATTTTGCATTCGCAATAGTAAAATTTAGCAATTCAAAAAAACGTCACGAATATAACGAATATTCGAATTTCACGAATAATGAACAAATATTCATCCTCATATTCGCGAAATATCGCAAATTCGAATATGGCATATGCCGCTCATCACTATGCACCGTATTGCAAGCCAAAGAAGGTCCAACATGCTACTAGTTACAATGCTCCTGAAAGTTCAAAAGGGTACTCCGCCGGAAAACGTCTGATCACAGGGGTCCCACCACTGGGGACCCCCGCAATCTCTGGGCCAGCAGCAACGGCGTCCAGAACATGGAAGCTTGGAGCTTCCGTGTTCATTACGTAACACCACACCCCCTCCATTCATGTCTATGGGAGGGGGCACGATGGCTAGTACGTAGCCATCATGCCTCCTCACATAGACATGAATGGAGGGGGCATGGTGGCTGTAGTCGCCAGTCATCCGGCACGGAGCGGACTGGGGTGCCACAGCAGAGATACCTTTGGATACCTTGAATTACCCCTTTAAGTCCAAAAAAACATAAAATTGCAAGTAGTAAGTGATGCTCAAAGGAAAATAATAAAGCTACTGAATTTAAACCAGTTGTTAAAATATAACTCACATTATACCATTTATATTAAATCAGCTGAAGATGTGACCAACTGTGGTGGTCAGAAAATAAGAGGACATACTATGGCCCTTTTATCTCCCTGGTATACCCTGCAGGCAGCAGATTGACTGGTCCTAAAAAAAGCAAGCCCACTCTGACATACTCACCTTGCCCTCTCATCTTGCTACCTAATAGTATTTATCCTATTGTAAGATGAAATTACATCACATTACAGATAAAAAAAAATGTTTTTATCAATATAAGTAACTATGCAGATAGTTCTCCTATCACAATATTAAATCTCATAACATGATCATCTAGATCTCAACAGGTTTTTCATACTTTCCTTAGGTTCATTATAAGGCCTTTTGTTGGAAACTAGCAAATTTACAAACTCTTGGCTGTCGTACCCTGTCTGCAGAGAAATCCAATCTAGAAAAAAAGATCTAGGTGAAAGGGCCATGGGGCATTGGGAAGCCAGTTTAGATGGAGATGCATTAAGGGCAGGTACTTTATTGCTTTCTTTGATCCTTTCCAGATGGAGATGATAAGAACAGGGACCCTTCTTGTGCATCCTCCGTGCCTTGGAGATGGTCCAGTGTCAAATATGCCACATCATTACTAGACTAACATAAGGATTGCACAGTGTATGCAATTTATTTACCCAAATCAATTGCATCAGGGCTGTATCGATTTGACAGGAACCCAGGACATCTAAGGGGAATATGTCAGCTCTACTTGATGCTAAGAGCTTTAGACCCCATTGGATAGCTATTTTGGTATACAAGCAAACTGTACTTTTCCTGTAGATAACAATGGTTGTTCAAACTTATAAAATCACCTTTTATTTCTCAGCCAAGTGTCAAATAGATGGCACAAAGCTATTCAAGTGCCACAGCCTAGCACACCCCTTACCTCCCAGCCCCTACTTGATGGACAAACAGCCCTGTACATCAACCGGGATGGCAGGTGAGAGGATGGAATTGTGTTATGCTGTGGCACTTGAGCAGCTCAGCTGTATTCTTGACTCTTAGCTGAGAAGTAATATGGCAGTTTTATAAATTTGGCAGTCAGCATCAGAACAATTAAAGGTACAGTTTGCTTTTGTCCCCGAACAGCTATCCAATGGGTTCTGTTGCTCTTAGCAGCAAATAGAGCTGACAGATTCTCTTTAAGGGCAGGGTCACACAGGTGCATGTGCAGCGTATTTCATGCTGCGGATGCACCGACGGCAGTCACAGAGGGACTTCAGAGAAAGCTCCCAGCTGCAGCCGGGAGCTTGCTCTGCAGTCCCTCTGTGAATGCCCTCTGCGCATCTGCAGCATGAAATACGCTGTGGATGCGCCCCATGTGACCCTGCCCTAAATGCCCTAGGTCCCTTGCCAACTGATAGAGCCACTTGACTTGACTTGGGTAAATACATAGCATATATTATGTCATCCTCTTGTTAGTCTAGAAGAGTAATGTGTCATATACACTCTGGACCATCCCCAAGGAAACCACTATCCAATGGTTTTTGCAGCTCTAAGCAACAAAGAGAGCTGACAGATTCCCCTTTGTGGTTGGGCCCAGTCTGCTCTTAAAAACAAGAAACCTTAATGTGTCATCCAAAAAAAAAAAAGAGTAAAAAAAAAAAGTACAATTTAACCTCAAAATGATTTCCTTGAACATAATGATCCTGTGTAAGGGTTGTAAGAGTTTCCCACTGTGTTCAGCTGGTTGTAACATTTAAAGTTCTGGTTGTAACATTTAAAGTTCATGTTTATGTGTGCGTGGTGTTGGGGAAGTGGCGCTCTTGTCATTCCCTTTATAGATAGGAGAAATCTAATATATGGCTTGTAAGGCCATAGAGAGTTTCCCACTAAGTTCTAGCCTGTGAACTGCTTCTTAATGTGGTTGTTAACTTTAAAAAGGACAAGAAAAACAACTATAGTGCTTTAATACTAATTATTTATTTAATGTAAAGATAATTGCCATATGCTAATAGTTATTGTGGTTCAGTTAGAATAGGTAAGCTGCATTTATAATGGTATAGCTGGGTTTTAATGAAAGGAGCTGGGGTATACTAGATCTTTTTTTCTCTTATTACAGATTTCCATTACTTAAGGGATGTGATCTGGTATTCTGCATGCAGACAGTGCATTAGCTCTGCATCTAATGGGCCTCAGTTGTACAATTTAAATCTCTTAAAGGCTCTCTCCACCTTTGTTTTTGTAGCTACAGTATCGTGCAGAGCCCATTGCTACTTGGCTTTCACTCCGTCAATGCTCTTTGTGGGCAGCCGTGCTACTTTCATTAAATTCCCTAGACTTCTGAGTGAACCGTAACAGCTTAAATTTGGATTTTTGTTTTCAATGCTGTACATAATTGAACACTTATTGAATTTTAAAAATGGATTTGAGAAATGATATTTTTTAATGCTGCAGTTTGTGGTAGATGTATGTCAGGCCCTTGAATTTAATTTTGTTTTGTTACGTTGCTCATACAGCACAGCTGGGTTTCAGTGAAGCTAAAAGCTTTCCTTCCTGGGTTTCTGCAGCCTAACAGACCTTTTTTTGTATATCTTTCTCATATTCTCTATTGGAGTAAAAATCCAGGCATCATATGTACGTGTATGTATGGTCTATTAGAGGGGACAAGAGGGGTCTATAAGGGGAGGCAGAATGGGAGGAGGGCTTTTATAAGAGGGAACATAAGGGAAGTAGGATGTCTATAAGAGAAGAATAGAAAAGAACGAGGATGCCTATAAGGGGGGGGGGGGACAGAAGGGGAGAATGGTGTTTATAGGGGGAAGGAGGGAATTTATAAGGGGGGGCAGAAGAGTGGGGTGCAGGGAGGGCTATTTGGAGGGCACTTAGAGGAGGATCAGGAGGAGGGGTCCATACAGAGGGCAAGGCAGGTAGTATCTGGGAGGTGGGTGACCAGCTATTTATAGGGCTTGCAGGTGAGGAGCCGCAGGATGGGGGAAAGTTCCTCAGGGGAGGGTCATAGGCAAAAAATAGCAAACATGGATCTTTGCAGGTGCATAGACAGCAGCAGATAAAAGTTCATGGGGTCTACAATATATGGATATTTATTAAAGCACATATAAGCAACGCATTTCCTGCCCGTAGCGGGCACTTCATCAGGCAAGTGTGCATGTATACAAGTATCAGAAGAAAAGACATTTAAATAGATGGTCACTACATACAATCAAAAGGTCAAATCAATTAGGCTATTCTGGACAGGTTACGGAGTCCAGATAAGCACAAAACAAACATAACATCATACAAAAGCATAAAAACATATTACAATTGAACTATTACAGTCTCTAGTTAGTACAGGGACACGAAGATTTGTGCAATCAAAGAAAAATAAAGTTTAGTAGCTGCAGAATCTCCAAGCGCTAGCGTACGGACATGTCAAAGTTCCGGTTACCCTGCGCTGTAGTAGTCTGGTTTTATGAATGAACGATGCTATAGATACTGTAGCGAGGTTGGTGGTGGACGGGGCTACAACACGCACTCGCTGAGTAGGAGGTAGTTGCCGTTCGCTAGTATAGACTGGGATGGAGATAGTCTATGCTCCACCGGCTCTAGGAGAGCCAGCAGCGAGCCGGGTCATGCAAATTGAAAAATACAGGGCCGGACCCAGGTGTGTAATAAGGTGGGAACCCCTAGCAACAGGGTATTTATAACAAAAAAATCTATCACATAGCACAATATGATTAACTGGAGGATCGCACCTCCATAGCCTGGTGGGTAACACTGTTAAAAATTAAACATATATTAACCATAAGCAACAAGTTGGTAAATATAACAGAGCAAAAAATGCAATACAAGAAAAAGAACAGTGACCCAAGAGGTGCTAACATACCATATGTAGTTGGCACAGGGATATTTAGTACATATGTATCCATCCCACTACTTGTTTAAAAAAAAAAATTCAATATAAAATTTTTTAAAGGGTATATATATATATATATATATTTTATTTTTTCTGATAGTGGGACCATGTATAAAGGGGGGGGGGGCTGACAAATAGTAGAAACACCTATATAATATTTAGAATAAAACAGTATGTCATAGATATAAAATTAAGAACCAAATAGGATAATCCCATAATAAAAGAATTTTGAAAGACAAAAATCAGTAGCCAAAGGACCTTATGATATAATTCCATAAATACCTAAATGAGTATATATAAAAAGTGAATATTAATTGTAATATATACATTGTATGTAAAAACCTATAGGAGGTAGAAATATATATCTATATTATATGTAATAAACCTATAGGAGGTAGAAATAAGATACTCTAGAGATTCCAATAAATATAAATAATTTTATGTTCATAAAAAAGGGGGGGAAGGGGGGGTTTGTATAAAAGAGGTAACTGCTTATTATCATATCAATATGGTCTCGGAGATTTCATTCAATCCTTGCGGTTGCAACGTGCCACATTTAAAAATCCAAAAAATCTCAAGTCTCTTCAAGGATTCAAAACGATTGGATTTATATTTGGGCACATGGTCAATAGGAGTGACCGTAAATGTTTTGGTAGGCCCATGGGGTACAGTATTAAGATGCCTTGATAGGCTATGCAACATAAAACCAGTCTTGACATTAAACCGATGTTTATTTATTCTGTTTCTTAGTTTCATGGTAGTGCGCGCTACGTATTGCATTCCACATTAACATTGTATCAGGTAAATAACGTGGTCTGATTCACAGGACAGGTGATATTTTATAGGAAAGATCTCGCCAGAGGCATGAGAAGTGAAGTTGGTTTGTTGATGGGAAATATCTCCACAACATAGACATCTCTTCTTCCCACATTTATAGCTCCCCAGACTTCTTTGGGATTGTTTTTTAGGGTGATGTTGTTTAAGTTGGCTGGGGGCTAAGAGATTTTTCAGGGACGGGGCCCTGCGAAAAGTGACTCCAGGATTGTTATTTACCGGTAGGCAGTTTTTAAGGAATTGATCTCCTTCAAGGATATACCAATACTTTTTTCAGTATGGCCTTAATGTTTGATGCCTGCCGACCTACTATAGGTGGTTATAAAGTTCAATTCCCAATCTTTCTTTCTATTTTCGTTTTTATTTTTAGCTTTAGCCCCTTAAATCTCTTTTTTCTTTTTCATTTTCATTGGTAGTGATCTGCCGTCCTTCCCTTTGTTCTTCATTTTCTTTTTCTATTTTTGTGGCCAGACATTCTTCTTGGGTAAGGATTTTTGTCTTTTGGTATGCATCGGAGAGGAGTTTCCTCGGATATTTTTTCTCCAAAAAATGTATTTGAAGAATACCTGCCTGAGTCCGAAAATCCTCTTCCCAGGGTACAATTTTTCCTTATTCGCTTATATTGTGAATAAGGAACATGTTCGAGCCATTTTTTGTGGTGCCCACTCCCATAGTCAATGTAACTATTAGTATCAACTTTTTTTTTTAAAGTTGAAGTAATAAATTTGTCAGAATTATGTGATATGATCAGGTCAAGAAATTCTATTGACTCGCAGCTAGTTGTAATAGTAAGGTTCAAGCCCCATTCATTTTGATTAAAAAAAATCTTTAACAGTATCCTGGGGCCCATCCCAAACAAATACTAGATTGTCGATATATCGCCAATATAATACCACGTGCTTCTTGAAGATGGAGTTCCCCCATATGTGTCTTGTTTCAAAAGCCCCCATAAATAAGTTGGCATACGATGGGGCCACTTTAGCTCCCATTGCTGTCCCTCTTGTTTGGTGATAAATGTCACCATCATAAATAAAATAATTGTTCTCCAAGATAAATTTCAAGCAATTCAAGACAAATAGGCCTTGGGGTTCAATAATTTCGGGGTCCCCAATTAAAAATTCCTCAACTGCTCTTAACCCTAAATGATGGGTAATATTCGTATAAAGAGCCGTAACATCACAGGTTACCATCAGGTAGGTCTGTTTCCAAGGTATAGTGGACAAATGTTTGATCAGTTGGGTAGAGTCACGGAGGTAGCTAGGAAGTGTGCATACATATTTTTGAAGAAATAAATCCAAATAGTGAGAAAGATTACTGGTGAGGGAGTTTGTACTGGCAATGATGGGTCGACCTGGGGGATTGCTGAGGGATTTATGAATTTTTGGGAGATAATATAAATATGGTTGGTTCAGATGATTCATGGTTAAAAATTGAAATTCTTGTTTATTGAGGATGTGTAAACTGTATGTGTCTTGATCGAGTACACTCAATTCATTCTTGATTTTCACAAAGGGGTTCTCCTGGACTCTCTCATAAAAATTAGTGTCAGAAAGAATTCTCAGGGCTTCTGCATGGTATTGACTGTAATTGAGAATTACCAGTCCTCCTCCTTTATCTGCAGATCTAAACACCAGATCTGAATTTTTCTGCAGGTTTTTTAATACTTCAATTTCCTTTTTATTTAAATTAGATTTTTTTATTTCCCTCTCGTTGGTCCAATTTTCTGAATTCCTGGGACACCACATCATGAAAAAGACTGATGTGGTGGCCCTGGGCCTTAGTAGGGTAAAAAGTTGAAGGTGCTTTGACGTCTTGATGGGTATTGGGATCTATATGATCAAGATCTGGTGACTTACTGGATACTCCATTAGTATTCTTCAAATTGAAGAACCGTTTCAGGGTCAACTTGCGAGTAAATTTATGTAGATCTAAGAAGAGTTGAAATTGATCAACTTTATAGGTAGGGCAAAAAGATAACCCTTTGTTAAGTAGAGACCTTTCATATGGATTAAGAGTGTAGTCTGATAAATTAAAGATCTTAA
Organism: Hyla sarda; assembly: GCF_029499605.1. Lineage (NCBI taxonomy): Eukaryota > Metazoa > Chordata > Amphibia > Anura > Hylidae > Hyla > Hyla sarda. The sequence continues at coordinate 481,310,443 of NC_079189.1, forward strand.
CTGTTTCAGCTTTGGAGTCCATATGCGTTCTATTTAGTCCACAATTTTTCCTCTTTTTGCCCCCTCTACTCCCTCTAGGTCTTTTTTTCTTTTCATACTTTGGGGGTGTTACCCCTATAAAATCCAAGGGGAGTGTAGTAGCTGTCTCAGATACATTACTATCCCTGGTATATGTGTCGGTGGTGGAACAAGAAGGGTGTATCAGTGCAGGTTTAAGAAAAGGCACTAATGTAGAGTGGGACCGTGTATTATCAATGGTAGCTATATGTTCCATATTGTTGATACCAGAGGTATCTCCCTGAGGGATTTCATTATGATCATGGATGGAGAGATCCAGTAAACCAATGATGGAACATGTAGGACTGTCAGAGCCATTATTACCAAGGGCTGGTAATCTGGATGGAATATGAGATGGAGAATCCCGAGTTCTCAGGGTGAGTGCTCCATATTTCTTCTTAAAACTATGGCCGGCCTGTAAAAACCTGAGGATAGGTGTTATATTTTGTTCGATCAGATGGGCCGACGAACTTCTCCCATCACTAGATCTAGATGGGGTTCTGGAATCGTCAATATCTATCTCTCTCTCATTTGGGGTATTTTTCCTTGGTTCTTCTTTCTCTTGTTCCTTGTCTGATCCGTTTTTCTTGTGAATATCAGAGGTGGCTGGAATGATGTTCCGATGATTAACTGGACCTTTTTTACCCTGTTCTTTATCTGATCCTTTTTTATTATCATGGATATCCGAGGTCACTGGAGTGGTATTCTTATAATGGACTGAGCATTTTCTATTTTTATATTTTTCGTGGTTATTATCATATTTATGTCGGTAAGCAGTATTAGTGTACGATCTATATGGAAAAGTTTTGGCTTTTGTTCCTGTAGGATGATCATCAGAATAGGGTGCGTTCTTCTCATGATGTATGGATCCTTGTGTATCAATATTACGTCGATTAGGGAATTCGTGTGGATTGGGGTCTTCTGTGTGTTGATCCTTTTGTGGTGAGTCCTTCTCCCGCCAATGCCAAGGGTTCCCGGCTTTATAATCATTCCTATCTCTCGTGAGTTTATTAAATTTTTTGTCAATAACCTCAGATTCCAGTTTTATCAGTCTGCTAGTGATATTGTGATTGATATGTTGGAAATCTGAATGAGTGACATATGGTTATAACTGTTCAATAGTATGTTTGATGTGTAAATTAGCTGTATGACACAATGCTGTTCTCAATAAGCATTTACAACATATTAAAAGTACTGTGATCTAACAATTTATACCACCTAACAGAGTAATCGGTATCATCTGTAAAAGCAGGAGTAATAGAAAGTCTCAAACCTCGAGGGGTAATCCCCTCTTTGAGGTATAAATGAAGGAAAGTTACATCTATTTGATGTTGCAGTTCAGTTTTCAAATGAGATTCCAAATGTTTAAACAAGTCAGTCATACATTTTACTTCCATTTCGGTAAAATTGTCATTGGGGGGGTTTCTAATGGAAACCGCTTCTAATTGGGGATCAGGGAAGAGAAGACATACAGGGGCAGCAGAGCCTTAGGGGGTGCTCTCAGTCTGTCCATTTAGATCTAGTTTCTCCTGCTCCCCTTCTGCACTTCACAGCACTGTGCAAGCCAGACACACAGTATTAGGTACTGCTGGCACCACGGTGACATCTTAGTCATCGGTATAGGACTTTTATGTAGATTTTAGAGATCATTTTGCAGCATTTCATGTGAAGATACAAAAGTTACATTGGTAGTAGAGTTGAGCAAGCCTATTCTTTTGGTGGAATCTGTGAGCAAAATCTCATTAATGATTGTGTTATGGTTACAGTTTTCCCTTCCTAATGTCAAGGGTTGTGCTCCTTCTACAAAATATAAAAGATTCTACCTCATTCTTATAAATGACAGGCATTTTTTATTTGCTGTACTGTATGTATTAGCTTGTTGTCAGATTAACCTTTTTTCTTTTTTCCATGTAAAAGTTATAGAGTTGTGAGACCTGTGCCTGTACATGTACATATATGTCGGCAACCCATTCTGAAAGAAAGTCAACATATATGTGAGATCTGCAAATTGTAGTGTCAACCCAGTCTTTTAATATTACTTGAAAAATACATGTGTTGAATACATTTCCAAAAAAAAAGGAATAGACATTGAATTATGAATAGACATTCATTATACCCTTGTAAATTGAACATAAACCTATACACAGTAACAGACTATGTAGGGACACACCTTATTGACAATGGGCTAGTACCACCCAGTTGCCAATTTATGCATACATTTGCAAGAGGCATAATAACAAAAATGGCACAATTGAAGAGAATGCAGCTTTGCTACTGTCACGCTCTGCGCTCCGGCCACAAGCTCCAGCCGTGAGTGCAATGTCCCTGGGTCCCCATCTCCTGGCGGGGCTGGGATTTGCATCGCGGGACGCGCCCGCATGCAAATCCCAGCCCATCACTCACCCCGCAATGCTGCCTCTGTGTCTCAGCTCCAGCACGGGCATCCCCGTCTCCTAGGGCGCGCGCGCGCCCCGGAGCTCTGAAATTTAGAGGGCCCATAATTAATGTTTGCACCTGACACCACATTATAAGTCCCTGACCTCCCACACTTCCCTGCCAGATCTACAGTGCCCCTAGCCTGAGATTAAGTATTCCTTATTGCCTGTTTGTTTTACCCGTGTATCCAGACCTTCCCGCTACGTTATTTTACTCCACAACTTTGCTGCCTGCCTTGACCTTCTGCTACGTTTGACTTCATTACTGCCTTATTCTCTGGTACCTCACCTTGCCCAGCTACCTGTGTGGTCAAGCCATGTCGGGTAGCTACCTGGGTGTCGCCTGTCGCAGCAAGCAGATCCTGCCTTGCGGCGGGCTCTGGTGAAGACCAGCGGCACCTTAGACTACGCTCCCCGATACAGTCCATGTCATCAAGCACACAGGTTAGAGGATCCACATCCAGCACTGTTACAGCTACTTAATGAAGAATACAAGTATTTACTAAAACAGACATGCCAGGAGAGGTGACACATCCTCTTTTTAACTTTATATGGCTTCACAACTATGATTTATTTCAAGACCTATAACAGCTTTTATTGGTCTTGATGAAAAGGATTATAGTCTAACTCTTTTAAACCAATACTATATAAAAAATAAAGTCAAGGCAAAAAGAATTCATAAGAATGCAAATACTGCTATTCTTAAAACGTATTATTGTCTAAAGCCACCCATAGGCAATTAGGTTACTAAATCAATAGATACATTAGACTTTATTAATTCCCATTAACTAACATAGCAGAAAAACAAGAAACCAAACTCGGCATGTTGTAGTAGAGGTCCAGCGCTACAATGCACAATGGTGGTAATATTTCTCTGACCTTATATTTAAGGAAGCAATTTTTTAAATTGCTGTAAGAATAACAGACAAATAGTTTGAAACATGATGCATTATAATTTATACCACCAGAGTGGTTCCCAGAACAAGGACTGTGATTGGCTAGTAGGGGTATCACATGAATCTGCATCTTAACTCAATAATGCATGTGCTTGTTTTTCCTTTTAAGTTAAACATAACATTTTCTATAGGCATGCAGAGCTGCATGCCAGGGTTTCACAGTTTTTGCCACCACTGCAGATTTGGGTCTCTTATCAGGCCGATGCAAGACAAAATTATTACCTATGGTTTCTAGATATTATAGAGCATCATCTGCATTTAAACTAATATTTTAAATATAAGGTTCCTGCATTGTTTTCACCAGGCGGAATGTATTTAACCTCTTAAGGACCCAGGGTGTACGGATACGCCCTCACACCCTGGGTCTTAAGGACCCAGGGCGTATCCATACGCCCTGGTGTTTTCCGGTCCCTGCCGCGCGCCGGGCAGAGATCGTAAGTGGATGCCTGCTGAAATGCTTCAGCAGGCATCCAGGGCAAACGCCGAGGGGGGCCATGTCTGCCCCCCATGTCGGCGATCGCCGCAAATCGCAAGGGAAATCGCCCCTGCAATCTGCGGTGATACTGGGCTGATCGGGTCTCTGGGACCCGACCGCCCGGTAATTTTGCATGGTCACAGACAGCCAGGACCATGCTGGAGTATAGGAGCGAGGTGGCAAGCCTGCCACCTCCTCCTATCCCCTGCGATCCGTCGGTTAGCTAACCGACCAATAGCAGGGGGGGGGTGGTTACTTCCTCCCGCCCTGCCCGACCCCTGGAAGTCCGGAGAGGACGGGAGGAAGACCGGAGGACGCGGCGGGGAAGGAGGAGTGCTGGCCCCGGTACTTACCTCGTCCCTGAAGACCCGGATCCCGGCGATGAAGACGATGGCGGCGGTGGCGACAGGTGAGTTCCTCTTCAGCCGCGGTCGGGCCCTTTACAGCAATGCACGTTGCGACATGCATTGCTGTATTGGGACCCTGTATACTACAACTCCCAGCATGCCCAGACAGCCCTTGGCATCTGAGCATGCTGGGAGTTGCAGTTTTACAACATCCAGAGGTCCACAGTTTGGAGACCACTGTGCCCTTCCAGATGTTGCAAAACTACACATCCTCAGCATGCCCTTACTGTCCAGGCATGCTGGGAGTTGTAGTTCTGTAACATCTGGCCCTTCAGATGTTGCAGAACTACAACTCCCAGCATGCCTGGACAATTTTGGCATACTGGGAGTTGTAGTTTTGCAACATCTGGAAGGGCACAGATTGGGAACCACTGTATTAGTGGTCTACAAACTGTAGTCCTCCAGATGTTGCAAAACTACAACTCCAAGCATGCTAGGAGTTGTAGTTCGGCAACATCTGGCTCTAAAGATGTTGCCGAACTACTACTTCCAGCATGCCTGAGAATGTTTGGGAGTAGTGGTTTTGCAACAGCTAGAGGTACACTGGTTGGGAAACATTGTCTGTTTCCTAACTCAGTGTTTCCCAACCCATGTGCCTCCAGCTGTTGCAAAACTATAACTACCAGCATGCACTGATAGACTGTGCATGCTGGGAGTTGTAGTTTTGCAACAGCTAGAGGTCCCCCCCCCCCCCCCCCGTGAATGTACAGGGTACATTCACATGGGCAGGGGGCTTACAGGCTGCAAGTTTGCGATGCAGCAAATTTTGCGCGGCAGCTCAACTCGCAGCGGGAAACTCGCTGTAATCAGCCGCCCGTGTGACTGTACCCTAAAAACACTACACTACACTAACACAAAATAAAATAAAAAGTAAAAAACACTACATATACACATACCCCTACACAGCCCCCCTCCCCAATAAAAATGAAAAACGTCTGGTACGCCACTGCTTCAAAAATGGAGCCTCCAGCTGTTGCAAAACAACAACTCCCAGTATTGACGGACAGCTGTTGACTGTCCAAGCATGCTGGGAGTTTTTCAACAGCTGGAGGCACCCTGTTTGGGAATCACTGGCGTAGAATACCCCTATGTCCACCCCTAAGCAAATCCCTAATTCAGGCCTCAAATGCCCATGGCGCTCTCACTTTGGAGCCCTGTCGTATTTCAAGGCAACAGTTTAGGGCCACATATGAGGTATCGCCGTACTCGGGAGAAATTGCCTAACAAATTTTGGGGGGCTTTTTCTCCTTTCACCCCTTATGAAAAGGTGAAGTTGGGGTCTACACCAGCATGTTAGTGTAAAAAAACTAATTGTTTACACTAACATGCTAGTGTTGCCCTATACTTTTCGTTTTGACAAGAGGTAAAAGGGGAAAAAATCCCCCCAAAATTTTTAATGCAATTTCTCCCGACTACAGAGATACCCCATATGTGATCGCAAAGTGCTCTGGGGGCGCACAACAAGGCCCAGAAGGGAGAGTGCACCATGTACATTTGAGGTGATTTGCACAGGGGTTGCTGATTGTTACAGCGGTTTTGACAAACGCAAAAAAAAAAAACCCACATGCGACCCCATTTCGGAAACTACACCCCTCATGAAATGTAATGAGGGGTGCAGTGAGAATTTACCCCCCACTGGTGTCTGACAGATCTTTGGAACAGTGGGCTGTGCAAATAAAAAATTTTGTACAGCCCACTGTTCCAAAGATCTGACAGACACCAGTGGGGGGGTAAATGCTCACGGTACCCCTTGTTACGTTCCTCAAGGGGTCTACTTTCCAAAATGGTATGCCATGTGGGGGTTATTTTGCTGTCCTGGCACCATAGGGGCTTCCTAAATGGGACATGCCCCCCGAGCAAAATTTGCTCTCAAAAAGCCAAATATGACTCCTTCTCTTCTGAGCATTGTAGTTCGCCCGTAGTGCACTTCAGGTCAACTTATGGGGTACCTTCATACTCAGGAGAGATGGGGTTACAAATTTTGGGGGGTATTTTCTGCTCTTAACCCTTGCAAAAATTTGAAATTTGGGGGGAAAAACACATTTTAGTGAATTTTTATTTTTTATTTTACGTATGCAAAAGTCGTGAAACCCCTGCGGGGTATTAAGGCTCACTTTATTCCTTGTTACGTTCCTCAAGGGATCTAGTTTCCAAAATGGTATGGCATGTGGGTATTTTTTGCTGTCCTGGCACCATAGGGGCTTCCTAAATGCGACATGCCCCCGAGCAAAATTTGCTCTCAAAAAGCCAAATATGACTCCTTCTCTTCTGAGCATTGTAGTTCGCCCGTAGTGCGCTTCAGGTCAACTTATGGGGTACCTCCATACTCAGAAGAGATGGGGTTACAAATTTTGGGGGGTATTTTCTGCTATTAACCCTTGCAAAAATGTGAAATTTGGGGGGGAAACACACATTTTAGTGAATTTTTTTTATTTATTTTACGTATGCAAAAGTCGTGAAACCCCTGTAGGGTACTAAGGCTCACTTTATTCCTTGTTATGTTCCTCAAGGGGTCTAGTTTCCAAAATGGTATGCCATGTGGGGGTTATTTTGCTGTCCTGGCACCATAGGGGCTTCCTTCACATTTTAGTGAATTTTTGCAAATTTTTTTACATATGCAAAAGTCATGAAACACCTGTGGGGTATTAAGGCTCACTTAATTCCTTGTTACGTCCCTCAAGGGGTCTTGTTTCCAAAACGGTATGGCATGTGTTTTATTTTTATTTATTTTTTTTTGCTTGTCTGGCACCATAGGGCCTTCCTAAATGCAACATGCCCCCCAAAAACCATTTCAGAAATACGTACTCTCCAAAATCCCCTTGTCGCTCCTTCGCTTCTGAGCCCTCTACTGCGCCCGCTGAACACTTTACATAGACATATGAGGTATGTCCTTACTCGAGAGACATTGGGCTACAAATATAAGTATAAATTTTCTCCTTTTACCTCTTGTAAAAATTCAAAAATTGGGTCTACAAGAACATGCTAGTGTAAAAAATGAAGATTGGGAATTTTCTCCTTCCCTTTGCTGCTATTCCTGTGAAAAACCTAAAGGGTTAAAAGGCTGATCAAATGTCATTTTGAATACTTTGGGGGTGCAGTTTTTATAATGGGTCATTTGTGGGGTATTTCTAAGATGAAGACCCTTCAAATCCACTTCAAACCTGAACTGGTCCCTGAAAAATAGTGAGTTTGGAAATTTTGTGAAAAATTGCTGCTGAACTTTGAAGCCCTCTGGTGTCTTCCAAAAGTAAAAACTTGTCAATTTTATCATGCAAACATAAAGTGGATATATTGTATATGTGAACCAAAAAATAATTATCTTGAATATCCATTTTCCTTACAAGCAGAGAGCTTCAAAGTTAGAAAAATGCAAAATTTTCTAATTTTTCATAAAATTTTGGGATTTTTCACCAAGAAAGGATGCAAGTTAACAAGAAATTTTACCACTATGTTAAAGTAGAATATGTCACGAAAAACAATCTCGAATCAAAATGATAACTAAAAGCATTCCAGAGTAATTAATGTTTAAAGTGACAGTGGTCAGATGTTCAAAAAATGGCCGGGTCCTAAGGTGTAAAATGGCTGGGTCCTTAGGAGGTTAAGGAGCTCTGCTAATGGTTTAATTGTTAAAGCATTCAATAAGAGAGAAAGGATGCATTCCTGATGTGGGTAAATAATTTGACTCCTTTTATACTGTAAGATAGATAGATATATAGATACTGTAAGATAGAGATACCTCTCAGCACTGGAGGTAATAAGAAGAAGAATATAAGCCAGGGCCTATGCTTATTCCCCCCCCCCCCCCCCCACCCCTTTCCCTTCTATATGCATCTCCTGTATACAGAAAAAGAAAAAAAAAAGATGTAAAGTCTTGGACACTATATGTTTCACTTTCCCGCAGTCTGCTCTCCACTGCAAGTTGTTAAGCTCTTTAGAAGCAGAAAGCCCAAGACAGAACACAGGAAGTTAGATGTGGCTTAGCTGGTGCTACTTGCAGGGGAAAGGGAAATATCCTGTCTACCTCCTTCAGAGGATCCACGCTGCGCCTAAGTAAATCAAGACTTCCCTATCAGCTCTGACCAGCCATAAAGTTCTAAGCAGCTGTCCCTTGTCTTCCTACTACTATATGTACACTGTCCCAAACAGTCTGAAGGGACTTCATCAGAAAATAAAACTTTACCCCTGTACAGGGATTAGACTACAAGGGCTGAAGTAAAGTTATTTTCTTTTAAGGAAGCCCCCTGGGATATCTGTAAGAATCATTGCCCAAAGAAGAATATGTGAGCACTACCATGAGTTCTGTGTTATGCCAACAGTAAAACATCCTGAGACCATTCATGTGGGGGGATTCTTTTTTTTATCCAAGGAAGTTGTCAGGATTCGGCAGGCTGGAGGTGGATCCTCTGTGTCAGATTGACGTGGACCGTGTCGGTGGACCGGTTCTAAGTTGCTACTGGTTTTCACCAGAGCCCGCCGCAAAGCGGGATGGTCTTGCAGCGGCGGTAGCAACCAGATCGTATCCACCGGCAATGGCTCAACCTCTCTGACTGCTGAGATAGGCGCGGTACAAGGGATTAGTCAAGAGCAGGGTCGGACGTAGCAGAAGGTCAGGGCAGGCAGCAAGGATCGTAGTCAGGGGCAACGGCAAGAGGTCTGGAACACAGGCTAGGAACACACAAGGAACGCTTTCACTGGCACAATGGCAACAAGATCCAGCAAGGAAGTGCAGGGGAAGTGAGGTGATATAGGGAAGTGCACAGGTGAAGACACTAATTAAAACCATGCGCCAATCAGTGGCGCACCAGCCCTTTAAATCGCAAAGACCCGGCACGCGCGCGCCCTAGGGAGCAGGGCCGCGCACGCCGGGACAGCACAGACGGGTCTGTAAGCGGGTCGGGATGCGCACCGCGAGCGGGCGCGTCCCGCATCGCGAATCGCATCCCGGCTAGGGACATTATCGCAGCGCACCTGGTCAGCGGGTCTGACCAGGGCGCTGCGAACAGGAGAACGCTGTGAGCGCTCCGGGGAGGAGCGGGGACCCGGAGCGCTCGGCGTAACAGAAGTGGGCTCAGTTTTTCCTAAGAACACTGCCATGAATAAAGGATGGTATCTAAACCTCCTCCAAATGCAGCTTCTTCCAATAATTCGGGAATTTGGGAATGAACAAATCGTTTTCCAGCATGATGGAGCACTAAGTTACAGGGCAAACATGATAACTAATTGGTTGGTGAACAAAACATTGCAATTTTTGGCCCATGACAAAGAAACGACCCAAATCTCAATTCTATTGAGAACCTGTGATCAATCATCACAAAGTGACCGAACAAACAAAAACACAGAAATTGCATAAGCAGTGATAAGGCAAGATTGGGTTACTATTATTTAGGATTTGGCCCAGAAGCTGATATCCAGTATGCCAGGGGGATTTGTAGTGAAAAAGAAGCATCAAGACTGTAAATATTGGGTCTTTGTATAAGGTTGATATTTTTGTCAATAAAAGTTAGAAAAACCTATAAAATGCTTATAATTGTGCTTCAATATAAAATTTGGACATCTAAATAAAGTTGACATCACACAGGCATTTTTTTTTTTATTTTTTTTTTTTTGTAGCCAAAACCAGAAGTTGTTTCAAAATGAATGGAAAATATAAAAGAATAACTTACAGTATACTACTCCTTCTTGCTGGCAGTTTTACAAAAAAACAAACAATAAACTACCGTATGTGTTGGCGGCCTAAGAGATCTAAAAACACAGAAGCGGCAAATTTTGTAAAAACCAAAATATACATTAGTCTCCAAATTTTCAGCCAAGACTGTACAGGTATGCTTTAAATAGGTACTCCTCTGCCCTGGTGTTCAGAACATTTTGTTCCGAATGCTTGGAGCAGGCGGCGGGGGTCGTGACATCACAGTCACACGCCATTACGCCATGCCCCCTCAATGCAAGTCTATGGTAGGGGGCTTGGCGGCCGCCACGCCCACTCCCACTTATTTGCATTGAGGGGACGTGGTGTGACATAATGAGGGGCATGGCAGTGAAGTCACGACCCCCGCCACCTGCACCGAGCGTTCTTAACGAACACCCGAAGCTGCACAGAGATCGAGGGGGTCCCAGCTGCGGGACCCCCATAATCAGACATCTTATCCCCTATCCTTTGGATAGAGGGTTAAGATGTCTTGGGGCGGAGTTCCCCTTTAACTTTGTTCTGCAGTTGACATGATTTAGGAGTAGAATACAGTGTAGGTAAATGAGAATTACCACAGTATAATCTAACATAAATAGAGACAACAACAAAATATAACCTAATATAAATCTTGATTACCAAAATTAATTTGTTAATGTGAAAACCTTTTAGCTTTTTTGTTCTAACATCAGTTTTTACTTGTAGAATTCAGCCTTCAGTGTATACAATTGCTAATGTCTTACTTAATACTTAAAAATATTAAAATGTATTGGACGTCTGCCTGATCACAAGATAGTAGAAATTAATGACACATAAAATAAGAGGCAACTAACAATATGTCAGTTCTACATTTGGTTGGGAGCTTGAATATTAATGTGTTATTTAGATTTCCTAGCACATACCACAGTCTGAATATTCTCAAAAGTCATAATATGGGTTCATATAAATCTTAAACCTGGCAATAAATTGTTTCAATGCTTATACCAATCCAAGTTTTTTTTTAACACTATATGGATTTGTTGTTTACATATGAACATCAATTTAGTGAGTCTACAGAGGAGTTTCTGTACATACATAATAAGTGTAATCGCCCCAGATGCGCTGCCCCCTGACTTTACAAGCTGAACGTAGAAGAGACAACTGCTGTTCTTCAAGTTCTACTTCTACCAAAATGCTGCAAAAGATAATTTTTATGTTTACATGTTTCTCTATTAAAGAGGACCTGTGTCAAACTAAAAAAAAAAACAATATTGCATTATCATTAAATAGCTTAGTATGTTTTGATCAAACACCTTCTTATAGTTTTTTTATACACCCTTCCTTTTCTGAGCTATGTGGGTTTTTAGCTTGTCTGGTAATTTAGGAAATCAGTCCGATGGGCGTGAACTTAACTTTAGTAATAGAAGTAAACATCAGGTGATGGGTGGAATTATACAGTCAGGGGGGAAGGATGTATTAAGCAAACTCGTCCCTCAATGTACAGCATACACCCACCTGACTGTATAATTCCGCCCATCCCCTGATGTCCACTCCCATTATTAAAAATTAAATTCACACCCATCTGACTGATTCCCTGGATTGTCGGAAAAACTATAAACCCTAATAGGAATGAAACGATGTATCAATAAACTGTAAAAAGGTGTTTGGTCAGGGCACCCTAAGCTATTAACTAACAGTAAAATCTCAACTTTTTTGGGTTAGTCCGCTTTAAAGCACCAGGAGTAGAAACAACACAGAATGGAACCTAATGATTAAACAATCGACATACAGATATATTCACATCACTTATCTCGGGACAGGTTAAAGGAAGGGCAGGGCACCTCTTTTAGACAAGGGCTACACAGTGATAGCTGGAATCATAGTATCAAGAATAGTGTCACTCTGTGTGGATCGCGCAGTGTTGCGAATAAGCTAACTGGAATGGGTCGTGTTGGGACCCACAAGAGGCCTCAACTGGGACCCAACAGTCATAAGAAATGCATCTTGGATTGCTGCAGCCACTGGTGAATCATTGCCCTATTAAATTACATTGGCCCCATCAAAGCACAATCCATGCAGAGCAATATAGTGGTATTTGGTTGTGCTACTCCTGTTAATAGGAAAGATAATTATTGTGTCCGGTAGATGGCAACAACTTATGGTGATGCTGTTACCAACTGGAAATAAAGTTATTAATCCAAATTGATGGCCATCAATATTAAATCAGAAGCAGTCTAAATCCCAGCACCCATTCCATCATCTAAAATTATATTCCTTTCCAATCATTTTCTTTATGCTCTCAGTAGGGTGCTATGCATACTCCAGTTCAGCAATTAGTTGCTGTATAAAGGGAAACTCCCGTGGAAACAAGTAGAACACAAATGTTTTCAAATCAACTGGTGCATGAAAGTTAAACAGATTTGTAAATGACTTCTATAAAAAAAAAAAATCTTAATCCTTCCAGAACTTATTAGCTGCTGTATAAAACAGAGACATTTGTGAATTTCTTTTGTAGTACTTATCAGCTGCTATATACTACAGATATACTACAGAGAAATTTGTGAAGTTCTTTCCAGCCTGACAACAGTGCTCTCTGCTGACACCTCTGTCCGTGTCAGGAACTGTCCAGATTAGAATCATATCCCCATAGAAAACCTCTTCTGCTCTGGACAGTTCCTGACACGGACAGAGGTGTATATCTGTAGTATACAGCAGCTGATAAGTACTACAAGGGTTAGGATTTTTAAATAGAAGTGATTTACAAATGTGTTTAACTTTCTTGTACCAGTTAATTTGAAAAAAAAAAATCCCACTGGAGTTCCCCTTTAAATGGCTGGATGCAGGGCGCCTTGATCCCAGAGCTACAATGGAGCAGAGGATCCCACAAGTTCCAAAAATGTATACTATAGTATGTATACTGGCCACCTTTTTTAGAAAGGATCTCCCCTTTGAAAGATCACTTTCAATGCAATTTTGGGTGATTTTCTCACAGGGATTTAACTGTATGCAAGTATTCATCAAAAATTCTTCTGTAGCAAACATCTATAAAATGCAGTATGTAATATTTGATGGATGTAACAAAAGTTGGAGCAACACAGTTTCCGGGAACTCAGTAGTGTCCTTATCAATAGTTTTCAAAGGCTGGAAATAATTTATCTCCATATCTTACTAAGAGTTGTTAACCTGAACAGTATTATTCTATAATCTTACCTTCCAGCAGAGGAAACAGCTTGTCTTCATGTGTATAGCCAGTAAGTCGGTCATTAAGTCTATAAACCTGCTGTGAATAGTAGTGAGCCTGGAAATACTGATAGGAATGGAGGGGAGGGGGGCTCACTGAATTTTACCCTCTGCATTTGTGCCTCTCACTTATTGAAGCCTTCTGCCAACTGGAGACCACATTGCACTTAACCCTTTTGCTCCAAAGCAGCTGTCCCCACCGATAACACTCTTTTGTGGAAGGATGACATTAGATCTCTGTTTTCTCAGGCTGAAAGGAGTCGGAGTGCTTTAAAAAGGCCTTGACTTCGGTATTATTTTCCAATAAAAATTCTTTTTTGCAGTCGATGCTACGTAAACAGTAGGAAACCTGACTAAAGTGCTATTATATACTAATTGCAATTTACCATCAATACAATTACAGGCAAATGTAAGGAGACAGCTATAGATTTTATGTCATGCACTGTTTTCAATATTAATAATGTACATACAGAACTATTACATTAGGTAAGGTTTGGAAAGAAACATTCATAATAGATGTGTTACTGTTAAATTTGCTCAGCAGCTCTACATGAATGTTATTCTCATTATTAGAGGAATTATGTTTTTTTTTTTTATTATGTCTATGAAGAGGGTGGCAGGTGTGAATTGGTGAGAGAGGGTCCTTGGATCATATTCATTTACTTGGTGAGGGTCCCAAAGGCACTGAAAGTATAGAGAAAAACTTTGAACAGTAACTTACCTCTCTTTTGTATCCACTTCTGGTTTTGGCTTAAAAACTGCATTAAAAAGGCCCCAAAAACTGCATGAAAACTGAATGTGCAAATCTGTCTTAATATGGTCTTTAAAGGGGTACTCTACCCCCAGACATCTTATCCCCTACCTAAAGGATAGGGGATAAGATGTTTGATCGCGGGGGTCCCACTTCTTAGGCCGCTGATGATGACGGGCGATACAGGGGCCGGAATATCGTAATGTCCCAGTTCCGCCCCCTCGTGACATCACACCCCGCCCTCTCAAAGTCTATGGGAGGGGGTGTGACGGGCGATACAGGGGCCGGGGTATCGTGACGTCACGGCTCAGCCCCCTCATGATGTCACGCCACGCCCCCTCAATACAAGTCTATGAGAAGGGGCATGACAACACCATGGCCCCTGTATCGCCCGTCATCAGCCATGGTTAGGAGATAAGATGTCTGGGGGTGGAGTACCCCTTTAAATAAGGTACAAACCGTTAAGGCAAATACTGCAAAATCTGTAACACGCACATTTCAGTAGACTGGAACTCTGGTGGAAATGGATCCGCTGGACCTGTGTGGCAGATGGCACGGACCGTACCAGGGAGCAGAGTCTAAGGTGCCGCTGGTTTTCACCAGAGCCCGCCGCAAAGCGGGATGGACTTGCTGCGGCAGGCGGCATCCAGGTTGCTACCCCTGGCACGGCTTGACCACTGCGGAAATTTAAGGCACAGGAGGGATAAGGCAACTTGTGGTCCACATAGCAGAAGGTCAGGGCAGGCGGCACAGTAGCGTAGTCAGGAACGTAGCAGGTGGACATAAGGCAGGCGGCAAAGGAGCAAGGTCAGGTCACATAACAAAAGGTAAGATACACAGCAAGGCAATACCTAGGAACGCTTTCTCTCATGCACTAGGCCAACAAAGATCCGAAAGGGAAGTGTGGGAGGTGAAGGAATTTATTAAGTGAGCACAGGTATTACTTCAGTAATTGGCGCACTGGCTCTTTAAATTCCCAAGCTCTGGCGCGCGCGCTCTAGGGGACGTGGACACGTGTGCCGGAGCACAGAGGATGAGGAGGAGCGAATCACAGCCCCGGCGGCGGCAGTTGAAAACGGGGCCATGCGCTCACGGTGGGCGTGTGCGACCGAAGCGCAGAACGTAACAGTACCCACCCTTTGGTCTCCCCCTCCTTTTACGGTTCAGAAAACTCCTGAGAAAGTCATGGTCCAGAGAATTCTTCTCTGGCTCCCAAGAACTCTCCTCAGGACCGTAACCCTCCCAGTCAACCAGAAAAAATTGTTTACCTCTCACGGTTTTTGTGGCAAGAATCTCTTTAACCTTGTAAACATCAGAAGAGCCGGAAACAGGCATGGGGACAAGATTCTTTTGAGAAAACCGGTTTATGACAAGAGGCTTGAGGAGAGAGACTTGAAAGGAATTGGGAATACGTAACATAGCAGGCAGACAGAGTTTGTAGGAGACAGGATACATTTTTTTCAGAACCTGAAAGGGACCAAGGTAGCGAGGACCAAGCTTGTAGCAGGGTATCTTGAAGCAGATGTATTTGGAGTAAAGCCACACCATGTCACCAGGAGAGAAGGATGGAGGAGATCTTCTACTCTTATCAGCCTGCGCCTTCTTCCATGAGGAAGCCTGAGATAATGTCAGGTTTGTTGCCAGATGGTGAAGAAGTCACGGACCAGCTCATCAACAGTATGCACACCGGAGGAGACTAGGAAAGGAAGAGGAGGACGGAGATGGAGTCTGTAGGCAACAAAAAAGGGAAATAACCTCGTGGACTCGGAATCCTTATGATTATATGAGAATTCAGCCCAGGGGAGAAGGTCGACCCAATCGTCTTGGCGAGCTGAAACAAAATGCCAAAGATAAGTCTCAATAATTTGATTAACCGACCATTGGACTGAGGGTGGTAGGCCGAGGAGAAGTCCAGATTGATGTCCAGTCGGGTACAAAAGGCTTGCCAGAACTTAGAGACAAACTGCACTCCATGATCCGAAACAATATGCTGAGGAAGACCATGTAAGCGAAAGATATGCAGCAAGAAGTAATTCGACAGCTGTGGGGCAATAGGAAGACCAGGAAGGGGAATGAAATGATCCATCTTGGAAAACCGATCTACAATGACCCAAATGACAGTGTTATTACGAGATGGTGGCAAATCGGTGATAAAATCCATAGCGATATGGGACCAGGGAGTCTCCAAAATGGTTAAAGGCTGTAAGAGTCCTGCACGTTTCTGCCAAGGAGTTTTGTCTCGGGCACAAGTATCACAGGAATGGACAAAATCAGAAACATCACATTCAAGATGGGGCCACCAGTAGTGTCGAGAGATTAGAAGTAGAGCCTTACAAATTTCAGGGTGATCTGCTGTCAAGGATGAATTACAGCATTTCAGTACTTTGCATCTCAATCTGGCTGGCACAAAGGATTTTCCAGGAGGAACTTGCTGAATTTCAGCAGGAGCGGCAGAAATCAATCGGTCAGGAGGAATAATATGCCTAGGCGTGAAGTCCAAACCTATGACGTCAGAGGACCGGGAGAGAGCATCTGCCCTGATGTACTTGTCTGCTGGACGGAAGTGAATCAAGAAGTTGAACCTAGAAAAGAACAATGACCACCTTGCCTGGCGGGGGTTCAAACGCTGAGCAGACTGAAGGTATAGAAGATTCTTATGATCAGAGTAGATTCTGACCGGATGAGATGATCCTTCAAATAAATGTCGCCATTCCTCCAACGCTAGCTTGATTGTAATCAAGGGAGCAGAGGAAAATGCAGACTTTAAATGGGAGAAGGCCAATTCGGCCTCATGAGGCCAGGATTTAGGATTAGCAGCCTTTTTTGTGAGAGACACAATTGGAGCAACCAAGTTTGACGATAATAGAGAATCCCAGAAAGCGTCGAATAGCACATAGGCCAGACAGACTAGAAGCAAATTTAGACTGAACTGATTGGAGACAAAGATTTTGACAGAAATGTCCCCAGCAAATAATTTCTCCAGTTCTCCAATCCAGGTGTGGAAAATGATGTTGTAGCCAGTGAAGGCCAAGAAGAAGCTCAGAAGTATAGTGTGGCAGAACATAGAATTAAATCTTTTCTTTATGCAATACTCCCACTTGCATGATGAGAGGTTCGGTGCGGAAGTGCACCATACAGTCCAGAAATTTTCCATTAACTGAGGAGATGAACATAGGCTTGGCAAGCTGAGTAACAGGAAGCTGATATTTGTGAACCAAAGCAGCATCAATAAAGTCACCTGCAGATCCAGAATCAAAAATGCTGTAGCACTGAAGGAAGACTTGGCAGAAGCGAAGACTTGTACAGTAATGATTAAGCGAGGAGAGATAGTATTCACACCTAGAGACGCCTCTTCCACGTACCCTAGGTGCGAGCGTTTCCCGGACACTGTGGACGAACAGAACAGTCCTTGAGGAAGTGCTCCAGGCTAGCACAATACAGACAGACCTCAGTGACATCCATGGCCGGATCTTACTGTAACACACACGTTTAAGTAGACAGGAACTCTGGTAGAAGGGGATCCGCTGGACTTGTGTGGAAGATGACACGGACCCTACCAGGGAGTGGAGTCTAAGGTGCCGCTGGTTTCCAACAGAGCCCGCCCGAAAGCGGGATGGACTTGCTCGCGGGATGGACTTGCTCGCGCGATGCGAATCCCAGCCCCACCAGCAGCAGGGGAAAACAGGGCCATGCACTCACGGCCAGCTTGTGCGGCCAGAGCGCAGAACATAAAGCAATAATTGCTCTACTGATGTTTAATCCTCTATTCAAACCTGATGACTTTGGCAGGAAAGCACTTCCTATGTGTGCGGAATGCAAGTGCACACAATAAAATTTTATACACAGACCAAATCTCTTTATAGCCTGTAAGTCAGAGACAGGAATAATAATCAGATATCACTATATTTCTGCAGGATTCTTCCCTTATGCCTAGAACACTCAAGCAAGTTCACATCTCATCCAAGGAAAGCTGGGTGAGGTGTGTGAAATCCAGGCTACAGCACAGGGGTTGGAGGCCTGCTTATTACTTAGGTGTTCACAGTGTGCAAGGAAGGGGATCCCAGTGTGAGACACACAGTGCTAGGCCTGTGGGAGCTGCAACATGAGAAACAAGTCTGGTAAGACATGTTTTATTTGTAACATGGAGCACTAGGCTTAAGAGTGAAGGCTGGGGACGCTACTTAAAAGGAATCTCACATCAGATGTTACCTTATTTAAGACGTGGCAGCACTTTATATATGATAAAACCTTAAACAACAGCCCAGGCATGTCCTATGTCATCGTTCTTTCTGCTTAGGGAGCAGAGCGGTGATGCAGGCTGTCTATCACGCTGTGATTACAGCTGGAGCAGACAGGGATAGAAGAGGATATCTCCTCGCCCTGAACACTACTTATGGGTAGGTGGGGGACATTTTACCCAGGCATGGTACACA
The DNA here is from genome assembly GCF_029499605.1 of Hyla sarda. Taxonomy (NCBI): domain Eukaryota; kingdom Metazoa; phylum Chordata; class Amphibia; order Anura; family Hylidae; genus Hyla; species Hyla sarda. Next base: position 481,328,859 of record NC_079189.1, read on the forward strand.
AGAAGATTTTGCCATAACTCACGTGCCAAGTTCGGGAGACATTCCTGCCAGTAGCCATGGTGAAGATAATAACTTTGAAAGTGTCTTCCATTTTTCTCCCCTCATAAGTGCATACCACATACGTTCATCTAATTGGTGTACTATTTTGTACCTGTTAAAGTCTCAAGGGCCTAGATACTGTGAAAGGCCAGGCAAAAGTTCTAACCGGCTGGTGTTGTACACAAATACTTTTTTAAGCATAGTGTAGCGTATTGTACTACCCTCATATACGCACAAGTATGTCAGGCAGAGATGTGCCAGGACGTGCACAGAGGAGTGGCAGAGGCCTAAATTCATCAGGCAGAGGTCGCAGCAGACTAGGGGCGAGTGGTAGCAGGAGTCTCAGCGAGAGGCCTGAGCTCCCAGTTTCAGCTAGCGGTCGTGTCTCGACCAGCAACCCATTTGCCGTCATTGATTAGTTAACATGGTCATCCACTTCATCACAAGTGACATCTGACACCCCCAGTCAACAGTTGGTGGGTTCCTCAGACACAACCCTTTGTTGGCATGGCATGGCAAAAATTTCTACTATAAGGTCAAATAGTAGCCAAAAAAAAAAACAAAGAAGTATGGTAACTAAACACAGTACAAAAGGATTTAAACTATAAACACAATCAGACTAGACAAGGTCAGGGAATTGACCCAGATATAAATCCAGATGAAGTACAGAGAGATGTACCATTAAAGGAGAAGTATCATGAACAAGAACTTAAAGAGATGTCCGGTGCTCACTTTTCTTATTTTATCCGTTCCGGGCTGAAAAATAAAAGAAAACAAATTTTCTCTTACCTGCCTAGGCTCCCCCGGTGCTTCAGTACAGGTGTTCGGTCCCCGGGCTGTATTCTTCTTACTTCCTGTTAGCCCGGCACGTCACACGGAGCTTCAACCTATCACCGGCCGCAGCGATGTCCCGGCACGGCCAGTGATAGGCTGAAGCTCCGTGTGACGTGCCGGGCTAACAGGAAGTAAGAAGAATACAGCCCGGGGACCGAACGCCTGTACCGGAGCACCGGGGGAGCGTAGGCAGGCAAGAAAGCTTATTTTCTTTTCTTTTGCAGCCCGGAACGGATACAATAAGAAAAGTGAGCACTGGACATCTCCTTTAAAGGAAATCTGTCAGTAGTATCACCTGCACTAAAACTGTCACACAGGATTGTAGTGCGGGGGATGCTGATTAAAACAGTACTCACATTGTCCAGATTTGCCCAGCCATTCCACCGCAAATTGCGTTTTTCCATTCATGTTAATGAGGGCCTTGGGGCATGGGCGGAGCTCCAATCCGAGCGTGAGGCACGCTGATGTCATCTTCGCCGTGTGGCTGCTCCACCCGGCTCATCAATATTCATAACCCCCCTCTCTGCTCCTTTGCCCATGTTAGTGTACAGCGCATGCGCCGCTTACTGTATACTCCCGGAAGCGGCGTTCCCCCCGGCTTCTTACTTATTAAAGATGGCTGCTTGCAGGAGTATACAGTAAGCGGCACATGCGCCGTACACTAACACGGGCGAAGGAGCAGGGAGGGGGGTTATGAATATTGATCAGCCGGGCGGAGAGGCAGCCTGGCAAAGATGACATCAGCGTGCCCCAAGCTCAGATCGGAGGTCCGCCCATGTCCCAAGGCCCTCATTAGCATAAATAGAAAAACGTACCATTTTAATCAGCATCCCCCGCACTACAAGCCTGTGTGACAGGTTTAGTGCGGGTGATACTACTGACAGATTTACTTTAATCCCTATCCGCAGGATAGGGGATAAGTTTTAGATCACGTGGGGTCCGATCGCTGGGGGGCCCTGGCTCTCTCCAGGAATGGAGCGCATTGATCTACACACGAAGTGGCGGCTGACACACCCCTACCATATATCTCTATGGGAGAGCCAAAGATAGCCGAATGGCTCCATCATAGAGATATATAAGGGGGCGTGTCGGCAATTAATTTGTGTGGGGTTAATACGCTCTGTTTTGGAGAGAGCCAGGGCCCTGTAGAGGAGAATGCGGGGGGGCCTAGCGATCAGACACCCCACGATCTAAAATGTATCCTCTATCCTGCAGATATGGGATAAGTTTTTGTTGATGATATATCTCCTTTAACACTTTGAGCAGCAAGTTAAAAACATGAAAAGCTTATAATTTTTTGGGATAGTTCAATGATGTCATGGTACAGGGGAAAATGTACATCCATATTACATGGAGACTGAACACAGTGACATCATAGAAATGGAAAAATACACACACAAAAAGTTTCATGCAGTAATGTCACAGTACGAGAAGGAAGCCAAAAAAATAATGCTTCAAAGAAGTAATAATATACAGAACAGGGATAAGCGGACACAAAATTCCCCAAGTAAAATTGTACTCTTTCATCAATGACTAAATGTCATGTCTAAGTTGAAATGGGCCCTTGAGTTGTCGGACCCTTTGATGTTACTATGTCTGCTTCCCAAGAATTTATGTCCCTGGAGGGTTTCATCAAATTGTCAAAAACAATGAGCAGGAACAATCTAAATATAGGATTTTAAATAGTGTGCACTCTTTATTGAATAATAGAGCCACTGTGCGTGCTATTCATGCCCAGATCTAGCATCCTGGCCAACCCCACTCAAGGGCACTGTGAAGAGGCCGTCAGTAAGACTTAGGATCGCTGGCATACATACTGTACAAGCTCCTTACATAAAGTTCAGTAACATTATAATTGTTTGCAGCCACCTTACCATGTCCTTCTCCCCTCCTCTGCTGTGCACCCCAGCTTTATTACTCAGCTTGTCCTCTCATTAAGACAGTATATACATCTGAAATGGTTAAATCACTATTATTACATCATGTATAAGCCGAATTTTCACCACGATTTTTCGTGCTGAAAACGCCCCCCTCGGCTTATACTCAAGTGAACTCTCCGCCTGTCAATCCCTTCTCAGTGGTCTTCACCCTGCAGACCTCTAGATGTTGCAAAACTACAACTCCCAGCATGCCCGGACAGCCATCGGCTGTCCGGGCATGCTGGGAGTTGTAGTTTTGAAACCTCTGGAGGTCCGCAGGTTGAAGACCACCGTGGCCTTCGTCATAATCCAACCCCCCCCCCCCCCCTTTAGTTTTCTACTCACCTCCCCTCGGTGGGAAGGAAGGGTGAGCTGGTCCGGGCCATCTATGCTGCAGGAACCGTCCGGTGGGGAGGGTTAGACGTTCCGGGCTGTCCATTTTCACCAGGGTGGCCTCTTCCCCGCGCTCTGGGCCTGCTCCGGACTAGTGACGTTGCCTTGACGACATAGCACAGGGACATGCATGAACATCCCCAGTCACTAGTCCGGGGCAGGCTCGGAGCGCGGGGAAGAGGCCCCCCCAGTGAAAATGGACACCCGGAACGACTAACCCTGCCCACCGGACGGTCCCTGTAGCACAGATGGCCCGGACCAGCTCACCCTAACTTCCCGCCGAGGGGAGGTGAGTAGAAAACAAAAGGGTGAGTCTGGATGATGACGAAGGCCGCAGTGGTCTTCAATAGTGTTGCTCACGAATATTCGCAATTCGAATATTATTCGCGAATATCGCATATTCGCGAATTCGCGAATTTCGCGAATATAGCGCTATATATTCGTAATTACGAATATTCGTTTTTTGTTTTTTTTTCACAGTACACATCACAGTGATCATCCCTCTCTGCTTCCAGCTTGTGTGGTGTAAAGAAGGCTCTAATACTACTGTGTGAGACTGGCGTGCGAAAATTCGCATATGCGAAAATTAGCATATGCGAAAATTAGCACATGCGAATTTTCGCATATACGAACTTTCGCGTATGTTAATTTTGTATATGCTAATGTGCACATATGATAGTTTTCGCATACGCGAATTTTCGCATATGCGAAAATAAAACGGGAATATAACGAATATGCGAATATTCGCGAATATATGACGAATATTCGTCCATATATTCGCGAATATTCGCGAATTCGAATATGGCCTATGCCGCTCAACACTAGTCTTCAACCTGCGGACCTCCAGAGGTTTCAAATCTACAACTCCCAGCATGCTGGAAGTTGTAGTTTTGCAACATCTGGAGGTCCGCAAGTTGAAGACCACTGATGAAGGGATTGACAAGTTGTGATGATGACGGGGGGTCTGGATGATGATGGGGGTCTGGTTGATGACGGGGGTCTGGATGATGACATGGGGGGATGATGTATTTCCCACGCTAGGCTTATAGTCGAGTCAATAACTTTTCCTGGGTTTTTGGGGTGAAATTAGGGGCCTCGGCTTATATTCGGGTCCGCTTATACTCGAGTATATATGGTAAATAAATAAATGGGTAAACAAACCTGTCGTATCCACCTAGCTGGCATTTCCTCCTATCTCTATTCTGGTGAATATTAAATACAAACCTCTGGATTCTTACATAAAAGTAATCTACTGACACTAGAGAGGATGAGGATAAAGAGAAACGTAGAATAAGTAATGTCGACATGAACCTAGGCACAGGGCAGCACTATAATAACATCGTTTATCGGAAGCAGTAAAAAGTATGACAGGAATTCTGCAAACAAAAGAAAAACAATAATATATATTTTGTAGCAAAACATCTAAAAGGTCAATAAAAAAAAAATCAATAGGGCATTTGGCAGTGAAATCTTTGGTTTCTTAAAACAGAAATGTCTGCTGATGAATGTTGCTTAGAATGAATGGATTCTATTGGATAGTTCTGCTCTATGTCTACTCTGACTAATGCAGGACTAGTAAGTGAAGACAGCAGCTTGGGATGACAATACTTTTGAATTTGTTACATATTTACGCCAGTTGCCCATTACAGCCTTTAATCCCTTTGGATGTTCTTCACTATTCTAGACAGATGAATCGGTAGCTATCCTTAAAATAGCACCTTGGCTGCTCGATCTCCCTGTGCTAGGATGGTGACGCTTACACTGGCTGCTATTATTATTATGCCTGGAATCCTGAAAGCTATTTGTTAAGCTGCTTGGAAGTTTTTCAGTATAACACTTGTCCTCTGGATTATAGGTTTTCAACAGTTAACAGTCAGACAAGCCATTAAGGTTACGCTTGAAATAAAGAACTTAGTTATTGTAAGACACATGATCTATGTAGTATTAATTTTACAAATTCTATTAATTAGTTTGATTAATGTTTAATATATTTGGAATCTCCCCTATGATGTCTATGTGGTCCTATAGCTGAGACAACCCATTTTAAAGGGATACTACCCTGCTCTAATTATTTTTGCTTTAATGGTTGTGTGTATTGTAGCTGTCTTGTTGTTCCTTTTGTCACCTTTTTTTCCTTTTTGTGCTTTTTTTTACCTTAGTTGACTCTTAGTTCCCTTTTTTACCTTAGTTGACTCTTAGTTCCCTTCCTTCCTGTTTGGGGACAAGGTGAAACTACATTTTCCATCCTTCCCATGCATCTTTTTTCTTCTTCTTTTGTGTCCTCCCTTTTTTTCATCTTTGGCCTTTCCTACTCCCTTTTGGTGTCCACCCCTGGCTTGCCCTCCTTCATTACTTATTCTGCCATCTGTGTCTTTTTTCCCCCATTCCAGTTGCTGTCTTGTTCTTATTGGCTCATAACACCTGATCCACTTTTAGCCACCATGGAACAGCTTCATGCACCTGCGCATGCGCTGCGCACGATACGTAATTGGTGCAGCCCAAAATTGACATCACAGCCTAGCAGCATCATTTTTTTTCTAAAACAGTTTTTATTAAATTTTCAAACAGCAAATCGGATACATATAGTTAGAACCTCCGTAGAGGTAGCATGTTGGATATGACAATGTATACAAAGAATGGTATCCACATAAAACAGAGAAAAGAAAATACAATAATCATGAGCAACAAGTAATAGCATGTAACAGCACAGTGGTACGGTAATCTTTTGCGCCTAAAGACGGCCATATTAATAAGCAGATAGACCTCTTGCTAAATGGTTCAATAGTGTCAAATAAGGTGCAGTATCTCTTTTACAATCTTTGCTATGTTAGGTATAATACAGGGAATCTGCTTAAAGGTGAATGGACAAGCATGAGACAGTAATATTATAAAACATGTAGGTTGACTGTAAGATTAATGCCAGTGGAAATTGTACGTTAATAAAATACGTTTTCCCACAAGGCACCTAGATATCAATACAGTGTGATGATTGGATCCAACATTGCCATCGGTTGGAAAAATTGTGATATTTTCCAGCTCCCAGTGCTATAATTTTCTCGTAAGAGTATGTAGTGTTAATTTTAGATATCAGTTGATCCAATGTAGGGACATCGGAAGATTTCCAGTTAAATACTATTGCGGTTTTTGCCAAAATATAAACTATACAGTATAGATCTCTAAGATGTTGTGGTAGTTTATGTAAGTTAAGGAACAGCAAAACCGATTGTGGCGTCCATGGGACGCAACAGCCCATTATGTCTCTTAGTAAATTGTGGCATGAAGTCCAGAAGGGGTTAATCGCTTGACATTGCCACAGAATATGATAAAGAGACCTGCGTGCTCCACAATTTCGCCAGCACAGGTGAGAGGCGCCCGGGTACATAATAGACAGTCTATCCGGTGTATAATACCAGCGTAATATAGTTGTAAATGCTGATTCTATGTGTGATGAGCACTGGAAAGCGGCATGCATCGTTTTAAAAGACCGTTGCCACTCATCCACAGTGAACTCCATGCCCAGCTCCCTCTCCCAATGTTTCAGTGGATAAGATTTTACAAAAGAGTTAGATCTCAGCAGGTTGTTGTACCAAGGTTTCAGACCCTTAAGAATAGAGGTGGACAATTTTATTGCTGAGTAATTCAAGGGACTTCCAGAGGGCTGTAAGCCATGAAGGAAGTGGCGAATCTGTAGATATTTGTAGAGATCTGAATGTGGGAGATGGTATTTACTGGATATGGTTTGGAATGTGTCTAATATGTGGTCCGTGTGTAAGTCTTTAAGCGTCAGAACACCCCGCAATGTCCATCCCCTCAAATCTAGATCTGGTATGCTGGCTTGTAGAAAGGACACTGGGAGTTCCTCCATTTGTGCATTGCCCGAAGATAGTGTAATTTTAACATATGTGACCCATGCATCATAAAAAGCTTTTATGATAGGGTAATCTATTTTAAGTGGATGAATGTTCCAAAACGGTAGATACAGTAAATCTTTGGCGAGGTAGGGGAACACAGATGTGTTTTCTATTTCGACCCAGGGAAGTTCTGGTGAGCTACCCCACCAGCGTTTGAGCATAGAGGCCAGTGTTGTTATATAGTAAAAATAGATATTAGGCGAGCCCAAACCTCCATTTAATCTAGTTTTGGTGAGTATACATGACGCCAGTCTTGGTTTACCCCCTTTCCATATGTATGAAGAGAGGAGTGAATTAGCTTTAGAAAAGAATTTGTGAGGTAGAGAGATAGGAAGAGTTCGGAAAAGATAAAGGAATTTGGGAAGTAAGAACATCTTGAAAGATGCGACTCTACCAATCCACGAGACATCTGAAGAGTTCATCCTAGACACATCCGCAGTTATGGTTGTCAGTAGCGGTTCATAATTGGCACTATACAGGGATTTATGGGGAAATGACAATTTGATCCCTAAATATGGAATGTAGTCTGACCTCCACTCAAATGGGTATGCTTTTTGTAAAGAAGTTTGAGTTGACTTCAGGAGATTGATAGGCAGAGCTTGCGTCTTTGTTTCGTTGAGGTGGTAGTAAGATAGAATACCAAATTGTAGAATATTGTCCATTACCGCCGGCAGGGAGTCAAGAGGTTTTGTCAATGTCAGGATCACGTCGAGAAGAGTCAAGAGGTTTTGTCAATGTCAGGATCACGTCGTAAAGAGAGATAATGTGAACTTTGTTATGTATGTCCACTCCCGAGACTTTAGTATCGGAGCGAATTGTTTGCGCCAAAGGTTCCATGGACAATATGTACAATAGCGGGGAGAGGGGGCATCCCTGCCTGAATACGTTTGTGATTTGGAAGGGATCAGATAGTGATCCATTGGCTAAAACTCGGGCAGAAGGGGAAGAATAAAGGGCGTAAAGGGCTTTAAGAATTGGGCCAGAAAAGCCCATGTTGCCTAGAACCGAGAAGGCGTAAGACCTCCAGAGGCGATCGAACGCCTTCTCGGCGTACAACGCCACAAGCAGCGCCGACTCACCATGACGTTCCAGATAAGATAGTACGTTTAAGAGGCATCTGGTGTTGTCCGAAGCCTGGAGGCCAGCCACGAATCTGGCTTGATCAATATTAATCAACTGAGGGAGAACTAAAGAGAGGCGGGATGCAATTAGCTTAGCAAAGATTTTTATGTCCTAATTCAGGAGTGATATTGGCCTATAGTTCTGTGGTAAGTCAGATGCTTTCCCTGGTTTGGGTAAAGTAACTATGGTGGCTTGAAGATTTTCTGCGGGCAGAGATCCCTTAGTGATAGCTGATTGGCAAAACTCCTTAAGGTGCGGTGCCAATAAGGTCTTAAAATACTTGTAATATGAGTTTACAAAGCCATCAGGGCCGGGGGCTTTGTCTGTCAGGAGGGAATTAATGGTGTTTAAAATTTCTTCCAGGGTTATTTGTTCATTTAAGTGATCTAGTTGTTCGGGGGTTAACGTTGGGAGATGTAGTTTTGATAAATAATCTTGGGTTATGGAGGTCAGGTCTGGCGGGGTTTGGATGGAATCCTTTAAATTGTAGAGATGGGCATAAAATGATTTGAAGCCATTAGCGATATCTTTAGGGCTATAGAGTTTATTTTTTATTACAGGGTGCACCAGGTATGGAATGCGAGATCGAAGTTGGCGTTGTTTTAAGCGGTTAGCCAAGAGTTTGCCTGCCTTGTTGTTTTGTGAATAATATCTTGCCTGCAATTTACGGTAAGATTTGTCGTAGGACGAAAGTAATAGACACTGTAAGTCACGCCTAACGGCAGTGACCTCTGTGGCATGTTCTGGAGAAGGATCAGTTTGATTTAATTGTTCTGCTGCACAAAGGCACTGTAGGGTGTCCTCCATTAGTTGCATACGCTGTTTTTTCAAAATCGCTTCATACTTGATGCAAAAGCCCCTCATTACTGCTTTGTGACAGTTCCAAAGCAAAATTGGGTCTGATACTGAGTCTTTGTTTAGGGTGAAATAGTCTGCAAGAGCTTCAGTCAGTTTAGTAGCTTAAGTGGGATTGGACCATAAAAACGGATTACTCCGCCAGACATAAGAGGGAGGAGAGAAGCTATTGTCATTAATCTGGAGTGTCACTGCCGCATGGTCCGACCATTTAATAGTATCAATGGAGGACCCTACAGAGTGAGGTAGAACTGACGTGTCAACCAAGAACATATCAATTCTTGGGTAGGTATTATGTACCCCGGAGAGAAAAGTATATTCCCTCTCAGATGTGTGATGAACTCTCCAGAGATCATAAAGACTTTCTTCCCATAACAATTTAGAAAGTGAAGTAAAGGGTAAGCGAGTGATAGATGTGGAGTCAATGGTGGCATCAGCTACTGTGTTGAGATCTCCGCAAATGATCAGAGACCCCCAAAGGTTGTCTCGGCCATTTAAGTAAGCGTTTTAGAAATCTAAGTTGGCCTACATTAGGGGCATAGACTGATATTAAAGTGATACGTGTGTTGTTAATGGTGCGTCGCAAAATTATGTACCGACCTTGTGGATCCGCTGTGACCTCCTGGAGAGTAAAGGAGACTGTGTTTTAATTGCGATCAGAACCCCTCTGGACTTAATGCTGAAATGGGAGTGGAAAACAGATTGGTAAGCTGGATGATGAATTCGATGCGCATCTTTATCCAAAAAATTAGTCTCTTGGGCGCACAATATGTTGCATCCCAATGACTGCGCTTCTCTCTAAAGATGCGAACGTTTGTGAGGAACATTTAGACCATTCACATTTATGCTAGCTATGGTAATTACTATGACTTACTAAACAGATGTAAAATAAGCATTATATAGTAGATAGGAATCCAATATAGGAAGACAGGACGCACCTTCCAGCCAGCATGCGCCTGTCTGGAATGTTTAGATAAAGCACCAGATTGGGAACAAAGAGGTATTACCACATTTGTGCAAGAAAAACATAAAAAAATCCATATTATGGCTTATTTTTTGCGTCGCCAATTCTACTTTGCAGTGACATTAGTCATTTTACCCAAAAATGCACGGCGAAACGGAAAAAAAATCATTGTGAGACAAAATCGAAAAAACGTCATTTTGTAACTTTTGGGGGCTTCCGTTTCTACACAGTGCATATTTCGGTAAAAATTACACCTTATCATTATTCTGTAGGTCCATACGGTTAAAATGATACCCTACTTATATAGGTTTGATTTTGTCGCACTTCTGGAAAAAATCATAATTTTTTTGCACGTACGCCATTGACCATGCGGTTTAATTAATGATATATTTTTATAGTTCGGACATTTATGCACGCGGCGATACCACATATGTTTATTGTTTTTTTTTTTTACACTGTTTTATTTTTTTTATGGGAAAAGGGGGGTGATTCAAACTTTTATTAGGGAAGGGGTTAAATGACCTTTATTAACACTTTTTTTTTACCATTTTTTTTGCAGTGTTATAGGTCCCATAGGGACCTATAACACTGCACACACTGATCTCCTATGCTGATCACTGGCATGTATTAACACGCCTGTAATCAGCATTATCGGCACTTGACTGCTCCTGCCTGGATCTCAGGCACGGAGCAGTCATTCGCCGATCGTACACCGAGGAGGCAGGTAAGGGCCCTCCCGGTGTCCGGTCAGCTGTTCGGGACGCCGCGATTTCACCGTGGCGGTCCCGAACAGCCCGACTGAGGAGCCAGGTCACTTTCAGTTTCACTTTAGAAGCGGCGGTCAGCTTTGACTGCCGCTTCTAAAGGGTTAATACCGCACATCGCCGCGATCGGCGATGTGTGGTATTAGCCGCGGGTCCCGGCCGTTGATGAGCGCCGGGACCGACGCGATATGATGCAGGGTCGCGGCGCGATCCCGCTTCATATCGCGGGAGCCGGCGCAGGACGTAAATATACGTCCTGCGTCATTAAGGGGTTAAAGCCACTTGGGTACTGCTGATGCCTACTCCTGACTGCTCCTGTGTCTTTCAGGAACTACGTGACTTCATGATGCTTCTGTGCTTGGGCCTTTAATTTTAGGATTTTTGAAATACATACATACATGCTTAATTTAAATTTCAACATTTATGGTGCAATGTATGGGGTTATTAAACACTCTTGGGTAGTGTTTTTTTCAAATTTTCTGATAATTATCACAGTAATAAACTTGAATTTTCCACAATAATAACCATTACACCATTTAACGATTGTTGCGTGTGATTTTTTTAAGTAAAATATAAAAAAAAAATATGCAGAGGGATGAACTCTGCTTTTTTATTTAATAAAAAATTCTTTTATAGAAGAATGTCTTTTGGTGGTCCACCGTCCTGCATTATAGAGTCTTCTTAAACAAAGGTACAAAAAACTAAAATGGCCAGTCAGGGCTATGGAGGCGTTGCGCCTACATCTTACGGCCACATGAGCCCTGTAGGTGCTTATGAGATTAGGTCCTTTGTACCCACACGGCGGGGTCCGGGACACAAATTTTGATTGAAATTTCAAATAAAAAAATCACACATTTCAATGGTCTCCTCATGCTTCAGCCAACTCCAGGCTGCGTCATTCTGGTAATATATATAGAGCACTCGCTGTCCTAAATTTTCGTTAAAATTTTTCGGCAAAAATGTTTGTCTTTTTTATTAGGGATTGTGAAGCTTTGGTGCGTACTCATGCATCAGCCAACTCCAGCCTGTGTCATTCAGGCAATATATGGTTTACTGATGGCGCTGCTGGGCCTGGGAATTTCAAATTTTCTCATAGGTAGCACCCGCTATCCATAAGTCTTCTTCATAAATTTCTACAATTGTTTTTTTGGAGGGATTGTGAAGCCCTAGTGTGTACTCATGCATCAGCCAACTCCAGGGTGTGTCATTCATGCAACATATAGGTAGCACCCGCTGTCCTAAATATTCTTAAAATTATTTTAGAAATGGTTGTTTTTTCTTTGGGATTCTGAAGCCCTGGTGTGTACTCAATGCTGCTTCCTGCTACACTCTGTCAGCCCGTTGGTCCTGCGACAGTGTGCTACTCCGCCTCCACATCCTCCACTGTGTCTTAAGCCTCCACTGCCCGGACAAGTCTCAGTGGCCCTTCAGCATACCATGTGTGCAGGTCACGGCAGTGTCACGCTGTTCTTCACATGGTTTGCCTTGGCGAGAAGTATTGGAAGCAATGGCCGGACAGGGCAATGTAGACGTTTCGCCTAAATCTCACGGCCACATGAACCCTGTGGTGGCTTGTTGGATTATGTCCTTCGTACCCACACGCTGGGGTCCGGGACACGCAAAGGTTGTTTTAAATTTCAAATCAAAAAATGATGGCGCTGCTGGGCCTGGGTCTGGGAATTTCAAATTTTCTCATGGGTAGCACCCGCTATCCAAAATCTTTTTCAAAAATTTCTAAAATTGTGGTGTTTTTTGGGGGGGATTGTGAAGCCCTGGTGTGAACTCATGCATCAGCCAACTCCAGGCTGTGTCATTCAGGCAATATATGGGTTACTGATGCCGCTGTGGGGCCTGGGTCTGGTAATTTAAAATTTTCTCATAGGTAGCACCCGCTATCCAAAATCTTTTTCAAAAATTTCTAAAATTGTGGTGTTTTTTGGGGGGGGATTGTGAAGCCCTGGTGTGAACTCGTGCATCAGCCAACTCCAGGCTGTGTCATTCAGGCAATATATGGGTTACTGATGCCGCTGTGGGGCCTGGGTCTGGTCATTTAAAATTTTCTCATAGGTAGCACCCTCTATCCAAAATCTTTTTCAAAAATTTCTAAAATTGTGGTGTTTTATGGGGGGGATTGTGAAGCCCTGGTGTGTACTCGTGCATCAGCCAATTCCAGGCTGTGTCATTCAGGCAATATATGGGTTACTGATGCCGCTGTGGGGCCTGGGTCTGGTCATTTCAAATTTTCTCATAGGTAGCACCCGCTATCCAAAATATTTTTCAAAAATTTCTAAAATTGTGGTGTGTTTTTTTAAGGGGATTGTGAAGCCCTGGTGTGTACTCGTGCATCAGCCAACTCCAGGCTGTGTCATTCAGGGAATATATGGGTTACTGATGCTGCTGTGGGGCCTGGGTCTGGTAATTTCACATTTTCTCATAGGTAGCACCCGCTATCCAAAATATTTTTCAAAAATTTCAAAAATTGTGGTGTTTTTTGGGGGGGGGGGGATTGTGAAGCCCTGGTGTGTACTCGTGCATCAGCCAACTCCAGGCTGTGTCATTCAGGCAATATATGGGTTACTGATGCCGCTGTGGGGCCTGGGTCTGGTAATTTCAAATTTTCTCATAGGTAGCACCCGCTATCCAAAATCTTTTTCAAAAATTTCTAAAATTGTGGTGTTTTTTGGGGGGAATTGTGAAGCCCTGGTATGTACTCGTGCATCAGGCAACTCCAGCCAACTGAGCGCTCTCAATCTGAACTAACAGAAAGTGAAGGATTTGCCTGTACCCTGCAGTGGTATAACCAACCACCATCTGTGATGTCGTCAGCTTCTATACCTGAGGATGTTACATGTTCTTGGCTGATGGTGTATTAGAAGTATTACAATTATCCATACAGCAAATCTGTATTATATATGGAAATATCACAAATAACCCCTAATATAAAGTTATTATCAAAACTACCTACAAGAAGAATTCTTGTGATCCTAAGGGCTGCAGAGGAGATCTGTTCTCTACTACTGCCTACTGCCAACAGGAGATGTCTGTGCCCACAATGAGCCCTCTATGAGAGCTCCGGCATCTCTACAACCTCTCACAAAAACCAACTTACAGGACGTCACCAGCTTTTATACTTTGTAGGAATTACAAATCTTATACTTATACCACAAAAAATGTTGGTTTAATAGGTGAACGTTTTGGCCTCATGGGACATCCCTCCAGCACGAAAGGGCCGGACCATTTCATTTACCATATAATGTATTGAGAAATAGAAAAAAATATATTTGTGGGGTGGAATGAATATAGATAGATATGATATAGATAGATAGATAGATACATAGATATGAGAGATAGATAGGAGATAGAAAGACAGATAGATCAGTGTTCCCCAACTAGGGTGCCTCCAGCTGTTGTAAAACTACAACTCCCAGTATGCCCACAAAGCCAAATACAAGCTGAGAGTTGTAGTTTTACTATAGTTAGAGGCCTCTGCTGGGAAACACTGACAAGAGTTCACCTTTACCTGTCTCCCAGGCCTGCCCCCCCCCCTCCTCCTCACCCCAAAGTTACTTACCATAAAGGGCAGCATCAGGGTGGGCAGGGGGGTCTGGAGGCATTGGGTGGGTGTCCGGGCCTGTGGTGGAGGGCAGTAAGCTGAGCCCGGCCTGCAGGAAATACAGAGGAGTGAGAGCGGGAGGAGCTTATCTCTCTTCCCAGCCCCTGCACATAGCAATGGCTGCAGACTAAATGATGCTGACAGGCAGCCTGCACGGCCTGCAGAGAATGGTGTCCTGCAGAGAATGATGTCCTGCAGAGAATGGTGTCCTGCAGAGAATGATGTCCCTGGCGGTTCACACGCTGCAGGTGAGGGGACAGTGCAGCCGGGGCTGACAGCTCCTGCTCATCACTAATATAGTATCGGGAGGGGCAGCAATCTCGGGGGGGGGGGGGGGGCAATGGCCCTGTTGCCCCCCCCCCCCTGGATCCGCCACTGGGTGTAGAAGAGTGTACACGGGTAATGGAGGGATGTAGAAGAGTGTATACGGGTGACTGAGGGGTGTAGAAGAGTGTACATAGGTGAATGAGGGGCTTAGGGGTGACAGAGGGGTATAGAAGAGTGTACATGGGTAGCAGAGGGGTGTTAAAGAGTGTACATGTGTGACAGGGGATCACCAAAAAAGGGGGTACAGGAAAACTTAATGAAATAGATGCAAATTCATGCAAATTTTTTTTATTAGAGATAACAAATCAATAAAACATATATAAAAATGAAACTGGCACAGTATGATAGGAACATGGATGACAATGACAGGGGAAAGGTTGTTACATGCCTATTAAGCATAGGACTAGTAAGGAGCAGTCTATCATCAACTTATAAAGTAAAATACAAGTGTAAAAAATAACAGATAGGGAGCATAAATAATAAACCAGTATCAAAGGATGTAGAAACCTTCCCCAGGGATTGATAGCGTCCTGATTAGCCCAAGAGGTAGGGATTGGAAGAGGCTATTAGCCCAGAGGCTATTAGCCCAGGGTTTTAAATGCTTTTATGGGCCGTTTACGTATTAGATATATCTCACAATTCTTCTCTGTATTTTTTCTTTATATTTCATTTCAGTTCCGTTTGGTGAATGCTCCTTTCCTGGATTGATGTCTGCTTATTAATATTATGTATCCCTGAACCAGTACCTTGGGTATAACCTTATATAGCAATAAGCACTTTATTGAATATACTGAGCTCTAGAATAATTTTTTACGAATCCAAAAAATCTTTTATCCTAATATTATATCCATTTAATCCGTCTATATTGACTATTATATAATTTATGTAAATTCAGGTAGAAAACAGACATGGTGCACATCTACAATCTTGCATAATGATCTAATTGCTTCTCAGCATAAGTTCTGAAACTAACAGGTTGTTAGTATATACGTTTTGATCAAAAAGTACAAAGCCCACTCGCCACGTCAAGGTCACCTATTTAGAGTGGGCCCCCAACGTCCCTAGCATAAAATGGCGTGGCACTGGGCGGCGACCACCACCGCCGCGACACCAGTGCCCACAGGGGGAACGACCCACTGGCAGAGCGGCCCCAATGCAACTCAAACCAGTCCATGGGTCGCACCTCCCCGCAGACACAGCGCCACAGCAGCAACGGACGCCGCACAGCACCACACCAGTGTGAACAGGATGTTACAGCACACTTACCATGCTCTAAATAGGTGGCCTTGACGTGGCGAGTGGGCTTGTACTTTTTGATCAAAAATGTATACTAACAACCTGTTAGTTTTTGATATTATGCTGAGAAGCAATTAGATCATTATACAAGATTGTAGATGTGCGTCCATGCCTGTTTCTTCTACCTGAATTCACATTATGTTTTCTATCCCCATCTTTTTTTTTGTTTGAACATGTTGTCTGCACTCTTCCCCACCCCCTCAGTCCAACCCTATATAAGTAGTAGTTAGCTACACAAGGGCAATTTCTTTCCTAGCAGCCTCCCAGTCTGACTGGGAGAGCTTGGTAAGTGTGCTATTACACCTTGTTCCCACTGGTGTGGTGCTGTGCGGCGTCCATTGATGCCGTGGCGCCGGGTCTGTGGGAGGGTGCGGCCCATAGACTGGTTTGAGTGGCATTGGGGCCGCTCTGCCAGTGAGTCGTTCCCCCCCCCCCCCCCCCGTAGGCACTGGTGTCGCGGCGGTGGTGGTCGCCGCCCAGTGCTACGCCATTTTATGCTAGGGATGTTCGGGACCCACTCTAAATAGGTGGCCTTGACGTGTCGAGTGGGCTTGTACTTTTTGATAAAAATGTATACTAACAACCTGTTAGTTATTGATATTATGCTGAGAAGCAATTAGATCATTATACAAGATTGTAGATGTGCGACCATGCCTGTTTCTTCTACCTGAATTCGTATAATTTATGTAATTGACAATATTTATATATAGCCATCCTATTCTTGCACTTTATTTTTATGCATTTTTTGCACCTTATAGTATTTTCCCACTCATAATAATATATAGGTATTATTTTAGTCTAAATATATCTATACTGATATTTTCCAATTTGCACTGACACTTCATCCCTGGGTTTGAGACAAACACACAGGAATGGTCTATATATCGATTTCTTTTTACTATGCACTGACACTTTAATTCTATTATAATGCACATAGATATGTTCTCATATATTTCTCATAACTCTGCACTATTATTATAACTAGTAATGGTATTATATTGAGATACTGTACAAATACTGTGATTAACCTTTATTTATATACAAAATTAATACGTGTAGATGTAAGAATAAACACACTCTTCATTCATTCATTTATTTATTTACTTAGTATAACAATTTTTCATCTTTATCACATATATAATTATTTTTATTTAATGTATTAATCACAGAAATAGTTGATTGTATATTAAATATAAATTTTATTATGTATACAATTCTTTTCCTTTTCTTTTAGATGAATGTCACGGGTGGTAGGATTCACTGGCACAATATGGCACCTCTGTCACTTCACGGTTTGTGCACTTCACTTTTTCTTTATAATCCTTTTTTCTCACGTGTGTTATCACTCCTTTTCTCTTCTAATGCATGCCATCTATGACATACCTCTGTATCCTACTGCGCATGCGCTTACAATTATTAGCTATGCCTCGGCTGATGTCAGCTTGCAGTGAGTCCGGTCATGAGGCTCACAGTCACATGACCCTAGTCACAGCCCGGCCTCTCATGATGCGGCCGGGACTTGTGGCAGTGTTCTCGCGGGACCCTGCGACCACGTGACTATGTGACTTTTTTCCGGCCGGACGCACGGTGACGTGTGATACGCTGCCGCACTCATATAAACAAAGACAGGTATTGGGGCAATACTTTCGGCACCAGTTCTAAACTATAAAACCTCCAGGATTGGTTCATATCTTAGTGTACGAATGTGTATGTGATTGGTTTTGGCCGTATATAAATGGCCAGCATTGACCCGTTGGGTAAGATTTTTATATCCTTCGGTACTGGTTTACTATTTATGCTTCTTATCTGTTATTTTTTACACTTGTATTTTACTTTATAAGTTGATGATCGGCTGCTCCTTACTAGTCCTATGCTTAATATGCATGTAACAACCTTTCCCATGTCATTGTCATCCATGTTCCTATCATACTGTGCCAGTTTCATTTTTATATATGTTTTATTGATTTGTTATCTCTAATAAAGATTTTTTTTGCATGAATTTGCATCTATTTCATTAAGTTTTCCTATACCCCCTTTTTTGGTGTTCATTATTATTTATGGGTATTAGTATATTTTCCCTGTAGAGGTGACGCCTACAGGTTGATGCTTTTGGAGTAAAATGAGTGACAGGGGGCAAAGGGGGTGATAGAGGGGTGTGCATTGGTGATAGAGCAGTGTTGGGGGTGGACAGGAGTGTAGGTGGGTGACAGGAGTGTAGAAGAGTGTACATAGGTGACAGAGGGGTGTAGAGGGGTGTGCATGGATGACAGAAGGGTGTAGAAGAATGTACATGAATGACAGAGGGGTGTAGAAGAGTTTACATGGGAGACAGGGGGCAAAGGGGGTGATAGAGGGGTGTACGTTGGTGATAGAGCGGTGTTGGGGGTGGACAGAAGTGTACATGGGTGACAGGAGTGTAGATGGGTGACAGGAGTGTGGAGGAGTGTACATGTGTAACAGATGGGTGTAGAAGAGTGTACATGGGTGACTGAGGGGCCTAGGGGGTGACAGAGGGGTGTAGATGAGTGTACATGGGTAACAGAGGGGTGTAGAAGAGTGTATATGGGTGGCAGCGGGGTGTAGAAGAATGTACATGGGTGACAGGGGGCAAAGGGGGTGATAGAGGGGTGTACATTGGTGACAGAGTGGTGTTGGGGTGGACAGGAGTGTAAATGGGTGACAGGAGTGTAGAAGAGTGTACATGTGTAACAGAGGGGTGTAGAGGGGTGTACATGGGTGACAGATGGGTGTAGAAGAGTGTACATGGGTGACTGAGGGGCCTAGGGGGTGACAGAGGGGTGTAGAAGAGTGTATATGGGTGGCAGAGGGGTGTAGAAGAGTGTACATGGGTGACAGGGGGGCAAAGGGGGTGATAGAGGGGTGTACATTGGTGATAGAGCGGTGTTGGGGGTGGACAGGGGTGTAGATGGGTGACAGGAGTGTAGAAGAGTGTACATGTGTAACAGAGGGGTGTGCATGGATGACAGATGGGTGTAGAAGAGTGTACATGGGTGGCAGAGGGGTGTACATGGGTGGCAGAGGGGTGTAGGAGTGTACGTGGATGACAGGGTTGTAGAGGAGTGTACATGGGTGACAGATGGATGTAGAAGAGTGTACATAGGTGGCAGAGGGGTGTAGTGGAGTGTACATGGGTGAGAGGGGGCATAGGGGGTGACAGAGGGTTGTAGAGGAGTGTAAATGGGTGACAGAGGGGTGTAGCTGAGTGTACATGGCTGACAGATGGATGTAAAAGAGTTTATATAGGTGGCAGAGGGGTATAGTGGAGTGTACATGGGTGACAGATGGATGTAGAAGAGTGTATATAGGTGGCAGAGGTGTGTAGATGGGTGACAGAGGAGTGTAGAGGAGTGTACATGGGTGACAGAGGAGTGAAGAGGGTGACAGAGGGGTGTACATCGGTAACAGAGGGGTGTAGAAGAGTGTATATGGATGGCAGAGAGGTGTAGAAGAGTGTACATGGGTGACAGGGGGCAAAGGGGGTGATAGAGGGGTGTGTGACAGATCGGTGTTGGGGGTGGACAGCAGTGTAGATGGGTGACAGGAGTGTAGAAGAGTATACATGTGTAACAGAGGGGTGTGCATGGATGACAGATGGGTGTAGAAGAGTGTACATGGGTGGCAGAGGGGTGTACATGGGTGACAGAGGGGTGTACATGGGTGACAGAGGGGTGTAGGAGTGTACATGGATGACAGGGTTGTAGTGGAGTGTACATGGGTGACAGATGGATGTAGAAGAGTGTACATAGGTGGCAGAGGGGTGTAGAGGAGTGTACATGGGTGAGAGGGGGGCACAGGGGGTGACAGAGGGTTGTAGAGGAGTGTAAATGGGTGACAGAGGGGTGTAGCTGAGTGTACATGGCTGACAGATGGATGTAAAAGAGTTTATATAGGTGGCAGAGGGGTATAGTGAAGTGTACATGGGTGACAGAGGGGTGTAGAGGAGTGTACATGGGTGACAGAGGGGCCTAGGGGGGTGACAGAGGGGTGTACAAGAGTGACAGAGGGGTGTTTAGAAGAGTGTACAGGGGTGACAGAGGGTTGTAGAGGAGTGTACATGGGTGGCAGAGGGGAGTAGCTGAGTGTACATGGGTGACAGATGGATGT
Organism: Hyla sarda; assembly: GCF_029499605.1. Taxonomy (NCBI): domain Eukaryota; kingdom Metazoa; phylum Chordata; class Amphibia; order Anura; family Hylidae; genus Hyla; species Hyla sarda. The sequence goes on from NC_079189.1 coordinate 481,349,021, forward strand.
AGAAGAGTGTACATGGGTGCTTGAGGGGCATAGGGGGGTGACAGAGGGGTGTAGAAGAGTGTACATGGGTGACAGGGGGGCAAATGAGGTGATAGAGGGGTGTACGTTGGTGATAGAGCGGTGTTGGGGGTGGACAGGAGTGTAGATGGGTGACAGGAGTGTAGATGGGTGACAGGAGTGTAGAGGATTGTACATGTGTAACAGAGGGGTGTACATGGGTGACAGATGGGTGTAGAAGAGTTTACATGGGTGACTGAGGGGCGTAGGGGGGTGACAGAGGGGTGTAGAAGAGTACACAGCTGTCAGAGCGGTGTAGATGAGAGTACATGGGTGATAGGGGGGCATGGGGGTGACAGAAGGGTGTAGAGGAGTGTACATAGGTGACAGAAGGGTGTAGGGAGTTACAGAAGGGTGTACATGGGTGCCAGAGGGGTGTGGAAGATTGTACATGGGTGACAGGGGGCGTAGGCAGTGACATAGGGGTGTAAATGGGTAACAGAGGGGTGTGGAAGAGTGTACATGGATGACAGAGGGTTGTAGAGGAGTGTACATGTGTGACAGATGGATGTAGAAGAGTGTACATGGGTGGCAGAGGGGTGTAGAGGAGTGTACATGGGTGAGAGGGGGCATAGGGGTGACAGAGGGTTGTAGAGGAGTGTACATGGGTGACAGAGGGGTGTAGAAGAGTGTACATAGGTGGCAGAGAGGTGTAGAAGAGAGTACATGGGTGACAGGGGGGCAAAGGGGGTGTTAAAGGGGTGTACATTGGTGATAGAGCGGTGTTGGAGGTGGACAGGAGTCTACATGGGTAACAGGAGTGTAGAGGAGTGTACATGTGTAACAGAGGGGTGTAGAGGGGTGTACATGGGTGACACATGGGTGTAGAAGAGTGTATATGGGTGACTGAGGGGCCTAGGGGGGTGTCAGAGGGGTGTAGAAGAGTGTATATGGGTGGCAGAGGGGTGTAGAAGAGTGTATATGGGTGGCAGAGGGGTGTAGAAGAGTGTACATGGGTGACAGGGGGCAAAGGGGGTGTTAGAGGGGTGTACGTTGGTGATAGAGCGGTGTTGGGGTGGACAGGAGTGTAGATGGGTGACAGGAGTGTAGAAGAGTGTACATGTGTAACAGGGGTGTGCATGGATGACAGATGGGTAAAGAAGAGTGCACATGGGTGGCAGAGGGGTGTAGGAGTGTACGTGGATGACAGGGTTGTAGAGGAGTGTACATGGGTGACAGAGGGATGTAGAAGAGTGTACATGGGTGGCAGAGGGGTGTAGAGGAGTGTACATGGGTGAGAGGGGGGCATAGGGGTGACAGAGGATTGTAGAGAAGTGTACATGGGTGACAGAAGGGTGTAGCTGAGTGTACATGGGTGACAGATGGATGTAGAAGAGTGTACAAAGGTGGCAGAGAGGTGTAGAAGAGAGCACATGGGTGACAGGGAGGCAAAGGGGGTGTTAAAGGGGTGTACGTTGATGATAGAATGGTGTTGGGGGTGGACAGGAGTGTACATGGGTGACAGGAGTGTAGATGGGTGACAGGAGTGTAGAGGAGTGTACATGTGTAACAGAGGGGTGTAGAGGGATGTACATGGGTGACAGAGGGGTGTAGACGAGTGTACATGGGTGACTGAGGGGCCTAGGGGGGTGACAGAGGGGTGTAGAAGAGTGTACATGTGTAACAGAGGGGTGTGCATGGATGACAGATGGGTGTAGAAGAGTGTACATGGGTGGTAGAGGGGTGTACATGGGTGACAGGGTTGTAGAGGAGTGTACATGGGTGACAGATGGATGTAGAACAGCGTACATAGGTGGCAGAGGGGTGTAGAGGAGTGTACATGGGTGAGTGGGGGCATAGGGGGTGACAGAAGGTTGTAGAGAAGTGTACATGGGTGACAGAGAGGTGTAGCTGAGTGTACATGGGTGACAGATGGATGTAGAAGAGTGTATATAGGTGGCAGAGGTGTGTAGATGGGTGACAGAGGAGTGTAGAGGAGTGTACATGGGTGACAGAGGGGTGTAGGGGTGACAGAGGGGTGTACATGGGTGACGGAGGGGTGTAGAAGAGTGTACAGGGGTGACAGAGGGTTGTAAAGGGTTGTACATGGGTGACAGAGGGGAGTAGCTGAGTGTACATGGGTGACAGATAGATGTAGAAGAGTGTACACAGCTGGCTGAGGGGTGTAGAGGAGTGTACATGAGTGATAGGGGGGCATAGGGGGTCACAGAGGAGTGTAGAGGAGTGTACATGGGTGAGAGGTGACAGAAGGGTGTAGGGAGTTACAGAGGGGGTGTACATGGGTGACAGAGGGGTGTGGAAGAGTGTACATGGGTGACAGAGGGCGTGGGAAGTGACAGAGGGGTGTAAATGGGTGACAGACAAGTGTGCATGGGTAACAGAGGGTTGTAGAAGAGTGTACATGGATGACAGAGGGTTGTAGAGGAGTGCACATGTGTGACAGATGTATGTAGAAGAGTGTACATGGGTGGCAGAGGGGTGTAGAGGAGTGTACATGGGTGAGAGGGGGGCATAGGAGTGACAGAGGGTTGTAGAGGAGCATACATGGGTGACAGAGGGGTGTAGCTGAGTGTACATGGGTGACAGATGGATGTAGAAGAGTGTACATAGGTGGCAGAGGGGTGTAGAGGAGTGTACATGGGTGAGAGGGGGGCTTAGGGGGTGACAGAGGGGTGTAGAGGAGTGTACATAGGTGACAGAGGGGTGACAGATGAGTGTAGGGGGGTGACGGAGGGGTGTACATGGGTTTCAGAGGGGTGGACAGGCATGACATGGTGGTAACAGAAGGGTGGACAGGGGTGACAAAGGGACAGATGGGTGAATAGGGGGTGAACATGGCTGACAAGGATGTGGACAGAGGGTTGGACAATGGAAAGTGAACATGGGTGACAGGGGGATGGACAGGGGTGACATAGAGGTTGATAGGGGGTGGCCAAGGTGGACATGGATGACAGGAGGGTGGACAAGGGGGTAAAAGAGGGGTGGACAGGAGTGACAGAGAGGGGTGGACTGGGGTGACAGAGGGGTGGATAGGGGGTGGACATGGTCGACATGGATGACAGAGGGACAGGGGGGGTGGACATGAGAGATAGGGGGGGTGGACAAGAATTACAAATGAGATAAGAGGGGTGACAAAGAGACAGAGGGGTGGACATGGGTGACAGGGGGGTAGACATGGGAGACAGGGGGGGTGAACAGGGGTGACGGGGTCAGAGGGGTGAACAGGGGGTGGACATGGGTGACAGAGGGTTAGACTGGAGGTGGTCAGAGGGGTGGACGGGGTGGTTAGACATGAGTTGTACAGGGGATGGACAGGGGTGACAGAGGGGTGGCCAATGTGGACATGAATGACGGGGGGTGGACATGGAAGATAGGGGGTAAACAAGGGGGTGGACAAGGATAACAAGAGGGGTGACAAAGGGACAGACGGGTGAATAGGGGGGTGGACATGGGTGACAGGGAAGACTGGGAGGTGGACAAGGCGGACATGGATGATAGGGGGGTGGACATGGGTGACGGGAGATGGACATGGGTAACCGGGGAGGTGGACATGGGTGACGGTGGGAAGTGGACATGGGTGATGGGGGGAGTGGACATGGGTGACGGGGGGTGGACATGGGTGACTGGGGGTGGACATGGGTGACAGGGGGGTGGACATGGGTGACAGGGGGGGTGGACATGGGTGACGGGGGGTGGACATGGGTGACGGGGGGCTGGACATGGGTGACGGGAGGGGTGGACATGGGTGATGGGGTGAGTGGACATGACATGGGTGACGGGGGGAGTGGACATGGGTGACGGGGGGTGGACATGGGTGACGGGGGGTTGACATGGATGACAGGGGGTGGACATGGGTGATGGGGGGTGGACATGGGTGACGGAGGGGATGACATGGATGACAGGGGGTGGACATGGCTAACGGGGGGGGCAGGGTTGGGCAGGGTTGAAATGGGGTTACAGAGGGGTGGAAAGGGAACAGAACCTTAAGCAAGCCGTAACGGGAATCCAGCGCAGCTTGCAGTTCCACGGCATCTTCCCCTCTTTGGTGTAGCAGGGCACCATTTTCCACTCACTGCACCGCAGGGGGGAGGGGGACGCTGAGAGACACCATGTGCGCACTCAGACTTCCCTTCCCCCTGCGGCATTGTGAGTCATAGGCACGCAGGCCAGGGCGGGAAATTTAAAAAAGAAAAAAAAGAAGAAAAATTCACGGCAAAATCCGACCGCACCCGGGTTGCGAATCACTGGTTTAGACAGTTATACAAGCAGTAATACCAAATGTTCTAAATATTTTTTTACATTTTGTTTTTTTTCATGAAAAACTAGCCAAAACAAGTACCCCAGAAGTGGGTCAGGGTCAACAATACAGAAAACCATTAATCAAAGGGACATGTCCGAGGTCACTAATCCCCTTAATTCAATTCCCACCCCTAGAACATAGCTTTTATTAATCACATATAAAATATATGAAATTGTGAGTCACTTTAAAATCATAGTCTCTTAGTGTGGTATTTATATATATATATATATATATATATATATATACATATATAAAGATATCACTATATAAATTACTTAAAAATTATAATATACAAGTCAAAATACCACACTAAGAGACTGTGATTTTAAAGTGACTCACAATTTGCTATATTTTATATGTGCTTAATAAAAGCTATGTTTTAGGGGTGGGAATTGAATAAGGAGATTAGTGACCTCGGACATGTCCCTTGGTCAATGGCTTTCTGTTCTCTCCTTTTTATGGAAAGAGGGGTGATTTTATATTTTATTGGTGGAGGGGCTTTTACATCATTTTTTATTTTTCATTTTTTAAGTCACCATTGGGGACTATTATATGTGATCATTAGATTGCCTTCACTGTATAATGCTGTGTCTATTGCATAGCATTATGCAGGGTCATCAGTGGAGGGAACGTAATGGTGAAACAAGTCGGACCCATGGAGGCCGAACAACTTACAGGACTCTAAGAATCTGCTGCTGACGTCTTGGGGCCAGAATCCTCCTGACACCTATTAAGGACTTTTTGCCCTAAATGGCATGTCTTTCTATATACAGTGCTAGAGAATATATCGGCACATAAAACAAGGAAACCCAAGTAATAAAATATATTTATTTAGATAGAAAAGTAACATGGAAGCGGCATCACACAGGACAACAGGTGCCAGCAGATCCTGAGTCCATGCCATGCGGCATCAAGCAAGTCTTTTCCAGGCCACCATCTTCCAACCTCTCAGGGAAGGACTCCACTCTCAGCTCGCTCTGGCAGTGTGAGCTGCAAATAATAAATCCCCCTCAGCTGGTGAAGCAGGCTGTCTTTAAGGCCAACAAAAGGCGGCCCACCCTACACTTGGCCATTCCCAGTAAGAGTGGTCCCAGATTGGCCTTCCAGCCACACTACAGCCACAGTGTCAGTCTGAATCACAGCACAGACACTGAATAAATACCGGCTCTTACTTCACCAAGGCCAGGATCCTTGGTGACACATATCGCCCATCAACCACCATGCCTTTCACCTTCTCATAATAGATTGATATGAGATAGATAGATAGATAGATAGATCTATCCATCCATTTTTTTGGGGGGGGAGGGGGAGGGGGGGGGGAGTCTTTTCCAGTGGGAAGATGGGGTTCCTAGTCTGATGGTATTGTGTCCTCTGCTGAATATAGGTCTACTGTAACAAAGTCACATGTAGATGCTTCATCTGGCGTCACGTCATCTTGTTGATCCTCTAGTTCTCCATCTAATAGAGGCACTGTCAAGGGATCAACACTCACGACGCTCTCAGCTTCTATCATGTTCCTCTTAGATGTTGTAGTAAGAACCTACGAAGTGAAAGAAGAGCCGGACATGTTGTAACCATTCATATTCACTGACATATAAAGGCCCCAGACACAACAAAGCTGCTACATGTGAACAAGACCTTGTAAATCTGGATTTCATATACTGACCGGGAAGTCCCAATACAGCAGTATCTGGCTTATACAGGAGCAGACCAATACGACCCACTCCAGGATGGTCAGAGTAATTCGGGAAGACTGAAAATAAAACAAAAATATACATTTGACTTTGTCCATTTTGGTCTTCCCCTTTATTCACCAATTTAGTGTTGCTCGCGAATATTCGCAATTCGAATATTGTTCGCGAATATCGCATATTCGCGAATTCGCGAATTTCGCGAATATAGCGCTATATATTCGTAATTATGAATATTCATTTTTTTTTATTTTTTATTTTTTATTTTTCTTCACAGTACACATCACTGTGATCATCCCTCTCTGCCTCCAGCTTGTGTGGTGTAAAGAAGGCTCTAATACTACTGTGTGAGACTGGCGTGCGAAAATTCGCATATGCGAAAATTCGCATATGCAAATGTTCCCATATGCGAATTTCCGAGCATGCTAATTTTTTATATGCTAATTTTCACATATGTTAATTTTCGCATACGCGAATTTACGCATATGCGAAAATAAAACGAGAATATAACGAATATGCGAATATTCGCGAATATATGACGAATATTCGTCCATATATTCGCGAATATTCGCGAATTCAAATATGGCCTATGCCGCTCAACACTATTCACCATGCAATGGTGGGAATTTCTGGGAATGGGATCCCATAACCATGGGAAGAAGTTCGCCCTGTGTGGTAGAATATACGTACCTGTGTGCAGTACTTGCTTCTACAGGTATATAATGCCGTCATTTTACAGGATAGCCCTGAAAGGAGGATGTATATAGGAAAATAACCTCAACCCTGCAGAATGGGGTCATATTTTACTAGAAAAACACTGATCATGATCAGAAGTGACAAGATAACCCAGCTCCACCACCATCAATGGCAAAGGACAGAACCTAAAAAGTCATTATGGTGTCTGAAAGGATTTACTGGAGTTTCCTTTAATCCCATAACATAACATAGTGAATTGTAAAGGATACGGCTAATGTTAGCCAGCAAGATGGTCACCGACAGCACCGTGGTGGTAAGGTGCCTACATCTGCGGTCCTTGGAGCCTGGGTATAGCTGAGTTGCCACAGATATACCACCGTATATGACGGTACTGGATAAAACTGCCAGGTAGCTATCATTGAGCATTGCTGAATCCTAGAGGAAAACAAAGAAAATATGGCATTTCACAATATACATATCCTGTCCTAGATGACCTATCATCAGACAACACATAGAGCTCCATATCATTATACACCATTAGCAGATATATGATTGTCCTGGATACATGGCCCCAGCTGTGCTGCTCTTCTCCTGGGTAAGGGGGCTTCATAGGTGACCAGCTAAGGGGCCCGAAAACCACAGAATCTGTATAAACAAACCTGTATCAATGGGGTTATCATGTTCTTTGTACATGGGTGACAGAGGGGCCTAGGGGGTGACAGAGGGGTGTACAAGGGTGACAGAGGGGTGTAGAAGAGTGTACAGGGGTGACAGAGGGTTGTAGAGGAGTGTACAGGGGTGGCAGAGGGGAGTAGCTGAGTGTACATGGGTGACAGATGGATATAGAAGAGTGTACATGGGTGCCTGAGGGGCATAGGGGGGTGACAGAGGGGTGTAGAAGAGTGTACATGGGTGACAGGGGGGCAAATGAGGTGATAGAGGGGTGTACGTTGGTGATAGAGCGGTGTTGGGGGTGGACAGGAGTGTAGATGGGTGACAGGAGTGTAGATGGGTGACAGGAGTGTAGAGGATTGTACATGTGTAACAGAGGGGTGTACATGGGTGACAGATGGGTGTAGAAGAGTTTACATGGGTGACTGAGGGGCATAGGGGGGTGACAGAGGGGTGTAGAAGAGTACACAGCTGGCAGAGGGGTGTAGATGAGAGTACATGGGTGATAGGGGGGCATAGGGGGTGACAGAAGGGTGTAGAGGAGTGTACATAGGTGACAGAAGGGTGTAGGGAGTTACAGAAGGGTGTACATGGGTGCCAGAGGGGTGTGGAAGATTGTACATGAGTGACAGGGGGCATAGGCAGTGACATAGGGGTGTAAATGGGTAACAGAGGGGTGTGGAAGAGTGTACATGGATGACAGAGGGTTGTAGAGGAGTGTACATGTGTGACAGATGGATGTAGAAGAGTGTACATGGGTGGCAGAGGGGTGTAGAGGAGTGTACATGGGTGAGAGGGGGCATAGGGGTGACAGAGGGTTGTAGAGGAGTGTACATGGGTGACAGAGGGGTGTAGCTGAGTGTACATGGGTGACAGATGGATGTAGAAGAGTGTACATAGGTGGCAGAGAGGTGTAGAAGAGAGTACATGGGTGACAGGGGGGCAAAGGGGGTGTTAAAGGGGTGTACGTTGGTGATAGAGCGGTGTGAGAGGTGGACAGGAGTCTACATGGGTAACAGGAGTGTAGAGGAGTGTACATGTGTAACAGAGGGGTGTAGAGGGGTGTACATGGGTGACAGATGGGTGTAGAAGAGTGTACATGGGTGACTGAGGGGCCTAGGGGGGTGTCAGAGGGGTGTAGAAGAGTGTATATGGGTGGCAGAGGGGTGTAGAAGAGTGTACATGGGTGACAGGGGGCAAAGGGGGTGTTAGAGGGGTGTATGTTGGTGATAGAGCGGTGTTGGAGGTGGACAGGAGTCTACATAGGTAACAGGAGTGTAGAGGAGTGTACATGTGTAACAGAGGGGTGTAGAGGGGTGTACATGGGTGACAGATGGGTGTAGAAGAGTGTACATGGGTGACTGAGGGGCCTAGGGGGGTGTCAGAGGGGTGTAGAAGAGTGTATATGGGTGGCAGAGGGGTGTAGAAGAGTGTACATGGGTGACAAGGGGCAAAGGGGGTGTTAGAGGGGTGTACGTTGGTGATAGAGCGGTGTTGGGGTGGACAGGAGTGTAGATGGGTGACAGGAGTGTAGAAGAGTGTACATGTGTAACAGAGGGGTGTGCATGGATGACAGATGGGTAAAGAAGAGTGTACATGGGTGGCAGAGGGGTGTACATGGGTGACAGAGGGGTGTACATGGGTGACAGAGGGGTGTAGGAGTGTACGTGGATGACAGGGTTGTAGAGGAGTGTACATGGGTGACAGAGGGATGTAGAAGAGTGTACATGGGTGGCAGAGGGGTGTAGAGGAGTGTACATGGGTGAGAGGGGGGCATAGGGGTGACAGAGGATTGTAGAGAAGTGTACATGGGTGACAGAAGGGTGTAGCTGAGTGTACATGGGTGACAGATGGATGTAGAAGAGTGTACAAAGGTGGCAGAGAGGTGTAGAAGAGAGCACATGGGTGACAGGGAGGCAAAGGGGGTGTTAAAGGGGTGTTCGTTGGTGATAGAGTGGTGTTGGGGGTGGACAGGAGTGTACATGGGTGACAGGAGTGTACATGGGTGACAGGAGTGTAGAGGAGTGTACATGTGTAACAGAGGGGTGTAGAGGGATGTACATGGGTGACAGAGGGGTGTAGACGAGTGTACATGGGTGACTGAGGGGCCTAGGGGGGTGACAGAGGGGTGTAGAAGAGTGTACATGTGTAACAGAGGGGTGTGCATGGATGACAGATGGGTGTAGAAGAGTGTACATGGGTGGTAGAGGGGTGTACATGGGTGACAGGGTTGTAGAGGAGTGTACATGGGTGACATATGGATGTAGAACAGCGTACATAGGTGGCAGAGGGGTGTAGAGGAGTGTACATGGGTGAGTGGGGGCATAGGGGGTGACAGAGGGTTGTAGAGAAGTGTACATGGGTGACAGAGAGGTGTAGCTGAGTGTACATGGGTGACAGATGGATGTAGAAGAGTGTATATAGGTGGCAGAGGTGTGTAGATGGGTGACAGAGGAGTGTAGAGGAGTGTACATGGGTGACAGAGGGGTGTAGGGGTGACAGAGGGGTGTACATGGGTGACGGAGGGGTGTAGAAGAGTGTACAGGGGTGACAGAGGGTTGTAAAGGGTTGTACATGGGTGACAGAGGGGAGTAGCTGAGTGTACATGGGTGACAGATAGATGTAGAAGAGTGTACACAGCTGGCTGAGGGGTGTAGAGGAGTATACATGAGTGATAGGGGGGCATAGGGGGTGACAGAGGAGTGTAGAGGAGTGTACATAGGTGACAGAAGGGTGTAGGGAGTTACAGAGGGGGTGTACATGGGTGACAGAGGGGTGTGGAAGAGTGTACATGGGTGACAGAGGGCGTGGGAAGTGACAGAGGGGTGTAAATGGGTGACAGACAAGTGTGCATGGGTAACAGAGGGTTGTAGAAGAGTGTACATGGATGACAGAGGGTTGTAGAGGAGTGCACATGTGTGACAGATGTATGTAGAAGAGTGTACATGGGTGGCAGAGGGGTGTAGAGGAGTGTACATGGGTGAGAGGGGGGCATAGGAGTGACAGAGGGTTGTAGAGGAGCATACATGGGTGACAGAGGGGTGTAGCTGAGTGTACATGGGTGACAGATGGATGTAGAAGAGTGTACATAGGTGGCAGAGGGGTGTAGAGGAGTGTACATGGGTGAGAGGGGGGCATAGGGGGTGACAGAGGGGTGTAGAGGAGTGTACATAGGTGACAGAGGGGTGACAGATGAGTGTAGGGGGGTGACGGAGGGGTGTACATGGGTTTCAGAGGGGTGGACAGGCATGACATGGTGGTAACAGAAGGGTGGACAGGGGTGACAAAGGGACAGATGGGTGAATAGGGGGTGAACATGGCTGACAAGGATGTGGACAGAGGGTTGGACAATGGAAAGTGAACATGGGTGACAGGGGGATGGACAGGGGTGACATAGAGGTTGATAGGGGGTGGCCAAGGTGGACATGGATGACAGGAGGGTGGACAAGGGGGTAAAAGAGGGGTGGACAGGAGTGACAGAGAGGGGTGGACTGGGGTGACAGAGGGGTGGATAGGGGGTGGACCTGGTCGACATGGATGACAGAGGGACAGGGGGGGTGGACATGAGAGATAGGGGGGGTGGACAAGAATTACAAATGAGATAAGAGGGGTGACAAAGAGACAGAGGGGTGGACATGGGTGACAGGGGGGTAGACATGGGAGACAGGGGGGGTGAACAGGGGTGACGGGGTCAGAGGGGTGAACAGGGGGTGGACATGGGTGACAGAGGGTTAGACTGGAGGTGGTCAGAGGGGTGGACGGGGTGGTTAGACATGAGTTGTACAGGGGATGGACAGGGGTGACAGAGGGGTGGCCAATGTGGACATGAATGACGGGGGGTGGACATGGAAGACGGGGGTAAACAAGGGGGTGGACAAGGATAACAAGAGGGGTGACAAAGGGACAGACGGGTGAATAGGGGGGTGGACATGGGTGACAGGGAAGACTGGGAGGTGGACAAGGCGGACATGGATGATAGGGGGGTGGACATGGGTGACGGGAGATGGACATGGGTAACCGGGGAGGTGGACATGGGTGACGGTGGGAAGTGGACATGGGTGATGGGGGGAGTGGACATGGGTGACAGGGGGTGGACATGGGTGACTGGGGGTGGACATGGGTGACAGGGGGGTGGACATGGGTGACAGGGGGGGTGGACATGGGTGACGGGGGGTGGACATGGGTGACGGGGGGCTGGACATGGGTGACGGGAGGGGTGGACATGGGTGATGGGGTGAGTGGACATGACATGGGTGACGGGGGGAGTGGACATGGGTGACGGGGGGTGGACATGGGTGACGGGGGGTTGACATGGATGACAGGGGGTGGACATGGGTGATGGGGGGTGGACATGGGTGACGGAGGGGATGACATGGATGACAGGGGGTGGACATGGCTAACGGGGGGGGCAGGGTTGGGCAGGGTTGAAATGGGGTTACAGAGGGGTGGAAAGGGAACAGAACCTTAAGCAAGCCGTAACGGGAATCCAGCGCAGCTTGCAGTTCCACGGCATCTTCCCCTCTTTGGTGTAGCAGGGCACCATTTTCCACTCACTGCACCGCAGGGGGGAGGGGGACGCTGAGAGACACCATGTGCGCACTCAGACTTCCCTTCCCCCTGCGGCATTGTGAGTCATAGGCACGCAGGCCAGGGCGGGAAATTTAAAAAAGAAAAAAAAGAAGAAAAATTCACGGCAAAATCCGACCGCACCCGGGTTGCGAATCACTGGTTTAGACAGTTATACAAGCAGTAATACCAAATGTTCTAAATATTTTTTTACATTTTGTTTTTTTTCATGAAAAACTAGCCAAAACAAGTACCCCAGAAGTGGGTCAGGGTCAACAATACAGAAAACCATTAATCAAAGGGACATGTCCGAGGTCACTAATCCCCTTAATTCAATTCCCACCCCTAGAACATAGCTTTTATTAATCACATATAAAATATATGAAATTGTGAGTCACTTTAAAATCATAGTCTCTTAGTGTGGTATTTATATATATATATATATATATATATATATATATATATATATATATATATATATATACATATATAAAGATATCACTATATAAATTACTTAAAAATTATAATATACAAGTCAAAATACCACACTAAGAGACTGTGATTTTAAAGTGACTCACAATTTGCTATATTTTATATGTGCTTAATAAAAGCTATGTTTTAGGGGTGGGAATTGAATAAGGAGATTAGTGACCTCGGACATGTCCCTTGGTCAATGGCTTTCTGTTCTCTCCTTTTTATGGAAAGAGGGGTGATTTTATATTTTATTGGTGGAGGGGCTTTTACATCATTTTTTATTTTTCATTTTTTAAGTCACCATTGGGGACTATTATATGTGATCATTAGATTGCCTTCACTGTATAATGCTGTGTCTATTGCATAGCATTATGCAGGGTCATCAGTGGAGGGAACGTAATGGTGAAACAAGTCGGACCCATGGAGGCCGAACAACTTACAGGACTCTAAGAATCTGCTGCTGACGTCTTGGGGCCAGAATCCTCCTGACACCTATTAAGGACTTTTTGCCCTAAATGGCATGTCTTTCTATATACAGTGCTAGAGAATATATCGGCACATAAAACAAGGAAACCCAAGTAATAAAATATATTTATTTAGATAGAAAAGTAACATGGAAGCGGCATCACACAGGACAACAGGTGCCAGCAGATCCTGAGTCCATGCCATGCGGCATCAAGCAAGTCTTTTCCAGGCCACCATCTTCCAACCTCTCAGGGAAGGACTCCACTCTCAGCTCGCTCTGGCAGTGTGAGCTGCAAATAGTAAATCCCCCTCAGCTGGTGAAGCAGGCTGTCTTTAAGGCCAACAAAAGGCGGCCCACCCTACACTTGGCCATTCCCAGTAAGAGTGGTCCCAGATTGGCCTTCCAGCCACACTACAGCCACAGTGTCAGTCTGAATCACAGCACAGACACTGAATAAATACCGGCTCTTACTTCACCAAGGCCAGGATCCTTGGTGACACATATCGCCCATCAACCACCATGCCTTTCACCTTCTCATAATAGATTGATATGAGATAGATAGATAGATAGATAGATCTATCCATCCATTTTTTTTGGGGGGGAGGGGGAGGGGGGGGGGAGTCTTTTCCAGTGGGAAGATGGGGTTCCTAGTCTGATGGTATTGTGTCCTCTGCTGAATATAGGTCTACTGTAACAAAGTCACATGTAGATGCTTCATCTGGCGTCACGTCATCTTGTTGATCCTCTAGTTCTCCATCTAATAGAGGCACTGTCAAGGGATCAACACTCACGACGCTCTCAGCTTCTATCATGTTCCTCTTAGATGTTGTAGTAAGAACCTACGAAGTGAAAGAAGAGCCGGACATGTTGTAACCATTCATATTCACTGACATATAAAGGCCCCAGACACAACAAAGCTGCTACATGTGAACAAGACCTTGTAAATCTGGATTTCATATACTGACCGGGAAGTCCCAATACAGCAGTATCTGGCTTATACAGGAGCAGACCAATACGACCCACTCCAGGATGGTCAGAGTAATTCGGGAAGACTGAAAATAAAACAAAAATATACATTTGACTTTGTCCATTTTGGTCTTCCCCTTTATTCACCAATTTAGTGTTGCTCGCGAATATTCGCAATTCGAATATTGTTCGCGAATATCGCATATTCGCGAATTCGCGAATTTCGCGAATATAGCGCTATATATTCGTAATTATGAATATTCATTTTTTTTTATTTTTTATTTTTTTTTTTTCTTCACAGTACACATCACAGTGATCATCCCTCTCTGCCTCCAGCTTGTGTGGTGTAAAGAAGGCTCTAATACTACTGTGTGAGACTGGCGTGCGAAAATTCGCATATGCGAAAATTCGCATATGCAAATGTTCCCATATGCGAATTTCCGAGCATGCTAATTTTTTATATGCTAATTTTCACATATGTTAATTTTCGCATAAGCGAATTTACGCATATGCGAAAATAAAACGAGAATATAACGAATATGCGAATATTCGCGAATATATGACGAATATTCGTCCATATATTCGCGAATATTCGCGAATTCAAATATGGCCTATGCCGCTCAACACTATTCACCATGCAGTGGTGGGAATTTCTGGGAATGGGATCCCATAACCATGGGAAGAAGTTCGCCCTGTGTGGTAGAATATACGTACCTGTGTGCAGTACTTGCTTCTACAGGTATATAATGCCGTCATTTTACAGGATAGCCCTGAAAGGAGGATGTATATAGGAAAATAACCTCAACCCTGCAGAATGGGGTCATATTTTACTAGAAAAACACTGATCATGATCAGAAGTGACAAGATAACCCAGCTCCACCACCATCAATGGCAAAGGACAGAACCTAAAAAGTCATTATGGTGTCTGAAAGGATTTACTGGAGTTTCCTTTAATCCCATAACATAACATAGTGAATTGTAAAGGATACGGCTAATGTTAGCCAGCAAGATGGTCACCGACAGCACCGTGGTGGTAAGGTGCCTACATCTGCGGTCCTTGGAGCCTGGGTATAGCTGAGTTGCCACAGATATACCACCGTATATGACGGTACTGGATAAAACTGCCAGGTAGCTATCATTGAGCATTGCTGAATCCTAGAGGAAAACAAAGAAAATATGGCATTTCACAATATACATATCCTGTCCTAGATGACCTATCATCAGACAACACATAGAGCTCCATATCATTATACACCATTAGCAGATATATGATTGTCCTGGATACATGGCCCCAGCTGTGCTGCTCTTCTCCTGGGTAAGGGGGCTTCATAGGTGACCAGCTAAGGGGCCCGAAAACCACAGAATCTGTATAAACAAACCTGTATCAATGGGGTTATCATGTTCTTTGTACATGGGTGACAGAGGGGCCTAGGGGGTGACAGAGGGGTGTACAAGGGTGACAGAGGGGTGTAGAAGAGTGTACAGGGGTGACAGAGGGTTGTAGAGGAGTGTACAGGGGTGGCAGAGGGGAGTAGCTGAGTGTACATGGGTGACAGATGGATATAGAAGAGTGTACATGGGTGCCTGAGGGGCATAGGGGGGTGACAGAGGGGTGTAGAAGAGTGTACATGGGTGACAGGGGGGCAAATGAGGTGATAGAGGGGTGTACGTTGGTGATAGAGCGGTGTTGGGGGTGGACAGGAGTGTAGATGGGTGACAGGAGTGTAGATGGGTGACAGGAGTGTAGAGGATTGTACATGTGTAACAGAGGGGTGTACATGGGTGACAGATGGGTGTAGAAGAGTTTACATGGGTGACTGAGGGGCATAGGGGGGTGACAGAGGGGTGTAGAAGAGTACACAGCTGGCAGAGGGGTGTAGATGAGAGTACATGGGTGATAGGGGGGCATAGGGGGTGACAGAAGGGTGTAGAGGAGTGTACATAGGTGACAGAAGGGTGTAGGGAGTTACAGAAGGGTGTACATGGGTGCCAGAGGGGTGTGGAAGATTGTACATGAGTGACAGGGGGCATAGGCAGTGACATAGGGGTGTAAATGGGTAACAGAGGGGTGTGGAAGAGTGTACATGGATGACAGAGGGTTGTAGAGGAGTGTACATGTGTGACAGATGGATGTAGAAGAGTGTACATGGGTGGCAGAGGGGTGTAGAGGAGTGTACATGGGTGAGAGGGGGCATAGGGGTGACAGAGGGTTGTAGAGGAGTGTACATGGGTGACAGAGGGGTGTAGCTGAGTGTACATGGGTGACAGATGGATGTAGAAGAGTGTACATAGGTGGCAGAGAGGTGTAGAAGAGAGTACATGGGTGACAGGGGGGCAAAGGGGGTGTTAAAGGGGTGTACGTTGGTGATAGAGCGGTGTGAGAGGTGGACAGGAGTCTACATGGGTAACAGGAGTGTAGAGGAGTGTACATGTGTAACAGAGGGGTGTAGAGGGGTGTACATGGGTGACAGATGGGTGTAGAAGAGTGTACATGGGTGACTGAGGGGCCTAGGGGGGTGTCAGAGGGGTGTAGAAGAGTGTATATGGGTGGCAGAGGGGTGTAGAAGAGTGTACATGGGTGACAGGGGGCAAAGGGGGTGTTAGAGGGGTGTATGTTGGTGATAGAGCGGTGTTGGAGGTGGACAGGAGTCTACATAGGTAACAGGAGTGTAGAGGAGTGTACATGTGTAACAGAGGGGTGTAGAGGGGTGTACATGGGTGACAGATGGGTGTAGAAGAGTGTACATGGGTGACTGAGGGGCCTAGGGGGGTGTCAGAGGGGTGTAGAAGAGTGTATATGGGTGGCAGAGGGGTGTAGAAGAGTGTACATAGGTGACAAGGGGCAAAGGGGGTGTTAGAGGGGTGTACGTTGGTGATAGAGCGGTGTTGGGGTGGACAGGAGTGTAGATGGGTGACAGGAGTGTAGAAGAGTGTACATGTGTAACAGAGGGGTGTGCATGGATGACAGATGGGTAAAGAAGAGTGTACATGGGTGGCAGAGGGGTGTACATGGGTGACAGAGGGGTGTACATGGGTGACAGAGGGGTGTAGGAGTGTACGTGGATGACAGGGTTGTAGAGGAGTGTACATGGGTGACAGAGGGATGTAGAAGAGTGTACATGGGTGGCAGAGGGGTGTAGAGGAGTGTACATGGGTGAGAGGGGGGCATAGGGGTGACAGAGGATTGTAGAGAAGTGTACATGGGTGACAGAAGGGTGTAGCTGAGTGTACATGGGTGACAGATGGATGTAGAAGAGTGTACAAAGGTGGCAGAGAGGTGTAGAAGAGAGCACATGGGTGACAGGGAGGCAAAGGGGGTGTTAAAGGGGTGTTCGTTGGTGATAGAGTGGTGTTGGGGGTGGACAGGAGTGTACATGGGTGACAGGAGTGTACATGGGTGACAGGAGTGTAGAGGAGTGTACATGTGTAACAGAGGGGTGTAGAGGGATGTACATGGGTGACAGAGGGGTGTAGACGAGTGTACATGGGTGACTGAGGGGCCTAGGGGGGTGACAGAGGGGTGTAGAAGAGTGTACATGTGTAACAGAGGGGTGTGCATGGATGACAGATGGGTGTAGAAGAGTGTACATGGGTGGTAGAGGGGTGTACATGGGTGACAGGGTTGTAGAGGAGTGTACATGGGTGACATATGGATGTAGAACAGCGTACATAGGTGGCAGAGGGGTGTAGAGGAGTGTACATGGGTGAGTGGGGGCATAGGGGGTGACAGAGGGTTGTAGAGAAGTGTACATGGGTGACAGAGAGGTGTAGCTGAGTGTACATGGGTGACAGATGGATGTAGAAGAGTGTATATAGGTGGCAGAGGTGTGTAGATGGGTGACAGAGGAGTGTAGAGGAGTGTACATGGGTGACAGAGGGGTGTAGGGGTGACAGAGGGGTGTACATGGGTGACGGAGGGGTGTAGAAGAGTGTACAGGGGTGACAGAGGGTTGTAAAGGGTTGTACATGGGTGACAGAGGGGAGTAGCTGAGTGTACATGGGTGACAGATAGATGTAGAAGAGTGTACACAGCTGGCTGAGGGGTGTAGAGGAGTATACATGAGTGATAGGGGGGCATAGGGGGTGACAGAGGAGTGTAGAGGAGTGTACATAGGTGACAGAAGGGTGTAGGGAGTTACAGAGGGGGTGTACATGGGTGACAGAGGGGTGTGGAAGAGTGTACATGGGTGACAGAGGGCGTGGGAAGTGACAGAGGGGTGTAAATGGGTGACAGACAAGTGTGCATGGGTAACAGAGGGTTGTAGAAGAGTGTACATGGATGACAGAGGGTTGTAGAGGAGTGCACATGTGTGACAGATGTATGTAGAAGAGTGTACATGGGTGGCAGAGGGGTGTAGAGGAGTGTACATGGGTGAGAGGGGGGCATAGGAGTGACAGAGGGTTGTAGAGGAGCATACATGGGTGACAGAGGGGTGTAGCTGAGTGTACATGGGTGACAGATGGATGTAGAAGAGTGTACATAGGTGGCAGAGGGGTGTAGAGGAGTGTACATGGGTGAGAGGGGGGCATAGGGGGTGACAGAGGGGTGTAGAGGAGTGTACATAGGTGACAGAGGGGTGACAGATGAGTGTAGGGGGGTGACGGAGGGGTGTACATGGGTTTCAGAGGGGTGGACAGGCATGACATGGTGGTAACAGAAGGGTGGACAGGGGTGACAAAGGGACAGATGGGTGAATAGGGGGTGAACATGGCTGACAAGGATGTGGACAGAGGGTTGGACAATGGAAAGTGAACATGGGTGACAGGGGGATGGACAGGGGTGACATAGAGGTTGATAGGGGGTGGCCAA
Organism: Hyla sarda; assembly: GCF_029499605.1. NCBI lineage: Eukaryota > Metazoa > Chordata > Amphibia > Anura > Hylidae > Hyla > Hyla sarda. The sequence goes on from NC_079189.1 coordinate 481,367,680, forward strand.
GGTGGACATGGATGACAGGAGGGTGGACAAGGGGGTAAAAGAGGGGTGGACAGGAGTGACAGAGAGGGGTGGACTGGGGTGACAGAGGGGTGGATAGGGGGTGGACCTGGTCGACATGGATGACAGAGGGACAGGGGGGGTGGACATGAGAGATAGGGGGGGTGGACAAGAATTACAAATGAGATAAGAGGGGTGACAAAGAGACAGAGGGGTGGACATGGGTGACAGGGGGGTAGACATGGGAGACAGGGGGGGTGAACAGGGGTGACGGGGTCAGAGGGGTGAACAGGGGGTGGACATGGGTGACAGAGGGTTAGACTGGAGGTGGTCAGAGGGGTGGACGGGGTGGTTAGACATGAGTTGTACAGGGGATGGACAGGGGTGACAGAGGGGTGGCCAATGTGGACATGAATGACGGGGGGTGGACATGGAAGACGGGGGTAAACAAGGGGGTGGACAAGGATAACAAGAGGGGTGACAAAGGGACAGACGGGTGAATAGGGGGGTGGACATGGGTGACAGGGAAGACTGGGAGGTGGACAAGGCGGACATGGATGATAGGGGGGTGGACATGGGTGACGGGAGATGGACATGGGTAACCGGGGAGGTGGACATGGGTGACGGTGGGAAGTGGACATGGGTGATGGGGGGAGTGGACATGGGTGACAGGGGGTGGACATGGGTGACTGGGGGTGGACATGGGTGACAGGGGGGTGGACATGGGTGACAGGGGGGGTGGACATGGGTGACGGGGGGTGGACATGGGTGACGGGGGGCTGGACATGGGTGACGGGAGGGGTGGACATGGGTGATGGGGTGAGTGGACATGACATGGGTGACGGGGGGAGTGGACATGGGTGACGGGGGGTGGACATGGGTGACGGGGGGTTGACATGGATGACAGGGGGTGGACATGGGTGATGGGGGGTGGACATGGGTGACGGAGGGGATGACATGGATGACAGGGGGTGGACATGGCTAACGGGGGGGGCAGGGTTGGGCAGGGTTGAAATGGGGTTACAGAGGGGTGGAAAGGGAACAGAACCTTAAGCAAGCCGTAACGGGAATCCAGCGCAGCTTGCAGTTCCACGGCATCTTCCCCTCTTTGGTGTAGCAGGGCACCATTTTCCACTCACTGCACCGCAGGGGGGAGGGGGACGCTGAGAGACACCATGTGCGCACTCAGACTTCCCTTCCCCCTGCGGCATTGTGAGTCATAGGCACGCAGGCCAGGGCGGGAAATTTAAAAAAGAAAAAAAAGAAGAAAAATTCACGGCAAAATCCGACCGCACCCGGGTTGCGAATCACTGGTTTAGACAGTTATACAAGCAGTAATACCAAATGTTCTAAATATTTTTTTACATTTTGTTTTTTTTCATGAAAAACTAGCCAAAACAAGTACCCCAGAAGTGGGTCAGGGTCAACAATACAGAAAACCATTAATCAAAGGGACATGTCCGAGGTCACTAATCCCCTTAATTCAATTCCCACCCCTAGAACATAGCTTTTATTAATCACATATAAAATATATGAAATTGTGAGTCACTTTAAAATCATAGTCTCTTAGTGTGGTATTTATATATATATATATATATATATATATATATATACATATATAAAGATATCACTATATAAATTACTTAAAAATTATAATATACAAGTCAAAATACCACACTAAGAGACTGTGATTTTAAAGTGACTCACAATTTGCTATATTTTATATGTGCTTAATAAAAGCTATGTTTTAGGGGTGGGAATTGAATAAGGAGATTAGTGACCTCGGACATGTCCCTTGGTCAATGGCTTTCTGTTCTCTCCTTTTTATGGAAAGAGGGGTGATTTTATATTTTATTGGTGGAGGGGCTTTTACATCATTTTTTATTTTTCATTTTTTAAGTCACCATTGGGGACTATTATATGTGATCATTAGATTGCCTTCACTGTATAATGCTGTGTCTATTGCATAGCATTATGCAGGGTCATCAGTGGAGGGAACGTAATGGTGAAACAAGTCGGACCCATGGAGGCCGAACAACTTACAGGACTCTAAGAATCTGCTGCTGACGTCTTGGGGCCAGAATCCTCCTGACACCTATTAAGGACTTTTTGCCCTAAATGGCATGTCTTTCTATATACAGTGCTAGAGAATATATCGGCACATAAAACAAGGAAACCCAAGTAATAAAATATATTTATTTAGATAGAAAAGTAACATGGAAGCGGCATCACACAGGACAACAGGTGCCAGCAGATCCTGAGTCCATGCCATGCGGCATCAAGCAAGTCTTTTCCAGGCCACCATCTTCCAACCTCTCAGGGAAGGACTCCACTCTCAGCTCGCTCTGGCAGTGTGAGCTGCAAATAGTAAATCCCCCTCAGCTGGTGAAGCAGGCTGTCTTTAAGGCCAACAAAAGGCGGCCCACCCTACACTTGGCCATTCCCAGTAAGAGTGGTCCCAGATTGGCCTTCCAGCCACACTACAGCCACAGTGTCAGTCTGAATCACAGCACAGACACTGAATAAATACCGGCTCTTACTTCACCAAGGCCAGGATCCTTGGTGACACATATCGCCCATCAACCACCATGCCTTTCACCTTCTCATAATAGATTGATATGAGATAGATAGATAGATAGATAGATCTATCCATCCATTTTTTTGGGGGGGGAGGGGGAGGGGGGGGGGAGTCTTTTCCAGTGGGAAGATGGGGTTCCTAGTCTGATGGTATTGTGTCCTCTGCTGAATATAGGTCTACTGTAACAAAGTCACATGTAGATGCTTCATCTGGCGTCACGTCATCTTGTTGATCCTCTAGTTCTCCATCTAATAGAGGCACTGTCAAGGGATCAACACTCACGACGCTCTCAGCTTCTATCATGTTCCTCTTAGATGTTGTAGTAAGAACCTACGAAGTGAAAGAAGAGCCGGACATGTTGTAACCATTCATATTCACTGACATATAAAGGCCCCAGACACAACAAAGCTGCTACATGTGAACAAGACCTTGTAAATCTGGATTTCATATACTGACCGGGAAGTCCCAATACAGCAGTATCTGGCTTATACAGGAGCAGACCAATACGACCCACTCCAGGATGGTCAGAGTAATTCGGGAAGACTGAAAATAAAACAAAAATATACATTTGACTTTGTCCATTTTGGTCTTCCCCTTTATTCACCAATTTAGTGTTGCTCGCGAATATTCGCAATTCGAATATTGTTCGCGAATATCGCATATTCGCGAATTCGCGAATTTCGCGAATATAGCGCTATATATTCGTAATTATGAATATTCATTTTTTTTTATTTTTTATTTTTTTTTTTTCTTCACAGTACACATCACAGTGATCATCCCTCTCTGCCTCCAGCTTGTGTGGTGTAAAGAAGGCTCTAATACTACTGTGTGAGACTGGCGTGCGAAAATTCGCATATGCGAAAATTCGCATATGCAAATGTTCCCATATGCGAATTTCCGAGCATGCTAATTTTTTATATGCTAATTTTCACATATGTTAATTTTCGCATAAGCGAATTTACGCATATGCGAAAATAAAACGAGAATATAACGAATATGCGAATATTCGCGAATATATGACGAATATTCGTCCATATATTCGCGAATATTCGCGAATTCAAATATGGCCTATGCCGCTCAACACTATTCACCATGCAGTGGTGGGAATTTCTGGGAATGGGATCCCATAACCATGGGAAGAAGTTCGCCCTGTGTGGTAGAATATACGTACCTGTGTGCAGTACTTGCTTCTACAGGTATATAATGCCGTCATTTTACAGGATAGCCCTGAAAGGAGGATGTATATAGGAAAATAACCTCAACCCTGCAGAATGGGGTCATATTTTACTAGAAAAACACTGATCATGATCAGAAGTGACAAGATAACCCAGCTCCACCACCATCAATGGCAAAGGACAGAACCTAAAAAGTCATTATGGTGTCTGAAAGGATTTACTGGAGTTTCCTTTAATCCCATAACATAACATAGTGAATTGTAAAGGATACGGCTAATGTTAGCCAGCAAGATGGTCACCGACAGCACCGTGGTGGTAAGGTGCCTACATCTGCGGTCCTTGGAGCCTGGGTATAGCTGAGTTGCCACAGATATACCACCGTATATGACGGTACTGGATAAAACTGCCAGGTAGCTATCATTGAGCATTGCTGAATCCTAGAGGAAAACAAAGAAAATATGGCATTTCACAATATACATATCCTGTCCTAGATGACCTATCATCAGACAACACATAGAGCTCCATATCATTATACACCATTAGCAGATATATGATTGTCCTGGATACATGGCCCCAGCTGTGCTGCTCTTCTCCTGGGTAAGGGGGCTTCATAGGTGACCAGCTAAGGGGCCCGAAAACCACAGAATCTGTATAAACAAACCTGTATCAATGGGGTTATCATGTTCTTTGTACATGGGTGACAGAGGGGCCTAGGGGGTGACAGAGGGGTGTACAAGGGTGACAGAGGGGTGTAGAAGAGTGTACAGGGGTGACAGAGGGTTGTAGAGGAGTGTACAGGGGTGGCAGAGGGGAGTAGCTGAGTGTACATGGGTGACAGATGGATATAGAAGAGTGTACATGGGTGCCTGAGGGGCATAGGGGGGTGACAGAGGGGTGTAGAAGAGTGTACATGGGTGACAGGGGGGCAAATGAGGTGATAGAGGGGTGTACGTTGGTGATAGAGCGGTGTTGGGGGTGGACAGGAGTGTAGATGGGTGACAGGAGTGTAGATGGGTGACAGGAGTGTAGAGGATTGTACATGTGTGACAGAGGGGTGTACATGGGTGACAGATGGGTGTAGAAGAGTGTACATGGGTGACTGAGGGGCCTAGGGGGGTGTCAGAGGGGTGTAGAAGAGTGTATATGGGTGGCAGAGGGGTGTAGAAGAGTGTACATGGGTGACAGGGGGCAAAGGGGGTGTTAGAGGGATGTACGTTGGTGATAGAGCGGTGTTGGAGGTGGACAGGAGTCTACATAGGTAACAGGAGTGTAGAGGAGTGTACATGTGTAACAGAGGGGTGTAGAGGGGTGTACATGGGTGACAGATGGGTGTAGAAGAGTGTACATGGGTGACTGAGGGGCCTAGGGGGGTGTCAGAGGGGTGTAGAAGAGTGTATATGGGTAGCAGAGGGGTGTAGAAGAGTGTACATGGGTGACAGGGGGCAAAGGGGGTGTTAGAGGGGTGTACGTTGGTGATAGAGCGGTGTTGGGGTGGACAGGAGTGTAGATGGGTGACAGGAGTGTAGAAGAGTGTACATGTGTAACAGAGGGGTGTGCATGGATGACAGATGGGTAAAGAAGAGTGTACATGGGTGGCAGAGGGGTGTACATGGGTGACAGTGGGGTGTACATGGGTGACAGAGGGGTGTAGGAGTGTACGTGGATGACAGGGTTGTAGAGGAGTGTACATGGGTGACAGAGGGATGTAGAAGAGTGTACATGGGTGGCAGAGGGGTGTAGAGGAGTGTACATGGGTGAGAGGGGGGCATAGGGGTGACAGAGGATTGTAGAGAAGTGTACATGGGTGACAGAAGGGTGTAGCTGAGTGTACATGGGTGACAGATGGATGTAGAAGAGTGTACAAAGGTGGCAGAGAGGTGTAGAAGAGAGCACATGGGTGACAGGGAGGCAAAGGGGGTGTTAAAGGGGTGTACGTTGGTGATAGAGTGGTGTTGGGGGTGGACAGGAGTGTACATGGGTGACAGGAGTGTACATGGGTGACAGGAGTGTAGAGGAGTGTACATGTGTAACAGAGGGGTGTAGAGGGATGTACATGGGTGACAGAGGGGTGTAGACGAGTGTACATGAGTGACTGAGGGGCCTAGGGGGGTGACAGAGGGGTGTAGAAGAGTGTACATGTGTAACAGAGGGGTGTGCATGGATGACAGATGGGTGTAGAAGAGTGTACATGGGTGGTAGAGGGGTGTACATGGGTGACAGGGTTGTAGAGGAGTGTACATGGGTGACAGATGGATGTAGAATAGCGTACATAGGTGGCAGAGGGGTGTAGAGGAGTGTACATGGGTGAGTGGGGGCATAGGGGGTGACAGAGGGTTGTAGAGAAGTGTACATGGGTGACAGAGAGGTGTAGCTGAGTGTACATGGGTGACAGATGGATGTAGAAGAGTGTATATAGGTGGCAGAGGTGTGTAGATGGGTGACAGAGGAGTGTAGAGGAGTGTACATGGGTGACAGAGGGGTGTAGGGGTGACAGAGGGGTGTACATGGGTGACGGAGGGGTGTAGAAGAGTGTACAGGGGTGACAGAGGGTTGTAAAGGGTTGTACATGGGTGACAGAGGGGAGTAGCTGAGTGTACATGGGTGACAGATAGATGTAGAAGAGTGTACACAGCTGGCTGAGGGGTGTAGAGGAGTATACATGAGTGATAGGGGGGCATAGGGGGTGACAGAGGAGTGTAGAGGAGTGTACATAGGTGACAGAAGGGTGTAGGGAGTTACAGAGGGGGTGTACATGGGTGACAGAGGGGTGTGGAAGAGTGTACATGGGTGACAGAGGGCGTGGAAAGTGACAGAGGGGTGTAAATGGGTGACAGACAAGTGTGCATGGGTAACAGAGGGTTGTAGAAGAGTGTACATGGATGACAGAGGGTTGTAGAGGAGTGCACATGTGTGACAGATGTATGTAGAAGAGTGTACATGGGTGGCAGAGGGGTGTAGAGGAGAGTACATGGGTGAGAGGGGGGCATAGGAGTGACAGAGGGTTGTAGTGGAGCATACATGGGTGACAGAGGGGTGTAGCTGAGTGTACATGGGTGACAGATGGATGTAGAAGAGTGTACATAGGTGGCAGAGGGGTGTAGAGGAGTGTACATGGGTGAGAGGGGGGCATAGGGGGTGACAGAGGGGTGTAGAGGAGTGTACATAGGTGACAGAGGGGTGACAGATGAGTGTAGGGGGGTGACGGAGGGGTGTACATGGGTTTCAGAGGGGTGGACAGGCATGACATGGTGGTAACAGAAGGGTGGACAGGGGTGACAAAGGGACAGATGGGTGAATAGGGGGTGAACATGGCTGACAAGGATGTGGACAGAGGGTTGGACAATGGAAAGTGAACATGGGTGACAGGGGGATGGACAGGGGTGACATAGAGGTTGATAGGGGGTGGCGAAGGTGGACATGGATGACAGGAGGGTGGACAAGGGGGTAAAAGAGGGGTGGACAGGAGTGACAGAGAGGGGTGGACTGGGGTGACAGAGGGGTGGATAGGGGGGTGGCCATGGTCGACATGGATGACAGAGGGACAGGGGGGGTGGACATGAGAGATAGGGGGGGGGGTGGACAAGAATTACAAATGAGATAAGAGGGGTGACAAAGAGACAGAGGGGTGGACATGTGTGACAGGGGGGTAGACATGGGAGACAGGGGGGGTGAACAGGGGTGACGGGGTCAGAGGGGTGAACAGGGGATGGACATGGGTGACAGAGGGTTAGACTGGGGGTGGTCAGAGGGGTGGACGGGGGGGGTAGACAGGAGTTGTACAGGGGATGGACAGGGGTGACAGAGGGGTGGCCAATGTGGACATGAATGACGGGGGGTGGACATGGAAGATGGGGGGTAAACAACGGGGTGGACAAGGATAACAAGAGGGGTGACAAAGGGACAGACGGGTGAATAGGGGGGTGGACATGGGGGACAAGGATGTGAACAGAGGGTTGGACAATGGAGAGTGAACATGGGTGACAGGGGGATGGACAGGGGTGACATAGAGGTTGATGGCCAAGGTGGACAAATGAGATAAGAGGGGTGACAAAGGGACAGAGGGGTGGACATGGGTGACAGGGGGGCAGACATGGGAGACAGGGGGGGGGGTGAACAGGGGTGACGGGGTCAGAGGAGTGAACAGGGGTGGACATGGGTGACAGAGGGGTAGACTGGGGGTGGTAAGAGGGGTGGACTGGGGGGGTGGACAGGGGTGAAAGGGGGATGGACAGGGGTGACAGAGGGGTGGCCAATGTGGACATGGATGACAGGGGGTGGAAATGGAAGACGGGGGGGTGAACAGGGGGGTGGACAAGGATAACAAGAGGGGTGACATAGGGACAGACGGGTGAATAGGGGGGTGGACATGGGTGACAGGGAAGACTGGGAGGTGGACAAGGCGGACATGGATGACAGGGGGGTGGACATGGGTGACGGGAGATGGACATGGGTAACCGGGGAGGTGGACATGGGTGACGGTGGGAAGTGGACATGGGTGATGGGGGGAGTGGACATGGGTGACGGGGTGTGGACATGGGTGACTGGGGGTGGACATGGGTGACTGGGGGGTGGACATGGGTGACAGGGGGGGTGGACATGGGTGACGGGGGGGTGGACATGGGTGACGGGAGGGGTGGACATGGGTGATGGGGTGAGTGGACATGACATGGGTGACGGGGGGAGTGGACATGGGTGACGGGGGGTGGACATGGGTGACGGGGGGTTGACATGGATGACAGGGGGTGGACATGGGTGACGGGGGGTGGACATGGGTGACGGAGGGGATGACATGGATGACAGGGGGTGGACATGGCTAACGGGGGGGGCAGGGTTGGGCAGGGTTGAAATGGGGTTACAGAGGGGTGGAAAGGGAACAGAACCTTAAGCAAGCCGTAACGGGAATCCAGCACGGCTTGCAGTTCCACGGCATCTTCCTCTCTTTGGTGTAGCAGGGCACCATTTTCCACTCACTGCACCGCAGGGGGGAGGGGGACGCTGAGAGACATCATGTGCGCACGCAGACTTCCCTTCCCCCTGCGGCATTGTGAGTCATAGGCACGCAGGCCGGGGCGGGAAATTTAAAAAAGAAAAAAAAGAAGAAAAATTCACGGCAAAATCCGACCGCACCCGGGTTACGAATCACTGGTTTAGACAGTTATACAAGCAGTAATACCAAATGTTCTAAATATTTTTTTACATTTTGTTTTTTTTCATGAAAAACTAGCCAAAACAAGTACCCCAGAAGTGGGTCAGGGTCAACAATACAGAAAACCATTAATCAAAGGGACATGTCCGAGGTCACTAATCCCCTTAATTCAATTCCCACCCCTAGAACATAGCTTTTATTAATCACATATAAAATATATGAAATTGTGAGTCACTTTAAAATCATAGTCTCTTAGTGTGGTATTTATATATATACATATATAAAGATATCACTATATAAATCACTTAAAAATTATAATATACAAGTCAAAATACCACACTAAGAGACTGTGATTTTAAAATGACTCACAATTTGCTATATTTTATATGTGCTTAATAAAAGCTATGTTTTAGGGGTGGGAATTGAATAAGGAGATTAGTGACCTCGGACATGTCCCTTGGTCAATGGCTTTCTGTTCTCTCCTTTTTATGGAAAGAGGGGTGATTTTATATTTTATTGGTGGAGGGGCTTTTACATCATTTTTTATTTTTCATTTTTTAAGTCACCATTGGGGACTATTATATGTGATCATTAGATTGCCTTCACTGTATAATGCTGTGTCTATTGCATAGCATTATGCAGGGTCATCAGTGGAGGGAACGTAATGGTGAAACAAGTCGGACCCATGGAGGCCGAACAACTTACAGGACTCTAAGAATCTGCTGCTGACGTCTTGGGGCCAGAATCCTCCTGACACCTATTAAGGACTTTTTGCCCTAAATGGCATGTCTTTCTATATATACAGTGCTAGAGAATATATCGACACATAAAACAAGGAAACCCAAGTAATAAAATATATTTATTTAGATAGAAAAGTAACATGGAAGCGGCATCACACAGGACAACAGGTGCCAGCAGATCCTGAGTCCATGCCATGCGGCATCAAGCAAGTCTTTTCCAGGCCACCATCTTCCAACCTCTCAGGGAAGGACTCCACTTTCAGCTCGCTCTGGCAGTGTGAGCCGCAAATAGTAAATCCCCCTCAGCTGGTGAAGCAGGCTGTCTTTAAGGCCAACAAAAGGCGGCCTGGATTGTGGGGAATGGCCCCCACCCTACACTTGGCCATTCCCAGTAAGAGTGGTCCCAGATTGGCCTTCCAGCCATACTAAAGCCACAGTGTCAGTCTGAATCACAGCACAGACACTGAATAAATACCGGCTCTTACTTCACCAAGGCCAGGATCCTTGGTGACACATATCGCCAATCAACCACCATGCCTTTCACCTTCTCATAATAGATAGATATGAGATAGATAGATAGATAGATCTATCCATCCATTTTTTTTTTGGGAGGGGGAGGGGGGGGGAGTCTTTTCCAGTGAGAAGTTGGGGTTCCTAGTCTGATGGTATTGTGTCCTCTGCTGAATATAGGTCTACTGTAACAAAGTCACATGTAGATGTTTCATCTGGCGTCACGTCATCTTGTTGATCCTCTAGTTCTCCATCTAATAGAGGCACTGTCAAGGGATCAACACTCAGGACGCTCTCAGCTTCTATCATGTTCCTCTTAGATGTTGTAGTAAGAACCTACGAAGTGAAAGAAGAGCCGGATATGTTGTAACCATTCATATTCACTGACATATAAAGGCCCCAGACACAACAAAGCTGCTACATGTGAACAAGACCTTGTAAATCTGGATTTCATATACTGACCGGGAAGTCCCAATACAGCAGTATCTGGCTTATACAGGAGCAGACCAATACGACCCACTCCAGGATGGTCAGAGTAATTCGGGAAGACTGAAAATAAAACAAAAATATACATTTGACTTTGTCCATTTTGGTCTTCCCCTTTATTCACCATGCAGTGGTGGGAATTTCTGGGAATGGGATCCCATAACCATGGGAAGAAGTTCGCCCTGTGTGGTAGAATATACATACCTGTGTGCAGTACTTGCTTCTACAGGTATATAATGCCGTCATTTTACAGGATAGCCCTGAAAGGAGGACGTATATAGGAAAATAACCTCAACCCTGCAGAATGGGCTCATATTTTAGTAGAAAAACACTGATCATGATCAGAAGTGACAAGATAACCCAGCTCCACCACCATCAATGGCAAAGGACAGAACCTAAAAAGTCATTATGGTGTCTGAAAGGATTTATTGGAGTTTCCTTTAATCCCATAACATAACATAGTGAATTGCAAAGGATACGGCTAATGTTAGCCAGCAAGATGGTCCCTGACAGCACCGTGGTGGTAAGGCGCCTACATCTGCGGTCCCTGGAGCCTGGGTATAGCTGAGTTGCCACAGATATACCACCGTATATGACGGTACTGGATAAAACTGCCAGGTAGCTATCATTGAGCATTGCTGAATCCTAGAGGAAAACAAAGAAAATATGGCATTTCACAATATACATATCCTGTCCTAGATGACCTATCATCAGACAACACATAGAGCTCCATATCATTATACACCATTAGCAGATATATGATTGTCCTGGATACTTAATATCTGCCAATGGTAAGTATCCAGGATAATCCTACATCTGCCAATGGTGTTATTATATTATCTGTATTCTTATACTGCGCCTTATGTATCATTGTGAGGGGGTGTGAGCTCAGGCCCATTCTGTCCCAAGACCTACAGATCAGCAGGTTATCTGACAATACATGGCCCCAGCTGTGCTGCTCTTCTCCTGGGTAAGGGGGCTTCATAGGTGACCAGCTAAGGGGCCCTAAAACCACAGAATCTGTATAAACAAACCTGTATCAATGGGGTTATCATGTTCCCGATACACGTCATCCATCCAAATGTCAGCAGCCATGTTTGGCAGGTGATTCCACAAATGCTTCTCTTCAGGGCCTGGATCTCCATTGATTTGTAGACTATGTACAAAATCCCGGCCTCTGAAATCCATATACAGAACAGTCTATAGATGGTATATATACCACACAAAGCATATACATGTCTGAAGATACTAATAATGAGAACATATACAGGACATATAATTCAGTAACACAGTAGATCTGCCAAAAGTTGTCTAAAAACATGTGCTGAAGCTGTCATGGCGGTCATGTTAGTAGTTACTCAAGCAGCGGTTGATGGGCGTGGTCAGGAGGGCCCAGACTGAATTTTTGCACCCATGACACTTTAGCTACTCCTTTGTACTCAGGAAGGCACTATTAATAATTCCTATAGATACATGTAATGCACTTACCTAGCAGAGAAGATACGGTGGACACTATAGTCAACACGATGGATTCTGGATATTCTGCTCCAGTGTCACTGAGGAGACATAGATTCCATGTATAACATTAGTAGAGCTCCGGGCCGGTCACTAGTAATAAGGGCCGGTCACTAGTAACAAGGGTCGGTCACTAGTAACAAGGATCAGTCACTAGTAACAAGAATCGGTCACTAGTAACAAGGTCCGTTCACTAGTAACAAGAATCGGTCACTAGGAACAAGAATCGGTCACTAGTAACAAGAATCGGTCACTAGTAACAAGAATCGGTCACTAGTAACTATAATAACAATACTAATAATGTTACTCAGAACATAATCCTTACCATGTACATCTCATTTTTATGCCTCTATCGCATATTTATTATAAAAATACCTCCTTTCATTAGCTCAGAATATTAGAAATCCTCTCAGGGGAAGGGGGCGTGTCCCTTCTTGTGGTGGTGGGAGGTGATTGGTGTGTGGTGGGAGGGGGCGTGTCCCTTCTTGTGGTGGTGGGATGACGGAATGGTGTATTGTAGGATTCCCACCAATGTCCCTATAGAGTCTCCTACCTGATGCTGATGATCCCTGATTGGTAATGACCTTGTATGATGGTCATGGTGAAGGTGGTCAGGACACCGACGAAGGTCCATAATGCCCAAAACAATGGCAGGATAGCCAGGGTTGGGCTCGTCATATTAGAAGAAGAAGTATATTTATCACTCTCAGGAAAACTGAGCGCTCTCAATCTGAACTAACAGAAAGTGAAGGTTTTGCCTGTATCCTGCAGTGGTATAACCGACCACCATCTGTGATGTCATCAGCTTCTATACCTGATGATGTCACATGTCCTTTGCTGCTGGTGTATTAGAAGTATTGCAATTATCCATACAGCAAATCTGTATTATATATGGAAATATCACAAATAACCCCTAATATAAAGTTATTATCAAAACTACCTACAAGAAGAATTCTTGTGATCCTAAGGGCTGCAGAGGAGATCTGTTCTCTACTACTGCCCACTGCCAACACGAGATGTCTGTGCCCACAATGTGCCCTCTATGAGAGCTCCGGCTTCTCTACAACCCCTCGCAAAAAACGACTTACAGGACCTCACCAGCTTTTATACTTTGTAGGAATTACAAATCTTATACTTATGACCCCAAAAATGTTGGTTTAATAGGTGAACGTTTTGGCCTCATGGGACATCCCTCCAGCACGAAAGGGCCGGACCATTTCATTTACCATATAATGTATTGAGAAATAGAAAAAATATATATTTGTGGGGTGGAATGAAAAAAGGTAGAATACCGCCATTGTGTGGGTTCGTTTTAATGGAAAATAAAAAATAGGATGTATCCGTACTCTGGGGGGAGATTTATCAAAACCTGTGGAGAGGAAAAGTGGTGCAGTTGCCCATAGCAACCAATCAGATCTCCTCTTATATTTTTCAGAGGCCTTTTCAAAAATGAAAGCGGCGATCTGATTGGTTGCTATGGGCAATTGCACCACTCTTCCTCTACACAGGTTGTGATAAATCTTCTCATTGGTGTCTATACAAAATATGATCAGTGAAGGGTTAATGAAAATAATTAAGAGTTAATTATTAAATATAATGATATAAAAGATTACAATATTCCAGTTTGTAAACACTTGGAGGCAATGAGCGGTGGCTGTGTGGAAAGTAATTCAGGGCCCTTGTGGTTTCCAATGACAACAGCACCATTTGGTGTAAAATTGGGCGCTGGATAACAGGGTTATATACAGCCCAACGTGTACAGTGAGATAAAGGAGTAAACATTGATGGGGTAGTTAAGGATTTGGGCAATGTTCTGTAGGGAAACCTTGGGTCCAGACATTTATGTGTTACCGTGACATGTACCATCTACCTTATTATTGCAGATTCACTTCCCCTGTCATGGCAGTAGTACAGGGCAGTGGCATCTTTACACAGGATAATGTCCTGCCACACTGGAGAAATTGTTTAAAGGGGTACTCCGGTTTTAAATCAACTGGTGCCAGAAAGTTCAACAGGTTTGTAAATAATTTCTATTCAAAAATGTTAATCCTCCCAGTACTTATCAGCTGCTGTATACTACAGAGGAAGTTGTATTTCTTTCTCGAGTTCTTTTCAGTCAGACCACAGTGCTCTCTACTGCCACATCCATCCGTGTCAGGAACTGTCCAGAGTACAAGAAAACCTCTCCTGCTGTGGACAGTTCCTGACATAGAAAGAGGTGTAAGCAGAGAGCACTGTGGTCAGTGCTGGAAAAACAGGTCCAAACCATGGAAGTCACAACTCACAACTTAAAGTGCATCTGTTAGGGTGCATTTACACCTCGTTTTGTCAATATGGCAGCTGGATCCAAACGTGGTGTGAATGCCCCCTTACACCCTTTGTAGTTGTGACACTTTATGGTGGGGGTTAACAAACATCTTGTGAAGTTCATGTTTCATGCAGTCATGTATTCAGTGCATTCGGAAGGTTGTCAGACCCTTTTAGGCCGCTCCTCCATTATTCTGCCCTCAGCACCCCATAATGACAAAGTAAAAACAACATGTTAAAAATCTTTCTAATTTATCGAAAAGGAAAAAACGAAAATCTTGCAGTGACATAAGTATTCATACCCTTTCCTCAAGACTTAGGTGAAGCCCCTTTGGCAGTCTTCTTGGGGATAAGGCCACAAGGTTTATAAACCTGGATTTGGGGATTTTCTGCCATTCTTTTCTGCAGATCCTCTCAAGCTCTGTCAGGTTGGATGGGTACCGTCAGTGGAAGACATTTTCAGATCTCTCCAGAGATGATCAAATGGGTTTAAGCCAGGGCTCTGGCTGAGTCAATCAAGAACATTCACTGCTAAGCATAGGATTGCTTTCATATATTTTTTCTGCACTTTTGGTACATTTTTTTACACTGACACCATCCACTGTGCAAGATCAGAAACATTATATTTAAATAGTTTAGACTAGTGTTTCCGAACCTTTTGTAGCTCAGGGCACCCCTCCGAAGAAATTTTTTTTGCGGGGCACCCCTACCAAAGTTGTCGAGCACAAAATGTACAATGTCTATTTATCTGTAGGTACGTAGATTACAGTGCTGCTTTATACAGCAACTCACAAATAATGTCTTCTCTAGTCGTTGCCTTTTCTTCTCCATCTGGCAATTTATTCCAGCCACAATTCCTCATCGTTAAACCTGCAAAACAAACCTATTAGGCTCCGCACTTTAATTTTTAACATGGGTGACAGAGGGGTGCACATGGGTAACAGAGGGGTGTAGAAGAGTGTATATGGGTGACAGGGGGGCAAAGGGGGTGATAGAGGGGTGTACATTGGTGACAGCGGTGTTGGGGTGGAAAGGAATGTACAAGGGTGACAGGAGTGTAGATTGGTAACAGGAGTGTAGAGGAGTGTACATGTGTAACAGAGGGGTGTAGAGGGGTGTACATGTGTTACAGATAGGTGTGCAAGGGTGAAAGATGGGTGTAGAAGAGTGTACATGGGTGACAGGGGGGCAAAGGGGGTGATAGAGGGGTGTACATTGGTGACAGAGCGGTGTTGGGGGTGGAAAGGAGTGTACAAGGGTGACAGGAGTGTAGATGGGTGACAGGAATGTAGAGAAGTGTACATGTGTAGAGAGGTGTAGATGGGTGATAGAGAGGTGTGCAAGGATGAAAGATGGGTGTAAAAGAGTGTACATGGGTGGCAGAGGAGTGTACATGGGTGAAAGAGGGGTGTACATGGGTGACAGAGGGGTGTACATGGGTAACAGAGGGGTGTACATGAGTAACAGAGGGGTGAAGAGAAGTGTACATGGGTGACAGGGGGTGTTGAGGAGTGTACATGGGTGACAGAGGGGTGAAGTGGTGACAGAAGGGTGTGCATGGGTGACAGTGGTGTGTACATGGGTGTTGAGGGGTGTACATGGGTGACAGAGGGGTGTAGCGGAGTGTACATGGGTGGAAGAGGGGTGTAGAAGAGTGTACATGGGTGACAGGGGGTGTAGAAGAGTGTACATGGATGACAGAGGGGTGTAGAAGAGTTTACATGGATGACAGAGGGGTGTAGAAGAGTTTACTTGGATGACAGAGGTGTGTAGAAGAGTGTACATGGATGACAGAGGGGCTTAGGAGGTGACAGAGGGGTGTAGAAGAGTGTGCAAGGGTGACAGGGGCAAAGGGGGTAATAGAGGGGTGTAGAAGAGTGTACATGGGTGGCAGAGGGGTGTAGAAGAGTGTGCATTGGTGACATGGGGCAAAGGGGGTGATAGAGGGGTGTACATTGGTGACAGAGCAGTGTTGGGGGTGGACAGGAGTGTACATGGGTGACAGGAGTGTAGATGGGTGACAGGAGTGTAGAGGAGTGTATATGTGTAACAGAGGGGTGTACATGGGTGACAGCTGGGTGTAGATGACTGTACATGGGTGAAAGAGGGGTGTAGAGGAGTGTACAAGGGTGACAGTTGGGTGTAGAGGATTGTACATGGGTGTCAGATGGGTGTTAAAGAGTGTACATGGGTGACAGAGGGGTGCAGAGGTGTGTGCATGGCTGACAGATGGGCATAGGGGGTGACAGAGGGGTGTACATGGGTGACAGAGGGGTGAAGAGTTGTGTACATGGGTGACAGAGGCTGCGTACGGGGTGACAGAGGGGTGCACATGGGCGACAGAGGGGTGCACATGGGCGACAGAGAGGTGTACATGGGTGAAAGATAGGTGTAGAAGAGTGTACATGGGTGGCAGAGGGGTGTACATGGGCGACAGGGGGGTGTAGGGCGTGACAGAGGGGTGTACATGGGTGACAAGGGGTTAAAGAGGAGTGTGCATGGCTGACAGAGGGACATAGGGGGTGACAGAGTGGTGTACATGGGTGACAGAGGAGTGTAGAGGTGTGTACATGGGTGACAGAGGGGTGCACATGGGCGACAGAGGGGTGTTCACAGGTGAAAAATGGGTGTAGAAGAGTGTACATGGGTGGCAGAGGGGTGTACATGGATGTTTAGAGGTGTACATGGGTAACAGAGGGGTGTAGAGGAGTGTACATGGGTGACAGATGGGTGTAGAAGAGTGTACATGGGTGGCAGAGGGGTGTAGAGGAGTGTACATGGGTGACAGATGGGTGTAGAAGAGTGTACATGGGTGGCAGAGGGGTGTAGAGGAGTTTGCATGGCTAACAGAATGGTGTTGGGTGTGACAGAGAGATGTACATGGGTGACAAAGGAGTGTAGAAGAGTGTACATGAGTGACAGAGGGCTGTACATGGGTGACAGAGGGGTTGAAGAGGAGTGTACATGGGTGGCAGAGGGGTGTAGGGCGTGACAGAAGGGTGTACATGGGTGACAGAGGGGTGTGGAAGAGTGTACATGTAAGACTCACCGCGGACGACAGGTACCCAGGGAGTAGTAGATCCGTAACACCACGATAATCTGGAGCAGATGATGTAGTGGGTCTGCTGGTCCTGTGAGGCAGATGACGCGGGCCGTGCCAGGGAGCTGAGTGTAAGGTGCAGTTGGTTTTCACCAGAGCCCGCCGCAAAGCGGGTTGGACTTGCTGCGGCAGGCGGCACCCAGGTCGCAACCCCTGGCACGACTCGACCACACAGGCGGCTGAGGAGAAGCGAGGCACAGAAGGAATAGGCAGGACATAGTCAGGCTGGCTAGAGGTTAGGGCAGGCAGCACAGGAGCGTAGTCAGTAGGGAAGCAGTAGGTCAAAAGGCTGGCGGCTAGGAACACGGTCAGGTCACGGAATAATAAGGTCTGGTACTCGGCAAGGAAACATTAAGACTGCTTTCTCTAAGGCGCAAGGCAAACAAAGATCTGGCAAGGATAATAGGGAGGTTCTAAAACGTATAACAGTGGTGCAGGTGTGAAACTAATTCCGAGCGCACTGGCCCTTTAAATTTCAAAGCTACGGTGTGCGTGCGCTGGGAGGCGGGGGCACGCGCGCCAGAGCTGAGGGACAAAGACCGGGGACGGAGGTGAGTGATGGTCTGGGACTCTCAGCCCCGCCAGTGGCCGACATGCAGGGAGAGGTGCACACACGGCCGGTGTGACCATCCGGTGTGACGTGCATTACAGTACATGGGTGACGGAGGGATGTACATGGGTAAAATAGGAGTGTAGAAAAGTGTACATGGGTGACAGAGGGGTGTAGAAGAGTGTACATGGGTGACAGGGGGCAAAGGGGGTGATAGAGGGGAGTGTAGAGGAATGTAGATGTGTAATAGAGGGGTGTAAAGGGGTGTGCATGGGTGACAGAGGGGTGTGTATGGGTGACAGAGGGGTGTGCATGGGTGACAGAGGGGTGTAGAGGAGTGTGCATGGTTGACAGAGGGGCGTAGGGGGTGACAGAGGGGTGTACATGGGTGACAGATGGGTGTTGAGGAGTGTGCATGGCTGACAAATGGGTGTAGGGGGTGACAGAGAGGTGTACATACGTGACAGAGGGGTGTAGAAAAGTGTACATGGGTGACAGAGGGGCGTAGGGGTGACAGAGGGGTGTACATGGTTGACAGAGGGGTGTAGAAGAGTGTACCATGGTGGCAGGGGATAGTAGAGGAGTGTACAGGGGTGGCAAAGGGGTGTAGGGGGTGACAGAGTGGTGTACATGGGTGACAGAGGGGTGAAGAGGAGTGTACATGGGTTACAGAGGGGTGTACATGGGTAACAGGGGGGTGTAGAGGAGTTTACATGGGTGACAGAGGGGTGTAGAAGAGTGTATATGGGTGACAGAGGGGCATAGGGGGTGACAGAGGGGTGTACATGTGTAAAGAGGAATGTGCATAGGTGACAGGGGGGTGTAGAGGGGTGTACATGGGTGACAGATGGGTGTAGAAGAGTGTACATGGGTGGCAGAGGAGTGTAGAGGAGTGTACATTGGTGACAGATGGGTGTAGAAGAGTGTACATGGGTGGCAGAGGGGTGTAGAGGAGGAGTGTACATGGGTGACAGTGGGAATAGGGGGTGACAGAGGGGTGTACATGGGTTGCAGATGGGTGTAGAAGAGTGTACATTGGTGGCAGAGGGGTGTAGAGGAGGAGTGTGCATGGGTGACAGATGGGCGTAGGGGGTGACAGAGGGGTTTACATGTGTGACAGATGGGTGTAGAAGAGTGTACATGGGTGACAGAGGGGTGTAGAGGAGTGTACATAGGTGACAGGGGGGTGTAGAGGAATGTACATGGGTGACAGATAGGTGTAGAAGAGTATACATGGGTGACAGAGGGGCATAGGGGGGTGACAGAGGGGTGTACGTGGGTTACAGATGAGTGTAGAATAGTGCACATGGGTGGCAGAGGGGTATAGGGGGTGACAGAGGGGTGTTCATGGGTGGCAGGCAGGCCCGTCGCTACAGGACAGGCAAACCAAGCAATTGCTTGGGGCCCCGAGCTGGCCAGGGGCCCCGAGCAGAGCTGGTACTTGCCTGTCCTGTAGAGACGGGGCAATTTCCCCCATCACTATTAAGGACATCCCTGTGTCCCGAAAGATGTTTTCGGGACACAGGGATGCCCCTGTTAACTCTCTGCGGCCCCGCGTTAAGTTTAAAAACGCAGGAGCCGCCGGGAGATAGCGCACGCCGGGACGTCACTGACGTCCCGTGCGTGCGCCCATAGCAACTGAGGCGCAGAAGACCGGAGCATCGAGGAGGAGGAAGAAGCGCGCTGGCCAGCTTGGTAAGTGACCAGTGGGATGTCATCTTCGGTGCTCCGATCACCGCTTCTCCGGTCCCGGGAACTAATGCTATGGCCGGACAGGAGGAGCGGTGGTCGGAGCACTGAAGTGGGGCAGTACACAGGCATACAGCGTCCAGCCATACACTGTATATGGCTGGAGGCTCTATGTCTGTGGGGAACACTGCCAGCTTAATGTGGGGGAACACTGCCTACCTAATGTGGGGGAACACTGCCTACCTAATGTGGGGGAACACTGCCAGCCTAATGTGGGGGAACACTGCCTACCTATTGTGGGGGAACACTGCCTACCTTATGTGGGGGAACACTGTCAACCGAATGAGGGGGAACACTGCCTGCCTAATTCGGGGGAACACTGCCTACCTAATGTGGGGGGAACACTGCCAACCTAATGTGGGGGAACACTGCCTACCTATTGTGGGGGAACACTGCCTACCTAATGTGGGGGAACACTGCCAACCGAATGTGAGGGAACACTGCCTGCCTAATTCGGGGGAACACTGCCTACCTAATGTGGGGGGAACACTGCCAACCTAATGCGGGGAGAACTATGCTGCACCTGATGTGGGGGGAGCACTGCCAACCTAATGTGGGGAGAACTATGCTGTACCTAATGTGGAGGAACTCTGCTGCACCTAATGTGGGGGCCTCGTATCGACGTTCGCTCACGTCGCGCTCCCAGAATTCAAGGGCCGGCGTTACGATGTCCTGACGCCGGCCCTAGAGCGTGACGTGCGTGAACATAAAGGGGGGGGGGCCTCCATGTCCATTTTGCTTGGGGCCCCCAAATTCCTTCAAACGGCCCTGGTGGCAGGGGGTTGTAGAGGAGTGTACATGGGTGGCAGAGGGGTGTACATGGGTGGCAGAGGGGTGTAGAGGAGTGTACATAGGTGACAGGGGTGACAGATGGGTGTTCATGGGTGACAGATGGGTGTAGAAGAGTGTACATGGGTGGCAGAGGGGTGTAGAGGAGTGTGTATGGGTGGCAGATGGTGTAGGGAGTGACAGAGGGGTGTACATGGGTGACAGCGGGGTGTAGGGGGTGACAGAGGGGTGTACATGGGTAACAGAGGGGTGTAGAAGAGCGTACAGAGGGGTGTATGAGTGGTCCCTCAACATACAATGGTAATCCGTTCCAAACGGACCATCGTTTGTTGAAACCATCGCATGTTGAGGGATCCGTGCAATGTAAAGTATAGGACAGTGGTCTACAACCTGCGGACCTCCAGATGTTGCAAAACTACAACACTCAGCATGCCCGGACAGCCATTTGCTGTCCGGGCATGCTTGGTGTTGTATTTTTGCAACATCTGGAGGTCCGCAGGTTGTAGACCACTGTTAGAGGAAGTTGTACTCACCTGTCCCCGCCGTTCCGGACCGTCACCGCTCATCACCGCTGTCCGGGATGTTGCTGTCAATCACTGTCGCCGCGTCCCAGAGGTGTCCCCGACGCTACGGCAACGCCTCTGCTTCCCCGGCAACCGCGCTCTCCGTCGCCGCCATCATGTCGCTACACACGCCACTCCTATTGGATGCGCAGCGATGTGATGATGTCGATGGAGAGCGCCGACGATGCAGGGGATCCCGAAGAGGACGCGCCGGAGCCCCGAGGACAGGTAAGTGATCGTCACCGAAGCTCACGGGGCACCGTAAACGGCTATCCGGCGGCAGTTGAAGCAGTCTGCGCTGCCGAATAGCCGTTTGTGCGATGGCCCCGACATAAAAAAGCATTGTATCTTGATGTTGCCTTCAACATGCGATGGCCTCTGAGAGGCCATCGTATGTTGAAATTATCGTATGTTGGGGCCATCGTAGGTCGAGGGGTCACTGTACATGGGTGACAGAGGGGTGTGCATGGGTGACAGAGAGGGTGTAGAAGAGTGTACAAGGGTTACAGGGGGCATAGAGGTGACAGAGGGGTGTACATGGGTAACAGAGGGGTGTAGAAGAGTGTACATGAGTGACAGAGGGGTATATGAGTGTACATGAGTGACAGAGGGGTGTGCATGGGTGACAGAGGGGTGTAGAAGAGTGTACATGGGTGACAGAGGGGTGTGCATGGGTGACAGAGGGGTGTAGAAGAGTGCACATGGGTGACAGGGGGTGTAGGGGTGACAGAGGGTGGACAGGGGGTGACAAGGGGACAGAGGGTTGAATAGGGGTGGACATGGGTGACAAGGATGTGGACAGAGGGGTGGACAATGGGGAGTGAACATGGGTGACAGGGGGATGGACAGGGGTGACATAGAGGTTGATAGGGGGTGGCCAAGGTGGACATGGATGACAGGAGGGTGGACAAGGGGGTAAAAGAGGGGTGGACAGGAGTGACAAAGGGACAGAGGGGTGAATAGGGGGGTAGACATGGGTGACAGAGGGGTAGACTGGGGGGTAGTCAGGGGTGGACGGGGGTGTGAACATTCTTGCCAGAGGGGTGGATGGGGGGTGGACATCGGTGACCGGATAGACTGGGGGGTGGATATGGGTGACAGGGGGGGTGGACATGGGAGACGGGGGGGTGAACAGGGGTGACGGGGTCAGAGGGGTGAATATGGAGGTGGACATGCGTGACAGGGGTTGGACATGGGAGACAGGGGAGGGTGGACATGGGAGACGGGGGAGGGTGGACATGGGTGATGGGAGGGTGAACATGGGTGGGGGGGTGAACATGGGTGACTGGGAGGGGGGACATGGGTGAGGGGGTGGTCATGGGGGACATGGGGTGACATGGGTGACATGGGGGGGGACATGGATGACGGGTGGTGGACATGGGTCACATGGGGGGGACATGGGTGACATGGGGGGGACATGGGTGACGGGGGGTGGACATGGGTGATGGGGGGGCGGGGTTTGACAGGGTGGAAATGGGGTAACAACAGAGGGGTGGAAAGGGTACAGTACAGAGTGGTGGATAGGGGGGTGGCCAAGATGGACATGGATGACAGGGGGGACGGACATGAGAGACGGGAAGGGGGTTTATAGGGATGTGGACAAGGATAACAAGGGGATAAAAGAGGGGTGACAAAGGGACAGAGGGGTGAATGGGGGTGGTGGTCATGGGAGACAGGGGGTAGACTGGTGGTTGGACGGGGGGTTGAAAAGGGAGACAGGGGGGTTAACAGGGGTGAAAGGGTCAGAGGGGTGAATATGGGGGGTGGACATGCGTTACAGGGGGTAGACTGGGGGATAGACATGGGTGACAGGGGGGGGTGGACATGGGTGACGGGGAAGGTTGGACATGGGTGATGGGGGAGGTTGGACATGGGTGACAGGGGGTGGACATGGGTGACTGGGGGGTGGACATGGGTGACGGGGAGGGTGGACATGGGTGACGAGGGGGTAGACATGGGTGACGGGGAAGGTTGGACATGGGTGACGGGGGAGGGTGGACATGGGTGACCGGGGGTTGACATGGGTGACGTTGGAGGTGGACATGGGTGACTGGGGGGTGGACATGGGTGACGGGGAGGGTGGACATGGGTGACGAGGGGGTAGACATGGGTGACGGGGAAGGTTGGACATGGGTGACGGGGGAGGGTGGACATGGGTGACCGGGGGTTGACATGGGTGACGTTGGAGGTGGACATGGGTGACAGGGGGGTGGACATGGATGACGGGGTGTGGACATGGGTGACGGTAGGGTGGACATGGGTGATTGGGGGGCGGGGTTGGACAGGGTTGAAATGGGGTAACAACAGAGGGGTGGAAAAGGTAGAGCACAGAGGGGTGGATAGGGGGTGGCCAAGTGGATATGGATGACAGGGTGGGTGGACATGAGAGATGGGAGGGGGGAGGGTTGACAGGGGGATGGACAAAGAAGAAAAGGGGGGTGAACAGGGGTGACAGGGTCAGAGGGGTGAATATGGGGGGTGGACATGAGTTACAGGGGGTAGACTGGTGGGGTAGACATGGGTGATAGGGGGGTGGACATGGGAGACAGGGGGGGGTGGACATGGGTGACGGGGGAGGTTGGACATGGGTGACGGGGGTGGACATGGGTGACCGGGGGTTGATATGGATGACGGGGATGATGGACATGGGTGACGGGGAGGTGGACATGGGTGACAGGGGGGTGGACATGGGTGACGGGGAGGTGGACATGGGTGACGGGAGGGCGGGGTTGGACAGGGTTGAAATGGGGTACCAACAGAGGGGGTGGACATGCGTTACAGGGGGTAGACTGGGGGGGGGGTAGACATGAGTGACAGGGGGGTGGACATGGGAGACAGGGGTGGAAAGGGTACAGTACCTTAAGCAACGGGAATCCAGTGCAGCTTACAGTTCCAAGGCATCTTCCCCTCTTTGGTGTAGCAGGGCTTCCCTTCCCCCTGCGGCACCGTGAGTCATAGGTGCGCAGGCCGGGGTGGGAAATTAAAAAAATGAAAAATTCACAGCAAAATCCAGCAGCACCAGGGTTGGGAATCACTGGTTTAGACAGTTACAAGCAGTAATACCAAAATTGTTTAATATTTTTATTTCATTTTAATTTTTTTTTAATGAAAAAACTACCCAAAACAAGTACCCCAGAAGTGGGACAGGGTCAACAATACAGAAAACCATTAATCAAAGGGACATGTCCGAGGTCACTAATCCCATTATACAATTCCCACCCCTAAAACATAGCTTTTATTAATCACATATAAAATATATGAAATTGAGAGTCACTTTAAAATCACAGTCTCTTAGTGTGGTATTTTGACTTGTATATTATCATTTTTAAGTCATTTATATAGTGATATCTTTTTGTATGTGTAAGTATATATAAATACCACACTAAGAGACAGATTTTAAAGTGACTCACAATTTCATATATTTTATATGTGATTAATAAAAGCTATGTTTTAGGGGTTGGTATTGAATAAGGGGATTAGTGACCTCAGACATGTCCCTTGGTCAATGGTTTTCTGTTCTCTCCTTTTTATGGAAAGAGGGGTGATTTTATATTTTATTAGTGGAGGGGTTTTTACATATTTTTTTATTTTTCATTTTTTAAGTCACCATTGGGGACTATTATGTGTGATCATTAGATTGCCTTCACCGTATAATACTGTGTCTATTGCATAGCATTATACAGGGTCATCAGTGGAGGGAAAGTAATGGTGAAACAAGTCGGACCCATGGAGGCCGAACAACTTACAGGACTCTAAGAATCTGCTGCTGATGTCTTGGGGCCAGAATCCTCCTGACACCTACAAAGGACTTTTTGCCCTAAATGACATGTCTTTCTATGTACAGTGCTAGAGAATATATCAACACATAAAACAAGGAAACCCCTAGTAATAAAATATATTTATTTAGATAGAAAAGTCACAAGGAAGCAGCGTCACACAGGACAACAGGTGCCAGCAGATCCTGAGTCCATGCCATGCGGCATCAAGCAAGTCTTTTCCAGGCCTCCAGGCAGTCGGCTGACCATCTTCCAACCTCTCAGTGAAGGACTCCACTTTCAGCTCTCTCTGGCAGTGTGAGCTGCAACTAGTAAATCCCCTCAGCTGGTGGAGCAGGCTGCCTTTAAGGCCAACAAAAGGCGGCCTGGATTGTGGGGAATGGCCCCCACCCTACACTTGGCCATTCCCAGTAAGAGTGGTCCCAGATTGGCCTTCCAGCCATACTACAGCCACAGTGTCAGTCTGTATCACAGCACAGACACTGAATAAATACCGGCTCTTACTTCACCAAGGCCAGGATCCTTGGTGACACATATCGCCCATCAACCACCATGCCTTTCACCTTCTCATAATAGATAGATATGAGATAGATAGATAGATAGAAAGATAGATAGATCTATCCATCCATTTTTTTTGGGGGGGGGGAGGGAGAGGTGGGGGGGGAGAGTCTTTTCCAGTGGGACGCTGTTGCTCCTAGTCTGATGGTATTGTGTCCTCTGCTGAAAATAGGTCTACTGTAACATAGTCACATGATGAAGCGTCATCTGGCGTCACGTCATCTTGTTGATCCTCTAGTGCTCCATCTAGTAGAGGCACTGTCAATGGATCAACACTCAGGACGCTCTCAGCTTCTATCATGTTCCTCTTAGATGTTGTAGTAAGAACCTACGAAGTGAAAGAAGAGCCGGACATGTTGTAACTTTCATATTCACTGACATATAAAGGCCCCAGACACAACAAAGCTGCTACATGTGAACAAGACCTTGTAAATCTGGATTTCATATACTGACCTGGAAGTCCCAATACAGCAGTATCTGGCTTATACATGAGCAGACCAATACGACCCACTCCAGGATGGTCAGCGTAATTCTGGAAGACTGAAAATAAAACAGAAATATACATTTAACTTTGTCCATTTTGGTCTTCCCCTTTATTCACCATGCAGTGGTGGGAATTACTGGGATTGGGATCCCATAACCATGGGAAGAAGTTCGCCCTGTGTGGTAGAATATACGTACCTGTGTGCAGTACTCGCTTGTGCAGGTATACATTGCTCTCATTTTACAGGATAACCCTGAAAGGAGGACGTATATAGGAAAATAACCTCAACCCTGTAGAATGGGCTCATATTTTAGTAGAAAAACACTGATCATGATCAGAAGTGACAAGATAACCTGGCTCCACCACCATCAATGGCAAAGGACAGAACCTAAAAAGTCATTATGGTGTCTGAAAGGATTTACTGTAGTTTCCTTTAATCCCATAACATAACATAGTGAATTGTAAAGGATACGGCTAATGTTAGCCAGCAAGATGGTCACCGACAGCACTGTGGTGGTAAGGCGCCTGCATCTGCGGTCCCTGGAGCCTGGATACAGCTGAGTTGCCACAGATATACCTCCATATATGACGGTACTTGATAAAACTGCCAGGCAGCTATCATTGAGCACTGCTGAATCCTAGAGGAAAACAAAGAAAATATGACATTTCACAATAAACATATCCTGTCCTAGATGACCTATCGTCAGACAACACATAGAGCTCCATATCATTATACACCATTAGCAGATATATGATTGTCCTGGATACTTAATATCTGCCAATGGTAAGTATCCAGGATAATCCTACATCTGCCAATGGTTTTATTATATTATCTGTATTCTTATACTGTGCCTTATGTATCATTGTGAGGGGGTGTGAGCTCAGGCCCATTCTGTCCCAAGACCTACAGATCAGCAGGTTATCTGACAATACATGGCCCCAGCTGTGCTGCTCTTCTCCTGGGTAAGGGGGCTTCATAGGTGACCAGCTACGGGGCCCTAACATCACAGAATATGTTTAAACAAACCTGTATCAATGGGGTTATTATGTTCCCGATACAGGTCATCCATCCAAATGTCAGCAGCCATGTTTGGCAGGTGATTCCACAAATGCTTCTCTTCAGGGCCTGGATCTCCATTGATTTGTAGACGATGTATAAAATCCCGGCCTCTGAAATCCATATACAGAACAGTGTATAGATGGTATATATACCACACAAAGCATATACATGTCTGAAGATACTAATAATGAGAACATATACAGGACATACAATTCAGTAACACATGGTCGATCTGCCAAAAGTTGTCTGAAAACGTGCGGAATCTGTCATGGCGGTCATGTTAGTAGTTACTCAAGCAGCGGTTGATGGGTGTGGTCAGGTGGGCCCAGACTAAACTTTTACACCCATGACACTTTAGCTATGCCTTTGTACTCAGGATGGCACTATTAATAATTCCTATAAATACACATAGTGCACTTACCTAGCAGAGAAGATACTGTGGAGACTATAGTCAGCACGATCGATTCTGGATATTCTGCTCCAGTGTCACTAAGGAGAAATAGTTTCCATGTATAACATTAGAAGAGCTCTGGGCCGGTCATTAGTAACAAGGGCCGGACACTAGTAACAAGGACGGACACTAGTAACAAGGGCAGGTCACTAGTAACAAGAATCAGTCACTAGTAATAAGGGCCAGTCACTAGTAACAAGGGCCGATTAATAGTAATAAGGTTCGGTCACTAGTAACATGAATCAGTCACTAGTAATAAGGGCCAGTCACTAGTAACAAGGGCCGGTCACTAGTAACAAGGGCCGATCACTAGTAATAAGGATCGGTTACTAGTAACAAGGGCCGGTCACTAGTAACAAGGGTCGGTCACTAGTAACAAGAATCAGTCACTAGTAATAAGGGCCAGTCACTAGTAACAAGGGCCGGTCACTAGTAACAAGGGCCGATCACTAGTAATAAGGGTCGGTTACTAGTAACAAGAATCGGTCACTAGTAACAAGAATCAGTCACTAGTAATAAGGGCCGGTCACTAGTAACAAGGGCCGGTCACTAGTAACAAGAATCGGTCACTAGTAACAAGAATCTGTCACTAGGAACAAGAATCGGTCACTAGTAACACTATTAAGAAACATCTATCATTTTCTTAAAGTGCACCTGTCGGATCCCACAAAAAAATATAATGTTACTCAGTACATAATCCTGATCATGCACATTTCATTTTTAGGCCTCTATCGCATATTTATTATAAAAGTACCTCCTTTCATTAGCTCAGCGTTTTAGAAATCCTCTCAGGGGAAGGGGGCGTGTCCCTTCTTGTGGTGGTGGGAGGTGATTGGTGTGTGGTGGGAGGGGGCATGTCCCTTCTTGTGGTGGTGGGATGACAGAATGGTGTATTGTAGGATTCCCACCAATGTCCCTATAGAGTCTCCTACCTGATGCTGATGATCCCTGATTGGTAATGACCTTGTACGATGGTCATGGTGAAGGTGGTCAGGACACCCACGAAGGTCCATAATGCCCAAAACAATGGCAGGATAGCCAGGGTTGGGCTCATCATATTAGAAGAAGAAATATATTTATCACTCTCAGGAAAACTGAGCGCTCTCAATCTGAACTAACAGAAAGTGAAGGGTTTGCCTGTATCCTGCAGTGGTATAACCGACCACCATCTGTGATGTCATCAGCTTCTATACCTGATGATGTCACATGTCCTTGGCTGTTGGTGTATTAGAAGTATTACAATTATCCATACAGCAAATCTGTATTATATATGGAAATATCACAAATAACCCCTAATATAAAGTTATTATCAAAACTATCTACAAGAAGAATTCTTGTGATCCTAAGGGCTGCAGAGGAGATCTGTTCTCTACTACTGCCCACTGCCAACACGAGATGTCTGTGCCCACAATGTGCCCTCTATGAGAGCTCCGGCTTCTCTACAACCCCTCGCAAAAAACGACTTACAGGACCTCACCAGCTTTTATACTTTGTAGGAATTATAAATCTTATACTTATGACCCCAAAATAACGTATTGAGAAATCGAAAAAAATATATTTGTGGGGTGGAATGAAAAAGGGTAGAATACCGCCATTGTGTAGGTTCGTTTTAATGGAAAATAAAAAACAGGATGTATCCGTACTCTGGGGGGAGATTTATCAAAACCTGTGTAGGGCAAAAGTGGTGCAGATCTCCTCTTATATTTTTCAGAGGCCTTTTCAAAAATGAAAGCAGCAATCTGATTGGTTGCTATGGGCAACTGCACCACTCTTCCTCTGCACAGGTTTTGATAAATCTTCTCATCGGTGTCTATACAAAATATGATCAGTGAAGGGTTAATGAAAATAATTAAGAGTTAATTATTAAATATAATGATATAAAAGATTACAATATTCCAGTTTGTAAACACTTGGAGGCAATGAGCGGTGGCTGTGTGGAAAGTAATTCAGGGCCCTTGTGGTTGTCAATGACAACAGCACCATTTGGTGTAAAATTGGGCGGTGAATAACAGGGTTATATACAGCCCAACGTGTACAGTGAGATGAAGGGGTAGGTATTAAAAATGTTAATCCTCCCAGTACTTATCAGCTGCTGTATGCTCCAGAGGAAGTTGTATTTATTTCTAGAGTTCTTTCCAGTCTGACCACAGTGCTCTCTACTGCCACCTCTGTCCATGTCAGGAACTGTCCAGAGTACAAGAAAACCTCTCCTGCTCTAGACAATTCCTGATATGGACAGAGGTGTCAGCAGAGAGCACTGTGGTCAGACAGAAAAGAACTACACAACTTCCTCTGGAGCATACTGCAGCTGATAAGTCCTGGAAGGATTATGATTTTTACATAGAAGTAATTTACAAATCTGTTAAAATTTCTGGCACCAGTTGATTTGAAAAAAAAATTAAATTCCACCGAAATACCCCTTTAAGAACGGTTTGGGGAACATGAGGAAGGGTTGAACATGGTGACTTGGGCTCCAAATTCCCCAAATGTCAGTCAGATCTAGAATTTGTAGGATGTGCTGGAAAAACAGGTCCAAACCATGGAAATCACAACTCACAACTTAAAGTGCATCTATTGGGGGGCATTTACACCACGTTTTGGCAATATGGCAGCCGGATCCAAACATGGTGTGAATGCACCTTTACACCCTTTGGAGTTGTGACACTTTATTGTAGGGGTTAACAAACATCTTGTGAAGTTCATGTTTCATGCAGTCATGTATTCAGTGCATTCGGAAAATTTTCAGACCCTTTTAGGCTCCTCCTCCATTATTCTGCACTCAGCACCCCATAATGACAAAGGAAAAACAACGTGTTAAAAATCTTTCTAATTTATTGAAAAGGAAAAAACAAAAATCTTGCAGTGACATAAGTATTCATACCCTTTCCTCAAGACTTAGGTGAAGCCCCTTTGGCAGTGATTCCTCCAGTCTTCTTGAAGATAAGGCCTCAAGGTTTATAAACCTGGATTTGGGGCCATTTTCTGCCATTCTTTTCTGCAGATCCTCTCAAGCTCTGTCAGGTTGGATGGGGACCGTCAGTGGAAGACATTTCCAGGTCTCCAGAGATGTTCAAATGGGTTTAAGCCAGGGCTTTGGCTGGGTCACTCACGAACATTCACAGCCTAAGCATAGGATTGTTTCATATATTTTTTCTGCACTTTTGGTACTTTTTGTTTTTCTTACACTGACACCATCCACCGTGCAAGATCATAAACATTATATTTTAATAGTTTATAGGGGTGTAGGGGGTGAAAGAGGGGTGTACATGGGTGACAGAGGGGTGTAGAAGAGTGTAGATGGGTGGCAGAGGGTTGTAGAGGAGTGTACATGGGTCACAGAGGGGTGACAGATGGGTGTAGAAGAGTGTACATGGGTGACAGGGGGGCAAAGGGGAAGATAGAGGGGTGTACATTGGTGATAGAGTGGTGTTAGGGGTGGACAGGAGTGTAGATGGGTGACAGAAGTGTAGAGGAGTGTACATGTGTAACAGAGGGGTGTAGAGGGGTGTACATGGGTGACAGATGGGTGTAGAAGAGTGTACATGGGTGACTGAGGGGCATAGGGGGTAATAGTGGGGTGTAGAAGAGTGTACATGGGTAACAGAGGGGTGTAGAAAAGTGTATATGGGTGGCAAAGGGGTGTAGAAAAGTGTACATGGGTGACAGGGGGCAAAGTGGGTGATAGAGGGGTGTACATTGGTGACAGTGCGGTGTTGGGAGTGGACAGGAGTGTAGATGGGTGACAGGAGTGAGGCAGAGTTTACATGTGTAACAGAGGGGTGTACATGAGTGACAGAGGGGTGTGCATGGATGACAGATGGGTGTAGAAGAGTGTACATGGGTGGCAGAGGGGTGTACATGGATGACAGAGGGGTGTACATGGGTGACAGAGGGGTGTAGAGGAGTGTACATGGGTGACAGGGGGTGTAGAGGAGTGTACATGGTTCACAGATGGGTGTAGAAGAGTGTACATGGGAGACAGAGGGGCGTAGGGGTGACAGACGGGTGTACATGGGTGGCAGATGGGTGTAGAGGAGTGTGCATGGCTGACAGAGGGGTGTAGGGGGCGACAGAGGGGTGTAGAAGAGTGTACATGGGTGACAGAGGGGCGTAGGGGTGACAGAGGGGTCTACATGGGCGACAGATAGGTGTACATGGGTGACAGAGGTGTGTAGAAGAGTGTACAAGGGAGACAGAGGGGCATAGCGGGTGACAGACGGGTGTACATGGGTGGCAGAGGGGTGTAGAGGAGTGTACATGGCTGACAGAGGGGTGTAGGGGGCAGCAGAGGGTGTACACAGGTGACAGAGTGGTGTAGAAGAGTGTACCTGGGTGACAGAGGGGTGTAGGGGGGTGACAGAGGGGTCTACATGGGCGACAGAGAGGTGTACATGGATGACAGAGGGGTGTAGAAGAGTGTACATGTGTGGCAGAGGGGTCTAGGGGGTGACAGAGGGGTCTACATGGGCGACAGAGAGGTGTACATGGGTGACAGAGTGGTGTAGAACAGTGTACATGTGTGGCAGAGGGGTGTAGGGGGTGACAGTGGGGTGTACATGGGTAACAGAGGGGTGTAGAGGAATGTACATGGGTGGCAGAGAGTTGTAGAGGAGTGTACATGGGTGGCAGAGGGGTGTAGAGGAGTGTACATGGGTGACAGAGGGGTGTACATGGGTGACAGATGGGTGTACAAGAGTGTACATGGGTGGCAGTGGGGTGTAGAGGAGTTTGCATGGGTGACAGAGGGGTGTAGGGAGTGACAGTGGGGTGCACATGGGTGTTGAGCGGTGTACATGGGTGGCAGAGGGGTGTAGAGGAGTGTACATGGGTGACAGGGGGTGTAGAGAAGTGTAAATGGTTGACAGAGGGGTGTAGAGGGGTGACAGATGGGTGTAGGGGGTGACAGTAGGGTGTACATGGGGGTTGAGGGGTGTACATGGGTGGCAGAGGAGTGTACATGGGTGAAAGAGGGGTGTAGGGGGTGACAGTGGGGTGCACATGGGTGTTGAGGGGTGTACATGGGTGGCAGAGGGGTGTAGAGGAGTGTACATGGGTGACAGGGCGTGTAGAGAAGTGTAAATGGTTGACAGAGGGGTGTAGAGGGTGACAGAGGGGTGTAGGGGGTGACAGAGGGGTGTACATGGGTAACAGAGGAGTGTATAAAACTGTACATGAGTGAAAGAGGGGTGTACATGGGTGATAGAGGGGTGTAGAAGAGTGTATATGGGTGGCAGGGAGTTGTAGAGGAGTGTACATGGGTGACAGATGGGTGTAGGGGGTGACAGTAGAGTGTACATGGGTGTTGAGGGGTGTACATGGGTGGCAGAGGAGTGTACATGGGTGAAAGAGGGGTGTAGAGGAGTGTACATGGGTGACAGAGGGGTGCACATGGTGGCAGAGGGTGTACATGTGTGATATAGGAGTGTACATGGTGACAGAGGGGTGTAGAGGAGTGTACATGGTTGACAGGAGGGTGTACATGGGTGACAGGGGTGTAGATGAGTGTACATGCGTGACAGGAGGGTGTAGAGGAGTGTACATGGGTGACAGAGGGGTGTACATGGGTGACAGACGGGTGTAGAGGAGTGTACATGGGTAACAGAGAAGTGTACATGGGTGACAGAGAGTTATAAAGGGGTGTACAAAGGGGTGTAGAGGGGTGTACATGGTTGGCAGAGGGGTGTACATGAATGAAAGAGGGGTGTGGAGCAGTGTACATGGGTGACAGAGGGGTGTAGAGGAGTGTACATGGGTGACAGAGGGGTGTAGAGGAGTGTACATGGGTGGCAGAGGGGTGTACATGGGTGACAGAGGGGTGTAGAGGAGTGTACATGGTTGGCAGAGGGTGTAAAGGGGTGTACATGGGTGGCAGAGGGGTGTACATGGGTGACAGAGGGGTATAAAGGGGTGTACATGGGTGACAGAGGGTGTAGAGGAGTGTAAATGGGTGACAGAGGGGTGTAGAGGAGTGTACATGGGTGGCAGAGGGGTGTACATGGGTGGCAGAGGGGTGTAGAGGAGTGTACATGGGTGCCTGGGGGCGTCAGGGGTGACAGGGATGGACAGGAGTGACAAGGTGGTAACAGGGAGGACAGAGGAGTGTACATTGCGGCAGAGGTGTGTAAAGGGGTGTATATGGGTGTAGAGGAGTGTACATTATTACAGAGGGTTGTAGAGGAGTGTACATGGGTGATAGAGGAGTGTACATGGGTGGCAGAGGGGTGTAAAGGAGTGCACATGGGTGGCAGGGGGTGTAGAGGAGTGCACATGGGTGACAGGGGGGTGTAAATGGGTGACAGAGGGGTGTAAAGGGGTGTGCATGCGTGACAGAGGGGTGTAGAAGACTGTACATGGGTGACAGGGGGGCGTCAGGGGTGACAGGGGTGGACAGAAGTGACAAGATGGTAACAGGCATGACAAAGGGACAGAGGGATGTACATGGGTGACAAGTATGTGGTCAGAGGGGTGGACAATGGGGGGTGAACATGGGTGACATGAGGATGGACAGGGATAACAGAGGGGTGTACAAGGGTGACAAGCAGTTAAAAGAGGGGTGGACAGGAGTGACAAAGAAGCGTGGACTGGGGTGAAAGAGGGGTGAATGGGGAGGTGGACATGGGTGACATGTGTAGACTGGGGGGTGGTCAGAGGGATGGAGAGGGGGGGGAACATGGGTGACAGGGGGATGGACAGGGGTGACAGAGGGGTGGCCAAGGTGGACATGGATGACAGGAGAGTGGACATGGGAGATATGGGGATAAACAGCGATGACAGAAGGGTGGACAAGGATGACAAGGGGGGTAAAAGAGGGGGGACAGAGGGGTGAATAGGGGGGTGGACATGCGTGACAGGGGGTAGACTGGGGGTGAACATGGGTGACAGGGATGGACAGGGGGTGGACAAAGTGGACATGAATGACCGGAGGATGGACATGGGTGAGGGGGGGGATGGACATGGGTGAGGGGGGGATGGACATTGGTGAGGGGGGAGTATGGACATGGGTGAGGGGGGGTGGACATGGGTGAGGGGGGGATAGACATGGGTGGGGGGGATGGACATGGGTGGGAGGGAGGATGGACATGGGTGAGAGGGGGAATGGACATGGGTGGGAGGGAGGATGGACATGGGTGAGAGGGGGGATGGACATGGGTGAGGGGGGATGGACATGGGTGAAGGAGGGATCAACATGGGTGAGGGGGGGTTGGACATGGGTGAGGGGGAATGGACATGGGTGAGGGGGGGAGGGACATGGGTGAGGAGGGGGATGGACATGGGTGAGGGGGGGATGGACATGGGTTAGGGGGGATGGACATGGGTGCGGGGGGATGGACATGGGTGAGGGGGGGATGGACATGGGTGAGGGGGGGATGGACATGGGTGAGGGGGGGATGGATATGGGTGAGGGGGGATGGACATGGGTGAGGGGGGGCAGGATGGACATGGGTGAGGGGGGGCGGGATGGACATGGGTGAGGGAGGGGGGATGGACATTAGTGAGGGAGGGGGGATGGACATGGGTGAGGGAGGGGGAGATGGACATGGGTGAGGGAGGGGGGATGGACATGGGTGAGGGAGGAGGGATGGATATGGGTGAGGGAGGGGGGGATGAATATGGGTGAGGGAGGGAGGATGGACATGGGGAGGGGGGATGGACATGGGTGAGGGAGGGGGGATGGATATGGGTGAGGGAGGGGGGATGGACGTGGGTGAGGGAGGGGGGATGGACATGGGTGAGGGAGGGGGGATGGACATGGGTGAGGGAGGGGGGGATGGACATGGGTGAGGGAGGGGGGATGGACATGGGTGAGGGAGGGGGGATGGACATGGGTGAGGGAGGGGGGGATGGACATGGGTGAGGGAGGGGGGATGGACATGGGTGAGGGAGGGGGGATGGATATGGGTGAGGGAGGGGGGATGGATATGGGTGAGGGAGGGGGAATGGACATGGGGGAGGGAGGGGGAGGGGGGGATGGACATGGGTGAGGGAGGGGGGATGGACATGGGTGAGGGGGGGATGGACATGGGTGAAGGAGGGATGAACATGGGTGAGGGGGGGTTGGACATGGGTGAGGGGGGATGGACATGGGTGAGGGGGGGCTGGACATGGGTGAGGGGGGGATGGACATGGATGAGGGGGGGATGGACATGGGTTAGGGGGGATGGACATGGGTTATGGGGGATGGACATCGGTGAGGGGGGGATGGACATGGGTGAGGGAGGGGGGATGGACATGGGGGAGGGAGGGGGAGGGGGGATGGACATGGGTGAGGGAGGGGGGATGGACATGGGTGAGAGAGGGGGGATGGACATGGGTGAGGGAGGGGGGATGGACATGGGTGAGGGAGGGGGGATGGACATGGGTGAGGGAGGGGGGATGGACATGGGTGAGGGAGGAGGGGTGGACATGGGTGAGGGAGGGGGGATGGACATGGGTGAGGGAGGGGGGATGGACATGGGTGAGGGAAGGGGGGATGGACATGGGTGAGGGAGGGGGATGGACATGGGTGGGGGAGGGTGGGATGGATATGGTACAGTACCTTAAGAAAGAAATTTTTCTTCTCCGTTCTTCCCCTCTCCGGCAGGGCACCGACTCAGGGCTCCGGCAGGGCAATCATTCACGGCGCTGCAGGGGGGAAGGGAACGCTGGGGCACGGGTCTCTACACCGGCCCGGAGCAGCTTCCACATACTTCACCCTCTCTGGGCCGCAGGGGGAAGCTAAGGGACGCTGGGGGGAGTAGGGGTACGCTGAGGCCTATAACAGCAGCCCCTGATCATGTGACTCCGACTCCTCCATGTGACTGATCACATGACGGTGACATTATCGCAGGTACTATTAGCCTCACAGCGCACACAAACTTCCCTCCCCCCTGCGGCGCCGGGGAGGGAAATTTAAAAAAAATAAATCAGGGTTGGGAATCACTGCGCTCTGGATGCGCAGGTACTGGGTTGAGTGTCGGGGCTGGGAGCCTACAGCTCATAGCTCCACCTCTCTGTGGCCGCTTCACACTAGGTCCTGACTTAGTGTCAGCACTTTGTGTGAGTGAGCAGCTACTGCCACACAGGCCGGCTGGTGTAGTGCAGAAAACCGGCCCCGGTCGGCCCACCTGTACATTGTTGATAGAGCAGTGTTGGGGGTGGACAGGAGTGTAGATGGGTGACAGGAGTGTAGAGGAGTGTACATGTGTAAGAGAGGGGTGTAGGGGGGTGT
Organism: Hyla sarda; assembly: GCF_029499605.1. Classification (NCBI taxonomy): domain Eukaryota; kingdom Metazoa; phylum Chordata; class Amphibia; order Anura; family Hylidae; genus Hyla; species Hyla sarda. Next base: position 481,404,422 of record NC_079189.1, read on the forward strand.
ACATGGGTGACAGATGGGTGTAGAAGAGTGTACTTGGGTGACTGAGGGGCGAAGGGGGGTGACAGAGTGGTGTAGAAGAGTGTACCGTATATACTCGAGTATAAGCCGAGTTTTTCAGTACGATTTTTCGTGCTGAAAACACCCCCCTCGGCTTATACTCGAGTGAACTCTCCACCCGCAGTGGTCTTCAACCTGCGGACCTCCAGAGGTTTCAAAACTACAACTCCCAGCAAGCCCGGGCAGCCTGTCACCGCCTGTCATCATCCAGACCCTCATCATCATCACCTGTCATCATCCCCTTGTCATCATCCCACACATCCCCCCTTCATCATCCCCTTGTCATCATCCCACACATCCCCCCTTCATCATCCCCTTGTCATCATCCCACACATCCCCCCTTCATCACCCCCTTGTCATCATCCCACACATCCCCCTTCATCATCCTCTTGTCATCATCCCCACCCCCCTTCATCATCCCCTTGTCATCATCCCACACACCCCCCTTCATCATCCCACCCCCCCCCCCCCCCCCGGCTGTCCGGGCTTGCTGGGAGTTGTAGTTTTGAAACCTCCGGACGTCCGCAGGTTGAAGACCACTGCGGCCTTCGACATCATCCAGCCCCCTCTCACCCCCCTTTAGTTCTGTACAGTACTCACCTCCGCTCGGCGCTGGTCCGGTCCTGCAGGGCTGTCCGGTGGGGAGGTCGTCCGGTGGGATAGTGGTTCCGGGCTGCTATCTTCACCGGGGAGGCCTCTTCTAAGCGCTTCGGGCCCGGCCTCAGAATAGTCACGTTGCCTTGACAACGACGCAGAGGTGCGTTCATTGCCAACGTACTTCTGCGTCGTTGTCAAGGCAACGCCTCTATTTCGGGCCGGAAGCGCGGAGAAGAGACGCCCCCGGTGAAGATAGCAGCCCGGAACCACTATCCCACCGGACCACCTCCTCACCGGACAGCCCTGCAGGACCGGACCAGCGCCGAGCGGAGGTGAGTACTCAGAACTAAAGGGGGTGAGAGGGGGCTGGATGATGTTGAAGGCCGCAGTGGTCTTCAACCTGCGGACCTCCGGAGGTTTCAAAACTACAACTCCCGGCAAGTCCGGACAGCCGGGGGGGGGGTGGGATGATGAAGGGGGGTGTGTGGGATGATGACAAGGGGATTATGAAGGGGGGTGGGGATGATGACAAGAGGATGATGAAGGGGGGATGTGTGGGATGATGACAAGGGGGTGATGAAGGGGGGATGTGTGGGATGATGACAAGGGGATGATGAAGGGGGGATGTGTGGGATGATGACAAGGGGATGATGAAGGGGGGATGTGTGGGATGATGACAAGGGGATGATGACAGGTGATGATGATGAGGGTCTGGATGATGACAGGCGGTGATGATGATGAAGATGTTAATGACGGGTCTGGATGATGACAGGGGGGGATGATGTATTTCCCACCCTAGGCTTATACTCGAGTCAATAACTTTTCCTGGGATTTTGGGTTGAAATTAGGGGTCTCGGCTCATACTCGGGTCGGCTTATACTCGAGTATATACGGTATATGGGTAACAGAGGGGTGTAGAAGAATGTATATGGGTGGAAAAGGGGTGTAGAAAAGTGTACATGGGTGACAGGGGGCAAAGAGGGGTGTACATTGGTGATAGAGCGGTGTTGGGGGTGGACAGGAGCGTAGCTGGGTGACAGGAGTATAGAGGAGTGTACATGTGTAACAGAAGGGTGTAGAGAGGTGTACATGGGTGACTGAGGGGCGTAGGGGGGTGACAGAGGGGTGTAGAAGAGTAAACATGGGTAACAGAGGGGTGTAGAAGAGTGTACATGGGTGACTGAGGGGCATAGGGGGGATGTTAGAGGGTGTAGAAGAGTGTACATGGGTGACAGAGGGGTGTAGAAGAGTGTACATGGGTAATAGAGCGGTTTAGAAGAGTGTATATGGGTAACAGAGGGGTGTAGAAGAGTGTACATGGGTGACAGAGGGATGTAGAAGAGTGTATATGGGTGACAGAGGGGTGTAGAAGAGTGTATATGGGTAACAGAGGGGTGAAGAAGAGTGTACATGGGTGACAGAGGGGTGTAGAAGAGTGTACATGGGTGACAGGGGGGTGAAGAAGAGTGTACATGGGTGACAGAGGGGTGAAGAAGAGTGTACATGGGTGACAGAGGGATGTAGAAGAGTGTATATTGGTGGCAGAGGGGTGTAGAAGAGTGTACATGTGTGACAGGGGAACACCAAAAAACGGGGTATAAGAAAATTTTATGAAATAGATGCAAATTCATGCAAAAAATCTTTACTAGAGATAACAAATCAATAAAACATATATAAAAATGAAACTGGCACAGTATGATAGGAACATGGATGACAATGACAGGGGAAAGGTTGTTACATGCCTATTAAGCATAGGACTAGTAAGGAGCAACCGATCATCAACTTATAAAGTAAAATACAAGTGTAAAAAATAACAGATAGGGAGCATAAATAATAAACCAGTATCAAAGGATATAGAAACCTTCCCCAGGGATTGATAGGGTCCTGATTAGCCCAAGAGGTGGGGATTGGAAGAGGCTATTAGCCCAGAGAGAGATGAAGTGGATATTCAAACTTCAAACAATGACCCCAAATGGTCTTAATTAGTGTTGCTCGCGAATATTCGCGAATATAGCACTATATATTCGTAATTACGAATATTCATTTTTTTGGTATTTTTGTTTTTTTCCACAGTACACATCACAGTGATCATCCCTTTCTGCTTCCAGCTTGTGTGGTGTAAAGAAGGCTCTAATACTACTTTGTGAGCCTGGCGTACGAATTTTCGCATATGCTAATTTTTGCACATGCGAATTTTCGTTTATGCTGTTTTGCATATGCGAATTTTGCGAATATATGACGAATATTCGTCCATATATTCGCGAAATATCGCGAATTCGAATATAGCCTATGCCGCTCAACACTAGTCTTAATGACTACATGACGTTTGCTCCATTTCCCTAGAACACTAATGGGTTTTTATTGGGTTTTAAATGCTTTTATGGGCCATTTACGTATTAGATATATCTCACAATTCTTCTCTGTCTTTTTTCTTTATACAGTGACCCCTCGACTTATGATGGCCCCGACATATGATCATTTAAACATATGATGGCCTCTCAGAGCCCATCGTATGTTGAAGGCAGCCTCGACATATGATGCTGCTGGGTGTTGGGGCCATCATACAAACAGCTATCTGACAGCGCTGACAACTTCAGCAAATGACAGATAGTTGTTTAATGTGCCCCGTGTGCCCCGTTCTGCCTCGTGTTACTCACATGCTGTGCTGCTAACTCATACAGGCTTCCACTGTGAGCTCCGTGTAAGCCCCGCCACCCCAGTGCAGCCATAGCCAATAGCCTGCAGCATCTTGCTGCAGGCATCCAATGAGCTGCTGGCTGCCCTCCCCTTCCTTTTCTATAGAGCTGTAGTCGGCAGGATGGTAATGGAGGACATTCTGTCCCCCCTGAAGGTATTTAAAGAACTGTACAGTACTGTATGCGATGTCACATATCACATGCAATACATATACACACAATACACCCCATACATCAATGTTTCCCTATCAGTGTGCCTCCAGCTGTTGCAAAACTATAACTCCCAGCATGCCCAGACAGTCAATGGCTGTACATGCATGCTGGGAGTTGTAGTTGTGCAACAGCTGGAGGCACCCTGGTTTGTTAAACACTCCCCATACACTCCACATACAATGGTCATCCCAGAACCAATTAGCAGTTTCCCAAAGAGATATGTATTCAACATACAATGGTTCCGAGGCCCCAGAACCAATTGCCATTTTTACATAGACATATGTACTCGACATATGATGGTTTCAACATATGATGGTTCTCCTGGAACCAATTAATATCATATGTTGAGGGACCACTGTATTTCATTTCAGTTCCGTTTGGTGAATGCTCCTTTCCTGGATTGATGTCTGCTTATTAATATTATGTATCCCTGAACCAGCACCTTGGGTATAGCTAACCTTATATAGCGATATGCACTTTATTGAATATACTGAGCTCTAGAATAATTTTTTACGAATCCAAATAATCTTTTATCCTAATATTATATCCATTTAATCCATCTATATTGACTATTATATAATTTATGTAATTGACAATATTTATATATAACTAGAGATGTCACGAATTGTTTGCCGGCGAACAGTTCCCGGCGAATTTCGCATGTTCGCATTCGCATCGCCGGACGAACATATGTGAAGTTCGATCCGCCCCCTATACTTTAACATTGCAGTAAACTTTGACCCTGTGAGTCAGAGTCAGCAGACACATTACAGCCAATCAGCAGCAGTCCCTCCCTTCCAGACCCTCCTACCTCTTGCACAGACACCATTTCAGCCTCATTCAGCATGCTGCAGGCTTAGGAAGTGGAGGGTTAGAGAAGCTGCTCCTGCTGTATAGGGAAAGCGATAGCTAGGTTGCTGCTTGTTGGTGTATTCAGGGTCCAGTTTACTCCTAAAGCACTAGTGTAACATCTGCTTTAAGTACAGCACCCAAAAAAGCCCTTTTTAGGGCTGAAAGATATCAGTCCTGGTTGGGAGGGAACCGCTGGTTAAAAGGGGTACTCCAGAATCAAACTTAAGTTCCTTCAAGCAACTAACTACTACAGTATTCAAAGGGCTGAAAGATATCAGTCCGTGTGTTTTGCAACAGCTGTAGGCACCCTGGTTGGAGACCACTCCTTAAAAGGGGAACTCTGCTGGCAATCTTTTTTTTCTTTAAAGCAACTAACTACTACAGTATTCAAAGGGCTGAAATATATCAGTCCGTGTGTTTTGCAACAGCTGGAGGCACCCTGGTTGGGGACCTCTGCATAAAAGGGGAACTCCACTGGCAAGTTTTTTTGCTCATTGTCACACTAGTGCAAATCACATTAGGTGTGACAGTTGTGCAAATAAAAAAAAATACCTTTTTTGGCTGTTAAATAAAATCAGTCTTCAATGTCAGTTCACGTCACAGTTGCCATTTTTTTTGCCTGCAGGGCAAATTGTGTCGCACTAGTGCAAATCACATTAGGTGTGACAGTTGTGCAAATAAAAAAAAATACATTTTTTCGCTGTTAAATAAAATCAGTTGTCACTGTTAGTTCACGTCACAGTTGCCATTTTTCTTGCCTGCAGGGCAAATTGTATCACTCTAGTGCAAATCACATTAGGTGTGACACTTGTGCAAATAAAAAAAAAATACCTTTTTTGGCTGTTAAATAAAATCAGTCGTCACTGTCATTTCACGTCACAGTTGCCATTTTTTTTGCCTGCAGGGCAAATTGTGTCACCCCAGTGCAAATCACATTAGGTGTGACAGTTGTGCAAATTTTAAAAAAAATACCTTTTTTGGCTGTTAAATAAAATCAGTCATCACTGTTAGTTCACGTCACAGTTGCCATTTTTCCTGCCTGCAGGGCAAATTGTGTCACCCTAGTGCAAATCACATTAGGTGTGACAGTTGTGCAAATTTAAAAAAAAAAAAATATTTTTTTGGCTGTTAAATAAAATCAGTCGTCACTGTTAGTTCACATCACAGTTGCCATTTTTCTTGCCTGCAGGGCAAATTGTGTCACCCTAGTGCAAATCACATTAGGTGTGACAGTTGTGCAAATTAAAAAAAAATCTTTTTTTGGCTGTTAACTAAAATCAGTCGTCACTGTTAGTTCACGTCACAGTTGCCATTTTTCTTGCTTGCAGGGCAAATTGTGTCACCCTAGTGCAAATCACATTAGGTGTGACACTTGTCCAAATTTAACCAAAAAAATTACAGGCAGAGGAAGGCCACCCCGCAGGGGCCATCATGGTGCTGGGATTCCCTTTGGCCCTAGAATGGCCAGCGTTCAGAGGCCACGTACCCTGAACCCCCAAAGTTTTGAGGACTTAGTTGACTGGCTATCACAAGACACCCAATCTACTACTAAAGCTCCCGCTCGGAACCTTGACGCACCGTCCTTCTCCTCCTCTAGCTTAGCTTCGGGCACCTCTCATGCTACCACTTGCCCGCCTGCCACCACCATCAACACTAGCACCACAGCAGCTTTACTTGATCCGTCAGAGGAGTTATTTACACATCAGTTTGAAGACATGAGTGATGCACAACCATTATTGCCAGAGGATGTAGTTAACAGGGATATGTCTCAGTCAGGCAGCATTACACACATGGACGTACGATGTGATGATGATGTTGTACCCGCTGCTGCTTCCTTTCTTGAGGTGTCAGATAGCGGTGAAGGTGTTGATGATGATGATGATGTGTCCGTGGATGCCACGTGGGTGCCCGCTAGAAGATAAGAAGAGTGGGAAAGTTCAGATGGGGAGACAGAGAGGAGGAGGAGACGAGTGGGAAGCAGGGGGAGGTCGTCGCAAGAAGCTAGTGGCACAGTCAGACAGCATGCAACGGCACCCGGGGTTAGCCAGACAGGACGCCAATCAACGCATGCTGTTGCCACCACCAGAATGCCATCATTGGAGAGCTCAGCAGTGTGGCATTTTGTTTGTGTGTCTGCCTCTGACAAAAGCGAGGCCATATGCAACCTGTGCCAGAAGAAACTGAGTTGTGGGAAGTCCAACACCCACCTAGGCACAACTGCTTTGCGAAGGCACATGATGTCACATCACAAACGCCTATGGGATCAACACGTCAGTACAAGCAGCACACAAAGTCAAAGCCGCCATCCTCCTCCTGGTCCAGCATCTTCAGCCAGGTCAACCACTACTGCCCTCCTTGCCCCCTCTCAACCATCCGCCTCTCCGTCTCTAGCCTTGAGCAGTTCCTGCTCATCTGCCCACAGTCAGGTAGTCTGTCAAGGAGATGTTTGAGCGCAAGAAGACAATGTCTCAAAGTCATCCCGTAGCCCGGCGTCTGACAGCTGGTTTGTCGGAACTGCTAGCCCGCCAGCTTTTACCATACAAGCTGGTGGAGTCTGAGGCCTTTAAAAAATTTGTAGCCATTGGGACACCACAGTGGACTCCTTTGTGCAAAAGGAAATTATGGCATGTCTGGCACACAGTGTAGGGGCAAGGGTCCATCTGACCACTGATACCTGGTATGCAAAGCATGGTCAGGGAAGGTATATCACCTACACTGCGTATTGGGTAAACCTGGTGACGGCTGCCAAGTATGGAATGCGTGGCTCTGCAGAGGAGTTGGTGACTCCGCCACGACTTGCAGGCAGGCCTGCTGCCACCTCCTCTACTCCTCCTACTCCATCCTCTTCCATAACATCCTCGGCCGAGTCCTCTTCCACTGCTGCGTCTTGCTCCAAATCACCGGCACCCCCCCAGCTCCCCAGGTGCTATTCCACATCCCGGATACGGCAGTGTCACGCCATCTTGGGGTTGACTTGCCTCAAAGCGGAGAGCCACACCGCACCAGCGCTACTGTCGGCCCTGAACGCACAGGTGGACCAGTGGCTGACTCCACACCGACTGGAGATCGGCAAGGTGGTTTGTGACAACGGAACAAATTTGATGGCGGCATTGAGGTTGGGCAAGTTGAAACGTGCCGTGCATGGCACATGTGTGACATCTGATTGTACAACGCTTTGTGCTCAAGTACCCAGGCTTACAGGATGTCCTGAAGCAGTCCAGGAAGGTGTGTGGCCATTTCAGGCATTCCTACACGGCCATGGCGCACTTGTCAGATATCCAGCGGCGAAACAACATGCCAGTGAGGCGCTTGATTTGCGACAGCCCGACACATTGGAATTCAACACTCCTAATGTTCGACCGCCTGCTCCAACAAGAAAAAGCCGTCAACGAATATTTGTATGACCGGGGTGCTAGGACATCATCTGCGGAGCTGGGAATTTTTTTGACACGTTACTGGAGGCTCATGCGCAATGCCTGTATGCTCATGCGTCCTTATGAGGAGGTGACAAACCTGGCCATTCGCACGGAAGGCACCATCAGCAACATCATACCGTTTGTTTTCTTGGAGTGTGCCCTGCGAAGAGTGCTGGATCAGGAAGTAGATGAGCGTGAAGAGGAAGAGTTGTGGACACCATCACCACCAGAAACAGCCTTATCAGCATCGCTTGCTGGATTGTGAGGAAGAGGAGGAGGAAGACCAACCACAGCAGGCATACCAGGGTGCACCTTGTCACCTATCTGGTTCCCGTGGTGTTGTACGTGGCTGGGGGGGAAGAAGATTATACCTTCCCTGACATCACTGAAGATGAGGAACGGGACATGAGTAGCTAGGCATCCGTCCTTGTGCAAATGAGGTCTTTCATGCTGTCGTGCCTGTTGAAGGACCCTCGTATAAAAAAAATGAAGGAGAACAACCTGTACTGGGTGCCCACGCTACTAGACCCCCGGTATAAACATAAAGTGCCTGACATGTTACCGCATTACAGCAAGGCGGAAAGGATTCCGGTCACAGCACAACAGGGATCTATCAGGGGAAGAGGTGAAAGTAATCCTCCTCCTCCTTCCACGAATACGCCGGCAAGGACAGGAAGCTGTACAGACATGCTGTTGATGGAGGACATGCAGAGCTTTTTAAGTCCTACGCATCGCCACCGCCCTTCGGGGTCCACCATCAGAGAATGACTTGACCGACAGGTAGCAGACTACCTGGCCTTAACCGCAGATACCGACACTCTAAACCCCTTGACTACTGGGTGTGCCGGCTTGACCTGTGGCCTGAGCTAGCCCAATTTGCGCTCAAACTTCTGGCCTGTCCCGCTTCAAGTGTCCTGTCAGAAAGGACCTTCAGTGCAGCAGGAGGTATTGTCACTGAGAAGAGGAGTCGCCTTAGTCAAAAAAGTCTGGATTACCTCACCTTTCTTAAGATGAATGAGGGATGGATCCCGAAGGGACTGACATTGGGCAATACATTTGACTGAACAAGGCCTGATCAGATGAGCTGCCTTGGCCTAAAAATGGTCCACATGCTGCTGTATTTGAACTCTGAATGCCGGATGACTTGCTTGACTTATCCGCCACCAACTAGGGTTCAAGCAGCAATGTTTTAGGGCACTTTCTGCCTGGCAAAACAAACAGAAATTTTTCAGGCCGCTGCTACAATACCCAATTTTTCATCCACGTGTACATGCCTAATTTTTCTGGCCTCTGCTGCACTTGTTATGGTGCTGCAATTTTTATGGCCGCTGCTACAGCTGCGACAATACCAAATTTTCCTGCCAGGTGTACATGCCTAATTTTTCTGTCCTCTGCTGCTGCACTTGTTATGGTGCTGCAATTTTTCTGGCTGCTGCTACAGCTGCGGCTGCGACAATACCCAATTTTTCATCCATGTGTACATGCCTAATTTTTCTGGCCTCTGCTGCTGCACTTGTTATGGTGCTGCAATTTTTATGGCCGCTGCTACAGCTGCGACAATACCAAATTTTCCAGCCAGGTGTACATGCCTAATTTTTCTGGCCTCTGCTACTGCACTTTTTCTGGTGTTGCAATTTTTCTGGCTGCTGCTACAGATGCGGCTGCTACAATACCCAATTTTTCATCCAAGTGTACATGGCTAATTTTTCTGGCCTCTGCTGATGCAATTGTTATGGTGCTGCAATTTTTATGGCCGCTGCTACAGAAGCGGCTGCAACAATACCAAATTTTTCAGGCATGTGTACTTGCCTAATTTTTCTGGCCACTGCTGCTGCCCTTGTTATGGTGCTGCAATTTTTATGGCTGCTGCTACAGAAGCGGCTGCAACAATACCAAATTTTTCAGGCATGTGTACATGCCTAATTTTTCTGGTACTCTCTGCTGACATCTCTGTCCATTTTTGCATATTAGATGTATACTAAGGGTAGCATGGTGGCTCAGAGGTTAGCACTGCTGCCTTGCAGCGCTGGGGCCTTGGGTTCAAATCCCACTATGTGCTGCCTCAAGGGGGCTCTAACTATGTGCTGCCTAACATGGGGGGATCTAACTATGTGCTGCCTAAAGGGAGGCTCTAACTATGTGCTGCCTAATATGGGGGAATCTATGTGCTGTCTAAAGGGGGAATCTAACTGTGTGATGCCTAAAGGGGGGCTCTAAGTGCTGGCTAAAGCACGTTATTCCAAACCATTTAGGAATAATAGATGATTTATGCACTTTATGGATTAAAACCAGACTCTGCATCAACTATGTAATTTTCCATGGGAGTTTTGCCATGGATCCCACTCCGGCACGCCACAGTCCAGGTGTGAGTCTCCTTGAAACAACTTTTAAATCACTATTGTGGCCAGAAAGAGTCCCTGTGGGTTTTAAAATTCGCCTGCCCGTTGAAGTCAATGGTGGTTCGCCCGGTTCGCCGGTTCGCGAACTTCAGCGGAAGTTCGCGGTTGGCGAACCGAAAATGTTATGTTCGCGACATCACTATATATAACCATCCTATTCTTGCAGTTTATTTTTATGCATTTTTTGCATGTTATAGTATTTTCCCACTCATAAAAATATATCGGTATTATTTTAGTCTAAATATATCTATACTGATATTTTCTAATTTGCACTGACACTTCATCCCTGGGTTTGAGACAAACACACAGGAATGGTCTATATATCGATTTATATTTTATTATGCACTGACACTTTAATTCTATTATAATGCACATAGATATGTTATCATATATTTCTCATAACTCTGCACTATTATTATAACTAGTAATGGTATTATATCGAGATACTGTACAAATACCGTGATTAACCTTTATTTATATACAAAATTAATACGTGTAGATGTAAGAATAAACACTCTTCATTCATTTATTTATTTACTTAGTATAACAATTTTTCACCTTTATCACATATATAATAATTTTTATTTAATGCATTTATCACAGCAATAGTTGATTGTATATTAAATGTATATTTAATTATGTATATAATTCTCTTCCTTTTCTTTTAGATGAATGTCACGGGTGGTAGGATTCACTGGCACAATATGGCACCTCTTTCATTTCACGGTTTGTGCACTTCACTTTTTCTTTATAATCCTTTTTTCTCATGTGTGTTATCACTCTTTCTCTTCTAATGCATGCCATCTATGACATACCTCTGTATCCTACTGCGCATGCACTTACAATTATTAGCTATGCCTTGGCTGACGTCAGCTGGCAGTGAGTCCGGTCATGTGGCTCACAGTCACATGACCCTAGTCACAGCCCGGTCTCTCGTGATGCGGCCGGGACTTGCGGCAGTGTTCTCACGGGACCCTGCGCCCAGCCGACCACGTAACTATGTGACATGTTTCCGGCCAGACGCGCGATACGCTGCCGCACTCATATAAACAAAGACAGGTATTGGGGCAATACTTTCGGCACCAGTTCTAAACTATAGAACCTCCAGGATTGGTTCATATCTTAGTGTACGAATGTCTGAGTGTATGTGATTGGTTTAGGCCCTATATAAATGGCCAGCATTGACCCGTTGGTATCCACGCCCCCTGAGGAAGCTCGACAGAGCGAAACATATGTAGGGGTCTGGCATTGACCAGGGTAAGGCTTCTATATCCTTTGGTACTGGTTTACTATTTATGCTCCCTATCTGTTATTTTTTACACTTGTATTTTACTTTATAAGTTGATGATAGGCTGCTCCTTACTAGTCCTATGCTTAATAGGCATGTAACAACCTTTCCCCTGTCATTGTCATCCATGTTCCTATCATACTGTGCCAGTTTCATTTTTATATATGTTTTATTGATTTGTTATCTCTAATAAAGATTGTTTGCATGAATTAGCATCTATTTCATTAAGTTTTCCTATACCCCCTTTTTTGGTGTTTATTATTATTTATGGGTATTAGTATATTTTCCCTGTAGAGGTGACCCCTACAGGATGATGCTTTTGGAGTAAAATGAGTGACAGGGGGCAAAGGGGGTGATGGAGGGGTGTACATTGGTGACAGAGCGGTGTTGGGGGTGGACAGGAGTGTAGATGGGTGACAGGAGTGTAGAAGAGTGTACATAGGTGACAGAGGGGTGTGCGTGGATGACAGATGGGTGTAGAAGAATGTACATGGGTGGCAGAGGGGTGTAGAGAAGTGTACATGGGTGACATAGGGGTGACAGATGGGTGTAGAAGAGTGGATGTAGAAGAGTGTACATGGGTGATAGGGGGGGCAAAGGGGGTGATAGAGGGGTGCACGTTGGTGATAGAGCGGTGTTGGGGGTGGAAAGGAGTGTACATGGGTGACTGAGGGGTGTAGAAGAGTGTATATGGGTGGCAGAGGGGTGTAGAAGAGTGTATATGGGTGACAGGGGGGCAAAAGGGAGTGATGGAGGGGTGTACATTGGTGACAGCGGTGTTGGGGGTGGACAGGAGTGTAGAAGAGTGTACATGTGTAACAGAGGGGTGTGCATGGATGACAGAGGGGTGTAGAAGAGTGTACATGGGTGGCAGAGGGGTGTACATGGGTGGCAGAGGGGTGTAGGAGTGTACATGGATGACAGGGTTGTAGAGGAGTGTACATGGGTGACAGATGGATGTAGAAGAGTGTACATAGGTGGCAGAGGGGTGTAGAGGAGAGTGCATGGGTGACAGGGGGGGAATAGGGGTGACAGATGGTTGTAGAGGAGTGTACATGGGTGACAGAGGGGAGTAGAAGAGTGTATATAGGTGGCAGAGGTGTGTAGATGGGTGACAGAGGAGTGTACATGGGTGACAGAGGAGTGTAGGGGGTGACAGAGGGGTGTACATAGGTGACAGTGGGGTGTAGAAGAGTGTACAGGGGTGACAGAGGGTTGTAAAGAGGTGTACATGGGTGGCAGAGGGGAGTAGCAGAGTGTACATGGGTGACAGATGGATGTAGAAGAGTGTACACAGCTGGCAGAGGGGTGTAGAGGAGTGTACATAGGTGACAGAAGGGTGTAGGGAGTTACAAAGGGGTGTACATGGGTGACAGAGGGGTGTGGAAGAGTGTACATGGATGACAGGGGGCGTAGGGAGTGACAGAGGGGTGTAAATGGGTGACAGACGAGTGTACATGGGTAACAGAGGGGTGTAGAAGAGTGTACGTGGATGACAGAGGGGTGTAGAGGAGTGTACATGGGTGAGAGGGGTTATACTCCTACAAAGAACAATCCGCAATTACGGTAAATGCTACCCAAATCAACATATATCCTACAAAATATTGGTAGACTCAACAAACATGGTCATGATAATCCCATATTCTTTATTGTAACAATAGACACATTACATTTAAAAAACATAAATACACAGAACAACAACAATATAATGCCCACAGGTATTTGGTGGAGTATACTGGCTGGAGAAAGAAAAATTGTATGTTTTTCTTCCAGGACTACTACAAGTGAAGGTACAGATGCTAATTTTGGATAAAATGTAAAAAGGGGTGGAGCAGGGGGAGAGCATGCTATGACCAGGCCCAAAAACGTAATGTTCAATAATAAAGTGCATAGGGGCAACAGTGGCTGCAAAAAAAATGCATGCCACATTGGCCACACAGTACAATATTGTACACCCCCTTTAAAACCACCATCCACCCTCCAAAGCTGAAACAGTTAGCAGCAAAGAAAAACGCAAACCCACAATAAAGTGCATATAGTGCTAGTCCTACCAGTACCACCCTCTACCTGTGCGCATGCAGAAAGTTCCCCTAACACGCGTTTCGCGTTACGCTTGATCACAGGGTCACGGCGCATAAATGTGGACGTATCTACCTTATATACATAGGCCCATCGCCACTCAAACAGCCCACCGGACCGGGTTCTGCGTCCCTGGAAGCTGCAGAGACGCGATACTTAATAGATACTAAGTAGGAGAAACAGTCTATGGCCAGATGTAACTACCGCACAGCCTAGAATTCATACAGGTAAGTATATATAATACAGAAATTTAGGTGCACTACTGTGGTAGATATATACAATGACATTGGCTATCCCTCAACACTGATGTTAAAATTGAGACATTCGCCAGTATATCCTTATATGAAGGACACACCAGAGCCCGCACACCAACGCCAAGGTTTCTCAAATGGCGCGGGACCTAACGCTAACCTACCTGTGCGTAATAAGCAAAAACCAGGGGCCAGTGGGCAATTACAGCAGCACTAGGCCGACATGCAGCCTGCTCCCAGTTCCCTCCAGTGTGACTGAGCACACATACAATGGGAGGAGGGAGAGACAGGCTACAAGCCCCACCCAAGTTGGCTGATATAGGTGCATGGCCTCACAGGTGCAACCTTAATGCTGCCTGGAAAATGTTCAAGGCACATTAACATATGGAGTTTACACACCTCCAAGTATACATTTTTAAATAACAAAAAAAAAAAACGTGGTCTCAAATGGCTGGAGGTGCTCAACCCCAAATGCAGTTGTGCATTTATACTGGGGGAGCAGATCCTGCCCTTGTAGTCCGTTGCTAGGGGCGATCCCCAGCATAAAAATGCTCGGGATCGCCCCTAGCAACGGACTACAAGGGCAGGATCTGCTCCCCCAGTATAAATGCACAACTGCATTTGGGGTTGAGCACCTCCAGCTATTTGAGACCACGTTTTTTTTTTTGTTGTTATTTAAAAATGTATACTTGGAGGTGTGTAAACTCCATCTGCTCCCCCAGTATAAATGCACAACTGCATTTGGGGTTGAGCACCTCCAGCCATTTGAGACCACGTTTTGTTTTGTTTGTTGTTGTTAGGTAAGTATATATAACAGAAGTATGGCCCAGATACACAACAGTAAAATTTCATTTAACATTTTGTAAACCCAAGATTGGTAAAAGGTTAAATAAATGTGCAAATATGCAAAAGTGATGAATAAAAGTAAAAAGACATAAAGCTAAATAATATGTGCTATATGAAATATAAATAAGAATATGTGAGTGAAAATATTATGTGCATGCGTGTTATCCTGTGGGAAAAACATACACTATAATAGACAATCTTTGTGCTACACTGCACACAAAAAAGAAAAAAAAAACACAAAAAGACAAAACTAAAATATGTGTTGCCAAGGGAAACGGCACAAATATGTCAAAAAAATATATTTTTGGATAAAGTGTGTATAGTATAATATAATAGACCAAGACCAAATAGGCAGGTGTAGGAAAAAAGGGCCATGGGATGCACAGCAAAAAAATATGTAAAAATGTGTGTGTAAAGAATGTATGAACGATGTATGATGTGATAACATATATAAACAATAAGTGATGTGATAAACCTGCACCAGGAAACCAGGTGCAGGATAGGGGGAAAAGGAGAAAGAAAACATCTCCATGTGGTTGCCACTAGCAACCATGAAGAGAAATTATCTCATATAAGTATATGATACCATGAGCTGGGGCCTAACATGAATTATCCTGAATCCAAAAAGAATTCCCTATATAGTGATAACATATATTATAAAAAAAGAAGATACGAAGTTATAAGAAATGTGTATAATTGCCTGTATTATTACAGTACGACACAGCCCTGTCATAACAACTACTCCCAGTGAGATACACCAAAGAACCTGAAGATGACGTCCACACCTAAAAAATAAACAAAAATAAATACACTTAAAATGTAATAATAAAACACCGGAATAAAAAAGATCCGCAAATATAGTACACATTATATCCCTTATCTAGAATACTGACAAAGTTAGTCAAACCAAGCCAGTAATCTCCAAATTTCCACTCCTCCCGAAGAGATAAACCCCCCAGGGGAGGATAGGAATAGGAGTACTGTATAAAAGATTAGACGGGATACAAAAATGTGTACTTACAGGAAGGGGGCAAAACTAAAACTTCGTTCAAGCCTTTAGGGTGGATGCAGTCAATTCTCATTATCCACTGGACCTCTAATTGTGCCAATATTTTCCTCCAATTCCCTCCTCTCTTTCCAATGTATATCTTGTCAATGCCTCTAATCTTTAGCATGCTTGTATTACAGTTGTGCTTCTCACGAAAATGCCTGGGTATAGGTTTTAACTGTGCTGTATCCACATCTACTCTCGCACTTTCTATATCATGTACATGCTCACGCACCCGCACCTTTAATTTGCGTGATGTCAAGCCAACATATATCAAGTTACATGGGCATGTAGCATAATAAATTACTCCTTCGGTCTGGCAAGATATGTGCTGTGTGATTTTAAATTCCTTTTGATCCTCACTGGACCGGAAATGGGGTCTCTCTCCATGTTGGTACACGCCACACAGCCCCCACAGGGGTAACTCCCCATTTGGGTCCCCTTGATCCAAAGGCGTTTTTGAATGTGGTGCCCTCATGGTAGCTATGGATCAGTTTATCACGGAGATTCTTTGCCCTCTTGTAAGTAATGGATGGAGAGTCCGATATATGTTTCTGTAACGTCATGTCTGCCTGCAAGATTGGCCAAAATTTAGATTTCTCTCCTGCCACTTGTTGTTGTATGGTGTAATGAATCTCACCTGTTGTAAGTCTTCTTTGATGATATTCTTGGGTCTCAAGAGATCATCTCTTCTTGCTCTGACAGCCCGATCGTATCCACGTCTAATCATGCGTTGGCTATAACCTCGTTCTTTAAAGCGTTGTGTAAGATCTTGCGCTTGCCTGTTGAAAGAAACGTCGTCAGAACAAACTCTTTTGGCCCGTAAAAATTGTCCCACTGGTATCCCTCTCTTTGTAGGGGTAGGGTGAAATGATGTGGCGTGTAGCACAGAGTTTACGGAAGTTTCTTTACAGAATAAGTCAGTCTGGACATACCCGTGTCTATCTTTATAGATGCAAAGATCCAGAAAGTCCACTGTGTTTTTACTATGTTTCATTGTCAGGCGAATATTTCTATTGTTATTGTTGAGGGTCTCCATGAATTTCAATAGGTCCTCTTCTGACCCCTGCCAAATAAATAGAACATCGTCTATAAATCAATTCCATATCTGTACCTTCTCAACATTTTCCACCGGATTGGTTAAAAACAAGTCCCTCTCCCACAGCCCCAGGAAAAGATTTGCATATGAGGGCGCACAGGCCGCGCCCATTGCGGTCCCCTGGAGCTGCAGGTAGAGGGACTCCTTAAAAATGAAACAGTTGTGCCTTAAAACAAATTCTAGACCTTCAATTAAAAACTCCACCAGTTCTGTGTCCTCGTAATTTCCCATTAAAAACCACCTAGCAGCATCTAATCCGTCTTCATGTCTGATAGACGTATAAAGTGCTTCAACGTCGCAAGTGACAAACCACATGTCTTCTAGTTTTCTCAGAACATCTCCACTATATTTAATATAGGAGGGGAGGGTCTCTACAATCGGTTTTAAATACATGTCAAGATACTTACTGAGTGGTTCGCATAGGCTCTCATTTCCGGATACTATAGGTCTCCCCGGTGGGTTTCGGGTGTGTTTGTGCACCTTCGGTAGTAAATACAGGCATGCCATTTTCGGATATTTCACAGTCAAATATTCACATATCCCTTGTGTGATAATGTTTCTTTCCACCGCTTTCCTCAGGAATTCATCAAGTTCGCCCTGAAATACATGTAGGAGATTAAACCGAAGTTTTTGATAACATTCTGTACTTCGCAAAATTCTGAAGGCCTCTTTTTCATACATCTTTATCGACCATACCACAATATTGCCCCCTTTGTCGGCGGGACAGTACGTTTTTCATTAGTTTCAATTCCCCCAAAGCTTTTCTTTGTGCTCTTGTGAGATTGTCATCTTTAATCTGAGGGTTAATCTTACGGAATTCCGCCGTTACCAATTTCACGAAAATGTTCACATTAGGGCACAAATTTACAGGGGGGAATTTAGTAGACTTCGGTTTTACTTGTATTGTACCCCTACCTGTTGGTACATCCATTGGGCCTCCTCTTTCTAATTCTTCCAAGGTCCTGACAATTTCCAAACCCTGTGCACTCCATCCATTTTCCTGTGGTCCTGTCTGATCATAGATTTTCTTTAAAACCAGCTTTCTAGCAAACAAATTCAAGTCCTTGATTGCCGTGATAACATCAAAGGAAGAGGTGGGAGAAAAGGTAAGTCCCAAACTTAACACTTCAATTTGATCCTCTGTGAGAACTACATCAGACAAATTAATAATCTGAATAGGAGATTTGTGGCTACTCACCACTTGACCCCGTCGCTGTCTATTATTACTCCTGGGGTTGTCATTCCTCCTTCTAAATCCTCTTCTGAAGTAATAGCCATCCTGTTCACTGTGTGAATGCGCACTACTCCCCACAGATGATACTGACGTCATCGAGGGGGTTGTAGTTAGAGTATTTGAATTTCTATTCCCATGTGGCCAGCGATAAACCTTGTTGGTCAAGAAATCATTAACGTCCCTCTGGAATTTCTTAGTCTTTTTTTCTTGTATATCCCACACTTGGAATTGCGCTTCCAACTCCTGCTTAAAGGTGACAAAGCCAGCCTGTGTCAATTCCTGAATCAGTTTAGTCTGTAGCTCTACAATCTCTTGTTCTAAAGTGTCTAAATTTTTCTTATTCATGCCAATAAGAAGTTCAATAAATATTTTTGAACAGTTACCACTCGCCTCTTCCCATTTTGTGCGAAATACACTGTCCTCCATTGGGAAGGAGGGGAATACTTGTACCCTAAGTCCCCTTGGAATAAGGTTCTTAGCCAGATAATTTTCCAAAGTGGCTTTGTTCCACCATAAACGCATCCTCCTGTGTAACAATTGCTTGAACGAGTTTTTACCTTCATTTGTTTGCCCACTTTCTTCTGTAGTGTTGTGTGTCCCCATTCTAAAAATGGTTTCAAACTGGGACGTCCAGGTTTGGTCCCTCCCTTTGAAATCCATAGCGGAAAAAATATTGGTTTCTGCAAATACAGAAAAAACAATTGATATACTCCAACAAAGAACAATCCGCAATTACGGTACATGCTACCCAAATCAACATATATCCTACAAAAAAAATTGGTAGACTCAACAAACATGGTCATGATAATCCCATATTCTTTATTGTAACAATAGACACATTACATTTAAAAAACATATAAATACACAGAACAACAACAGGAATATAATGCCCACAGGTATTTGGTGGAGTATACTGGCTGGAGAAAGAAAAATGGTATGTTTTTCTCCCAGGACTACTACAAGTGAAGGTACAGATGCTAAGTTTGGATAAAATGTAAAAAGGGGTGGAGCAGGGGGAGAAAATGCTATGACCGGGCCCAAAAACGTAATGTTCAGTAATAAAATGCATAGGTGCAACAGTGGCTGCAAAAAAATGCATGCCACATTGGCCACACAGTACAATTTTGCATGTCCCCTTTAAAACCACCATCCACCCTCCAATGCTGAAACAGTTAGCAGCAAAGAAAAACCCAAACCCACAATAAAGTGCATATAGTGCTAGACCTACCAGTACCACCCTCTCTCTACCTGTGCACATGCAGAACGTTCCCCTAACCCACGTTTTGCGTTGCACTTGATCACGGGGTCACGGTGCATAAATGTGGATGTATCTACCTTATATACATAGGCCCATCGCCACTCAAACAGCCCACAGCTGCGGACGCCTCGCCTGCCCGCACAGCAGCTTCCGGCTCCCCGTGCCGCGTCATTGAATTGCGCCGTCACGTGACACCCGTAGCGCTCCGGGAACACGTGACCGCGCTATCCAAAACAAGACGCGTCGCCTAGGAGACATCGGGTTTGGCATCCCTGGAAGCTGCAGAGACGCGATACTTAATAGATACTAAGTAGGAGAAACAGTCTATGGCCAGATTTAACTACCGCACAGCCTAGAATTCATACAGGTAAGTATATATAACAGAATTATGGCCCAGATACACAACAGAAAATTTTCATATAACATTTTGTAAACCCAAGATTGGTAAAAGGTTAAATAAATGTGCAAATATGCAAAAGTGATGAATAAAAGTAAAAAGACATAAAACTAAATAATATGTGTTATGTATAAAGCCTGATGGGCTGTGTTTGTGCGAGGGGCGGAAGTAATTATCGCTCCCTGCACTTCCAGGTGGGGCTCATTGGGAACAGGTGGGGGCGTGTGTATATAACTTCCCCCTCTCCTACAGGGGCGGAGCACGTGTCGTTTGTGGAATCTCTGCTTCCTGTGGCAGTCTGGTGTTTCAATCTCCCACAAAAATCTTCAGAGATGCTTCTCACGGTGCGGAGGCCTCGCTGATCATGAGTCTGGGGGGTGCAGGCGCGGCATTCCTGGCAGCTCCGCTGGCTGTCTTATCTGGGAATGCTGTGTCTCACTCTGATTATAAGGTAATATTGGGCAGGTATGGTTCTGGCTGGCTCTGCCCGCAGCGGTAGTGGGCGCCAGGAGCGGCAAGCAGGTGAGTTAAATCGGTACTGGGGGTGGTGCGGCCTCAGCATTTCGCGCAGCCCGCTAGCTGCCTCATGGCGACATGTGGAACGCCCGCCACCCACACAACTACAATTGTCTATGCCCTTGGGACAGGTTGCGGCAGCTGCCCAGTCCTCGTTAGGCGGTCCTGTCAGCTAGTCTGCTATCGTTAATCTAAAGTATAGTGTAATGCTCTGCGGAGTGTTGTTTCAATATAAAGTTTGCTGTATACAGTGTGGTGCAATGCTCTGCAAAGAGTCGTTTCAATATAACTTTTGCTGTGTGGTGCGGTGCTCTGCGGGGTATACGGTGCCCTTGCAGTATACGGTACAGTGTAATGCTCTACAAAGGGTCTCGTTACAATATAACATGTACTGTATAACGGTATAGTGCAGTGCTCTGCAGATGGTCTCGTTACAATATAGTATACATGATATACAGTTATGGTGCAATAATCTGCAGATGGTCTCGTTACAATATAGTATACATGATATACAGTTAAGGTGCAATGCTCTGCAGATGGTCTCATTACAATATAGTATACATGATATATAGTTAAGGTGCAATGCTCTGCAGATGGTCTCATTACAATATAGTATTCATGATATACAGCTATGGTGCTATGCTCTGCAGATGGTCTTGTTACAATATAATATATACTATATACAGTATAGTGCTATACTCTGCAGATGGTCTCATTATAAACAAACTTTATACAGTTAGTGCAATGCTCTGCAGATGGGATGGTTTCAATACAACATATTATATAGGGCATAGTGCAATGCTCTGCAGAGGGTCGTTACAGTTAGCATGTCCAGTGTGGTGCAGTGCTCTGCGAAGGGTCTCGTTGCAACACAGGGTGGCATTTACTGTTTGGTGTGGTGCAATACTCTGCAGAGGATCACGTTGCAGGGTAGCATATGCTGTGTGTGGTGATACAGTGCTCTGTAGACTGTCTTGTTTCAATATAGTATATAGTAGGGTGCAATGCTCTGTAGAGATATAACATAGGCTACATCCAAATAAATCATAGTATACACAGTGTTATTTGCACAATCATGGTATCCATACGGTTCATACGCTTGGTTTATTATGGGCATACACGCATTACTGGTACAAGGTGCACACGAGTAGAGCATCTTCACGGTTTGATAACTCCATGAGTTTCTTATTGTCCGTACTCTCATGGTTAATTCATACGCTTATGGCACACTGCTCGTACGCGCTTAGTATGTATACAGTTTCATGTGCTAATATCATTATACACGGTACATATACTCACTGACGATACATTCACAGCATTTTTACTGGGCAAACTCGTTTATGCTGTTCACCTCATGGTTATTCTCTCACTCACTGGTGTTTTACACGGTCCACAAACTTGGCATTAATGCTGTTCACATATTCTTGGCATGTTCACGGTCTTACGTTCTTTCTACCATGTTACGTTCATGGCAATCAAACACCTCGTAATTATCACTGGTTCATACGCTCAAAGTATCATTCGGTTCATATGTTAATGGTATTTCATACTGGTTACGGCAGTATACTGCCTATAGCAATTATACGGTTCATACACTCATGGCAGTTATAGTGGTCACACTCTCACGGTTCTTAAGTTGTTCACATGTTCACCGCAGGGTTCATACGGTTCATACGCTCATGGCGGTTGTATTGGTTGCACGGTCATGGTTTTGTTGTTCACGCGTTCACCGCATTCATACACGCAGGTTTTATACGCTCATGGCAGTTACATTGGTGACACGGTTATGGTTTTGTTGTTCACACGTTCATCGCATTCATACACGCAGGGTTCATACCCTCATGGCAGTTATATGGGTTACACGGTCATGGTTTTGTTGTTCACGCGTTCACCGCATTCATACACGCAGGTTTCATACGCTCATGGCAGTTACATCGGTCACACGGTTATGGTTTAGTTGTTCACACGTTCATCGCATTCATACACGCAGGGTTCATACGCTCATGGCAGTTATATTGGTTACACAGTCATTGTTTTGTTGTTCACACGTTCATCGCATTCATACATGCCTAGTTCATACGCTCATGGCAGTTATATTGGTTACACGGTCATTGTTTTGTAGTTCACACGTTCACCGCATTCATACATGCAGGGTTCATACACTCATGGCAGTTATATTGGTTACACGGTCATGGTTTTGTTGTTCACACGTTCACCGCATTCATACATGCAGGGTTCATACACTCATGGCAGTTATATTGGTTACACGGTTATGGTTTTGTTGTTCACATGTTCACCGCATTCATACATGCCGGGTTCATACGCTCATGGCAGTTATATTGGTTACACGGTCATTGTTTTGTTGTGCACATGTTCACCGCATTCATACACGCAGGTTTCCTATGGTTCTCACACATAGTGACATGCTGTTTCGTGCAGTTGTGGCCACGCGCTCATAGCATGTTCACAGCATTATACTGCTCATAGTACTCATACCTCATAGCGTCATACCACATATTAATTCGTAGCACATATGCTCGACGCTTATACTGCACATGTACTTGTAGCATTTATACTGCACATACACATGGCCTACATCAGGCACATACGCTCTTAGCATTGATATCGCAAGTATACTCATAGCATTATACTGCTCATAGTATCATATCACTATACGCTCATAGCATTTATACCACATACACGCTCGTTGTATTCATACCACAGACATGTTCACGTCATGTATATTGCACATAGAATTGTAGCAATACACTACACGGACATTCGTAGCATTCATTCTGTACATACGATGGTAGTAATTATTATGCTGACACGTTGTAGTACTTATTCTGCGTACATGTAGCATTCATTCTGTTATGTTATCTGCACTAACATCCATAGCGTTTACTGTACATGGGTAATGGTATTTATTCTGCATGTTCATCCATAGCGTCTACACTACACACATGCTCCCGTAGCTTTTACTGTACGTATGTTCATTGCATTCATTCTGTGTATTCGTTCATAGTCTTTTATACGGAAAATTCACTCAGGTTTGTCAGGATGTAGCCCTATTGCCTGACTCCTCTTTAGGTTAAGGGGTCAATGTCGGTTGCTACTGACTTGTTCAGAGCAATCGCATTGTTGTTTATTGTCATGTCCTGCAAGTTCTCAGGTCAGATACAACCTCCTCTGTTGTATTTCACGACTAAGTTATCAGTTAGTTATAGAACACATATTCAACTATCCGGCACAGGTACTCGTTCAAGGGTGGTCTTCATTTTAGTGGCACTAATCGGCTGTTCAATACCCGGTCACCTGACTCGTTCCTTCAGGGGTTGAATCGCGGTTGTTACTGACTCACATTCAGAGCAACCAATTTCAGGAATACTCACAATGTTAACATGTTGCCTGACTCCTCTTCAGGTTAAGGGGTAATGTCGGTTGCTACTGACTCGTATTCAGAGCAATTTTGTCGTTGGTGTATTTATTATGACCTGACACGTTTTCAGGTCAGATACAACCTCGTCTGTTGTATTTCTCGATTATGTTATTTTGTTATAGTACACAGATTCAACTCTCTGGCATAGTTGCACGTTACGCTCATAGTCTGGTTACGTTCATAGCTTTATTTTGTTGTACTGCACATGGGTAATAGTTTTTTCTGCATTTCCATCCTTAGAGTCTACACTACACATATGCTCCCGTAGCTTTACTGTACTCATGCTCATAGCTTTCATACTGCATATTCGTGCATAATGTTTATACGGAAAGGTTATACAGCTTTGTTAGGATGTTGCCCTATTTGCCTGACTCCTTCAGCTTAAGGAGTTAATGTCGGTTGCTACCCACAAATTTTCAGAGCAATTACATTGTGGTTCATTGTCACGACCTGAGATGTTCTCAGGACAGATACAGCCTCCTCCGTGGTATTTCATGACCACGTTATCAGTTACTTATAGTAGACCTATTCAACTATCTGGCATAGTTGCACGTTGTCTATCTTTTTAGATATATGTTTACACTTTATTTTCTAGGCATGTATGAGGTACTCATAATGATGTTAGAGCATAAATTCATAACGTTCCTTACGTTTTCACGGTACTTACGCTCCCAGCCTGTGTATGATACATGCACCAGTACACAGCATTTGTTGCATACTACCATAGTTGTATGCGGGTAGGTTATGTGCATTCGTTCCTAGTGTTGAATAGCAGTTGCACCTCTGGCTGTACATATATTTACAAGACACGATTACAGTATTCATATGGTGCTTACATTCATTGCAGATATATCGAGCACATATTCTTAAACCTCCTACGTCTGCAGGGGGGGATGCACCACATAGGTTATTGTTAGACATGTCTCAGTGCAATAACATATTGAGTAGCGACTTGTAGTTGGGTATACTGTTAGCAGGTTATGCCGCACATACGGTTAACATGTTTCATGTGGTGCACACAGGGGAGGTAGATCCTTTGCTTAGGGTATTGGACACAATTGGTCATTTTTGTTACTGACACGCCTTCAGAACAACACGCCAGCTTCATACAGGTATCTTGTCATGAATACTCATGATGTTACCCTGTTGCCTGACTCCTCTTCAGGTTAAAAGGGGGTAATGCCAGTTGCTACTGACTCGTTTTCAGAGCAATTTTGTCGTGTGTTATATTTGTTATGACCTGACACGTTTTCAGGTCAGATACAACCTCGTCTGTTGTATTTCTCGATGACGTTATAATTTCGTTATAGCACACAGATTCAACTATCTGGCATAATTGCACGTTCTCTTTTAAGGAGGGCCAGCATTTAGTTGCAGATATATTCTGCATTTAATACACAGTTTCATGACTCATTTCTTTAGGATCGGGGATTGAATCATGGTTGCTGCTGTCTCATTTCAGAGCAATTGATTTGACATGGTTATGTAGGTAATCTGACACGTTTCAGATAGTATACAATCTCAATATGGCATTTCACACTTACGTATTTGAGAGAAAAAAAAGTGGTTTACAAAGACCTGTGACGTTTACAGGCACAATGATTTCACAAAGACCTGTCATGTCTACAGGCTTGATGGTTCCGCGGGGACCTGTGACGGGTTCAGGCACGACGGTGTCACAAAGACCTGTCAGGTCTACAGACATGATGGTTCATCTAAACACTGGTCACGTCTACAGATACGTTGCTCTCGCAGGGAGCTGTCATCTGCAATGGGTCATCACTTCCAAGTCCAGTTGGGTCAGTACAGTGGCTAGTTAGGTATGTCTGTTACAGTCTCAATCAGGTAAGGTGCCTTCGTGAACCTTGTCATGCGACATGACCCACACGATCTATCAGGTAGATAGGTATTTCTTGTCATTTACCTGTCAGTTTAGTTTTTGCCTCTTAAATAGCAGGGGATTGGTGCTTGTCAGACCTGCCATGAAGTTAGCCTTTCCGTGTCCATTTGAAGTAATGTCACAAGTAGGGATGGTGATAGGTATAGTTCAGTTAGTATTTGGCAGGGAAGGTTATTCTCAGGTTGATACTTTACAGATGGACGTTACTACCACGGTTTCAAAGGTATGGTTACCACCTCTAGTAGTCACTAGTTGGTCAGGGCTACTCTTTCAGCACATTAGGTATAGTCTACTTAGGGTATGTGAAGATTGATGCTGGATGTAGGATGTTTTACTTCAGGAATTGTATTCATCCTAGCATGGTTGCTTTTTGCCCTCTATAGGCGTGCCCTAATTGCGCGGTTATGGCACAACTCAGACCGCTATGCTAGGGTAAGATCTTGTATAGGTATGTAGGCAATCTTTCCTGTCACTAGTACACGTATGGAGCCCCGATCACAAATAAAATATAAATAAGAATATGTGAGTGAAAATATTATGTGCATGCGTGTTATCCTATAATAGACAATCTCTGTGCCACACTGCACACAAAAAAGAAAAAAAAACAAAGACAAAACAAAAATATGTGAAAGTGTTGCCAAGGGAAACGACACAAATGAATATGTCAAAAAAAAATATTTTTGGATAAAGTGTGTATAATATAATAGACCAAAACCAAATAGGCAGGTGTAGGAAAAAACGGGTGTTGCCATGGGATGCACAGCAAAAAAATAAGTAAAGATGTGTGTGTAAAGAATGTATTAACGATGTATGATGTGATAACATATACCGTATTTATCGGCGTATAATACGCACTTTTAAAACTTAAATTTAAGGCAAAAAGTCTGCCTGCGTGTTATACGCCAATAAGTCTTCTGGTCACTGATTTAAAGTGGCCGCAGCAGCGTCTGCTTGTTAAGTATTAACAGCACGGCCGTGGCCACTTTAAATCAGTGACCAACGGCGTCTCCTCCCCGCACTGTCACTTGTTTTCTCCCGCACTATCCACAGGTACTGGTGTGGTGGATAGTGCAGGAGACGCTGATTAAAAGGATCTGCGCTACCTTTTAATCAGTGTCTCCCGCACTATCCACCACACCAGTACCTGTGGATCGTGCGGGAGACAAGAGAGTTTTACTTTTCATTTTCCCTCCCCCCTCCCTCATCATTCTCCCTTTCCCTGCTTTTTATAGTTTTGTTTATTTTCCTTACCTGTCTGCGCTTCGGCAGGTCAGGTCAGGCGGGGGGTCTTGCGGGGTCAGTGAAGCAGATGAGTTACGTCGTCTGCAGGCTTCTCTGTACGGCATCACTCACGTCACTTTTCATTTCCTGTAGTCGCCACCGAAAAGTGACATCCGTGATGCTGCACAGAGAAGCCAGGAGAGGACGTAACTCATCTGCTTCATTGACCCCGCAAGACAGCCGAAGCGCAGACAAGTAAGGAAACGGGAAGAGTGGTCTCCAACCTGCGGACCTCCAGATGTTGCAAAACTACAACTCCCAGCATGCCCGGACATCAGTTGGCTGTCCGGGCATGCTGGGAGTTGTAGTATTGCAACATCTGGAGGTCCGCAGGTTGAAGACCACTGGATGCCATAGGAGGAACATGATGGGGGGATGATGAGACAGGGGGAAATGATGAGGGGGGGGAATGATGGGGGGATTAGACAGGGGGAAATGATGGGGGGGGGGATGAGACGGAAAGGATGGGGGACATGATGAGACAGGGTGGGGACATGATGATATATGGAATAGTATAGATAGGAAGTGGGTATCTATTCCCCAATAATAGATTGCTTCCAGCCACTAAAATATCAGATAATTCAGGGAAGTGAATAAAATATAACTTTTAATATATTCATTAAAATAAATTTGTGATCGGGGCTCCATACGTGTACTAGTGACAGGAAAGATTGCCTACATACCTATACAAGATCTTACCCTAGCATAGCGGTCTGAGTTGTGCCATAACCACGCAATGAGGGCACGCACTATAGTAAAGGAATAAGATAAGGGAGGGTTGGGAGGGTTCCACAAACGACACGTGCTCCGCCCCTGCAAGAGAGGGGGAAGTTATATACACACGCCCCCACCTGTTCCCAATAAGCTCCACCTGGAAGTACAGGGAGCGATAATTACTTCCGCCCCTCGCACAAATACAGCCCATCAGGCTTTATACTCGTGATCAGGGCTCCATACGTGTACTAGTGACAGGAAAGATTGCCTACATACCTATACAAGATCTTACCCTAGCATAGCGGTCTGAGTTGTGCCATAACCACGCAATGAGGACACGCCTATAGAGGGCAAAAAGCAACCATGCTAGGATGAATACAATTCCTGAAATAACACATCCTACATCCAGCATCAATCTTCACATACCCGAAGTAGACTATACCTAATGTGCTGAAAGAGTAGCCCTGACCAACTAGTGACTACTAGAGGTGGTAACCATACCTTTGAAACCATGGTAGTAACGTCCATCTGTAAAGAATCAACCTGAGAATAACCTTCCCTGCCAAATATACTAACTGAACTATACCTATCACCATCCCTACTTGTGACATTACTTCAAATGGACACGGAAAGGCTAACTTCATGGCAGGTCTGACAAGCACCAATCCCCTGCTATTTAAGAGGCAAAAACTAAACTGACAGGTAAATGACAAGAAATACCTATCTACCTGATAGGCGACATGACCCACACAGTCTAACAAGTTTCACAAAGGCACCTTACCTGATTGAGACTGTAACAACAGACATACCTAACTAGCCACTGTACTGACCCAACTGGACTTGGAAGTGATGACCCATTGCAGATGACAGCTCCCTGCGAGAGCAATGTACCTGTAAACGTGACCAGTGTTTAGGTGAACCATCATGCCTGTAGACCTGACAGGTCTTTGTGACACCGTTGTGCCTGAACCCGACACAGGTCCCCGCGGAACCATCGAGCCTGTAGACATGACAGGTCTTTGTGAAATCATCGTGCCTGTAAACGTCACAGGTCTTTGTAAACCACTTTTTTTTTTTTCAAATACGTAAGTGTGAAATGCCATATTGAGATTGTATGCTATCTCAAACGTGTCAGATTACCTACATAACCATGTCAAATCAATTGCTCTGAAATGAGACAGCAGCAACCACGATTCAATCCCCGATCCTAAAGAAATGAGTCATGTAACTGTGTATTAAATGCACAATATATCTGCAACTAAATGCTGGCCCTCCTTAAAAGAGAACATGCAATTATGCCGGATAGTTGAATCTGTGTACTATAACGAAATGATAACGTCATCGAGAAATACAACAGACGAGGTTGTATTTGACCTGAAAACGTGTCAGGTCATAATAAATATAACACACAACAAAATTGCTCTGAAAACGAGTCAGTAGCAACTGGCATTACCCCTTTTAACTTGAAGAGGAGTCAGGCAACAGGGTAACATCATGAGTATTCATGACAAGATACCTGTATGAAGCTGGCGTGTTGTTCTGAAGGCGTGTCAGTAACAAAAATGACCAATTGTGTCCAATACCCTAAGCAAATGATCTACCTCCCCTGTGTGCACCGCATGAAACATGTTAACCGTATGTACGGCATAAACTGCTAACAGTATACCCAACTACAAGTCGCTACTCAATATGTTATTGCTCTGAGACATGTCTGTAACAATAACCTATGTGGTGCATCCCCCCCTGCAGACGTAGGAGGTTTAAGAATATGGGCTCGATATATCTGCAATGAATGTAAGCACCATATGAATACTGTAATCGTGTATTGTAAATATATGTACAGCCAGAGGTGCAACTGCTATTCAACACTAGGAACGAATGCACATAATAACCTACCCGCATACAACTATGGTAGTATGCAACAAATGCTGTGTACTGGTGCATGTATCATACACAAGCTGGGAGCGTAAGTACCGTGAAAACGTAAGGAACATTATGAATTTATGCTCTAACACCATTAGAAAATACATGCCTAGAAAATAAAGTGTAAACATATATCTAAAAAGATAAAAGACAACGTGCAACTATGCCGGATAGTTGAATATGTCTACTATAAGTAACTGATAACGTGGTCATGAAATACCACGGAGGAGGCTGTATCTGTCCTGAGAACGTCTCAGGTCATGACAATAAACCACAAAGTAATTGCTCAGAAAATTCGTCGGTAGCAACCGACATTAACTCCTTAAGCTGAAGGAGTCAGGCAAATAGGGCAACATCCTAACAAAACTGTATAAGCTTTCTGTATAAACACTATGCACGAATATGCAGTATGAAAGCTATGAGCATGAGCACAGTAAAGCTACGGGAGCATATGTATAGTGTAGACTAAGGATGGAAATGCAGAAAAACTATTACCCATGTGCAGTACAACAAAATAAAGCTATGAACGTAACCAGACTATGAGCGTAACGTGCAACTATGCCAGATAGTTGAATCTGTGTACTATAACGAAATAACGTAATCGAGAAATACAACAGACGAGGTTGTATCTGACCTGAAAACGTGTCAGGTCATAACAAATACACCAACAGCAAAATTGCTCTGAATACGAGTCAGTAGCAACCAACATTACCCCTTAACCTAAAGAGGAGTCAGGCAACATGTTAACATTGTGAGTATTCCTGAAATTGGTTGCTCTGAATGTGAGTCAGTAACAACTGCGATTCAACCCCTGAAGGAACGAGTCAGGTGACCGGGTATTGAACAGCCGATTAGTACCACTAAAATGATGACCATCCTTTGAACGAGTACCTGTGCCGGATAGTTGAATATGTGTACTATAACTAACTGATAACGTAGTCGTGAAATACAACAGAGGAGGTTGTATCTGACCTGAGAACTTGTCAGGTCATGACAATAAACAGCAATGCGATTGCTCTGAACGAGTCAGTAGCAACCGACATTGACCCCTTAACCTAAAGAGGAGTCAGGCAATAGGGCTACATCCTGACAAACCTGAGTGAATTTTCCGTATAAAAGACTATGAACGAATACACAGAATGAATGCAATGAACATACGTACAGTAAAAGCTACGGGAGCATGTGTGTAGTGTAGACGCTATGGATGAACATGCAGAATAAATACCATTACCCATGTACAGTAAATGCTATGGATGTTAGTGCAGAGAACATAACAGAATGAATGCTACATGTACGCAGAATAAGTACTACAACGTGTCAGCATAATAATTACTACCATCGTATGTACAGAATGAATGCTACGAATGTCCGTGTAGTGTATTGCTACAATTCTATGTGCAATATACATGACGTGAACATGTCTGTGGTATGAATACAAGCGTATATGTGGTATAAATGCTATGAGCGTATAGTGGTATGATACTATGAGCAGTATAATGCTATGAGTATACTTGCGGTATCAATGCTAAGAGCGTATGTGCCTGATGTAGGCCATGTGTATGTGCAGTATAAATGCTACAAATACATGTGCAGTATAAGCGTTGAGCATATGTGCTATGAATTAATATGTGGTATGACGCTATGAGGTATGAGTACTATGAGCAGTATAATGCTGTGAACATGCTATGAGCGCATGGCCACAACTGCATGAAACAGCATGACACTATGTGCGAGAACCGTATGAATGCGGTGAACGTGTGAACAACAAAACCATAATCGTGTGACCAATGTAACTGCCATGAGCATATGAAACCTGCGTGTATGAATGCGGTGAATGTGTGAACAACAAAACCATGACCGTGTAACCAATATAACTGCCATGAGCGTATGAACCCTGCGTGTATGAATGCGATGAACAACAAAACCATAACCGTGTGACCAATATAACTGCCATGAGCGTATGAAACCTGCGTGTATGAATGCGGTGAACATGTGAACAACTTAAGAACCGTGAGCGTGTGACCACTATAACTGCCATTAGTGTATGAACCGTATAATTGCTATAGGCAGTATACTGCCGTAACCAGTATGAAATACCATTAACATATGAACCGAATGATATGATCCAGTGATAATTACAAGGTGCTTGATTGCCATGAACGTAACATGGTAGAAAGAACGTAAGACTGTGAACATGCCAAGAATATGTGAACAGCATAAATGCCAAGTTTGTGGACCGTGTAAAACACCAGCGAGTGAGAGAATAACCATGAGGTGAACAGCATAAACGAGTTTGCACCGTATAAATGCTGTGAATGTATCGTCAGTGAGTATATGTACCGTATATAATGATATTAGCACATGAAACTGTATACATACTATGCGCGTACGAGCAGTGTGCCATAAGCATATGAATTAACCATGAGAGTACAGACAATAAGAAACTCATGGAGTTATCAAACCGTGAAGATGCTCAACTCGTGTGCACCTTGTACCAGTAATGCGTGTATGCCCATAATAAACCAAGCGTATGAACCGTATGGATACCATGATCGTGCAAATAACGAGTATTACACTGTGTATACTATGATTTAATTGGATGTAGCCTATGTTATATCTCTACAGAGCATTGCACCCTACTGTATACTATATTGAAACAAGACAGTCTGCAGAGCACTGCATCAGCACACACAGCATATGCTACCCTGCAACGTGATCCTCTGCAGAGTATTGCACCACACCAAACAGTAAATGCCACCCTGTGTTGCAACGAGACCCTTCGCAGAGCACTGCACTACACTGGACATGCTAACTGTACCGACCCTCTGCAGAGCATTGCACTATGCCCTATATAATATGTTGTATTGAAACCATCCCATCTGCAGAGCATTGCACTAACTGTATAAAGTTTATTTATAATGAGACCATCTGCAGAGTATAGCACTATACTGTATATAGTATATATTATATTGTAACAAGACCATCTGCAGAGCATAGCACCATAGCTGTATATCATGTATACTATATTGTAATGAGACCATCTGCAGAGCATTGCACTATACCGTTATACAGTACATGTTATATTGTAACGAGACCCTTTGCAGAGCATTACACTGTACCGTATGCTGCAAGGGCACCGTATACCCCGCAGAGCACCGCAGCACACAGCAAAAGTTATATTGAAACAACTCTTTTCAGAGCATTGCACCACACTGTATACAGCAAACGTTATATTGAAACAACCCTCTGCAGAGCATTACACTATACTTTAGATTAACGATAGCAGACAAGCTGACAGGACCGCCTAATGAGGACTGGGCAGCTGCCGCAACCTGTCCCAAGGGCATAGACAATTGTAGCTGTGCAGGTGGCGGGCGGTCCACATGTCGCCATGAGGCAGCTAGCGGGCTGCGCGAAATGCTGAGGCCGCACCACCCCCAGCACCGATTTAACTCACCTGCTTGCCGCTCCTGGCGCCCACTACCGCTGCAGGCAGAGCCAGCCAGAACCATACCTGCCCTATATTACCTTATAATCAGAGTGAGACACAGCATCCCCAGATAAGACAGCCAGCGGAGCTGCCCGGAATGCCGCGCCTGCACCCCCCCGACTCATGATAAGCGAGGCCTCCGCACCGTGAGCAGCAGCTCTGAAGATTTTTGTGGGAGATTCAAACACCAGCCTGCCACAGGAAGCAGAGATTCCACAAACGACACGTGCTCCGCCCCTGTAGGAGAGGGGGAAGTTATATACACACGCCCCCACCTGTTCCCAATAAGCCCCACCTGGAAGTGCAGGGAGCGATAATTACTTCCGCCCCTCGCACAAATACAGCCCATCAGGCTTTATACTAAACATGTATCTGTGAGCGGTGGTGGACTAATTGTAGCATTTGTCCACTCAAAAACACATACCATTTACTAACTGTTAATATAGTGCCTGTAAATTACCAAGGTGTGTTATATACATGTCCCAACAAACCCGAGTGTGCTTAGAAGCCGGTAACCGAGTACGGCTCCCCGCCACTGCGGGTGCGCACCAGTACTGAGCGAGGCAGTGATCTATCTAAATAAGATCACAGGATCCGGCCGGACAGTGCTTGCTTTGCTTTTTACCCCACAAGAAGTGGGGAGCTCTGATTTATGTGCCAATATTGTCCTTAGCAGTTGTGTGGTATCAACAGCCTCTGTCTACATTTCTTTTCAGGTGTTGGAGACAAATAGTCTCACTTATATGTATTCCTTTAACCCCTGAGGAAGTCCCCCCCTATTAAGAGGGATGGAAATGCGTCGGGTTTGTTGGGACATGTGTATAACACACCTTGGTAATTTACAAGCACTATATTAACAGTTAGTAAATGGTATGTGTTTTTGAGTGGACAAATGCTACAATTAGTCCACCACCGCTCACAGATACATGTTTAATTTATTTTAATGAATATATTAAAAGTTATATTTTATTCACTTCCCTGAATTATCTGGGGACATGATGAGACAGGGTGGGGGGATGATGAGACAGGGTGGGGGGGATGATGAGGGGGAATGATGGGGGACATGATGAGACAGGGTGGGGGGATGATGAGGGGGAATGATGGGGGACATGTTGAGACAGGGTGGGGACATGATGAGACAGGGTGGGGGGATGATGAGAGGGGAATGATGAGGGACATGATGAGACAGGGTGGGGACACGATGAGACAGGGTGGGGGGACATGATGAGACAGGGGGAAATTATGGTGGGGGAGGCACTAAATGCTTAATGTCTGTATGGCTAGTGTTGGTCTATGACAGGGGGAAATGATGAGACATGGGGGGATGATGAGACATGGGGGGGTGGCGATGAGAGGGGTAAATGTGGCACAGGGACTGAGAAAAGGGAAGGAATGATGTGGCACTGGAGGGGACAGGACCAAACTGAGGTGCAGAAGAAAACGAAGTTGGGGGGATGATGTGGCATTTAGTCCAAGTCATTTATTTAACATTTTATTTTTTTACTTAAATTTCCCTGTTAAAATGGGGGTGCGTGTTATACGCTGATAAATACAGTATAAACAATAAGTGATGTGATAAACCTGCACCAGGAAACCAGGTGCAGGATAGGGTGAAAAGGAGAAAGAAAACATCTCCATGTGGTTGCCACTAGCAACCATGAAGAGAAATTATCTCATATAAGTATATGATACCATGAGCTGGGGCCTAACATGAATTATCCTGAATCCAAAAAGAATTCCCTATATAGTGATAACATATATTATTAAAAAAGAAGATACAAAGTTATAAGAAATGTGTATAATTGCCTGTATTATTACAGTACGACACAGCCCTGTCATAACAACTACTCCCAGTGAGATACACCAAAGAGCCTGAAGATGACGTCCACAACTAAAAAATAAACAAAAATAAATACACTTAAAATGTAATAATAAAACACCGGAATAAAAAAGCTCCGCAAATATAGTACACATTATATCCCTTATCTAGAATACCGACAAAGTTGGTCAAACCAAGCCAGTAATCTCCAAATTTCCACTCCTCCCAAAGAAATAAACCCCCCAGGGGAGGATAGGAATAGGAGTACTGTATAAAACTATAGACGAGATACAAACATGTGTACTTACAGGAAGGTGGCAAATCTAAAACTTCGTTCAAGCCTTTAGGGCAGAGGAGATGTAGACCACACAGTTAAAACCTATACCCAGGCATTTTCGTGAGAAGCACAACTGTAATACAAGCATGCTAAAGATTAGAGGCATTGACAAGATATACATTGGAAAGAGAGGAGGGAATTGGAGGAAAAGATTGGCACAATTAGAGGTCCAGTGGAAAATGAGAATTGACTGCATCCACTTTAACCCCTTAAGGACTGGGGGGTTTTCCGTTTTTGCATTTTCGTTTTTTGCTCCTTGCCTTTAAAAAATCATAACTTATTATTATAACTTAACTTAATCATAACTTATTATAAAATCATAACTTATTGTTTATATTTGTTATCACATCATACATCGTTCATACATTCTTTACACACACATTTTTACATATTTTTTTGCTGTGCATCCCATGGCAACACCCCTTTTTTCCTACACCTGCCTATTTAGTGTTGGTCTATTATATTATACACACTTTATCCAAAAATATATTTTTTTGACATATTCATTTATGCCGTTTCCCTTGGCAACACTTTCACATATTTTAGTTTTGTCTTTTTGTGTTTTTTTTTTCTTTTTTGTGTGCAGTGTGGCACAGAGATTGTCTATTATAGTGTATGTTTTTCACACAGGATAACACGCATGTACATCATATTTTCACTCACATTTTCTTATTTTATATAACACAATGCACATTTATTTAACCTTTTACCAATCTTGGGTTTACAAAATGTTATATGAAATTTTTCTGTTGTGTATATGGGCCCTACGTCTGTTAAATATACTTACCTGTTTGAATTCTAGGCTGTGCGGTAGTTACATCTGGCCATAGACTGTTTCTCCTACTTAGTATCTAATGAGTATCGCGTCTCTGCAGCTTCCAGGGACGCCGAACCAAATCCGTGCATGCGCCGATGTCTCCTAGGCCCGCGTCTTCTTTTGGATCGCGCGGTCATGTGTTCCCAGGTGTCACGTGACGGCGCGATTCAATGACGCGGCACCGGGAGCTGGAAGCTGCTGTGCGGGTGGGCGAGGCGTCCGCAGCTGTGGGCTGTTTGAGTGGCGATGAGCCTATGTATATAAGGTAGATATGTCCACATTTATGTACCGTGACCCTGTGATCAAGCGTAACGTGAAACGCGCGTTAGGGGAACGTTCTGCATGCGCACAGGTAGAGGGTGATACTGGTAGGACTAGCACTATATGCACTTTATTGTGGGTTTGGGTTTTTCTTTGCTGCTGTTTCAGCTTTGGAGGGTGGATGGTGGTTTTAAAGGGGGTGTGCAATATTGTACTGTGTGGCCAATGTGGCATGCATTTTTTTGCAGCCACTGTTGCACCTATGCACTTTATTACTGTTGTGGTAGCCCTTGGGGGTGTATAGTAGTGGGGATGTTGTATCGGATATGAGGGGTTAATGTTAACCCTATAGTTCGTGACGCCAGGCTGAGGGCTTGTCTGCTGAGGTAATTCTCCGGCCTATCGCCGCCCTTCCCAGCAACGATAGGTGCATGAAATGACTGAAGGTCCACAAGGAGATTTAACTTGAACTTGAACAACTTTACTTAAGTGCTTACGGTACATCCAAGGCACAGTAACAGTCTAATATAACAGTCCTTATATTGCCCAGTGACTGACAGTTGTTGCGGACCTTGAGGTATTTAGAAAGTCTCTGAATTTAGGGTAGATATTGCAGATCCGTCCGGATTTAGAGGTTAGTTCAGGTTCGGTGATGCTGCAGAGTGTCTGGGGATTGATACACTCTCAATTTAGTATTGATCAGCTGTCGCCGCGAGGCTCAGGCCTAACTCACTGCGAGAATAGCTGCGCAGGTCCTTCTCGGTTGACAGCCCAGGAACAAGAGAGAGGTGCTTACGGCTTGGCTGCGCAGGAACAAGAGAAAGAATAATGGCCGCCGCTCCCTTATATGGGCAGGGTCGGGGTGAATTTGATTGGTCTGAATATCTGTCATTCACTCGTACACAGAATGATGGGATTGCATACGTCATAGGGACCTCCACAGGTCCTCAAGCAGAAATACCATAGAGTTTACCTAGTCACGTGACCCGCAGGTCCTGGTACGCTACGCGCAGGTAATTAACTATTCATTTACATTTATATAACTATATTTACATAAACCTTGCATAAGTTAACAGTTTACTAGATGGAATAGAGGTGACAAGGGGTAGACTATACAACATGGACCCCTACGTCCTAGGGACTCTGGCTATGGGGACCCATACACATAAAGGGACCGCATAGGATGTGGTACCGGGACACCACACTGTACATTAAGTTTTTGGGCCTGGTCATAGCATTTTCTTTCCCTGCCCCACCCCTTTTTACATTTTATCCAAACTTAGCATCTGTACCTTCACTTGTAGTAGTCCTGGGAGAAAAACATACAATTTTTCTTTCTCCAGCCAGTATACTCCACCAAATACCTGTGGTCATTATATTTCTGTTGTTGTTCTGTGTATTTATATGTTTTTTAAATGCTATGTGTCTATTGTTACAATAAAGAATATGGGATTATCATGACCATGTTTGTTTAGTCTACCAATTTTTTGTAGGATATATGGGTGAGAGGGGGCATAGGGGTGACAGAGGGTTGTAGAGAAGTGTAAATGGGTGACAGGGGGGGCAAATGGGGTGATAGAGGGGTGTATGTTGGTGATAGAGCGGTATTGGGGGAGGACAGGAGTGTACAAGGGTGACAGGAGTGTAGATGGGTGACAGGAGTGTAGAGGAGTGTACATGTGTAACAGAGGGGTGTACATGGGTGACAGATGGGTGTAGAAGAGTGTACATGGGTGACTGAGGGGCCTAGGGGGGTAACAGAGGGGTGTAGAAGAGTGTACATCGGTAACAGAGGGGTGTGGAAGAGTGTATATGGGTGGCAGAGAGATGTAGAAGAGTGTACATGGGTGACAGGGGGCAAAGGGGGTGATAGAGGGGTGTACATTGGTAACAGAGCGGTGTTGGGGGTGGACAGGAGTGTAGATGGGTGACAGGAGGGTGTAGTAGAGTGTACATGGGTGGCAAAGGGGTGTACATGGGTGACAGAGGGGTGTAGGAGTGTACATGGGTGACAGATGGATGTAGAAGAGTGTACATAGGTGGCAGAGGGGTGTAGAGGAGTGTACATGGGTGAGAGGGGGGTGTAGCTGAGTGTACATGGGTGACAGATGGATGTAGAAGAGTGTATATGGGTGAGATGGATCCATCTGCTGGTTAACCTCTTGGCCCCAATTAGAATGTTGTGGTGAACCGCAGACACCTCTCCATTCCATTCGTACGGGTGGTCGTCGTTCGCCGACCACGAGGCGGCTGCCGTTTTTGGGACCCGAGGAAAAATTAGCAGTGTTCGGTACAAATCCTATGGAACTAAAAACAGACCCTTTGTCTACCAAACACCGCTGGAAGCTGCCGCCCGTCTTCTATTTCGTCATTTATATGTTTCAATGTGTTTTCTTGTTGTGTTCTGGGATGGCGATTGTCTCTGTCCTGGGAGATAATTGGATTTCTTCCCAGTTGTCTGGGGGATAGAAAGGAGGGAGGTATGGGTAAAGTGGGAAGGGCTTATGTTGAAGCCACTGCGATAGGTTACTGTCCACTATGTTTTACAGTCTTCCATCAGGTCCCCTAGGGGAGTGTCCACCTGGTGGAGACCTGCATAAATACCGGGCAGGTAGCCCCATTAAATTCATTCCTGTTTGACCCTCAAGACGGAGCTGGTCTCGTTTGTGGGGGGAATTACTATTGGGACAGCGTTTTCGTTATTTCGAGCTATGGAAGGAGTTCGACTGATTTGCTGATCGGGAGCGGCCGTGTTCGTATCCTCCGGTCGGGAGTTGGACGGTCGGCTGGAACCAACCTGCGTTCCTGGAGAAGGGGGATCATTCCAAGCGGCGGCTATCTCTACCTGTTGGGGAGTGTCGTAACAACAGGTGGCAGAGGAGTATAGTGGAGTATACATGGGTGACAGAGGAGTGTGGAGGAGTGTACATGGGTGACAGAGGAGTGTAGGGGGTGACAGAGGGGTGTACATGGGTGACAGAGGGGTGTAGAAGAGTGTACAGGGGTGACAGAGGGTTGTAAAGGGGTGTACATGGGTGGCAGAGGGGAGTAGCTGAGTGTACATGGGTGACAGATGGGTATAGAAGTGTGTACACAGCTGGCAGAGGGGTGTAGAGGAGTGTACATGGGTGACAGAGAGGTGTAGAGGAGTGTACATGGGTGGCAGAGGGGAGTAGCTGAGTGTACATGGGTGACAGATGGATGTAGAAGAGTGTACATGGGTGAAAGGGAGCAAATGGGGTGATAGAGGGGTGTACGTTGGTGATAGAGTGGTGTTGGGGGTGGACAGGAGTGTACATGGGTGACATGAGTGTAGATGGGTGACAGGAGTGTAGAGGAGTGTACATGTGTAACAGAGGGGTGTAGAGGGGTGTACATTGGTGACAGATGGGTGTAGAAGAGTGTACATGGGTGACTGAGGGGCATAGGGGGTGACAGAGGGGTGTAGAAGAGTACACAGCTGGCAGAGGAGTGTAGAGGAGTGTACATGGGTGATAGGGGGGCATAGGGGTGACAGAGGGGTGTAGAGGAGTGTACATAGGTGACAGAAGGGTGTGGGGAGTTACAGAGGGGGTGTACATGGGTGACAGAGGGGTGTGGA
The DNA here is from genome assembly GCF_029499605.1 of Hyla sarda. Lineage (NCBI taxonomy): Eukaryota > Metazoa > Chordata > Amphibia > Anura > Hylidae > Hyla > Hyla sarda. The sequence goes on from NC_079189.1 coordinate 481,444,250, forward strand.
AGAGTGTACATGGGTGACAGGGGGCGTAGGGAGTGACAGGGGTGTAAATGGGTGACAGGCGAGTGTACATGGGTAACAGAGGGGTGTAGAAGAGTGTACGTGGATGACAGAGGGTTGTAGAGGAGTGTACATGTGTGACAGGTGGATTAAGAAGAGTGTACATGGGTGGCAGAGGGGTATAGAGGAGTGTACATGGGTGAGAGGGGGCATAGGGGTGACAGAGGGTTGTAGAGGAGTGTACATGGGTGACAGAGGGGTGTAGCTGAGTGTACATGTGTGACAGATGGATGTAGAAGAGTGTACATAGGTGGCAGAGGGGTGTAGAGGAGTGTACATGGGTGAGAGGGGGGCATAGGGGGTGACAGAAGGGTGTAGAGGAGTGTACATAGGTGACAGAGGGGTGACAGATGAGTGTAGGGGGGTGACGGAGGGGTGTACATGGGTTTAAGAGGGGTGGACAGGCGTGACAAGGTGGTAACAGAGGGGTGGACAGGCGTGACAAGGTGGTAACAGAGGGGTGGACAGGGGTGACAAAGGGACAGAGGGGTGAATAGGGGGTGAACATGGCTGACAAGGATGTGGACAGAGGGTTGGACAATGGAGAGTGAACATGGGTGACAGGGGAATGGACAGGAGTGACATAGAGGTTGATAGGGGGGTGGCCAAGGTGGACATGGATGACAGGAGGGTGGACAAGGGGGTAAAAGAGGGGTGGACAGGAGTGACAGAGAGGGGTGGACTGGGGTGACAGAGGGGTGGATAGGAGGGTGGCCATGGTAGACATGGATGACAGGGGGACAGGGGGTGGACATGAGAGATAGGGGGTGGACAAGGATTACAAATGAGATAAGAGGTGTGACAAAGGAACACAGGGGTGGACATGGTAGACAGGGGGGGTGAACAGGGGTGACGGGGTCAGAGGGGGGAACAGGGGGTGGACATGGGTGACCGAGGGGTAGATTGGGGGTGTCAGAGGGGTGGACGAGGGGGGTGGACAGGGGTGACAGAGGGGTGGCCAATGTGGACATGGATGACGGGGGGTGGACATGGAAGACGGGGGGGTGAACAGGGGGGTGAACAAGGATAACAAGAGGGGTGACAAAGGGACAGATGGGTGAATAGGGGGGTGGACATGGGTGACAGGGAAGACTGGGAGGTGGACAAGGCGGACATGGATGACAGGGGGTGGACATGGGTGACGGGGGTGTGGATATGGGTGACGGGGGGTGGACATGGGTGACGGTGGGAAGTGGACATGGGTGATGGGGGGAGTGGACATGGGTGACGGGGGTGGATATTGGTGACTGGGGGGTGGACATGGGTGACGGGGAGGTGGACATGGGTGACAGGGGGGGTGGACATGGGTGACGGGGGTGGACATGGGTGACGGGAGGGGTGGACATCGGTGACGGGAGGGGTGGACATCGGTGACGGGGGGAGTGAACATGGGTGACGGGGGGTGGACATGGGTGACGGCGGTGGTGGACATGGGTGACGGCGGTGGTGGACATGGGTGACATGGGGTGGACATGGATGACGGCGATGGACATGGATGACGGGGGGTGGACATGGATGACGGGGGGTGGACATGGGTGACAGGGGGTTGACATGGATGACAGGGGGTGGACATGGATGACAGGGGGTGGGCAGAGTTGAAAGGGTACAGTACCTTAAGCAAGCCATAACGGGAATCCAGCGCAGCTTGCAGTTTCAAGGCATCTTCCCCTCTTTGGTGTAGCAGGGCACCATTTTCCGCTCACTGCACCGCAGGGAGGAGGGGGACGCTGAGAGATGCCATGTGCGCACGCAGACTTCCCTTCCCCCTGCGGCATTGTGAGTCATAGGCGCGCAGGCCGGGTGGGAAATTTTAAAAAGAAGAAAAATTCACAACAAAATCCCGTTGCATCGGGTTGGGAATCAAAGGTTTAGACAGTTATACAAGCAGTAATACCAAATTTTTTAAATATTTTTTTTCATTTTGTTTTTTTTCATGAAAAACTACCCAAAACAAGTACCCCAGAAGTGGGTCATGGTCAACAATACAGAAAACCATTAATCAAAGGGACATGTCCGAGGTCACTAATCCCCTCATACAATTCCCACCCCTAGAACATAGCTTTTATTAATCACACATAAAATATATGAAATTGTGAGTCACTTTAAAATCAGTCTCTTAGTGTGGTATTTTGACTTGTATATTATCATTTTTAAGTCATTTATATAGTGATATCTTTTCATATGTGTAAGTATATATAAGTACCACACTAAGAGACAGATTTTAAAGTGACTCACAATTTCATATATTTTATATGTGATTAATAAAAGCTATGTTTTAGGGGTGGGAATTGTATATTGTATATTAGTGACCTCTGGTCACTGGTTAGTGACCTCTGGACCTTGGTCAATGGTTTTCTGTTCTCTCCTTTTTATGGAAAGAGTGGTGATTTTATATTTTATTAGTGGAGGGGCTTTTACTTATTTTATTTTATTTTTTTCATTTTTTAAGTCACCATTGGGGACTATTATATGTGATCATTAGATTACCTTCACTGTATAATGCTGTGTCTATTGCATAGCATTATACAGGGTCATCAGGGCGGGAATGTAATAGTGAAACAAGTCGGACCCATGGAGGCCGAACAACTTACAGGACTCTAAGAATCTGCTGCTGACATCTTGGGGCCAGAATCCTCCTGACACCTACTAAGGACTTTTGCCCTAAATGACATGTCTTTCTATATACATTGCTAGAGAATATATCAACACATAAAACAAGGAACCCCAAGTAATAAAATATATTTATTTAGATAGAAAAGTCACAAGGAAGCAGCGTCACACAGGACAACAGGTGCCAGCAGATCCTGAGTCCATGCCATGCGGCATCAAGCAAGTCTTTTCCAGGCCTCCAGGCAGTCGGCTGACCATCCTCCAACCTCTCAGGGAAGGACTCCACTCTAAGCTCTCTCTGGCAGTGTGAGCTGCAACTAGTAAATCCCCCTCAGCTGGTGAAGCAGGCTGCCTTTAAGGCCAACAAAAGGCGGCCTGGATTGTGGGGAATGGCCCCCATCCTACACTTGGCCATTCCCAGTAAGAGTGGTCCCAGATTGGCCTTCCAGCCATACTACAGCCACAGTGTCAGTCTGTATCACAGCAAAGACACTGAATATATCCCGGCTCTTACTTCACCAAGGCCAGGATCCTTGGTGACACATACTTACTAGAGATGAGCGAATCGAAGTTGACGAACCCGAATTCGTTACGAATTTCATGAAAAATTTGATTCGCTACTAATACGAATATCGCCGCGATTCTATCGCGCGAATCGCTTAATTGAACTCCATTTTACAGCGTTCCAGGCTATTGGAGACCTAAGATGGCGGATCCACATGTGAGTACATGGGGCAGGGGATTATGGGAGGGCGGGAAACAGCGGCGGGAATGAAGGTAGGCGGGCTGACCTTGAATCACATGTGAGATGCAGCCTATCAGTGTTCACTGACCCCTGTGATGTCACAGCCCCTATATAATCGGCGGCCATCTTGCCTCTCTTCATTTCATCTATGCCCTCAGATGGAGAGGACGGGACTGCGTGTGTTTGAATAGCTCATACCACAGCGTTACACTGCAACTGCTAGCCACATCAGCATTAGGGAAAGGCAGGAGTGCAGAGTGCTGTGCTGTTACACTGAGAAGGATCATTGATTGCTAAACCTCCTATTCACGTTATTGAGCATTGCAGCAGAGAGGGGCAGATAGCTGTCAGCTGCCTCATACAGATCAACAAGCTGCCTGAACTTTCTGAAGCATCGTATCTCCTCATTTTTCAGCCCAATTGAGTTTATTTTTATTTGCTCAACAAATCTTCTGCTGCTCAGAATTGTGTGACAGAGTGCCATTTAGGGTTTAATCCCTGGATTGTTTTTTTGTAGTGCTGCACTGTTGGGTCCTGCTGCTGTTCAGAAATACGTGATTGTCAAGGGGCTGGCTACATACTGTGCAAGTCCAAAAAATACTATTCACCTGCTGTTTTTTTTTTTTTAAATAGTTTTTCTGCGTATAGTTACGCATATATAACTGCCCTCCTCAGTGCATACCGCATAGGTACATGCAAGTACTGTACCATTTAGTACCTGTTAAGCTGTCAAGGTGCTCCATACCGTCAAAGTCCAAACAATAGTATCCACCGGCTGGTGTTTTACAAAAATACAGAGTTTTTTCTGCTAATAGTTAGGCATATTACTGCCCTCCTCAGTGCATACCGCATAGGTACATCCAAGTATTGTACCATCTAGTACCTGTTAATCTGTCAAGGACCTACATACTGTTCAAGGTCAGCCATAATTAATCACCTGCTGCTGTTCTAAACAAATACTGTTTAAAGAATAGTGTAGCGTATTGTAATACCCTCATAAACGCACTAAGTATGTCAGGCAGAGATGTACCGCATAGTATCCACCGGCTGGTGTTTTACAAAAATGCTGAGTTTTTTCTGCTAATAGGCATATTACTGCCCTCATCAATGCATACCGCATAGGTACATGCAAGTATTGTACCATTTAGTACCTGTTAAGCTGTCAAGGTGCTCCATAACGTCAAAGTCCAAACAATAGTATCCACCGGCTGGTGTTTTACAAAAATACAGAGTTTTTTCTACTAATAGTTAGGCATATTACTGCCCTCCTCAGTGCATACCGCATAGGTACATCCAAGTATTGTACCATCTAGTACCTGTTAATCTGTCAAGGACCTACATACTGTTCAAGGTCAGCCATAATTAATCACCTGCTGCTGTTCTAAACAAATACTGTTTAAAGAATAGTGTAGCGTATTGTAATACCCTCATAAACGCACTAAGTATGTCAGGCAGAGATGTACCGCATAGTATCCACCGGCTGGTGTTTTACAAAAATGCTGAGTTTTTTCTGCTAATAGGCATATTACTGCCCTCATCAATGCATACCGCATAGGTACATGCAAGTATTGTACCATTTAGTACCTGTTAAGCTGTCAAGGTGCTCCATAACGTCAAAGTCCAAACAATAGTATGCACCGGCTGGTGTTTTACAAAAATACAGAGTTTTTTCTACTAATAGTTAGGCATATTACTGCCCTCCTCAGTGCATACCGCATAGGTACATCCAAGTATTGTACCATCTAGTACCTGTTAATCTGTCAAGGACCTACGTACTGTTCAAGGACAGCCATAATTAATCACCTGCTGCTGTTCTAAACAAATACTGTTTAAAGAGTAGTGTAGCGTATTGTAATACCCTCATAAACGCACTAAGTATGTCAGGCAGAGAAGTGCCAGGACGTGCACAGAGGAGTGGCAGAGGCCTAAATACTTCAGGCAGAGTTGGCAGCAGACTAGGGGCGAGTGGCAGCAGGAGTCGCAGCGAGAGGCCTGAGCTCCCTTTATCAGCCAGCGGTCGTGTCTCCACCAGCAACCCATCTGCCATCGTGGATTGGTTAACACGCTCATCCACATCACATCACAAGTGACATCTGACACCCCCAGTCAACAGTCGGTGGGTTCCTCAGACACAACCCTCAGTTGGCATGGCCCTGGAGCAGTCCGTGTCCTCCCATTGCCTTTGTAGACATGCGCCGCTTTCCCCGCTAGGCGGCCAAGTAGTGATGCGGAGAGTGACGTGGGAGGCGGTGTTGCAAGTGCTCAGGGTCCTGAAGCAGACACGGTTGGGGAACCTGAGGAGGACATCAGTGACTTGCACACAACTGTTGATGATGATGAAGCCGATCGCAATTGGGAGCCGGGTGCAGAAGGGGCTTCATCATCATCAGGAGAAGAGAGTTGCAGGTTGCCCTTGAGGCAGCAAGGCGGTAGCATGGTTGGCAGTCAGCGTGGTGGCAGTATGGAAATTCAGGAGCCAAATGTGCCCGGGGGAGACAACCTGCTTCGCGGCAGCCTACCTTTCCGGGAGGTAGTGGAACAGGGGTTCCTGGAGATGGCGCCAGTAGCAGTCAATTAGTGAGGACTGCGGGTGGGAAAATCAGCTACTCGGTGGAGTGGAAGTTTTTCATAAGGCATCCGAAGGAGGTTCACGTAGCCACATGCAAGATCTGTCGGCAGAAGGTGAAGCGTGGCCAGGGTCCCAATGTCGGCACCACGGCCCTGCGTCAACACATGCTTCGCCATCATAAAGCGGCCTGGGAGAGCCGTGGCTCTGATGTAGTGGTCCAGCCTGCTGCATCACCTAGTGGCCATCCGCTCCCTCCTTCATCCAGCCAAGGCTCCACCACCTTAGCCGAAGGGAGCTGTGTGTCAAATCCTCCTTCTGTCGCTCCTGCTTCTCCCGCTTTTAGTCAGCCATTCCGCCAACAATCCATCGGCGAAGCCATGTCCAAGAGACAACCGTATGCACCCACTCATCCAATGGCGCAGAAGTTGAATGTGCTCCTGTCCAAGTTGCTGGTGTTGCAGTCCCTCCCTTTTCAAGTGGTGGACTCTGCACCTTTCAGAGAATTGATGGCTTGTGCCGAGCCGAGGTGGAGAGTCCAAAGCCGTCATTTCTTTGCAAAGAAGAAGGCAGTACCAGCCCTGCATAAGTTTGTACAAGAGAAGGTGGGCCAGTCCTTGAGCCTGTCGGTGTGTTCAAAAGTGCACGGCAGCGCCTACGTGTGGAGCTGTAACTACGGGCAGGGACAATACTTGTTTTTTACGGCCCACTGGGTAAATGTGGTTCCTGCACAACCACAACAGACACTTGGACAGGTCACACCGCTTCCTCCTCCACGCTCTCGCTCCCAGGCAGTTGGTCATGTTGCAGTGTGCGATGCCGCCTCCTCATCCTCCACCATGTCCTCGGCCTCCACTGCACGTCCAAATCTCGGTGGCCCTTCATCGTACCATGTGTGTAGGGCACGGAGGTGTTGAGCTGTTCTTCACATGGTTTGCCTTGGCGAACGGAGTCACACAGTGGAGGAACTGCTAAAGTTCATTCGTAAAGAAATCCGAGTATGGCTTACTCCACGAAATCTGGAAATGGGAACCATGGTGACTGACAACGGGCAGAACATCGTGTCCGCGCTGTGACAAGGAAGTGTGAAACATGCGCCCTGCATGGCACACGTGTTGAATCTGGTTGTCAAGCACGTCCTCAAGTCTTCACCCCATTTGCAAAACATCCTGAAAATGGCAAGGAAACTGTGCATGCACTTCAGCCACTCGTACACTGCCAAGCACACCTTCCTTGAGCTGCAGCGTCAGAACGGTATCCCACAACATAGTCTTATTTGTGACGATGCCACACATTGGAATTCCACCCTCCATATGTTGGACAGACTATACGAACAAAGAAAAGCTATCAGCGATTTCTTGATGATCCAAGCAGATAGGAGTACTCCCCTGTGTAACTTCAATGTGAACCAGTGGCAGTTCATACGTGACACCTGCTGTTTGCTGAGGCCCTTTGAGGAAGCCACATTATTTGTGAGTCGCCTGGATTACGCCATGAATGACGTAATTCCACTCCTACATTTCCTACAACAAATGATTGAAACCATGGCTGGTCACGGCAATGGAGACATTGCGCTTACATCTCAAGGCTACATGAGCCCTGTGGGGGCTGAACTGGAGGAGGAGGATGATGAGGGGCAGATCGGAGCACAGTTTAGGTTGGATGAGATGGCCGGTGTTTCTAGTCTTCGGACAGGAGAGGAGGAGCAGGAGCAGCCAGAGGAGCTGAAGGGTTATGAGAAAGTTGAGTCAGAGGACCCAGACACACCGTGGTAGTATGCAGTGGAGATGGAGGCAGGTAATCCCTGCGAGTCACAGGCGCAAATGGCACAATGCATGCTGAGTTGCTTGCGTAGTGACCCCCGAATTGTCAAAATTTGTCAGCGGGATGACTTCTGGATCTCCACCTTATTAGACCCTCGCTACCGTCCCAAAATGGGGGCCGTTTTTACATCCACTGAGAGGGAGGACAAACTGACCTACTAAAGAGAGATTCTACGTAGTCAGTTGGCTGATACCTATCGGCCACATGGTCCATCCACTCGCAGGTCTGACTCGGGGGGCCCTCTGCTCTCACCTTCCACTGCCATGGCTGCTGGGGAGGGGAGGGGTGGGAGGAGCAGTACCAGCTCAATCAGCAGCAGCCTGAGTCTACAGTCGCTGATGAGTAGCTTTCTTCACCCGCATAGTGAAGCAACTCATCAGCAGCAGGTAGACATGGAGCAGGACCTGAACAAGCAGGTGGTGGCATACCTTGACATGGCCATGCCAACAACCATTGAAGATCCGCTGGACTTCTGGGTAGCCAAACTTGATTTATGGCCACAACTAGCAGAGTTTGCCCTGGAAAAGCTGTCCTACCCGGCCAGTAGTGTGCCATCAGAGCGGGTGTTTAGTGCGGCCGGGGCCATAGTCACCCCAAGGCGAACTTGTCTGTCCACCAAAAATGTGGAGAGACTGACGTTTGTCAAGATAAATCAGGGATGGATCAGCCAGGATTTCCAGACACCAATGCCAGATGCCTCAGAGTAGATTGACCATGCTACTACACCAACATTTCCCAATTATGGTTGGTTATGAAACCCTCTTGGGTTATCAATTAGGGTTATGAAACCATCTTTGGTACTGCGATTGCCTGCTCCATACTCATTCTGTGTCTTTCAGGAACTACTTGCCTCCCTGCCCTCAGGCCTTAAATTTTTGGATGTTTAGCAGTAGCTAAATACATGCTTAATGCAAATTTCAACATTCATCTTTAAATGTAAGGGGTTGGTTATGAAACCCTCTTGGGTACTGCGATTGCCTGCCCCTGGCTCATCCTGTGTCTTTCAGGAACTACTTGCCTCACTGATGCTTCTGGCCTTGGGCCTTTAATTTTTAGATGTTTAGCAGTAGCTAAATATATGCTTAATGCAAATTTCAACATTGATCTTTAAATGTAAGGGGTTATGAAGCCCTCTTGGGTACTGCGAATGCCTGCTCCATACTCATTCTGTGTCTTTCAGGAACTACTTGCCTCCCTGCCCTCAGGCTTTGGGCCTTTAATTTTTGGATGTTTAGCAGTAGCTAAATATATGCTTAATGCAAATGTCAACATTGATCTTTAAATGTAAGGGGTTATGAAACCCTCTTGGGTACTGCGAATGCCTGCTCCATACTCATTCTGTGTCTTTCAGGAACTACTTGCCTCCCTGCCCTCAGGCCTTGGGCATTCAATTTTTGGATGTTTAGCAGTAGCTAAATACATGTTTAATGAAAATTTCAATATTGATCTTTAAATGGAAGGGGATGGTTATGAAACCCTCTTGGGTACTGTGAATGACTGCTCCTGACTCATTCTGTGTCTTTCGGGAACTACTTGCCTCCCTGATGCCTCAGGCCTTGGGCCTTCAATTTTTGGATGTTTTGCAGTAGCTAAATATATGCTTAAAGCAAATTTCAACATTGATCTTTAAATGTAAGGGGTTGGTTATGAAACCCTCTTGGGTACTGCGAATGACTGCTCCTGACTCATTCTGTGTCTTTCAGGAAATAATCGCCTCCCTGATGCCTCAGGCCTTGGGCCTTAAATTTTTGGAAGTTTAGCAGTAGCTAATACATGCTTAATGCTAATTTCAACAATGATCTTTAAATTCTCGGTGCTCTGCTAGGGCCTTCTCCTACCCCGCTGGGGCTGATCAGAGGACCTCACCAAACCATCCAATCGGTAGTAGAGACATGCGGTGTGTACAAAGGGCAGGGACTTAATGAACCCGAGCTTATGACCGGCGCTTAGTTGTGATTCTTCTTTCCTGGCAAATAATTGCAATCCCTGATCCCTATCGTGAAGGGGGTTCAGCGGGTTATCCGCACCTGTCGGTGAAAGATAGACACACGCTGGTCCATTCAGTGTAGCGCGCGTGCAGCCCCGGACATCTGAGGGCATAACACACCTGTTATTGCTCGATCTTGCGAGTGATCGTGCAATGTAAGGGGTTATTAAAGCCTCTTGGGTACGGCTGATGCCTACTCCTGACTGCTCCTGTATCTTTCAGGAACTACTTGACTTCATGATGCTTCTGTGCTTGGGCCTTTAATTTTTTGATTTTTGAAATACATACTTACATGCTTAATTTAAATTTCAACATTTATGGTGCAATGTATGGGGTTATTAAACACTCTTGGGTAGTGTTTTTTTCAAATTTTCTGATAATTATCACAGTAATAAACTTGAATTTTCCACAATAATAACCATTACACCATTGAATGATTGTTGCGTGTGATTTTTTAAGTAAAATGTTCAAAAAAATACGCAGAGGGATGAACTCTGCTTCTTTATTTCATAAAAAATTATTTTATAAAAGAATGTCTTTTGGTGGTCCACATTCTGCATTATAGAGTCTTCTGGACTCTTGGATATGCGCTTGTTCTTAAACAAAGGTACAAAAAACAAAAATGGCCAGTCAGCATCTTACGGCCACATGAGCCTGTGGGTGCTTGTGAGATTAGGTCCTTTGTACCCATACGGCTGGGTCCGGGACACAAATTTTGATTTAAATAAAAAAAAAAAAAATCACACATGCTGCAGCCAACTCCAAGCTGCGTCATTCTGGCAATATATAGAGAGCACTCGCTGTCCTAAATTTTCATTAACATTTTTCATCAGAAATGTTTGTCTTTTTTATTAGGGATTGTGAAGCTTTGGTGCGTACTCATGCATCAGCCAACTCCAGCCTGTGTAATTCAGGCAATATATGGTTTACTGATGGTGCTGCTGGGCTTGGGTCTGGGAATTTCACATTTTCTCATAGGTAGCACCCGCTATCCATAAGTCTTCTTCATAAATTTCTACAATTGTTGTGTTTTTTTGGAGGGATTGTGAATCCCTAGTGTGTACTCATGCATCAGCCAACTCCAGGGTGTGTCATTCATGCAATATATAGGTAGCACTCACTGTCCTAAATATTCTTAAAATTATTTTAGAAATGGTTGTTTTTTCTTTGGGATTCTGAAGCCCTGGTGTGTACTCAATGCTGCTTCCTGCTACACTCTGTCAGCCCGTTGGTCCTGCGACAGTGTGCTACTCCGCCTCCACATCCTCCACTGTGTCTTAAGCCTCCACTGCCCGGACAAGTCTCAGTGGCCCTTCAGTATACCATGTGTGCAGGTCACGGCAGTGTCACGCTGTTCTTTACATGGTTTGCCTTGGCGAGAAGTCTTGGAAACAATGGCCGGTCAGGGCAATGGAGACGTTTCGCTTAAATCTCATGGTCACATGAGCCCTGTGGGGGCTTGTTGGATTTGGTCCTTCGTACCCACACGCTGGGGTCCGGGACACGCAAAGGTTGTTTTAAATTTCAAATAAAAAAAATGATGGCGCTGCTGGGCCTGGGTTTGCAAATTTAAAATTTTCTCATGGGTAGCACCCGCTATCCAAAATCTTTTTCAAAAATTTCTAAAATTGTGGTTTTTTTGGGGGGGGCTTGTGAAGCCCTGGTGTGAACTCGTGCATCAGCCAACTCCAGGCGGTGTCATTCAGGCAATATATGGGTTACTGATGCCGCTGTGGGGCCTGGGTCTGGTAATTTCAAATTTTCTCATAGGTAGCACCCGCTATCCAAAATCTTTTTCAAAAATTTCTAAAATTGTTGTGCTTTTTGGGGGGATTGTGAAGCCCTGGTGTGAACTTGTGTATCAGCCAACTCCAGGCTGTGTCATTCAGGCAATATATGGGTTACTGATGCCGCTGTGGGGCCTGGGTCTGGTAATTTCAAATTTTCTCATAGGTAGCACCCGATATCCAAAATCTTTTAAAAAAATTTCTAAAATTGTGGTGTTTTTTGGGGGGTATTGTGAAGCCCTGGTGTTTACTCGTGCATCAGCCAACTCCAGGCAGTGTCATTCAGGCAATGTATGGGTTACTGATGCTGCTGTGGGGCCTGGGTCTGGTAATTTCAAATTTTCTCATAGGTAGCACCCGCTATCCAAAATCTTTTAAAAACATTTCTAAAATTGTGGTGTTTTGGGGGGGGATTGTGAAGCCCTGGTGTGTACTCATGCATCAGCCAACTCTAGGCTGTGTCATTCAGGCAATATATGGGTTACTGATGCCGCTGTGGGGCCTGGGTCTGATAATTTCAAATTTTCTCATAGTTAGCACCTGCTATCCAAAATCTTCGGTTTAAATTTCTTAATTCATCTTTTAATCTTAGGGATTGTGAAGGCCTAGTGCCTACTCATGCTGCTGGCAACTCCGGGCTGTGCCATTAATCCACTATATGGTCTCCTCATGCTGCCAACACCTCCATGCTGTGTCATTCAGCCACTATATGGTCTCCTCATGCTGACAACATGTCCATGCTGTGTCATTCAGCCACTATATGGTGTCCTCATGCTGCCAACACCTCCACACTGTGCCATTCAGCCACTATATGGTGTCCTCATGCTGCCAACACCTCCATTCTGTGTCATTCAGCCACTATATGGTGTCCTCATGCTTCAGCCTCATCAAAGCTGTGTCATTCAGCCACTAAATGGTGTCCTCATACTTCAGCCTCATCCAAGCTGTGTCATTCAGCCACTATATGGTGTCCTCATGCTGCCAACACCTCCACGCTGTGCCATTCAGCCACTAAATGGTCTCCTCATGCTGCCAACATCTCCACGCTATGTTATTCAGTCTATATATGGTCTCCTGACACTGATGCCACCACCAGGCTCTGTCATTGTGCTGCTGTGCGGCAGTGATTCTAAAAGCAATGCCGGTAATCTACATGTTATTCTGAATAACAGTATTATTTCACTACCCCAGCACACTCCATATGTGTTTTAGAACACAGCAAAGTGTTCTATACCCCTATAGAGGCTGTATGTAGGCTAGAAATAGCCTTTTTTAATATAGAAAAAATTTGGATCGAAACTAACTTTTTCGGAGAATTTAGCGAATCGGACGAATCGAATTTTTAAAAAGTTCGCTCATCTCTACTCCCAAGCAGCATAAAGAAATGAAGCTTAAAAAAAGTATATCATACTGTATTAGTAGAAATATATACACATCAAGCCTGTGTGAATCTGTGTTACTCTCTTTACCCCCTATAACCAATATTGTTTTAGCACACTGTTGTGTCACATTCATCTGTAAATATGCAATGTACTGTAGCTCTGACACATAAAGCATGTTTGCATAAATGCCTTCATAGTGTGCTAAATATATACTTTATATGGTATATATCATGCTTGTGAAGTCTGATACACTCTTTTATAACGGATATAATAGCTCACATTGGAAGAATAAATGGGCTTTACAGCTTTATAAAGTGATTAAACCCTTTAGGGTCCGGTATTATAAATGTCAAAATTGCATGTCTCACTTTATCAGTGATGAACTGTTGACTTTTTTCAGTGGATGATAGATTCAAAGGTTATAGACTCATCTACACTGTTTTATTGTTGATTTGTTTTCTGAATGAAAAATTAAGCAAGAATAGTCTTCTATTTGAAAATCTTAATCCTACCAGTACTTTTTAGCTGTTGTATGCTACAGAAGAAGTTGCTCCAGTCTTGTCTCATCTATCCAAAGGACATTCTCCCAAAAGGGGGGGGGGGGGGTTCAACAATATTGGCCACATCTCCACATCTCTATATTGTGTATAAGGAAAAAGAAAGACCTACGGAAAAAAAAATATTTTGCACCATAATAATTAGAATAAATGCAAGAATAAACAATAGCTTTCGAATGTGACCATACCCTTTAAGAACACTGTATTGTAAGATAGCATTGATACTTACTGATAAAACATTGGCAGATGTTCCTTATTTTACCTTTCATGTGTGCAGGTATTTTGCCATGTTTAAATGTGTATAATCACACACTGAAGAAATTGAAAATTCATACAGCATACATCTTAATGGAGGAGAATATTTCAATGCAAATGTTATCATACAGACCTTCCCAGTCCAATGAGGTTGTTATGTTTGTCCTGTTTTTAAGTGTTATTTTCTAGCAGATGAATGGCACCGGGAAGCTTCCTGCTGTCTCCATCATTCATAAGCCAGCTATAAGCAGCATTGTTGTTTCCCGTCTGGCATTTCAAGTAAGGTCAGACTGACCTTCAGACAGGAAACAATCACTTTTTATTTATTATAATCAGAACAGCTTTTCATGTCATAACCTATTAGAACATTGGAAAGTTACTTAACTTCATATCAATAAAAAAGAGAAGGCTCAAAGTTCAGCTCTAAAGAAAATATTGCATTTGTTTACTAATAGTGTTAGACAGGATCAAAGATAGATAGAAACAGTAGATCGATAGATAGATAGATAGAGAGATAGATAGATAGATAAAAATCCAGAAGACAGCAGCACACAAAGGTATTCGTGTCAAAAAGGTGGAAATGTATTCCATTAATCCAGTGAACAAAATGCGAGCAACGTTTCTGTGACCTCACGTCACCGTTATCAAGCTCAAGTGCAGAATCACATGTGGTGGTTTAAATACACATCAGTGTTACATCATTAACCAATCAGATACAAAGTAAACAGAGACATGTGCTTACGATACAAACAGTGGTAATAAGGCATCATCATAAATGCAATATACATTCAATGCTGGTGCAGTGATAAAAGTGCCATACATAGTGCACGTGCATGAGTGCGGCGATCTGCCTGAAAACAATAGTGCATTCATGTAAAATAAATATAATTGGGCGCTTACCCGGCAGAGCTTACTGGGACTACACGTGTGTGTACTAGAGCGTGGATCTCCGGAACTGTGCGGCTGCAACCTGCCAGCCAATCGGAAGCACCAGAGAGGAGCAGCCAATGAAGTATTGGACTCTGTATTTTGTGTGCGCTTGCGCACAACTGATCAAGAGTAAGCGAGGGCCATCTTAGAAGAGGGCAAACTTGCCCATACTGTGTATAGAAATTAATAGAGGCGGATGTCTTGCGTTCATAGGCGTGGGCATAAGCAGAAATGAGCTGCCATGGCTCCCCTAATTTTACAGAATGGTACGTGGGTCACGGGTGTACACAGGGTCACTCTCCCAGAGTTAACTTGGAGAGTGCCCTATGCGGCATAGTGGTGTATGGACCCCTGCCATGGGCGGGTTTCCTCACCACATTCCTTCCACCTCTCACAACCTCTGTATAGGGTATACTGCAGCCCTAAGAACAATGTTGCACACTCTCGCCAGGGTAGAAAAATAAAGTATAACAGAAATAAATAAAATAATGCAGAAAATAAAATAACAATCAGGCCCATGTATACTTCATTTCTTGTATGAAAGGTTGCTCTATGGAGATGTGTAATATTCCAGTAGCTCTGCTGGTGGCCATTCATAAATTTCAATCCATCTGAAAGAGAGGAAAATTAAAATTAAAATGTATTCCACATAAGATTCATTTGTATACATACACATGAGGTCACACTAAACCGAGGGGCTACATAGGGAGGAGCTATCTGACCATTTTAGAAGTACTTTTAAATTCTATATTCAGGCCATGGGGTTTCATCATGTTAAGATTAAATATCCATCTCAGTTCACACCTCTTAAGGGATGTGATCCTGTCACCACCCCTTTTGGGTGGTGGGATGTGGTCCAAAATCATAAATTTTAAATCTTATCCCTACTTTGTTGCGCTTTTTGGTTGTGCTGCTCTCCTGGAATTCTATGAAGCGGTTATGGAGCGAGCACCCAGCATTGTATCAGAAGGATTACCTGTGATAACACCCACACCTGGACTTGTGAGTACTACGCCCATTACCAGTGTTTTTCAGTATACAGAAAATGATGTTACCCGAATCCTGGGGAGTACAGAAGGAGAGGCTTCTTTTTTATTTATTCCACCCACCATTGATTTACAGAGAAATTATGAGACTGAGACAAAAAAAGCCTTAACATTACAGTTGCATTATATGACCCTAAGGGAATACTATAGGGCTTCACGGATACCGAGAGGATTAAGAATACAGCCGAAAGAGTGTGCATATTCGAATGATGTTGAATATAGGAATCGGTTTGAGAAAATCACTAACCAATATTCACTTGAATTAATTTTGCTACAATTGGAGTTTTTACAGAAGGATTTGGACAACACCTGGATAAAGATTGCAGATTTGGAAACTACATTAAAACAGAATTTAACCAATGATGAGTGTAAGACCTTTTTGGAGAAGCAGCAAAACTTCCTTGACAAAATTAGATCTACACTGGAAGACACCAAACGGCATAAGTGGTTTAGGGACACCCAGGACTATGCAACCATGAGAGTTTATCAGTGGACTAATAACAATTTTTCGTCCTCTAGGCGATATAATATGAATAGGAAACAAAAAGACTCTTCTAATGACAATGACTTTTCTTCTAAACAGAATGGTGATAATAATCTACAAGGGCCTTTTTTAGGGGTCCCAGGACTGTCTACAAGTGACCCAGGCGGGGAGGTCGTAACCACCACATAGGGCGTAAAAACAAGAAACCAGAACAAAATGAAGTCTACTCCCAAGATACAGGGGAACAGTCGCAATCGGGGGAAATAACCAAGATAGCACACAATGTGGTAAATATCTCCTCTGTTACTCTCACAGATACTCAATTACATGTGTTATCCAAAGGACTTAGCTTTTGCCCTGGTGCATACACCAATTGGTTCGATCTAGAGATTGATGTATTACAATTTATACGCAAACTTAAGCTGAAAGTGTGGTTTTCTTCATATGCAACCAGGACAGGTAGTGATACTCCGAGGACTGCACCCGCAATGTCACTGAGGGACTTTGATTTAAAATTATCAAGTGAGTTTCAGCCCCCTATTGAGCCACATGCTATCAGTACCTTTGGGGATTGCGTCACACGTGACCTCAGGTTACTGAAGACGAAAGAGAAAAGGTTGAGTCACCCGAACATGACACATCAAGAACTGGAGGCCATTCATGAGCTTGGACAAGCTCAAATATCTCCAGGAAGCTGAAAAACAACTCAGTGATGCTAATGTATACAGACGACTCAACAAAGATCCTAAAAAAGAGGTTGCTGCCCGTATACACCAAATTGTCGCAAGGGGCTTTGATGATGGATTGATTGATGATAAACTTATGAAGTATTTGATTGTTGAATTCCCAATAACACCTGTACTATATCTTCTGCCAAAAATACATAAAGACCGACTTAATCCACCAGGGAGACCAATTGTCTCAGGTAGGGAGTCCATTACGTCGCACATTTACATTTTTCTAGACAAACTTTTACGTAGTTATGCTATGAATACTAAATCATACATCAAAGATACGTCAGATTTTTTGGAAAAAATCATTAACATCACTGTACCAAATCAAACCATCCTTGCAACATTTGATGTTACAGGCCTTCACACTTCTATAAACCATGAAAAAGGTATACACGCAGTGGAGACTGCTTTGATATTATGTGATTTTGATACTGAAAAAAATGATTTTGTGGTGTCCTTGTTAAGGATAGTTTTGGATGGTAATTATTTTGCATTTAATGATACATTTTTTATGCAAATGAGGGGTACAGCGATGGGCAGTAACGTGGCACCAACATACGCCAACATATTTGTGGCCCATATGGAGGAGGAGTACATCTATGGATCGTCCCACTTCCGCAATGTGCGGTTGTGGGTACGGTTCATAGATGACATCTTCCTCCTATGGACAGGGACTGAGCAGGAATTACACATGTTTCACGAATTCTTGAATAACATTGAGGCAGACATCAAGTTCACACTTACACATTCCACCACTTCAGTGAGCTTTTTGGATATGAAGGTAGGGATTAGCGGAGAAAAAATTACCACGGATCTCTATCATAAACCTACTGACACAAACACATTGTTAAGATTTGATAGTGCTCATCCTAGGGCTATGGTCCGATCGTTACCCTTCAGTCAGATGCTGAGAGCGGAACGCATCGCAGATGATGATATAAAATTGGATAGAGCACTATCAAAAATGAGCTCTGATTTTGTAGAAAGACGGTTCCCCAAAAAACTTGTAGATGAACACACTGTACGGGTTAAACAACTGAGACAACACAAACAATTGGAAGGTCAGACAACTGTCCCTAGAAAGGATGCATCCAATCGCATACCTTTCATCACTACGTACAGTGAACACTCACATGACATTTCATCTATAGTCAGAAAGCACTGGCATTTAGTCCGCGAAAATTTTCCCCATATTCCTGAATTTTTAGAATTCCCACTTATGTCTTTTCGTCGAGCACCAAATCTCAGGGACAAATTAGTAAAAACTGATATTGCGACTTCTATAAAGACACAAAAATATCTCGGGATAAAAAGTACAGGTTGTTTCCCCTGTCTCAATTGTGTAAATTGCAGTTATATGCACAAAGGCTCAAAATTCGTCCATCCAGACACTAAACGTGAATACGAAATTAGGTATTATTTAAACTGTAACTCTGATCATGTAATTTATATCCTATGGTGTCCTTGTAACAAACTATATGTTGGTGAGACGAGTCTTGATGTGAAGACTCGCCTCAACCAACATCGATGCTCGATTCGAAAACAGAGGTTGGATTTGCCAGTCTCTAGACATTTCTCTGAGGCCAAACATAAAGAAAAAGATTTAAAATTTATGATTTTGGACCACATCCCACCACCCAAAAGGGGTGGTGACAGGATCACATCCCTTAAGAGGTGTGAACTGAGATGGATATTTAATCTTAACACGATGAAACCCCATGGCCTGAATATAGAATTTAAAAGTACCTCTAAAATGGTCAGATAGCTCCTCCCTATGTAGCCCCTCGGTTTAGTGTGACCTCATGTGTATGTATACAAATGAATCTTATGTGGAATACATTTTAATTTTAATTTTCCTCTCTTTCAGATGGATTGAAATTTATGAATGGCCACCAGCAGAGCTACTGGAATATTATGCATCTCCATAGAGCAACCTTTCATACAAGAAATGAAGTATACATGGGCCTGATTGTTATTTTATTTTCTGCATTATTTTATTTATTTCTGTTATACTTTATTTTTCTACCCTGGCGAGAGTGTGCAACATTGTTCTTAGGGCTGCAGTATACCCTATACAGAGGTTGTGAGAGGTGGAAGGAATGTGGTGAGGAAACCCGCCTATGGCAGGGGTCCATACACCACTATGCCGCATAGGGCACTCTCCAAGTTAACTCTGGGAGAGTGACCCTGTGTACACCCATGACCCACGTACCATTCTGTAAAATTAGGGGAGCCATGGCAGCTCATTTCTGCTTATGCCCACGCCTATGAACGCAAGACATCCGCCTCTATTAATTTCTATACACAGTATGGGCAAGTTTGCCCTCTTCTAAGATGGCCCTCGCTTACTCTTGATCAGTTGTGCGCAAGCGCACACAAAATACAGAGTCCAATACTTCATTGGCTGCTCCTCTCTGGTGCTTCCGATTGGCTGGCAGGTTGCAGCCGCGCAGTTCCGGAGATCCACGCTCTAGTACACACACGTGTAGTCCCAGTAAGCTCTGCCGGGTAAGCGCCTAATTATATTTATTTTACATGAATGCACTATTGTTTTCAGGTGGAGGTTTATTGCATTATCCCAGTGTACAAAAGAAGCAACGTTTCAGCGACCTCTCGTCGCCGTTCTCAAGCTCAACTGAATAGATCCCTGTGCAGCCTTATTTGTACAGTTAATTACATAATTGCTTAATGCAATAATAAGCATGCAGTGTATAAATATACATATACATAATACATATTTACATATTGTGCATACATATAAATAAATCCAATGTGTATACATACCAACAAAATATTCACATTGTGATATAGTGCATGTGTGGTATAACAATAACGTGTTTTCAAGTCGTGTCTCCCTTAGATATTTGCATAACAGTGCCGATGTGTTCAATATTCTTTACTTCTTATTTACATAGATAAGTACAGTATTGCACTTACCCAACCATATTCACGTGTCATATTTTCCGGAGCGTGGGTACTGGCTTAGTGTGCAGATGCGCGTCATCCGCCAATCAAGCAGAGGCTTCCTCGTATAGAGTATAGCCAATAGAGAGAAGGAATGTTTGCGCATGCGTACTAGAGTTGAGAAGCAACCTGCGCCATCTTGCTTCAGGAAAAAGTGCCCAAATCTTCATCACAGCTAGTTTTTTGTTGTAAAGACGTCCCAGGTGTCCCGTGCTCATCATATAGGGCTTGTTTGCAGACTGAGCTGGCATGGCTCTTCCTCATAACAATCTCTGCAGATGAGGGGGTTCCCACGTATCAGACCAACATGTCACCATGCCGGACGTCACATGCGAAGTACTGGGCAAGTAGATGTCAGTCCAAGACTAGCTCTATCGTCAATATACCACCCACATAGTTCAGCAGATTAAATGAGGGTAATCTGCACCCTATGGAGCAATTCAGACAACCTGATATGACACAAACAATACTCCTGCATACAGATAAAGATTTGAACAAAAATCTAAATTAAAAGGGAAAAAAAAGAAGAAATAGTAGAAAAGGTGGCTCCTTTTTGTATATGTGACACGATGGTTGCTCTGTTGGTGGCAGCACTACAATTTTTTATTATTATCTGTAATAAAACATAAAAACAAGTATTTGTTATGCAAATAAAAACAAGTATCTGTTATGCAAATATCTAAGGGAGACACGACTTGAAAATACGTTATTGTTATACCACACCTGCACTATATCACGATGAGAATATTTTGTTTGTATGTATACACATTGGATTTATTTATATGTATGCACAATATGTAAATATGTATTATGAATATGTCTATTTATGCACTGTATGCTTATTATTGCATTAAGCAATTATGTAATTAACTGCACATATAAGGCTGCACAGGGATCTATTCAGTTGAGCTTGAGAACGGCGACGAGAGGTCGCTGAAACGTTGCTTCTTTTGTACACTGGGATAATGCAATAAACCTCCACCTTTTTTGCACCAATTTTTTCTCTGTGCTGCTGGTCTCTTTTTTTTCTATTATTACAAGTGAACCTCTCACAAAGGTCCACATCCAGCATGCACCATTGCACTTGTTTTCTACTCATAGTTGTGCTGCTCTCCTGGGATTTTTTTTTAGATAGATAGATAGATAGCATGATAGATAAAAACAGACTGACAGATTGATAGAAAGCAAAAATAGGAAAAAACGCAGCACCCTAGGATAAGTGAAAAGAGTCCTGTGTGATTTATTGCAATAAACTGCTAGGGACTTTTTTCACCTATGCTGAAGTGATGCGATTTTCTCTATTTTTGCTGCATAATAAGAGACGCATTTATGGACAAACTGTAGGAAAAAACTACCTGCCTATTATACCTGCCTACTTAGTATACAGGTGCACACTGCTGTGGTTGAAATACAAAAGAGCACAATGCTAGCGCTTAGTTATCTATATATGAAACTTCTTAAACAGCAATACTGCTATAAATAAAAAATAGATGTTCGTAGCATAGCATGTGGCCCAATAGTGTGTACCATCCCACCACGATAAGGGGTCCTCATTTTGGGATGGACCCGACACCCTCTAGTAGGGATAATAGAGGCATAATCTATAGTGTAGGGTACATCCCAAAATACAATACCCTAATGGGATGGTACACATTATTTGGCCAAATGGTAAGCAAAGAACCTCTACTTTTGTCTATATTGCAATTGAAAATGGGTTATAGTACACATATGTCTTTGCACTAGCACTGTGCTGCTGTAGTTTTCTTAGCTGCATATTCAAAGTGCTGCTATTTCTAAGTACATTGGGAGATATTAAAGAAGACTGACTTTGAGTTTTCAACTGCAACATCTGTGTTTTTGCTGACCGCTGCTTGAGAACAGGCAAGGAATTTGTTCAGGCGTTTGCTATTGTGCGTTTGCTAATGAGCCTAGCTCATTAAGGTGTTACATTTTCTGTTGGGGGAGGAGCTTGTGAGGGAGTGTGTGTGTGTACATATAGGCACTGACTCATTAGCTGGCCTAATTCATTATCTGCATATTCGAAGTGCTGCTATTTCTAAGTACATTGGAGAGATATTGCAGGAGACTGACTTGGAGTTTTCAACTGCAACATCTGTGTTTTTGCTGACTGCTGCTTGGAGTCGCAGCAGGAGTCGAAGCGAGAGGCCTTACCTCCCGGTGTCAGCTAGTGGTCATGTCTTGACCAGCAACCCATCTGCAATCATCAATTGGTTAACAGCTCCACTATTCACTGAGGACAATCTAATAGAGGAAAGTCAGCAGCTACTGCCCAGCCAAGAAGTGGAGGAGACATCTGCCGCTTCCTCCACTAGGCAGGCAAGTAGTGATGAGGAGAGTGACATGGAAGGTGGTGTTGCCAGCATTCAGGGTCCTGAAGCAAACACGGTTGAGGAACCTGAGGTGGACATCGGTGACGGGCAGACACTTGTTGATGAGGATGAAGCCGATCGCAATTGGGAGCCGGGTGCAGAAGGTGCTTCATCATCAACAAGAGATGAGGGTTGCAGGTTGCCCGTGAGGCAGCAGCTGAGCCAGCAAGGTGGTAGCATGGTTGGCAGTCAGCATGGTGGCAGAAGTGGAAATTCTGGAGCCAAACGTGCCCGGGGAGACCACCTGTTTCGCAGCAGCCTACCTTCCTGGGAGGAAGTGGAACAGGGGTTCCTGGAGATGGCGGAAGTAGCAGTCAATTGGTGCGGACTGTTGGTGGGAAAAACAGCTACTCGGCGGTGTGACAGTTTTCGATCAAGCATCCGGAGAAGGTTAACATAGCCACATGCAAGATATGTCAGCAGAAGGTGAAGCGTGGCCAGGGTCCCAATGTTGGCACCACGGCCCTGCGTCAACATATGCTTCGCCACCATAAAGCGGCCTGGGAGAACTGTGGCTCCGATGTAGTAGTCCAGCCTGCTGCATCACCCAGTGGCACGCCGCTCCCTCTTTCAGCAAGACAACGCTCCACTACCTCAGCCTGTGTGTCATACCTTCCATCTGTCGCTCCAGATGCTCCTGCTCCTCCTACTTTTAGTCAGTCATTCTGCCAATAATCCATCGGCAAAGCCATGTCCAAGAGACAGCAGTATGCGCCCACTCAACCAACGGTGCAGAAGCTGAATGCGTGCCTGTCTAAGTTGCTGGTGCTGCAGTCCCTCCCTTTTCAAGTGGTGGACTCTTCACCTTTCGGAGAACTGATGGCTTGTGCTGAGCCGAGGTGGAGAGTGCCAAGCTGTCATTTCTTTGCAAACAAGGCAGTACCAGCCCTGCACAATTTTAGGGAAGAGAAGATGGGCCAGTCCTTGAGCCTGTCGGTGTGTACCAAAGTGCACGGCAGCGCTGATGTCTGGAGCTAAAACTATGGTCAGGGACAATACATGTCCTTTACGGCTCACTGGGTGAATGTGGTTCCTGCACAGCCACAACACCAACTTGGACAGGTCACGCCGCTTCCTCCTCCACGCTCTCAGGCGTTTGGTCCTGTGACAATGTGCAACTCCACCTCCTCATCCACCACCGTGTCCTCAGCTTCCACTGCCCAGACAAGTCTCAGTACCCCTTCAGCATATCATGTGTGCAGGGCACGGTCGTGTCACACTGTTCTTCACATGGTTTGCCTTGGTGAAAGGAGTCACACAGGGGAAGAACTGCTAAAAGTCATTCGTAAAGAAATCAGAGCATGGCTTACGTCACAAACTGGAAATGGGAACCATGGTGACTGACAATGGGAAGAATATCTTGTCTGCACTGTAACTGGGAAGGCTGAGCCTTGCGCCCTGCATGGCACACGTGTTCAATCTGGTTGTCAAGCCGTTCCTGAAGTGTTTCCCCCATTTGCAAGACATCTTAACAATGGGCAGGAAACATTGCATGCACTTCAGCCACTCGCACACCACAAAGCACACCCTCCTTGAGCTGCAGCGTCAAAACGATATCCCACAACATAGTCTGATTTGCGTTGTTGCTACACGTTGGAATTTCATCCTCCATATGTTGAACAGACTATAAGAACAGAGAAAAGCCATCACCAATTTCTTGATGATCCAAGTGGATAGGGACATTCCCCTGTGTAACTTCAATGTAAACCAGAGTCAGCTCATACGTGACACCTGCCGTTTGCTCAGGCCCTTTGAAGAAGCCACATTATTAGTAAGTTGCCAGGATTACAGGATAAACAACATCATTCCACTGCTTCATTTCTTACAACATGTGTTGGAAACGATGGCTGGTCAGGGCACTGGAGACGTGGCTGTCATACACTGCGCTACGGCCACTAGTACCGGCCGTGAGCACATGGTCCCTGAGTGCCCTGCCAGCGAGACTGGGATTCGCATCGCGGGACAAGCCCGCATGCAAGTCCCAGCCCGTTGCTCACCATGCTCCGCTGCCGCCTCTTCCTCTGTGTTTCAGCCTGGCACGCACGTCCCTGTCTCTTAGGGCTCGTGCACGTCAGAGTTCTGAAATTTAACCCCTTAAGGACCCCTTCAGTGTAGGACACGGCCATTTTTTGCACATCTGACCACTGTCACTTTAAACATTAATAACTCTGGGGTGCTTTTACCTTTCATTCTGATTCTGAGATTGTTTTTTGTGACATATTCTACTTTATGTTAGTGGTAAAATTTTGTCGATACTTGCATCATTTCTTCGTGAAAAATTCCAAAATTTAATGGGAAAAAATTGAAAATTTAGCATTTTTTCAACTTTGAAGCTCTCTGCTTATAAAGAAAATGAATATTCCAAATAAATTATATATTGATTCACATATACAATATGTCTACTTTATATTTTCATCATAAAGTTGACATGTTTTTACTTTTGGAAGACATCAGAGGGCTTCAAAGTATAGCAGCAATTTTCCAATTTTTCACAAAATTTCCAAAATCGAAATTTTTCAGGGACCAGTTCTGTTTTGAAGTAGATTTGAAGGGTCTTCATATTAGAAATACCCCATAAATGACCCCATTATAAAAACTGCACCCCCTAAAGTATTCAAAATGACATTCAAAGGGTTTGTTAACCCTTTAGGTGTTTCACAGGAATAGCAGCAAAGTGAAGGAGAAAACTCAAAATCTTAATTTTTTTAAACTGGCATGTTCTTGCAGACCCAGTTTTTGAATTTTTACAAGGGGTAAAAGGAAGAAATCTTCCTAAAATGTGTAACCCAATTTCTCTCGAGTAAAGAAATACCTCATATGTGTATGTCAAGTGTTTGGCGGGCACAGTAGATGGCTCAGAAGGGAATGAGCAACAGTGGGATTTTGGAGAGTGAGTTTTTCTGAAATAGTTTTTGGGGGGCATGTCACATTTAGGAAGCCCCTATGGTGCCAGAACAGCAAAAAAAAAAAAAAAAAAACACATGGCATACTATTTTGGAAACTAGACCCATCAAGGCACGTAACAAGGGGTCCAGTGTGTCTTAACACACCACAGGTGATTCACAACTTTTTGTTAAAGTTGGATGTGTAAATGATTTTTGTTTTTCACTAAAATGTTAGTTTTCCCACAAATTTTAAATTTTTACAAGGGTTAATAGTGTTAAGAATGCCCCCCAAAATTTGTTACCCCATCTCTTCTGAGTATGGAAATACCTTATATGTGCACGTCAAGTGCTCTGTTGACGTACTACAATGCTCAGAAAAGAAGGAGTCACATTTGGCTTTTGCAAAGTAAATTTTGCTGAATTGGTTTTTTGGGGGCATGTCCCATTTAGGAAGTCCCTATGATGCCAGGACAGCAAAAAAAAAACCATGGCATACTATTTTGGAAACTACACCCCTCAAGGAACGTAACAAGGGGTACAGTGAGCCTTAACATCCCACAGGTGTTTGATGACTTTTCGTTAAAGTTGGATGTGTAAATTATTATTTTTTTCACTAAAATGCTGGTTTTCCCCCAAATTTTACATTTTTACAAGAGGTAATAGGATAAAATGACCCCCAAAATTTGTAACCCCATCTCTTCTGAGTATGGAAATACCTCATATGTGCACATCAAGTGCTCTGTTGGCATACTACAATGCTCAGAAGAGAAGGATTCACATTTGGCTTTTGCAAAGTAAATTTTGATGAAATGTTTTTTTGGGGGCATGTCCCATTTAGGAAGTCCCTATGGTGCCAGGACAGCAAAAAAAAAAACCCACATGGCATACTATTTTGGAAACTACACCCCTCAAGGAACGTAACAAGGGGTAAAGTGAGCCTTAACACCCCACAGGTGTTTGCGACTTTTCGTTAAAGTTGGATGTGTAAATTATTATTTTTTTCACTAAAATGCCGGTTTTACCCAAAATTTTTCATTTTTACAAGGGGTAATAGGAGAAAATGACCCAAAAAATTTGTAACCCCATCTCTTCTGAGTATGGAAATATCTCCTATGTGCACGTCAAGTGCTCTGTTGGCGCACTACAATGCTCAGAAGAGAAGGAGTCACATTTGGCTTTTGCAAAGTAAATTTTGCTGAAATGTTTTTTGGGGGGCATGTCCCATTTAGGAAGTCCCTATGGTGCCAGGACAGCAAAAAAAAACCACATGGCAAACTACACCCCTTAAGGAATGTAACAAGGGGTACAGTGAGCCTTAACACCCCCCAGGTGTTTGACGACTTTGTGTAAATGATTTTTTATTCTTGCTTTCCACAAAAATGCTGGTTTTTCCCAAAATGTTACATTTTTACAAGGGGTAATAAGAGAAATGCCCCCCAAAATTTGTAACCCCATCTTTTCTGAGTATGGAAATACCCCATGTGTGGACGTCAAGTGCACTGCGGACGCACTACAATGCTCAGAAGAGAAGGAGTCACATTTGCACATTTTGCTGAAATGGGGGGGGCATATCGCATTTAGGAAGCCCCTATGGTGCCAGGACAGCAAAAAAAAACATGACATACTATTTTAGAAACTACACCCCTCAAGGAACGTAACAAGGGGTGCAGTGAGCCTTAACACCCCACAGGTGTTTGATAAATATTCATGAAGTGGGATGTGAAAATGAAAAATTGGATTTGTTTACACTAAAATGCTGGGGTTACCCCAAATTTTTCATTTTTACAAGTGGTAAAAGGAGAAAATGTCATTGTAAATGTGTAAATACATTTCTTTGGAGTAAGGACATACCTCACATCTTTGCGTAAACAGTATGCACACCGGTCTCAGAGGTGCCAAAGATCAGTGAGGGTCCTTGAGCTTTGGCTTTCTCCTATGGAGCCAGAACAGTGGGACCCCCCCTCAAGGGACATTACATGGGGTAAATAACTGGGGTACACTAAATAACTAAAATGGGGTACAGTGGGACATAACATTATAAATTATGTTCCCAGAATGATGACCTAGAGCATAGCCAAAACTAAAAAATATGCCCACCCCAAACCCTATGCTCTGAATCATCATTCTGGGAATGTGATGTGTGTGGCCGTCCCTAACTTGTTGCCTCAAATGCGCACCCTGTTCAGGTGGAGAGAGAGCGCTGCGCATTTGAGGCAACATAAAAAGTCCCCGATGATAGTGACTCAGTGACCCATGACCCATTTTTTGTAAAAAAAAAATAAATTAAAATACCCCCAGAGGTCTTATCAGTTTTTTTTTTTTTCAGATGAAACATTATTTTGGGCAATTTAGTGGTTTATGGGGTTGGGCTTGTAATGTACTCTTGACTTGGTACATTGAGGTCAAATTATGGAAAATTAAAATGAGAAGGGAAAATTTAGTACTCCATGAAAGTGTGATACTCCCTGAAGCAATCCTTAATGCAGAGGCCCCGATGATCGGGGCAAGTGTCACATTGAGTGGTGGTGTCCTTCCGAATCCCCCTCTTGTAACACACTCTGCATCTTTTCTGGGTTCGTCCCTTCTTTCCAGTGTGGGGGACTTCACCTGGAAAGTGTTGGCCTGGGATGATCCTGGCACCTATAACTCCAGTTCCTTGAGAAGTCCGGCCTGCTCTTTCCCGGTTGCCAAAGATCAGGACCTTTAGGACTTCTTCTTGGAACTGGAGGAATGTCCCTGTGTTGCCAGCGTGCTGGGACAGTACAAAAGAGCTGTACATGGCAACCTGTACCAAGTAGACCGCAACTTTTTTGTACCATACCCGTGTTTTGCGCATGGCCATGTATGGCTTGAGGACTTGATCGGAAAGATCAACTCCCCCCCATATATCGATTGTAGTCCAGAATACAATCGGCTTGTTGTGATACCTTGCACAGGGACAGGTGAGCTGCCGTTGCCATGAATAGTGGTCAGCATAAGGACATCCCTCTTATCCTTATACTTGACCAACAACAGGTTTTCATGGGCAAGGGCACGGGACTCACCCTTGGGAATAGGTGTCTGTACAGGCCCGTCGCTACAGGACAGGCAAACCAAGCAATTGCTTCGGGCCCCGAGCTGGCTGGGGGCCCCCGAGCACAGCCAGTGCTTGCCCGTCCTGTAGCGATTAACAATCCTGCTCTTGGAGTTTGTGCTCCGGGCCCCAGGCACCCAGTCAAACAAGAGGGCCCCCAAATGTCTGACATTTTTTTAACCCCTTAAGGACCCAGCCATTTTACACCTTAGGACCCGGACATTTTTTGCACATCTGACCACTGTCACTTTAAACTATAATAACTCTGGAATGCTTTTAGTTATCATTCTGATTCCAAGATTGTTTTTTCGTGATATATTCTACTTTAACTTAGTGGTAACATTTTTTGGTAACTTGCATCCTTTCTTGGTGAAAAATCCCAAAATTTGATGAAAAATTTGAAAATTTTGCATTTTTCTAACTTTGAAGCTCTCTGCTTGTAAGGAAAATGGATATTCGAAATATTATTTTTTTTATTCACATATACAATATGTCTACTTTATGTTTGCATCATAAAATTGACGAGTTTTTACTTTTGGAAGACACCAGAGGGCTTCAAAGTACAGCAGCAATTTTCCAATTTTTCACAAAATTTCCAAAATCACAATTTTTCAGGGACCAGTTCAGGTTTGAAGTGAATTTGAAGGGTCTTCATCTTAGAAATACCCCACAAATGACCCCATTATAAAAACTGCACCCCCCCCCAAAGTATTCAAAATGACATTCAGTCAGCATTTTAACCCTTTAGGTGTTTCACAGGAATAGAAGCAAAGTGAAGGAGAAAATTCACAATCTTCATTTTTAACACTCGCATGTTCTTGAATTTTTACAAGGGGTAAAAGGAGAAAATGTATATTTATATTTGTAGCCCAATTTCTCTCGAGTAAGCACATACCTCATATGTCTATGTAAAGTGTTCGGCGGGCGCAGTAGAGGGCTCAGAAGGGAAGGAGCGACAAGGGGATTTTGGAGCGTACGTTTTTCTGAAATGGTTTTTGGGGGGCATGTTGCGTTTAGGAAGCCCCTATGGTGCCAGAACAGGAAAAAAAAGCCCACATGGCATACCATTTTGGAAACTAGACCCCTTGAGGAACGTAACAAGGAAAAAAGTGAGCCTTAATACCCCACAGGTGTTTCACGACTTGTGCATATGTAAAAAAAAATTTAAAAAAATTCAATAAAATGTGTGTTTCCCCCCAAATTTCACATTTTTGCAAGGGTTAATAGCAGAAAATACCCACCAAAATTTGTAATACCATCTCTTCTCAGTATGGAGGTACCCCATAAGTTGACCTGAAGCGCACTACGGGCAAACTACAATGCTCAGAAGAGAAGGAGTCATATTTGGCTTTTTGAGAGCAAATTTTGCTCGGGGGCATGTCGCATTTAGGAAGCCCCTATGGTGCCAGGACAGCACAAAATACCCACATGCCAAACCATTTTGGAAACTAGATCCCTTGAGGAACGTAACAAGGAATAAAGTGAGCCTTAATACCCGACAGGGGTTTCACGACTTTTGCATACGTAAAATAAAATAAAAATTTCACTAAAATGTGTGTTTCCCCCCAAATTTCACATTTTTGCAAGGGTTAATAGCAGAAAATACCCCCCAAAATTTGTAACCCCATCTCTTCTGAGTATGGAGGTACCTCATAAGTTGACCTGAAGCGCACTACGGGCGAACTACAATGCTCAGAAGAGAAGGAGTCATATTTGGCTTTTTCAGAGAAAATTTTGCTCGGGGGGCATGTCGCATTTAGGAAGCCCCTATGGTGCCAGAACAGCAAAATAACCCCCACATGGCATACCATTTTGGAAAATAGACCCCTTGAGGAACGTAACAAGGGGTACAGTGAGCATTTACCCCTCACTGGTGTCTGTCAGATCTTTGGAACAGTGGGCTGTACAAAATTTTTAATTTGCGCAGCCCACTGTTCCAAAGATCTGTCAGACACCAGTGGGGTGTAAATTCTCACTGCACCCCTCATTAAATTCCGTGAGGGGTGTAGTTTCCGAAATGGGGTCACATGTGGGGTTTTGTTTTTTTTGCGTTTGTCAAAACCGCTGTAACAATCAGCCACCCCTGTGCAAATCACCTCAAATGTACATGGTGCACTCTCCCTTCTGGTCCTTGTTGTGTGCCCCCAGAGCACTTTGCGCCCACATATGGGGTATCTCCGTAGTCGGGAGAAATTGCATTACAAATTTTGGGGGGCTTTTTTTCCTTTTACCTCTTTTCAAAATGAAAAGTATAGGGCAACACCAGCATGTTAGTGTAAAAAATTAATTTTTTTACACTAACATGCTGGTGTAGACCCCAACTTCACCTTTTCATAAGGGGTGAAAGGAGAAAAAGCCCCCCAAAATTTGTTAGGCAATTTCTCCCGAGTACGGCGATACCCCATATGTGACCCTAAACTGTTGCCTTGAAATACGACAGGGCTCCAAAGTGAGAGCGCGATGCGCATTTGAGGCCTGAATTAAGGATTTGCATAGGGGTGAACATAGGGGTATTCTACGCCAGTGATTACCAAACAGGGTGCCTCCAGCTGTTGCAAAACTCCCAGCATGCTTGGACAGTTGATGGCTGTCCGGCAATACTGGGAGTTGTTGTTTTGCAACAGCTGGAGGCTCCATTTTGAAAACAGTGGCGTACCAGACGTTTTTCATTTTTATTGGGGAGGGGGCTGTGTAGGGGTATGTGTATATGTAGTGTTTTTTACTTTTTATTTTATTTTGTGGTAGTTTAGTGTAGTGTAGTGTTTTTAGGGTACAGTCACACGGGCGGGGGGCTACAGCGATTTTCACGCTGCGAGTTTGAGCTGCCGCGCAAAATTTGCTGCATCGCAAACTTGCAGCCTGATACTCACTGTAAGCCCCTGCCCATGTGAATGTACCCTGTACATTCACAGGGGGGGGACCTCCAGCTGTTGCAAAACTACAACTCCCAGCATGCACAGTCTATCAGTGCATGCTGGTAGTTATAGTTTTGCAACAGCTGGAGGCACACGGGTTGGGAAACACTGAGTTAGGAAACAGACAATGTTTCCCAACCAGTGTGCCTCCTGTTGTTGCAAAACCACAACTCCCAAATATTCTCAGGCATGCTGGGAGTAGTAGTTCGGCAACATCTTTAGAGCCAGATGTTGCCGAACTACAACTCCCAGCATGCTTGGAGTTGTAGTTTGCAACATCTGGAGGACTACAGTTTGCAGACCACTAATACAGTGGTTCCTAATCTGTGCCCTTCCAGATGTTTCAAAACTACAACTCCCAGTATGCCAAAACTGTCCAGGCATGCTGGGAGTTGTAGTTCTGCAACATCTGAAGTGCCAGATGTTACAGAACTACAACTCCCAGCATGCCTGGACAGTAAGGGCATGCTGAGGATGTGTAGTTTTGCAACATCTGGAAGGGCACAGTGGTCTCCAAATTGTGTACCTCCAGATGTTGCAAAACTACAACTCCCAGCATGCCCAGATGCCAAGGGCTGTCTGGGCATGCTGGGAGTTGTAGTATACAGGGTCCCAATACAGCAATACATGTCGCTTTACGGCGACGTGCATTGCTGTAAAGGGCCCGACCGCGGCTGAAGATCTACTCACATGTCGCCACCGCCATCTTCCTCGCCGGGATCCGGGTCTTCAGAGACGAGGTAAGTACCGGGGCCGGGCCCCAGCACTCCCCCGTCTCCCACCGCGTCCTCCGGTCTTCCTCCCGTCCTCTCCGGACTTCCAGGGGCCGGGCAGGACGGGAGGAAGTAACCACCCCCCCCTTGCGATTGGTCGGTTAGTTAACCGACGGATCGCAGGGGATCGGAGGAGGTGGCAGGCTTGCCACCTCGCTCTTATTCTTTAGCATGGTCCTGGCTGTCTGTGACAGCCGGGATCATGCAAAATTACCGGGCGGTCGGGTCCCAGAGACCCGATCAGCCCGGTATCGCCGCAGATCGCAAGGGCGATTTCCCTTGCGATTTGCGGCAATCGCCGACATGGGGGCCTACATGGCCCCCCTCGGCGTTTGCCCTGGATCCCTGCTGAAGGATTTCAGCAGGGATTGGATTCCGATCTCTGCCGGGTGAGCGGCGGAGACCAGGAAAAGACCATGACGTATGCATACGTCATGGGTCCTTAAGACCCAGGGTGTGATGACGTATGCATACGTCATGGGTCCTTAAGAGGTTAAATAAACTCATTTGCAGCTTTTGAGTTCTTCTCACCTCACCACAATCAAGCTCCCCCCACCCCCACTCTACTTGGTATCTTCCCTCAGCCCGGACTCTTCTCTCAGCCTTCAACCATCTGAGCAGGAGGAGGGGGAGGGGGGAGGAGAGAGCTGTGGGGAAAGGAGACCGCAGAGTTTGTACAACATGGGGCCTGACTACAGTAGGTGTCCCTGGATGTGTGTGTATATATATATATATATATATATATATATATATATGTGTGTGTGTGTATAAGTGTGTGTGTGTGTGTGTGGAGATATATATATATATATATATATATATATATATGTGTGTGTGTGTGTGTGTGTGTGTACAT
Source organism: Hyla sarda (assembly GCF_029499605.1). Classification (NCBI taxonomy): domain Eukaryota; kingdom Metazoa; phylum Chordata; class Amphibia; order Anura; family Hylidae; genus Hyla; species Hyla sarda. Next base: position 481,477,067 of record NC_079189.1, read on the forward strand.
ATGTGTATGTCTATGTATTGTGCCTGTGTGTGTGTGTTACTACTGTGGATGACTATATGTAAAGTGCATTTGTGTATCCATACCAGTGTTTCCCAACCAGGGTGCCTCCAGTTGTTGCAAAACTACAACTCCCAGCATGCCCAGACAGCAGAAGTCTGTCTGGGCATGCTGAAAGTTGTAGTTTTGCAACCTCTGTAGGCATCCTGGTTGGGAAACACTGATCTATTCTATCTGTGTGTATGAAGCATGCATGTACAGTATGTAATGTGTACAATGTGTGTGTGTATGATGCATGTACAGTATGTAATGTGTACAGTATGTGTGTATGATGCATGTACAGTATGTAATGTGTACAGTGTGTGTGTGTATGATGCATGTACAGTATGTAATGTGTACAGTATGTGTGTGTGTATGATGCATGTACAGTATGTAATGTGTACAGTAGGTGTGTGTGTATGATGCATGTAAAGTATGTAATGTGTACAGTATGTGTGTATGATGCATGTACAGTATGTAATGTGTACAGTATGTGTGTGTATGATGCATGTACAGTATGTAATGTGTACAGTATGTGTGTGTATGATGCATGTACAGTATGTAATGTGTACAGTATGTGTGTGTATGATGCATGTACAGTATGTAATGTGTACAGTATGTGTGTGTATGATGCATGTACAGTATGTAATGTGTACAGTGTGTGTGTGTATGATGCATGTACAGTATGTAATGTGTACAGTGTGTGTGTGTGTGTATGATGCATGTACAGTATGTAATGTGTACAGTGTGTGTGTGTGTGTGTATGATGCATGTACAGTATGTAATGTGTACAGTGTGTGTGTATGATGCATGTACAGTATGTAATGTGTACAGTATGTGTGTATGATGCATGTACAGTATGTAATGTGTACAGTATGTGTGTGTATGATGCATGTACAGTATGTAATGTGTACAGTATGTGTGTGTATGATGCATGTACAGTATGTAATGTGTACAGTATGTGAGTGTATGATGCATGTATAGTATGTAATGTGTACAGTGTGTGTGTGTGTGTATGATGCATGTACAGTATGTAATGTGTACAGTGTGTGTGTGTGATGCATGTACAGTATGTAATGTGTACAGTGTGTGTGTGTGTATGATGCATGTACAGTATGTAATGTGTACAGTGTGTGTGTATTATGCATGTACAGTATGTAATGTGTACAGTGTATTGTGCGTGTATATAATGCATGCAGTGGCGGATGCAGGAGGGGGTCCCGTGCCTGCGCCCATTGGAAAGCAACGCGGAGGAGCGGAGCAGCGAACAGGACATGCGCTGGCCAGCATGGTAAGTGACCAGCACATCAGCTTTAGTTCTCCGACCACCACTTCTCCAGTCCCGGGACCTACTGCTATGGTGGCCGGACAAAAGGAGCAGTGGTCAGAACACTGAAGTAGGGCAGTAAACAGGCATACAGCCTCCAGTCATACACTGTATGGCTGGAGGCTGTATGTCTGTGGGGGAATATACTACACCTAATGTGGGGGGACTATACTGCACCTAATGTGGGGTAAACTATATTGGCAACCTAATGTGGAGAACTATACTGCACCTAATGTGGGGTAAACAAGACTGCCAACCTAATGTGGGGGAACTATACTGCACCTAATGTGGAGAACTATACTGCACCTAATGTGGGGGACTATACTAATGTGGAGAACTATACTGCACCTAATGTGGGGAACTATATTGCATCTAATGTGGGGGAACTGTACTGCACCTAATGTGGGGGAACTATACTGCACCTAATGTGGAGAACTATACCGCACCTAATGTGGGGAACTATACTGCACCTAATGTGGAGAACTATACTGCATCTAATGTGGGGAGAACTATACTGCACCTAATGTGGGGAGAACTATACTGCACCTAATGTGGGAAGAACTATACTGCACCTAATGTGGGGAGAACTATACTGCACCTAATGTGGGGGACTATACTGCACCTAATGTGGGGGACTATACAGCCCCTAATGTGGGGAGAACTATACTGCACCTAATGTGGGGGAACTATACTGCACCTATTGTGGAGAACTATACTGCACCTAATGTGGGGGAACTACAGCCTAATGTGGGGGAACTATACTGCACCTAATGTGGGGAACTATACTGCACCTAATGTGGGGAACTATACTGCACCTAATGTGGGGAACTATACTGCACCTAATGTGGGGAACTATACATGGGTCCTTAAGTACCAGGGTGTCATGACGTACGCGTACATCAAGGGTCCTTAAGGGGTTAAACGGCCATTACGCCCTTAATTAGTTGTTGCCTCTGACACCACATTATAAGTCCCTGCACCTCCCACACTTCCCTGCTGGATCTTCAGTGCCATTTGCCTGAGATTAAGCGTTCTATACTGTCTGTTTGCCTTGCCTGTGTTCTGACCCTTCCGCTACATTATTTGACTCCGCATCTTTGCCGCCTGCCTTGACCTTCTGCTAAATCCGACTACGCCTCTGTGGTGGAGTCGTATCGGGGGTAGCAACTTGGGTGTCGCCTGCCACAGCACATCCATCCTGCCTTGCGGTGGGCTCAGGTGAAGACCAGTGGCACCTTAGACTCCGCTCCCCGATACAGCCCGTGTCATTAACCACATAGGTCAGTGGATCCACATCCAGCATCATTACAGCAAGATCCGGCCATGGATCCCGCTGGGGTACCTCTGTCCGAGAATCCAGATCTTGCCACTGTAGTGGCTCTCAAGTTGCAGCAGTTGGCCCAGCAGGCACAGCAGTTAAACCAGTTGCCCGCCATGATGCAGCAGCTGCTTACTGCCCAGCAACAACCACAGCAGCCACAGCCTCCTCCTGCTCCGGTAATGCCTCCCGCTCCAGCAGTCACCACGAGATCCAAGCTCCATTTGTTTCTTGCCGAGAAGTATGAAGGGGATCCCAAGTCCTGCTGTAGATTTGTGACACAGTGCTCCATGCATATAGAGCTTATGGTGGAACCTACGGAACGAGCGATGGTGGCCTTTGTTGTCAGTCTGTTAACTGGAAGGGCTCTGGCCTGGGCAACTCCGTTATGGGATCGCAATGACCCACTCACAGCCAGTCTTCAGGCTTTCCTGACAGAATTCCGAAGTATTTTCGAAGAACCTGCACGAGATTCTTCCGCTGAAACGGCCTTGCTGAGCCTTTCTCAGGGTAACTCCTCTGTGGGCGGATATGCCATCCGATTCCCTACCCTGGCTTCCTGGAATTAGGAAGCTCTTTGCGCCACTTTCAAAAGGGGACTCTCTAGCCATATTAAAGATGCCCTTGCTGCCCGGTAATTGCCATCTTCCTTAAATGATGTTATACAACTGGCCTCCCAGATTGATATCCAATGCTCTGAGCGACGTAAGGAGCAACATCAAGAAAGGGAGTCTGCACGACCTCGGCACTTTCCTCGCATGGCACCAGTCTTCCAGCTACCACTGCAACCTTCTACATTGCTTCCCGCAGTGGAGGCTATGCAGGTGGATCGGTCTCGCCTGACTCTGCAGGAAAGAACTCGTTGATGAGCTGAGAATCTTTGTCTCTACTGCGCCAGTGCAGATCATTTCCTCAAAGATTGTCCTGTACGTTCTCAGTCATAGGGAAACGCTCACACCTAGGGTTTGTGGGAGAGGCGGGTGCCTCCTTCTACATGTCTGCCTGGTTTACCTTTGTTTCTTCTGGACTATGTTGACATCTTCAGTGAGAAACATGCTGAAGTATTGCCTCTTCCTCGTCCCAATGATTGTCCAATAGACTTATTTCCCGGGACTGCTCCTCCTCGGGGAAGAATTTACCCTCTGTCCGTTCCTGAAACCTAGGCCATGTCTAAATGTATACAAGAAAATCTTCAAAAAGGCTTTATCAGGAAGTCATCTTCCCCTGCCGGAGCAGGATTCTTCTTTGTAGAGAAAAAAGACGGTTCTCTGTGACCCTGCATTGACTATCGAGGACTGAATAAAATCACCGTCAAGAACCGCTATCCTCTTCTCTTGATCTCAGAGATATTTGACCGTCTCCGTGGGGCGAGGATCTTCTCCAAATTAGACCTTCGAGGTGCCTATAACCTGATTCGCATAAGAGAAGGTGACGAATGGAAGACTGCATTTAATACTCGGGGTGGACATTTTGAGTATCTGGTGATGCCGTTCGGACTACGTAATGCTCCTGCAGTCTTCCAGGAGTCCATTAATGATATTTTTCGTGACCTCCTATACTTCTGTGTTGTTGTTTATTTGGATTACATACTCATCTACTCGCCCAATATCCAGTCTCATCGCTATCACCTCCGCCAGGTGTTACAGTGTCTCCGTGAAAATCATCTCTGCGCTAAACTAGAGAAATGTACTTTTGAAAAAGACAGCCTTCCATTTCTTGGGTATATTATTACCAGTCAAGGTCTTCAAATGGATCCCAACAAGCTGTCCGCAGCAGCGCTTCCTCGGCTTTGCCAAATACTATATTCAATGTATTCCTCACTACTCCACACTGGTAGCCCCCATTGTCTCCCTTACCAAGAAGACTGCTAATCCAAGAGTTTGGACTCCTGAGGCTGTAGAAGCTTTCAAACAGTTAAAGTCTGCCTTCGCTTCAGCTCCTGTTCTATCTAGACCCGATTCTAGTAAGCCATTCATCTTGGAAGTGGATGCTTCCTCAGTTGGAGCAGGTGCAGTGTTAATACAAAAGTCTTCTAAGGGGAGAACCTTAACCTGTGTATTTTTTTCCAAAACCTTCTCCCCTGTGGAGAAAAATTATACCATCAGAGATCACAAGCTTTTGCCCATTAAGTTGGCATTAGAAGAATTGCGTCACCTCTTGGAAGGCTCTGTACATCCGTTTACTATCTATTCCGACCACAAGAACTTGCTCTATCTCCAGTGTGCCCATCGTCTAAACCCCCCAACAGGCTCGTTGGTCTCTGTTTTTCTCCAGATTTAACTTCTTAATCCACTTCCGTCCTGCAGAGAAGAATCTTCGTGCTGATGCTCTGTCCAGCTCTTCTGATGTTCAAGGCCTGGAATCCCACTCTCAACATATTATTTCCCCTGATTGTCTCATCTCAGCAGCATCAGCGCGACTTCAGCACTTGCTACCAGGGAAGACTTATGTACCTCCCCGTTTAAGACTCTGAGTCCTGAAATGGGGTCATTCCTCTCTTTTGGCCGGACATGCTGAAATTTGAAAGTCCATACAGCTCATCGCCCGACAGTATTGGTGGTCCACTCTAAAACGGGATGTCGTGAATTTTGTCCGATCTTGTTCAGTTTGTGCCCGGGACAAGACCAAGCCTGCAGGTCTACTACATCCTTTGCCAGTTCCAGAGCAACCTTGGACCGATATCGCAATGGACTTTATTACTGACCTTCCCTCTTCTGGCGGAAATGCGGTCATTTGGGTTATTGTGGATTGATTCTCTAAAATGGCTCATTTTGTGCCACTACCGGGATTACACTCTGCACCACAGCTTGCCAAGTTGTTCCTCTGCCATATCTTCCACCTGCATGGATTGCCCTCCCATATTGTCTTCAAGAGAGGAGTCCAGTTTGTTTCTAAGTTTTGGAGAGCCCTCTGTTCACCCCTTCAAGTTAAATTAGATTTTTCTTCAGGCTACCACCCTCAATCCAATGGACAGATCGAAGGGTGAACCAGGTCTTGGAAGACTATCTCCGTCATTTTGTTTCCACACGCCAAGACGACTGGGGTGATCTGCTACCCAGGGCTGAATTTTCATACAACCATAAAGATTCTGAATCCTCTGGGTCTTCTCCTTTCTTTGTGGTCTGTGGACTTCATCCTCGTCCTCCTTTACCCTTGTCCACTTCCTCCGGAGTTCCCATGGCTGATGATCAAGTGCAGAACTTCTTCTCCATCTGGCAAAAGACTCGTGACTCGTGCTGCCACTCATATGAAATCGCAAGCGGACAAGAAAATACGTCCTCCTCACGAATTTTCTCCAGGGGACAAAGTGTGGCTGTCTTCCAAGTTCATTAGTTTTAAGGTTCCATGTTATAAGCTGGGCCCTCGCTATTTGGGTCCTTACAAGATCAAAAAACTTTCAAAGCCTGTGGCTTATTCTCTCCATCCGCCTTCCTCTCTCCGAATCCTGAATTCCTTTCATGTATCTCTCTTAAAACCTGTTATCCATAACCATTTCTCGAAAAAAGATATCAATTTTACTCCCATCTCTGGTACCTCCGATGTCTATATCATCAAAGAAATTCTCGATTCCAAGTTTTTCAGAGGAAAACCATTTTTCTCCTTGTGGATTGGGAAGGATTTGGCCCAGAGGAAAGGTCTTGGGAGCCACAGGACAACATTCTAGACAGTGACTTTATCCACAAGTTCTTGTCCTCAAAAAAGAGGGGGGGACCAAAGGGAGCATGGTCCCTGAATCGCCTGCCGGCGGGGCTGGGATTCGCATCGCGGGACGTGCCCGTATGCGAGTCCTAGCACGTCACTCCTCATGTTCCGCTGCCGCCTCTTCCTCTGTGTCTCAACTCCGGCGCGCGCGTCCACGTCTCCTAGGGCATGCGCCGGACCTCTGAAATTTAAAGGGCCAGTATGCGCTTAATTAGCTGTTGCACCTGACACCACATTATAAATCCCTGCACCTCCCACACTTCCCTGCCAGATCTTCAGTTCATGTTGCCCGTGTTCTGACCGTTCTGCTACGTTACTTGACTCCGCACCTTTGCCGCCTTCCTTGACCTTCTGCTAAGTCCGACTACGCCTCTGCCTCATCCTACTGTACTTCGCCTCGCCCACCTACCTGTCTTGTCGAGTCGTATCGGGGGTAGGGACCTGGGTGTGGCCTGCCGCAGCAAATCCATTCTACCTTGCGGAGGGCTCTGGTGAAGACCAGCGGCACCTTAGACTCCACTCCCCGATATGGCCCATGTCATCAGCCACACAGGTCAGTGGATCCACATCCAGCATCGTTACAGTGGCGCCTACATCTCATGGAAACATGAGCCCTGTAGGGGCTGAACTGGAGGAGGAGGAGGGGCACAGTGGAGCACAGTTTAGGTTTCATTATACACTAGGGTCCCCTAAAATGTATATTAGATCCTATGCAAATAGCAACTATAAACATGAAAGGACAAAGCGTATACAGATCGATTTTCAAAAAATATCTAATTTTTATTAATATAAACGTAAGAGAGAACATACATTTAAAATCACTTAAAATGTATACATATATGTATGAGCCGGAATACAACTCGACCGCCACAGAGGCAAAAGAAGAAGGAGAGTCTACAGTCGCTGATGAGTACTTTTCTTCACCTGCATATTGAAGCAACTCATCAGCAGCAGGTAGACCAGGACTTGAACCAGCAGGTGGTGGCATACCTTGACATGACCTTGAACACACCTTGAAGATCCACTTGACTTCTAAGCAGCCAAACTTGTTTTGTAGTCGCAACTAGCAGAGTTTGCCCTGGAAAAGCTGTCCTGTCAGGCCAGTAGTGTGCCATCAGAGGGGGGTGTTTAGTGTGGCAGGGGCCATAGTCACCACAAGGAGAACTCGTCTGTCCACGAAAAATGTGGAGAGACTGACCTGACTGATGATGAATCAGGCATGGATCAGCCAGGATTTCAACCCACCAATGCCTCATGCTTCAACCAACTCCAGGCTGTGCCAATTTAGCCACTATATGGTCTCCTCATGCTTCAGCCAACTCCAGGCTGTGCCATTCAGACACTATATGGTCTCCTCATGCTTCACCACCTCCAGGCTGTGCCATTCAGACACTATATGGTCTCCTCATGCTGCCATAAACTCCAGGCTGTGCCATTCAGACACTATATGTTCTACTCATGCTGCCGCCAACTCCATGCTGTGCCATTTAGCCACTATATGGTCTCCTCATACTGATGCCATCTCCAGGCCCTGTCATTGTGCCATCATGTGACTTGATTTGGTCCTTTGTAACCATACACCGGGGCCCGGGACATTAAAACTTGGGAGTGTAATCTTAAATTTCAATTTAAAAATTCATCTTTTAATCTTAGGGATTGTGAAGCCCTATTGTCTACTTATGCTGCCGCCAGTTCCTGGCTGTGCCATTCAGCCACTATATGGTTTACTGATGCAGCTGGGCCTGGGACATTACTTAAAAATATTTTATGGTAGCACTAGCTACCATAAATTTTCAATTTTAAAATTCATCTTTGAATCTTAGGGATTGTGAAGCCCTATTGCCAACCCATGCTGACGCCAGCTCCAGGCTGTGTTATTGTGCCACCATATGGTCTCCTTATGCTGTTGGCACCTTAAATTAAACTTTTAATATTTTAATATATCTAAAATCTTCAATTTAACATTTCAAAAATATATTTTCTATTGTGAGGCCCTATTGTCTTGTCAGGCTGTTGCCACCTCCAGACTGGGTCGTTCTACCACTATATGGTCTCCTTGTGCTGCTGCCAATTCCAGGATGTGCCATTCTGCCAGATTATAGTCTCCTCGTGCTGCTGCCACCTCTAGGCTCTGTCATTGTGCCGCCATGTGACTCCTTGTTAGATTGGGTTTTGTGGTCATACAGTATTAGTTCAAAGTAAACACCAGGACATTAAACTTGGGAATGAATATATATATATATATATATATATATATATATATATATATATATATATATATAAAACTCAACGTGTGTGTGTGTATGTATGTGTGTATGTTCCAGCATCACGTCCAAACGGCTAAAGATATTAACATGAAACTTGGCACACATGTTACTTATATGTCAACAACAAACATAGGATAGGTGATTTAACCCTTACTCACCCCCATTTGCCAGGGGTGGGGTTTATGTTTAAAGTCCCATACAAGTCAATGGGAAATATATGTTACTGCATAACTTACAAATGGCTTGAGATATTTCGATAATGCTTGGTCACATGTTACTTATATGTCCACTTTAAATATAGGATAGTTAATTTAACCCTTAACTACCCCCATTTGTGAGGGTCAGGATTTTTGTTTAAAGTCCCATGCAAATCAATGGGAAATGTATGTTCCCATTTCATTTCCGTACGGCTGGAGATATTTCAATACCTGGTACACATATTACAGGTCGGGATATGAGGACGGGATGGGAGGTCGGGATAGGAGGTCAGGTAAGAGGTCGGGATAGGAGGAAGGGATATGAGGACCGGATATGAGGACGGGATAGGAGGTCTGGATAGGGGGTCGAGATATGAGGATGGGAAAGGAGGATGGGAAAGGAGGACAGGATAGGAGGACGGGATAGGAGGACAGGATAGGAGGTCTGGATAGGAGGTCGGGATAGGAGGTTCAGATAGGAGGTTGAGAAAGGAGGACGGGATTGGAGGTCGGGATAGGAGGACCGGGATAGGAGGACTGGATAGGAGGTCGGGATAGGAGGCCGGGATAGGAAGACGGTATAGGAGGACGGGATAGGAGGACGGGATAGTACGACGGGATAGGACGACGGGATGGGAGGTCAGGATAGGAGGTCGGGATAGGACGACGAGATAGGAGGACGAGATAGGAGGACGAGATATGAGGACGGGATAGGAGGTCATGATAGGAGGTCGTGATGGGAGGACGGGATAGGAGGACGGGATAGGAGGTCGGGATAGGAGGATGGGATATGAGGACGGGATAGATGGACTGGATAGGAGGACGGGATAGGAGGACGGGAAAGGAGGTCGAGTTAGGAGGATGGGATAGGAGGACGGGATAGGAGGACAGGATAGGAGGATGGGATAGGAGGACAGGATAGATGGACGGGATAGGAGGACGGGATAGGAGGATGGGATAGGAGGACGGGAAAGGAGGATGAGAAAGGAGGTCGAGATAGGAGGACAGGAAAGGAGGTTGAGATAGGAGGAAGGGATAGGAGGACGGGAAAGGAGGACGGGATAGGAGGACGGGATAGGAGGACGGGATAGGAGGACGGGAGAGGAGGACGGGAGAGGAGGACGGGATAGGAGGACGGGATATGATGACGGGATATGACAACAATATATGAGGACGGTATATGAAGTCAAAAGCTTCCTCCTTTGTTTATTTTCCTCCCCAACAAGGATTAGGAAGGAAAAACCGGGCAACGCAGGGTACTCAGCTAGTCTTTATATATAAAACTCAACGTGTGTGTGTGTATGTATGTGTGTATGTATGTGTGTATGTTCCAGCATCACGTCCAAACGGCTTAAGATATTAACATGAAACTTGGCACACATGTTACTTATATGTAAACAATAAACATAGGATAGGTGATTTAACCCTTACCCACCCCGATTTGCCAGGGGCGGGGTTTATGTTTAAAGTCCCATACAAGTCAATGGGAAATATATGTTACTCCATAGCTTCCAAACGGCTGGAGATATTTCCATAATACGTGGTCACATGTTACTTATATGTCCACTTAAAATATAGGATAGTTAATTTAACCCTTAACTACCCCCATTTCTGAGGGTCAGGGCTTTTGTTTAAAGTCCCATGCAAATCAATGGGAAATGTATGTTCCCACATAACTTCAGTACAGATGGAGATATTTCAATACCTTGTACACATATTACGGGTCGGGATAGGAGGTCAAGATAGGAGGTTGGGATAGGAGGATGGGATAGGAGGTCGGGATAGGAGGACGGGATAGGAGGTCGGGATAGGAGGTCACGATAGGAGGACGGGATAGGAGGACGGGATAGGAGGTTGATATAGGAGGATGGGATAGGAGGTCGGGATAGGAGGTCGGGATAGGAGGTTGGGATAGGAGGTTGAGATAGATGGACTTGATAGGAGGACGGGATAGGAGATTGGGATAGGAGATGGGGATAGGAGATGGGGATAGGAGATCAGGATAGGAGGTTGAGATAGGAGGTCGAGATAGGAGAAGGGGAAATGAGGATGGGATAGGAGGTCAGGATAGGAGGTCGAGATAGGAGGTTTTCAATAGATGGATTGGATAGGAGGACGAGATAGGAGGTAGGGATTGGAGGTCGGGAGAGGAGGTCTGGATAGGAGGTCGGGATAGGAGGTCGAGATAGGAGGTCGGGATAGGAGGTCAGGATTGAAGGTCGAGATAGGAGGTCGAGATAAGGATAGGAGGACGGGATAGGAGGTAGGGATAGGAGGTCAAGATAGGAGGTCGAGATAGGATGACGGGATAGGAGGACGGGATAGGAGGTCAGAATAGGAGGTCGGGATAGGAGGTCGGGATAGGAGGTCGAGATAGGAGGTCGGGATAGGAGGTCGGGATAGGAATTTGGGATAGGAGGACGGGATAGGAGGACGGGATAGGAGGTCGAGATAGGAGGTCAAAATAGGAGGACGGGATAGGAGATCAGGATAGCAGGTCGAGATAGGAGGACGGGATAGGAGGACGGGATAGGAGGTCGGGATAGGAGGTCGAGATAGGAGGACGAGATAGGAGGACGAAATAGGAGGTCGAGATAGGAGGACGGGATTGGAGGACGGGATGGGAGGACGGGATAGGAGGACGGGATAGGAGGACAGGATAGGAGGTCGGGATAGGAGGTCGGGATAGGAGGTCGGGTTAGTTGGTTGGGATAATACAACAATATATGAGGACGGGATATGAAGTCAAAAGCTTCCTCTGTTTATTTTCCTCCCCAACAAGGATTAGGAAGAAAAAAACGGGCAACGCCGGGTACTCAGCTAGTCTATATATATATTAAACTCAACGTGTGTGTGTGTGTGTGTGTATGTATGTATGTGTGTATGTTCCACCATCACGTCCAAACGGCTAAAGATATTAACATGAAACTTGGCACACATGTTACTTATATGTCAACAACAAACATAGGATAGGTGATTTAACCCTTACTCACCCCCATTTTCCAGGGGCGGGGCTTATGTTTAAAGTCCCATACAAGTCAATAGGAAATATATGTTACTGCATAACTTCCAAACGGCTGGAGATATTTCAATAATACTTGGTCACATGTTACTTATATGTCCACTTAAAATATAGGAGAGTTAATTTAACCCTTAACTACCCCCATTTGTGAGGGTCGGGGTTGTTGTTTAAAGTCCCATGCAAATCAATGGGAAATGTATGTTCCCACATAACTTCTGTATGGCTGGAGATATTTCAATACCTGGTACACATATTACAGGTCGGGATAGGAGGTTGGGATAGGAGGACGGGATAGGAGGATGGGATAGGAGGTCGGCATAGGAGGACAGGATATGAGGGTTAGTTGGTTGGGATAATACAACAATATATTACAGTTCGGGATACGAGGACGGGATGGGAGGTCGGGATAGGAGGTCAGGTAGGAGGTCGGGATAAGAGGAAGGGATATGAGGACCGGATATGAGGACGGGATAGGAGGTCTGGATAGGGGGTCGAGATATGAGGATGGGAAAGGAGGACAGGATAGGAGGACGGGATAGGAGGACAGGATAGGAGGTCGGGATAGGAGGTCGGGATAGGAGGTTGAGATAGGAGGTCGAGAAAGGAGGAAGGGATTGGAGGTCGGGATAGGAGCTCGAGATTGGAGGACAGGATAGGACGTGGGGATAGGAGGACAGGATAGGAGTACGGGATAGGAGGATTGGATAGGAGGTTGAGATAGGAGGATGGGATAGGAGGACAGCATAGGAGGTCGGGATAGGAGGTCGGGATAGGAGGACGGGATAGGAGGTACGGGTCGTGATATGAGGACGGGATGGGAGGTTGGGATAGGAGGTCAGATAGGAGGTCGGGATAGGAGTACAGGATAGGAGGACGGGATATGAGGACGGGATAGGAGGACGGGATAGGAGGTCGACATATGAGGACGGGAAAGGAGGAAGGGAAAGGAGGATGGGATAGGAGGATGGGATAGGAGGTCGAGATAGGAGGTCGAGAAAGGAGGACGGGATAGGAGGATGGGATAGGAGGACGGGATAGGAGGACGGGATAGGAGGTCGGGATAGGAGGTCGGGATAGGAGGACGGGATAGGAGGACGGTATAGGAGGTCGGGACAGGAGGTCGAGATAGGAGGACAGGATAGGAGGTCGGGATGTAGGGTTGGGATATGACAACAATATATGAGGACGGAATATGAAGTCAAAAGCTTCCTCCTTTGTTTATTTTCCTCCCCAACAAGGATTAGGATGGAAAACTGGGCAACGCCGGGTACTCAGCTAGTATATATATAAAACTCAATGTGTGTATGTTTGTGTGTGTGTTTGTGTGTATGTTCCAGCATCACGTCCAAACGGCTAAAGATATTAACATGGAACTTGGCACACATGTCACTTATATGTCAGCAACAAACACAGGATAGGTCATTTTACCCTTACTCACCCCTATTTGCCAGGGGCGGGGTTTTTGTTTAAAGTCCCATACAACTCTATAGGAATTACATGTTACTGCATAATTTACAAATGGCTGGAGATATTTCCATAATACTTGGTCACATTTTACTTATAGGTCCACTTAAAATATAGGATGGTTATTTTAACCCTTAAAGCGTACCTCTCATCAAAAAAACTTTTGATATATTATAGATTAATGTATGCAGAATAACTTTACAATTGCATGTTATTAAAAAATATGCTTCTTTCTATTTAATTTTCCACTTTGAAGAAATGACCACTAGGGGGCTCCCTACCAGTCCTGGCAGCAAGCATTTCAGACTCATGCTGGAGTCCTAAACACTACGAGCTGCCAGTCTGCTTTGTTCACAAAGGAGAACACTTAGAGCTGCCAGCCTGCTTTGTTCACAGCCTGTTTGGCTGTGAACAAAGCAGGCTGGCAGCTCTGAGTGTTTAGGACTCCAGCATGAGTCAGAAATGCTTGCTGACAGGACTGATCGGGAAAAATACAATAGAAAGAAGCATATTTTTCATTAACATGCTATTGGAAAGTTATTCAACATTCATTAATCTAAAATATATCAAAAGTTTATTTGATGAGAGGTACCCTTTAACTACCCCCATTTGTGAGGGTCGGGGTTTTTAAAGTCCCATGAAAATCAATGGGAAATGTATGTTCCCACATAATTTCCGTACGGCTGGAGATATTTCAATACCTGGTACACATATTATGGGTCGGGATAGGAGATCGGGATAGGAGGGCAGGATAGGAGGACGGGATAGGAGGTTCGGGATAGGAGGTTCGGGATAAAACAACAATATATGAGGATGGGATATGAAGTCAAAAGCTTCCTCCTTTGTTTATTTTCCTCCCCAACAAGGATTAGGAAGGGAAAACCGGGCAACGCCGGGTACTGAGCTAGTCTAATATAAATCTTAAATTTAAAAAAAAATCGATGTAATCTTTTCAAGACTGAGGCCCTATGGTCGTCTACGTCATATTACCTGTGGAATTATCACAAGAATTCAATGAAACAAGCTTGGAGTGATAACAATGAACCATAACTGATTAAATGAAACATTCACACTTTCATAGTCAATTTTGACACCATATGGTCTCCCTGCTGCCACATCAACGCTCTGCAGCAGTGATTCTAATAGCAATGCCTGTAATCTGCATGTCATACTGAATAACAGTATTACAGTAACCCCCCGACATGCGATGGCCCCGACATATGATAAAATCGACATATGATGGCCTCTCAGAGGTCATCGCATGTCGATGTCAGCATCGACATACGATGCTTTTATATGTCGGGGCCATCGCATTAACTGCTATCCGACAGCGCAAAATGCTTAACCTGCTGTCGGATAGCAGTTTAAGCATCCCGGGCAGGTTCGCTTACCTATTCCCGCTGCTCCGGGTCCACTTCGCGATCCTCCGGCGTCTTCCGCATCTTCTCCAGGGTCCGGGCCTCGCTTTCCGGCATCGTTATTACGTCACTACGCACGCCGCGCCGGCGCAGCAGCGTAATGACGTCACCGGAAAGCGAGGCCCGGACCCTGCAGAAGATGCGGAAGAAGCTGGAGGATCGCGAAGAAGACACCGGAGCAGCGGGACAGCATCGGGAGCCCCTGGGACAGCATCGGGAGCGGTGAGGACCTGGTCCGGAGCGGCGGGGACAGGTGAGTACAAACTTCCTATACTTTACATTGCACGGATCCCTCAACATATGATGGATTCGACAAACGATGGGTCGTTTGGAACGAATTACCATCGTATGTTGAGGGACCACTGTATTTCACTAACACAGTATTATTTCACACACTCACTATGCCTGTTAGGACAAGGCAAAGTGTTCTACACCCCTATTGAGGCTCTCTGTAGGCCTGAAATAGCTATCTATAACTATTTTTAATAGTGATTCACCGCAAATGAATTCTGTCCGAACCAAATTTTTCTAAAAATTAGGCGAATCGTCCGAATCGAATTTATCAAAAGTTTTCTCAACTCTAAACATATATATATATATATATATATATTTTCATTCTTGACTTACTATCATTGGTTTCTTGAGGCTAATGCCTTTCTTTTAGTCTGCACTCCAAGTAAAGTGTATTTAAATGTAGTTTTAATGAGACCTTAGCTGCCAGGCTATTATAAGTCTATAAACACATGTCACACTGTTTAGAGTAAAGGATACCATGCAGTGTGTTCTGAGCCTGACCTTTTATGCTAAGGACATTGTAACTATAATGAAACTTCATTTCAAAGTCATGGACAAATGCTTCAGACATTAACACATTCTATATATCTATAGTATTGATTGGCCCAAGTTAATAAAGTTTTGTAGGCCTATTAAATGATAGCACCAGTACTAACCTGAACATACAGGTAGATGGTGCAGGGGACCCTGTTTCTAAAGCTTCTTTGCAGGTAAAAATCGGTGCAGCCATTCAGGAGACATTCATATTGTTTCTAATATGTCTATTTCTTTTGAACTACAATGTAGGCTGCGGCTGTACGTGCAACCTTTTCTACTGCCTGCTACGGTGATAATGAAGTACCAGACGATAATGCAGCCCCTCCATAAAGGGGGCAGAGTTATTGGCAAGAAAGGGGTAGGGTTATTGCCATAGCGGGTGGGATAAAATGTTGCACATATAGCAGCAGCCGCCTTCATTGCAGATAAGAAGAAGTAACTTATTAGCAACAAGATGAATATATCCTGGGTGGCTGCACCGATTTTCACCAGATAAGAAGCTTTAGAAACGGTAATTTGTATCTACCTGTATATTTAGGTTAGTTCGGGTGACCCTGCTGTCAGTTCCCCTTTAAATAAGACAGCACATATACCCCATGATTGGTAAGGAGCGTGATAACATGAAGAAACATTTCTGTAAGCCCCCTGGGTCTCTAATGGCTATACATGAAGAGAGATCACAGAAAGAGGCCATGATTTTTCTTATTTATGTTGTTTAGATTATTAACCATAAGCCCCAGGGCAAATTTTTAACCCATCTCCCCTGTAGGCATTAACTAGAGTATATAAATATACAGTTTGCCAATGCCCCCATCCAACCCCCCAAAAAACACTATAAAGTAAAAATAATATCACAATAAATAAACATTCTAGGCTTTTTTTTTATCACTCATAGTGTCCCAAACAGTAATAATAATGCTCACCATGGTGTGCCACACAGCAATAGTACTTTTTTTTATTGTGGCTCTCTTTATGCGCCCACTCACAAATAAGGCTCCCTTTGACCCCCACGCTGTAACATGGACCCCCTTTGTGTCGCTCTAGTCATCCCCATTTTTGTCCTCATACACTTATAAGCCCTATGCGTCATAAATAGTCGACCCTTTGTGCCCTCACACAGTATAATGCCACCTTTTGTGACCACTGAGTAATATGGTCCCTTTTTGTAATATTTCCTCCCTTTATGCCCTAGCTCAGTCGTATGGATCCTCTTAGTGCTTCAACACATGATTTAGCCCCAAAAACATAGTCCCCATTGTAGCCATTAATAATGTCCTGTTTACATTACCAACACCTGGCACCTGTTCTAGGAAGTGAAGGTCTTTTGCTGTCACTGTTGCCTGTAGACAACAGTCTTAAAATCCCCAGCTTTAAGCTTTACCTACACTGAGGCAGGTGCATGTGGAAAGTGGCAGTGGCTGAAGGAGATTAGTAAAACTTTATACACTGCTTTCCATTTGAAAACAATTGTTGCTCCTCTAAGATCTAAGTTATACCCTTGTATTCTAGACACAGCATGCATCTAATATAAAGAAGTATTAATAGCAGTGAAACCTCTTCATTGTCAAGGATAAATGTAATACATCTTGTCTTTCTATTCTTTCCATGGCTAGAATATAATGATACCAGGTAATATCCAGGGAGAAACAGTCACTGTAACTGAGGGAGCAGACAAGGCCTGATTATCATTTGAGCTTTTGGAGCTCCAGGTCCAGACCTTACACTTGGGGCCCCTGCTGCCTGCCCAGGACTTACCACTTTTCAAGATTAGTGAGCATGGCAGGCTCTGGACGAGACTGTGCACAGCTGCTGGCCCGCACATAAGAGCCAATGAAGGATTGTAGGTAAGGGGGTGAGGACATATGCTCCAGAGGCCAGTAGGACATCATACAAAACCAATCACACGGATATTAGACATGTGCAATTCGGTTCGGCACGAATGTCTAAATTAACGAATTTTACCGTTTTCGTGCATTCGGACCGATCCGAATGCACGAAAACATATTTTGAACATTCCCGAATAGCCACGATAATACGAATGCTGTAAATAACGAATGCATTCGTTATCTGTAAACGAACGTGAAGAATTCATTCTGATAACAAATATAATAAAAAGGATATAGATAGTTTCATTTTTCGGATACATTCGGTATTCGGGTACATTCGGTAAATCTTTTTATTCTTTTTTTGGACTTTAGCGATCCTAAAAAATTATGGAGATACCTTTTTTATAAAAATTTCGTAGGGTATCATAAAAAAATCATAATAAAAAAGATACAGTGGTGATGGAAAAAATTGTATCTAATGAAATGTATCATTTTTATTATGAAATGTTTATTCATTTTTAAACAGGGATCAATTTATGTGAGCGGGTAAAGCACTAAAAATGTAGCCGACAATAATGAAAATGTAGTGTGTGCTTGTTTTTCACTTTTTTTTAAAACATTTTTTAGGTAGTACTACTACTCCCAGCATGGAACACACTCTTCCATGATGGGAGTAGTAGTTACCTGTACTAATTGACAGATTGCAGGGGTCCCTTGCGATCATCTTGTATAATGTATAGATGCGCCGGCTGCTCTTCTATGGTCCCCTGCACTCACGTATATGTACACATATTCATATTTCCCGCAGAGCTGTGATTGGCCAGATGGTTCCAGCCAATCACAGCTCTCTGTGAGAAATAGGAATATGTGTATATATACGGCCGTGTAGGGGACCATAGAAGAGCGGCCGCCGCATTCATACATTATACTGGAGGATCGCAGCGGGCGTCAGGAGTGATACCCGCAGTGATCTTCCCTTTACTACAAGTACTAATACTCCCAACATGGAGCACACTCTGCTCCATGCTGGGAACTGTAGTACCTGTATTAATAGACAGATCGCAGCGGTTACACTCGCTGCCATATGTCTATTAATGCAGGTACTACAGCTCCCAGCATGGAGCAGAGTGTGCTCCATGTTGGGAGTATTAGTACCTGCAGTAAGGGACAGATCCCAGGGATGTCACTCCTCCTGACACCGCTGCGATCCTCCTGATGTGAATGTCGGGATCAGCTGTTCTCAGGGCTACAGAGCCGGGAGAACAGCTGACGCTGAGCCGTAGGTATACATCGTATATCTACTGCCCAGCAAGAATTTACAGTGAGCTTGCAATGTGTATACAGTATACACATTGCTGGCTCACTTAACCCCTTGCTGAGCTGTGCGCTATGCGCAAGCCCAGCAAGGGAAGAGTTAACTTACACTGCTGGACAGTGTAGGTTAACCCTTTGGGCGGTATACACTATATACAGCTATCTATAGATAGCTGTATACAGTGTATACAGAAGACGAAGTCCAGCTTACTTCCCTCGAGTCCCGGGCGGGGTTCGCGTAGCTCCGCCCCCCTAGTGATGACGTCATTAGGGGGCGGAGCTACAGAAGGGAACAAGGCTAATTAATCTGAAGCTCTGTTCACATTGTACGTTTTGTATAATGTGAACAGACCCTTCTG
Organism: Hyla sarda; assembly: GCF_029499605.1. Classification (NCBI taxonomy): domain Eukaryota; kingdom Metazoa; phylum Chordata; class Amphibia; order Anura; family Hylidae; genus Hyla; species Hyla sarda. Next base: position 481,496,148 of record NC_079189.1, read on the forward strand.
GCAGTGTCTACCCAGACAGGGAGACTCCAGCTGTTGCTAAACTACAACTCCCAGCATGCCCAGACAGCCAAAGGCTGTCTGGGCATGCTGGGAGTTATAGTTTTGCACCAATTGGTGGCTCCCTGTTTGGGTAGACATTGCATCATGGGTGCTCTCCCCAGCGGACAGCGCCAAAAATGTCATAACCAATTTTTTGTGTTTTTTTCTTCTCGTTTCAGATCCGTGTATGCAGAGGATTACTGCGGATTCGATGGATTACGGCGGATTATTTATTTTTTCCTTTAATAAAATGGTTAACGAGGGCTGTGGGGAAGTGTTTTTTTAAATAAAATAATTTTTCCAATGTGTTGTGTTTTTTTTTTTATTGAATTTTCAAGGTTAGTAGTGGACGCTGTCTTATTGACGGAATCCATTACTAGGCCAGGGCTTAGTGCTAGCCCCAAAAACAGCTAGCGCTAACCCCCAATTATTACCCTGGTACCCACCGCCACAGGGGTGCCGGGAAGAGCCGGTACCAACAGGCCCGGAGCGTCAAAATGGCGCTCCTGGGCCTAGGCGGTAACAGGCTGGCGTTATTTAGGCTGGGGAGGGCCAGTAACAATGGTCCTCGCCCACCCTGGTAACGTCAGGCTGTTGCTGTTTGGTTGGTATCTGGCTGAGAATGAAAATACGGGGAACCCTATGCGTTTTTTTTTTTAATTTTTTTATTTAAATTTAAAAAAAAAACGCATAGGGTTCCCCGTATTTTCATTCTCAGCACAATACCAACCAAACAGCAACAGCCTGACGTTACCAGGGTGGGTGAGGACCATTGTTACTGGCCCTCCCCAGCCTAAATAACGCCAGCCTGTTACCGCCTAGGTCCAGGAGCGCCATTTTTGACGCTCCGGGCCTGTTGGTACCGGCTCTTCCCGGCACTCCTGTGGCGGTGGGTACCGGGGTAATAATTGGGGGTTAGCGCTAGCTGTTTTTGGGGCTAGCACTAAGCCCTGGCCTAGTAATGGATTCCGTCAATAAGACAGCTTCCGCTACTAACCCTGAAAATTCAATAAAAAAAAAAAAAAAAAACACAACACATTGGAAAAATTATTTTATTTAAAAAAACACTCCCCCACAGCCCTCATTAACCATTTTATTAAAGGGAAAAAAAATAATCCGCTGTAATCCATCGAATCCGCAGTAATCCTCTGCATACACGGATCTGAAACGAGAAGAAAAAAAAACACAAAAAATTGGTTATGACATTTTTGCCGCTGTCCGCTGGGGAGAGCACCCATGATGCAATGTCTACCCAAACAGGGAGCCACCAATTGGTGCAAAACTTAAACTCCCAGCATGCCCAGACAGCCTTTGGCTGTCTGGGCATGCTGGGAGTTGTAGTTTAGCAACAGCTGGAGTCTCCCTGTCTGGGTGGACACTGCCAGAAGGGTCTGTTCACATTATACAAAACGTACAAAGTGAACAGAGCTTCAGATAAACTAGCCTTGTTCCCTTCTGTAGCTCCGCCCCCTAATGACGTCATCACTAGGGGGCGGAGCTACACGAACCCGGCCCGGGACTCGAGGGAAGTAAGCTGGACTTCGTCTTCTGTATACACTGTATACAGCTATCTATAGATAGCTGTATAAAGTGTATACCGCACAAAGGGTTAACCTACACTGTCCAGCAGTGTAAGTTAACTCTTCCCTTGCTGGGCTTGCGCATAGCGCACAGCTCAGCAAGGGGTTAAGTGAGCCAGCAATGTGTATACTGTATATACACATTGCAGGCTCACTGTAAGTTCTTGCTGGGCAGTAGATATACGATGTATACCTACGGCTCAGCGTCAGCTGTTCTCCTGGCTCTGTAGCCCTGAGAACAGCTGATCCCGACATTCACATCAGGAGGATCGCAGGGGGTGTCAGGAGAAGTGACATCCGCTGGGATCTGTCCCTTACTGCAGGTACTAATACTCCCAGCATGGAGCACACTCTGCTCCATGCTGGGAGCTGTAGTACCTGCATTAATAGACATATGGCAGCGAGTGTAACTTCTGACACCCGCTGCGATCTGTCTATTAATGCAGGTACTACAGCTCCCAGCATGGAGCACAGTGTGCTCCATGTTGGGAGTGGTAGTACTTGTAGTAAAGGGAAGATCACTGCGGGTATCACTCCTGACGCCCGCTGCGATCCTCCAGTATAATGTATGAATGCGGCGCCACTCTCCTATGGTCACCTGCACGGCCGTATATATACACATATTCCTATTTCTCACAGAGAGCTGTGATTGGCTGGAACCATCTGGCCAATCACAGCTCTGCGGGAAATATGAATATGTGTACATATACGTGAGTGCAGGGGACCATAGAAGAGCAGCCGGCGCATCTATACATTATACAAGATGATCGCAAGGGACCCCTGCAATCTGTCAATTAGTACAGGTAACTACTACTCCCATCATGGAAGAGTGTGTTCCATGCTGGGAGTAGTAGTACTACCTAAAAAATGTTTTTAAAAAAAGTGAAAAACACGCACACACTACATTTTCATTATTGTCGGCTCCATTTTTAGTGCTTTACCCGCTCACATAAATTGATCCCTGTTTAAAAATGAATAAACATTTCATAATAAAAAAGATAAATTTCGTTAGATACAATTCTTTTCATCACCACTGTATCTTTTTTATTATGATTTTTTTATGATACCCTGCGAAATTTTAATAAAAAAGGTATCTCCATTATTTATTAGGATCGTTAAAGTCCAAAAAAAGACTAAAGATTTACCGAATGTACCCGAATACCGAATGTATCCGAAAAAAACAACACGAATACCCGAATACCGAATGTATCCGAAAAATCTAAACCGAAAATATTGCCTAACCGAAATTTTTTTCCAAAACGAAAAAACGAAACGAAATTAAACGAAAATTTTTCTAGTGCACAAGTCTAACGGATATATAGAGTTTTTATACAATATATGTATATTGTATATACATTGATATGCAATATCAAAATATAGAAAACTCGAACTATAAGATATCAGTAACACAGGGTGGGGAAATTAGCCCCTACTGTAACCCTGAAAACCGTATAGGACCTATGATGAATCTGCGATACAAAGTTAGAAACATACAATACCGACAAGATAAATGCTTCAGCAGACATAGAATTTGCAAAAATACAAAACCTTTATTCAGACATGGCAACAATAGAACATGATATAATTGGTAAAAACAGAGATGAGAGCAACTGAAATGGATGTCCCCAGAATACAGAAAATTGATCCCATGGAGTATAGTACATAAAGTAAAAACACCAAAGGGCACGCATGCGGTATCAGTACATCTTACAAATAGATAGTAAAGTGCATAATGAACATGGCAACTGCCAGACAAAAATGCAAATAGTGGCATATAGCAGCAACACAACATGCAATACCCACGTAAACACCACAAGCAGCTGGGAAGCGCCCACCCCTACTACCGTTTCGGAGCTATGTCCTTCTTCCAGGGGTGGCGCTCTCACATATCAGGTAAGTATATATATATATATATATATATATATATATATATACAGTCAAATAAAGAGGAAAGATGCGGGTGGCACCACTGGACACTGTCTAGGCAAACTGAAAATAATATAGATACCGGGGAGTGTAAGCAATGTGAGGGGTGCAAGGAGCTAAGAAAATGCAGCATGAGAAAAATCATAAAAATGAGAAAAATAAGCTGCCGAGCACTCACCTCTAAAAATCTTCAATCTTTATTGGATCATTAAAATGAAGGCAGGTTCCTTGCAGATAGAAAATTAAAAATAGGGCCGCGGCATAGCCAGGCGTTCTTAAGGCGACGGAGCCGTTTCGCGGTATTCCCCGCTTCCTCTGGTGATTGGACCAATAGGGGCCCGTTCTACTAATTGCGAAGACTCTACAGCTGCGTAACTGTGCTGCATGGAGTAAACTGAGCGCGGATCCGTCTCCCATGTAACATGCCGGCAGCGTCGTCGTCATACGACCTGCAAACGCCATCGAATTGATGTCACATCCAGCAAGCGCAGGGAAGTCTGCATAAATAGATACAAGCAGTATAACTATAACACCTAGTGGCAACTGAACTTAATTACTCCACATACAAACGATTATAATAAGATATTACCCCCTTATGGTCATAGGAGGAATATAATGTTAAAGTATAAATAAATGAAGAAAAAATACTAAGTCCCGGGACTAGAGAGAAAGACAGAAAAGAAAGAAAAAGAAGAAGAAAAAGAAAAAAGGTGAAGCAAAAAGAAGAAAGCAGGAAACCTGAAGACAATTTATGTATAGGAGTGGAACCTACAATGTTATAATGCGGGTGTGCAACATGCAAATAATCATATATAATGTTATGTCACCCGTAAATATACTGGAACAAAAAATAGGTATATGATGTGTTAAATATGTGACCTGTGACATAAAATAAACAATATACTACATAAATAATGCAGCATCATATATTAGGTGCCACAGAGTGAAATAGTGTGCAAGAATAGGTGTGCAGTGTGAATGTGAGATGCTGCAAAAAAAATTTGGCTAAAAATGTTAAACCCGAGGAGTAGCAGCATTGGTGAAGAAAATTGTGAGAAAATGGTGTACACATAAGTTGTGCATCCATGGTGTGTGAATAAAGGTGAAAAGTGCTGTAAAAGAAAAAATTATAAATGAATAAGTGATAAAAGGAGAAAAATTACCATGATAGTATATTGTGATGTTCAATAAAGGGATATACTCCTTGCTGTCAGGAAAAAAAATATTAGTTATATAAGAAAATATAATAATTCTGGGTTAAGATCCATAATGTCCCGGAAGCAGAGGAGAGGAAGATTAGAGCCGCCATACAGATGCAGAATGATGAATGTGATCTTGCAATGCTGGAGCCAACAAAAACCCAATCAGAAAATCTGCAAAACATAATTATAAAAATATATGTTAAAATACTAAAATAAATTAAAAACATTATGTGGAATAAAACCTAGATATAGAAGAGAATGGAGACAAAGAATGATCTACTTGCAGAGAGCAACCTTCCAAAAACCTACAAAAATGGTGAAAACGCCAATACCTCATTGAGTCCATTAGGAGTCAAAGTTCTTAACTGGTAGATCCAGCGGGAATCACACTGTGCAAGATGTTTTGCTACATTTCCCCCTTTTGGGCCTACATGAATTCTGTCGATTCCCCTGACTTTCAGTAGGGTTGGATCAACATCATGGAACTGGAGAAAATGTCTAGCAACGGGTTTCAGTACCCCTACATTGTCTCCTGCCTTTGCCACACAGATGTCTCTCCTATGTTCCCTAATTCTCACTTTCAGCTCACGAGTAGTTAGGCAAATGTAGATCTTTTGACACGGACATGTAGTGTAGTTTACAACTGCACGTGTAGAGCAGTTGATATGCTGGGTAATCTGGTAAGTAATTTGTCCAGAACTGTCCCTAAATTCCCCAGTACATTCCACATTTGGGCATGCTATGAACTTGACGCAGGGAAAACATCCCCACTTTGCTCCCTTAGACCCAAAGATTTTGTTCAGTGGATCTGCCCGGTATTCGCTTTTAACAAGAATATCCCGTAGATTACGGGATCGTCATGCCGTCACACTGGGTCGGGGAGTCAGGTACTTTGTGAGGATGGGATCCATGGTCAATATCGGCCACTATTTCTCTACACAGGAACGTATCTCCTGCCATCTAGAGTTGTAATTAATAATATAATGTACCTTCTCATTCTCTGTCTCTGACGAGGTTGGAGAAGTTGGCGTCGATTGGAGTTGTGGGCCCATATACACGTATTTCTTGTTGTATCAGTTGCTGTAACCTCTGTCCCAAAAGCATTGTTTCAATTCGATCGCTCTTTTTTTCAAAATCCGTATCTTCAGAACAGATTTGGCGTAGTCGTAGGAATTGGCCAGTCGGAATTGCATCAATAGTGGAACTGGGGTGTGAAGAAGAACCGTGGAGATAAGAATTAACCGCCGTATGCTTACAATAAATATCAGTATGTATCTAACCATCTTCATCACGAATCGGAGAGATGTCCAAAAAAATCCACAAAGTAAATACCAAAGGTATAGGTCACCTTGATGTTCCATGTGTTGTTATTCACCATTTGCATAAAGGTGTGAAGCCTCTCCACTGTCCACTGGTCCCTGCCAGATCATGAAGACGTCGTAGATGTACTGAGACCAGAAGATCACATGGTCCATCGCGATGTCTCCATGATCTGACAGGAAGAGGTCCCGTTCCTAGAGCCCCAGAAAAAAGTTGGAATATGAGGGCGCACAGGCCGCCCCCCCCCCCATTGCCGTTCCCTGGAGCTGTAGGAACAAGGACCCCTTAAACAGAAAAATATTATGTGTAAGTGTAAACTCCAATAATTGGATAATGAAGTCAGCCAATCCAGGATCCATGTCACTGCTCTGCCAGAAGAACGTATGCTCGTATACAACTATTACAACTATTCTATATTACATGTTACCATGATCATATCATCCTCCAATTGTAGATCCTCCACTTTACACAACAAATCTGTAATGTACCTTACGTATGATGGTAAACATTCCATGTAAGGCTTCAACTGAAAAACAATGTACTTACTGGCATTCTCCGTAAAACTTCCCCGGCCAGAAATAATTGGTCGTCCTTGTGGTCTAATGGTATGTTTGTGGATCTTCGGGAGGTGATATAAAGTTGGAATCACCTGATTTTGTACTCATATGCTGTCTGCCAAACATGTCAACTGGAGGACATAAGGCTAAAGGTGGAAATTTGTTGGATCGCTGTCGTATTGTTGAAGTAATCTTACCTTCTTCAGATGTCTCTTACTCTGAGAGTAGGTCACCCGAAGCACAAATTGCTGTATGTTCTTGGATTGTCTCATGGGATTTAGATCACTACGATGATGCCACCTCTTCATCATCAGGGTCCGTCAAAATTGGTGTAAGTCTTTTATGGCTGAAAACACATCAAATTGTGCGCAAGCAGAAAAAGTTAATCCTTTCCTACGTACAGTTAGGTCCACTGGGGACAGTGGGGTTTATTTACTAATAGTGGAGTGTAGGTTTCTTTATGGGTTTTGATTTCCAACTGGTATTTTCGCAAGGTATTTACTAAGGTTTCTCTACATTTTGCACTTTTCCCCACGTTTTGCTTTTTTTTACAACTGTTCTGATCTGTCGGGTTTTCCTTAGCTCAAATCCACCACCTTTTCTGTGGAAACCATAGTAAATATGTTGGGATTTTTCAAAACTGACTGGACCACGCCCCTTTTGTCGGGACCTTGCCCACTTTATCCCGTGGCTACGCCCACTTTTTGGGTTTTTCTTGTAAAATGGAGGGTTTTGGGTTTTTTTGGTAGCAAATTGTGTCGCAACGGACGTGCGACACAATTTGGCCGCAAAACCCGACAAAAAAGAGTCGGGATCACGTTAGTAAATAAACCCCAGTGTGTGTGACGACAGATTGATTACCTGTAATTGTGTGTTGGCCAGGTCCACCTGTGTTGCTTGATCCCCCTACGGATTACGTTGAGTATTGATGGTACGTTGGACATACCTTTGCCTTTATTTAAAACTCCTGTTTTTGGCCGCAGAATTCACGGAAGTGTCACTTTGACCACTCATTGATGATGCAGAGGACACACAGAGGAGAGTCTTCTTCGTCCGTATCAGGGAGGATTCCCCTGTTTATATGATTGCCAATGGTAGATTCTTTTTAAGTGTGTGTCATTCAAATCTCGGGATAATTTTTTACATTTTCTTGATTGTATTTCTTTTTCCCAGTCTTGAAATGACGTATCCAAGTGTATCTGGAATGAATCACTCTCCTCCTATGTAGCCATACCTTGCAACTGCGTCTGTGTTATCTCTTCCTCCAATTGCTGAAGAGTTTTTTTTTTTTTTTTTTATTAAGTCCAATTAGCAGTTCCATGATTTTAAAAGATCCCTGGGAACAGATTTCTTCACACTTTTGTACAAACATCTCATCCTTAACAGGGAAGGATAAAAAAAAACTGTGTTCTAAGTCAACCAGAAATTATGCTCCTTCATAGGTAATTTTTTTTAAACGCCTTATTGTGTAATAGGTTGCTCAATATTTTTTGCAAGTAGATTACATTCTTTTGCCCATTAAAACCAGCAGTTGCTGATTCATCTCTGAATATCTGATCCAGTTTTGTCAACCAGGATCTTTCCCTGACTTTGAGGTCCATGTTCAAATCCGTGACACCAACACTGTAAAAAACAGCAAAATTAACATACAAAACCAATTACACGGATATATAGAGTTGCTATACAGATATATGTAAAATCAATATATAGAAAACTCAAACTATAAGATATCAGTAACACAGGGTGGGGAAATTAGCCCCTACTGTAACCCTGAAAACCGTATAGGACCTATGATAAATCTGCCATCCGCAGTTGGAAACATACAATACCTACAAGAGAAATACTGCAGCAGACAAAGAATTAGCAAACATACAAAGCCTTTATTCAGACATGATCAAATAGAAAAGGAAACAAACTCCAGAGGGCGCTATCCCATAAAGTCAGGAATGACTAGTGTATTTACATAACAGTACTTTATTTGATTAAAAGACAGTCAGCAAATACATCCATAGCAAAACGCGTTTCGGGTATAAAATACCCTTTTTCAATTGCAGATGTAGGGTCTACACAGTACATGGCTACTATATATATATATATATATATATATATATTAAAAAAAAAGCCGGCAAAAGCAGGAAACAGCAGGGGGCGTGAAAAGCCTAAAGTGCTCCGAAAAAACCACTGCAATAAAAAAAAAAGAGAAAAGCAGAATAAACATTCAATGTAAAATCAAATAGAGTTAATATATATACATATTAAATAGTAAAATGTGCAGTTTTAAACAAAACATTATATAAGTAAGTTTCATCATTACATAAGTAGTACTGGATGTAGTTGAGCTGAAGTTCTTCCGGACTAATAAAAGGAAAATTCATAATCATATAATTGTATTGTTAAAAGTGCAGCACGGTAACTGTAATAAAACTATGAGGGGCAACAATATATTCAGACATGGCAACTATAGAACATGATAAAATTAGTAAAATCAAAGATGAGAGCAACTGAAATGGATGTCCCCAGAATGCTGTATAAGTGGTAAATAGTACAGAAAATTTATCCTATGGAGTACAGTACATAAAGTAAAAACACCAAGGGGCCCGCATGCGGTATCAGTACATCTTACATGTAGATATAAAGTGAATAATGAACATTGCAACTGCCAGACAAAAGTGCAAATAGTGGTATATGGCAGCAACACAACATGCAATACCCACGTAAACACCACAAGCAGCTGGAAGGCGTCCACCCCTACAATCGTTTCGGAGCTATGTTCTTCTTCCGGGGGTGGCGCTCTAACATATCCAGTAACATTGTTACACATTATAACATTGTATGTTCCACTCCTATACACGAATTGTCTTCAGGTTTCCTCTTTTCTTCTTTTTGCTTCACCTTTTTTTCTTCTTCTTTCCTTTCTTTGTCTTTCTCTCTAGTCCCAGGACTTAGTCTTTTTTCTTCATTTATTTATACTTTTACATTATATTCCTCCTATGACCGTAAGTGGGCAATATCTTATTATAACCGTTTGTATGCGGTGTAATTAAGCCTAGTTGCCCCTAGGTGTCCTAGTTACACTGCTTGTAGCTATGTATACATACTTCCCTGTGCTTGCCGGATTTGACGTCAATACAACAGCGTTTGACGGTCATATGACGCCGCTTCTAGCATGTTAAATGGGAAACGGATCCGCACGCAGTTACTTAATGCAGCACAGGTCTTCGCAATTAGTAGAACGGCCCACTATTGCTCCAATCACTGTATATATACTTACCCAATATATCAGAGCGCCACCCCTGGAAGAAGGACATAGCTCCAAAATGATCATAGGGGTGGACACCTCCCAGCTGCTTGTGGTGTTTACGTGGGCATGTTGTGTTGCTGCTATATGCCACTATTTGCACTTTTGTCTTGCAGGTGCCCTGTTCATTATGCACTTTACTATATATTTGTAAGATGTACTGATACCACATGCCCTTTGGTGTTTTTACTTTATGTACTATACTCCATGGGTTCAGTTTTCTGTACTACAGTGGGGATCAAAAGTTTGGGCACCCCAGGTAAAAATTTGTATTAATGTTTATAAAGAAGCCAAGGGAAGATTGAAAAATCTCCAAAAGGCATCAAATTACAGATTAGACATTCTTATAATATATCAACAAAAGTTAACAGAAAACAAAAAAGTTTGGGCACCCTGCAGAATTTATAGCATGCACTGCCCCCTTTGCAAAGAAAGCTGAGACATACCAGTGTCATGGATTGTTCTCAATCATCATCTGGGAAGACCAGGTGATGTCAATCTCAAAGGTTTTAAATGCCCAGACTCATCTGACCTTGCCCCAACAATCAGCACCATGGGTTCTTCTAAGCAGTTGTCTAGAAATCTGAAACTGAAAATAGTTGACGCTCACAAAGCTGGAGAAGTCTATAAGAAGATAGCAAAACGTTTTCAGTTGTCAATATCCTCTGTTCGGAATGTAATTAAGAAATGGCAGTCATCGGGAACAGTGGAAGTTAAAGCAAGATCTGGAAGACCAAGAAAAATATCAGACAGAACAGCTCGCAGGATTGTGAGAAAAACAATTCAAAACCCACTTTTGACTGCACAATCCCTCCAGAAAGATCTGGCAGACACTGGAGTTGTGGTACTCTATTCCACTATAAAGAGAAACATGTACAAATATGGTCTTCATGGAACAGTCATCAGAAGAAAACCTCTTCTATGTCCTCACCACAAAAATCAGCATTTGAACTTTGCAAATGAACATATAGACAAGCCTGATGCATTTTGGAAACAAGTTCTGTGGACCGATGAGGTTAGAATTGAACTTTTTGGCCCGAATGAGCAAAGGTACGTTTGGAGAAGAAGGAGAACAGAATTTAATGAAAAGAACCTCTGTCCAACTGTTAAGCATGGGGGTGGATCAATCATGCTTTGGGTTGTATTGCAGCCAGTGGCACAGGGAACATCTCATTAGAAGAAGGAAAAATGGATTCAATAAAATTTCAGCAAATTTTGTATACTAGCTTGATGCCATCTGTGAAAAAGCTGAAGTTAAAGAGAGGAGGGCTTCTACAAATGGATAATGATCCTAAACACACCTCGAAATCCATGGGGATTACATCAAGAGGCATAAACTGAAGGTTTTGCCATGGCCTTCACAATTTCCTGACCTCAACTTAATTGAAAATCTATGGATAGACCTTAACCCCTTAAGGACCGGGGTTTTTTCCGTTTTTGCATTTTCGTTTTTTGCTCCTTGCCTTTAAAAAATCGTAACTCTTTCGATTTTGCACCTAAAAATAGATATGATGGCTTATTTTTTGCGCCACCAATTCTACTTTGTAATGAAGTCAGTCATTTTGCCCAAAAATATACGGTGAAACGAAAAAAAAATCATTGTGCGACAAAATTGAAAAAAAACCCCCTGTTTTGTAACTTTTGGGGGCTTCCGTTTCTACGTAGTACATTTTTCGGTAAAAATGACACCTTATCTTTATTCTGTAGGTCCATACGATTAAAAGGATACCCTACTTATATAGGTTTGATTTTGTCGGACTTCTGGAAAAAATCATAACTACATGCAGGAAAATTAATACGTTTAAAATTGTCATCTTCTGACCCCTATAACTTTTTTATTTTTCCTTGTATGGGGCGGTATGAGGGCTCATTTTTTGCGCCTTGATCTGATGTTTTAACGGTACCATTTTTGCATTGATAGGACTTATTGATCGCTTTTTATTAATTTTTAAATGATATAAAAAGTGACCAAAAATGCACAATTTTGGACTTTGGAATTTTTTTGCACGCACGCCATTGACCGAGCGGTTTAATTAATTATATATTTTTATAATTTGGACATTTCTGCACGCGGTGATACCATATATGTTTATTTTTATTTTTATTTACTGTGTTTTTTTTTTATTGGAAAAGGGGGGTGATTCAAACTTTTAATAGGGGAGGAGTTAAATGATCTTTATTCACTTTTTTTTTCACTATTTTTTTTGCAGTGTTATAGGTCCCATAGGGACCTATAACACTGCACACACTGATCTTCATCATTGATCACTGGTTTCTCATAAGAAACCAGTGATCAACGATTCTGCCGCATGACTGCTCAAGCCTGGATCTCAGGCACTGAGCAGTCATTCGGCGATCGGACAGCGAGGAGGCAGGTAGGTGCCCTCCCGCTGTCCTGTCAGCTGTTCGGGATGCCGCGATTAGCCGCGGCTATCCCGAACAGCCCGACTGAGCTAGCCGGCAACTTTCACTTTTAGCCGCGCGGCTCAGCTCTGAGCGCGCGGCTAAAGGGTTAATAGCGCGCGGCGCCGTGATCGGCGCTGCGCGCTATTAGAGGCGGGTCCCAGCTTCACTATGACGCCGGGCCCGCCGTGATATGACATGGGGTTACTGTGTAACCCCGCGTTATATCAGGAGAGCAGGACCAAGGATGTACCGGTACGTCCTTGGTCCTTAAGGGGTTAATAGAGCAGTGTGTGACAGACAGCCCATCTCAAAGAACTGGAAGACTTTTGGAAGGAAGAATGGGCAAAGATACCTCAAACAAGAATTGATAGACTCTTGGCTGGCTACAAAAAGCGTTTACAAGCTGTGATACTTGCCAAAGGGAGCAGTACAAAATATTAACTCTGCAGGGTGCCCAAACTTTTGCAGACGCCATTTTTTTGTTTTCTGTTATTTTGAAAGTGTAAATGATGGAAATAAAATCTAACTTTTGTTGACATATTATAAGAATGTCTAATCTGTAATTTGATGCCTTTTGGAGATTTTCCATCTTTCCTTGGCTTCTTTATAAACATTAATACAAATTTTTACCTGGGGTGCCCAAACTTTTGATCCTAACTGTATTTACCACTTATACAGCATTCTGGAGATATCCATTACAGTTGCTCTCATCTCTGTTTTTATCAATTTTATCATGTTCTATTGATGCCATGTCTGAATAAAGGCTTTTTTATTTTTGCAAATTCTATGTCTGCTGCAGTATTTCTCTTGTAGGTATTGTTGTTACATCATGTCTTATAATCCAATCATCTCCAGAGCTGCACTCACCGCTCTGCTGTTACATCATGTCTTATATGCCAGTCACCTCCAGTGTTACACTCACTATTCTGCAGTTACATTATGTCTTATCACATACTAAATTCCCCCCATAAGAGTTCTATTTTGTGAGGCACAGTTTATAATAGGTTGCCAATTTCACATACCTCAAAATATTTTCATGGCAGGAGTGGCCCATCATAATGAAGTGCTTCATTCTGTATCCTTAATCTGGCCCTGGGTGCAGCATTAGCATTTTAGTTTGGTTTGGAACATCTGTTTTCTGTTTTGTATAATAAAAAAATGGATGTATAATAATGGATGAAATAACGGGTGCTAACGGCTGAATAACGTCCGTCAAAATAACGGGCATATTCATCCGTTAAGACCCGTTATAACATCCATCATGTACCATTATTTTATGGCCGTTTGAACACCTCTGCCTACAGACTCCCGCAGCCGGGACTACTACTCCTATCATGGAACATACTTGTTTCCATGATGGCAATAGTGGTTCCTCGACTGCGGGAGTCTGTCAGTGGCTGGGGAGGCTACCGTAGTGTTTGTACTACTACCCCCATCATGGAACAGAATCTGTTTTTTATGATGGGGGTTGTAGTACAGGGGCTGAGGGATTAATCGCACCGATTCTCACTTCTGAGACCCGATGCGATCAGAAGTTATTATACAGGGGGTGGGCGGCATGCTCCCCTCCCCTGCAATGTTCACAATGTATTTTTTTATTTCACTGTAAAATTTCCCGCTGGGAGCCCTGAATGGCCGGCACAGAGGAGTCATTCAGGGCTCCCGGCGGGGTTTATAAACTACTACTTCGACCCCCAAATGTATGCCCCCATGCATATTTATAATAATTAATTGACCCCAGTGTGTTTATAATAATTCATTGATCCAGTGTGTTTATAAAAATTCATTGGCCCCAGTGTATTTATAATAATTTATTGGCCCCAGTGTGCTTACCCTTATCCCCCCCCCCCCCCAGTGTCCTTTTTTCCCCCTCCTGCTGCCTGCTCCTCATTTTCTTGGAGCAGGACAGGAATGGGACATGTCGGCGGCGGTGAAGGATTGAATGAAGCCGACGTGTACCGCATGTAGGCTTTATTCATTCCTTCACCGCCGCCGTTTCCTGACATGTCCCGCTGATGCCCTGCTCCAAGAATATGAGGAGCAGGCAGCTGCAGGGGAAATAAGGACACTGGGGATATGCACTCTGGGGCCAATGAATTATTATAAACACACTGGGGCCAATTATTAATATAAGCACAATGGGCCAATGAATTATTATAAACATGTATGGGGGCATACATTTGGGGGTCAAAGTAGTAGTTTAAAAACCCCGCCAGGAGCCCTGAATGGCTCCTTGTTCCTGGTAGACTCCAGCCGCTGGCAGAACTACTACTCTCATCATGGAAATGAGTCTGTTCCATGATTGAAGTAGTAGTAGTCCTTCAGCACTGCAGGAGTCTGCTGATGTCACCTCTTCTGAGCATGCTCAGAAGTAATAACGAATATTATAAACTGGGTGGAAACAAGACATTAAAGAAGATATCCAGTGCTGAAAAACGTATCCCCTATCCTAAGGATAGGGAATAAGTTTAAGATCGTGGGGGGTCAAACCGCTGGGGCCCCCCGCGCCCCGGCAGCAGCCCACGGGAAGGGGGCATGTTGACCACCTTTGGCAATCTCCGGCCCTGACATAGCGATGTATTGACGGGGCGTGTCAGCCGCCGCTTCGTGCGGTGGTCGACACCCACTATCTGGCCAGTGAGCCGGGGCCACATACAGGAGATCGCGGGGGGCCCCAGCGGTCGGACCCCCGCGATCTGAAACTTATCCCCTATCCTTAGCATAGGGGATACGTTTTTCAGCACTGAACTACCCCTTTTAAAGGCTTGTCCGTTTGCCATAGAATTCAGTGTTAAAATTTTAACGGCTATTATTCCACCATTATTTTTGAGGGAAGAAAAATTTGTGCATGTTCTGTTTTTTCTTCCGTCACAAATAATGTCCGTTATTCATAACGGGCGATAATGGATATTCAAAAAATCCCAAAGACATGAACGGGATTTTGTAACGGCCGTTAAATGGCCATTTTTAAGTTTTTTTTTTTTATAGCGGATCTTTTAACGGAGCTGCCTAAAAGCTGCCTAAGTAACATAGTAAGATTGAAAAAAGACCAGAGTCCATCAAGTTCAACCTATATCCCAATTGAGTCCCTGCTGAGTTGATCCAGAGGAAGGAAAAAAACCTGCTTACTAGAGGTAAAAATTCCTTCCCGACTCCATATTTGGCAGTCAGAATAAATCCCTGGATCAATGTTCTGTCCCTATAATTCTAGAATCCATAACCTGTAATGTTATTATTCTCCAGAAATGCATCCAAACTCCTTTTAAATTCTTTTACAGAGTTCCCCATGACCACCTCCTCTGGAAGAGAATTCCACAGTCTCACTGCTCTTACAGTAAAGAACCCTCATCTGTGCTGGTGTAGAAACCTTCTTTCATCAAGACGTGGAAGATGCCCCCTTGTTATAGATACAGTCCTGGGTATAAATAGATCATGGCAGAGATCTCCATACTGCCCCCTGATATATTTATACATAGTTATTAGGTCTGACCTAGCCTTCTTTTTTCTAAACTAAATAACCCCAATTCTGATAATCTTTCTGGGTACTGTAGTCCTCCCATTCCCCGTATTGCTCTGGTTGTCTTTCTTGTACACTGGTGCCCAGTACTGTACACAGTATTCTATGTGTGGTCTGACTAGTGATTTGTACAGCAGTAGAATTATTTCCTTGTCGTGGGCATCTATGCCCCCTATTGATGCACCCCATGATTTTATTTGCCTTGGCAGAGGAGTAGAAAAGATCTGTACAACTGTACAAGTGACATCAAGAAGAAAAAGCATTGTCTGCTTATGTCATGTTTCTCTTTACCATTTCCCAGTGACTCCAGGGAATGATACAGAAACCTTTCTTCATGTTATCATCCTCGTACCAATCAGGAAACACATGTACTCCCTTACTGTCAGAATATTTTTTGGTGCTGCTAAATGGATAAAAAGATGAACAGCTGCGCCTCTAAACACCGCCATTTTTTGGACTCCTTGATTGAAATGTATGACAAAATCTGAATCACATAGATATTTGGTCTCTTCTGTTAAAGAGAATGATATTTGTATGTAGATGTGGAATTTCCTAAATTGCTTATGTACAGTAGATGTGGCCACTTCTGTATTCTCTATAACAAAAATAGTGCAAAAATAATTCCAAGTCCTGGAATTTTTGAGTTCTAGGCAATTTATAACAATATCTATGGATACCTATAAAAAGTTTGTATAATAAAAATGACGTGCACTATGTTGCCAGCTTGCCCATCCTTTCAGCCGGTCAATGAAGCCTCCCAAATGCAAGCAAACCTACTGGTCCTTGAAGTTTATCTTGGAACCATGAACACTTGTGCTAAAAAAGGACCACAGAAATTGACCTATAAAATATTTTTATAGCTGTGAGGAAACTTGACCTGTTTTCAGATAAAGATCTCTACCGTTTTGTTTGGATGAATTATACTATAATTTTACAAAGTCATTGCTTAAGAAGGATAATGTTACCTATTATCGAGATGCTAATGCTGCAGGTTTCTGGAACTCTGACAAGAAACATTTCAGGAGGATGACCAATACTTTGTAAAACGCACTATTTTTATCCTGGAGAAATGCCCAAAATAATAAACCGAATCACAGCGACACATAGCGCACTATAAATACAGTATATGCAATAAGGTTCATGGGGTACTTACAACCCACCATAGTACCATTTTTATTTCACCTAAAGGTGTTATCCTTATAGAACATATTTTAAAAATTGTTATGACGGGTCAATAAGAAGATCTCGCTTCCTATTTTCTATAATCTTTTCCTATATTATAAGGCTAATTTTCCACTCGGTTCTTTTTCTGGCAGTTTTTGGAATACTGACACTGCAGTTTTTGAGCCAAAGCCAGAAGTGTATTCAAAAAGGAATAGGACATATAAAGGAAGGACTTACACTTCTTCTTCCTTATGCATCCACTTCTGGCTTTGGCTCAAAAACTGCGGTGGCAGTATTCCAAAAACTAACAGGAAAAAAAAAAAAAAACAAGTGCAAACTTAGCCGAACAGTCCACAGTAACCAGGTAGAATATCATACAACTGACTCTGGTGGACTAATACACAAGTCAAACTAATGTCAGGCCAGAAAATAATAACAAAGCTTCAAACCATTAACATTTTATCAATTATATAAAGGACAACATATTCTTGTGCTTTTACCGGAAACGAGACCTTAACCCTTTAACGACGCAGGACGTATATTTACGTCCTGCGCCGGCTCCCGCGATATGAAGCAGGGTCACGCTGCGACCCCGCATCACATCGCGTCGGTCCCGGCGCTCATCAACGGCCGGGACCCGCGGCTAATACCACACATCGCCGATCGGGGCGATGTGCGGTATTAACCCTTTAGAAGCGGCGGTCAAAGCTGACCGCCGCTTCTAAAGCGAAAGTGAAAGTATCCCGGCTAGTCAGTCAGGCTGTTCAGGACCGGCGCGGTGAAATCGCGGCGTCCCGAACAGCTTGCAGGACACCGGGAGGGCCCTTACCTGCCTCCTCTGTGTCCGATCGGCGAATGACTGCTCCGTGCCTGAGATCCAGGTAGGAGCAGTCAAGCGCCGATAATGCTGATCACAGGCGTGTTAATATGCGCCTGTGATCAGCATAGGAGATCAGTGTGTGCAGTGTTATAGGTCCCTATGGGACTTATAACACTGCAAAAATATGTTAAAAAAAAGTGTTAATAAAGGTCATTTAACCCCTTCCCTAATAAAAGTTTGAATCACCCCCTTTTTCCCATAAAAAAAAATAACAGTGTAAATAAAAATAAACATATGTGGTATCGCCGCGTGCGTAAATGTCCGAACTATAAAAATATATTGTTAATTAAACCGCACAGTCAATGGCGTATGCGCAAAAACATTCCAAAGTCCAAAAAAGCGTATTTTGGTCACTTTTTATACCATTAAAAAATGAATAAAAAGTGATCAAAAAGTCCGATCAAAACAAAAATCGTAGCGATAAAAACTTGAGATCACGGCACAAAAAATTAGCCCCCATACCGCCCTGTACATGGAAAAATAAAAAAGTTATAGGGGTCAGAAGAGGACATTTTTAAACGTATACATTTTCTTGCATGTAGTTATGATTTTTTCCAGAAGTACGACAAAATCAAACCTATATAAGTAGGGTATCATTTTAACCATATGGACCTACAGAATAATGATAATGTGTAATTTTTACCAAAATATGCACTGCGTAGAAACGGAAGCCCCCAAAAGTTACAAAATGGCGTTTTTTCTTCGATTTTGTCGCACAATGATTTTTTTTTCCGTTTCGTCGTGAATTTTTGGGTAAAATGACTAATGTCACTGCAAAGTAGAATTGGTGACACAAAAAATAAGCCATAATATGGATTTTTAGGTGGAAAATTGAAAGAGTTATGATTTTTAAAAGGTAAGGAGGAAAAAACGAAAGTGCAAAAACGGAAAAACCCTGAGTCCTTAAGGGGTTATAGGGGTACTCCGCTGGAATTTATTTTTTTTTATCAACTGGTGCTAGAAAGTTAAACAGATTTGTAAATTACTTCTATTAAAAATCTTAACCCTTCCATCAGCTGCTGTATACTACAGAGGAAGTTCTTCTCTTTTTTAATTTCTTTTCTGTCTGTTTCTGTCATAGCAAACGTCTCGTGCTCTGGACAGTTCCTGACATGGACAGAGGTGTCAGCAGAGAGAACTGTGGTCAGACAGAAAATAAATTCAAAAAGAAAAGAACTTCTTCTTTAGCATACAGCAGCTGATAAGTACTGGAAGGATTAAGATTTTTAAATAGAAGTAATTTACAAATCTGTTTAACTTTCTGACACAAATTGATAAAAAAAAAAAAAATAGTTTTCACTGAAGTACCCCTTTAATGTTTCTATTATATGTTTCCATTCCTGGAGACCGTATCTCCAGAAGGATATAAACAATAGAAGAAAAAACAGCACACCAAACAATACAAATAGATGATTGCCGGGTGCACACCAGTTAGAGGTCCAGGTCCTTGAGCCCCAATGTAGACATCCAATAGAAGAATCACTGCCGCACTCACGAATAGTGAAGAATAGTAGTGTAGCTTATTCCATCACATACTAGCAACATTCCGGCTGCTCAATTGTAGTGTTGAGCGGCATAGGCCATATTCGAATTCGCGAATATTCGCGAATATATGGACGAATATTCGTCATATATTCGCGAATATTCGCATATTCGTTATATTCTCGTTTTATTTTCGCGTATGCGAAAATACACGCATGCGAAAATTAGCACATGTGGAAATTCGTATATGCGAAAATTAGCATATGCTAATTTTCGCATATGCGAATTTTCGCACGCCAGTCTCACACAGTAGTATTACAGCCTTCTTTACACCACACAAGCTGGAGGCAGAGAGGGGTGATCACTGTGATGTGTACTGTGAAGAAAAAAAAACAAAAAAAAAACAAAAAAAAACGAATATTCGTAATTACGAATATATAGCGCTATATTCGCGAAATTCGCGAATTCGCGAATATACGATATTCGCGAATAATATTCGAATTGCGAATATTCGCGAGCAACACTACTCAATTGCAGCCTACATCAAGCCTTGATTGAGAATGGCTGCAGTTGAGCAGCTGAAACGTAGCAGTATGTGATGGAATAAGCTACACTACTTTTCTATACTATTCGTGAGTGCGGCAGTGATTCTTCCATTGGATTTCCAGAAGGATAAATATACTTTGGAGAAAATTTAGAGAAGAGCTACTAAACTAGTCCATGGATTGCTGGATAAAACTTACCAGGAAACATTAAAGGACCTTCACATATAAAGGTTGGAATAAAGAGGGGATATGATGAAAACTTTTATATACATAAAGGGAATCAACACAGTAAAGGAAGAGATGATATTTAAGAGAATAAAAACTACCAAAAGAGGGCATAGTTTTTTATTGGAGGGGCAAAAGTTTATGCTGTAATATCAGAAAATATTACTTTACTGAGAGAGTACTGGATGCATGAAATAGCCTTCCTGCAGAAATGGAAATACATTGATGGAGTTTAAAGGGATACTTTGCCCCTAGACATCTTATCAGATGTCTGATCATGGGGGTTCTGCTGCTGGGGACCCCCACAATCTCTCCTGCAGCACTCACTTGAAGATCACTCTGTGCCTGATGATTCACGATACAGGGGCCGGAGTAAAGTGACGTCAGAGCCCCACCCCATCAATGCAAGTCTATGGGAGAGGGCGTGGTGGCAATACCGCCCCCTCCCATAGGCTTGCATTGAGGGGGCTGAGCCGTGATGTCACAATACTCCACCCCTGTATCGTGAGTCATCAGGCATGGAGCGATCTTTGCTCCGTGCAGCTGATGACAAGTGAGTGCTGCAGGAGAGTTTGTGGGGGTCCCCAAAGTCGGGACCCCCACGAGCAGACATCTTATCCCCTATCCTTTTGGATAGTGGATAAGATGTCTAGGGGCAGAGTACCCCTTTAGCCTGCATAATTTAGTTCAGCTTTCAGGTGCTCCAGGTGGATACAGTCCTAGGAGAGAGTCTCTAGCCCACCGGAGAACCTGAAAGCTGAACTAATTTATGAAGGCTAAAGTCAGCAACTGTCGAGCCGAGAAGTTTGTGACAAATCAAATCACTGTAACTTTGCTCATCTCTAATTGATAGTATTCAGAATATTGGGGAGTCTAGATGGGCCAAATGGTTCTTATCTGCTGACAGTTTCTGTGTGTACTACAGAGCTAGAGTAGAAGACTGCTATTGGGCCTTCGAAGTCGTTACAATGTGTAGACCACTGGCACTTTTGCTAATAAGTGCCCACTGCATTTGTGGTGTTAATAATGTCTATTTCCCAGTTATATTAGTCTTGCAGGACCTTAAAGTTTATTCCATTATGCAATTACAGGATATCTTTGCAATAATGATGCCTATCATTTAGTTATGAGGCAGGAATATACTTTATATGCTTCACAATAATTTTGATAAATCAATTTAATCTGATTGAACATACAGTGCATCCTGTGTGATTAATATAATGTTCCTCATTAGTTAGAGTTCAGAGATTTCATAGTTATGACCTGCTCTACTTTACAAGGTTATTTAGCTGGGACATTGAGATGTCTTGGACTATGAATGCTTTGCATGTTAATTTTAAAAGTGAATATTGCAAATGCTAAATCTTTGAAAACTGAAGTTGTGCTAACATTGCTAGCATTATGGAAAAAGGCTAAACTATATAGGTCTCAAAAGAAAGGGACTTGAGCATAGGTAAGCAAAGCATAGGAAAGCACAGTAAGGAATCTATAGGCCAGAGCATATGCACTGACCAGCAACAACATTAAAATTGCTTACCCTATGCTGCATAGTCCTATTTACACATGGACTCTACAAGACCACTGAAGGTGGCTTGTGGTATTAGGGACTAAGATGTTAACAGCAGAGCCATTAAAGGGGTACTTCCAGTACTTATTAGCTGCTAAATACTACAGACAATATTTCTGTCCATTTTAGGAACTGTCCAGAACAGCATATGTTTGCTATGGGGATTTCCTTTTACTCTGGACAGTTCCTAAAATGGACAGAGATGTCAGCAGAGAGCACTGTGCTCATGATGTCAGCAGACAGCTCTGTGTTTCAAACGGAAAAGAATTTCCACTGTAGTATTCAGCAGCTAATAAGTACAGGAAGGATTAAGATTTTTTTTAATAGAAGTAATTTACAAATCTGTTAAACTTTCTGGCACCAGTTGATTAAAAGGAGTACCCCTTTAAGTCCTGTAAGTTGAGAGGTTGATCAGAAGTGTTTTTCCAACGGTTTGATTGGACTGAGAACAAGGAAATCCGGAAACAAATATGGAAAGGCAAGGGCCACTGCCATTAGGAATTGCCTTTGTCATGAAGAGATATCGTAGGTATTTCACAATAGGTGAGTGGACCATCTCTAAAAGGGGTACTCTGCCCCTAGACATCTTAACCCCTATCCAAAGGATAGGGAATAAGATGTCTGATCGCTGAGGGTCCGACTGCTGGGAACCCCCATGATCTCTGTGCTGGTACCCTGGCATTCTGAACATTTATGTGCAGATCGTTGTGTTCGGGCGGACGTGGTCATGATGTCACACCACGCCCCCTTCATTCATGTTTATGGGAGGGCAAGTGATGCACAGCCGCCTCGCCCCCTCCTATACACATGAATGGAGGGGGCGTGGCATGACATTAAGAGCACGGCCGCCCCAACAAGGCATTCTGAACATAAATTTTCAGAACTCTGTTCCCATACTTTCCTGAAGGTCTTGAGCCCTGCCCTACACCAAATCACCAAATAGGGTAGCAGATGGTAGGTTTTGCACATGATTTGTGTCAAGAATAAGTTTAATATTACATATTCATTCAGGTACGCCCTTGCACCTTAAAGAAACCATATTTTCTAAACTAACTCAGATTATATTCCCTAACTACCCCTAACACCCCTCCTGCCCTTAAAAAAATTTCCGAGCTTTAAAAAGCTCTGTATCATACCTTACCCCTTGCTCACATTGGGTGAGCTCCCGGCAGGAGAAAGTGGGCATTCCCCAGCAGGCACAACTTCACTGAAGCCTGTAAGAGCTGTGCCTTGCCATGCCCCGCACCCACTTCCTGAGTTTGGTCTCCTGCCAGGTCGGGAAGAGACCAAACTAACTGTTTGACTGGCAAAGGGTACAGAACAGAGCCACCTAGTGGTTGTTTTTTTAGTCACATTAAAAACATAAAGGTTGAGAATTTTAACAGCAAGTAAATACCAAAGTGTCTTATAATTACATAAGGAGCAATATATTAAATGTTAAATTTGGTGACAGGTACTGTTTAACAAGGAGGCTTTAGTACCCTTTAGTCACTTCTAGTCTGAATACAAGATAAGATATGATTGGGCATGCATAAGGGCATGCAGGTTTTATTTGGCATCCTACAGCACCTTTGCCCATAGGCCTTGCAGCTGGGGCTGCACAATTAATGGGAAACCCTTGTTGTGTGTGAGAGAACATTATTCTGCTGTCAGTGGGAAGCCATGAGAGGCAACAAAGGCAACACTGCAGGATGTTCTGTAAATATCACTAAGCTATTACTGTCCCTCATATCACTAGTAGGGGTGACCGACTGTCATATTTGGAGGCTCCCCAGATCATCAAAGCCGCAGCTGGGCCAGTGTGTAACTCCCCAGCAGAGGCAGGATTGAAGTGCTCAACACAAGCCTTCCATAGTTGAACATGTTGTCGGATCCCTAACAGACCTGGGTTCCAGTCGACACTACTGCAAACAAAAGGTCAAAGTGGCTAGCTGTCAATAGCAGGACATGTAATGTGTGCAGTGACACCGTATTTCCTTTAGCTTTATGCCTGGAAATAGACCAGAAAGAGACTGGGATGTGTAATGAAGGTACCACCAGTGTCTGGACTGTGGACAATGAAACTGTAGGAGCTGTTCATGTTTGTCGATGGAAAATGATCCTCACTACTTGTGTTCTGTATAGGCCATCTGGAGCCTGATTTGACTGTATGTGCATGCCCCCCCCCCCCCCCCCCATAATCAGTGCTCCCACACCTCCTAACATCTATGGCAGAATGGCCTACATAGTAAACAATTTGTAGTACAGCGCTCATGTGACATGTGACTCACGTCACTAGGACGCGAGAGCTGCTTGTAAACTAACTGTGCTTGCACTCCTGCCTCAGAGTGCAGGGCAGTATTTGAATATACTAATAGAGGCAGATTGTTTCAGGAGGCAGATAAAGGCAGGGGGCGGACAGCCATCGGGGCCCCGCCTCCTGCGTGCAGGTAACTGAATTGAGAATGGGACTTACGTTGGGCATTATAACAGGAGCCACTGGATGGAATTTGGTAAGTGATCCCTCTTTGCACTCCTGGTCACCCACACTATAACCCTGTGTATTGGGTTTAGTGTGGGTGATAGCTTTCCTTCAAAGCCCATAGACTTCTATGGGAATCCGCACTCCCATTCACACTTCTAAATTTCCACTTGCAGAATTCCACAAGCGGAAATACAAAAGTGTGAATGGGAGTGTGGATTCCCATAGAAGTGTATGGGCTTTAATTTGAGGGGGAATTCTGAAAGCGGAAATTCTGCTATGTGAATAGACCATCAAGAGCTATTTTATAGGCTGGGGGGAGAATTTTACATCCTCTTGCGGCAAGACCCAGTGTCTAATGAGACCCCACCTGGAATCACTAACATATCTGCCTGAGATATAACTGCAAGCTGAGGTTTTGCAGCAATCCAACATCTCTATCTGGGTGCTTTATGTTATTTGTCATGAGTGTATTTAGTGTATTTATTAGTAGGACATTTGTTTACTTGTTCATAGGCAGACAAATCCCATAAACTTGTCTTTGCCAAATCAAAATTTCCAATAAAAAACTTTTATAAATCGAATACTATACATAAAACTATTTCTGTGCACCTAAGGTCTGATAGAAAGCAGGAACCCACAGGTCTTGATAAGGCTGAACAGATTGCTCTGCCTCATATAATATTCCCAAGTAATGTAATAGGTACATATGCATGTAATTACACTGCTCAAAAACATAAAGGGAACACTTAAACAACACAATGTAACTCCAAGTCAATCACACTTCTGTGAAATCACACTGTCCACTCAGGAAGCAACACTGATTGACAATCAATTTCACATGCTGTTGCCATTATAGGCAATTAGCAAGACACCCCAAATAAAGGAGTGGTTCTGCAGGTGGTGACCACAGACCACTTCTCAGTTCCTATGCTTCCTGGCTGATGTTTTGGTCACTTTTGAATGCTGGCGATGCTTTCACTCTAGTGGTAGCATGAGACGGAGTCTACACCCCACACAAGTGGCTCAGGTAGTGCAGCTCATCCAAGATGGCACAGCAATGTTAGCTGTGGCAAGAAGGTTTGCTGTATCTGTCAGTGTAGTGTCCAGAGCATGGAGGCACTACCAGGAGACAGGCAAGTACATAAGGAGATGTGGAGGAGGCCATAGGAGGGCAACAACCCAGCAGCAGGACCGCTACCTAAGTCTTTGTGCAAGGTGGAGCAGGAGGAGCAGTGCCAGAGCCCTGCAAAATGACCTCCAGCAGGCCACAAATGTGCATGTGTCTACTCAAACGGTCAGAAACAGACTCCATGAGGGTGGTATGAGGGCCCGACGTCCACAGGTAGGGGTTGTGCTTACAACCCAACAACGTGCAGGATGTTTGGCATTTGCCAGAGAACACCAAGATTGGCAAATTCGCCACTGGCCCCCTGTGCTCTTCACAGATGAAAGCAGGAGTCTGGAGAATGTTGTGCTGCCTGCAACATCCTCCAGCATGACCGTCTTGGCACTGGGTCAGTAAATGGTATGGGGTGGCATTTCCTTGGGGGGCACACAGGCCTCCATATACTTGCCAGAGGTAGCCTGACTGCCATTAGGTACTGAGATGAGATCCTTAGACCCCTTGTGAGACCATATGCTGGTGCGGTTGGCCCTGGGTTCCTCCTAATGAAAGACAATGCTAGACCTCATGTGGCTGGAGTGTGTCAACAGTTCCTGCAAGAGGAAGACATTGATGCTATGGACTGGCCCACCTGTTCCCCAGACCTGAATCCGATTGAGCACATCTGGGACATTATATCTCGCTCCATCCACCAATGCTACGTTGCATCACAGACTGTCCAGGAGTTGACGGATGCTTTAGTCCAGGTCTGGGAGGACATCCCTCAGGAGACCATCCACCACCTCATCAGGAGCATGCCCAGGCATTGTAGGGAGGTCATACGGGAACAGGGAGGCCACACACACTACTGAGCCTCATTTTGACTTTTTTTAAGGACATTGCATCAAAGTTGGATCAGCCTGTAGTGGGGTTTTCCACTTTGATTTTGAGTGTGAATCCATATCCAGACCTCCAGGGCTTGATACATTTTATTTCCAATGATAATTATTGTGTGATTTTGTTGTCAGCACATTCAACTATGCAGGGCTTAAGTCCTGCAGGACTTCATGGGAACGGAGTTCCTGCACTTTTTCCACAGCAGGAACGCAGTTCCCGTTAGCAGGAGTCCTGCAGGACCAGCCCTTAAAGGGTTACTCTGCCCCTAGACATGTTATCCCCTATCCAAAAGGATAGGGGATAAGATTTCTGATTGCGGGTTCCCGCTGCTGGGGACCCCGGTATCTCAGCTGCGTCACCCCAGACATCCGATGCACAGAGCGAACTTTGCTCCATGCCGGATGACTGGTAATGCAGGGCAGAGGCTCGTGACGTCACAGTAATGCCCCCTCAATGCAAGTCTATGGGAGGGTGAATGACAGACGTCACACCCCCTCCCATAGACTTGCATTGAGGGGCCGTGACATTGACATCATGAGCCTCTGGTGCTGCACCCAACGCTCTAAACGAACACCAGGAGCAGCAGGGAGAATGTGGGGGTCCCCAGCGGCGTGACCCCAGGGATCAGAAATCTCATCCCGATCCTTTGGATAGGGAATAAGATGTCTAGTACCCCTTTAAGTGGAAATCTAGTGTGAGTTCCCACACTTTTTTCCCCAGGACTTGACCCCTGAAACTATGTAAAGACGAAAGTATTTCATATGATTAGTTCATTCATTCAGATCTAGGATGTGTTATCTTAGTGCTCACTTTATTTTTTTGAGCAGTGTATATGATTACCTTTATTTCTGAAGCATTTTCAGTGTAACACACAGGCGGTGCTTCCACTAATGTAATTGAGCATGACGTAGGAATAACTCTTCGGGCCCATTAATTGTTTTCTGATTAGACCTTAACTACTGTATTAATCATAACTATTATTCTTTACTCGTCAGTATCTACGCAGCCAGAGCTGGGATTCTTATTCAGGTTTGCATGTCCTGCCTAAAGCTTTTACTAATAGAATTTCTTGGTGGCTATTAATCACTCTCAGTAAACCTGTCTTCTTCCACTGAGCTGTATTTGTAACATAAGCAGAAGTTAACCTTATGATTTATAGATCACAACTATAAAAATGATGCTGATATGTACATCACAGAAAGGGATGGTTTGCTGCATTGCCTCTGAGGCAACAGACAGGGCTGGTAGAAGGATGTTTGCCACCCTAGGCCAGGGGTCTCAAACTGGTGGCCCTCCAGATGTAAAAAAAAAAACTTCAACTCCCGGCATTCCCAGACAGCCGTTAGCTGCAGCCAAGGCTGTTTGGGCATGTCCAGGCAGGCTGGGAGTTGAAGTTTTGTAACATCTGGAGGGCCACCAGTTTGAGACCCCTGCCGTAGGCAAAAGCTAATTTTGCCACCCCTTGGCTCCGCCCTGACACTCCCACCTTACTACTGGGGTGACACACTGTAACAAATCCCCTCCCCAAGTAATCTCCTTACTACTGTCGTGACACACTGTAACAACCCCCCTCCCCATGTAATCTCCTTCCTACTGGGGTGACACACTGTAACAAACCTCCTCCTCATGTAATCACCTTACTACTGGGGTGACACACTGCAACAAACCCCCTCCCTAAGTAATCTCCTTACTACTGTGGTGACACACTGTAACAACCCCCCTCCCCATGTAATCTCCTTCCTACTGGGGTGACACACTGTAACACTGGGGTGTCACTAGGATAGGAATGCATAGTAGAAGTACGGTGCATTATGGGGAGGGGGGGGGAAGGGCAGGGGGAAGGGGGGAGGGATGGCACGGGAAGATGGAAAGAGGGTTTTTTTTTTTTTTCTTCCCGTTTTCTAGGTTAATATGTCTATGTTTAAATTGTTAGTATGGAACGTGCGAGGCCTGTCGGATAGAATTAAAAAGTGTGCAATCTTTGATTATATTCAGAGGTGCCTTCTTGCGATCATATGTTTAGTCGAGACCCATAGGTCAAGAGATGAGAAGATACTACCAAGGAAGTGGGCCAAAGAAGAATACCATTCTAGACTCTCTTCTTACTCCGTGGGAGTATCAGTATATGTCCATAGGAAGGTACCATTCGTAACTAAAAATGCAAAGATAGACAAGTATGGTCGATGCGTATTTCTCTATGGAATATGGGAAAATAGGGCCGTTATCTTGGCTTTTGTTTATATTCCTCCACCTTTTAGAGTGGATGTTCTGAGGGATCTCGTGAGTTATAGCGAAAATAAGACACATGCGGCATTATGGATAGTTGGAGACTTGAATAATGTAATGGACCCTAGTATGGACAGATACAAATTAGGTAGAAATGTAGGGGGGAATGAAACAGCATTGGCGAGATACTGTGGAGAGATGAATTGGGTTGATGGGTGGCGGAAATTAAACCCGGGAGTAAGACAGTACTCATGCTTTAGTACCTCATATAACACTGCTTCCCAAATTGACCTATGCCTTTGTGATAAGAATGCGATGACCTGGACCAGTAGGGTGCAGTATAAAGCTAAAACCCTATCGGACCATTGCCCAGTGGTGGTGGAAATTGGAGGTAAAAGGTGGGAAAAGGTTGGGCTTTCGGCTCAACCCCCACTGGATAGAATTAGTGGGAGACCAGGACTGGTTCAGACAGGAAATAGAGGCATTCTGGGAGATTACCGTATTTATCGGGGTATACCACGCACCGGCCTATAACACGCACCCTCATTTTACCAAGGATATTTGGGTAAAAAAAGTTTTTTACACAAATATCCATGATAAAATGAGGGTGCGTGTGTGCGCGTGTATACCCCGATATACCCCCAGGAAAGGAAGGGGAGAGAGGCCGTCGCTGCCCGCTTCTCTCCCCCTGCCTTTCCTGGGGTCTAGAGCGCTGCTGTCGGCCCTTTTCACCCCCTGGTTATCGGCGCCGCTGCCCGTTCTCTCCCCCTGACTATC
This sequence comes from Hyla sarda, assembly GCF_029499605.1. NCBI lineage: Eukaryota > Metazoa > Chordata > Amphibia > Anura > Hylidae > Hyla > Hyla sarda. Next base: position 481,525,322 of record NC_079189.1, read on the forward strand.
GGTGCCGGCGCCGATAGCCAGGGAGAGAGAAGCGGCGCCGACAGCCAGGGGGAGAGAAGGGGCAGCGGCACCCATTGCCGGCGCCGCTGCCCCGTTGCCTCCCCCCATCCCCGGTGGCATAATTACCTGAGTCGGGTCCGCGCTGCTCCAGGCCTCCGTCGTGCGTCCCCAGCGTCGTTGCTATGCGCCGCGCTGTTCAGCGCATAGCAATGACGCTGGGGACGCACGACGGAGGCCTTGAGCAGCGCGGACCGGACTCAGGTAATTATGCCACCGGGGATGGGGGGAGGCAACGGGGCAGCGGCGCCGGCAATGGGTGCCGCTGCCCCTTCTCTCCCCCTGGCTGTCGGCGCCGCTGATCTCTCCCTGGCTATCGGCGCCGGCACCGATAGTCAGGGGGACAGAACGGGCAGCGGCGCCGATAACCAGGGGGTGAAAAGGGCCGACAGCAGCGCTCTAGACCCCAGGAAAGGCAGGGGGAGAGAAGCGGGCAGCGACGGCCTCTCTCCCCCTGCCTTTCCTGGGGGTGTATCGGCGTATAACACGCACACAGACTTTAGGCTAAAAATTTTAGCCTAAAAAGTGCGTGTTATACGCCGATAAATACGGTAATCACAAGTCCGCAAACCCTCAGGTAGTATGGGATACCATGAAGGCATATTTGAGGGGCCTTTATATAGGGCAAATTAATAAAAAGAAAAAGGAATTTTCACAGGAAGAATCTACACTGAATAGCAAAGTGGCAACATTAGAAGCAGGGATAGAAGAGGATAGTGGGGGTGAACGGCTGTTAGAATTGAAGGCAGCTCAAGAGGAATATAAAGAATATCTACTTAAAAAGGCACAAAATAAACTATTCTTTAGTGGGCAATTTAACTTCTTTGAGAAAGGGAAACCAAATAAGACATTGTCAAGATTACTTAAAAATCAAGGTGAGGAATGTGGTATTATGGCTCTGAGGAGGGAGGATGGCAGCATAACCACAGAAAGAGAAGAAATAGCCCAGATGGTTAGCTCTTTTTTTTCCAATCTCTATATAAGTAGCAATATTAATAGGGCTGATGTAGTGGAATTTTTGAGGGGAATTAATATCCCAAGTCTGACAGAGGATGTCAGGGATTCCTTGGACGACCCAATCTCCCTCCAGGAGCTGGAGGAGGCATTGGCATCAATTCAAGGGAATAGATCCCCCGGGTCCGATGGCATTCCATTCCAGATATATAGGATATACTCAACTCTGCTACTTCCAAAACTGCTGGGTATCATTAATGAATCCTGGAGGGGGGGGGGGTTCTCCCTAAATCAATGTGTGAGGCTAATATTAGACTCATTAGAAAAAAAGATAAAGATCCCTTGGATTTGGGTTCATATCGTCCTATCTCCTTGCTTAATACAGATATAAAGATAATAGCGAAAGTATTGGCAAGGAGATTGGATAAAGTGGTGGAGGTAGTGGTGCGCAATGACCAGGGAGGATTCAGGTTGGGAAGAACGGTCCATGACAATATCCACCAGGTGTATGAGGCAATCCAGAGTGGATCTCGGGGCCCCCGCTCCATTCTGTCACTGGACACTACTAAGGCCTTTGACAGGGTGGAGTGGGGATACCTCTGGGAAGTTTTGAAGAGGGTGGGGGTGGGCCCGAGATTCTTGAGCTATATTCAGTTATTGTATACTAACCCTGAGGCGAGTGTAGTGGTGGATGGAATTCCCTCCTACCCATTCAAACTAAGTAGAGGAACAAGGCAGGGCTGCCCCCTCTCACCCTCTTTATTTTTAATTTATATTGAACCCCTAGCAGCTTGCATAAGAGATAACAATGTCTATGAGGGATATGGAGTAAATGGAGAGATGAGTAAGATTTTATTATTTGCAGATGATATCCTCCTTTTTGTAACTAACCCACAAGAAAAAATACATCGTATCATTAAGCTGTTCGAGGCATTTGCCCCTCTATCTGGGTTGGAGATAAACTGGAGTAAATCTACTATGCTCCCCCTGGATGAAGATATGGGGGAGATGGTGGGAAGACTATCCGTGCTAAAAAAAAAACGAATGTTTCCCCTATCTGGGAGTAAAAATAGCAGCCACAAATGATAGGTTCGTGATTAACAATATACGGCCCCTATTAAATAGTCTAGCGAAGAGAGTAGAAGTATGGATTAAAATGCCTTTCTCTATGTCAGAAAGGATGGCGATAGTAAAAATGGTGGTTCTCCCACAGATCCTTTTCTTTCTTAGTGCCTCGCCAATGTGGATCAGCAAGTGCTGGTTCCGGAAGATAGAAGTGATACTGGGTAGATTGTTATGGGGAAGAAAAAGGGTTCGTCTGAAGTACAGATACTTTATGGCCACTGGAGATAGGGGGGGATTGGATATGCCCAACTTTCTTGTTTATTACTTGGCCGCGCAGTTGGTACGAGTCGTGAATTGGAGGAATTCTAGATATCTGGAGAAGATTGTAGTAGATAAGGAGAAAGAGAACATATATGAGGTGTTGGAATTAGATGATTATGAGGAGAGCGGTTCAAACAACACGTTGCTACTGCATAAATACAGAAAAGTATGGGAAAGATTAAAGGAAGAATTACACATAGAAAATAGTTTTGGGTTCACACCCTTATGGGGCAACAACAAATTTAAAGAATTGGTGGATTGCGAGTCAACTTTTTGGGATAGTAAGGGGATAAAACGATTGGAACAAATATTTGATAGAGGACAACTTTTTTCATTTGAGCACATAAAAAGGGGGTATGACATTTGTGATAATGATTGGCTGTACTATTAGCAAGTTAGTCATGCAGTCCATAACACGATAGATAAGGAGGTATATGTAGCACAGAAACACAATTTGATAGAAGCATTAACCCAAATAGAGCACTTAAAAAAAAAAGGAATATCAATTTTGTATAAGAAATTGAATAAGGTTATTGGAGTAAGGGCGCTAATAATGATTATACTTCTCAGATATAACAAGCATGGCTATTTGGCCTTTTTGTCTTTGTCTTTTCGTGATTGGTGACATTGTTATATCTGAATTGTACAATGTATTTTTGTAAATTTTTATTAAAATAAAAACATTAAAAAAAAAAAATAATAATGTGGTGAACCTGCTTCTACCTAATGTGGGGAGAACCTGCTACTACCTAATGTGGGGAACCTGCTTCTAACTAATGTGGGGAACCTGCTTCTAACTAATATGGGGGAACTATACAGCCAACCTAATGTGGGGGAACTATACTGCACCTAATGTGGGGGAACTATACTGCACCTAATGTGGGGGAACTATACTGCACCTAATGTGGGGGAACTATACTGCACCTAATGTGGGGGGAACTATACTGCACCTAATGTGGGTGAACTATACTGCACCTAATGTGGGGGAACTATACTGCACCTAATGTGGAGAGCTATACTGCACCTAATGTGGGGGGAACTATACCGCTAACAACCCCCCTCCCATGTAATCTCCTTACTACTGGGGTGTCACACTGTAACAAACCTCCTCCTCATGTAATATCATTATTACTGGGGTCACACACTGTAACAAACCTCCTCCTCATGTAATCTCATTATTACTGGGGTCACACACTGTAACAAACACCTTCCCCATGTAATCTCCTTACTACTGGGGTGACACACTGTAACAAACCTCCTCCTCATGTAATTTTCTTACTACTGGGATGACACACTGCAACAAACCTCCTCCTCATGTAATTTTCTTACTACTGGGATGACACAGGAGTGCAGATTTCTTCACACACAACAGCAGTGACAGTGTGCAGGAAACATGACCTCCACTTCAGCTCAGCCTTAACCTCCTCCACAGCATCACCAAAGGTCCTTCAACCACCATCTCTCCTATCCTGCACGATTGAGCTCCACCCCCCCAACAAGTGACTGGTCACTGAATGGTGACATCATCAAAGGTCCTTCCCCCTTACCATCTAGCCAGCCAGTTTGGGGAGGAGGTGGAGGGAGGGGTAAGCAAAATTCTAGGTAGGTAGAGCTATGAATAACTGTAGAGGAGCATGCAGTGGTGGTGCTGCGCTGGCTCCTCTATCCGACTGTCAGGAGCAGCACCGTCACATCACATACACAGTAATAATTACTGTGTATGATATCACATTGCTGCACTCCTGACAGCCAGCTAGAGGAGTCAGCACAGCACCGCCAACTTCACAAAAAAGAACTGTGACCACAGGCCACGTCCTCATAAAGAGAGTGATCTAGGCAGCTGCCTAATCTGCCTATAGTTAGAGCCGATGTCATTGCTGTTCTAAAAAGAGGTTTTAGGGGCATGATGTAGGTGCACACATGTAGTGGTTTCTGTGACCTGAATTGCGGTGCATCTCTGTATGCAATGACCAGCTAAACATCTGCAGATAAAAGCAGCTGTGGTTGAAAGTCAAAGCTTGACACCAGGGACAGAAAAGCAGTTTGTCAACTTGTTGACCAAAAAAATATATATATCTTTGTGCAGTGCAGACGTGAATGTTTTCACTAATACCGATACCCTTAAATTTTTGTGTCTTTTGGCTACAATTCAACAAAGTGCTCTACTGTCCCTTGCATCAAACTTTGACTTCCTACCACAGATGCTTCTGTCTGCAGATGTTTTGCAGGTCTTCACTTACAGAGATGGGATTAAAGGGGTAGTCCAGTGGTGAAGAACTTATCCCCTATCCTAAGGATAGGAGATAAAGTTTGAGATCGCGGGGGGTCCGACAGCTGGGGACCCCTGCGATCTCTCTGTATTGGGAACAGGCTCTCCGGCCAGATAGCAGGTGTCGACCTCCGCACGAAGCGGCGGCCGACACGCCCCTTCAATACATCTCTATTGCAGAGCCGGAGATTGCCGAAGGCAGCGCTTCGGCTCTGCCATAGAGTTGTATTGAGGGGGCGTGTCGGCCGCCGCTTCGTGCGGAGGTCGACACGCCCCCTTCCCGCGGGCTGTCGGGGCGCCGTATAGGAGATCTCGGGGGCCCCCAGCGGTCGGACCCCCCGCGATCTTAACCCCTTAAGGACCAGGCCATTTTACACCTTAGGACCGGAGCGTTTTTTGAACATCTGACCACTGTCACTTTAAACATTAATAACTCTGGAATGCTTTTACCTATCATTCTGATTCCGAGATTGTTTTTTCGTGACATATTCTACTTTATGTTATTGGTAAAATTTTGTCGATACTTGCATCGTTTCATAGGGAAAAATTTCAAAATTTGCTGAAAAAATTTAAAATTTAGCATTTTTCGAACTTTGAAGCTCTCTGCTTGTAAGGAAAATGGATATTCCAAATAAAAAAAATTTTTATTCACAAATACAATATGTCTACTTTATGTTTGCATCATAAAATTAATGAGTTTTTACTTTTGGAAGACACCAGAGGGCTTCAAAGTTCAACAGCAATTTTCCAATTTTTCACAAAATTTTCAAACTCACTATTTTTCAGGGACCAGTTCAGGTTTGAAGTGGATTTGAAGGGTCTTCATATTAGAAATACCCCACAAATGACCCCATTATAAAAACTGCACCCCCCAAAGTATTCAAAATGACATTAAGTCAGCGTTTTAACCCTTTAGGTGTTTCACAGGAATAGCAGCAAAGTGAAGGAGAAAATTCACCATCTTCATTTTTTACACTCGCATGTTCTTGTAGACCCAATTTTTGAATTTTTACAAGGGGTAATAGGAGAAAATGTATACTTATATTTGTAGCCCAATTTCTCTCGAGTAAGCACATACCTCATATGTCTATGTAAAGTATTCGGCGGGCGCAGTATAGGGCTCAGAAGCGAAGGAGCGACAAGGGAATTTTGGAGAGTACGTTTTTCTGAAATGGTTTTTGGGGGGCATGTTGCATTTAGGAAGCCCCTATGGTACCAGAACAGCAAAAAATCCCCACATGGCATACCATTTTGGAAACTAGACCCCTTGGGAAACGTAACAAGGGGTAAAGTGAACCTTAATACCCCACAGGTGTTTCACGACTTTTGCATATGTAAAAAAAAAAAAAATGTTTTCACTAAAATGTGTGTTTCCCCCCAAATTTCACATTTTTGCAAGGGTTAATAGCAGAAAATACCCCCCAAAATTTGTAACCCCATCTCTTCTGAGTATGGAGGTACCCCATAAGTGGACCTGAAGTGCACTACGGGCGAACTACAATGCTCAGAAGAGAAGGAGTCATATTTGGCTTTTGGAGAGCAAATTTTGGTCGGGGGGCATGTTGCATTTAGGAAGCCCCTATGGTGCCACAACAGCAAAAAACCCTCACATGGCATACGATTTTGGAAACTAGACCCCTTGAGGAACGTAACAAGGAATAAAGTGAGCCTTAATACCCCACAGGGGTTTCACGACTTTAGCATATGTAAAAAAATATATATATTTTTTCACTAAAATGTGTGTTTCCCCCCAAATTTCACATTTTTGCAAGGGTTAATAGCAGAAAATACCCCGCAAAATTTGTAACCCCATCTCTTCTGAGTATGAAGGTACCCCATAAGTGGACCTGAAGTGCACTACGGGCGAACTACAATGCTCAGAAGAGAAGGAGTCATATTTGGCTTTTGGAGAGCAAATTTTGCTCGGGGGGCATGTCGCATTTAGGAAGCCCCTATGGTGCCATAACAGCAAAATAACCCCCACATGGCATACCATTTTGGAAACTAGACCCCTTGAGGAACGTAACAAGGTGTACAGTGAGCATTTACCCCCACTGGTGTCTGTCAGAACTTTGGAACAGTGGGCTGTACAAAATTTTTAATTTGCACAGCCCACTCTTCCAAAGATCTGTCAGACACCTGTGGGGTGTAAATTCTCACTTCACCCCTCATTATATTCCGTGAGGGGTGTAGTTTCCGAAATGGGGTCACATGTGGGGTTTTTTTTTTTTTGCGTTTGTCAAAACCGCTGTAACAATCAGCCACCCCTGTGCAAATCACCTCAAATGTACATGGTGCACTCTCCCTTCTGGGCCTTGTTGTGCGCCCCCAGAGAAGTTTGCGCCCACATATGGGGTATCTCCGTACTCGGGAGAAATTGCATTACAAATTTTGGGGGGCGTTTTTCCCTTTTACCTCTTGTCAAAATGAAAAGTAAAGGGCAACACCAGCATGTTAGTGTAAAAAATTTATTTTTTTACACTAACACGCTGTTGTAGACCCCAACTTCACCTTTTCATAAGGGGTTAAAGGAGAAAAATCCCCCCAAAATTTGTAACACAATTTCTCCCGAGTACAGCGATACCCCATATGTGACCCTAAACTGTTGCCTTGAAATACGACAGGGCTCCAAAGTGAGAGCGCCATGTGCATTTGAGGCCTGAATTAGGGACTTGCATAGGGGTGGACATAGGGGTATTCTACGCCAGTGATTCCCAAACAGGGTGCCTCCAGCTGTTGCAAAACTCCCAGCATGCTTGGACAGTCAACGGCTGTCCAGCAATACTGGGAGTTGTTGTTTTGCAACAGCTGGAGGCTCCATTTTGGAAACAGTGGCGTACCGGACGTTTTTCATTTTTATTGGGAGGGGAGGGGGGCTGTGTAGGGGTATGTGTATATGTAGTGTTTTTTACTTTTTATTTTATTTTGTGTTAGTGTACTGTAGTGTTTTTAGGGTACAGTCACATGGGCGGGGGATTACAGCGAGTTCCCGCTGCGAGTTTGAGCTGCCGCGCAAAATTTGCTGCATCGCAAACTTGCAGCCTGATACTCACTGTAAGCCCCCTGCCCATGTGAATGTACCCTGTACATTCACAGGGGGGGGGGACGGGACCTCCAGCTGGTGCAAAACTACAACTCCCAGCATGCACAGTCTATCAGTGCATGCTGGTAGTTATAGTTTTGCAACAGCTGGAGGCACACGGTTGGGAAACACTGAGTTAGGAAACAGACAATGTTTCCCAACCAGTGTGCCTCCAGTTGTTGCAAAACCACAACTCCCAGCATTCTCACACATGCTGGGAGTAGTAGTTCGGCAACATCTTTAGAGCCAGATGTTGCCGAACTACAACTCCCAGCATGCTTGGAGTTGTAGTTTTGCAACATCTGGGGGACTACAGTTTGCAGACCACTAATACAGTGGTTCCCAATCTGTGCCCTTTCAGATGTTGCAAAACTACAACTCCCAGTATGCCAAAACTGTCCAGGCATCCTGGGAGTTGTAGTTCTGCAACATCTGAAGGGCCAGATGTTACAGAACTACAACTCCCAGCATGCCTGGACAGTAGGGATGTAAGAAAAAATCGATTCTCGCGATAATCGCGATTTTTCATTTGCCGATACAGAATCGATTCAAAATATTTTTGAATCGATTCTTTTAGGGATGTGAAATTTTTATCTGCGGACGCCCGTATCTTACCTGCCAACGAGCCCCCGGAGCTCCGCAGCGATGTCCCGCCTCTGCTGGTGATAGGCTGAAGCTCCATGTGACGTGCCGGACTAACAGGAAGTAAGAAGAATACAGCCCGGGGACCGAACACCTGTACCGGACTGTACCGGAGCTCAGCGGGCTCGTTGGCAGGTAAGATAAAGTGCGTTTTATTTTATTTTGCAGCCCGGACGGGATAACATGAGAAAAGTGTGCACCGGAGTACTAGATCGCCGCTGTCAAAGCTGACAGCGGCGTCTATTGGGATCTATGAATGCTACCAGGTGGGCGATATATCGCGATGTATCGTCACCTAGACGGTATCGCGATATATCGGGATATATCGATTCGCCACACTGGTATCGCGATTCGAATCGAATCGCCAAATTCTTGGCGATTCACACCCCTACTGGACAGTAAGGGCATGCTGAGGATGTGTAGTTTTGCAACATCTGGAAGGGCACAGTGGTCTCCAAACTGTGGACCTCCAGATGTTGCAAAACTGCAACTCCCAGCATGCCCAGATGCCAAGGGCTGTCTGGGCATGCTGGGAGTTGTAGTTTACAGGGTCCCAATACAGCAATGCATGTCGCTTTACGGCGACGTGCATTGTTGTAAAGGGCCCGACCGCGGCTGAAGATCTACTCACATGTCGCCGCCGCCATCTTCCTCGCCGGGATCCGGGTCTTCAGGGACGAGGTAAGTACCGGGGCTGGTCCCCAGCACTCCCCCGTCCCCCGCCGCGTCCTCCGGTCTTCCTCCCGTCCTCTCCGGACTTCAAGGGGCAGGGCGGGAGGAAGTAACCGCCCCCCCTCCTGCGATTGGTCGGTTAGTTAACCGACAGATCGCAGGAGATCGGAGGAGGTGGCCGGCTTGCCACCTCGCTCCGATACTTCAGCATGGTCCTGGCTGTCTGTGACAGCCGGGATCATGCGAAATTACCGGGTGGTCGGGTCCCAGAGACCCGATCAGCCCGGTATCGCCGCAGATCGCAAGGGCGATTTCCCTTGCGATTTGCGGCGATCGCCGACATGGGGGGCATACATGGCCCCCCTCGGCGTTTGCCCTGGATGCCTGCTGAAGGATTTCAGCAGGCATCCGCTTCCGATCTATGCCCGGCGAGCGGCAGAGACCGGAAATACAACAGGACGTTCTCTAACGTCCTTGGGCATTAAAGCCCAGGTAGTGAGGACGTTAGAGAACGTCCTATGTCCTTAACAGGTTAAACTTATCCCCTATCCTTAGGATAGGGGATAAGTTGTTCACCACTGGACTACTCCTTTAAGGACACTGACACACGGATCGATATAAACTATAGGGGAGATTTATAAAAACCTGAGCAGAGGAAAAGTGGAGGAGTTGCCCATAGCAACCAATCAGATTGCTTCTTTTATTTATCAGAGGCCCTTTTTAAAATTAAATAAGCAATCTGATTGGTTGCTTTGGGCAACTGCTCCACCTTTCCTCTGCACAGGTTTTGATAAATCATCCATGTGACTGAGAAGAAAAGGGGGCATTGCTGGTGATGACAGGTGTATCAGGAAGAGTTCAACCTGACTACGTAAAAAAATGTTCAGGTTATTTTTCCAAAGCATTGCATATGTAATAAGGCTTGTCTTATATGACTACCATGGTCTTAGAAAAGCCAGGGAGTGTTATACTTAAACTTCTGATATGTTTTGGGCAGTGTACCATCTTTTCCTTATTTTATCTGTCCCATTTAACAAAAAAAAATGTGTTTAACTAATAAATCAATGTATTGTTATGGAGCTGATTAACCCTTTAATGACAGGAAAAAAGACTAAGCAGCCGACACTACTTGTGTCCCGTTTTCAAGGAGTGAAGAGGTCTTAAAGGGGTACTCCAGCCCTAAGACATCTTATCCCCTATCCAAAGTATAGGGAATTAGATGTGTGATCGCGGGGGTCCCGCCGCTGGGGACCCCCGCAATCTCTCATGCAGCACCCACCTGTGTGATCTGCACGCAGCGCTTGAGGCTCTGAGTCCAAAGCCTCACGACCACAGGGCTGGAGTATCGTGATGTCATGCCCCGCCCCCTCGATGCAAGCCTATGGGAGGGGGCAGGGCATGACATCACACAGGGCAGAGTCATGACATCACCATACTTTGGCCCCGTGGTTGTGAGGCTTCAGACTCCAGCTTCATTCTTATCTATTGGCTGACACATTAGATGGTATTTGTTAAAGGATTTGATTAAAAAAAAAATAATAATGTATGCAGTGGTTAGTAAAGAATGGTGTAAAAAACAGATTTTAGTGCTTCTATGTCCTGCTTTTCTCATTTATCACTTACACACATTTGCTGAGGAGAGCTGCTGTGTCAGATACTGGTACTGCTCCAGAAAAACTAATTCGGCCCAACAAGATGCTATTTTTCACTCACTTAATGTTATGATATCCAGTATGCATTATTCTTGCACTACTATTCCAACATTGAATCTGCAACACAAAAAAGTAAAAGTTATGAATTACGAAAATCACAGGAGAGATTAATGATATGCAAATTACCTTATGACTTGTCCTTCTGGGAGTTGCCATTTCAATGTTGAGGAGTGTATGATAACAGTTTTAGTGTTGCGATGCTCTGCAAGAACTTGGAACAAACTCATGCTGCCACAGGAAACCAATCTTTTTATCTTTCTCATTTATTTTATATAGCCCCAACATGTTCTGGAGGACTATACAAGGAGTATTCACATGCATAATTCCTTGTTCCCTAAGGGGAAACCATTGAGTTTTCTTATCTCACAAAATCACTAAAATACCCCGGGGCCAAACTTAAAAAAAAAAAAAAAACACTAATAAATGAGTTTTCCCACCACTCTGGCAACTGGTTGGCTCCAAACCAGATTTTAGTGCTGGGCTAGTCACCTGCATACAGCGGTAGGGATGTCCAGATATTTTTTTTTTTAAGACAGAGTACCAATACTTTTTATTAAGCACTAGCCAATTTCAATTACCAATACTTTTTTCAAGGTCATGTGACTTTTTCCTTAAGGGTACGTTTACAAGGGCGAATCCGCCGCTGAAGGACCGGCTATGTGATGCCTTTAGATGTGACTGCTCGGAGCAGCAATACCCGCTACGAGCAGACACATCACTTCAGGTATGTCTGCTCGTAACGGCGTATTGCCGGTCTGAGCAGGCACATCTAAAGGCAGCATGTAGCAGTACTTCAGCGGCGGATTTGCAGCGTAAAATATGCTGTGAATCCGCCCATGTGAATATACCCTTAACCTCTTCAGGACGCAGGGCTTATGCATATGCCCTGCATCCTGAGTCCTTAAGGACGTAGGGTGTACAGGTACGCCCGTGAAATCATTTAGCAGGCATCCCAGCACATCGCAGAGGGGTCAATTCAGACTGGTGATCTGTGGCGATTCTGCCACAGGAAACCAATCTCGGAAAATAAGGGGGATCAGGGATGTCCAATACATCCCCAATCCCCCTGAAATATAGGAGTGAGGTGGCAGTGATGCGACCCCTCCTATCCCTGCTATTGGTTGGTCAGAAACGACCGACCAATAGCAGATCGGGGGCGGGGGTTAAAGTTCGGTTCCCCCGTTCAAAGCCTCCATAGTGCTAGAACAATGCCCCCCCCCCCCCCCCACATGTGACCCCATTTTGGAAACTACACCCCTCACATAATGTAATAAGGGGTGCAGTGAGCATTTACACCCCACTGGTGTCTGACAGATTTTTGGAACAGTGGTCCGTGAAAATGACATTTTTCATTTGCACAGCCCACTGTTCCAAAGATCTGTCAAACGCCATACTCAGAAGAAATGGGGTTAAAAATTTTGAGGGGCATTTTCTCCTATTACCCCTTGTACAAATGTAAAATTTGGGGGAAAAACTGCATTTTAGTGAAAAAATTTTTCTTCTTCATTTACACATCTGACTTTAACAAAAATTTGTCAAACACCTGTGGGGTGTTAAAGCTCACTGTACCCCTTGTTACGTTCCTTGAGGGGTACAGTTTCCAAAATAGTATGCCATGTTGGGTTTTTCTTTTGCTGTTCTGGCACCATAGGGGCTTCCTAAATGTGACATGCCCCCCAAAAACCATTTCAGAAAAACTCACTCTCCAAAATCCCATTGTCGCTCCTTCCCTTCTGAGCCCTCTAGTGCGCCCACAGAGCACTTGACATCCACATATGAGGTATTTCCTTACTTGAGAGAAATTGGGTTACAAATTTTAGGGCGAGTTGTCTCCTTTTACCCCTTGTAAAAATTCAAAAACTGGGTCTACAAGAACATGTGAGTGTAAAAAATTAAGACTTCTTCACTTTGCTGATATTCCTGTGAAGCACCTAAAGGGTTAATACTCTTACTGAATGTCATTTTGAATACTTTGAGGGGTGCAGTTTTTATAATTGGGTCATTTATGGGGTATTTCTAATATGAAGGCCCTTCAAAACACAACTGGTCCCTGAAAAATTCTGATTGTGAACATTTTTTGAAAAATTGAAAAATTGCTGCTGAACTTTGAAGCCCTCTGGTGTCTTCCAAAAGTAAAAACATGTCAACTTTATGATACAAACAAAGTAGACATAAAACAAAAGAGAGAAAAGAATATGTCTGCACTCACCATAATATGCAAAATCAGTTCAGGCTTTTATAGCGGCAAAGTCTTATAGAACAATGCTATAGAACATGTTCACCCGTGGTGCAGGGAGGGAAGGTGGCTACCAGCCGGTAGCAGGAGCGTATCAGAATGACAGCGCGGTTTCACGTTAGAGCCGCATCATCCGGTTCCATCACTGATCAATGCTATGCCACAGCAGAGAAGTGATCAGTGTTATCGGCGCTCCTTTACTAATGCCTGTCATGGCTGGCAGCAGTAAAGGAGCGACAATCCGATGCACAAAGCAGGGTAAGGGACCTCCGGCCATCTTCACAGCTGATCGGGACACTGCGGTGATCCCGATCAGCATTCCTGAGCTAGCCGGCAGTTAACTTCAGGACTTTTAGAAGTCTTGATCAACTTTGATCACGGCATCTTAAGGGTTAATGCATGTCCCGGCTATGATGTGGGCTAAGCTGCTGAGTGCACTGCGTAGCTTGGGAACAGAGAGTGCAGGTGGCTTACCGCACCTCCATGATACCTGCCGGCAGGTATCGGGACATTTGCACGAGTACAAGTACTCGTGCAAAAGTCCAGTATCTGCATCGGGACATCACTATACAGCGCTATTGCAGTTCTCTGTTCAGTAGTTCAAGAGAGCCACAGATTGTCCATTCCAGGGAGTGGTGAAGGTCCCTTTGTGAGTCCTTCACTGTTCAGTAACTTAGGCAATGCCCCAAGCAAGTATGAACTCCCCTTTCAAGTATATTTAGAAAAAAACACAACAATATCTTCCTCGTGTAGGTGCTGTACAATTTTCAATTGTACCTAAAGCATAAGCTCATGATACTTAACACGGTTTTGACAAGGTACAGATAAAAAAAATTGTACCAATGTAATAACTTGTGATACACAGCCAAAAAATAATCAAAATCAGAAACAAATCTAATTTATAAAAACATTTATTTAATGCTGATACACATAATAAGCCACTAGAGGCAAATATATTAGTGCACTGCTTCAAAACTGTGTATAAAAAAAAAAAAAAAAAAAATTATCAGTTTTAGGCATCAAGGTTAGATCGCATTATAAACTAGCATATAAGACCAAAAGAAATACATTCACCCATAAGTGGTGATGTGAGCGTGTGCTTTAAATACTCTGCTTATTATTTATCAAACAGAAAAAATAAAGCTCTCTTTAAGCTATAAAAACTGGCCAAAAAAACCCTGAATGATAAAGAACCTAAATGACAGATGTTAGAATTGCATAAATAGAATTCTTAAAAAGTGATTTTAAAGGCAAAACCCACCGGAGTATAGGAAAGTTAAAATTAACCTTAGCCAGCAATCTCTCTTTAAGAAGTTTCATATAAATTATTCGGAGGTAAAGAGATCTTAGAAATCATGTGGGTGTCGTGGATTAACATTTTATGCTGCTTGTAATAAATCTACAAATCCACAAGGAAAAACTATTTTATTAAATATAGCAAACTAAATAACTGCTGCCCAGTTTCATCATCTGCATTAGGGCTACAGGGAACTGCTGCAGCTTGACTGTTGTGGCTGGGACGGGCAGTAGCAATGTTTTCTGCTATGGCATAAGTCACCATGCTGTCCTGGCTTTTCCATGCACAATGAGATATAAAGTGTGATTCACTGTAGGAAGAAGAGTAAAGTGAAGCTTGTAAAAGTCTTTGTGCTGCGCTTCCTGCAAGGACAGTGAAATGCAACACTGATACTATCATTTGTAATAAAGGACTTAGACACACCATTTATCAAGTGCCTGATAAAAGAAGCTCCAGAAGTATTCTTTTAATTTTCTACAAGGAATAACATTTAAAATGATAGTATTAGGTCAATGGTAGCAATACTTTCACTTCTGGTAGTAGGGACGATCATAACAGGTTTTATTTGATGAAGATCAATTACGTATTTAAATGTGATGCATAATGGTTGTTCTTAAAAGTGGCTCAAAATATAGAATTTTTCTGGAAACGCAAACACTTAATTGAATGGGGCCGATCTGTAATACCATACACAGCCCAAGAACAACAAAACAACACCCGTTTTGACATGTCATGGTGTAGCATTGGGATATCTCAAGCACATAAGTCATACTCCAGGTAGAAAAATGTTAACATGCTTGTAGATATTGAGTATAAGTATTGTTGCACATACATTTGCTTTTACAATACCTGATTAAATGCTATCACTGTAACATTTATCAAGTATAAAAAAAAATATTAAACAAAAAAATATAAGCATTTTCATAGTGTAAATGCTATGGAAACAGCTAAAAAAAAATTCCTCTTATTATGGTACAAAAAACACTTTCTCTATAAGCCAACTTAAAAAAAATGTGTGTTCTTTTGTTATCAGTAACGTACATCATAGAAGCAGTTCTCAGATGGGTTTCATATCAGCCCTTCTTTCCTTTCCAATATATGGCCACACCAAGTTGACCTGATGTGCGTGGTCATACATCAGCTTGAAAGTAAGGTTATCAGACAAATAACAGAAGCAGTGGAACACAAACTAAACTTAATAAAGAACTATGGAGATAATTTTTTTGTTTTTTGCACCATGAGTACAAAGCCAGAATAAATGAATGCTGTTCGAAAGGTGTCAATAGTTTAAAAGGAAAAGTTTTTTCCTTTTACAACTTGCATCATGTTAAAAATGTATTCAAGGGGTACTCCCGCCCTAGCCAAATGATAGGGATAAGATGTCTGATCGCAGGGGTCCTGCCACTGGGGACCCCCACAATCTCTCATGCAGAACCCACCTGTGGCAGCTGCACAGAGCTATGTTCGCTCTATGTCTGAAGGGTCACGACTACGGGGCCGGAGTTTCGTGACGACATGCTGCCGCCCCATTGTGATGTCATGCCCCGCCCCCTCAATGAAAGTCTATGGGCAGGGGCGTGATGTCACAAGGGGGCAAAGTCGTGACGTCACAAAACTCTGGCCCAGTAGTCGTGACCCTTCAGACACAGAGCGAACATCGTTCTGTGCAGCTGCCACTGGTGAGTGTCTGCATGAGAGATTGCGGGGGTCCCCCGCAATCAGACATCTTTTCCCCTATCCTTTGTATAGGGGATAAGATGTCTTCGGGCCGAAGTACCCCTTTAAGTGCCCAACTACCTATTGATTTAGGATACTACCCACAGTGACTAGAGGATAAAGAGTTAGAGGCTATAGATATCTTTGAAAGCATTTGGTTTTATTTTTGCACTACACTTCTGCGGCAAACACATTTCCTCATCTACAGCCTCTGTCTTTAATGGGTCACAAATCAGCTCAGACGTTCCCTCAGGAGCAGAGAGAAAAGAGCTAGAAAGAGACCCATCAGGCTGCTTTGTTGACAGACTTCTGACAGAGTAGACAGCACTCTATGTAACAACATGTTTGTTTCATAGTAAGGATAGTGCAAGAACTAGCAATAAAAAAGCATTATAGGGTGTCCACAGCCTGTAACGTACATCCACATATGGGTGTAATTGTGCTGTAAAGACGTACAACATTCTTGTACAGAAAAATATGGTGAATATTCTATTATAGTACTGAGAATATTTTTACTATACAGCATGTAAAAATAAAAAAAATGTTTTCCATTTGTTAGTCAGTTCTGTAGTAATTCCTTGTTGAAGTCAATGGATAAAACAATGGCAAAACCACGACCAATAGGGCACGCTGTGCTCAGTGGATTAAAAGAGTATTCCGGCTTTATACATCTTCTCCCCTAGCCAAAGGATCGGGGATAAGATGTATGATCGCAGGGGTCCCGCAGCTGGGACCCCAGCGATCTCGATGCAGCCCCCGGTATTCTGTGCCGGGCACTGCCTCCGAGACGTGACATACTGCCACGCCCCCTCGTGACGCCACGCCCCTTCCATTCATGTCTATGGGAAGGGGCGTGACAACCGCCACGCCCCCTTCCCATAGACATGAATGGAAGGGGCATGAAGTGACGTCACGAGGGGGTGTGGCAGTGACGTCACTTCTCAGTAAGATTGTAAAGCCGGAATAACCCTTTAAAAGCAGTTTTATGGAGAAAGTGTGTCAGTAAAAAACTCAGTGTTTGGATGAAGAACAGGAAACATGGACAGCAGGGGCCAGCACTGTCAACATGGCACTTTCAGAGGATTGATGGCAGGGAAGTAATTTTTTTTTTGTGACATCCGCAGCAGTTTTAAAAGTAAAATAATTTTTCCAGACTACCCCTTGAAAAAATTTCCTTTCACTAAAGTGTAACATCTATCATTTACAGCAAAACAAAAACTGGGAATATCACATATGAATCAATTGGGCAATGCAAGATTCTGTGGAATGAAAATTCATCCCTTATCTAGACAATGGCTCCAAGATAAAGCTTTGCATTAAATCTATCTGGTGATGTATCAGTTTATTGTTTGATCACTTGGAGGCTAAACAAAAGACCACCCATACTTGACTGTACAACTTGCTACATGCTCAAAGGACAGTTTTGCTTGAAACCCTGCCAGTTTGCTAAAAAGACAGATAGAAATAGCATCATATGTACTTTATGATAAAATAGGAAGTGGGATTAATTACAGTTACATGTGGTGTTACGGATCAGTCCAAAGATCATATGCTTGCTTGGCATCACTGCAATCCCTCAGGACTGAATGGAATGATGGACAGGACAAATTAGTCTCTGAAGACCAAAACAGAGAGGAACTGCCCCAGAACACTTTAGACCCTATTTACCGAGAACAGGCTAGCAGTCCATAGACATATATTTTTCTAACCTGAAGTTATAAGATCATTAAAGTGTACCTGTCTTTTGCAAAAAATTTTAATATAACGTAGATAACATTATGTGTATATTTGTAATATACATTGGTTAATAAACATGTATACTTTTGGAAGAAGCAGGGCTCTTTGCACTGAGGCTCTATGAAACGCCCCTGGCTCACACAGCAGGCTGATTGACAAGCCAGCAGCCTGCACAGAGCCCTGCTAACACTTCCTGTATTTGGTCTCCTCATAGAGACACACAGGCAATAGCTGCAATACACACACGTTATTATCTACATTGAATAATTTTATTTTTTTAGCAAAAGACAGGTACACTTTAAGCTACCTGGATATGGTTTTGCATTTTAAAGGGTACTGCAGTGAAAAGTAACTTATCCCCTATACACAGTATAGGGGATAAGTGTCAGATTGTGGGAGCGCAAGCTGGGGTTAGCACACGCTCCATTCATTCTCTATGGGAGCGCAGAAGAGACCCGAGTGCTGTACTCTGGCATATCCAGCATTCCCATAGAAATAAATGGAGTGCATGCTGACCCCAGCACGCACTCCTCTCAGAAAACTGGGACCCTTTCAGGAGATGTCTGGAGTCCCAGTACTTGGGGATAAGTTACTTTTCGCCGCAGTATCCCTTTAACTGTAATATCTACAAATGAATAACCAAGAAAGGAAGGGACAATTAAGGTGCAATCATTTCCAATATATATTCCTGGCTATATGATCTACATGAAATTAAGCAGACAGACTTTGTATTACATACACTGACATACATAGAAATTAAAGCTTGGCAAGTAAATAAATGGAAGTATCTAGTGAAGAATGTATAGGCAGTATATAACGTATACTCCTTTGCTTATAAGCCTAGCCTACCACTTGCCATATAGGTACCTCTATAGCAGCTGAACACACAGATATTGTGGGTGGAGGCAGACGTAGGGGCACTACATTCCCAGATGTCTAACAAAAGTTGTAACCTCTTGATTGTACAGAAAATTAGATATCTCAATAGAAATAACTGTGCAGTTTCTTGTGTTTCCTTTTAACAATAGAGAACTACTGCTCCAAGTCATTTGGTCTTAATTTCAGGTCTAAAAAACACAATTATATAAAAAGAAATATCAAGTGGGGTTGTTTTCAAAGACTTCTTGGTGGGAGACGCTGCTTGTACATTCCTGCCAGGGCTTTGGCTGCACTGTAAATCATCTGCTTACGGGACATGCCTGTGAATGCCACATGCCAATCAGTCCTGCTGACATGGGGCATGCTTCTCTCCAGAACTTCGCCCACTGTCACTGAGAGCCCGGACCACCGGAGGTTATAGTCTTGGGGGGTTAGATTTTGGGCCTATAGATCAGAGGGAAGAAAAGGAAAAAAAAAATCTTTATCTAAATATTGTATTCATTATAACCTCAGACAAAAGGGAGACATCTGTTAGATTACTTCGGGAGGTTGGTAGTAGTAAGACAAGCTCACTGTGCTCTGCATTCGTGTTCTGAGTTATGCATTACAATAATGTATTCTAGGATATTTTAGTTGCTTATATAGTACCTGTCTGTGGCCAATGCACAAGAGCAGTTAGAGTACGGCCACAAGAGGTGGGTGTGTGTGTATATATATTTATTAGTTAGGAGTAGCCGTATTAGTCCAGGGATGCAAAAAGCTAAATCATCGGTAGTTGCAGTATCTTGTAATACCTTTTTTATTGGACTCACAAGATTTTGTAGAGACAAGCTTTCGGGATTCCTCCCTTTATCAAGAAATGCCTATGACTTGATAAAGGGAGGAATCCCGAAAGCTTGTCTCTACATAATCTTGTTAGTCCAAAATAAAAAAGGTATTACAAGATACTGCAACTACCGATGACTTTGCTATCTATATTATATTATATATATATATATATATATATATATACATATATACATACACACACACATACATACACATATACACACACTGTAAATTTGTACACTTATTACTGTACACTTATATTAAATAGTACAGCCGCCATATAGCATTTCTTTTTTCAGCAGATAAACATAAAACCTGACAAACTACCCAGAGGGTGCTTATATAATACTAACAATGTGAAAAGAGCGTAACAGAACAATCACTTAACTTTCTTGTAAAAACTGTATGATCTTCATAAAAAAAAACTGTTTCCTTGCTTTCATTAAGTCTCTGGGCATAGACAAAAAATATGACATTGTACCTGTTGTACATATTCTAAAGGCACAGGTGTGGCTTGTGTAAAGGCTTCTAAACGTATTCCATGGATTGGGTCATCAACAATGATACAGCCGATGTCAAACCACCTATAACAAAATGTAACATAATAACTAAACTGTCTTTTAATTAGCAAGTAAAATATGTATAGATCATTCATTGACACACAAGAACAAAGTACAGTATCTTTTACCTGCTTCTTCGGATATAAGTCAGCAGTATTGAAGATGAATGCTTATATGTGACTACATGTACAGAAAAACATGGATAGTTTCTAAACTGAGGACATCAGCACAATGAAGTTCATTTTACTATATATCTATTGCTTACTTGTCTGGCAGAAGCTCAGCGATGAAATTTTCCACTGACACAGCAGGCTGCTTCTCATGGATCACACCACTCCGACGCAGGCTATCGATCCTTTCCTGGGCTCCCTGCAGACGGCAGGTATTCTGTTTAAGGTGCTAAAATAATACTTTAACCCACTTACCATGTTTTATTTATTACCATGTTTTATTTTTCATCATTAGATTGTACATGGGATAAGTGGGGAGATGGATTCTAGCACATTAACTAGTGCTCAGTTGTTATAGCTCTCTTTATGTACTGCCAAAGAAATGGGCAAACGAACATTCCAGATCCCCAAGACACTAAATATAAAGTGTTCCTAAACTCTCACACAACTTCTGACATGTAATTCTGTTGTAATCACTAGTGAACACCAATGGAAGATATTGCAGCTGGTGCCCAAGGGATTATCAATACTTTAAAGTACATAGAGCTCAAAACTAGCAACTAAATAAGCCAACAATTATTGGATGATCAGAAAAAAACAAAAGTAGTAGTAGTAGTAGTAGTAGTAGTAGTAAAGTGGCCAGAAGAGTTGAAAAATACACCAACACAACGCCTTAAGCACTCAGGGTTTTTCCATTTTTGCACCCCCCCCCTTTTTTTTTCTCCTTACCTTTCAAAAAACATAACCCTTTCAATTTTGCACCTAAAATTTCATATTATGGCTTATGTTTTGCGCCACCAATTCTACTTTGCAGTGACATTAGTCATTTTACCCAAAAATCCACAGCAAAACAGAAAACATTTTTTAACTGTGCGACAAAATTGAAGAAAAAACACCATTTTGTAAATTTTGGGGGCTTCCGTTTCTACGCAGTAAATTTTTCGGTAAAAATGACATCTTATCTTTATTCTGTAGGTCCATACGATTAAAATGGTACCCTACTTACATAGGTTTGATTTTGTCTTATTTCTGGAAAAAATCATAAATACATGCACAAAAATGAATACGTTTAAAAGGGTCATCTTTTGTCCCCTATAACTTTTATTTTTCCCCGTATGGGGCGGTATGAGGGCTCATTTTTTGCGTTGTGATTTGAGGGATACCATTTTTGTATTGATCTGACTTTTTGATCACTTTTTATAAATCTTTTCATGATATAAAAAGTGACAAAAAATACGCTATTTTGGACTTTGGATTTTTTTTGCACGTACGCCATTGATCGTGCGGTTTAATTAATGATATATTTTTATAGTTCAGACATTTCCGCACACGGCAACACCACATATGTTTATTTTTATTTACACTTTTTTTTTTTTTTTTAAATGGGAAAAGGTGGGTGATTCCTTTATTAGGGAAGGGGTTAAATCATCTTTATTCACTTTTTTTTCACACTTTTTTTTGCAGTGTTATAGCTCCCTCCTCTAGTGGCTATAACACCGCACACACGGATCTTCTACACAGATGACTGCTATGCATTAACATGGCATTGATTAGTGTTATCAGCGGTCGATTGCTCAAGCCTGGATTTCAGGCTTGGAGCAATCAATCGCCAATTGGACGCACCAGGTAATGGACCCTCTGCTCGCGTTCTAGCTGATCAGAACATCGCGATTTCACCGCAATGGTCCCGATCAGCCTGACTGAGCAGCCAGGAGTGTATTTTTGTTACTTTAGATGCGGCGATTAACTTTGAACGCCACGTCTAAAGGGTTAGTACTACGCAGCACAATGATCGATGCAGCATGCTATTAGTCCGGGGTCCTGGCTTT
This sequence comes from Hyla sarda, assembly GCF_029499605.1. Classification (NCBI taxonomy): domain Eukaryota; kingdom Metazoa; phylum Chordata; class Amphibia; order Anura; family Hylidae; genus Hyla; species Hyla sarda. The sequence goes on from NC_079189.1 coordinate 481,547,348, forward strand.
CATTAGCCACCGGGACTGACCCACTATGATGAGGGGACACGTGACCCCGCGTTATAGACCAGGACCGGGCGCAGAGCGTACAGGTACGCCATGCGTCCTTAAGAGGTTAAAGGTGTACTCCAGTGAATAACTTTTTTTTCTTTTTCTCTCTTTTAACCCCTTAGGAGTACGGAGGTTTTATTCAGTTTTTGCATTTTCGTTTTTTCCTCATCACCTTCTAAAAATAATAACACTTAAAATTTTGCACCTAAAAATCCATATGATTGCTTATTTTTTGCACCACAAATTCTACTTTGTAATGACATCAGTCATTTCACCCCAAAATCTATGGTGAAATGGAAAAAAAAAATCATTGTGCGAAAAAAAATCGAAGAAAAAACACCATTTTGTAACTTTTGGGAGCTTCCGTTTCTGCGCAGTAAATTTTTTGGTAAAAATGACCATTATCTTTATTCTGTAGGTCCATACGGTTTAAATTATACCCTACTTATATAGGTTTGATTTTGTCGTACTTCTGAAAAAAATCATAACTTGACAGAGGAATGGCTGTGGATATAGTGTTTCTGGATTTTGCTAAAGCATTTGATACTGTCCCTCACAGACGTCTGACAGGTAAGTTAAGGTCTTTGGGTTTGGAAACTTTAGTTTGTAACTGGATTGAACACTGGCTCATGGATTGTACCAAGAGAGTGGTGGTCAATGATTCGTACTCTGATTGGTCCCCGGTTATTAGTGGTGTACCCCAAGGTTCAGTACTGGGCCCGCTGCTGTTTAATTTATTTATCAATGATATAGAGGATGGTATTAACAGCTCTGTTTCTATCTTTGCAGATGACACCAAGCTTTGTAGCACAGTACAGTCTATAGAGGATGTGCATAAGTTACAAGATGACATGGATAGACTAAGTGTCTGGGCATCCACTTGGCAAATGAGGTTCAATGTGGATAAATGTAAAGTTATGCATCTGGGTACTAATAACCTGCATGCATCGTATGTCTTAGGGGGGATTAAACTGGCAGAGTCACTGGTAGAGAGGGATCTGGGTGTACTTGTAGATCACAGACTACAGAATAGCATGTAATGTCAGGCTGCTGCTTCCAAAGCCGGCAGGATATTGTCATGTATAAAAAGAGGCATGGACTCAAGGGACAGGGACATAATACTCCCCCTTTATAAAGCATTGGTACGGCCTCACCTGGAATATGCTGTTCAGTTTTGGTCACCTGTCCATAAAAGGGACACTGCAGAGCTGGAAAGGGTGCAGAGACGTGCGACTAAACTAATATGGGGCATGGAACATCTTAGCTACGAGGAACGATTAAAGGAGTTACAATTGTTTAGTCTTCAGAAGAGACGTTTAAGGGGGGATATGATAAACGTATATAAGTATATAAATGGCCCATACAAAAAATATGGAGAAAAACTGTTCCAGGTTAAACCCCCCCAAAGGACGAGGGGGCACTCCCTCCATCTGGAGAAGAAAAGGTTTAGTCTAAAGGGGCGACACGCCTTCTTTACCGTGAGGACTGTGAATTTATGGAACGGTCTACCTCAGGAACTGGTCACAGCAGGAACAATTACCAGCTTTAAAACAGGATTAGATACATTCCTGGAACAAAATAACATTAATGCTTATGCAGAATTATAAAACTACATCCCTTCCCCTTATCCCCTTACACCCTTCCCTTCAATCCCCTGGTTGGACTTGATGGACGTATGTCTTTTTTCAACCATACTAACTATGTAACTATAACTACACGCAGGAAAATGTATATGTTTATAATTGTCCTATTCTGACCCCTATAACTTTTTTTTAATTTCTCCATGTATGAGGCGGTATGAGGGCTCATTTTTTGCACCGTGATCTGAAGTGTTTAGCGGTACCATTTTTGATCCCTTTTTATCAATTTTTTTTATGGTATAAAAAGTGACCAAAAATACGCTATTTTGGACTTTGGAATTTTTTTGCGCGTACGCCATTGACCGTGCAGTTTAAATAATTTATTTTTATAGTTCAGACATTTAAGCACACATACCACACGTTTATTTTTATTTACACAGTTTCTTTTTTTTTTATTGGGAAAAGGGGGGTGATTCAAACTTTTATTAGGGAAGGGGTTAAATGATCTTTAACTTTTTTTTGGACTTTGGATTTTTTTTACACTTTTTGGGGGTGAAATAGGGAAAATGGGACAATTTACGTTTTTATTGGGAGATGGGGTTTTTCAAATTTTTTTTTTTTTTTTTTTTTACTTTTCTGTTTACACTTTAATAGTCCACAAAGGGGACTATTTATAGCAATCATTCGATTGCTAATACTGTTCAGTGCTATGTATAGGACATAGCACTTATCAGTATTATCGGTCATCTTCTGCTCTGGTCCGCTCGATAGCAGACCAGAGCAGAAGACGCCGGGAAGGCAGCGGAGGCAGGTCAGGGGACCTCCGTCTGCCATGCTGGATGATCGGATCGGCGCGGCAGCACTGCGGGCGATCCAATCTTCCATTTTAGTGTCCGCAATGCTGCAGATGCTGTGATCTTTATTGATCATGGCATCTGAGGGGTTAATGGCGGACATCCGCACGATCGCGGATGTCCGCCATTACGGGCGGGTCCCTGGCTGCTATCAGCAGCCGGGACCTGCCACGCATGACGCGAGCATCGCTTCGATGCTCGCGGTTATGCATAGGACATAAATGTATGTCCTGGTGCGTTAAGTACCAGCTCACCAGGAAGTACATATACGTCCTGCGTCGTTAAGGGGTTAATACACCAACAGTAAAATGCATGCAACCTTTTTGACTAAACAGTCAATAAGTCTTACAATGAAAAAAATAAAAATAAAACAGCACAATATCTTAAGAAAAATAATATATTAATTGCACTTGCTTCTTCTTTTGTCCTTTATATGCAGTATTTACTGCAAGATAGAATAACTTACCTTTAGGCCTGCTGCATAGCCAACAGGCTGCGGAGCAATGTTTGACTGCCCATCTTCTCCTGTTACAAGGGCCATACCAAACACTTCTTGAAAAGCATCTCGCACAGCAGCAACTTTCACTTCTTTCTTAGAGGTTACCACTATGTCCAGCTCCCCTCCAGATCCTTAAAAAAAAATAATTGAAGACACCATTTTTTATTTTTTTTGCATTCAGATGAAGAGTCTTCCATTTGCTTCTTTCCTGCCATTCTACCTTCATATGAATGGACAAAGCTAAAAATAGGATTGAATGCTATCTGAACTGACAGAAGTTGTAATACTTTACTTACTGATATATGGAGCCATGCCAGGGTCCAGAGTAGTGATCACACTCTCCACAGAGTGTTTGGTTTTATCTAGCACAGATTTCACCACAGGATTTCCAGCAACTCCCTATATTAAAAAAAAAATTTAATTTTTAAAATTCACATTTACTGAAAAGCTACAAACGATCAAACATTTTAAAAACGCATAACATTCAGTATCACTTCAAACTATTAAATGTGTTACTGTCATAAAAAACATACATACATAATGTTGATCAGACATATCAAAAGCTATTGATCGCATCAGTTGTCACCTGAGACTCATTGTGATTGTGAGGTATTAGCCAGGAAAGCAGGCGGCGTTGCACTCTGCTCCCCGGCCGGCCGAGAGATCTGTCCATTTATCTGCATAGAAGTCTACAGATCTCTTGGCTGCGATCGACAACTTTGGACACGTCTGATCGACATATGGTGTTTTTAATGAGTGTAACACTTTAAATATTAGTGACCATAGTGCTGTCTTCTGACATACTACAAGTCCAATAAACATGTTCCCCTGACCCCTATTTCTCTCTGTATGAGAAACAGAACTTAAAGGGAACCAATCAGCAGATTTTAGCATATATAACAATTGACAACGCGTTATATATGCTACAATTGTTATCCGCACCTTCCCCGGGGGACGTTTTTGCCCCCAGGAATGGGGAAGATATTAAGTTATAAAGTTTGTTAGTTTCTAATCCCGCTATATTTATGATCAGTCTTATTGCCGCTTAGTGTATTTGGCTATTCTTTGTGTGAGACTGTGTGCCTGCTCACAATAATGTGCACCATTTAGTGGTAAATTGCACCTATCATGTCATTGAAATCAAAACAGACAGATTTAAAGTTGGTCAGAAAAGTACAGGGAAACCTATAATAAATGTATTATCAGGAATGCCAAAAATACAGAGCCCATGCCCCTTTTGTTGGTTGCTGAGCAAAATTGGCTAGGTGATGCAAAAAAGAGAGACAAAACTGGAAAGCTAAAAACAACAAGAAACTTTTTACATTAGTAAATCTGGGCAAAGGTGCCCATCATATTTAGATGGGCACAGTCATTATAAAAGCTTGCAGACATATGGACCTAGTGACTGTTCAGGTTCTGAATATTTAGACCCTGACCGGTAAAAACTTGATTTTTTTTTTTTTTTTTTAAAACAGGTACATGTTAAAGTGCATCTATCACGTATTAACCCCTTAACCTCCGTGGCGGTATGATTCTGTGTGGAAATTTGTACCAAAAGCGGTACAATTTTTTGCATTTAATTTCACATCTCCCCCCCGCCCATTTCACATCTCCCCCGTCACATTCTCCCCCCCTCCTTGTCACATTCCCCCCCCTTGTTACATTCCCCCCCCTTCAAGTTACATTCCCCTCCCCCCTGTCACATCCCCCCCCCTTCATGTCACATACCCCTCCCTGGTCGCATTCCCCCCCCCCCCCCGTCGCATTCCCCCCCCCCCCGTCACATTCCCCTCCCCCCCGTCACATTCATTCCCCCCCCCCGTCAAATTCCCACCCCCCCCCCTTGTCACCTTGTCCTGCAGCAGCATACACTAGGTTTGCCGGGCAGATTTCAAACATAGTGTATTTGCTGCAGAACAAGCCCTTTCCCCTTCAGCCAATCACAGGCTTGAAACCACTGCGGCCTGTGATTGGGTGAATAGGGAAAGGTCCTGTAAGGTGAATAGTGAAGAGAGCAGGGACCAGAGCGCACGGAGGGGAACGACATCTTCAAGGACCGGGATTAGGTAAGCAAACGTTTTTTTTATTTTTTTTATTTTACTCCTTTTTTGCTTTTACACTTAGCTCAGTGCGCCTCCAGCTGTTGTGAAACTACTACTCCCAGCATGTAGTTGTAGTTTTGCAACAGCTGGAGGCCCCCTGGTAGGGAAACATTGACTTTTAGTATTTTTCTTTACCTGCTCTGGCCGGCCCCCGCCACGGGAGCCGACCAGAGCAGATAATCGCATGTTTTCCCGGGGGCCGCATCGCTATATCGCATTGCTTTTGCGATATATCGTGTAGCCCGCCCGGCAACTCTGCTATTCTACCCCGAGCGTGACTCGGGGTTACCGATCCTAGCAGGGAAAATTAATCCCGAGTCACGCTCGGGATTATCGCTCAGGAGGTTAAGGGCAAGGCCATTTTCCAGTTTTGACCTTTCGTTATTTCCTCCTCACCTTCTAAAAATCATACACTTTCAATTTTGCACCTACAGACCATTATGAGGGATTTTTTTGCGCCACCAATATCACTTTGTAATGACATCAATCATTTCACAACAAAATCTACAGCAAAACCAGAAAAGAAAATATTTGTGGGGCAAAATTGAAAACAAAATGCACATTTTGAACTTTTGGTGGCTTCCGATTCTATGCAGTGGACTTTTTGGTAAAAATGACAACTTTTTATTCTCTAGGTCCATACGGTTACAAGAATACCAAATTTATATGGCTTTTATTTATTTTACTCCCTAAAAAAAATTATACCGTAAACTACGTGCACCAAAATTTGTATTTTGAAAATTGGCATCTTCTGACCCCTATAACTTTTTTTATTTTCCGTATACGGGGATGTGTGGGAGCTCATTTTTTGCACCATCACCTGAAGTTTTATTGGTACCATTTTTGTTTTTATGGGACTTTTTGATCGCTTTTTATAAATTTTTTAAGATATACAAAGTGACCAAATATATGCAATTTTGGATTGCGTGGTTTAATTTAAGTTATATTTTTATAGTTCGGACATTTGCACACGTGGCGATACCACATATGTTTATTTTTATTATGTTTACATATTTTTTATATGGAATTTGGAAAAAGGGGGGCGATTCACACTTTAATATGGAAGGGGTTAATGGGGTTTTTTTTTCCAGTAGATTCATCATATAGATTAATGTGGTTCATTGATCTGTGTGTTCTGCGCTTGATTGATAAAGCCTGGTTTAGCCAGGCTTTATCAATCACAGAGTTGGGACAGCCGTAGGAGCAGAGGTAAGCCCTCCGGTTACCTCCACAGTGGATCGCACCCCTGCGATGGCACTGTGGAGGGGGCGATCCATCCCACTGGACCACCAGGGAGTGTTTAAATGTCCCTTTTGACTCCAATGTCAACTTTGACAGCAGCGATCGAAAGAGTTAATAGCCGACCCCCAGCTACAAGAATCAGCTGAGGGCCGGCCGGTAGGGCGTGGACTCGAGTCAGGAGACCATGCCATACACTGCTTGCTGGAAACCGGTTAACCAATTGTAAAGCTGCCCACATATCGCAAAAGGGCTTCACGTGTTTAATCCGGGCATACCTTTAGCATAACTTTCAGGCGGTTTATGGTATATCCATTAAAATAGTTTTGTTAGGTGTTCAGGACAGTCAGAAAGCCAGGACCTGGGTCTGCTATGCTTCCCGGCCCCAGTGGATGTCTCCGCTTAAGTCATGCCCATCATGAAATCATGCAGTTTCTAAACTTGCAACTAGGGCTAAAACTAAACTAAGACATTATGTTCTGTACAGATTATTTCCTAGTAATGCCTTTTTTTCCCCAGAACATACAGGGAGCACAGTAAAAGGTCACACGAGTAGATAGATAACACTGAATCCACCAATCACAGGATAGATTAAACCCTCCTCCTATAAAATATGCATCTCCTATGCTTCTTACCTTAATGAAGCCCCAGATTCCTCCAGCAGGCAGCTCATTTTGTGCTGCAGGCACTCTGGGGTCTTCAGACTCCTCTGGAAATGTAATGGAAGAGCCTGATGTACCAGGTGCAACAGAAGCAAACTGAGTTACGGGGTTTGGTAAAACTACAAACGGGGGAGGAAAAAAAAAAAAAAAAAACACAACATTAATATTTGGTTATTTTATTATATATTTAACATAAATGTGTGTTGATGCCAAAAATCTGTGAATGATGTTGTATGCATGATAATTGAAACATGGAACTGAGGCTATATTGTTCATATTTATTGACAAATAGCTGATTTTCAGTGATTTTACTAACAGAAAACACGTTTCCTTGTCCACACAGCAGCCAAGTCTACAATGCTGTCAATTAGGCTTTTCAGACCTACAATTGTGCCAGGAGTTACAGCCATGATATGGATGCAAAAATCTTTGCTCATCTGGAACTGTAGAGACAAAAATATTCCCATGCGTAACTGATCTACGCCAAGACAGATACCTCACAGACAGAAAAATTAGTGTACAAAGATCATAAGAGACAATATTGCAACCTAAAGTATGTGGGGTGCACCACACGGAAACTGAAAACAAGAATTAGGGAACACCTAAATGATGCTGTAAATATAAATGGTAACCGTAACAAATCAGGTGCATCATTACATTTTTTCAAAAAACACAATGCCAGTGTCAATAACTTTAGGATGTAGGCCATAGAAAAAGTTCAGTTGACAACACGGAGAGGTGATCTGCAGCGCAAACGGTTAAGTCGGGAGGCATACTGGCAGTTTGTGCTCCAGACCAGAGCCCCCCAAGGGTTAAACAAACGAAAGGAACTAATGTTTCATTACTAATGTTGCACTTGTGAATGGTCATCTATATATTTAATATTATTGATAATTGTTCTCTTGATACATATATACATATGTGTATAGACTACTGTGCGCACCTGCATGTCACTATCATGGCGATTTGAAGCACATATAGTTTCCAACTTTACGTGAATATTACCAGCAAGCACTTTTTGAACCTGTCTTGTTAAATCATTTTAAATTCACAAACAGTGACTCCTCCCTCTGGGTCACGTACTTAGAGGGCAAGGTGTGCACAGGTGGTATGGTGATCAAGAGCGCGCATGCGCTCAAAACGCATCTATTGGGAGTGTGTCACCGGCTAGGTGGTGTGATGCGAGTTAGTCTTGCAAATGTTATCGTTTGGAACAAAGAATTGATGTTTTAGGATTTGCTGGATTAAGTGCTTTCTCTTTTTACTGTCACGTATCAAGCTGAGCCAGGCTGAGGATCCGCGCAAAGCCCACGGGAGGTGAGCTGAAGATTATTTCTTTGTATTTTCACAATATTTTATTGACATGAATGCAAAAACAAAACACAAGACCGAAGGATAAGATCACATAAAAAATGGAAAGTGCTATAGTGGAATCTGACAGAGATGGGAATCTGCACATGATTAAATGGCATCAAGTACATGTATATTAAAAGGCATGCCATGAACCGTTACTACTCCCTTATAAGCAAAATTAATACCGTAGCAGTAGCATAAATAGAGTGCATCAAGATGGTCTATAGAACAACCTACACTGAACGTATGTAGCAGCAAAAATGGTAATGTGCATCAACATAATATGGAACCTGCACGGTGCTTAAGGGGAGAGAGAGGCACAAATGCTTAAGTAAACATATGACACAGTGATTACCAAGTGGTCACAACAATGTGCAGCGTGCATGCCTCCAACACCCAATGTTTTGCTCCAAGGCTTCTTCCGGGGCATCTTGGCATGCCTTTTAATATACATGTACTTTATGCCATTTAATCATGTGCAGAGCCCCATCTCTGTCAGATTCCACTATAGCACTTTCCATTGTTACATGATCTTATCCTTCAGTCTTGTGTATTGCTTTTGCATTCATATCAATAAAATATTGTCTCTTATGATCTTTGTACGGTCATCTGGAACTGTCCTTAAGTACTGAGATAGCCCTAGTAGAGTATACATATGAATACTTTTTAGAATGTAACTACAATCACCTGCATTCACCTGACTGTATCTATATAACCACATCACATTGTGTCCCTAAAATAGATCATGTGGGAGCTCATATCGTACAGGACATTTGTGATATATAAAGACATGGAACGCCAAAAACGTGTACCAAACAGTGCACACAAAAACATGAAATCATTATAAATCCATATACTTTATTAAATTCACAAAGTTTAAAACATACATAGAAAAGTGCAGAATGCATAAAAAAGGCACTGAATCACTATGGAAAGGCAGGTATAAGTCTATGTGAGATGTAATATAGCAGAGTAATCACATAAATAGATGGCAATAGGGGTTATAAATACAAGGGAACCTCAGTATAAGACTATGACGAACATAAGTCAATTGAAAGAAAACAAAGCCCAATGCCCAACCAGATGATCAAGAATGCCAGACCATACCTACCAACCCCAACGATCGTTTTGCTTCTAAAGTGCTTCCTCAGGGGGTGTGGCTATCCTATAAAACAGCCTACCGTTGGGGTTGGTAGGTATGGTCTGGCTTTCTTGATCATCTGGTTGGGCATTGGGCTTTGTTTTCTTTCAATTGACTTATGTTCGTCATAGTCTTATACTGAGGTTCCCTTGTATTTATAACCCCTATTTCCATCTATTTATGTGATTACTCTGCTATATTACATCTCACATAGACTTATACCTGCCTTTTTTATGCATTCTGCACTTTTCTATGTATGTTTTAAACTTTGTGAATTTAATAAAGTATATGGATTTATAATGATTTCATGTTTTTGTGTGCACTGTTTGGTACACGTTTTCGGCGTTCCTATTTAGCAAGTGCACTCCCACCTACTTTTTATAGTAGGTTGGTTCTTCTCCTTTTTGGTGTTAATATATAAAGACAAATAAAAGCATATTTCTGGTGGGCATGCAGAGATTTTGAGATGATGCTACCATCCCTTCTCATATGTTATCATGCCCACAGTGTGATGAAAGTAATTTATTGCTGTTGCCATGTATTGTTTAGTGGTGCTGTCAGCACCTGGTCCACGTACATTAGGGAATAAAGTTATTATCACACAGGTTACTGGAAGGCACCAATGCAATGTTATGTAAGAAAAATAAAGTAAACAAGAATGTAAACTATTTCCAGCTACAACTTCTGACAGCTCTCAGTCCCCACTGCTTGCTGGTTCCTCTAATGTGTTGTCTCCACAAAAACTACCTGTTCATCCAATTACTGGATACAGCAGTGACCCTTCTCAACCAGTACCTGGCTAAGCAGGCAGTGCTTGTGGAGATGACAGGTGACTGGAACAAGGGCTGAATGGTGGGGACTGGGAGCTGTCGGAATGGCAGCTGTGTGGCAGGTGAGTATGGCTTCTTTTTGGGTCACTCAGACCCACTTTTAAAATCTTTTTTGATCATTGTTACCTCACATATTATGTATCCTTACATAAAGTTTTTTTTTTAAACCATAATCACATAAAGTGTCCATGATCACAAGAAATGAGAGGCACCATCCGAGCAAAATTTCGAGTGTCATAGTAAAGGGTCTTAATACTTATGTCCATGTAAAGTTTTTTCATTTTTAATTAATTTGAGAGTCAAAATTTGTGTTTTCACATTGTCATTATGGGGTACTGAGTGTGGCATGATGAGGGTACGTTTTTGTATTTTAGCACAAGGCAGCAACATGAAATGTTCGAAGGCTTTGTACTTGCCCTGCTGTAAATCCACAAACAGGACGAGCCATAGAGAAGACTGCTAAGTTTAATGATCTAAAGCAGAGGACTCATCAGCTAGTAGCGCACAATCGGGCTTAGAGCAGAGAAATGCTAGTAAAAAGAAAATAAATGACAGATTAAGACCTAATCCTAATCTGCATATTTTAAGCGGTGGGGGGAGGGGTTAAAGATGTAAAGGTGCCTTGGTAAGTTTCTCTCCCACTATATCAGTGTTTCCCAACCAGGGTGCCTCCAAGTGTTGCAAAACTACAACTCCCAGAATGCCTGGACAGCCAAGGGTTGTCCAAGTTTTCTGGGAGTTGTAGTTTTGCAACATCTGGAGGCACCCTGGTTGGGAAACACTGGACAATATGGATGAAAGAGCAGCATCAGGAATCATTTCTGAAGTGTTATATCACTACACATCAATATACAACTAACACACCGTATGAAACTCAAATTAATCTATGGTTAGATATAAACAGGGATGACATAATGGCAGCACTTTCCTGTTAGTGCTGTAAACAAATAACCAGCTCTCCGTAACCTGTGAGTATTATCAATATGTGACCTTTTACATCAGTCCTATTCAAACTAGAAAAGACTATACACATGTAACACTGCCATACAACCACCAGGCACATGTAACTCACCAATGTATCAATCACTGTTATACAGTACACTTCAGCTTGGAGCCGGGATATACATTACATTAAAGAACAATTCCTTAATATAATGTTCATATCTGAAACATCTGCTAACAACATGACATTTATGGCAGTCAGCAAGATACAGCCTGCCATAAAGAGCAGACGGTATTCCGCTGGCACATTTTAGCTGGGAATATAAAACTACAATAAAAGTCATTCCTGTATCACTCCAAGTTTTAGGCTTCTGATATACAGTTCATACATACATTCGTAATAAAACAGAGCACTTGGCCTAAAAAAATAATATACATATATATTTTGGAGAGTTCCCTAACAATGTTCACATAAGCAGCAAACAAGAGCGTCACATAATGTGTTTTGTCTAGACATACACAACAGAAAGCTGTTTTCTAAGGGGTACTCCAGTGGAAAACTTTTTTTTTTTTTTTTTTAAATCAACTGGTGCCAGAAAGTAAAGTACTGCTTTAAACAGATTTGTAAAATTACTTACATTAACCTGTTGGGGACGGAGGGCGTACAGGTGCTCACTCCCTTCCTATAACGCGGGCCCACGCGTCATAGCGGGTCAATAGCGGGCCTCTAACAACAGCCAGGACCCGTGGCTACTAGAGCACGGCACCGCGATCAGTGCCACGCGCTATTAGCCACGGGTCCCGGCCGTTGTTATTAACCATTTAGACGCGGCGTTCAAAGTTGATCGCCGCGTCTAAAATGAAATTAAACTGCTCCTGGCTAGCTCAGTGGGCTGTTCGGGACAGCTGTAGGACATCAGGAGGGTCCCTTACCTGCCTCCTCGCTGTCCGATCACCGAATGACTGCTCAGTGCCTGAGATCCAGGCATGAGCAGTCAAGCAGCAGAATCATTGATCAATGGTTTCCTATGAGAAACCACTGATAAATGTAAAAGATCAGTGTGTGCAGTGTCATAGTCCCCTATGGGAGCTATAACATTGCAAAAAAAGTGACTAAACCCCTTCCCTAATAAAAGTTTGAATCACCCCCCTTTTCCCATTTAAAAAAACAAAGTGTAAATAAAAAATAAAAACATGTGATAGTGCCGGGTGCGGAAATGTCCGAATTATAAAAATATATCGTTAACTAAACCGCTCGGTCAATGTCGTACGCGCAAAAAAATAGAAAAGTCCAAAATAGCATATTTTTGGTCACTTTTTATATTCTGAAAAAATTTATAAAAAGCGATCAAATAGTCCGATGAATACAAAAATGGTACCGATAAAAACTTCTGATAACGGCGCAAAATAAATTAGCCCTCATACCGCTCTGTACGCGGAAAAATAAAAAAGTTATAGGGGTCAGAAGATGACAATTTTAAACGCATACATTTTCCTGCATGTAGTTATGATTTTTTCCAGAAGTATGACAAAATCAAACCTATATAAGTAGGGTATCATTTTAACCGTATGGACCTACAGAATAAAGATAAGGTGTCATTTTTACCAAAAAATGCACTGCGTAGAAACGGAAGCCCCCAAAATTTACAAAATGGCGTTTTCTCTTCAATTTTGTCACACAATTATTTTTTTTCCCCATTTCGCCGTGCATTTTTGGGTAAAATGACTGATGTCATTACAAAGTAGAATGGGTGGCACAAAAAAATAAGCCATAATATGGATTTTTAGGTGCAATATTGAAAGAGTTATGATTTTTGAGGAAAAAACGAAAGTGCGAAAACGGAAAAACCCTCCGTCCCCAAGGGGTTAAAAAATCTTAATCCTTCCAGTACTTATTAGCTGCTGAATACTACAGAGGAAATGGTTTTCTTTTTGGAAAACAGAGCTCTCTGCTGACATCACGAGCACAGTGCTCTCTGCTGACATCGCTGTCCATTTTAGGAACTGTCCAGAGCAGCATATGTTTGCTATGGGGATTTTCTCCTACTCTGGACAGTTCTTAAAAAGGACAGAGATGTCAGCAGAGAGCACTGTGCTTGTGATGTCAGCAGAGAGCTCTGTGTTCCAAAAAGAAAATAATTTCCTCTGTAGAATTCAGTAGCTAATAAGTAGTAGAAGGATTAAGATTTTTTTTTTAATAGAAGTAATTTACAAATCTGTTTAACTTTCTGGCGCCAGTTGATTTAAAAAAAAAAGTTTTCCACTGGAGTACCCCTTTAATCCTTCGAGTACTACTTAGCTGCTGTATGATCCACAGGAAGTTATTTTCTTTTTGAATTCCCTTTCTGTCTGACCACACTGCTATCTGCTGAAGCCCCAATGTCAGGAACTGTCCAGAGCAGGATAGGTTTGCTATGGGGAATTGTTCTTGCTCTGGATAGTTCCTGACATGGACAGAGGCGTCAACAGATAGCACTGTGGTCGGACAGAAAGGAAATTCTAAAAGAACTTCCTGTGGAACATACAGCAGCTGATAAGTACTGCAAGGATTAAGATTTTTAAATAGAAGTAATTTACAAATCTGTTTAACTTTCTGGCACCAAGATGATAAAAAAAATGTTTTGCAGTGGAGTACCTCTTTAAATAAAAGAAACTTAAAATAAAATAATGGAATATAAAACATTAAAGAGAGACAACCTGTGACAGGGGGTGCAGAATATGAAGGCATCAATGGTGTCTGTGGTGCTCGCCCCGCGTGACCCTTTGTAATATCATAGGTGGAAGCCATAGAAAATCCTGTAACCGGAGGACCCATAGGTGGTGCTGATAAAACAGGTGCAGGAGTAGAGCTGAGTGGAGGAGGAGGAAAAGATGTAGGAGAAGAGAGGGATGGCAATGGACTGCTGAAACCTGCAGAGGCTGATGTATGGAGAGGAGGCAGCAAACCTCCTGAGGCCACAGGTGGAGGTGTATACGGCAAGGGAGCTGAAGGTCTCATGGGAAGAACTGATGGAAGAGGGGATGAGAAAGTAGGAGGAGGAGGAAGACCCTGGGGAGATGAGATGGTCGGAAGAGCCAGTGGACTTGATAAAACTGTAAAGTGAAAACAGAAGAGTACATCAGTGGTTTACATAGCCATTGTTCTTTCATCATAATACAGTACACCGAAGAGTAATGACAGAGAACACAGTATAACAGTAAATCGACAGTCTTCAGCAGATCCAGTCTTATGGCCTGCACTGAGTTGAAGTGCTGGTTGTAATGTAGGGGATAAATTTCAGATCGTAGGGGGGGTCTGACCGGAGCACTGCCTTCGGCAATCTCTGGCTCTGCCATGGAGTTGTATTGAGGGGGCGTGTCAGCTGTCACTTCGTGCGGTGGTAAACATGCCCCCTTCCTGCGGGCTGCCAGGCCCCGTACAGGAGATAGGATAGGGGATACGTTTGTTTTTTTTAGGACTGGACTACTCCTTTAAGCCTTTTGCAAACGGCTGTAAATGTATCCCATTGATGTCAATTGGATTTTTTTTTTTTTTTTTTTTTTTTACAGTCCTTTGTAAGCCGTTTTCACCCGTTTGGTTCCTAATCCGTTATTTTTGACGGCAAAAAGACGTCGTATGCAGTATTTTTTTCCCAGTCAAAAGTAACGGAATAGAAGCGGATATTATAAATTTAACATTGATGTCTATGGTAAACAGATGAGCTTTTAATGTCATTCGTTTGCACCCGGTTTTTAAAGGTGTATTCCAGGCTAAAACTTTTTTTATATATATCAACTGGCTCCGGAAAGTTAAACAGATTTGTAAATTACTTCTATTATAAAATCTTAATCCTTCCAATAGTTATTAGCTTCTGAAGTTGAGTTGTTGTTTTCTGTCTAACTGCTCTCTGATGACTCACATCCCGGGAGCTGTGCAGTATCTATGGGGATATTCTCCCATCATGCACAGCTCCCGGGACGTGACATCATCATTGAGCAGTTAGACTGAAAACTTCAGAAGCTAATAATTAATTATTGGAAGGATTAAGATTTTTTAATAGAAGTAATTTACAAATCAGTTTAACTTTCCGGAGCCAGTTGATAGATATAAAAAAAGGTTTTGCCTGGAATACCCCTTTAATATCCATTTTCGAACAGTTATTTCTGAGCATGCTCAGAAGAGGTGACATCAGCAGACTCCTGCAGTGCTGAGCGATGACTACTACTCCCATCATGGAACAGACTCCTTTCCATGATGTGAGTAACAGTTTCCCCGGCTGCGGGAGTCTGGGGGTGGCTGGGGAGATTACTGTAGTGGTAGTACTACTACCTCCAGAAAATTCGTATACTTAGAACTGTCCTCTACTGACCCCTGTTACAGTTATTTTTCCATAAATGGGGCTCTATGAAAGCTCATTTTTCACCATGATCTGTACTTTTTATCTGCACCATTTTTGTTTTGATGGGACTTTTTGTTCAGAAATTCTGAACAATTTTTTTTTCTTATTTACGCAATAAAGCATTCAGACATTTACACATGTAGCTATACCACACATTTATCTTTGTTTACATTATTTTATCTAAAAAAAAAATATATAAATAAATGGGAAGGGTGTTTCAAACATATTTAGGGAAGAGGATTATTCACATATATTAACATTTTTTTCCAAATGTTTTTATTTTTTATTTTTATGGCACTTAAGTGCCATAGCACAGCATTGATCAGTGTTAACGGCGCTTCATTTGTACAGGCTGCTGAGGTTTCCTGCACAGTTGAAGCACCGATCAGACAGCATGGAGTGATCAGGACCCAACGACTTCACTATAGTGGTCCTAATCAGCACCCTGAGCTAATCGGCAATGCAATTTTGGCACTTTTAGACACTGCAACCAAAGTTGATCACAGCATCTAAAGGGTTAATGCTGGACATCACCCTGATTGGTGCTAATGATAGCAGCCGGGATCAACCAGGTAGGAGGTGCACTCAGCTCCAGAGTATGCTTCATAGACAGTGAATGGGCGCAGGTGGTACATGTAGGGTTCAAAAGAAATAATGATTCCATAATTTTATTGGTAGCTTTATTTGAACATGTAAAAACAGAAATACAAAAAATCCAGGTTGTCCCCATGTGTGTGGTATTACAACTTGGAGACAGACAGGGAGTGGTTTTTGAAAGAAATTAGCTCATTTTTTTCTATTACTTGATAATCCCTTTAAACAGGGTTGTCCGATTCTACAAACTCCTTTCTGTTAAACTACATTAATGAAAGACTTAGTTTGTAAATAATTAACTTACAGTTCATGAATGATTCTTGTCTTAATATCTCCCCTATTTCCTCTAAAATCATGTAAACTGCACCCAGCATGCACAGGTGCAATGAACATATACATAACAAGGAATGGGGATTTGCTCCTGCTCCAGATAGTTCCTGACATGTCCAAAGGTATCAGCAGAGAGCACTGTGGTCAGACAGAAAGGACATTAAAAAAAGTAGTATACAGCAGCTAATAAGTACTGGAAGAATTAAGATTTTTTAATAGAAGTAATTTACAAATCTGTTCAACTTTCTGGCAACAGTTGATTTAAAATAAATAGTTTTCCACCAGAGTACCCTTTTAAAGGGGTTCTCCGGTGCTTACACATCTTTTCCCCTATCCAAAGGATAGGGGATAAGATGCCTGATTGCGGGAGTCCCGCCGCTGGGGACCCCCGTGATCATGCACGCGGCACCCCGTTTGTAATCAGTCCCTGGAGCGTGTTCACTCCGGGACTGATTACAGGCAACCTCCGGGCCAGAGGCGTGTGACGTCACGCCTCCGCCCCCGTGTGATGTCACGCTCCGCCCCTCAATGCAAGCCTACAGGAGGGGGCGTGACAGCTCCAGGGACTGATTACAAACGGGGTGCCGCGTGCATGATCCCGGGGGTCCCCAGCGGCGGGACTCCCGCAATCAGGCATCTTATCCCCTATCCTTTGGATAGGGGAAAAGATGTGTAAGTACCGGAGAACCCCTTTAAGCAAAAGTATGTAAGCACAACAGTACTTCCATATCTGTTGATCTCAGGCACTGATCCATCCTGTCCCACTGATCACTTTCTAGATTTTCTAGTACTGATTTCGTAGATATTCGAGTAGTAGCATAGACAGGGTTTCTTTTATTGAAAGCAGAAGGTGTGCCAGATTTTATATAAGACTTTTATCAGAACTGTAACTATTTATACAGGGCATGCAAAAGGAGCTTTGTAGAACCAGACAACCCCTTTAAGACAGCAAACTACTTAAGAGACTTGTGGATCTGATGTATGCAGCTAACAAGGCATCATCTAGACCAGGATGTTTTCCATTAAAGGGGTACTCTGGTGGAAAACATTTTTGTTAATATCAACTGGAGTCCAGAAAGGTAAACAGATTTGTAAATTACTTCTATTAAAAAAAATCTTAATCCTTCCAGTATTTATCAGCTGCTGTATGCTACAGAGGAAGCTGAGTTGCTCTTTTTTGTAGAGTAGAAGCAAATCCCCATAGCAAAACTATCCTGCTCTGGACAGTTCCTGACACAGACAGAGGTGTCAGCAGAGAGCACTGTTGTCAGACTGGAAAGAACAACTTAAAGGGGTACTCCGGTGCATTTTTTTTTTTTTTTTTTTTTATCAACTGGTTTAACAGATTTGCAAATTGCTTCTATTAAAAAAATCTTAATCATTCCAGTACTTATTAGCTGCTGACTACTACAGAGGGAATTCTTTTCTTTTTGGAACACAGAGCTCTCTGCTGACATTATGAGCACAGTGCTCTCTGCTGACATCTCTGTCCATTTTAAGAACTGTCCAGAGTAGGAGAAAATCCCCAGAGCAAACATATTCTGCTCTGGACAGTTCCTAAATTGGATGTCAGCAGAGAGCACTGTGTTCCCCAAAAAATTTTTTATAGAAGTAATTTACAAATCTGTTTTACTTTCTGGCATCTGTTGATTTAAAAAAAAAAAATTATAAATATAAGTACAGTATGTTTAAAATTGCCCTATATTGACCACCTATAACTTTCTCATTTTTCCATATACAGAGCTGTATGAGAGCTTTTTTTTGCACCGTGATCTGGGTTTTCTTTGTACCACTTTTGGGTATATGTGACAATTTGATCGCATTTTATTGTTTTTGGGGGGAATTTGATGTAACCAAAAAACAGCAATTATTTTTATTTATTTTTTTTTTATTTTTTTTACATTTACGCTGTTCACCATACGAGCTCAATTACATATTTACATTATATTTTAATAGTTCGGACATTTACGCATGCGGTCATACCATATATGTTTGTTAATTATTTTATACTTTTTGGAGGTAAAATGGGAAAAAGGGGCGATTTACATTTTTATTGGGGGAGGAGGGATTTTCGACTTTTTTTAATACACTTTATGTCCCTATAGGGGACTATTTATAGCAATCATCAGATTGCTAATACTGTTCAGTGCTATGCATAGGAATAGCACTGATCAGTATTATCTTTATTATTACCATTGATGTCCACCATTACTGGCTGCTGATAGCATTTGGGACCTGTCATGCATGTTGCTACCACCGTTACAGTGCTCACATCACGTATAGGACGTAAAAGTACCACGTCCTGTGTCCTTATGGGGGTAAGGGTGAATTCACATGTAATGTATCCTGCGCATATTAGATGCTGTGTTCAATTCGTTTACATTGAAATTTGCAGCATCAAATATGCGCAAGATACTGTATGTGTGAATAGACCCTAAGGTGGTATTCCAAGTTACAACACTTATCTCCTACCCACAGTTTGCAATGGGGTCCAACTGCTGGGACCGCAATCTCCAGAATGGAGCACCTGAGTCTTGGAGTGGGGAGTTGTGCATGTGGCCACCACTCCAATCATTGTCTATGCAGCTATGGAAAATAGCACAGAGCTTCATTCAAAACAAAGATACAGGGCCCCTTTCTGGAGATGGGGGAAAGGGGTCCCAGCAGTCAGATCCCATGCGAACTGACACTTATCACCTTACCTGTGGATAAGGGATAAGTGTTGTAACTAAATGCCTACATGTTTCAGAAAGATTGCAACAAATCACAGCTCATTTTGATAAGTGAAAGCTGAACTGTGTTTTTTGTCTCAAGACATATAACCAATTAGGCACATTTTTGTCTCAGTGAGAAGTCTGGGCCAGTGTACAGCAAACAGTCTTAGGCTGCATTCACACCACGTTTTGTACATATGGGTGCCGGATCCGGCAGGGGGAGGGGCAAACCGGGCGCTTCTGTAACCCCAAGCGGATCAGCCCGTGACGTCATTTACTTTAATGAGCCGACCAGAGTCACACGGTGTCTCCGGTCGGCTCAGTTTTGACCCGTATGCGGTTTTGTTACCGGACCTAAAACCGTAGTATACTAGGTTTTAGGTCCGGTCCAAAACCGCATACGGGTCAAAACTGAGCCGACCGGAGTCACCGTTTGACTCCGGTCGGCTCATTAAAGTAAATGAAGTCACGGGCTGATCTGGCTGGGGTACGGGAGCGCGCGGTTTGCCCCTCCCCCCGCCGGATCCGGCACCCGTATGTACAAAACGTGGTGTGAATGTAGCCTTATGCCATGACACACTGTTTCTACCTGGAGGAAGTGGGGCAGCAATAGCTGGAGCAGCTGCAGTTGATATCCCCAAGGTGCTGGGAGGAGGAGTGCCAGGGGGGGTTGTCTCAATGCCGCTCTCTTCCATCATTTTCTGTGATTGGGGAACTGTAAGAAAAAAACTGATCAGAACAGACATACTGTAAATCTTATATATACACACACTGTGTATTTATTGCATAAAACTCATACATTGCACAAAGATATTCAAATATTGGAGCCCAATAAACAAGATTACTGTACAAGTCTCAATAAGAGCTGGAATCCCCTGTTATACTGCAATGTGAATGCTTGTCCTACAATAATCACTGGACTGGGTGTCTATTCAAGCGATGAGCTACCTGCAGTTTTCATGGGGAACACAGTGGTTCATAACAGTTCCTAGGGGCACTGGACAGGTTCCAGTTTAGCAGAAGAGGAGTTCCAATAGGAGACCCCACAACAAAGCTCAATCCAATAAGACAATACTCCATATCCTCTCCCCATGCCTGACTCACAGGTGATGTCTCCTCTATCCAAAGGACAGGGGATAAGATGTCTGATCGACCACCCTCGATCTCAGTGCAGCACCCGGCATTCTTATCAGTATGTTTAGAATGCTGGGTTCCTGGGGCAGGAGACGTGACGTCACGCCTCACACCCTCCAATTATGTCTATGGGAGGGGGCGTGACGGCTAGGGCATAAGATGTCTAGGGGCAGAGTACCCCTTTAAGATTTCTCACGACCAACACTTGTCTCAACAGAACATGCCAAACATCTTAGGCTACTCTGTCCTGCACAATGCCCAACTCTTCACGGACTCCCTGTGTGCATTGTCCCACACGGTAATAGTGCCCCCTCTGTGGCACCATCGAGCAGTAATGCGCCTCATTCAGTAGTAGGTCCCCACACTGCCCCCATATAGTATTAGGCCCCCACATCAACCAATCACAGCTCAGCTTTCATTTCTTACTCTCTAAAAGCTGAGCACCAATTGGTTGCTATTGACAACAGAGTTTTTCTTACAAAAAGATACATCATGCCAAAATACTGAACAAACCCTCACAGCAGAGTTTCCTCAACCTGTGTGTCTACAGCTGTCAGGGCACCATGGGAGTTGTAGTTTTGCAAGCAGCTTTAGAGCCACAGGTTGGGGAGCAGGGATACTGTTGTCTGACACCACAGCACAGTCCATGACTACATTTCCCAGCATTCCTCGCACTGCACGGTCCTGGCTGCCACGTCCTCCCCCAGTCTACTGCCCGTATAGTGTAGATAAGACACTGTGCAGACAATGCGGCTGCTAATGTATAGTGTAGATACAATACTGTGCACACAATGCGGCGGATGGTGAATGTGTAGCCGGGGGGAGATTCCTGCAGCAGCCGCCGCCTCCTGCCCCACATCCTCCTCACCTTGCACCGGCAGCTCAGCTGTGTGGAGCCCTGTATAGCGGGACGTAGCCGGTTACCGCTCAGCACCTTCCCCAGGCCGACATGTAATATGTCCGCCGCTCTGCTGCTGACGGTAGTGCTGCCACGTAACCCGGACTAGGAGGAGAGAAGCTGGACCAAGGCCGGGGGGCGGGACCACAGCGCGGGATCCCGGGAGCCGGGGGTGACGGGGACGCGGCGGTGCAGGCGTGGGCCTAGGGAGGGCAGGGCGCCGTGTGTAGCGAAGGAGGGGGGCAGGGCCTAGGCACTAATTACAACTAATGTACGAGCCTTCACCAACCTGTGGATTACAACTCCCAATATACACTGACAGCCTTGAGCATGCTGGGAGCTGTAGTTTTGTATCAGCTACAGGTTGCTGTGCTCTATAAGGAATATTTATTTACCCAATGAAGTTTTCCAAACAGTGTGCAAAACTACAACTCCCAGCATGCCCGGACAGCATTTGGCGGCATGCTGGAAGTTTTAGTTTTGAACCAGCTAGAGACATACTGTTTGGAAAGCATTTGTGTGAATTGTTCCTCTGCTGACCCATTCATGCTGTGGAATTTAAGTGGCGCAAAATTTGCACAACTAAAGAATGACCATGTTCTTTATTTCAGCAGAATTATGCGCCAACTGCATTGCTGTCAAGGTGGCGATGGCAGGGTTGACGGAATCTCCTACCCAGAATAACTTTAGGCAGAAATTCTGCAGTGTAAACATACTCTAAGGGCCCTTGTACACTACAGATATTGCAGCAGAATACCATTGATCTCAAAGGGATTCTGCTGCCCACTGCACACTATAATAATAATAATAATGCTTTATATATATATATATATATATATATATATATCAGTGTGTCCTTGGAGTGTGGGAGGAAAACAGAGTAGCCGGAGGAAACCCATACAGGTACACGGTGAACATACGGAAGATCTGCAATGGAACTTCCGAGGCAGATCCAGATCCCGCTGAAAGAATGAGAGTCCCTTCACACTATGGAATATCCGCCTAAAGAAATTCTCCTCAGACATGCGTCACCCCCATTGACAGCAATACATTTCTGAATGACCCCTTTCGAATTTTTTTTAGAGTTCACCATGACCACCTCCTCCGGGAGAGAATTCCACAGTCTCACTGCTCTTACAGTAAAGATCCCCCATCTGTGCTGGTGTAGGAACCTTCTTTCCTCTAAACGTTGAAGATGCCCCCTTGTTATAGATACAGTCCTGGGTATAAATAGATCATGGCAGAGATCTCTGTACTGTCTCCTGATATATTTATACATAGTAATTAGGTCTCCCCTAAGCCTTCTTTTTTCTAAACTAAATAACCCCAATTCTGATAATCTTTCTGGGTACTGTAGTCCTCCCATTCCCCGTATTACCCTGGTTGCCCGTCTTTGAACCCTCTCCAGCTCCACTATATCTTTCTTGTACACTGGTGCCCAGTACTGTACACAGTATTCTATGTGTGGTCTGACTAGTGATTTCTACAGCGGTAGAATTATTTCCTTGTCGTGGGCATCTATGCCCTTATTGATGCACCCCATGATTATATTTGCCTTGGCAGCAGCTGCCTGACACTGGTCACTACATCTAAATTTACTATTAACTAAGACTCCCAAGTCCTTTTCCACGTCAGTCGTCCCAAGTGTTATCACATTTAATGCATAATCCCAGCCTGGATTTTTCTTCTCCATGTGCATTACCTTACATTTATCAGTGTTGAACCTCATCTGCCACTTCCCAGCCCAAACCTCCAACCTATCCAGATCCATTTGTAACAGTGCACTGTCCTCTATTGTGTTTACCACTTTACAGAGTTTAGTATCATCTGCAAAGATTGTTACTTTACTATTCAACCCCTCTACAAGGTCATTAATAAATATATTAAATAGAACAGGACCCAAGACAGACCCCTGTGGTAACCCACTAGTAACAGTCACCCAATCAGAATAAGTACCATTAATAACCACCCACTGTTTCCTATCACTGAGCCAGTTACTTACCTACTTACACATATTCTCCCCAGACCAATCCTTCTCATTTTATGCACCAACCTTTTATGTGGAACAGTATCAAATGCTTTGGAAAAATCCACATATATGACATCCAGCGATTGCCCCTGGTCCAGTCTGAAGCTCACCTCCTCATAAAAGCTGATCAGGTTAGTTTGACAGGACCGATCCCTCATAAAGCCATGCTGATATGGCGTCATGGTATACTAACAGGCCTATAACTCCTGGGTCACCTTTTGACCCTTTTTTAAATATTGGCACCACATTTGCTATGCACCAGTCCTGGGGAAGAGACCCTGCCACTATAGAGTCCTTGAATATTAAAAATATTCCTTTAGAACACGGGGGGTGAATGCCATCTGGAACTGGTGATTTGTCTATTTTGATTTTTTGTAGGTGGCACTGTACTTCTTCCTGGGTTAGACAGGTGACCTGTACTGGGGAGTTTACCTTATCTCGCTGTTTTTTACCTTGCATTTCATTTTCCTCTATCAACACAGTGGAACAGAATGTGTTTAACCCCTTAACGACGGAGGACGTAAATGTACGTCCTGGTGAGGTGGTACTTAACGCACCAGGACGTACATTTACGTCCTAAGCATAACCGCGAGCATCGGAGCGATGCTCAGATCATGTGCGCCAGGTCCCGGCTGCTGATCGCAGCCAGGGACCCGCCCGTAATGGCAGACATCCGTGATCCCGCGGATGTCCGCCATTAACCCCTTAGATGCCGTGATCAATACAGATCACGGCATCTGCAGCATCTCGGACACTAAAATGGATGATCGGATCGCCCGCAGGGCTGCCGCGGCAAGCCGATCATCCAGCACGGCAGACAGAGGTCCCCTCACCTGCCTCCGCTGCCTTCCCGGCGCCTTCTGCACTGATCTGCCTTCCCGCAGACCAGAGCAGAAGATGACGATAATGCTGATCAGTGCTGTGTCCTATACATAGCACTGAACAGGATTAGCAATCAAGTGATTGCTATAAATAGTCCCCTATGGGGACTATTGAAGTGTAAAAATAAAAGTTTAAAAAGTTTTTTTTAAAAAGTGAAAAACCCCCTCCCCCAATAAAAACGTAAATTGTCCCATTTTCCCTATTACACCCCCAAAAAGTGTTAAAAAAATATTTTATATACATATTTGGTATCGCCGCGTGCATAAATATCTCAACTATTAAAATAAAATGTGAATGATACCGTACGGTGAACGGTGTGAACGTAAAAATAAAAAAAAGTCCAAAATAGATGCTTTTTTATAACATTTTATTCCCCAAAAAATTAATAAAAATTGAATAAAAGTTCTATATAAGCAAATATGATATCAATAAAAAGTACAGATCATGGCGCAAAAAATGAGCCTTCATACCGCAGCTTATACGGAAAAATGAAAAAGTTATAGTTCTGCAAAATAGGGGGATTTTAAACGTACTAATTTGGTGCAACAGTAAGAGAAAAGTATGTTATCATGGGTATCATTTTAATCGTATTGACCCAAAGAATAAAGAACACATGTCATTTTTACCGTAAATTGTACGGCGTGAAAATGAAACCTTCCAAAATTAGCAAAATTGCGGTTTTCTTTTTCATTTCACTCAAATGGTATTTTTTTGGTTGCGCCATACATTTTATGGTAAAGTGAGTGATGGCATTACCACGGACAACTGGTCGCGCAAAAACAAGCCCTCATACTAGTCTGTGGATGAAAATATAATAGAGTTATGATTTTTTGAAGGGGAGGAGGAAAAAATGAAAACGTAAAAATATAATTGTCTTAGTCCTTAAGGTCCAAATGGGCTGAGTCCTTAAGGGGTTAATATGGTGCGTGTGGCTTAAAGGAAGTGCCAGTTAGGCACGAAACCGTGCAGTCCAACCAGCACCCCCTTCCAGCTTCCCTGCCCTCCCCTGCGATGATGTGTGTGAGGCTTCACCGTCTGGAATAAAGAGAAGCCATTTTTCTGCAGTTTTGGTGAGTTGCTGAGTATTTTTCTTCTCTTGTGATTTCAAGAATTTGTTTAATATATTTGCTTTTTCCTGATCCCCGTCTATAATTTCTTTCTCATCATTTTTTAAAAGGCCAACTCTTTCATTTTGAACCTTTTTCTATTTATATAGTTAAAGAACATTTTGGGGTTAGTTTTACTCTCTTTGGCAATGAGTCATTCTGCAGAATCCTCAGCTGAAAAATTTCCAGCTGGAGATTCTGAGTGCGGCCAGCGCCAACTGAATTAGTCGATGCTAGGACTGCATGGATATTGCTGTCCCGATAGATGGCGATATCTGCAGTGTGGATTCCGCCAGAACATTGAGCAGGTTCAATGTTCTGGCGGAATTATGGATCGAAATTTCCTGTCGGAAATAAAGACCAAAAAATTCTGCAGTGCGAATAGGTTAACAGAAAACCCATTAACTTGCATGTTAACCTTTATTGAGTGGAATTTCCGACCAAAATTCCTGAGTGGAATCCCAGTTGGAACTTGGCTTTAATATGCCATCGCCGTCTATTGGCATGGCAATATCTGTGTGGTCCTAGTATCGACTAATTCAGTCAGCGCTGATTCACAGCCACAGATTCTATAGTGTGAGCCTCTTTTCTCAGAATCCTTTCGGAAATGCATTGTTGTCAATGGGGATGACGCATGTCTGAGTGGAATTTCTTCAGGTGGATATTCAGTAGTGTGAACGGATTCTTACTCTTTCAGCAGGATCTGGATCTTCCTCAGAAGTTCCACTGCAGAACTTCTGTATGTTCTCCGGAATTCGAATTTACGATATGGAAATTTCGCCATGTGCAGGATGCAGTAAAATCCTATTAAAAAATGATTTGAGACTGCTGCTCGGAAATGCCATAGTATGAATGTATCATTCTTTTATTAGTCAATGGACTTTTGGCACAAATTTTCACAAAAAAATTCTGTGCAAAATAAGCGCCTTCTGATTCTGCAAGGCAATAAATTGCTGGCTTTTTCGTAGCATTTGAAAAGATCAAACACGTATAGAGCTACACACCCCGGGGATTAACAGTAATAGTTTATCCAAAAAGTGACACACATCATCATTGGCATCATTGGCAGCTCAGTCGGGCTGATTGGGACCATAGTTGTGAAATCGCGATGTCCCGATTAGCTAGAATGCGAGCGGAGGGTGCCTTACCTGCCTCCGTCGCATCCGTACGGCTATTGATTGCTCCAAGCCTGAAATCCAGCCTTGAGCAATCAACCGCCGATAACACTGATCATTGCCGGGTTAATGCACGGCAATGATCTGTGTAGCAGATCAGTGTGTGCAGTGCTATAGCCACTAAAGGGGGCTATAACACTGCAAAAAAAAAAGTTATAGTGGTCAGAAGATGACAATTTTAAACGAATAAATTTTCCTGCATGTAGTTATGATTTTTTTCAGAAGGGTATCATTTTAACTATATGGACATACAAAATGAAGATAAGGTGTCATTTTTACCGAAAAACGCACTGCGTAGAAACGGAAGCCCCCAAAAGTTACAAAATGGCATTTTTTCGTCAATTTTGTCACACAATGAATTTTTTATCCGTTTTGCCGTGGATATTTTGGTAAAATGACTAATGTCACTGGAAAGTAGAATTGGTGGTGCAAAAAATAAGCCATAATATGGAATTGTAGGTGCAAAATTGAAAGTGTTATGATTTTTAGAAGGTGATGAGGAAAAATGAAAATGCAAAAACGGAAAAACCCTGAGTCCTTAAGAGGTTAAGCTAATTATAATAATAATACAGTCAACAATTTACAATAAAACCATATAAAAATGTGGTTCTGGTCTGTAATAGAAAGTTTTAAATGTGGATTCTTAAGACCAATTGGCGGCTTTCAGAATATCTGCTAAAAAACCTCCTGATTGACTAACTTTAGTAGACATTGCACTTCTAGTGGAATGAGCCCCAAAAAGAGAAATGTCTGTACTAGTCTAAGACATGGTTTGTCTAATCCATCTAACTAAAGTAGGGGAAGAGACTGGTAAGTGAGGTTTACCAAAATAAATTATTAATTGAGAATTGGAACGACCTTTAACCCCTTAAGGACCCAGCCATTTTACACCTCAGGACCCGGCCTTTTTTTGCACATCTGACCACTGTCACTTTAAACATTAATAACTCTGGGATGCTTTTAGTTATCATTCTGATTCCGAGATTGTTTTTTCGTGACATATTCTACTTTAACATAGTGGTAAAATTTTGTGGTAATTTGCATCCTTTCTTGGTGAAAAATCCCCAAATTTTATGAAAAATTTGAAAATTTTGCATTTTTCTAACTTTGAAGCTCTCTGCTTGTAAGGAAAATGGATATTCCGAATAATTTTTTTTTTTTATTCACATATACAATATGTCTACTTTATATTTGCATCATAAAATTGACGAGTTTTTACTTTTGGAAGACACCAGAGGGCTTCAACGGTCAGCAGCAATTTTCCAATTTTTCACAAAATTTCCAAACTCACAATTTTTCATGGACCAGTTCAGGTTTGAAGTGGATTTGAAGGGTCTTCATTTTAGAAATACCCCACAAATGACCCCATTATAAAAACTGCACCCCCCAAAGTATTGAAAATGACATTCAGTCCGCGTTTTAACCCTTTAGGTGTTTCACAGGAATAACAGCAAAGTGAAGGAGAAAATTCACAATCTCCATTTTTTACACTCGCATGTTCTTGTAGACCCAATTTTTGAATTTTTACAAGGGGAAAAAGGAGAAAATGTATACTTATATTTGTAGCCCAATTTCTCTCGAGTAAGGACATACCTCATATGTCTATGTAAAGTGTTCGGCGGGCGCAGTAGAGGGCTCAGAAGCGAAGGAGCGACAAGGGGATTTTGGAGAGTACGTTTTTTTTAAATGGTTTTTGGGGGGCATGTTGCATTTAGGAAGCCCCTATGGTGCCAGAACAGCAAAAATCCCCCACATGGCATACCATTTTGGAAACTAGACCCCTTGAGGTACGTAACAAGGAATAAAGTGAGCCTTAATACCCCACAGGTGTTTCACGACTTTTGCATATGTAAAAAAATAAAAATAAAATTTCACTAAAATGTGTGTTTCCCCCCAAATTTCACATTTTTGCAAGGGTTAATAGCAGAAAATACCCCCCAAACATTGTAACCCCATCTCTTCTGAGTATGAAGGTACCCCATAAGTTGACCTGAGGTGTACTATGGGTGAACTACAATGCTCAGATGAGAAGGAGTCATATTTGGCTTTTTGAGAGCAAATTTTGCTCGGGGGCATGTCGCATTTAGGAAGCCCCTATGGTGCCAGGACAGCAAAAAAAAAAACACATGGCATACCATTTTGGAAACTAGACCCCTCGGGGAACGTAACAAGAAATAAAGTGAGCCTTAATACCCCACAGGGGTTTCACGACTTTTGCATACGTAAAAAATAAATAAAAAAAATCACTAAAAGGTGTGTTTCCCCCCCAAATTTCACATTTTTGCAAGGGTTAATAGCAGAAAATACCCCCCAAAATTTGTAACCACATCTCTTCTGAGTATGGAGGTACCCCAAAAGTTGACCTGAAGTGCACTACGGGCGAACTACAATGCTCAGAAGAGAAGGAGTCATATTTGGCTTTTTGAGAGCAAATTTTGCTCGGGGGGCATGTCGCATTTAGGAAGCCCCTATGGTGCCAGGACAGCAAAATAACCCCCACATGGCATACCATTTTTGAAACTATACCCCTTTAGGAACGTAAGAAGGCATAAAGTGAGCATTTACCCCCCACTGGTGTCTGTCATATCTTTGGAACAGTGGGCTGTACAACATTTTTAATTTGCACAGCCCACTCTTCCAAAGATCTGTCAGACACCAGGGGGGTGTAAATTCTCACTGCACCCCTCATTACATTCCGTGAGGGGTGTAGTTTCCGAAATGGGGTCGCATGTGGTTTTTTTTTTTTTTTGCGTTTGTCAAAACCGCTGTAACAATCAGCCACCCCTGTGCAAATCACCTCAAATGTACATGGCGCACTCTCCCTTCTGGGCCTTGTTGTGCGCCCCCAGAGCAGTTTGTGCCCACATATGGGGTATCTCCGTACTCGGGAGAAATTGCGTTACAAATTTTGGGGGGCTTTTTTCCCCTTTACCTCTTGTCAAAATGAAAAATATAGGGCAACACCAGCATGTTAGTGTAAAAAGTTTATTTTTTTTACACTAACATGCTGGTGTAGACCCCAACTTCACCTTTTCATAAGGGGTGAAAGGAGAAAAAGCCCCCCAAGATTTGTTAGTCAATTTCTCCCGAGTACGGCGATACCCCATATGTGACCCTAAACTGTTGCCTTGAAATACGACAGGGCTCCGAAGTGAGAGCGCCATGCGCATTTGAGGCCTGAATTAGGGATTTGCATAGGGGTGGACATAGGGGTATTCTACACTAGTGATTCCCAAACAGGGTGCCTCCAGCTGTTGCAAAACTCCCAGCATGCCTGGACAGTCAACGGCTGTCCGGCAATACTGGGAGTTGTTGTTTTGCAACAGCTGGAGGCTCCATTTTGGAAAGAGTGGCGTACCAGGCGTTTTTCATTTTTATTGGGGAGGGAGGGGGGCTGTGTAGGGGTATGTGTATATGTAGTGTTTTTTACTTTTTATTTTATTATGTGGTAGTGTAGTGTAGTGTTTTTAGGGTACAGTCACACGGGCGGGGGGGTTACAGCGAGTTTGAGCTGCCGCGCAAAATTTGCTGCATTGCAAACTTGCAGCCCGATACTCACTGTAAGCCGCCTGCCCATGTGAATGTACCCTGTACATTCACAGGGGGGGGACCTCCAGCTGTTGCAAAACTACTACTCCCAGCATGCCTGAGAATGTTTGGGAGTTGTGGTTTTGCAACAGCTGGAGGCACACGGGTTGGGAAACAATGAGTTAGGAAACAATGTTTCCCAACCAGTGTGCCTCCAGCTGTTGCAAAACCACAACTCCCAAACATTCTCAGGCATGCTGGGAGTAGTAGTTCGGCAACATCTTTAGAGCCAGATGTTGCCGAACTACAACTCCCAGCATGCTTGGAGTTGTAGTTTGCAACATCTGGAGGACTACAGTTTGCAGACCACTAATACAGTGGTTCCCAATCTGTGCCCTTCCAGATGTTGCAAAACTACAACTCCCAGTATGCCAAAACTGTCCAGGCATGCTGGGAGTTGTAGTTCTGCAACATCTGAAGGGCCAGATGTTACAGAACTACAACTCCCAGCATGCCTGGACAGTAAGGGCATTCTGAGAATGTGTAGTTTTGCAACATCTGGAAGGGCACAGTGGTCCAAAAACTGTGGACCTCCAGATGTTGCAAAACTGCAACTCCCAGCATGCCCAGATGCCAAGGGCTGTCTGGGCATGCTGGGAGTTGTAGTTTACAGGGTCCTATTACAGCAATGCATGTCGCTTTACGGCGACGTGCATTGCTGTAAAGGGCCCGACCGCGGCTGAAGATCTACTCACCTGTCGCCGTCGCCGCCATCTTCCCCGCCGGGATCCGGGTCTTCAGGGACGAGGTAAGTACCGGGGCCGGTCCCCAGCACTCCCCCGTCCCCCGCCGCGTCCTCCGGTCTTCCTCCCCTCCTCTCCGGACTTTCAGGGGCCGGGCAGGACGGGAGGAAGTAACCGCCCCCCCTCCTGCGATTGGTCGGTTCACTAACCGACTGATCGCAGGGGATCGGAGGAGGTGGCAGGCTTGCCACCTCGCTCCGATACTTCAGCATGGTCCTGGCTGTCTGTGACAGCCGGGATCATGCGAAATTACCGGGCGGTCGGGTCCCAGAGACCCGATCAGCCCGGTATCGCCGCAGATCGCAAGGGCGATTTCCCTTGCGATTTGCGGCGATCGCCGACATGGGGGGCCTACATGGCCCCCCTCGGCGTTTGCCCTGGATGCCTGCTGAAGGATTTCAGCAGGCATCCAGTTCCGATCTCTGCCCGGCGAGCGGCAGAGACCGGAAAACGCCAGGACGTACGGGGACGTCCTGGGTCCTTAAGGCCCAGGGTGCGGGGACGTCCCCGTACGTCCTGGGTCCTTAAGAGGTTAAGAGATTCCGTTCCTTGTTCGTAGGTTTTTAAACAATGAACAACACAAAGATTTTCTTGTTGGGGAAAATTTGGATAAAAGACAGTATGAAGATTAGTCTTGGTACGTCTGTAAATATGAAAAGTAACACCTTGTGGAGAAAAATGTCTATGAGATATATCCAATGAACGGACATCAGAAACTCTTTTGAAAGATATGAGACAAAACAACATAGTGAGTTTGAAACACAATAGTTTCAAGGGAAGAGATTCATTGTCTCCCCATGAAACTATTAAATCCAAAACCAAAGATACATTCCAAGTGGATCTATATTGAGGTAACAGTGGTCTTCTAAATATAATACCCTTCATTAATTTGCATATCAAAGGATGTTTACCCAAGGGTAAAGAATGAATCGAGGCATAGTAAAAGGAAATGGCAGATCGATATACATTGATGGTTCTATAAGCTTTATTTGAATCGAAGGAATGAGAAAGGAAATTCAAAACTTGATTTAAAGGTGCATGCACAGGATCCAATGCCCATTGTATGCACCAATTAGACCAAATTTGCCAGGCTGATCCGTGAGCAGATCTGCTGCAGGGCCGGATCATCATTGGCGCTCATGGAGCACCTGCTCCGGGCCCCGTGCCCGCAGGGGGCCCTGTCACATTCGGGGCATCCCTGCGGGCTGCTCAGTAGCGGATCAGGGCCCCCCAATAGCCCGGCCGCGGCCACTTTAAAACAGTGACCAGCGGCGGCTCCTGTGGGCCCGGACTCCTCCTGCTTTTTCTATATTTTATATTTCCTTACCTGGCCACGCTCGGCAGGCTCAGGTGATGCGTCGGGTCATGTGGGCTGTGAGAGTGACGTCTCCTGCGGCTCCTCTTCACAGCGTCAGGGGTGTCACTCATCATTTCCTGCAGGGCACAGTTTTCTTCATTACACCCCAGCGCTGCAGGAAATGACGAGTGACGTCCCTGATGCTGTGCAGAGGAGCCGCAGGAGACGTCACTCTCACAGCCCACATCACCTGAGCCTGCCGAGCCCAACCAGGTAAGGAAATATGAAAAATGGAAAAAGGAGGAAGAGGGGGAGCAATGGGGGGAATGATTGGCAGGGGGGAATGATGAGTGGGGGGGGGGGATGATGAGCGGGGGGGGGGGGTTAATGATGAGCAGGGGGGTTAATGATGAGCAGGGGGGGTAATGATGAGCCGGGGGGGGGGGCGGTTAATGATGAGAGGGGGGGGGGGGGGTAATGATGAGCAGGGGGGGAATGATGAGCAGGGGGGGAATGATGAGCAGGGGGGAATGATGAGCAGGGGGGGGATGATGAGCAGGGGGGGGGTAATAATGAGCAGAGGGGAATGATGAGCAGGGGGGAATGATGAGCGGGGGAGAATGATGAGCAGGGGGGTAATGATGAGCAGGGGGGTAATAATGAGCAGGGGGGAATGATGAGCAGGGGTGGAATGATGAGCAGGGGGGAGCGGGGGGGGGGGGGTAATGATGAGCAGGGGGGTAATGATGAGCAGGGAGGGTAATAATGAGCAGGGAGGGTAATAATGAGCAGGGGGTAATGATGAGCAGGGGGGGTAATGATGAGCAGGGGGGTAATGATGAGCAGGGGGGGTAATAATGAGCAGGGGGGGTAATGATGAGCAGGGGGGAGAATGATGAGCCGGGGGGTAATAATGAGCAGGGGGGGTAATAATGAGCAGGGGGGTAATGATGAGCAGGGGGGGAGAATGATGAGCAGGGGGGTAATGATGATGTGGTGTCCCGGTACCGCATCCTATACGGTACCTATGTATGTGTGGGTCCCCATAGCCAGATTTCCTAGGACATAGGGATCCCTGTCATTTAATTAACCCCTTGTCGCCTTAATTTCTACTAATAGACCAGTGGTCTATATAAGGTTAATGTAAATATAATGATATATCTGTAAATAAATGGTTAATTACCTGTGCGGGTCATGTGACTTGGTGAACTCTATGGTATTAAGCTTAAGGACCTTTGGAGGCCCTGTGACGTAAGCAATCCCATTACTCTCTGTAATGGTGAATGGCAGATGTTCGGACCAATCGGATTCGCCCCACCCCCTGCCCATATAAGGGAGCGGCGGCCATGTTTCTCTCACTTACCTCGTGGGCGGTCATGAGAGAAGGATCTGCGCAGCAACTAACACAGTGAGTTAGGCCCGAGCCTTGCGGCAACGGCTGAACAATTCTAAATCTAGAGTGTATCAATCCCCAGACACTCTGCAGCATCACCGGACCTAATAATACCCCTAAATCCGGAAGGATCTGCAAATATCTACCCTAAATTCAGAGACTGTATGACTAGCTCAAGGTCCGCAATAACTGTCAGTCACTAAGCAAGATAAGGACTGTTTATATGAGACTGTTACTGTGCCTTGGATACTGCAAGCACTTAAGTAAAGTTTGTTCAAGTTCAAGTTCAATCTCTTTGTGGACCTTCAGTCACTTCATGCACCTATCATTACTGGGAAGGGCGGCGATAGGCCGGAGCATTGACTCAGCATACCAGCCCTCAGCCTGGCATCACGAACTATAGGGTTAACATTAACCCCTTATATACCGATACCATACCACCACTACCATACACCCCCCAAGGGCTACCACAAAGCCTTTTTGGCATTGCTCGAACAGGATTCGGGTGTGTGCCTACTATTGCCGCTAGTGAAAGTGTACTCCCCCCCAGAAAGTGAACTTTATTCATGTGTTGCTGTGTACAGGAACGGTGCTTGTGGGGCACCATACAAGGGGGCCAAGAGAAAAGTAAGGGGGGAGGTGAAGATTTGTCTACAGTTGAAATGCTGCGATCCTCTGGTCGAGTCAGCACAGGCGGAATCGAACTGCTGCCGGAAAATCGCGCAAAGAAAGCCCACGCTGCGCCACGCCACGCCCCTGGGCGTGGACGCTAAGTTGCTGTATCCCAGCCGAAAGGGAACTCAGAGATGCAGGAGTCGTTTCTGGAGGGACCGGAAGTTGGGGCTGCACCGATAGTGTCCTTCCTGCCCAGCGCCATTTTGGAGATGCCTACTATAAAATACCCATAGAACAACCTCTTCAGTCTGAAGAGAGAGCCGGAGAATACAGACATGGCGGAGAGCAGCGTTCCACGTGGTCAAGTTGGCAAAATGGCGCTGGAAACACGGAAAGTTGTGGCAGTCGCAGCCCAACTTTTTCAAGAGCTTGCTGACCATCTGCAGCGGTTGTCATTAGACGAAGAGGGGGCCTGCAATCTTCCCCTACTGCCTGATGATGATGACGATTGGCCAGAGACACCTCCAGCGAACAGTACAGGGACACCTGGAGGTGCGTCATTGGTGAGATTGTCCCCTCACCACAGGACCTGGGGCTCATGGGCCGAGATCCCGTCGGAGGAGTCTGCTGTGAGTACCCCGCCAGAGGCGGCCTATTCTTCCTCCTCCAGCCCTGAGGTCATTCCTCGATCAAGCTTGCCAAGTGCACGACCGTGCTCACCAAAATTGCCGCAATGGGTGTTCGGAGATGAGCTGGAGCTGATTAAGTACATGCACAGAGTACTTCAACCGTTACCTGGGAAGACACTCCCATCAATCCCAACTGCAGAAAGGGAAAGGGCCGTCAAGAAGCCGAGCTGGCTGAATTGATGGAAAAGCTAAAGGCCCGATACAAAGAACTCTACGCTTCAAAGC
Source organism: Hyla sarda (assembly GCF_029499605.1). Classification (NCBI taxonomy): domain Eukaryota; kingdom Metazoa; phylum Chordata; class Amphibia; order Anura; family Hylidae; genus Hyla; species Hyla sarda. The sequence goes on from NC_079189.1 coordinate 481,582,383, forward strand.
ACGTACATTTGCCTTATGAAGAAAGAGTGCGGTATCAAGAAAATACCAAAGAAATGGAGGCATTGTACATCCATAAATGGGATCACCCCCGAGAAGGGGGGAGCCATAAGAAAGGAGAAGAGCAACTGTGGCCAAGTTCGACAAGGTCAGAGGTTATGGGACACTTCTTGACTGCCACACTGGGCAGACCATCCTCGTAAACCGGCGAGCAGTGCAAAGGCCATATCTCCATAAGAAGTTTAACACCTTGGAGGTGGGTGAAATTGTGGAGTACACCCCCGTCCAGAGCCTTCATGGAGAATGGGCTGCAGCGGTCACCAGACCAACAGCCCCAACACAGCTTCCTTTCAAATATTTCCCGTCAACGGATTGGGAGTCCGATCCCTTCAACTTGAGGCCGAAAAGGTCTGCTCCTAAAGCCTCCACCAGCGTACCCAAGGAGGAGGAACCTAAAGAGTCAAGTTCTTCATCTTCTATGTACAACAAAGAGTCAAGTGCATCATCCTCTATGTACAGCAAAGAACCAAGTTCTTCCTCTTCTTCATACTGTCGAGAGTCAAGTTCTGCACAGGGTGAAGAAAACAGGCCAAAGTTGCGGCCACCCAAGTCGGTACCTAGACCCTCTTGGAGCAGTGAGAGTTTGTCTAACCCTGGGGTACCCACAGATGTACCAAGGCCCTCTCGGAGCAGTGAAAGTTTGCCAGTTCCTAAGGTACCAACGAAAGGGTCATGGGTTGCTCCTAATTTGGAGATGGTGCTCAAGCCCTATTGCCCCACTGTGATCCCGGCTAGTAAGCCTATAACCCCTTCTCAAGCTGCTTTCCACCACTCTATCCTCACCAATGTGGTGTGGCAAAGCTATGTCAATTCTAATCCTGCCCCTGATGTTGGCAGATATAGATGAACCAAGAGAGGCACTACAAGAGTAAAGAAGAACATCTTCTAAAGAGACTCTAAAGTAATGTCATATTGTTTTTCTGTCTAACCATTTTGTCTTACAGCAACCAAGTTCAAGAATTGTGCCTAGCAGGACTGTGCTAAGTTGTTCCAGTTTAAAGTTCAGCAACGTAATCACTAAGCTTGTGCCTGACTATTAAGTTAAGAGACTCCTAGCATGTAGGAGATTCATTAAGGACTGTACCCGGCTGATTTGGGGTGAGGCCGTGTTTACCTTTCCCTTCCTGTGAACTCCTAGTGTAGGTGGACTGCTGATCCTTACACGCCAATTTGTATATTTTCTTTGGACTCCTAGTGTAGACTGCTGATCCTTAAACGCCTGCTTCATGTATATACCACCAGCTTCATAAGGACTCTTATGATAAATGTTGCACTTATCGGGTGAATGCACCAGAAACATGTTGGAGTGTTGATATATGTATAGTAAATATGTATATGGTTCTGTAAACAGAAAGATATCCTTGTATCTGTGTACATAAGTAGTAAGTAAGGTTTGTACATAGAAAAGATAGTCCAATGTCTATGTACATAAAAAGTAAGGTAGAGTTGTACATGGAAAATATTGATGTACTGCACGTGTACACTCAACACTAAAAATATGTATAACTCTTGTACATACAAATGTGTAATAAACTAAAGGTGTTTAGTAGGTAACTCAGCAGGGGACACCTCGGCTCCTCCGAGGGTAGTATTATTGTTGTCGCCCGTCGCTAGCACCTCTCTCCACCAAAAATAGTAGGGAGAATTCCCCTTAAACTAGTACTTGTACACATAGTACCCTAGATTACTCACTTAATGGTACTACCTCAAATTTTCTAGTACATACACAAAAGAATCAAAATAAATATCTCACTTAAGAAAAATTTTAAGGAATTGTAGCAAATTGATACCCAATTCCTGCCACTGTTAGGTACACTTCTTTTCTCCTTTCATTGCGTGTGTGAGATGCTCTGCCTGGCCAGTAGGTGCTCTTGCAAATACAAAAATAAACACGTAATTCTAAGAATAACCTAGTTAGGTTGTTTTGGAAGTGCTCTAGGGATAAGTAGCGTGTAGTTGATAGACCCTAGCAGCCACCCTTACTGTGACCTAGCTTCCGGCTAGCCAGTATACCTTTCGTGTACTAACTAACAGGTAACTTATTGATGGCAAATAAAATGTGTGACATAATACAAATGCCTAGTCAGCTTGAAGATAACTGTATAGAGAGCTGTACTAATGTCTAGTTAGCCTTATGTATAGAAGTATGTGCTAATGTTCAGTTTAGCCTCATAAAAATGTGTAGAGAGCTAATAAAGTGTCTTAGGAGCTAGCAACTACATGTCAGATAGCTGCCTAATTGTCTAGTAGGCTTCAAAATGTGTAATAAGTTTTATAAAGTTGTATAGGAAGCTAGAAACTAAGGTATAGATAGCTTCTTTAATTGTCTAGATAGCTTTAAATGTCTAGATAGCATTATATGTCTAGATAGATTTCTAATTGCCTAATCCAGATACTAGGAAAGGTATCAAAAGAATGTAAATGTGTTTAGTCTACTTAGGATGTGTAACAAAAGTACAGATCATCCTGTTCTATAGCATCCTGTTCTAGTCCTAGTCCCTCTGTCTTAGGGGACAGACGTCGAGGCTGACTTATCTTTAGTAAGGAGGTTTGTGGTGTCCCGGTACCACATCCTATACGGTACCTATGTATGTGTGGGTCCCCATAGCCAGAGTCCCTAGGACATAGGGATCCCTGTCATTTAATTAACCCCTTGTCGCCTCTATTTCTACTAATAGACCAGTGGCCTATATAAGGTTAATGTAAATATAATGATGTATCTGTAAATAAATGGTTAATTACCTGTGCCATAGCGTTGCAGGACCTGTGGGTCATGTGACTAGGTGAACTCTATGGTATTAAGCTTAAGGACCTTTGGAGGCCCTGTGACGTAAGCAATCCTATTACTCTCTGTAATGGTGAATGGCAGATGTTCGGACCAATCGGATTCGCCCCGCCCCCTGCCCATATAAGGGAGCGGCGACCATGTTTCTCTCTCTTACCTCGTGGGCTGTTATGAGAGAAGGATCTGCGCAGCAACTAACACAGTGAGTTAGGCCCAAGCCTTGCGGCAACGGCTGAACAATTCTAAATCTAGAGTGTATCAATCCCCAGACACTTTGCAGCATCACCGGACCTAATAATACCCCTAAATCCAGACGTATCTGCAAATATCTACCCTAAATTTAGAGACTGTATGACTAGCTCAAGGTCTGCAACAACTGTCAGTCACTAAGCAAGATAAGGACTGTTTATATGAGACTGTTGCTGTGCCTTGGATACTGCAAGCACTTAAGTAAAGTTGTTCAAGTTCAATCTCTTTGTGGCACAGAGGCTGTGCACAGAGGCTGATAAAAGGGGGAGGAAGGAGGGGGGGGGGGGAAACTGAGGATCAAGGTGAATCAAAGTTGTGGGTATGATGAGGCATATAGTTCAGAGCTATAGTCATTTATTTTACATTTATTTTTTCCCCATCAAATTTTCCTGTGAAAATGAGGGTACGTGTTATTTGCCACTGTGTGTTATACGCAGATAAATACTGTAATTCCCCCTCCCCCCTCACATTCAGCAGGACATCCCTGTGTCCTGAAAGATCTTTTCGGGACACAAGGATGTCCCGGTTACCTTTCTTTGGCCCCGCAATAACTTTAAAAACGCAGGGAGGTAGCGCACGCAGGGACATCACTGACATCCTGTGCGTGCGCCCATACGAGCGGAGCAACGAGGATGCACGCTTGGTAAGTTACCTACACGTCATCTTCGGTGCTCCGACCACCGCTCCTCCGGTCCCGGGACCTGTTGCTATGGCCCCTAGGCCATAGCAGTAGATCATGACCCCAGACCAGAGGAGCGGTGGTCAGAGCACTGAAGTGGGGCAGTAAACAGACATACAGTTCTCCAGCCATACACTGTATATGACTGGAGGCTGTATGTCTGTGGGAGACACTGCCAACGTAATGTGGGGGGACTACAACCTAATGCGGGGGAACTGCAACCTACTGTGGGGGAACTACAACCTAATGTGGGGGAACTACAACCTAATGTGGGGGAACTGGGGGTGGGGTTGGTGGAGAAAAGTGTAGTGGAGAAGGACCAGGAGGGCATGGGGGGCTGAAGTGAGGTTGTTTGGGGGGGGGGGTGAGGTAAGGTAAGTGTGGGTTTGGTAAATGGGGCAGAGGAGTGTGAAGGGGACTGAGGGGGGTAGGGGGTGCAGAAAAGTGGAATAGTGGAGAAGGACCAGGAGTGTTGAAGGGGGGGGACTTAAAGGGGTACTCCACCCCTAGAGATCTTATCCCCTATCCTTTGGATAGGGGATAAGATCTCTAGGGGTGGAGTACCCCTTTAAGGACCAGGGGAGGACTAAGGCTAAGTTACCAGAGAAGGCAAAAGCGCAAGAAAAAAATGCCAAAAAATTACCATCACACAGGAAAAAGAAGTAGCAGTTTTTCTGTGTTTTTGCAGGTATAAAAAGGGGGAAACCTAGCCTTAGGGGTCTCTGGGAGCAGGAGTCTGGAGGAGGACTTAGGGGTCTGGGGGAATTAGGGCTCGTCCACACTACGAACTTCCGCCAGCAGAATTTTGCTTGTTTTCAATGGGATGCTGCTGCTCTGTGCACACTACGGAAGACACAGTGGGTGGTAGTATTATTTTTAGAGGGCATGATGTTTGGCAGTATAATATACAGGGTACACAGGGTTTGGCAGTATTATATTTTGGAAGCACAGTCTCTTGTAGGGTTATAATGATTGTTGTCTTTATACAGAGGATGAGGATCGGCTGGCAGAGTGAGGAACCAATGATGTCCCGGCGTCGAACTTTACAGAGGAAGATGGAGCTGGAAGAAGAGATGGCGTCTGGACCACATGAAGAAGAAAAGGAAAGACAACAGAGAAGACGTCTCCTGTGAGTCATTTTATGTTTGTGTATTCTCCTGACTGTTATATTAGATCTCTCGTCTGTACCCCAATTTGAGGCTCCAGCTGTTACAAAATTATAACTCCTATAATGCCTGAAGCTCTCCAGACATAATGGGGGTTATAGCTTTGCAACAGCTGGAAAGAGTGACCTGAACTAAAGTGATTTCAGACCATGCAGCCTTTTTATTTTAACGGGGGCCTGACTCCTGTGACACCCACCAAAAAAAAAAAAAAGGGGACATAGTCTAATATACCCAGGCCTATTTTTGGTCTCAGTCTGTTCCTTACTTGATAGGCCCGCAACAGGTCTCAGTGTAAGGGAAGGGGGACTATCGGAGGGGGGGGGGGAGCATAATGAAGTGCTCCGTCTTCCAGGCAGTCTTAATCTGGCCCTGTACCTGGAGCCCACGCATCTGAAAGGATGTCTCTAGTTGATTGAGAAACATTGAGGTCAGACTCTGATCCCCCAAAATGAACCAAGCTACCAGAGACAGGAGACCTGAAACCATGAGAGGATGAGGATTCCCGGTTGGGTCTAGAAGAATGGAGTGGTGAGTTGGAAGAATGCATGGTAAATCTATTAACATCCCTAGAATTGGTGGGAACCAAGTTTGAGTCGGCCATATTGGTGTTATCAAAATCAAGGTGTATTTCTGAGCTCTGGTCAGTAAGAGTGTTTTCAGAATCAGAATAAATAGATTTCCTGAGGGCCAGAATTGAGTTAGAGCGTCTGTACCTAGGGATTCTGCATCTTAACGCCAACTGTAAAATTGAGGATTCTGACGATTCAGTTTGGATGCAAATAGATCTAAATGTATGGGACAATTGAGTTGTTGAAAGATTAGAGGATCTAGTTTCCAATCGCTGTCGATTAGGAAACAAAATTGGATATACCTGGGAGATATTCTGCTTTCAAGGTATTATCTTTGTCCAAACAAAAATGACAAAATCCTTTCGCAATGTTGGCTAATAACTTTTTTTCTGGTGCCTCCTAAACGATTGATGTATTGCACTGTGGAAATATTGTCCATCCACAGTAGGACACAGCATGAGACATTTCTTTGGTGAAACAATTGAGGGCAAAGAAACCTGCTAGAAGTTCCAAACAATTTATGTGAAAGAGGGATTCTTGTTCTGACCATTTCCCTCGGTGGAGAAGGAACCGCATCAGGCTCCCCAACCCAGAAGACTGGTGTCTCATTCTATAATCAGATCCAGAATAGGATTGTAAATAGCTTTCCCGTTCCATGATTGTATGTGTTGAAGCCACCAAATAAGTTCTTCTTTGGTATCTGAATTGAGTGAGATTTCGTCCAAATAACCCAGTCCTTCTCTCAAATGTTGGGCTTTGAGACGTTGAAATGCAGAGGAGCGGGAAATATGGCTTGAATGGAAGAGGAAAGGAGACCAACAATACAAGCTATGGCTCGAAGGGAAACCAATTGTTTGTTCAGAACTGATATAATTTCTCTCCGTATTATTATTAATATCTTGGTAGGGGGACTCAATGTGGTTAAATAAGTGTTGATTAAAAACCCTAGAAATTCTATTTCTTTCGATGGGACTAGAATAGATTTCTCTGAGTTTATTTTGAAACCTAGATCTGAAAGAAGGGTCAACGTCCAATGGAAATGAAGATGATTTAGATGATTAAAATATCATGTAGATATATGATTTGACAAACTCCTCGAGCTCTTAGTACACCTACTACTGGTTTCAGCAATTTTGTGAAGCACCATAGAGCTGAGGATAAGCGGAAAAGGAGACTGGTAAATTGCCATTTCTGACCTTCCCATAAAAATTGGAGGTATGGTTGTGAATCTTGATGCATAGGCACCGTGAGATAGGCATCTTTGAGATCTATTTTGATCAGCCAATCGTTTTGTAACAATAAATCTCTTAAAGGGGTACTCCACTGGAAAACATTTTTTTTAAATCAACTGGTGCCAGAAAGTTAAACAGATTTGTACATTACTTCTATTAAAAATCTTAACCCTTCCAGTACTTATCAGTTGCTGTATACTCCACAGGAAGTTCTTTTCTTTTTGAATTTCCTTTCTGTCTGACCACAGTGCTCTCTGCTGACACCTCTGTCTATGTCAGGAACTGTCCAGAGCAGGATATGTTTTCTATGGGGATTTGCTCCTACTCTGGACAGTTCCTAAAATGGACAGAGGTGTCAGCAGAGAGCACTGTGGTCAGACAGAAAGGAAATTAAAAAATAAAAGAACTTCCTGTGGATCATACAGCAGCTGATAAGTACTGGAAGGATTAAGATTTTTAAATATAAGTAATTTACAAATCTCTTTAACTTTCTGGCACCAGTTGATTTAAAAATTTTTTTTTTCCAGTGGAGTACCCCTTTAAGAGATGGATGCCTTCTATCTTGAAATGATGATATAGGACATAATTGTTGAGAATTCTCAAATTTATTACAGGTCTGTGACCTCCATCTTTCTTTTTGACCAGGAAAAGATTGCCTAAGAAACCTGGAGTATCAACTGGAATCTGAATAATTGTACCTTCGAAACATAGTTCATAGCTTTCTAGGCGAATAAGATCTTGGTCTGCTTTGGAAAACTGTATTGGATGTGTTTTTTTTAAATCTGAACAGGAAGGGATACAAATTCTATCTTCTTAATTATATCTGATATCCCTTCACTGTGTGAAGAATCCACACGTCAGATGTAATCATGGACCAAACATGGAGAAAAATGCGGAAGTAGTGCACTTACCTGTAGCGGGTCTGGAAAATCCTCTAGGACTCCTAGCCCTCCAAGGGCATCCTCTGGATGCAAAAAAGGGGGTGATGTGGTATGAGGATGTGGGTACAGAGAATGTATCTGCATGGGACATTGTAGAGCCTCTGTATGGGATTCTCTCTTGGGGTTGACGGCTGGGAAATGGGCCTCTTCATTTCGCAGCCCTGCCAAAAATATGTCCCTGAAACACCCTTTTAAGGGATGTCTGAGCCTTATCTAGAGACGAAAAGATCTAGAGACGCCAACATATTTGTTTATTTATTTTTTATATAGGACTCACCAAAAAGATGGTTATCTGGAGAGGGTGTGGATTCAGAATTTGCAAGGTGTACCAACTGAGGGTCCAACTTCATCAAAATGGACCTCTTCCTCTCCATACACAGGGCTGCATTGGCGTTCCTGAAAAGACATAGGTCTCTTAGCAAAACCTTGGAGGGTATGTAAATCAATCGGGTTTCCTGACAAGGATGCTTCCTCCGTCAAATCAAGAATCTTTGTCAAGGGACCAAGAAGGTCTAAAAATTTGTCCTGAAGGGAGCTAAAGGAGTGGTTGACTCCCTTTTTCGGGTTCTTCCCTGATTTGGTAATGTAACAAACCAGGGTTGGGTCCAAGTCGGGAGAAGTAGAAAAATTTTGGGAAAGGGTAGGTCTGGGGCATTCAGACTTTAAGGGGTACTCCGGTGGTCAACGTGTTTTTCCGTTTTTAACTTACCCTATTTGTTTTGTTTCATTTCTATTCTTGTTGTTTAGGCGACTCTATTTCCGTTCTTTGTTGTGTTTTTATCCCCCACTTTGTTTTCCTATCTTTGCTTCTATTTCCTGTTTCTTGCTGTGCTGAAAACTACAAATCCCAGCATGCCACATGCCTTGCTGGTTTGGGGTGGCTCCTTTTTTTTTTTGTTTGTTTGTCCTTTACCACCTCTACTATTTTCCCGGGTCAGCCCCCTTATACACAGCACACTAATATAATCAGCCTTGGTTGGGATACACTGTCATACACACACAAAAGGGACTACAACTCCCAGCATGTGTCATTGAGGAGTCTTCAGTCTGTGGTATAACATCAGCATGCTGCCTCTGTAGTCTCCTGGGGGTTGTAGTTCACCACACCTCTATAGGCCATACACCAGTGTTTCCCAACCAGGGTGCCTCCAGCCTTTGGGCATGCTAGGAGTTGTAGTTTTGCAGCAGCTGGAGGCACACTGGTTGGGAAACACTGGTGTAACATGATGTGTATGCTGAATAGGCTAGAACAGTGTTTCCCAACCAGTGTACCTCCAGCTGTTGAGAATCTACAACTCCCAGCATGCCCAAAGTCTGTCAGGGCATGCTGGGAGTTGTAGTTTTGCAACAGCTGGAGGCACACTGGTTTAGAAACACTAGCATACACACACACACATAACAGGGACTACAACCTACAACTCCCAGCATGTGTCATTCAGGAGTCCCCCTCCCCCTTCACATATAGAGATCCAGTATGAGATTTCTTCCCCTGCAGTCTGTACATCCCCGGCCGGCGCCCTTTTAATCCTTCACCTCCAGATAACACATTTATCTTCTGTGTTCCGTCTTCTGTGCAGACCTGGGTCCTCAGGAGCAGAGCAGGGGAGGAGGGGAGATAAGGAGCTGTGTACTATGGCTTCTCATGCAGAACTCCGGGAGGGGGGAGATGAGGGGGCGTGGCTTATTCCTGTCATGCAGACAGAGAAAAAAAAAAAGCTCTGACGTCTTGTCCACAAGAGATTCAGAAGATTCAGAACATGGTGGACGACAGTAAAAGAAAATCCTCTGAACTACAGAACTTCCTGCCCAACAAACAGGTAAGCAAACACACACATGCTGACAAAACATATGACACATGTATATTGCAAAAAAACTAAACTTACAAAGAAGATGCCATATAGTCAAAAAAAATTACCACCGGAGTACCCCTTTAAACCCTTTTCCAATACACTTCGATCAATTTCAGACAGGACATGATGTGATAAGTTCATTACCTTTAGGTTGTCATCTCCAGATGTAGAAGGAGCCTGTGGTTCCTGTTTGCATTTTGCTGCTGTCTGTGTGTTGGTCAATTTACGTTTGTAAGGTCTGTAACAACCATGATTGGTCCTGACCAAAAAGATCCATGGCAGACATGTTTGTAATCTGTAATTAAATACAGCAAAATCAACGGAAAAGATCAAACACGTATAGAGCTACACACCCTGGGGATTAACAGTTAGGGGATTAATAGTTTATCCCAAAAAATGCCACACATCATGGCTACCATGAGTACAAAATACCGTGCCCCAACTACGCGTAATTCATAGACTCCTATTGACATATACTACCCGAAAGAAGAAATTGAGCTATTCACACAAGAAAATTGCGTGAAAAATATATACCGTATTTTCTGGCATATAAGATGACTTTTAAACCCGTTAAAATGTTCTCAAAAGTCAGGGGTCGTCTTATACGCCGGGTGCTGCAGTCGGCCGCGACACCCGGGGTATGGATTATCCATACCCTGGGTGTCCCGACCGAGATCAATTTCGCCCACATTCGGGGTGGAAAGATCTTTTCGGGACACAAGGATGTCCCGGTTAACTTTCTGCGGCCCCGCGTTAACTTTAAAAAATGCAGGGAGGTAGCGCACGCAGTGACATCACTGATGTCCCGTGCGTACACCCATAGAAACGGCAGAGCGGCGCAGCGAGGATGCACGCGCATGGTAAGTTACCAGCAGCACGTCATCTTCGGTGCTCCGACCACCGCTCCTCCACTCCTGAGACCTACTGCTATGGCCTATAGACCATAGCAGTAGATCGTGACCCCGGACCGGAGGAGCGGTGGTCGGAGCACTGAGGTGAGGCATTACACAGGCATACAGCCTCCAGCCATACACTGTTTATGGCTGAAGGCTGTATGTCTGTGGGGGGCAACTGCCTACCTAATGTGGGGGAACTACAACCTAATGAGGGGGGAACTATACTGCCAACCTAATGTGGGGGAACTACCGTACACTGACAACCTAATGTGGGGGAACTACAACCTAATGTGGGGGAACTACCGTATACTGCCAATCTAATGTGGGGGTACAACAACCTAATGTGGGGGAACTACCGTATACTGCCAACCTAATGTGGGGGAACTACCGTATACTGCCAACCTAATGTGGGGGAACTATACTGCCAACCTAATGTGGGGGAACTACAACCTAATGTGAGGGAACTACCATATACTGCCAACCTAATGTGGGGAACTACCACCTAATGTGGGGGAACTATACTGCCAACCTAATGTGGGGGAACTACAACCTAATGTGGGGGAACAATGCTGCCAATCTAATGTGGGGGTAACTATGCTGACAACCTAATGTGGGGGGAACTCTGCTGCCTACCTAGTGTGGGGGAACTATGCTGCCTACACAGTGTGGTGAAACAATGGTAAGGTACACCATACATCGCGGTAGAGGGGTAGTCTTAAACTCTATATTTTAACTGTAAAAGTTGGGGGTCGTCTTATACGCCGAAAAATACGGTAATCTTTATTAGTACATAAGTGTAACCAATAATAAAAACATACATGCATTAAATCAAGGAAGAATACAACAACTGAGGGCGGCAGCCTGGTACATTTAAAGATTATGGGCATAAATGCTTAATGCATAAAAAGGCAGTGTGAATGATGGTAAGTATGTGGGCTATATCTAAAGGAACAGACACAAAAATGTGCAATGCAACTCTGGTGATAGTAACAAAGGTAACATGAATAGCTATATATTGCTAAAATATGGAGGCTTGACGACTTGGGCACTCTAAGTACGGACACGCAAACATATACGAGATATTAATCTTGCACATTCGGTTGAAGCAATTGATGACCTCAAACCAATACCCAAGCATTTCAAGATGGTTCACAACTTTGACACCTCCCTACTCCAGATTCAAGGGATTGACAGCATTATTACAGCGTATGTGTGCGGGTGATACCAGCAAATGCCTGGCACAATGTGAGGCAAGATGGATTTGGCGTTTAACCCCTTAAGGACCGGGGTTTTTTCCGTTTTTGCATTTTCGTTTTTGTTCCTTGCCTTTAAAAAATCATAACTCTTTAAATTTTGCACCTAAAAATCCATATGATGGCTTATTTTTTGCGCCACCAATTCTACTTTGTAATGACGTCAGTCATTTTGCCCAAAAATCGACGGTGAAACGGAAAAAAAAATCATTGTGCGACAAAATTGAAAAAAAAACGCCGTTTTGTAACTTTTGGGGGCTTCAGTTTCTACATAGTACATTTTTTGGTAAAAATTACAACTTATCTCTATTCTGTAGGTCCATACGATCAAAATGATACCCTACTTATATAGGTTTGATTTTGTCGGACTTCTGGAAAAAATCATAACTACATGCAGAAAAATTAATACGTTTAAAATTGTCATCTTCTGTATTTTCCGTGTATGGGGCGGTATGAGGGCTCATTTTTTGCGCCGTGATCTGAAGTTTTTAATGGTACCATTTTTGCATTGATAGGGGGGTTTAATTAATTATATATTTTTATAATTCGTACATTTCCGCACGCGGTGATACCATATATGTTTATTTTTATTTACACTGTGTTTTTTTTTTTTATAGGAAAAGTGGGGTGATTCAAACTTTTAATAGGGGAGGAGTTAAATGATATTCATTCACTTTTTTTTTTCACTTTTTTTTTGCAGTAGAACCGAAAAGAAAATAACCCACTTAAAGACGGACCATTTGTAAAAATGAATACATTTTATTTATGGAAAGTTCCAATAATACATAAAACAAACACAGCGTGGACAAACATAAGTGGGAACCAGGGAGCAGGGGGAGACCATGAATAAAGAAATAGTCCGGGTGCACTAGCCTATGGCATGTGAAAACAGGTAAGTCACAAGGTAAGTATATAAGTATGTAAACATGAGATATGTACAAAGGCAGAAAGCGCCTCAATAAAAGGAGTGAATGTTTATACAGGTCTCATATAAAGAGTACCAACATATGCAAAATGAACTATAATGCCATAGGAAGTGTTACGCCGAGCGCTCCGAGTCCCTGCTCCTCCCCGGAGCGCTCGCGGCGTTCCTCTCTCTGCAGCGCCCCGGTCAGACCCGGTGACCGGGAGCGCTGCACTGACTCTGCCGGCGGGGATGCGATTCGCATAGCGGGACGCGCCCGCTCGCGAATCGCAACCCAAGTCACTCACCTGTCCCGGTCCCCGGCTGTCACGTCCTGGCGCACGCGGCTCTGCTCCTTAGGGCGCGCGCGCGCCAGCTCTCTAAGATTTAAAGGGCCAGTGCACCAATGATTGGTGCCTGGTCCAATCAGTCTGATTAGCTCCCACCTGCCCCCTGTCCATATAACCTCACTTCCCCTGCACTTGTTGGATCTTGTTGCCTTTGTGCCTAGAGAAAGCTACTACTATGTTTACCATTACTGTGTTCCTGACCTTCTGCTATTACTATTGACTACGAACCTTGCCGCCTGCCCCGACCTTCTGCTACGTCTGACCTTGCTTCTGCCTAGTCCTTCTGTCCCACGCCTTCTCAGCAGTCAGCGAGGTTGAGCCGTTGCCGGTGGATACGACCTGGTTGCTACCGCCGCAGCAAGACCATCCCGCTTTGCGGCGGGCTCTGGTGAAAACCAGTAGCAACCCTAGAACCGGTCCACCGACACGGTCCACGCCAATCCCTCGCTGACACAGAGGATCCACATCCAGCTAGCCGAATCCTAACAGTAGATCCGGCCATGGATCCCGCTGACGTGCCGCTGCCAAGTATCGCTGACATATCCACGGTGGTCGCCCAGCAATCCCGACTGATCGCCCAACAAGGTCGCCAGCTGTCGCACTTGACCACCATGTTACAGCAACTTCAGTCGCAGCTACAGCAGCTGCAACAGCAGCTACCATCTCCTCTACCAGCTTCTGCACCTCCTCCGCAGCGAGTGGCCGCTCCTAACCTCCGCTTGTCCCTGCCGGACAAATTTGATGGGGACTCTAGACTCTGCCGTGGGTTCCTGTCACAATGTTCCCTACATTTGGAGATGTTGTCGGACCAATTTCCTACAGAACGGTCGAAGGTGGCTTTTGTGGTTAGTCTTCTGTCTGGGAAGGCTTTGTCATGGGCCACACCGCTCTGGGACTGCGATGATCCTGTCACCGCCACTGTACATTCCTTCTTCTCTGAGGTTCGCAGTGTCTTCGAGGAACCAGCCCGAGCTTCTTCTGCCGATACTGCCTTGTTAAACCTGGTCCAGGGTAGTTCTTCTGTAGGCGAATACGCCATCCAATTTCGTACCCTCGCCTCTGAATTATCTTGGAACAACGAGGCTCTCTGCGCAACCTTTAAAAAAGGCCTATCCAGTAACATCAAAGATGTGCTGGCCGCACGAGAAATTCCTGCCAACCTGCATGAACTTATCCATTTGGCCACCCGCATTGACATGCGTTTTTCTGAAAGACACCAGGAACTCCGCCAGGAAAAAGACCTTGATCCCTGGGCACCTCTCTCACGGTATCCTTTGCAATCTACCCCTGTGCCTCCCGCCGAGGAGGCTATGCAAGTGGATCGGTCTCGCCTGACCCTTGAAGAGAGGTCTCGCCGTAGGGATAAAAATCTATGTCTTATGTCTGTACTGCGCTAGTACCGAACATTTCTTGGTGGATTGCCCTATTCGTCCTCCACGTCTGGAAAACGCACGCACGCACCCAGCTCACGTGGGTCTGGCGTCTCTTGGTACGAAGTCTGCTTCTCCATGTCTCACTGTGCCCGTGCGGATTTCTCCTTCTGCCAACTCCTCCTTCTCAACCGTGGCCGTCGTGGACTCTGGTTCTTCTGGAAATTTTATTCTGGCCTCTTTGCTTGATAGGTACTGCATCCCGGTGACCCGTCTCGTCAAGCCGCTCTACATTTCTTCGGTCAACGGAGTGAAGTTGCACAGCACTGTGCTTTACCGCACAGACCCCCTGCTTATGAACATTGGACTGCATCACGAGAACATTTTATTTTTGGTCCTGCCCAACTGCACCTCTGAAGTCCTCCTCGGTCTGCCATGGCTCCAGCTTCATTCTCCCACCCTGGACTGGACCACCGGGGAGATCAAGAATTGGGGTCCTGCTTGCCGCAAGAAATGCCTCACGTCTGCTCCCAGCCCCGTCTGTCGGGCCTCAGTGTCTCCTCCTGTGCCTGGTCTCCCCAAGGCTTATCAGGACTGTGCCATGCCTCCTCATAGCCCCCGTCCTGGTGACACCCTGCCCTGTGACATGCTTCTCCCTCTGCTCCCCATTCCTTCTGTACTGCCTGTCGTTGATCTGTATACCCAGGACTTCTCTGTCCTCCAGAAGGAGACTCAAGAATCGCTCCCAAAGTCCTCGTCCCTGGTGGAGCAACAACCGGACAAAAAGAAGGGGAGACCTAAGGGGGGGTACTGTTACGCCGAGCGCTCCGGGTCCCTGCTCCTCCCCGGAGCGCTCGCGGCGTTCCTCTCTCTGCAGCGCCCCGGTCAGACCCGCTGACCGGGAGCGCTGCACTGACTCTGCCGGCGGGGATGCGATTCGCATAGCGGGACGCGCCCGCTTGCAAATCGCATCCCAAGTCACTCACCTGTCCCGGTCCCCGGCTGTCACGTCCTGGCGCGCGCGGCTCCGCTCCTTAGGATTGGTGCCTGGTCCAATCAGTCTGATTAGCTCCCACCTGCCCCCTGTCCATATAACCTCACTTCCTCTGCACTTCCTTGCCAGATCTTGTTGCCTTAGTGCCTAGAGAAAGCTACTACTGTGTTTACCATTACTGTGTTCCTGACCTCCTGCTATTACTATTGACTACGAACCTTGCCGCCTGCCCCGACCTTCTGCTACGTCTGACCTTGCTTCTGCCTAGTCCTTCTGCCCCACGCCTTCTCAGCAGTCAGCGAGGTTGAGGCGTTGCCGGTGGATACGACCTGGTTGCTACCGCCGCAGCAAGACCATCCCGCTTTGCGGCGGGCTCTGGTGAAAACCAGTAGCAACCCAAGAACCGGTCCACCGACACGGTCCACGCCAATCCCTCGCTGACACAGAGGATCCACATCCAGCTAGCTGAATCCTAACAGGAAGTTATTAACATGCTAACCGGACTGAAGAAAAAGGAACCACATGCAATGATGGCACACAACAGTAAACTCCCCCCACTCCCCAGCTACCCACCAGACCTCCGACGCGTTTCACCCAACGGGGCTTTATTCATGGTCTCCCCCTGCTCCCTGGTTCTCACTTATGTTTGTCCACGCTGTGTTTGTTTTATGTATTGTTGGAACTTTCCATAAATAAAATGTATTCATTTTTACAAATGGTCCATCTTTAAGTGGGTTATTTTCTTTTCGGTTCTATAGTTAGTGTGTATACCACAGGACCTTAATTACCGTATTTATCGGGTATACCACGCACCGGCCTATAACACGCACCCTCATTTTACCAGGGATATTTGGGTAAAAAAAGTTTTTTACCCAAATATCCATGGTAAAATGAGGGTGCGTGTGTGCGCGTGTATACCCCGATACACCCCGAAGAAAGGCAGGGGGAGAGAGGCCGTCGCTGCCCGCTTCTCTCCCCCTGCCTTTCCTGGGGTCTAGAGCCCTGCTGCCGGCCCTTCTCTCCCCCTAGCTATCGGCGCCGCTGCCCGTTCTGTCCCTCTGACTATCGGTGCCGGCGCCCCATTGCCAGCGCCGATAGCCAGGGGGAGAGAAGCGGCGCCGACAGCCAGGGGAAGAGAAGGGGCCGCTGCCCCGTTGCCTCCCCCCATCCCCAGTGGCTTAATTACCTGTTGCCGGGGTCGGGTCCGCGCTGCTGCAGGCCTCCGGCGTGCGTCCCCTGCGTTGTTGCTATGCACGGCGCGGCGCACTAACGTCATGCGCCGCGCCGTGCAGCGCATAGCAACGACGCAGGGGACACACGCCGGAGGCCTGCAGCAGCGCGGACCCGACCCCGGCAACAGGTAATTATGCCACCGGGGATGGGGGGAGGCAACGGGGCAGCGGCCCCTTCTCTTCCCCTGGCTGTCGGCGCCGCTTCTCTCCCCCTGGCTATCGGCGCCGGCAATGGGGCGCCGGCACCGATAGTCAGGGGGACAGAACGGGCAGCGGCGCCGA
The DNA here is from genome assembly GCF_029499605.1 of Hyla sarda. Classification (NCBI taxonomy): domain Eukaryota; kingdom Metazoa; phylum Chordata; class Amphibia; order Anura; family Hylidae; genus Hyla; species Hyla sarda. Next base: position 481,599,192 of record NC_079189.1, read on the forward strand.
TAGCCAGGGGGAGAGAAGGGCCGGCAGCAGGGCTCTAGACCCCAGGAAAGGCAGGGGGAGAGAAGCGGGCAGCAACGGCCTCTCTCCCCCTGCCTTTCCTGGGGGTGTATCGGCGTATAACACGCACATAGACTTTAGGCTAAAAAGTCTAGCATACCTAGCATAGGTATTTGAGCACATCCCCTTTTTTTTGTGTGGGTTGATTTTTTTTGCAGTGTTATAGCTCCCATAAGGACCTATGACACTACACACACTGATCTTCATCATTGATCACTGGTTTCTCATAGGAAACCAGTGATCGATGATTCTGCCACATGACTGCTCATGCCTGGATCTCAGGCACTGAGCAGTCATTCGGCGATCGGACAGCGAGGAGGCAGGTAGGGGCCCTCCCGCTGTCCTGTAAGCTGTTTGGGATGCCGCGATTTCGCCACGGCTATCCCGAACAGCCCACTGAGTTAACCGGCAGCTTTCACTTTCGGTTTTAGCCGCGCGGCTCAGCTCTGAGCACGCGGCTAAAGGGTTAATAGCGCACAGCGCCGCGATCGGCGCTGCGCGCTATTAGCGGCGGGTCCCGGCTTCACTATGACGCCGGGCCCGCCGTGATATGATGCGGGGTTACCGTGTAACCCCGCGTTATATCAGGAGAGCAGGACCAAGGACGCACCGGTATGTCCTTGGTCCTTAAGGGGTTAAATACTTTTCAACCTGCTGGTCTTAACAAAGTTTTGAGCTTTTTCACCTTTTCTTTAATGTTCCTCCGACCTTTTGCCCTTTAGTTGGGTTCCTTACAAATATGTGGTTTCAATCAGTTTTCTGTTTATTTTAATATTATTTTAATAATTTAAAAAAAAAATTCATATTGCAGTACCACCCTATTCAATTACGTGTTCGGTTTGATCCAAGGAGTTGGACATGCTGTGACCATATGGATTACATATTCTCACTTTTTTTATAGTTTGGGTGTTTTTCACCATTTATTAAAAATTATTGTATTCATCAATTGGTTTATAAACATGTTAGTATATATGTTTTGAAAAAATCCTGATAGCATTCATCATTTATACTATTGTTGTCATTGTGCATTTTCCATTTATTCTTGTCACCTCACTTTGGCACACTGGCATGCGCATGTGCACTGCGCCTTCCAGTCGGCCCTTTCATTCTTTGTTATTTATGATATTTTGCACATTATCAACTAACACAACATTTTTACACATTTATGTACATTGCTTTCCGCAATGTACATATGAATTACAATTTGTATCATTAATTATCATTTATTATTTACGTATTCAATATTTTCATATATATATATATATATATATATATATATATACACAAATTTTTTGGTTCTGTATGAATTTAAATGCACATGTGTAGGAATACACATGTACATTTTTTTGTGTTTTTCACTGTGTGTGTCACATTGACTGCATGCTCACTTGCACTATTTCATTTTACACATACCGTATATACATTTATTATTTTCCCATTTTCACTTTATTTGATCTTCCTTATTTAGCACACGTATAATCATGATTGTGTGTTGATTTTATTATATGAACTGCTGTTTTAGTATTTATTTATATATATTGGCCCTCATTTACTAAAGTCCATCCGACTCTTTTTCTCGGTTATCGCACCTTAATTTTAGTCGCAACGTCTGTGCGACTATTTACGCAACCAAATTTTAGTCGCACAGCCGACACTTTAGAAACCACTCGGAGTGTTTTTTTTCACTCTGAAATGGGCGTGTTTTATGCAAAAATGGGCGTTTTACCGACAAAACCCAAAAAATACTCGGAGTACTTCAAAAATCACTCGAGATTGGCCAAGTGAAATTCCAAAAATGGATAACAAGGGACTGTTCACCATTGTGTTTTGTGTTAAAGTAACTTGTTTTCTCACCTGAAAACATTTTGTACAATATGTACAAACAGCGATAGAGTCTGGCAACTGTGGGGTGTGTATAGAGACCACTATGGATAGTAGAAGTAAGTGAAGAGTTTGTGGCTTGTGAAGGTAGGTGGTGCTCTGACTCAATGTTCCACAGTTCCACAATGTACAATCCAAGAAGGAATGAATGAAAGCCGGCAACCAGTGGCATTGCTAGGGGTGGTGTCACCCGGTGCGGTACAAAATGGTGTCACCCCATACCTTCCCCCCCCCCCCATCAGTAAGTTTTTAGCCTGTTGTGACAGACACCACTGTTGTAGCGCATTGTTATAAATTCCAGTATAATAATCAGATATACCAGTTGCCACAGAATGGGAAAGTGTTAAAGAAGTTTTCACCATTTAAATATACAGCTCCCAGAATTACTTAAAGGGGTACTCCACTGGAAAACATTTACTTTTATATCAACTGGTGCCAGAAAGTAAAACAGATTTTTAAATTACTTCTATTTAAAATCTTAATCCTTACAGTACTTATAAGCTGTTGTATTCTCCACAGGAAGTTGTGTAGTTCTTTCCAGTCTGTCCACAGTGCTCTGTCTGTCCATGTTTTGAACTGTCCAGAGCAGGATAGGTTTGCAATGGGGATTTGCTCCAACTATGGACAGTTCTTGACATGGACAGAGGTGTCAGCACAGAGCACTGTGGTCAGACAGAAAATAAATTAAAAAAGAAAAGAACTTCCTGTGAATCACTTATACAGCAGCTAATAAGTACTGGAAGGATTAAGATTTTTAAGTAGAAGTAATTTATAAATTCACACTGTGTTTCTATCCCCTCCTTTTTTTTGTTTGAGCATGTGTCTGCACTCTTCCCCACCCCCTCAGCCCAACCCTATATAAGTAGTAGTTAGCTACACAAGGGCCATTCTTTCCTAGCAGCCTCCCAGTCTGACTGGGAGAGCTTGGTAAGTGTACTATTACACCTTGTTCACACTGGTGTGGTGCTGTGCGGTGCCTGTTGCTGCCGTGGCGCCGTGTCTGCGGGGGGGGGGGGGGGTGCGACCCATAGACTGGTTGGAGTGGCATTGGGGCCGCTCTGCCAGTGGGTCGTTTCCCCCCGTGGGCACTGGTGTCGCGGCGGTGGTGGTCGCCGCCCATTGCTACGCCATTTTATGCTAGGGACGTTAGGCACCCACTCTAAATAGGTGGCCTTGACGTGGCGAGTGGGCTTGTACTTTTTGATCAAAAATGTATACTAACAACCTGTTAGTTTTTGATATTATGCTGAGAAGCAATCAGATCATTATACAAGATTGTAGATGTGCACCATATCTGTTTTTCTACCCGAATTCATAATTTATAAATCTGTTGAACTTTGTAGCACCGGTTGATTAAAAAAAAAAATTCCCAGTAGAGTACCCCTTTATGAAGTGGTAAGGTTATGCTGGGAGTTGTAGTTTCACTCATCATAACTGTAGAACTGACAAGTGACTCCAGCTCTGATAGGACATAGAGATGAGACTGTACAATGATATCAGTGATTACAGGTGATGTCTTCTCTATAGTGAGGAGAATACATAATGATATCAGTGACTACAGGTGACATCTTCTCTATAGTCTTTCCTTATCTAATTCAGATTGTACATACCGCCTTGTCCAGCTAAAACTTCTGTCTGCAGAATGTGACGCCCAGATGACTCCTCACTATGTCAGCGTATTCTCATCCTCTATATGAAAACAAGTTATTATAAACCTGCCAGACACTGTATCCTCTAAATATAATACTACTATACACTACACTCTTTGATTATAAACCTTCCATACCCACTGAATATAATACTACCACACACTGTACATTCTGAATATAATACCAACACATACTGTACACTCTGAATATAAATCTGCCACATACTGTACCCCTGAATATAATACCGCCACACACTGTACCCTCTGAATATAATACTACTATACACTACACTCTTTGATTAGAAACCTTCCATACATCGCACCCACGGAATATAATACCAACACATACTGTACCCTCTGAATATAAATCTGCCACTTACTGTACCCTCTGAATATAAATCTGCCACATACTGTACCCTCTGAATATAAATCTGCCACATACTGTACCCTCTGAATATAAATCTGCCACATACTGTACCCTCTGAATATAAATCTGCCACATACTGTACCCTCTGAATATAAATCTGGTGGTGTTGCTAGTGGATGATGGGGGTGCTAGTACTGGGGGAGGGGTGTTGCTGGAGGATGATGAGGGTGCTACTGGCCATTCCCCCTGGCAGTATCACCCCCATCATCCATCGGCAGGATCATCCTCCTGGCAGGAGCACCCCCATCATCCACCATCAGGATCTGCTGATGGTGGTGCTGCTGCTGGGGGGGGGTTTGCTGGTGGATGATGAGGGTGCTACTACCAGGGGGGGAGCATTAGGTAGGAAGCAGTTCCCCCACTTAAGGTAGGTAGCAGTTCCCCCACATTAGGTAGGTAGCAGTTTCCCCACATTAGGTAGCATAGATTCCCCACATTTGGTACCAGTTACCCCACATTAGGTAGTAATTTCCCCACATTAAGTAGCACATATTCCGCACATTAGGTAGCACAGATTCCACACATTAGGTAGCACAGATTCCACACATTAGGTAGCAGTTTCCCCACATTAGGTAGCACAGATTCCCCACATTAGGTAGCAGTTTTCCCATATTATGTAGCAACTTTCGCACATTAAGTAGCAGTTTTCCAACATTAGGTAGCAGTTTCCCCACATTAGGTAGCATAGATTCCCCACATTTGGTAGTAGTTTCCCCCCATTAGGCCGCAGGTTCCCTTGCATGTTCCCCACAATAGGTCAAAGTCTCCCCACATTAGATCGCTGGTTCAAACAACCCCTCACCCTCCCCCCACACAAAAAACACACACACAACACAGAGACACACACAGATAGAGAGAGAGACACACACAGTCAGAGAGACACACACTCACAGAGTCACACACAGTCACACACACACAGTCACACACACAGTCACACACAGACAGAGAGTCACACACAGACAGAGAGCCACACAGAGACAGAGATAGCAACAGACACACACAAACACACACAGAGAGACATACACTCACAGACAGAGAGAGACACACACACAGTCACACACACACACAGTCACACACACACACACAGTCACACACACAAACAGAGTCACACACACACAGAGTCACACACACAGTCACACACACAGAGAGTCACTGTCACACACAGTCACACACACAAACAGAGACACACAAACAGAGATAGAGTGAGACAGACACACACTCACTTACCCATCCAGCGCAGCGCTCCTTCTCTCCGGGCGCTCTGTGAGTGACGTCACATCCTCCTGCGCGGCCCTGGGGAGTGACGTCGGGCCGGCGCAACAGAAGACGTGAGGGCGCAGGCCGGTTCACTGTGCAGGTGACGGGGGGGGGGGGGGGGGGGGCGGGTGCTACTAGTACGGAGACAAGTGAGACAGCGCAAGTGAGGACGGGGGTGCTATTACAGAGACAGCGCAAGTGAGGACCGGGGGCGTACCTGGTGTCACCCTATAAGGATGGTGTCACCCGGTACTGGCTGCACCCTCCGCACCCCGGTCGCAACGCCACTCCCCCCCCGCTCTGCCCACCCCTGGATGTCTGGTAGAACGGGGGGAGAAGATGGCGGCCGGTACCTGTGAAGAAGATGCGGTTGGGACCGGCGATTATCGGCGATCTTTACTGCTGCCTTCCTAGTGGTTGCCAAACTGCAACTCCGAGCATGCCCAGACAACCAAAGGCTGTCTGGGCATGCTGGGAGGAGTTGCAGTTTTGCAACATCTGGAGGGTCACAGTTTGGAGACCACTATTACAGTGGTGCCCATCTAGCGCAGCGCTCCTTCTCTCCGGGCGCTCTGTGAGTGACGTCACATCCTCCTGCACGGCCCTGTGGAGTGACGTTGGGCCGGCGCAACAGAAGACGTTGGGGCGCAGGCCAGTTCACTGTGCAGGTGACAGGGGGGGGGGTGTTACTAGTACGGAGACAAGTGAGACAGCGCAAGTGAGGATGGGGGGGGGGGGTTTGGGGGTGCTATTACAGAGACAGCGCAAGTGAGGACCGGCGGCGTACCTGGTGTCACCCCATCAGGATGGTGTCACCCGGTGCGGGCCGCACCCCCCGCACCCCGGTCGCAACGCCACTGTCGGCAACTCACCAGTATTCTAAACTTCTTTATTGAGTACTCACATCAATGGTTACAGGAGAGGGATGATGGATGGGGGGTACAGCAGGCAACGGTAGCCGCTTCGTACAGGTTAGTGCTTCATCTGGCCTATATATTATGAATAAAATATTGAATGCTTTTGTGATAGATAATGTTTATATATTTTTTTTCTTTTTAACACATTTGCAATATTAGGTTTCAATATAACACCCAAGCTGATTAACAAGGAAAATTGTTGTAATGTTTGAAAAATTATAATACATGAATACTTTTGATTCATGGAAACATTTTTAAAAAAACAAGTCTAAACCATTTTGATTCACTCAACTAATTTATTTAGCTCTGAGTTTGTGCGACACAATTGACTAGTGCGACACAAAAAAACTTGTGACAGAAAAATAACCAACATGTGCGATAGAATAGTAAATAAGCCTGAAAAAAAAGACGAGTGATAGTGAAATCACTCCAGAATAAACACTCCACTCTTAGTAAATCAGGGCCATTGTGGTAAAGTGTACGGGAAAGTGGTGGATGGGGTGTATATTTTGCCTGGTTTCCTCAGCCAGGAAGGATAAAGGAAATCCAGAAGGATATGCTGCTTTATCAGAGCTAGTCTTCTAGGACTTTTTTGTTTAAACTTCATGGGCTGGATTTCATGGACTGGAGGACAGGTTGGATGTGGGAGTGCTCCAGTCCACTCCCCTAGTCCACTATGGGTTTCCCTATTTCAAGGTGTCCTCAGGTGAGGTTGGATGGCTGCTGATTGCTGGAGAGACAGAGGAGAAACAGCCACAAACAGGACTGCAGCTGAAAACTACCAAGTCTGAACCTTCCTCTATGGACACTTGTGTGAGTGTGCTTGGGGCCAGACATTAGGCCCACAGTAGGATAGAGAGGTATCCTGATGTTCAGTTAGAGCCGGACAGGCCTAGGTTTTGTTGTTTTGTTTGCACTGTGCCTAAAATTCATTGAAATAAACATCCTCATGGACGTTGGAAACCCACTGCCTGTGTGAATACTGTCATTGCCGACCCCACCGTGTGAGCTGTTCCCTAATATGTAGTCTCATTTTAGCATGAAAATCTATTGCAATACCATTTACTCCCACTAGATGTCCCTAGATTGCTTCTCCTTGGTAATCTCATTGGCTCAGATTTATCAAACTGTGTGAGAGAAAAAGGGGAGGGATTTTCTCACAGCAACCAATCACAGCTCAGCTAACAAGCTCTGGTAAAGTGAAAGTTGAGCTGTGATTGGTTGCTGTGGAAAAATCACTACATTTTTATCCTCAAACAGTTTGATAAATCTGGGCCATTGTTTACATCTTCCCTGCCTGGTCGGTGCTGTGTGCGCCTATCCCCCGTAGCCGGCTCCCGGCATGTGAGTTGTCACGTAACTTGATCACGTGATGCCCACATGACACGCAGACCCAGAAGTTCAGTTGCATTGCATATTTTTGTGTCTATTCCTCCAGATATAGCCCACATACTTACCATCATTCACACTGCATTTATGCCCATAAGCTTTTCGTAGCATGCATGGATCCTATGGCGGACATTCCGTGCGCAGCAGGCGCCGTCTGTCGGTGATAGGACCACTCGGACATCAGTTGTCTCCATTGACAGCAATGCATTTCTTTGCAGATTCCATTGTAAGAATAAACATGTCTGTTCTTTGGTCGGAATTGCTGCAGAAATCCTGTAGTGTGCACAGTACAGCAGCATTACATCTGCTGCACCAAAATTCAGTTTGGAAATTTTGTTGTGTGCATGGGCCCAAACAGCTGAAGTGAAGCTGCACTGACAGACTGCACTAATGTGGAGATGATGGGAGTTATAGTGTTAGCATAGCTTGGGCATACATTTTGAAGATGGCCAGACAAGGCTGTAGGTGAGGAGGAGGCCATTATTAGAACACAACACTAATGGGTTTTTCAAAATTTCTAATCATGTAATTTTCCCATAACTAGTTAAAGGGGTACTCCAGTGGAAAAAAAGACATTTCTAATCAACTGGAGCCAAAAAGTTATAAATTACTTCTATTTCAAAATTGTAATCCTTACAGTACTTATCAGCTGCTGTATACTACAGAGGAAGTTGTACAGTTATTTTCTGTCTGACCACCGTGCTCTGTGCTGACACCTCTGTCCATGTCAGGAACTGTCCAGTGCAGCATATGTTTGCTATGGGGAATTTCTCCTACTCTGGAAACTTCCTTAAATGGAAATAGAAGTTATTTACAAAGCTGTGTAACTTTCTGGCATCAGTTGATTTAAAAAAAAAAAAAAGTTTTCCACCGGAGTACCTGCCTTTCACCGCTCACTACATGATGGCACAGTCAGATATATATCTCCGACTGCCATCATATAGTGAGCGGTGAAAGGCAGGTAAAAATAGCAACTGGTCCATTTATAAGCCACACACTTAACCTTTTTTTGCCCCCTGCTTGGGTGAGGCTGAGGCCTCTTAGATTTGTTACAGAAGTAGCACAGCAGCACAGAGTATTTCTGGAGGGAACTGTAGTGAGGCAGAATATGTGCCTCACTACAGTTCCTGCCAGAAATACTCTGTGCTGCTGGGAAGCCTACTCCTTCATCTTCTACTTGCCTTTCACTGCCCCCCTACATGATTGCACAGTCAGAGATAAGTTATATTTCACATATACCATATTTTCCGGTGTATAAGACGACTGGGCGTATAAGACGCCCCCCAACTTTTACAGTTAAAATATAGAGTTTTAGATATACTCGCCGTATAAGACTACCCCTCTACCGCGATGTACGATACCTTACCAGTGATTGGCTGGTTGTTGTAAACAAAGCCTGCTTGGATTGGTCAGCTCTCCCTGCCTGCCCAGCTTTCCCTGTCTCCAAGACTCAGAGCGGTACATGCCTCGTTCACCTGTCTGGCCCGCCCTTGTACCCCATTACCGTACCTCCTTCTCTGCCTCTCAGATCTTGCACATGTGCCACCCTTGTATCCCATTACCGTACCTCCTTCTCTGCCTCTGAGATCTTGCACATGTGCCACCCTTGTATCCCATTACCGTACCTCCTTCTCTGCCTCTCAGATCTTGCACATGTGCCACCCTTGTATCCCATTACCGTACCTCCTTCTCTGCCTCTCAGATCTTGCACATGTCACCCTTGTGTCCCATTACCGTACCTCCTTCTCTGCCTCTCAGATCTCGCACATGTCACCCTTGTGTCCCATTACCGTACCTTCTTCTCCAATCTCACAAGTGCGCATCAGCGCTTCCTGTCAGATTTCGCACATGCGCACCTGCGCCGCCTCTCATATCTCTCACATTCATGCCTACACCGCCTCAGATCTCGCACATGCGCCGTTTCACTGCAGTCCTCAGGAGCGAGATCTGAGAGGCAGAGAAAGAGGTACAGTAATAGGATACATACAAGGGCGGGAAGGATGGGTGAAAGATGCATGTTTTTCTGGGCACAGCGCCACTCTCTCTCTATCCTTACCCCAGGAGCCCCGCTCTATTTCTATCCATACAGTGGCGAATCCAGAGTCTAGCCTCCGGAGGGGCACTATCAGAGTATCATGCAGTGGTCGACATGCCCCCTCCCATAGACTTGCAATGAGGGGGCGTGGTGTGACATAAAAAAGGGCGTGGCTGTGATTGTTCCCCCACACTAGGTAGGCAGCATAGTTCCCCCACACTAGGTAGGCAGCATAGTCCCCCCCCCACATTAGGGTGTCAGCATAGTCCCCCCCCCACATTAGGGTGTCAGCATAGTCCCCCCCACATTAGGGTGTCAGCATAGACCCCCCCCACATTAGGGTGTCAGCATAGTTCGCCCCCACATTAGGTTGTCAGCATAGTTCCCCAGTGTAGTTCCCCCCACATTAGGTTGTCAGCATAGTTCCCCTCACATTAGGTTGTCAGCATAGTTCCCCCCACATTAGGTTGTCAGCATAGTTCCCCCCACATTAGGTTGTCAGCATAGTTCCCCCCCACATTAGGTTGTCAGCATAGTTCCCCCCCACATTAGGTTGTCAGCATAGTTCCCCCCCCCACATTAGGTTGTCAGCATAGTCCCCCCCCCACATTAGGTTGTCAGCATAGTCCCCCCCCACATTAGGTTGTCAGCATAGCCCCCCCACATTAGGTTGTCAGCATGGTTCCCCCCCCCCCCACATTAGGTTGTCAGCATAGCCCCCCCACATTAGGTTGTCAGCATGGTTCCCCCCCCCACATTAGGTTGTCAGCATGGTTCCCCCCCCCCCACATTAGGTTGTCAGCATGGTTCCCCCCCCCACATTAGGTTGTCAGCATAGTCCCCCCCCCCCACATTAGGTTGTCAGCATAGTTCCCCCCCCCCACATTAGGTTGTCAGCATAGTTCCCCCCACATTAGGTTGTCAGCATAGTTCCCCCCACATTAGGTTGTCAGCATAGTTCCCCCCCACATTAGGTTTTCAGCATAGTTCCCCCTACATTAGGTTGTCAGCATAGTTCCCCCCCACATTAGGTTGTCAGCATAGTTCCCCCCCCCCCACATTAGGTTGTCAGCATAGTCCCCCCCCCCCCACATTAGGTTGTCAGCATAGTCCCCCCCACATTAGGTTGTCAGCATAGTCCCCCCCCCACATTAGGTTGTCAGCATAGTCCCCCCCCCACATTAGGGTGTCAGCATAGTCCCCCCCCCACATTAGGTTGTCAGCATAGTTCCCCCCCACATTAGGTTGTCGGCATAGTTCCCCCCACATTAGGTTGTCAGCATAGTTCCTCCCCCCCCCCCACATTAGGTTTTCAGCATAGTTCCCACCCCCAAAATTAGGTTGTCAGCATAGTCCCCCCCCCCACATTAGGTTGTCAGCATAGTTCCCCCCCCCCCACATTAGGTTGTCAGCATAGTTTGCCCCCCACATTAGGTTGTCAGCATAGTTCGCCCCCACATTAGGTTGTCAGCATAGTTCGCCCCCCACATTAGGTTGTCAGCATAGTTCGCCCCCACATTAGGTTGTCAGTATAGTTCCTCCCACATTAGGTTGTCAGTATAGTTCCTCCCCACATTAGGTTGTCAGCATAGTTCCCCCCACATAAGGTTGGCAGTATAGTTCCCCCACATAAGGTTGTAGTTCCCCTACATTAGGTTCACAGTTTAGTTCCCCCCACATAAGGCTGGCTGTATAGTTCCCCCAGTTAGGTTGTAGTTCTGTCACATTAGGCTGGCAGTATAGTTCCCCCACATTAGGTTGTAGTTCCCCCCACATTAGGTTGTCAGCATGGTCCCCCCCCCCCCACATTAGGTTGTCAGCATGGTTCCCCCCCCCCCACATTAGGTTGTCAGCATGGTTCCCCCCCCCCCCACATTAGGTTGTCAGCATGGTTCCGCCCCCCCCCCCCCCACATTAGGTTGTCGGCATAGTGCCCCCCCACATTAGGTTGTCATCATAGTTCCCCCTACATTAGGTTGTCAGCATAGTTCCCCCTACATTAGGTTGTTAGCATAGTTCCCCCTACATTAGGTTGTCAGCATAGTTCCCCCTACATTAGGTTGTCAGCATAGTTCCCCTCACATTAGGTTGTCAGCATAGTTCCCCTCACATTAGGTTGTCAGCATAGTTCCCCCACATTAGGTTTGCAGTAAAATTCCCCCACATTAGGTTGTCAGCATAGCTCCCCCACATTAGGTTGGCAGTATTGTTCCCCCTATATTAGGTTGTCAGCATAGTTCCCCCTACATTAGGTTGTCAGCATAGTTCCCCAACATTAGGTTGGCAGTAAAATCCCCCCATATTAGATTGGCAGTATAGTTCCCCCACATAAGGTTGTAGTTCCCCTACATTAGGTTCACAGTTTAGTTCCCCCCACATAAGGCTGACTGTATAGCTCCCCCACTTAAGTTGTAGTTCTGTCACATTAGTTTGGCAGTATAGTTCCCCCACATTAGGTTGGCAGTATAGTTCCCCCACATTAGGTTGTCAGCATGGTTCCCCCCCCACATTAGGTTGTCAGCATGGTCCCCCCCACATTAGGTTGTCGGCATAGTGCCCCCCCACATTAGGTTGTCAGCATAGTTCCCCCTACATTAGGTTGTCAGCATAGTTCCCCCTACATTAGGTTGTCAGCATAGTTCCCCCTACATTAGGTTGTCAGCATAGTTCCCCTCACATTAGGTTGTCAGCATAGTTCCCCTCACATTAGGTTGTCAGCATAGTTCCCCCACATTAGGTTTGCAGTAAAATTCCCCCACATTAGGTTGTCAGCATAGCTCCCCCACATTAGGTTGGCAGTATTGTTCCCCCTATATTAGGTTGTCAGCATAGTTCCCCCTACATTAGATTGTCAGCATAGTTCCCCAACATTAGGTTGGCAGTAAAATTCCCCCATATTAGATTGGCAGTATAGTTCCCCCACATATGGTTGTAGTTCCCCTACATTAGGTTCACAGTTTAGTTCCCCCCACATAAGGCTGGCTGTATAGTTCCCCCACTTAAGTTGTAGTTCTGTCACATTAGGTTGGCAGTATAGTTCCCCCACATTAGGTTGGCAGTATAGTTCCCCCACATTAGGTTGTCAGCATGGTTCCCCCCCCCCACATTAGGTTGTCAGCATGGTCCCCCCCACATTAGGTTGTCGGCATAGTTCCCCCCCACATTAGGTTGTCGGCATAGTTCTCCCCAACACTAGGTTGTCAGCATAGTTCCCCTCACATTAGGTTGTCAGCATAGTTTCCCCACATTAGGTTGGCAGTAAAATTCCCCCACATTAGGTTGTCAGCATAGTTCCCCCGCATCAGGTTATCAGCATAGCTCCCCCACATTAGGTTGTCAGCATAGTTCCCCAACATTAGGTTGGCAGTAAAATTCCCCCATGTTAGGTTGGCAGTATAGTTTCCCCCCACCTTAGGTTGTCGGCATAGTCCCCCCCCCCCCCCCCACATTAGGTTGTCAGCATAGTTCCCCCACATTAGGTTGTCAGCATAGTTCCCCCACATTAGGTTGTCAGCATAGTTCCCCCACATTAGGTTGGCAGTAAAATTCCCCCACATTAGGTTGTCAGCATAGTTACCCCACATTAGGTTGTCAGCATAGTTCCCCCACATTGGGTTGGCAGTAAAATTCCCCCATATTAGGTTGGCAGTAAAGTTCCCCCTCATTAGGTTGTCAGCATAGCTCCCCCACATTAGGTTGGCAGTATTGTTCCCCCTATATTAGGTTGTCAGCATAGTTCCCCCTACATTAGGTTGTCAGCATAGTTCCCCAACATTAGGTTGGCAGTAAAATTCCCCCATATTAGATTGGCAGTATAGTTCCCCCACATAAGGTTGTAATTCCCCCACATTAGGTTCACAGTTTAGTTCCCCCCACATAAGGCTGGCTGTATAGCTCCCCCACTTAAGTTGTAGTTCTGTCACATTAGGTTGGCAGTATAGTTCCCCCACATTAGGTTGGCAGTATAGTTCCCCCACATTAGGTTGTCAGCATGGTTCCCCCCCCCCCACATTAGGTTGTCAGCATAGTTCCCCCACATTGGGTTGGCAGTAAAATTCCCCCATATTAGGTTGGCAGTAAAGTTCCCCCTCATTAGGTTGTCAGCATAGCTCCCCACATTAGGTTGGCAGTATTGTTCCCCCCACATTGGGTTGTCAGCATAGTTCCCCCACATTAGGTTGGCAGTAAAATTCCAGTATAGTTCCCCCACTTAGGTTGTAGTTCCGTCACATTAGGCTGGCAGTATAGTTCCCCCCCACATTAGGCTGGCAGTATAGTTCCCCCCACATTAGGCACGCAGTATAGTTCCCCCACATTAGGTTGTAGTTCCCCCCCCCCCTCACAATAGGTTGGTAGTATAGTACCCCCCCCCCACATTTGGCTGGCAGTATAGTTCCCCCACATTAGGTAGGCAGTGGCCCCCACAGACATACAGCTTTCAGCCATATACAGTGTATGGCTTGAGGCTGTATGCCTGTGTACTGCCCCACTTCAATGCTCCGACCACCGCTCCTCCAGTCAGAGGTCTTGATCTACTGCTATGGCCTACGGCAGTGGTCAGAGCACCGAAGATGACGCGCTGCTGGTAACTTACCATGCTTCTTCTCCTAGCTGCTCTGCTCCGCTTTGCTCTGTTTCTATGGACGCACATGGGACGTCAGTGACGTCCCTGCATGTGCTACCTCCTGGCGGCCCCTGCATTTTTTAAGTTAACGCGGGGCCACAGAAAGGTAACCGGGACATCCTTGTGTCCCGAAAAGATCTTTTGGGACACAGGGATGTCCCGAATGTGACGGGGGAAATAAATCTCGTCCGGGACGCCCGTGGTATGAATAATCCATACCCCGGGCGTCCCAGCCTATTGCAGCACCCACCCTATAAGACGACACCCGGCGTATAAGATGACCCCCGACTTTTGAGAACATTTTCCTGGTTTAAAAGGAAATATGCTGGAAAATACGGTAAATTATATCTCAGACTCTGCCATCATGTAGGGAACGGTAAAAGTTGTAGTAATGCAGCAGGGCTGGGGGGAGATGTGCAAGCGGGCGACAAGCTTGTCACCTGCCCCCACTGACAGTAAGGACGTGCTGGGAGTTGTATTCATGTGACGCGGGGTGACAAGCTTGTCATCTGCCCGCCCATCTAACAGACTCCTCCCGTCCAGCACAACTACAATTCCCAGTATGTCCTTACATGCGTGGGTGGGAGATATGTGACATGCTTGTCACCCTCCTGTGCATCTCCTACGTGCACGTCCTCCTGTGCCTGTGAAAATGAAAGTTACAAAAAGTCGCACAAAAAGTCTCACCTGCAACTTTTGTAAGCAAAAAAAAGCTGCTTAAATCCCTTGATAAATCTCCCTCAATGTGTTTCACTCTCCAGGACTTTCATTGGAGACTTGTCAAACATCATGGGCATTGTCTTGTCTAATCCACTTTGAGTACATCACACATTCCACTCTGTCTTTCTCAAACACTCTGTTTTTCTCAAACTTCCTGACTTGGTGAAAATTCATTAAATTGAATCATTTTTATTTAATATGGACCCTTTGCCATGTTGTATCTTTCATATCATAACATCTGATTATATCAGTACCAAATAGCTGGCACTAAAGTGAAAGTAAGCATCTGGGAGGGTCCCCTTACCTGCCTCTGCCATCGATCGCTGATGACCAGACTAAATATACATATTTGGTATAGCCGCATGTGCAAATGTCCAAACTAAAATATAATGTTTATGATCCCAAACGGTAAGCGGTGTAAGCGTAAAAAAAAAACAAATACTGATTTTAATTCACATCATATATTAGAAAAGTAATATTAAAAAGCTATCAAAAAGTCCCACAGTAGTACAGTAATAGAAAACTATATAAATTGGGTATCCTTTTAATCACATTAACCTACAGAATAAAGATAATGTATTATTTTTACCATATATTGCACTGCATACAAACTATACCCCCCCCCCCCAGTAGTAATTGCAGTTTTCTTATATATTTCCAACTACAAATAATAACTTTTCAGTCTTGCCATACCTTTTATGATAAAAAGAATGGTGTCAATACAAAGTACAATTGGTCCTGCAAAAAAAACAAGCCTATGGGTCTGTAGGTGGAAAAATAAGAGAGTTATGGATTTTCAAAGGACAGGTAGAAGGCGGGGCCTGATCTCCTCACATGACAGTGCACTCAGCCTATCACCTGCTAAGAAGGGACATCGCTGCGGCCGGTGATACGCTGACTGCAGTGTGACTATCCGAGCCTAAGAAGCAGGGAGCCTAGCAGCGCCGGAGGAACGGGACGTATGTACCAAATTTTTTGATCTCTCCATTTTGGAAAATCTGTGCCACATATTTAATCCCCTTCCAAAAATCACACATCAACTCTTTGTTAAATTGTTCCAGTTCTATATTATCCCATAAGACAGTGTTTCTTATACTACCCTCTATTTTACATCTCTTTTTAACTTCCTGCCAAGTTCTCCTAAATAACCCCTATCAGTGAAATGCTGCCCAATTCTTTCTTGGAAGCCCCCTTCCACAAATTCTAAAAAAATCTCATAGTAATCTCTATAATCGTTAAATAGCTCCCCCAAAAGTGCTTCACTCCATCCCTGTCTAATGTTCTGAAGGTTTCTAGCCAAAAAATGCCACATAAAATCCGGTAAACCACCCCCACCTGCTCCTTCCAACTGTACCCACCTTGAGTATTTCATACGAACCCTTCCTCGCCCCCAGATAAGTCTACCCATCAAAGCTTCCAATCCCCGGAACCACTTCCCAGGAATCCTACATGGGGCAGCCCCTATAGTATATAAAACTTGGGGAAGCAACGCCATTTTAATTAGACCAATCCTATCTGCCATTGAGAGAGGCAGTTTCACCCAAGCATCCACTTTTTTCCTTAACTTACTCAATAGCGTTTTGAGGTTACATTGTATAAAGGAGTCTATTAAAGGGGACAATTTAATTCCTAAGTAATCCATGTTCTCCTCTTCTGCCAACACCTTCACCTCTGTTAATCCATTAACCTTACCTGGAACCAATGGCATTTACCCCTTAAGGACGCAGTTCATTTTCACCTTAAGGACTGAGCCCTTTTTTGCAATTCTGACCACCGTCACTTTAAGCATTAATAACTCTAAGATGCTTTTACCGATTATTCTGATTCTGAGACAGTTTTTTCGTGACATATTCTTCTTTATTTTGGTGGTAAATTTTCGTCGTTACTTGCATCCTTTCTTGGTGAAAAATCCCAAAATTTCATGAACATTTTGAAAATGTAGCATTTTTCTGACTTTGAAACTCTCTGCTTGTAAGGAAAATTGATATTCCAAATTTTTTTATATTGATTCACAAATACAATATGTCTACTTTATGTTGGCATCATAAAATGGACCTATTTTTACTTTTTGAAAACATTAGAGGGCTTCACAGTAAAGCAGCAATTTTCAAAATTTTCATGAAAAATTTAAAATCTGAAGGGACAGATGTTACAGAACTACAATTCCCAGCATGCCTGGGCAGTCTAGGCATGCTGAGAGTTGTAGTTTTGCAACATCTGGAGGGCTACCGTTTGGGCACCACTCAGATGTTGCAAAACTACAACTCCTCCCAGCATGCCCAGACAGCCTTTGGTTGTCTGGGCATGCTGGGAGTTGCAGTTTGGCAACCACTAGGAAGGCAGCAGTAAAGACGCTTTACTGCCACCTTCCTTGATGCTCCCTACCTGCGCCGCTGATCTTCACTGATGCCACCAATGATCGCCGGTCCCCACTGCATCTTCTTCACAGGTACCGGTCGCCATCTTCTCCCACCGTTCTACCCGACATCCAGGGGAGGGCAGAGCGGGGGGCAGTGGAGTTGCGACCGGGGTGCGGGGAGTGACACCAGGTACGCCCCTGGTCCTCACTTGCGCTGTCTCTGTAATAGCACCCCCCCCCCCCCCTGTCCTCACTTGCGCTGTCTCACTTGTCACCGTACTAGTAGCACCTCCCCCCCCCCCCCCGTCACCTGCACAGTGAACCGGCCTGCGCCCCCACGTCTTCTGTTGCACCGGACCGACGTCACTCCGCAGGGCCGCGCAGGAGAACGTGACGTCACTCACAGAGCGCCCGGAGAGAAGGAGCGCTGCGCTGGATGGGTAAGTGAGTGTGTGTCTGTCTCTCTGTGTGTGTTTGTGTGTGTCTGTCTGTCGCTATCTCTGTCTGTGTGTGACTCTCTGTCTGGGTGTGACTCTGTCTGTGTGTGTGTCTCTCTCTCTCTATCTATCTATCTATCTGTGTGTGTCTCTGTGTTGTGTTTGTGTGTGTGTGTGTTTTTTGTTTGGGGGGAGGGGGGGTTTGTTTGAATCAGCATTCTAATGTGGGGAGACTTTGACCTATTGTGGGGAACATGCAAGGGAACCTGCGGCCTAATGGGGGGGAAACTACTACCAAATGTGGGGAATCTATGCTACCTAATATGGGGAAACTGCTACCTAATGTGCGAAAGTTGCTACATAATGTGGGAAAACTGCTACCTAATGTGTGGAATCTGTGCTACCTAATGTGCGGAATCTGTGCTACCTAATGTGGGGAAATTACTACCTAATGTGGGGTAACTGGTACCAAATGTGGGGAATCTATGCTACCTAATGTGGGGAAACTGCTACCTACCTAATGTGGGGGAACTGCTACCTACCTTAAGTGGGGGAACTGCTGCCTACCTAATGCTCCCCCTCTGGCAGTAGCACCCTCATCATCCACCAGCAAACCCCCCCAGCAGCAGCACCACCATCAGCAGATCCTGATGGTGGATGATGGGGGTGCTCCTGCCAGGAGAATGATCCTGCCGATGGATGATGGGGGTGATACTGCCAGGGGGGATGGCCAGTAGCACCCTCATCATCCTCCAGCAACACCCCCCCCAGTACTAGCACCCCCATCATCCACTAGCAACACCACCAGATTTATATTCGGAGGGTACAGTATGTGTTGGTATTATATTCAGAATGTACAGTGTGTGGTAGTATTATATTCAGTGGGTATGGAAGGTTTATAATCAAAGAGTGTAATGTATAGTAGTATTATATTTAGAAGATACAGTGTCTGGCAGGTTTATAATAACTTGTTTTCATAGAGAGGATGAGAATGCGCTGACATAGTGAGGAGTCATCTGGGCGTCACATTCTGCAGACAGAAGTTTTAGCTGGACGAGGTGGTATGTACCATCTGAATTAGATAAGGGAAGACTATAGAGAAGACGCCACCTGTAGTCACTGATATCATTGTGTATTCTCCTCACTATGTCCTATCAGAGCTGGAGTAACTTGTCAGTTCTACAGTTATGATGAGTGAAACTACAACTCCCAGCATGACCTTACCACTGCATAAAGGGGTACTATACTGGAAAAAAAAAATTTTAATCAACTGGTGCTACAAAGTCAAACAGATTTATAAATTACTTCTACTTTAAAATCTTAATCCTTCCAGTACTTATTAGCTGCTGTATAAGTGATTCACAGGAAGTTCTTTTCTTTTTTAATTTATTTTCTGTCTGACCACAGTGCTCTGTGCTGACACCTCTGTCCATGTCAAGAACTGTCCATAGTAGGAGCAAATCCCTATTGCAAACCTATCCTGCTCTGGACAGTTCCTAACATGGACAGACAGAGCACTGTGGACAGACTGGAAAGAACTACACAACTTCCTGTGGAGAATACAACAGCTTATAAGTACTGTAAGGATTAAGATTTTAAATAGAAGTAATTTAAAAATCTGTTTAACTTTCTGGCACCAGTTGATATAAAAGTAAATGTTTTCCAGTGGAGTACCCCTTTAACCCCTTCATGACCCAGCCCACTTTCACCTTCATGACCTGGGCATTTTTTGAAAATCTGACCACTGTCACTTTAAACATTAATAACTTTGGAATGCTTTTACTTATCATTCTGATTCCAAGATTGTTTTTCGTGACATATTCTACTTTATGTTATTGGTAAAATTTCACTGATATTTGTATCCTTTCTTGGTAAAAAATCTAAAAATTTCATGAAAATTTAGAAAATTTAGCATTTTTCTAACTTTGAAAGTCTCTGCTTGAAAGGAAAATGGATATTCCAAATAAATTACATATTGATTCACATATACAATATGTCTACTTTGTGTTTGCATAAAAAAATTGACAAGTTTTTACTTTTGGAAGACACCAGAGGGCTTCAAAGTTCCGCAGCAATTTTCCAATTTTTCTCAAGATTTTCAAAATCGTAATTTTTCAGGGCCCAGTTCAGGTTGGAAGTGGATTTTAAGGGTCTTCATATTAGAAATACCCCATAAATGACCCCATTATAAAAACTGTACCCCCCAAAGTATTCAAAATGACATTCAGTAAGTGTTTTAACCCTTTAGGTGTTTCACAGGAATAGCAGCAAAGTGAAGGAGAAAATTCTAAATCTTAATTTTTTACACTCGCATTTTCTTGTAGACCCAATTTTTTAATTTTTACAAGGGGTAAAAGGAGAGAAATCACCCTAAAATTTGTAAACCAATTTCTCTCGAGTAAGGAAATACCTCATATGCATATGTAAAGTGTTCGGCGGGCGCAGTAGAGGGCTCAGAAGGGAAGGAGCGACAATGGGATTTTGGAGAGTGAGTTTTTCTGAAAGGGTTTTTGGGGGGCATGTCCCATTTAGGAAGCCCCTATGGTGCCAGAACAGTGGACCCCCCCCACATGTGACCCCATTTTGGAAACTATACCCCTCATGGAATTTAATAAGGGGTGCAGTGAGCATTTACACCCCACTGGCGTTTGACAGATATTTGAAACAGTGGACTGTGCAAATCAAAAATTTTATTTTTCATTTTCACAGACCACTGTTCCAAAAATCTGTCATACACCAGTGGGGTGTAAATGGTCACTGCACCCCTTATTAAATTCCGTGAGGGGTGTAGTTTCCAAAATGGGGTCAAATATGGATATTTATTTTTTTGCGTTTGTCAGAACTTCTGTAACAATCAGCCACCCCGGTGCAAATCGCCTCAAATGAACATGGTGCACTCTCCCTTCTGAGCCTTGTTGTGCGCCCCCAGAGCACTTTGCGCCCACATATGGGGTATCTCCGTAGTCGGGAGAAATTGCGTTACAAATTTTGGGGGTCTTTTTTCCCTTTTACCTCTTGTGAAAATGAAAAGTATAGGGCAACACCAGCATGTCAGTGTAAAAAATTTATTTTTTTACACTAACATGCTGGTGTAGAACCCAACTTCACCTTTTCATAAGGGGTTAAAGAAGAAAAAGCCCCCCAAAATTTGTAAGGCAATTTCTCCCGAGTACGGCGAAACCCCATATGTGTCCCAAAACTGTTGCCCTGAAATACGACAGGGCTCCAAAGTGAGAGAGCGCCATGCGCATTTGAGGCCTGAATTAGGGATTTGCATAGGGGTGGACATAGGGGTATTCTATGCCAATGATTCCCAAACAGGGTGCCTCCAGCTGTTGCAAAACTCCCAGCATGCCTGGACAGTCAATGGCTGTCCGGCAATACTGGGAGTTATTATTTTGCAACAGCTGGAGGCTCCGTTTTGGAAACAGTAGGGTACCAGACGTTTTTCATTTTTTGGGGGGAGGGGGGCTGTGTAGGGGTATGTGTATATGTAGTGTTTTTTACTTTTTATTTTAGGTTAGTGTTAGTGTAGTGTAGTGTTTTTAGGGTACAGTCACATGGGCAGAGGTTCACAGCAAGTTTGCCGCTGGAAGTTTGAGCTGCAGCGCAAAATTTGCGCCATCTCAAACTTGCAGCACTCACTGTAAACCTCCGCCCATGTGAGTGTACCCTGTACATTCACATTGGGGGGAGGGGGCAAACATCCAGCTGTTGCAAACTCCGAGCATGCCCTTTGGCTGTCCGTGCATGCTGGGAGTTGTAGTTTTGCAACAGCTGGAGGAACACTGGTTTGGAAACACTAAGTTAAGTAATAAACTTTCAAGTGTTTTGCAACCAAACTCCCAGCATGCATGGTCTGTCAGTGCATGCTGGAAGTTATAGTTTTGCAACAATTGCAACAGCTGGAGGCACTGAGGTAGGAAACGGACAATGTTTCCCAACTAGTGTGCCTCCAGTTGTTGCAAAACTACAACTCCAGCATGCCCAGACTGCCCAGGCATGCTGGAAGTTGTAGTTCGGCAATATCTGAAAGATCAGATGTTGCCGAACTACAACTTCCAGCATGCTTGGGCAGTCTGGGCATGCTGGGAGTTGTAGTTTTGCAACATCTGGAGGTCCACAGTTTGGAGACCACTGTATAATGGTCTCCAATCTGTGCTCTTCCAGATGTTAGAGAACTACAACTCCCAGCATGCCTGGACAGACTGAGCATGCTGAGATTTGTAGTTTTGCAACATCTGGAAGAGCACAGATTGGAGACCATTATACAGTGGTCTCCAAACTGTGGGCCTCCAGATGTTGCAAAACTACAACTCCCAGCATGCCCAGAAAGCCAAAGGCTGTCTGGGCATGCTGGGAGTTGCAGTTTTGAAACTCTCAGAGACAGCAGTGAGATCGCTTTACGGCGATCTCACTGCTGCCAATGAAGATGCCGCACTGCTGCCGGAAACTCACCTCCGGGACGCAGCGCAGCCGGGACCGCATGGAGGACGCCGGGACCGCTCGGGACACCGCTCGGACGGGTAAGTGACACCGGGGGACGGGTCAGGGACACTTAGCAGAGCGGTGTGTGTCCCGATCCCCGTGATCGGGACTCACACACCGCGCTGCTAAGTATTTTCATAGCGAAACGCTGCTATCAGCTGGTCAGATTTGATCAGCTGATAGCAGCGATCGCTGGGGGGGGGGGGTGGGGGATGAAACCCCCCGTGGTCGCACGGTAAGATGGCTGGCTATCAGTGATAGCCACTATGTTACCGGGCGCTGCGGGATGCCGCGAGTAGCGGCAGTAATGTTCATGACGTACCTGTATGTCATGGGTCGGGAACGCCTTGCCACCCATGACGTACAGGTATGTCATAGGTCGGGAAGGGGTTAAGTAATTCTGGGAGCTGTATATTTAAATGGTGAAAACTTCTTTAACACTTTCCCATTCTGTGGCAACTGGTATATCTGATTATTATACTGGAAATTCTCACAATGCGTTACAACAGTGGTGTCTGTCACAACAGGCTAAAAACTTACTGAGGGGGGGGGGGTATGGGGTGACACCATTTTCTACCGCACTGGGTGACACCAACCCTAGCAACGCCACTGGCGGGGGGTTTCCATTGCAACCCCCCATCTTCAGCTGCCATTGGTCAGTACTCATTGCTGACTAATGGCTCGCTCCTATCCCTTAGGATGATCAGGGCTGTCACTGACAGCTCTGATCATCCCTATTTTCCGTCACCAGAGACCCGATCAGCCCGGAATAGCAGAAAATCGCATGTCTGAATTGACCCCCTCGGCGATGTGCCGTGATGTCTGCTGAATGATTTCAGCAGACATCCCGATCCGGTCCCTCGACCGGCTAGTGGCGGGGACCGGAATTCCCACGGGCGTATCTACAACTTTAACAGCTCCACAACTTTAACAGCTTCTGGAACCCCTACATATGCGTTTTCTAGGAACAAAAGTATATCGTCTGCATACATAAGGAATTTTTCTTCTGCTCCTTTAATTCCAAATCCCCTAATACCTCCTGGTTTCTTAAATTTTGCCGCCAGCGGCTCTAAAAATAAAACATGGGTGAAAGCGGGCAGCCTTGTCTTGTCCTCCTTTCTATCACCAATTGTGGTAAAAGTGAACCATTAACTGCAACCCTGGCCCTAGGATTCTTATATAATAATTTAATCCATTCTACCAACTCCCCCTCTATACCAAACTTTTTGAGAACCAACCAAAAAAAAAACCCACTCCACCCTGTCAAACTCCTTCATTGCATCGAGTGACAGGGTGGAGCGGAAGGGACCTAAACCCAACTGAATGTTAACCAGTGATCGTAACAAGTTACTATGAATTGAATGCCTTGGAACAAATTCGGTTTGTTCAACTCCTACTATGTCAGGTAAAAGCGGGGATAGTCTTCTGGACAGAAGTTTTTCCAAAATCTTGGCGGCAGTATTAATCAAAGAAATAGGGCGATAAGAGTCAATTTTCGTACTATCCTTCTCTTTTTTATTTATCAGAACTATTTTGGTTTCAAGCATGGAGGGAGGCAATTCCCCTCCTCTCCGAGCCTCCTCCAGTACCATACCAAGAATAGGTAATAGAGCTTCCTTATACTCTTTATAAATTGAATAGGGAAGGCCGTCCAGTCCTGGGGCTGATGTGACTGAGTAACACTGTAGAGCTTCCCCTAACTCCTCCACTGTAATTCCTTTATTGAGACTTTCCGGATTTTCCTCATTAATCATTGATTAATTTCAATTTCTTTTAAATATTCCTGTATCTCGCATTCTCCTGCTGTCTCCTCTGTTCTATATAGTTGTTGATAGTATAAATGGGCAATGTTCTGTATGCAAAACTCCATTACTATCTTGTAATGCAAGGATGTCACTACTTTCCCTTTTAACTCTTACTAAGTTTGCTAATTATTTCCCTGGGCGAGCTCCTTCTACAAAATGCTCCTGACCAGAAAAAAAAAACCTTATGTTGGTACTTTTCTAAATAGTACAATTTCCCTTGCGCTAATTCTAACACTTAAAAAAAATTCAGAGCGCACTTCCTCATACCTTTCCTCTGCAAATTAAACTTCTCTTTCAGGTCCTGTTCCATCTTTTTAAATTCCCTCTTTTTTTCTTTTTGTATTGCCCTATACAAAATCGCCCGCAATACTGCTTTAGGGTACATTCCCACACGGCGTATTTGCTGCGTATTTGCTGCGTATTTGCTGCTGCGTATTTTATTTTCTCTGTTGAAGTCAATGGGTAGGAAAATACGCAGCACCAAATACGCAGCAAATACGCAGCAAAATACGCCGTGTGGGAACGTACCCTTAATAGTGTCCCACACCACCGGATAGGGGGCCGAATTCTTATTAAATTCCCAGCATTCCCATATCTCCTTCGCAATTTCTTCCTTCCCTCCAATCAAATTAAGCCAAAGCGAGTTCAAGCTAAACACCCTCTCCCTCTCTCTTCCTATATCCCCAAGTCTTATTTCCATTACCAGTGGAGAGTGATCTGAGATAGTCCTACCTTCATATCTGATACCTTGAATAGACCGCAAGCCCTTATCATTAGATAGAGCTATATCGATTTGCGATGCTACTTTATGGGAAGCCGAGAAGCAGGAAAACACCCTCCTAATAGGATTCATTATACGCCATGGGTCTCCCCAACCCATCTCTACACATACCTTATGGAGGGGGGTTTCCAACTCCCTTCTAACCCCAATTGAGGATCTATCTAGGGCGGGATTCATTACACAATTGTGATGGTCCCAGCTTCTCTCCTCCCCCTTTCTGCACAGTGACCTCTGCACAGGTCACATGCTTAGAAACCAGAACACTAATGATTGATCATGTGAGCAGTCAGGTAAACAGCAGAAGAGTACAAAACAGATGCAAATATAAGGACTGTCAGTAAATTTCTGTTGAACCTACTAATTAATCTAATTTTCCTCTGTGGTTCAGACCAATTTACTTAGCTTCTGTGCACACAGTGTTCAACCCTGCTATTGACAGTATACCTCTTGAATGGCATATACCTTCAAAGGCAGGCTCAGATGTATGGCATAAGTTGCTCCTTGATTCCAGTAAAAAAAAAAAAAAATTAAACTATGTGGTATACATCTACTTTTGGAGAGCTGCGGTTAATGGCGTGGATGTAGGCTTATATGTGAAGTGACCTGGGTAAATGTTTGTGACGCTAGGAGTGTTAATCTACCATACTGCAAGGATGAATCGGTTGCAGGTGCGAAGCTCCGCGTAAGAAATACCACAGATGCAAGGTTCGGGAAACCACTTGTGAACTTTACTTCAGGAATTGCAGACGGGTGATTCAACAGATACAGTTCATTTTCAGTGAGATTTACGCTGAAGATAACAGTAGGGAACCACAGTTGCTTTCTTGCTACTTTGGGACTTGTAGTCTTTCTCAACAAAGATGTGACTTGACAGGTCTGAGCTTGATGTGGACAGACTTAACTAATCTAGTCACGTGACTAACATGACTGACTAAGACTTGACTTAACAAAGTGGAAAACAAAGACTTAAGAGAAAGAAGGTAGCAGCTGCGGGCCTAAACTTTCAAACACAGAGTTCATGGGTTAGGGCTTACCAACAAGGTAGACGTGGACCGGAGCTGCGGGAGGCTTTCACTCATGTTATCCTTTTGGTTGCTTTGGGGCCCGACAGCTTTCATGGCACTTGTCCTCAAAGCTGACTTGAACTTGATTGAAGACCTGGTCAGCGGGATCCGTGTGCGGGCGGACAACCACTTTGGAAAAGGTAGACAAGAAGACAGACTTGACACCTGTCCCCATTAAAGGTATGTAGCAGGTATACTGCAAAGATGCTTCACATTCTCCTCTCACTAACTCCACTGACAAATGAACTCTTCCCCTTCTAGCCCGACCTGGGTAGAGTAGAGCAGGAGGCCCTGATTGGCCAAAGTGCACATGTGATTCTTCCTGCATCCTCCTTCAGAGATACTGCGTCCTGTTTACATGACAGAGAAAATACTCATTCAATAAACTATGGAAAATACATTCAGAATAAATCACCATATACATGACATTTGAACTTGGCGCTATAGGCTGGAGCAGACACTATAAAGTAATATCTACCTGAAAGGACAAGTGGACAAAAGTGTGTTCTGAACCAGGACACCACACATGTACACACAATGCAGGATTTAAATTCAGTGGGTACTGTTTCTTACATGGTTGCTAAGTTGAAAGAAACACATAAGTTCATCCAGATATATTTTGTTATGGTAATGCAGTATATGCACAAGAGTATACTATGTATACTCAAAGGGGATATGCTTGCAGTACTGAATCTGCATATATAGATCTCGGTATATACAGTCTGACATTCCTATCTGCCTGAGAATGATAGGAATGTGGTTTCTGCAATCACACTCATGTCATCTTGTGCCAACTTACTTGTGCTTCTGCAAGTAGCAGGCAGAGGCCAGCAGTGCAGGAATCAAGGCACCCTTTGCAGTTCATTAGCTCCTCCCCTTTCCTTTAAAGATCTGGGCCAGTGGCGGTGGTACAGCTACTTCCTCTTCTGTTTTGGCCATGGCCACATATCACTCCAGCCTCAGTTCATAAAGGGATACCCGGTATGGTTTTATTACTTTTGATGTAATTCCTTGTCAAGGGGATAAATGTCTGATCACTGGGGGTCCGATCGCTGAGACCCTCCACAATCTCCTGTACAGGGCTCTGACTGAACTGCTGTGTGTGACGTTTCGCACACAGCTGGTCATCTGGTGATAACACGCCCCTCCATTCATCTCGGAAACGCTAAGCAGCACAAACTCGGGGCCCACACGGGAGATTGCGGGGTGGGGATCCCCAGCAGTCGGACCCTCATCGATCAGACATAAGCTTGTGCATCAGGTTTCTTAACCCCATTGTATGTCTGTGTTTTATGTCATATTGACTATGTGTTATAGTTATTCGGGGCCTAGACTAAGCAAGGTCAAACCAAATATAAAGGATTTTTTAAAGAAGAAAAGTGTTGTAAAACGGTAGCAAGTCAGACCTGGTATTGTATTGTTTTAAGTGCCAACTGGTGCACCATTCATATGAAGCACCACTTTTTATAAATCTGCCTTCTTTTGTTAATTTTCAATAAACTAATGTGGATACCCACGGGTGTATGGCGGGACCACGGGTATAGCGGTGTGAGTGGTGGGATCAGGTGGTATTAACCCCGGGGACAAGATGTTGTTAACCCCTAGTGTTCATGACGCCAGTGTGGTTTTAGGTTTCCGGAACATCACGCACCCTGTTTGTCCGCTATCCCAGTTGCTAGTAGTGGAATGAGTCCACAACCAGTTATGGTCATACGAAGGCTTTACTGAGTATAAGACAGATGGAATTATTTTCACAGCTAAGGCCAGATTTCCCAGAGAGGTGGCCAGGACGCAGAAGGACCTCAAAGCTTGCTGGACCAATATACTTGTAATTAACTTAACTTAATATTGGACTTAACTTGACTATATGCAGGACTTCACTAGTTTCAGTGACAGCAGACATAGACTTGAGACTTACTGGAATGACTGTAGCTTTTGGGGTCTTCCAGATGCTGATCACTTGCACTGAGATCTCTGGTTGCTGTCTCAGTAAAGACTGATGGTACAAGAGAGAGAATTGTAATGGCTGCCCCTTTATATAGTGGGGGGGGGGGGGGGCTGGACTAAAGCCCATTGGTCAAGCTGCAGGTCATAGGTTAAGCTGATGCTCTCTGGGAGAACATGTGACAACAAATCATGTGACTGCATAACATGTGACAAACTTACACAGATTCTTGAAACCTCCCACGGGTCCTTTATACTACCTACATAAGGATACTGTCTAGGCATTAAAGTGATACACACAACATTATGGAACAACAGGGGGAGACCTTGCAGGGGAGCCCCCAGGTCACTGACGGTCTCAACCTGACAGGGCCTAAGGGTAGTACAGGACCATGTCCTGTACTGGAAAATCACACTAAGATGGTGGAACAAAACAATGAAAGTATGTTGAACATGCTGCTGTTCTTTAAAATGCACCTGCACAAAAACTGCAATATGTGAATTAAAATTAAAAATAACCTGAATCTGTGTAATAATGCAGTTTGACCACCACAGCAGACTAATCATTTATTCTTGATATGCAGTTTTAACTTGTTGCCAGCAGGTGGTGCCAACTGCATGTATTGAAGGCAACACATATAATGTCTTATACTCCTGACATATTAGTCAATGTTGATTACCATTAGCATTATCATTCTTGTAAAAGAATTATAGAAAAAATACAGTCCATTGTTTCTCACATTTCATTCCTAAAAGGAATCCCATATACTGTACATATGTCAGATAGTTAATAGACATAAATACAAGAACTACAATAATGCCAAAGGTACTGTGTAGGTTCCAAACTGAAAATCTGCAATGTTCCGTAATATGTATCTACAGTTGTGGCCAAAAGTTTTGAGACTGTCACAAATGTTGTTTTTCACAAAGTTTGCTGTTTTAGTGATGATAGGTCTTTTAGTCAGATGTTTGGTATACTGAAGTACAGTTATGAGCATTTTATGTGTTTTCAAACTTGTATTGACCCCCCCTTTTCTTTTTTAATAGTCTGAAAATGTAAGTATTTTCAAATTATATTTATTTTTAAATGGAGTCCAAATATACATCTGGCGTAGCTTGCTTTGAACGGTCATAGTAACACACATATTTTTTATGTGTTTTTATGGCAAATCACCTGAATTGCTGCAAAAATGGCCCATTTTACCATGATTTGTATACTCTCAGTAAATTTGCACACTTTTTACAGAAATTATAAAATGTCATGGTAAAAACATAGCAGTACCACGACGGTAGCGCAACTGTACTGTAAATAAAATGCAACTTGTAAACAAAGCCTAAAAATGGCAAATATTTTACTTACCTTTTCAACAAACATCTTTTTCTGCATGTAAAAAAATCATTTTGAGAGATTTTAACTTTTTTGTCTCACTATCTCTTCACGTGTGTTGTGCGTTTTCCTGCCTGCATTTTTTCATGATTTTAAATCGGTGTAAAAATGTTCCTTTTTGAGAAATGGAAAGTAATGCAAAATGGAAAACAGTGATGCAAAAACGATCTCACACATATTCAAAGCAACACAAGTGAGCTATGACTGTCATGAGAAAAAAAGTCATGGTTAAAGTTTTTTGTCCCCAATGGGGGAGATTTATCAAAACCTGTGCAGAGGAAAAGTTGCTGTGTTGCCCATAGCAACCAATCAGATCGCTTCTTTCATTTTTCACAGGCATCTTTAACCTGTTGGGGACGAAGGGCGTATGCATACGCCCGTGGGAATTTCGGTCCCCACCACACGAGGACTGGGGTGACTGCTGATATCGATCAGCAGGCACCCCACGCAAATGCCCAGGGGGGTTATCAGACCCCCCCCCCCATTGGTCGTCAGAAGCGACGACCAATAGTAGATCTAGGGCGGGGGGGATTAAGTCATCCCCCGTCCTGCCCACCCACAATAGACGGAGCAGAACGGGGAAACCGAAAGGGACCGGGCGCCGAAGTCCACTTACCCATCCGAAGGTAGCGGGCGAGGGTGATCGGCGGGCGGCTGTGTCGTGCGGAAGAAGAGGATGGCTCCCTGGATCCTACGGAAGCTGGTAAATTGCCTAGCAACATCTGGAGGGCTACAGATCTGGAGCCCTCCAGATTTTGTAAAACTACAACTTCCAGCATGCTTAGACAGCTGTTTGGGCATGCTGGAATATGTAGTTTTGCAACAGTTGGATGGCTACAGTTTGAGACCACTATACAGTGGTCTCTAAACTGTATCCCCCCAGATCTTGCAAAACTACAACTCCTAGCATGCCAAAACAGCTGTTTGCTGTCTGGGCATGCTGGGATTTGTAGTTTTGCAACACCTGGAGGGTCAAAGTTTGGAGATCACTGTGCAGTGGTCCTATAAACTGTAGCCCTCCAGATGTTGCAAAACTGCAAATCCCAGCATGCCCAAACAGCTGTCTTGGCATGCTGGGAGTTGTAGTTGCGTACCTCCAGCTGTTGCATAACTACATCTCCCAGGCAGGTTTACAGTAAGTTTCCTGCTTCAAGTTTGGGCTGCAGCAAACTCCTAGCGGGAAACTTACCATAACCCGCCAGTGCGAATGTACCCTAAAAACGCAACACTACACTAACACAAAATAAAGGGTAAAATACTACATAAACACCCCCTTACATTGTCCCCCCCAATAAAAATGAAAAACATATTGCACGGCAGTGTTTCCAAAAAGGAGCCTCCAGCTGTTGCAAAACAACAACTCCCAGCATTTCTGGACAGCCACTGACTGTCCAGGCATGCTGGGAGTTTAGCAACAGCTGGAGGCACCCTGTTTGGGAATCACTGGCGTAGAATACCCCTATGTCCACCCCTATACAATCCCTAATTTAGTCCTCAAATGCGCATGGCGCACTCTCATTTTCGGAGCTCTGGCGTATTTCAAGGAAACAGTTTAGGGCCACATATGGGGTATTTCCATACTCAGGAGAAATTGCACTACAAATTTTGGGGGGCTTTTTCTCCTTTTACCCCTTATGAAAAGGAAAAGTTGGGGGCTACACCAGCCTGTTAGTGTAAAAAAATAAAAACATTTACACTAACATGCTGGAGTTGCCCCATACTTTTTGTTTTCACAAGCAGTAAAAGGAAAAAAAGACCCCCAAAATTTGTAACTCAATTTCTGCTGAGTAAGGAAATACCCCATATGTGGGTGTAAAATGCTCTGCGGGCGCATGACAAGGGTCAGGAGTGAGAGCGCACCATGTACATTTGAGGCCTAAATTGGTGATTTGCACAGGGGTGGCTGATTTTACAGCGGTTCTGACATAAACTCAAAAACATAAATACCCACATGTGACCCCATTTTGGAAACTACACCCCTCATCGAACATAACAAGGGATATAGTGAGCCTTAAAGGGGTACTAAACTTTTTTTTTTTAAATCAACTGGTGCCAGAAAGTTAAACAGATTTGTAAATTACTTCTATTAAAAAATCTCAATCCTTCCTGTACTTATTAGCTGCTGAATACTACAGTGGAAATTCTTTTCCGTTTGAAACACAGAGCTGTCTGCTGACATCATGAGCACAGGGCTCTCTGCTGACATCTCTGTCCATTTTAGGAACTGTGCAGGGTAAAAGGAAATCCCCATAGCAAACATATGCTGTTCTGGACAGTTCATAAAATGGACAGAGATGTCAGCAGAGAGCACTGTGCTCGTGATGTCAGCTGACAGTTCTGTGTTTCAAAAAGAAAAGAATTTCTGCTGTAGTATTCAGCAGCTAATAAGTAGAGGAAGGATTAAGATTTTTTAATAGAAGTAATTTACAAATCTGTTCAACTTTCTGGCACCAGTTGATTTGAAAAAAAAAAGTTTTTCACAGGGGTACCCGTTTAACACCCCACAGGTGTTTGACAAATTTTCATAAAATTTGGATGGGAAAATGAAGAAAAATGTTTTCATTAAAATGCTGGTGTTACCCTAAATTTTTCATTTTCACAAGGGAAAATAGGAAAAAAGCCCCCCAAAATTTGTAACTCCCATTTCTTCTGAGTAAGAAAATACCCCATATGTGGATGTAAAGTGTTCTTCGGGCAAACTACAATGCTCAGAAGGGAAGGAGCACCATTGGGATTTTGAAGAGAAAATGTGTCCGGAATTGAAGGCCACGTGTGTTTACAAAGCCTCCCCATAGTGCCAGAACAATGGACCCCCCCACATGTGACCCCATTTTGGAAACTACACCCCTCATGTAATGTATTAAGGAGTGCAGTGAGCATTTACACCCCACAGGTGTCTGACAGATTTTTGGAACAGTGGTCCATGAAAATGAAAAATTAAATTTTTCATTTGCACAGCCCACTGTTCCAAAGATCTGTCAAACACCAGCGGGGTGTAAATACTCACTGCACCCCTTATTAAATTCTGTGAGGGGTGTTGTTTCCAAAATGGGGTCACATGTGGGGGGGTCCACTGTTCTGGCACCACGGGGGGCATTGTAAACGAACATGGCCCCTGACTACCATTCCAAACTAATTCTCTTTCCAAAAGCTCAATGGCGCTCCTTCTCTTCTGAGCATTGTAGTTTCGCCCGCAGAGCATTTTACATCCTAACATGGGGTATTTCCATACTCAGAAGAGATGAGGTTACAAATTTTGGGGGGCATTTTCTCCCATTACCCTTTGTAAAAATGGTAACTTTGGGGAAAAAACTGAACTTAAGTGAAAAAATTTTTTTCATTTACACATCCGAATTTAACGAAAAGTCGTCAAACACCTGTGGGGTGTTAAGGCTAACTTGACCCCTTGTTATGTGCCTTGAGGGGTGTAGTTTCCAAAATGGTATGCCATGTGGGGTTTTCTGCTGTTCTGGCACCATAGGGGCTCTCTATATGTGACATGCCCCCCAAAAACAATTTGAGCAAAATTCACTCTCCAAAATCCCATTGTTGCTCCTTCCCTTCTGAGCCCTCTACTGTGCCTGCCGAACACTTGACATACACATATGAGATATTTCCTTACTCGAAAGAAGTTGGTATACAAATTTTCTGGGACTTTTTCTCCTATTACCACTTGTAAAAATTCAAAAACTGGGTCTACAAGAACATGCGAGTTTAAAAAATGAAGATTTTTGAATTTTCTCCTTCACTTTGCTGCTATTCCTGTGAAACACCTAAAGGGTTAACACACTTACTGAATGCCATTTTGGATACTTTGAGGGGTGCAGTTTTTATAATTGGGTCATTTATGGGGTATTTCTAATATGAAGGCCCTTCAAATCCACTTCAAAACTGAACTGGTCCCTGAAAAATTCCGATTTTGAAAATTTTGTGGAAAATGGCTGCTGATCTTTGAAGCCCTCTGATGTCTTCCAAAAGTAAAAACATGTCAACTTTATGATGCAAATATAAAGTAGACATATTGTATATGTGAATCAATATATAACTTATTTGGAATGTCTATTTTCCGTACAGGCAGAGAGCTTCAAAGTTAGAAAAATGTTACATTTTCAGATTTATTATCAAATTTTTTAATTTTTCACCAAGAAATGATGCAAGTATCGACAAAAATTTACCACTACCATAAAGTGGAATATGTCACGAAAAAACAATCTCTGAATCAAATTTATAAGTGAAAGCATCCCAGAGTTATTAATGCTTAAAGTAACAGTGGTCAGATTTGCAAAAAAATGTTCCCGTCCTTAGGGTCATAATAGGCTCCGTCCCCAAGGGGTTAAAAATGCAAGAAGTAATCTGGTTACTATGGGCAACCGGTCAACTTTTCCACTCCACAGGTTTTGATAAATCTCCCTTAATGTGTTTTGCTGATTAAAAAATTTTAATATTGCTTTCAGTTTTTTTACCTATCTTATTTCTGTTTGCTTTTCACTGACTGGGCTCTCTTTTTGATTTCTTTTTTCGAAGTACTCTCTATTTCCATGGAACTCTTCCCTTGGTCTTTTTTAAATATAAGCCTTTTCCTAAAAAAAAAAAAAAAAACACAATTTTTTTTGTCAGATTGTAATGTCAAATGCCTTCTATCGCATTCAGAAAACAATGTTGTATCAGATGTACATATATTGTCCATGAGCATATTAAGATATTGTATTGTTTACTATGTTAAAATTGTAAATAAAGATTGTTAAAATAAAAATTTGAAAAATGTTCAAAAATGCTGAACTATGGAAATAAATCCATAATTTTTTGTGCTATCATAAGTACTGTTTCCAGTGCCAGCTAACTGTGCATGTTATTGTTCCATTTTCTCATCGTTTGCTGAGAGAAGTTAGGTGGAGTTAGGTGTCCGCCTTTAACCCCTCAGATGCCGTGATCAATACAGATCCCAGCATCAGCGGCAGTGTGGTATTTTAAATGGATGATCGGATCGCCCGCAGTGCTGCCGTGGAGATCCGATCATCCATAATGGTGGATGGAGAGCCCCTCACCTGCCTCCCTCCGTCTCCTGGGGTCTTCTGGTCTGAGATTGAGCAGACCAGAGCAGAAGATAGCCGATAACACTGATCAGTGCTATGCCCTATGCATAGCATTGAACAGTACAACACAAATAGAGAAACATAGCCACACATGCACCATTTATATTTTGCTCTACGTGCTTCTCAACATAATTTAAAAAACTAACTGCTTGTTAGTATACATTTTGATCAAAAAGTACAAGTCCACTCGCCATCTCAAGACCACCTAGTCAGAGTTGGTCCCTAACCTAACACTGGCGTAGCGCCGGGCGGCGATCACTGCCTCCGAGACACCATGCCCACAGTGACTCAGTGGTCGGGCAGCCCCACTGCTGCCCGACCAAGCCCCTGGCTATGAGCCACACCACTTCACAGACAAAGCATCACAGAAACAATGGTCGCCACAGAGAACCACACCAGTGTGAACATTTACCACGTGCTCCCTACCAGAGGGCTGGGAGAATGTAAGGAGGAAACCCTTATGCAGTCTCCTGCTAATTAAAAATGCCTAGACCAAATGGGTGGAGTGGAGTGTTGGCCATGGAAGAAGGGAGAGACTACAAATGTACAACACAAATAGAGAAACATAGTCGCAGATCCACCATTTGTATTTTGATCTACTTGCTTCTCAGCATAATAAAAAAAAACTAACAGGTTGTTAGTATACATTCTGATCAAAAAGTACAAGCCCAATCGCCACTTCAAGCCACCTAATCAGAGTGGGTCCCTAACCTAACACTGGCGTAGCGCCGGGCGACGACCACTGCCTCCGAGACACCATGTCCACAGGGGGAACGACCCAGTGGCCAGGCAGCCCCATTGCTGCCCGACAAAGCCCCTGGCTTTGGGCCGCACCACCCCACAGACAAAGCAGGAAACTGCATAAGGGTTTCCTCCTTACATTCTCCCAGCCCTGTGGTAGGAAGCACATGGTAAGTGTCCACACACAGTGTGGCGGCCATTGTTTCTGTGATGCTTTATTTGTGGGGTGGTGCGGCCCAAAGCTAGGGGCTTGGTCGGGCAGCAGTTGGGCTGCCTGGCCACTGTGGGCATGGTGTCTCGGAGGTAGTGGTCGCCGCCTGGTGCTACGCCAGTGTTAGCTTAGGGACCCACTCTGACTAGGTGACCTTGACGTGGCGAGTGGGCTTGTACTTTTTGATCAAAATATATACTAACAACCTGTTTGTTTTTTAAATTATGCTGAGAAGCAAGTAGATCAAAATACAAATGGTGGATGTGCGGCTATGTTTCTCTATTTGTGTTATAGCTTTGAACAGTATTAGCAATCAATACTATGGGGACTATTAAAGTGTAAAAAAAAAAAAATGTTTTTATCCCCTCCCCCAATAAAAATGTAAATCATTCGTTTTTCCCATTTTACCCCCCCAAAAAAGTGTGAAAAAACCCCCATTAATAAACATATTTGGTATTACCGCGTGTGTAAAAGTCTGAACAATCAAAATATATTGTTAACTATCCTGTACGATGAACAGCGTAAATTTTTTTTTTTTAAAGTCCAAAATTGATGCTTTTTTGTCACAAAAAGTGATACTGATAAAAACTACTACAGATCATGGCCCAAACAGTGAGCCCTCATACTGCCCCGTATACAGAAAAATTAGAAAGTTATAGGTGGTCAAAATAGGGCAATTTCAAACATACTGTTACGTTATGTGCTTCGGCCGCACACTCTGGCCATGACCGCATGGTTCCCTTTCCTGCTGCTGCTGACGGGGCTGGGACTCGCATCGTGGCCCCAGTCCATCACTCTGCGGGTGTTTCTCCTGCCTCCGCCTCTTTGCTCCGGCGCGCGTGTCCCAGTCACCTAGGGCGCGGGTGCACCAGAGCTTTAAGATTTAAAGGACCAGTATGCTCATTAGTGTAATTCACCTGTGGCTCATTTATAAATGCCTCCACCCTCACTCCCCTGCCAGATTTTTGTTGCCTTGTGCCTTAGAGAAAGCGTTCCTCAGTATTGCCTTGCTGTGTATCTGATCCCTTGCTTTGTGACTTTGACCTTGCTCCTCTGCCACCTGCCTACTGAACTCCTGCTACGTCTTGACTATGCTACTGTGCCGCCTGCCCTGACCTTCTGCTACTCAGACTATGAGCGACCTTATCCCTCTTTTGACTCGTATCGCCTCAGCCGCCTGTGTGGTCGAGCCGTGCCAGGCCTAGCGACCTGGATGCCGCCTGCCGTAGCAAATCCATCACGCTTTGCGTCGGGCTCTGGTGAAAACCAGCAGCACCTTAGACACCACTCCCTGGTATGGTCCGAGTCATCTGCCACAAAGGTCCAGCGGATCCACGGGTGTTCCTGTCTTCGGAGACGTAAGTGTTACACATACAAATTTTGTTGTAATAGTTTGAGATTTTTTTTAAAGCAGTACAATTATAAAAAGGCATATAACATGGGTATCATTTTAATCGTATTGACCCACAGAATAAAGAAAACATATCAATTTTACAGCAGGAAAGAAAAACTTTCCAAAATTTGCTTCCAAAATGTGCTAAATAGCGTTTTTCTTTTCAATTTCCCCACATGAATAAAATGTTTCTGGTTGGGCTGTACATTTTATTGTAAAATAAGTTATGTCATTACAAAGTAAAATTGGTGACACAAAAAACAAGCCCTCATATGGGTCTGTGGATGGAAAAATAAGAGTTATGATTTTCAGAAGGCGAGGAGGGAAAAAAACGAAAATGCAAAAATAAAATTTGCCTGGTCCTTCAGGGGTAAAAAAAAAATAAAAAAAACTTTTTTCTGGTGTTTCCCCCCTGGATGTCGAGGGGCTCTGGGAAGAAGATGGAGGCCGTACCTGCAGGAGAAGATGCCTGGGGACCTGGGATCTTCGCTGGAGCCTGCAGGATCCTGATCAGGTAGGGAATCGACAGTGGGGGGGGATTGAAAGTGAAAGTAAATCGATCTTTACTGTGGCAACCACTAGGGGGGCCAAACTGCAACTCCCAGCATGCCCAGACAGCCTGGGCATGCTGGGAGTTGTAGTTTTGCAACATCTGGAGGGTCACAGTTTGGAGACCACTGTTACAGTGGTGCCCAAACAGTAGCCCTCCAGATATTGCCAAACTACAACTCTCAGCATGCCTCGACTGCCCAGGCATGCTGGGAGTTGTAGTTTTGTAACATCTGTCCCTTCAGATTTAGCAATTTTCATGACATTTTTGAAAATTGCTGCTCTACTTTGAAGCCCTCTAATTTTTAAAAAAAGCAAAAGTATGTCCATTTTATGATGCCAACATAAAGTGGACATATTTTATTTGTGAAGAAAAATAAAAAAATTTTGGAATATCCATTTTCCTTACAATTAGAGAGCTTCAAAGTTAGAAAAATGCAAAATTTTCAAAATTTTCATGAAATTTGGGGATTTTTCACCAAAAAAGGATGCAATTAACGCCGAAAATTTACCACTAAAATAAAGTACAATATGTCACGAAAAAACTATCTCAGAATCAGAATATTCGGTAAAAGCGTTTTCGCGTTATTAATTTGTAAAGTGACGGTGGTCATAATTGCGAAAAAGGGCTCAGTCCTTAAGGTGAAAAAGGGCTGCGTCCTTAAGGGGTTAAAAGGGTTATCCAGAAAAACAGCTCCACGTCTTTCCCCTGGATATGTGTGGTATTACAACTTTGCTCTATTCACATCAATGGAACTGAGCTGCAGAACCACACCCAACCTGGAGACAGGGAGTGTTTTTTGAAAGAAATTAGCTCTGTTTTTCTATTCATGGATAATTCCTTTAAGGCCAAAATGGGCCTTGTCGTTAAGGGGTTAAAGGAGCCATCTGGTCCATGCTAAATACGGGATCATCCCAGGTCCTGGCTCTGCCTTCTATGGCCAATTGTCTGCCAGGAGATATCCATGCGTCATGGAGATGCCAGGAGATGTCCATGCGTCATGGAGATGCCAGGAGATGTCCATGCGTCATGGAGATGCCAGAAGATGACCATGCGTCATGGAGATGCATGGAGATGTCCATGCGTCATGGAGATGCCAGGAGATGTCCATGCGTCATGGAGATGCCAGAAGATGACCATGCGTCATGGAGATGCCAGGAGATGTCCATGCGTCATGGAGATGCCAGGAGATGTCCATGGGTCATGGAGATGCCAGGGGATGTCCATGCATCATGGAGATGCCAGGAGATGTCCATGGGTC
The DNA here is from genome assembly GCF_029499605.1 of Hyla sarda. Lineage (NCBI taxonomy): Eukaryota > Metazoa > Chordata > Amphibia > Anura > Hylidae > Hyla > Hyla sarda. The sequence continues at coordinate 481,637,661 of NC_079189.1, forward strand.
ATGGAGATGCCAGGAGATGTCCATGGGTCATGGAGATGCCAGGAGATGTCCATGGGTCATGGAGATGCCAGGAGATGTCCATGCGTCATGGAGATGCCAGGAGATGTCCATGCGTCATGGAGATGCCAGAAGATGACCATGCGTCATGGAGATGCCAGGAGATGTCCATGCGTCATGGAGATGCCAGGAGATGTCCATGCGTCATGGAGATGCCAGAAGATGACCATGCGTCATGGAGATGCATGGAGATGTCCATGCGTCATGGAGATGCCAGGAGATGTCCATGCGTCATGGAGATGCCAGAAGATGACCATGCGTCATGGAGATGCCAGGAGATGTCCATGCGTCATGGAGATGCCAGGAGATGTCCATGGGTCATGGAGATGCCAGGAGATGTCCATGCATCATGGAGATGCCAGGAGATGTCCATGGGTCATGGAGATGCCAGGAGATGTCCATGGGTCATGGAGATGCCAGGAGATGTCCATGGGTCATGGAGATGCCAGGAGATGTCCATGCATCATGGAGATGCCAGGAGATGTCCATGCGTCATAGAGATGCCAGGAGTTGTCCATGCGTCATGGAGATGCCAGGAGATGTCCATGGGTCATGGAGATGCCAGGAGATGTCCATGCATCATGGAGATGACAGGAGACGTCCATGCATCATGGAGATGCCAGGAGACCTCCATGCATCATGGAGATGCCAGGAGATGTCCATGCATCATGGAGATGCCAGGAGATGTCCATGCGTCATGGAGATGCCAGGAGATGTCCATGCGTCATGGAGATGCCAGGAGATGTCCATGCGTCATGGAGACACACCCTACTGATATTCAGTATAAGTGCATGTACTGCTAGAGTAGTGATCTGTAACATGTGACTCTGTAGTTGGTGCAGAACTATAGCTCCCAGCAGGCAGTAACAACTACTAGCAATAAAAAAAAAAGTAAATGGGGGAAAAAGTAATTTTTGGTTGAGGTTAAGCACATCTTGAATTTTTCGGTATTGGCAGAAAATTTTTCTTTTCAATTTACCACTAATAAAAATTATTTTTATAGAAAGTAGCAAGTATACAAGGATTCCCCGATTAACTTTGACATATCAGCTGCTTGAAGAAACATGAACTTTTCTAAATACTGACTTTACTCATATGATCACAGTCAATCCTCATATTGTTTCATTCAGCAAGAGGTGCACACGCGTTTAACATAAATCTTATTTTTAGAGGATTTAAATCCATTTGTGCCAACATGTTACTGCATGACTTGACCTTTTGGAAGAACCATTTCTACTTTAGATGGATATAAGCTTTAGTTTTTATTATTGTATTTTAGATATTCTATACCTAACTGAACAAATGTCTAGCCAGTCACCAAACATTTGCCAGCAGGAATCTATCAACAGATGTGGAAAGATGAATAGTTTACCATTTACTCTCATGTTACAGCCTTGTCATAATGCTAATATATATGGTGTTCTATTACTTTAAGAAGTTATCACAGCTAATAAGGCTTCATAAAACAATACTGTAAAACACAATTCACAGCATAAATTCAGAAAAAGCTCTTTCTAAAGGGTTCCCTATATTTTCGATTACAGCATGGCTTCTAATTTGTAGCGGTCCATGGCTGTTGCGCTCATAACTTTCCCCAACTAAGACATATGTCAGTGAAAATGTTATTTTTCTGCTTTACTTAAGGCAAAATTTGATTCGTCACGAACTTCTCGGCTCGGCAGTTGATGACTTATCCTGCGTAAATTAGTTCAGCCTTCAGGTGCTCCGGTGGGCTGGAAAAGGTGGATACATTCCTAGGAAAGAGTCTCCTAGGACTGTATCCACCTTTTCCAGCCCACCGGAGCACCTGAAAGCTGAACTAATTTATGCAGGAAAAGTTATCAACTGCCGAGCCGAGAAGTTTGTGACGAATCGAATTTACTGTAAGTTCGCTCATCTCTAGTGGTAAGGGTAATCCTTAAAAGAGTTAACCAGTATAAAAAATGCATCCTCTATCCACAGAATAGGGATAAGTGTCAGATCATGCCCAGTGCCCCAGCTCTCTGCATTAATGAAATGTGTTGACCACGGCACGGAGCTATGGCCGACACATCCCCTCCATGCATCTCAAAATGGGAGAGCTAGAGATACAGGTTCTATATAGAGATGCATGGAGGGGGCGCGATCTGACACTTATCCCATATCCAACGTACAGGGGCTATGTATTTTAGACTGGACTACTTCTTTAATAACTGACCTCTTTCAGCAGGAAAATGCACCCTGTCCCACTGTAAAACTGTTCAGAAATGGTTTAAAAAAATTGTTAAAAAAATTCTAAATTGTCCAGATGTAAATGCTTTTGAGCATCTGCAAGGATACACTGGAAAGGAAGCCTGATCCATGGAGGCCCCACCTTACAACATACAAAACAGAAAGTTATATTCTGGTCTCCGCAACTATATGGCTCCTCTCCCCCCTAAGGTAATGCATCATCCGCTGCTATCTCAAGAGGCTTGGATTTTGTTTCTTAGCTCTAGCCATGATTGATGTCACCACCTATTACACCCCTTACAGCCTACATCACAGTGTAGAAAATTGAAAAAAGCCACTCGGCTCACTCACCACCTAGCCCTATAGAGTCCATGTGGCGGAGACGCCAAAGTAATTAGAAGCGCTGGAGCTTGGAGGAGCAGGCCGCCTGCCCATAGAACATCATGCAGTGCCATGAATAAGGACCCATCCTGGGTCCAAAACGCGTCGGCGCGCTGTTTTTACCCTGCACATCCATATTTTAATGGACCTCAATAAAGCTTGAATTTTAAAGTTTTGCTGTGAAGCCGGATACCTCCCATTTTTCCTACATCAGTGTCCCTGTTATATACACATATATCTTTATTGAGACATTTAGGGAAGAAAGAGGTGTGTTTATACCATGCTGACTTGTACTGAGCAATGCCACAGGCAGAGGAGCAGACAAGAAAAGAATATAGCATTGCTGCAGGCTTTCTGTGTGGAGAGAGAGGCTGCTGTATTATACAGTGCTCTGTAGCAGTTCCCGGTGGGAAACTGGCAAGGGTGCTTTGGGAGGAAAGTAGGCAGGGTGTTAGAGCCATGATGAAGAGCGAAGGAAAATAAATACATTCTGGATATTGTAGTACTGAGGAACTGCTTAACCAAGAAGCAGTTATTTCTGACATGGCAGGGGAGAGGACTACTGACCCACAAAATAAATTTCTGGTGGTTCCACAACTGGGGCAGAAAGGTAAGCTGTTACGCCGAGCGCTCCGGGTCCCCGCTCCTCCCCGGAGCGCTCGCTACACTCTCGTTACTGCAGCGCCCCGGTCAGATCCACTGACCGGGTGCGCTGCGATACTGCCTCCAGCCGGGATGCGATTCACGATGCGGGTGGCGCCCGCTCGCGATGCGCACCCCGGCTCCCGTACCTGACTCGCTCTCCGTCGGTCCTGTCCCGGCGCGCGCGGCCCCGCTCCCTAGGGCGCGCGCGCGCCGGGTCTCTGCGATTTAAAGGGCCACTGCGCCGCTGATTGGCGCAGTGGTTCTAATTAGTGTGTTCACCTGTGCACTCCATATATATACCTCACTTCCCCTTCACTCCCTCGCCGGATCTTGTTGCCCTTGTGCCTAGTGAAAGCGTTCCCTTGTGTGTTCCTAGCCTGTGTTCCAGACCTCCTGCCGTTGCCCCTGACTACGATCCTTGCTGCCTGCCCCGACCTTCTGCTACGTCCGACCTTGCTTCTGTCTACTCCCTTGTACCGCGCCTATCTTCAGCAGTCAGAGAGGTTGAGCCGTTGCTAGTGGATACGACCTGGTCACTACCGCCGCAGCAAGACCATCCCGCTTTGCGGCGGGCTCTGGTGAATACCAGTAGTGACTTAGTACCGATCCACTAGCACGGTCCACGCCAATCCCTCTCTGGCACAGAGGATCCACCTCCTGCCAGCCGGCATCGTGACATAAGCTATATGCTTCTACAGCATTTACATATTTTTTTTTTTTACCTGACCTTGAAAAGGGGGTGGGGGTAGAGAAAGGATATGTTATCTTGGGTGATGAGTTTATTGTGATTGCATAATAAAGATTCTTGGATGAATAAAATAATAAGTGCAGGGAAAAAAACATAGAAAGGTATGTTCAGATGTATATAATGGTAATAATATTTGTGATGTATTAGCAACTACAAAAAATAACTACTGGATTATTTGTCTATGGCAGCTGCTATATACTAAAAAGTTTTAAATGCAAAGGACAATATGTACAATGCTGGAAATAGTCATGTAGTTTCACATTGTATTTAAAACTCAAAGGTCATTTTGCAAACTTCTGTGAAGGATTAGTTCTATCTTCGCACTGCCCCATTTTCCACTATGCCTTGATTGATTGTGACTGCATGCATAATCTGTAATTATGTCTCTAATGGATAACTGTGCCTCGCAGTCTGGAAATATTGTTTAACTTATGATATCATTCTGTTACTTTATTTCTATTTTACTTGGTAGTTCTATGATCACTAAATCTTTCTTCCTAAATACTTACTGTATGTGTTGCCAGGAAAGGTCTCTCTCTGTATGGATACATTTATATATCAGCCATTATTTTATTAAGCCTTCACAGAGAGAGAGCCTTTTGTAGCTTAATTTAGAACTAAACTAATCATATCCCTTAAAAAGAAAAGCTATACTTACCTTCCTCTGGCCTCCTGCAGGTCTTGTTGCAGTTCCTGTTTTCAATGCATCATGTCCTCCTCTAATCCTCTCTTCCTCCTGCATCTGAGATGAGAGCTCAGTGCAGGACCTGCCCTCTCAGCCAATCAATGGCCACAGCGCTGTCCCGCCTTGGCTTTTATTTTTTGTACATGCACAGTAGATCATCCAGGCCCCTTTTGAACTCAGTAAAAGAGTTCAAAAGGGGCCTGGATGCATTTTTGGAGAGTAATAACATTACAGGTTATGGATAATAGATTTATAGGGACAGAATTTATTATTTATTCTGGATCTATTCTGATGCCATATTTGGAGTCAGGAAGGAATTTTTACCTCTAGTATGAGGGTTTTTGCCTTCTTCTGGATCAACTCAGCAGGGACTCAAATCTGATATAGGTTAAACTTGATGGACTCTGGTCTTTTTTCAACCTTATGAACTATGCAGCTGTTTTTTCTTTAAAACTCCAACATGATCTAAAGTTGACCATATTACTTTTAATCCCACATTTTTTGTTATAGGGTTTACCATTCAGAGCCCACTTAGTAAATTGTTTGCCCACTGGGTATGTAAGGGGTATACCCATTTAATCTAGTGTGGTGCTTCTATGGGACAACTGTTATTGTTGAAGGGGTTATCCACCATAAGGTGATTTTAGTACATACCTGGCAGACAGAAATGGACATGTTTAGGAAGGATCTGTGCTTGTCTTGGGGCTAAATAACTATGTTGTGAGATTACCATAATGCTGAGGCTAGCTTTTCCTATTGAAGTTCATTTCCTTAAACTACAAATCCCATGATTCCTTGTTTGTAAGTGTTAGATAACTTTTCATGCCACACATCAGCCACCCCAACCATTGAAACACACCTGTGATCCTTTCCATGTAATAGACCAGTGTGTTCTAACAAAGGTGCCTCCAGCTGTTGCAAAACTACAATTCTTGCAGAATGATCTCCCTCCAACCCAGCGGTTGCTCCATCCATTGAAGCAAAGACAGAAACCCTCTGATCACCTGACTAGTGATGTAATGTCTCAGGCTGCACTGCAACATTTTGTACGCTGTTAAAACTAAACATTGGGGCAAAAATCTCAGAAGAATTGCAAGACCACCATGAAACACAGTCACAGACACTATATTATAAACTACACTAACTTTACAGCCCCTGTCGCATAGTCAAATAAAATAAAAAAATCCCGGAATAACCCTTTGAGTAGTCTGTGGAGAGTTATTGTACACTTTTTATTGAGGAGACTGGATGAGTTGATGTTGCTACTGGAATGCTAGGGTTTGTAGTACATGGACATATCCACTAATATACAGGGCACTGAGTATTTTGAGGTTTTTGAATGGCATTGTTACTTTGGGCACTTAGTGGCATCTATTAAGAATTTGGAGATTTTTGGATTGTAATACACTGTGATTTTGGTACTGTATAATATAGTAATATAGCACTATTGTAAACATTGTCATTATTAGTGTACTGGGTAGAGCCAGTAATTACTTTGGTATATTTGCTTAGTAGTTTTATATTTGCACTGTGACTTCTAGTATAAGATTTAGGGCGCATGCACACTACGTTTCTTAACCATCAAACAATGAAGCTTTATTGATTGCTCAAAGAAACAGGCAAAATCAGCACATATAAGTATAAACAGAAGGTTCGAAAACCTCAGAATAACAGTAACAAGTAGGTCATATAAAAAAGGAAAAAAGGTAAGTATTAACAAAAGAGATCCATGCAGATAAAATACATGAAGCGATAATAGCCATACAACGTAAGACAGGAATACCAAATTATCCATACCCAGTAGAAACCCCCCCCCCCCAGCTCCCCACCCCCAACCCACTAACCAACCCCCCCTCCCCCCCCCCCCACCTCCCATCATCCCGAATATCAGTACAAGGAGAAACTATGCGTCATATTAGGGCAATGTGGGGAAGTAAGCCAAGGTTCCCATACTAAGTTAAATCTATCCACCAAGTCTTCACGGATTGCTGTCAACTTTTCATTCAACATAATGGCATTGATTCTATCTATCACCACCGAGAGAGATAGGACAGGTTGTTTCCACTGTGCTGCAACATGTATCCTTGTCGCCATTAGAATATAATGGGACAACTTAAAGACCCTAAACGGCATCCTCGATGGTTTGAGGCTCAGGAGGCAAAAGGCAGGGGTACGAGGCACCCCGACCTCCAGTATCGAGGTCAGTATGTCCAAAATCTGAGTCCATAACACGGATACAGTGGGGCAACTCCACCAGGTGTGAAACATTGTACCTCTAGCCCCACAGCCCCTAAAGCACAGAGGGGAAACTGAAGGAAATATTCGATGGAGTCTAGTAGGGACCTTATAGGTACGGTGAAGTATCTTCAGAGATGTTTCCAACAGGGAGATCTGCCAACCACCCTTACTAATAGTAGTGCAGCAGTCTCTCCATTGTGAGGCAGAAAGCGTGGAGTGATTCCCTTACGTCCTAACCAGTAGCACAGATGGGGTATTCCACCCCCCGCGAACTGGTAGGACAGATGGAAGTTTTATTGAACCTAATTAAACAATCAGTAAAGACACACCCACAACCCCCTGTATAAGTAAGAGGGTCATCCTCTGCTCCATTGTGTTTTTTTCTGTCCTCCCGGACAGTGGGACAGATGGTGACCCCCTTACTCCTGTTATATGAGTAGGAGGGGTTTTTTTTTCTTACTTGCAAATTTGGGCATAGTTTGCGCCCATCTGCTTCTATTCCTCGGAGCCGCGACTCCAATCGCGGCCCCGGCCGGAAGTGCGTCAGCGGCGTCTGACGTCACTTCCTGTTTCTCTCTTCGCTCCCGGCTCGTTTTTTTGCGCCGTTTTTGCTAATAATGCGGCGAAACCGAGCGAGGAGCCTCTTCCATAACCCTCTAACTAATAGGGTTCTTTTTTTTCCTGTTTTTCTCCTGTTTTTTTAAGACAGGATTTCTTTATCTGTAACTCCGCCTTGTGGGCGGAGTCTTGTTTTGGCGCCAGCCAGGAGGATATTTAAACTCCCCCTAGGCTGTCATTCAGCCTCCTAGAGAGCAGAGCTGTTGGTACTTCCACAGTCCTGTCTTTTTGAGTCTAGTAGTGCATCCTTGCGGATACTACTGTTTCCCTATCTCTCTATCTTACCTGGTCTCTTGCTGAGAACTTTGGGTATTTTAATTATATTTTAGCTAGCCGCAATTTTTTTCTTGCCGCTACATTATCTAATCCTCCTCTCATATTTACCTAGATATGTCGACCGAGGGCTCAGGGGATCGTGAAGGCTTGGCAAAAAGATCCGCCAAGCGCAAGCACCTCTCTTGCCATGACTGCAATACTCCCCTTGAGGATAATTATGAATTTTCCAGGTGCCCTCCTTGTAGGGCTAAGTCTCTACCTTCCCACCAGACTGAACCTACAGTCCAAGATATGTATGTGTGGGTCTCCTCTAACATGTCGGCTATGCAAGCCTCTATTGAGGAGCTGAAACACGTTGTCTCTCAGAAACGCGCCAGACCTTCTTCACCTCCCAGAATGGAGACGTCTGTGGATCAGGAGAGAGAAGATTCCAAGTCCTCCTCTTCGGATGAGGAGATCGCTGCCTCCTATTTCTTTCCGCTGGAAAAGACCCAGCGTCTTCTGAGATCCATCCGGTCGGGGGACCAGGATGTTGATCCCGGGGAAGCCTCTACCTCCGCCTCTAAGGGACCTAGGGTCTTTAAAGCGGATGATACCCTTCTGTCCGTGCTTAGAACGGAATGGAAAAAAACAGAAAAGGGTCCGGTCTTAACTAAAAGATTTAAGACCATGTTTCCTATACAGGAATCTCAGCTTTCCTCCTGGGGCCCTGTCCCTAAGGTTGACATGGCAGTTGCCAAACTGTCCAAGAGGACAGTGGTCCCTGCTGAGGATGGGTCTTCCTTGCAGGATCCAATGGATCGGAAGGCTGACTGTGCCATGAGGCGCTCCTACTCCACTGCTTCTGCGTCTGCATCAGTGGCGATAGCTTGCTCTGAGGTAGCAAACTTTTTGAAGACCCGTCTTTCTAACATCCAGTCGGATTTGGACCAGGGGGTTCCTAGAGATGAAATTCTTTCATCCTTCAAGACGTCCAATCTGGCCGTTGATTTTTTGTGCGATGCTTCCACCCAGCATCTTAAATTGGCCTCCAAGTCTATGGCCCTGGCTTCCGCTGGACGACGTCCTCTATGGTTAAAACCTTGGAAGGTTGACAACTCTTCCAAGAACACCTTATGTGCTATGCCTTACGAACCCGGCATTCTTTTCGGAGCTGAGCTGGACCGCATTATGGAGGGACTTTCTGACAAGAAAGGCAAGTCCCTTCCTTGTTCCTCCTTTCGTGGTCGAGGGCGGCGTTCTGGGGGCGGATCAGCCCCCCAGCCTAAGCCTCAGAGAGACTGGGGTAATCAACGCTGGGGCGGAAAACGCTCCCGTGGCCCCAAAGACAACAGAAAGCTCTGACTGCGGGCTTCTACGAAGCTCTGGGTTCCTTGCCGAGGTGACCTTTCCAGTTTCCCATCCTGCCCCCCAGATTCCAGTTGGTGGTCGTCTTCACCACTTTTCAAGCGCCTGGTCCCTCCACATTCAGGATCCTTGGGTCCTGAGATTAATCTCGGATGGTTATTCGATAGACCTCGAATCAATTCCCCCATCCAATTATGTGGAGACAAGAGTTCTTTCACCAATCAAACAGGGGGCGCTAGAAACCTACATTCTGGAATACATCCAGAAGAATGCCTTAGAGGAAGTTCCTCTTGCAGAGCGGGGGTCAGGAATTTATTCTCCAGTCTTCCTAGTTCCCAAGGTAACAGGAGACTGGCGGATGATTATAGATCTGAGATATCTCAATCAGTATGTGAAGCACAAACGCTTTCGTATGGAAACTATTCAATCTGTGGTCAACCTCATCTCGCCAGGGGATTACCTGGCTACTCTGGATGCTTACCTTCATATTCCTATTCATCCGGTATCCAGAAAGTATCTAAGGATCGCAGTTCGGGTAGGGGGAGTTCTAAAACACCTCCAGTTTGTAGCCCTCCCGTTTGGAATTTCTTCGGCCCCACACACATTTACCAAAGTGGTGGTAGCGGTAGTTGCTGCTCTAAGGCTCCAGGGGCTCAGCATCGTTCCCTACCTAGACGATTGGCTCCTCAGAGCTCCTTCTTCTGCGATCCTGTCCCAACATCTGCAACTAGCAGTATCCTTCCTTCACCAGTTAGGGTGGATAGTCAATTGGGCCAAATCCAATTTCCTCCCAACGACCTCAGTGAGGTTCCTCGGCTTCATAGTCGACTCAATCTCCATGACACTTTACCTCTCTCCCGAGAGGAAATCTCGGGTTCAGGAATCGGCCCTTTTTCTCTCTGTACCCCGGAGAGTTTCCATTCGCACTCTCATGCGGATGTTGGGACTTATGTCCGCTACCGTGGATGCGGTTCCTTGGGCTCTTTGGCATCTACGCCCTCTTCAATCAGAGGTGCTCGCCACTTGGAATCTCAGGCCCTCGGGCCTAAACAAGTGCCACTCCCTGTCTTATCGAGTCCGGTCCTCTCTCAGATGGTGGTCTCACCTCGAGGACGGCAAGTCAATGATCCAACCCCCTTGGATCATACTTACTACCGACGCGTCCCTTGTAGGTTGGGGAGCGCATCTCTTGGATCCGTTAGTGCGGGGATCTTGGTCTCCTCAGGAGAGAGGGTTAACCTCCAATCTCCTCGAGATTCGAGCCATCAGATTAGCACTCCTCCACTTTGCTTCTCTTCTTCAAGGGAAAGCAGTAAAGATCCAATCCGACAGCATGACGGCTGTATTGTACATCAACAAGCAGGGAGGCACTCGATCACAAAGCCTCCTCAGAGAGGTGGGTCTGATCTTGGATTGGGCAGAGAGGAACCTAACCCACCTGTCGGCAGTTCACATTCGGGGATCTCTCAATGTGATCGCCGACCGCCTGAGCAGAGGACTTTCAACTGGAGAATGGTCTCTCCATCCAGAGATGTTCAAACAAATAACACTCAGGTGGGGTATGCCAGAAATAGATCTTATGGCAACAAGGTTCAACACCAAAGTGGTGAGATTTTGTTCCCTGTACAGGGAAGACAACCCAGTAGCAATCGATGCTCTCTCAATCCCATGGAGGTTCAGGCTGGCCTACATCTTCCCTCCAATTTCCTTGATCCCAAGGGTATTGATGAAAATCAGGCAGGACCAAGCCTCTGTCATAGCCATAATTCCATTTTGGCCCAAGAGAGCTTGGTTTACCCAACTCTTGCAAATGAGTCGGGGACAATTCTGGAGGCTTCCTTCAGAGCAAGCACTAGTGTCGGGGGACACTCACAGCTGCTCAAATCTTCAAATGTTCAACCTGACAGCCTGGAGGTTGACCAGTCCCTTCCACATCTAGAAGGGCTTTCTAGTGCGGTCTTGAATACCCTCTCGCATTCCAGAGCGGAGTCCACTAACAGAGCCTATAAAAGAATTTGGACAACTTTTCAGTCTTGGTGCTCCAAGAAACAACTACCTGGACAGAATCCAGCTGTTGCCACAATCCTCAACTTTCTCCAGGAGGGATTAGACAAGAATCTATCTCCTTCCACACTCAGAGTTCAGGTATCAGCCATCTCTGCCTTTCTCAATAAACCATTGTCTCAAGACCCACTAGTCAAAATATTCTTGAGGGGATCCTCAAGGTTAAAACCTACAATTATACAACCTGTCCCAGCATGGGACTTATCGATGGTGCTCAAGGGGTTAGCATCTCCCCCCTTGGAGCCCTTGGAGGAGGTGGACATGAAGTTTGTTACCATTAAAATAACTTTTTTACTGGCAATCACTTCAGCCAAAAGGATTGGGGAACTTCAAGCGCTCTCGGCACTTGAACCATATACTAAATTTTTGCCGGATCGAGTGTTACTCAGATTCATGCCATCCTTTATACCTAAAGTTCCATCATTCCAAAATATAAATCAAGTTATATCCCTGCCAGTATTTTCTCCACCTCCATCCTCCAATGAAGATAGGGCTCTTCATTGCCTAGATATCTCGAGATGTCTCCAGATCTATATAAGAAGATCTTTGGAGTTTCGGAAGGATGAAAATCTGCTAATTCTCTTTTCAGGACCCAAGAGAGGTCTTAAAGCTTCAAAGCCCTCCATCAGTAGATGGGTAAAAGATGCCATTCGTATTGCCATGGTATCCCAAGGTAAGGAGCCTCCTGAGTTTGTAAAAGCTCATTCCACCAGGTCTGTATCTACCTCCTTTGCGGAAAGGAGTCTTGTTCCCTTGGAACATATATGCAAAGCTGCTTCCTGGAGTTCACTCTCCACATTTATCACCCACTACAGACTTGACAGTAGATTGGCCGATTTTTCCTCATTTGGACGGACAGTATTATCTGCCGTCAGGCATGAGAGCCCTCCCTCATAGGGTTTCTGCTTGCCATTTCCCCATCTGTGCTACTGGTTAGGACGTAAGGGAATCGTTAATTTCTAACGATAATTTGTTTTCCCTTAGTCCTAACAGTAGCACAACTTTCCCTCCCTAGTTAAGTTATTTTCTTCTATTATTTGCCTTTAGTTCTTCTTGTTACTACACAATGGAGCAGAGGATGACCCTCTTACTTATACAGGGGGTTGTGGGTGTGTCTTTACTGATTGTTTAATTAGGTTCAATAAAACTTCCATCTGTCCTACCAGTTCGCGGGGGGTGGAATACCCCATCTGTGCTACTGTTAGGACTAAGGGAAAACAAATTATCGTTAGAAATTAACGAATGTCCCCTTCCCACTCAATCATGTATTTTAACTTTTTATCCGGGGGAGGAGCGTTAAAGTGTGAATAAAGTATTGAGAGGAGACCTGGTGTGTTAGAGGAGTATAATATATGTCTCTCAAACGAGGTAGGGATAACTGGAGAGTTACGATGAATATGTGACTTATAGAAAGAGACGATCTGACAGGCCCGGAACCTCTCCCTCGGTGGAACTTCATGTCGTAAGCACAGGGAATCTAAGGACGGCAACATTTGGCCTACTAAAAAATGATGCAGGTACCTTACTCAGCCACCAGTGAAAAGAAGTAGGATTTAAGCCAGGGGGAAAAGAAGGATTGGAAAGAAAGGGCAGAAGAGGTGAAGGCACCGACTGCATACGGAACTTAAATCTCACCTGACGCCACAGAGAAAGGGTGTACAGAGTGACTTGCGCTGAGGAGGGTAGCAAGGACGCAACAGGGCACGTAGTCCACATCAATGTGGGCAGCGAATGTGGAGAGACCAGAACCCCCTCCAAGTCCACCCACCTGGGAGCCCCCACCGAAATGTTAACCTGCGCTAATTGGGCAATGCGTGCAGCATAATAATACTTCAAAAGATTGGGCACCGAAACACCCCCCTCTCTCTTATTATAGTACATAAGGGTCCTATTAATTCTTGGAGCCCGGTCAGACCAGATATATTTAAAAACAGTTTTCTGAAACGACATTAAATCCCGTTTCACAATAGGGATAGGGAGTGTCCTAAATAGATATAAAAGGCGGGGCAATATTACCATACGCACTAAATTAACCCGACCTATCCAGGATATGTAGGAATAGTTCCACTTCAATAGGTCAGTCCTCAATGTCCTATATAGTGGAACGTAATTAGCCTGATACAAGGAGTCCAGGGAAGCGGTCAGTCGCACCCCCAGGTAACTGAGACCCGCAGGTGAATCCCTATAGCCAAAATTCAAACCTATAAGGCTTTTAGCCCCATCAGGGACATTAAAGTACATCACTTCCGACTTACTATTATTGATCCGCAGGCCAGACATATGCGCAAAAGTGCCCAACACCTCTAGTAAATTAGGAAGGGACGTAAGTGGTTGGGTGATAGTTAACAAAAAGTCATCTGCAAACAGGCTGCATTTATATTCCCTATCCCCCACTCCCACACCCCTGATGTTGGAGTGTGCCCTAATTTGGGCGGCCAAGGGCTCCATTAACAGGGCAAATAAAGCCGGCGACAACGGGCATCCCTGCCTTGTCCTGCGTAGTATAGTAAGAGGTGCCGGAGTGGTGGAAGGCAATTTCAGAAAAGCCTTGGGATTGGAGTACAAGTGTTGGAGGATAGTGATAAAGGGGCCCTTAAATCCATATTTAGTCAGCACTGCGAACATATATGGCCATGTAACGCTATCGAAAGCCTTTTCTATATCTAGAGCTAAGGCTAGCATGGGTGTTTGGGTAGTATTGGACCACTGAATAAGATTTACTATTTTACGGACATTATCTGGGGCCTGTCTCCCGGGGATAAATCCCACTTGGTCCGCCTGTACCAGGGAGGGTAAAAAACGATTTACACGGGCAGCCAGAATGGACGTCAGGAGTTTAGTATCAATATTCAGTAAAGTTATAGGACGGTAATTAGCAGGATGCAAATGATCCTTGTTGGGTTTCGGGATTACCGTTATGTGTGCGTCTAGAAATTCAGCTGGAATAGGATCGCAGGATCTCAGGGAATTGAACAGCGATGTCAGGGGGGGGACCAAAATGGAGGCGAACTTTTTATAATAGGCGGCCGAAAAGCCGTCAGGCCCAGGGGACTTGCCATTTTTGAGTTTTTTTATCGCATCTGAGACTTCCTCGGTGGTAAAGGGGGCATTCATGACCTCCAAAGCATCCGAGGTAAGAGTTGGGAGATGAATAGAAGATAAGCCAGATGAAATAGATAAAGGAGTAGGAGAGTTAGCAGGTGGGGCAGCATACAGCGAGGAATAGAAAGAATGGAAAGCTGAGTAAATATGATCGGGATTAGAGGTAGTCACACCAGGACGTATCTGAATGGCATGTACTTTGTTATAGGAAGAGGTGTTGCGCAGCATAGAGGCCAAGAGGCGGTCGGGCTTGTTTGCGTACCTATAGTACGTGGAATGAGTCCAACGTACCGCTCTCTCGACCTCCATGGACAACAAGGCATCTAACTGAGTCCTAGTATTCTTGACTTCATTATACAGGTACAAGGAAGGGTCATTTTGGTGTGCTATAGTAAGGCGGAACAATTTAGCTTCCAGTGCGACCCTGGTGGCCGAGCGATCTTTCTTAACACCCGAGGCTAAGGAGATAATCCTACCTCTCATGTACGATTTATGAGCTAACCATAGCCAACAGGGCGCACTGGCAGATGAACCGTTGCGAAGAAAATATTCTGTTAAGTCAGCCTCCAAGTGGGTACGGACCCGGGTAATTGTAAGCAGAGACTCATTCAGCCGCCACCTAAAGGGAATCCCGGAGGGAGCGGCTAAATGAAAGGCCGCAACCACTAAATCATGATCCGACCACACACACGGAATATGACGTGCATATAACAAGTGGGGCAGTAACACAGCGTTGGCCAAGATCCAGTCAATGCGAGTATAGGTATGCTGGGAGGGAGAATAGTATGTGTACCCTCTACAGCGGCCATTATGCTCCCGCCAGACATCAGCTAAACAATGGTCGCTAAACAATTGTTGGACCCTCTTCTGCTGAGCCCCAGATCTACGAAGCGGGGCAGAGTGGGATCTATCCAGGTCACTATGATACACAAAGTTAAAATCCCCAGCCCAAATCAGCCAGTCGTAGGTCAGGGTCTCCAACTCAGAACACAATTTAGTGAAAAAAGAGATAGGGGCGTCAGTGGGAGCATAAGAGTTAAATCAAAGTGTTTTATCATACAGCAATCCTATTAAGATAACATAACGGCTATCAGGATCCACAATCGAATGTGCTACAGTGTATGGGAAAGCGTCGTGCAATAACGTCACAACCCCCCTACTTTTGGACGCATATGTGGACATATAATAACGGTGGTATGATTTATGAAGAAACTTGGGGTGAGAGGATGGGGTAAAATGGGACTCCTGCAAGCAAAGTATATCCGGATGCAGCCTAGTATATTCCCTAAATGCCTTGTTACGTTTGTGAGGGGAGTTAAAGCCCCTCACATTGTGAGACACTAGCTTACACATAGGAACATAACACACGATGCTAGATAACACGTAATCAGGAGGGGAGCAAGCGGCAGGGGCAAATAATACAATACCAGTCCAGATAGTACATCAAGAGTCCATGTCAAGGATCTGACCATCAGCAAGGACCTACAACATAAAACAGCACACAAAAAAAAAGACAAACATGTCATACAAAAACCAAAACACAACAAACAGTCCTGGAAAGGAAAGACAGGTCGGAGTCGTCCGAAACCCATCATACTTCCTAGTCCCATGTCCGGGTTGTGAGGGCGCACTACTCCGGTCTGTGCACCGCCCAGTATAACAAGTCCTCGGGTCCCAGCCGGAACGAGGTATGGGAAAGTCAGTCCCGCATTAATGCAAAAGTTACCTGAGCCATGTGAATGAAAACAAATAAAAAAAATAATTCACAGGATCAGCATGAGGCAACAGTGAATCCCCGGAGAGAGGCTAGTAGACTAGCCACCAGGGCCTCGGTCAAACAGTCAGGCAGGCTTCTTCGAGTTATCCTGACGGGCAACGGTGGTCCATGTACGCTGTGGACGTCTCTTCCTCTGTGGCTGTGGCGGCAAATCCACCGGCTGGATATTTTCAGATTTTAGAGCATCCAAGGCCTCTTTTATAGAGCGGACAAAATGGGTACGTCCATTAAGTCGAAAAGACAAGGAAAAGGGGAATCCCCATCTGTACTTAACTTGATGCTGGGTTAGTCCCTGCGCCGGGCCAAGGTAGAGGGTGCTAAATCTGAGTATAGCCGAGCTGTAGGGGGCATGCCCGGCAGAGTAGGCAGGTCACGGGCTGCAAGCAAAAGAACATCCCGTATCTCCGGATAGTGCAATTTCAATATAACATCTCTCGGGAGTTCTGCGTTCTTGGGCTTAGCGAGGGCCCTGTGGATCCTATCAAACCTCAGCATCTCAGGTTCTAATTGGGGAGCCAACTCAAAAAAAAGGGCGGTAAGTACCTTAGTCAGGTCAGTAATCGATTCCGGCAGTCCCCGCAGTCTCAGGTTCGCCCTACGCGACCTATTCTCGACCTCCAGCTTAAATTCAATGGCCGCCATCTTACTTGCCTGCTCATCAATGTCCTGTCTATCCGACTTCACCGCGTCTGCCAAGTCATCGATTTTGGATTCATTATCGGCCACCCTCTGAGTAAGTTCCTGAATTTGCGAGGAAAAAGTAGCCACAGCTTGCGATAACTCGTTGCGGAACAGGGTCTGTATGTTTCGGAACATGGCAGCAGGGGTAAGATCTTCAGGCTGTGAGAGTTCGTCGTCAGACTGATCCTCCGGCGGGAGGGAGCTGGCGGCGGCCATCTTGGATTTAGCCCCGGCCCTGAAGAGATCCGGAATTGACTGTGAAAGTCCCTGAGAAGCCGCCTGAAGTCGTCTCCTGGAGGAGCGGGGAGTAGTCATAGTATCTCCGGCGGGTGTTCCCGTGCTAAGGAGCCGTGTGTCGGCGCTGAGATCGGCGGTATAAGCACAGCCGGCACGGAGCTCACATGAGGTGCGTCTGTCTCAGTGAGCCGCGCGCATGCGTCCCACACTACGTTTCTTAAGATACGGGACCGTATACGGCTGAGGAGAGGGGGGCGGAGAGTCGGGGTCGGGGCAACCGCACGCTGCCATATGCGGTCCTGTATCTAATGTATTTCAATGAGCGACCGGAGTGAAATGCTGCCTCCGGTCGGCTCCATTTTGGCCCGTATACGGTTTCCCGACCGGACCTACAAACGTAGTCAACAGCGTTTTTAGGTCCGGTCGGGAAACTGTATATGGGCCAAAACGGAGCCGACCGGAGGCAGCGTTTCACTCAGGTCGCTCATTGAAAGACATTAGATACGGGACCGCATATGGCAGCGTGCGGTTGCCCCACCCCCGACTCTCTGCCTCTCTCTCCCCAGCCGTATACGGTCCCGTATCTTAAGAAACGTAGTGTGCATGCACCCTTACACTGAAGTTTTAAAGATTGTAAACAACACTACTTTATGAAAAAGCCTGAGAATGTTACTGTTGTATATTAAAAAGTTGTAAAATCAACACTAAGGGTATGTTCACACTACGGAATTCCGCGAGTGGAATTCCGCAGTGTGAACTTAACATTAGTGTGAACTTAACATTAGTGTGAATGTGTCTCCGTGTGGTGGCAGCAAAAGGGAGACTGGTCAGGGATGAGGGAAAGCTGAATTGAGCAAAGTAAAGAGACATTCTTGATAAAAATCTGATCCAGAGTGCTCTAGACCTCAGACTGGGCTGAAAGTTCACCTTTCAATAAGACCGTGACCCAAAGCACACAGCCAAGATTACACAAATAGTTTAGGGATAACTCTATGAATGTCCCGGAGTGACCCAGCCAGAACCCTCACTTGAACCCAATCGATCATCTTTGGAGAGACCTGAAAATAGCTGTCCTCTGATGGTCTCCATCCAACCTGACAGAGCTAGAAAGGTCTGCAGAGAAGAATGGCAGAATATCCCCAAATCCAGGTGTGCAATCCTTGTGGCATTATACATAAGAAGTCTGGAGGTTGTATTTGCTGTAGAGTGCTTCAACTGAGTAAAGGGTTTGGAAATTAAAGGGTTTAGTAGTGAAGAATCAAATCAGTCCTATTGTTCAAACCATAAGGATAAATACTATTAAACAGGTAAATCCACATCGCTTCCCTATTGTGGAGGTGTCTAATGGTATCACCTCCTCTTTTGCTTGGTATCATTTTTTCTAAAGCACAGAATTTAAAGCTGGAAACATCACCACTGTGATCCGTAAAACAATGTTTTGATACATTAGATATACCACCACTGAGGGGACCACTAGAATGACGAATGTGTTCTTGAATACGTTTTTTTAGTGAACGTTTTGTACTACCAATATAGGTAAGAGAGCAAACAGAACACTCAATTTTTTATATATAACTAGTTTTGAGTTGCAATTAATGAAACTATCGATTCAATGTTTTTATTATCGACTGTGCCCTCAATGGTGGTACATCTAATTGGCATATTTAAAAACTACACATCTCGCTTCCGAGCATTTAATCCGAGCATTTAAAAATACCTTTTAGTTTTGAGCCATGTATTGTGAGTATCACAATCAACCACTATACTAGGTGATAAAGAGTTAGCCAGAGTAATTTACAAATCTGTTTAACTTTCTGGCACCAGTTGATTTACCTTTTTTTTTTCTTCCAGTGGAGCACCCCTTTAAGCATGGAGAGGATTATTGAGCAATACTGAGCAGTGAAAGCTGTGAATCGGCACTGAGGTGAGATATAACAATGACTTGAGAGTTCAGCCCTGTCTCTTTGTGTGTCTCTCTCTGCAGTTCCCTCCTCTCCCTTCTCTATAAATTTCAGCTTTTCACAATAAATGTGTTTCGGAGGGAGAGGGGGGCAGGGAAGGAGTCTGATAAGTGAAAAAATGCATTTTTTCCTAATAATAATAATGATAAAAATACAGAATGTCTTACATTTGTGTGTTCTATTCATAAATGCAAAGATTGTTGAAAGGTATTTGATCATTTAAGTGTAAAAATATTTTATGTGCTATAATGTAACAATAGCTGATGTTTCATGACCAAAGCCAATTGTGGGGATAAAAGACATCTAATTCATGATGCATCATATTCTGTTTTAATAATATAGTTTTTATTGTGGAAGAAATACAAAAATATCTTAATAAAGACTTGAATTTTTTTGTTTTTCTTTTTTTTTCTTTTTTCGACTGGACCATTAAAAGAACAGGGTACCACACTTCCTCAAACCGGCTGAAGTACAGTGTCCTCCATCTTGTAACACAAAAATTGTGTATTTACACAATAAGCTAATACCATAAAACACACTTATACAACAACATATTTCCACATTACTATACAATAAGATTACAGGTATGGCTTTACTGCATCCTCATTTTGAAGGTTACTTGATCTATAAGACAAGGATGCACACTTTTTAAGGCTTGCAGTATGACATAGATTACATCTTTTCTATTGCTGCAAAATAGGCCACCTTCCTTGTACAGTGGTGTTCCGCCTATTTATTTAATCTTGAGCAGCAAGCCCTAGTGGACCTTTATTCTGAGACCCCAAATATTATATCCTAGACATGTATTGTATCAGTGTCACCTTGTTCTAACTTAGCATAATATACTTGTTGAGGCCGATAGACCCGATAGAATTTTATGTCTTACAACTGACGGACCTCAAAAGAGAGTTAGTTACATTGTTACAAAACAGATACTTAACCAAAGATTGTGTTTCTCTACCTTTGAACATGTTTTTAGAAATGTTATAATAGATTGGTGAAACATGAAAGTAATTCATTTTTAGCTACTTTTCCCTATATTGTATTTTTAAAGGGGTTGTCTGGCTGGAAAAACACTTATTTAAATGGGCACTGTCACCAACTTTATTTTTTGATATGTTGTAGTACTTATGTACTACAACATATCTCTAATATACTTTTATTATAATTTTTTTTCATTAAAAAGGTTTAATTTACATTTAAAAACCGGCTACTGAAAAAGGACTGATTTTGGAGTGGCAATCTGTCCTTTTTCAGTTAGGCTGCACTCGCTCCCTGCCTGTCAATCAGACAGGCGGGAGCGAGCGCATTGGCTCCCCGGCCACTGGCTGGGAGGCCACTCCTCCCACACATCGCCGCCGCCTGATTGCCACCGCTGTCCTTGCACGCCCGCTGCCGGACTCTGCAGTAACTGCAAGTGTAATGAGGGAACGGGGTATGCGGGGCGGGGGGGGGGAGGAGGGAACGGGCTAGTGCCGTAGTGGGGGGGGGGGGGGTGAACAGGCTATCAAAAAAAAAATAGGATGGTGGGAGCTACCCTTTAAAGAAAAAACAGACTGGCTTTGTAAAAAAAATAAATAAATCACCACTCCCTTGCTGCTGCCATTTCCATGCTCATGGGTCCCTATGGCCGCCAACAGATCAGTGAGAACCCACTGAATGTCGGAATGTCAGTTATGGGGGACCAGTGAGGTAATGTTAGTTTTCCAAACCAGTCTGGCCTATTTAAAAACAATTTGTGTGCCACACAAGACATATCAACAAATTTATTCCATACAAAATATACAATCTTCAATTTACAGTGAAAGCAAAACAAATAATTTCAGTGGAAAAGCTTAAGTAAATGATAAAAGTATATGTGGAAAAATAACTTAAAGGAAAGCTCCAACCAAATAATCATTTTATCTCTGGATAGAGATAAAGAAGATGAATATTATTATTGTTGATTAGCAAAATGTGGCTGCTTTATTCTAAAAATCTTATCACACCTGCCTACAGGTAGTATAGTATGTGGTATTGCATCTCAGGCCGATTCAATAAAATGGAGCAGTACTGCTGTACAGACACAACTCATGGACAGATGAGAAGAAAGCAGGCTTAAGAGAAGAGAAATTATTCTAATTCTCTACTACTTTTGTTTGTCCTATTTAACCTGCTCAAAAGAATATCAAATGGGATCAGAAATATGTGTACAAAATCTCTCTTCTACAAACTTTATAGACGGAAAAGTAGACTGGCATACCTGGAATCCGTTGGAACAATAAATGCAACATGGAAATTATTATTTTTATTTTATCAAAGATCTGATCAATTATAACACCAAGATAGACCCACCTTTTACATTCTGACCTGGATAGTGTTAGATCAAGACTACAGAAAGGACAAGAGCCATAAAAAGTTGGCTTTAAGGTTTGGACATGCAAGGATTTGTAGGATAGACTCATTAAAATTCTTTACCTATATACAGGAAAATTTTGGATTTTAATCACTATTCCTAATTCTCTTGTTAGTGACTGATTACTACAGAAATCAGTTCTAAATAAATTATAAGCCATTGTTGGCCTAGAGCATTGTGTCTCCCAACTAAAGATGGTCCTACACATTAGAGAAACCTTACTCAAACCCGCTGATTTTGATAGATCACACAACTACCTGTGTATAGTGGTGTCCTGAGACTCCCTGGAACGCAGATATTGGGAGAAATAAGGATTCTTTGTTTTAACAGGTTATAAGCCAAGGACAAATGTGTCTGACAGCAGTCACTGAGAACATATGCACTCTCAGCCAAGCATGCATGTATATGGGGGAGTTTGGAGTTATAGCTGTCAGCAGAATAAACTATTAAATGGCCACTGTCACCAACTTTATTTTTTGATATGTTGTAGTACTTATGTACTACAACCTATCTCTAATATACTTTTATTATATTTTTTTTTTCATTAAAAAGGTTTAATTTACATTTAAAAACCGGCCACTGAAAAAGGACTGATTTTGGAGTGGCAATCAGTCCTTTTTCAGTTAGGCTGCACTCGCTCCCTGCCTGTCAATCAGACAGGTGGGAGCGAGCGCATTGGCTCCCCGGCCACTGGCTGGGAGGCCACTCCTCCCGCACATCGCCGCCGCCGCTGTCCCTGCACGCCCGCTGCCGGACTCTGCAGTAACTGCAAGTGTAATGAGGGAACGGGGTATGCAGGGTGGGGGGGGGGAGGAGTGAATGGGCTAGTGCCGTAGCGGGTGGGGGGGAATGGGCTAGCAAAAAAAAAAAAAATAGGATGGTGGGAGCTACCCTTTAATAGTATAGGGTGCATGGTCACTTTTAGCATAGATAACAGAAAAGAATAGCAATGGTAATAGCAAAATGAAATTACATAAACTGTACTCAATCAATATCATCTTAAAAGTGTAGGCACGATAGTCTCAAGATTGCTGGAGATGCCTTAGAAATTTGGGATTGTCCTCAACTCTTTTTAATACACCACTTTTATACATATCCTCCAAGCACAAAACATAGAAAATATTAATGGTAACAGTCGGCTTGCCCCAATTTTAACCAACCTGTAAGAGTCACAGAAAAAAAGAAAAACAGTAGCACCAAGACTTCAATCCTAAAATACATCTTTAAATTGTATTTATATGACATTATAGGTGTTTTTTTAGTTGGCTGGACAATCTACTCCCCCTTCCTCTCGCCATTAAGTCGTATAATAATGTATTTGCATACAAACTAAACCATAGAATACACATTTTTGTATTGAAAATTAGAGAACAAGTAAAAAAAAAAATTTAAAAAGCTATGCAAAAGACCAGCTTAAGCATAAAGCATAAAATCTAATTTCACTATAAAAGAAGAACATAAAATAGAAGTTACCTTAAGTATGCACAGGCATTGAGTTTCTTAGCATAAAAGTAAACTAAACATGGCACTGTAAATATTAGCTATAATACAACACATATCATCTTAAAAAAACAAAACAAAAATACAAACAAACTAAGATTAATAACACTGGTCTTGTACAACACTCTGCAAGTTCACTACACAACCACAGGAAAAATTACTGGAAAGAGTTGCTGATATGCACCTTGCATAATGAAATAAAATGTCATCTGAATATGCGCAGAAGCATGTGGCATTTCAAATCATTTTAGGAGTCCTAAAGGTTAATGGCAAAACAGAATGTGTTATAGGTAACTAGGTTTCTCCTTAGAACCTATTAGCTTGATTCCATTGTAGAAACTCCAGTCAGTCCATATAGTCAGCATCCTGTTCCTGACGCCGGGAAATTTTAGATTCCTACTCATGTCCCAGAAATCTATTTTGTGCAGTTATCTGCCCATCTTTTACAGTGTTATATTTACCCAGCAATTACCAAGAATGGAAGCTGCAATTTTGTGGGTTCTGAATCCTTGTCGACAAAATTACTTCCTGAAAGATAATCCGTATGTCATTTGACATTACTCTGTTTACCCTATTTAAATAAACAATATGTTTATTTGCAAAGGTCATTGAATATGCTAAGTAGTAAAAGGGGTTTTCTGGGCTTTTTTTTTATTCACCCGGTGACATCCATTCCACATGACTTTGCCTAGAACTGCAGCTACGTTCATTTGTTCCCGACATCCGGCAGATAGGTGGGGTACCCAGCGGTCAGACCCTTAACTATCATAAATGTAATCACACCTCGTATCTACCATAGTATGTGGGCAATGCCCTTGTGAAGGGTTGGATAGATTGAGAATGCTTGAACATTGTACATGATTAACTTTTTAAAATTTAGAGTAAGAACTAAGTGAAGCCAACATATGACTATTTGGTTATAGCCATATTTCAATGTATCCAGAAACTTTTTACCCATTTTAGTCTTGTTAAACAGAAGCTTCAAGTCTGATTTGTGAAAGGATTACCAAAATAAGTATAAATAAAGCCCACATTGTATCTACCACACATTAATAAAATGTTGTAGACATCTCCTTGTGTTTATACACAAACACATCCATACGCTGAATAAACTAACATTAACATTTGATGTAGTGGTATAACTTGTGGTCTCCAACTTTCCATTCATATTTGTGTTGTACCCATACAACGTCTCTAACATACTAATACACAGTACTACAGACACTCAAATGACTTGTATGACACAGCCAGGTCAGTGCAAATCAAAGAACAATCTCTAAAAAATGTATTGTTGCCATCAGGAAATTAGGACTGAGCAATAAAGATCCTTGGAATCAGAGCCCTCCAGTTTGTGCATGAAATGAGTTATTAGTGGTATGTATTTCAAAGACTGGAAATATTGTCTACTGTTATACAGCATATTGGTGAGCTTCACAAACAGCCCTTGTGTATCATCAAGGCAGCATCACTACTTCATCCATCTGGTCTTTAAGGTTGTCCTTTGCTTGGCAAACAATGTTTCCAGCTTTGCTGGCGTAGTCATTTAATACCAAGGACAGTAGTCTCACTTGATGTCAGTCTAGTGAAGTGAAGCATACAGTTCAGCAGGAGTCAGCCTTCGTATGCCGGGGTTTGACTGATTGCTACTATCATTCATTGGTTGCCTCATTCTTAGTCGATGAAGTGCTGTCCCGGACAGGAAGAAGGTCATAGTGACAAGGAATGTGACTGTTCTTTGGAAGGTCATAGAGATCTTGGCTGGCTTTACTGTTGCTGTTGAATCCTCCTTGGGCAAGACTCACAGTGGGTTCTAAGGAGAAAAAAAAAATATTAAGTGTGGTCATCAATTAATCTGCAAGACTAATCTACGTAGGAAATATTCCAGGTTTGTCCATATTTCTTTATGAGACCCATATAGGGGTTTATTATCATAACAAAGCAATTTACATTTTAAATATTTTAACCTTGGAAATGCAGTCATTTTTAAGCGTATTATGCTTGGAGATTCTTCTTTTCACTAAATGTAAATGTATTTGAAAATGTACATCAAATACTGTATTATTATTGGTTTTTAATGGTTGGTCTATCTTTCTGACTACCAACACCCCTGTCAATCAGCAGTTTGATGGGTTGCAGTCACCATAGTGATAGTTGGGCTGATTTAAAGTGTAGCTGTCGCTGAAAAAACTTTTATATTGTCACGATGCCGGCTGGCAGGAGGTGGATCCTCTGTGCCAGAGAGGGATTGGCGTGGACCGTGCTAGTGGACCGGTTCTAAGTCACTACTGGTTTTCACCAGAGCCCGCCGCAAAGCGGGATGGACTTGCTGCGGCGGTAGTGACCAGGTCGTATCCACTAGCAACGGCTCAACCTCTCTGGCTGCTGAAGATAGGCGCGGTACAAGGGAGTAGACAGAAGCAAGGTCGGACGTAGCAGAAGGTCGGGGGCAGGCGGCAAGGTTCGTAGTCAGGGTGGATAGCAGAAGTTCTGGTACACAGGCTTTGGACACACAAAACGCTTTCACTAGGCACAAGGCAACAAGATCCGGCAAGGGAGTGCATGGGAGGAGGTCAGATAAAGGCAGGGAGCAGATGGAAGCCAATTAAGCTAATTGGGCCAGGCACCAATCATTGGTGCACCGGCCCTTTAAGTCTCAGGGAGCTGGCGCGCGCGCGCCCTAGAGAGTGGAGCCGCGCGCGCCAGCACATGACAGCAGGGGACGGGAACGGGTAAGTGACCTGGGATGCGATTCGCGAGCGGGCGCGTCCCGCTGTGCGAATCGCATCCCCGACGGCCATGACAGTGCAGCGCTCCCGGTCAGCGGGACCGACCGGGGCGCTGCGGAGAGAGAGACGCCGTACGCGCTCCGGGGAGGAGCGGGGACCCGGAGCGCTAGGCGTAACATATATAATGTAGATAATACCATTATATGTATACTTGTAGTATACAGTGGTTAAAAATGTGAATATTTTTGGGTGGATAAAAGGCTGTCCCTGCAGCTATTGCCTGTGTGTCTCTGTGAGGAGTCGAAATACAGGAAGTGAGGGCCGGACAAGTAGGGCTCTGTGCAGGCTCCTGGCTTGTCAATTATCCTGATTTGTGAGCTGGGACCATGTCACAGAGCCTCAGTGCACAGAGCCCTGCTTGTCCTCACTACACAGACCCCTACTGATCCATTCACACTTCCCGTATTTGGTCTCCTCACAGAGACACACAAACAATAGCTGTAGGGACACATATATACACACATTTTTTAACCAATATATATTACAAATATATACATATATAATGGTATTATCTAAATTATATAAAAAAAAATTGTTATTGACAGGTACACATAAAAGGGGTACTCCACCCCTAGACATCTTATCCCCTATCCAAAGGATAGAGGATAAGATGTCTGATCGCAGGGGTCCCATCACTGGGGACCCATGCGATCTCAGCTGCGCATTCCCAGACATCCGGTGCACAGAGTGAACTTTGTTCCATGTCTGATGACTGGCGATGCAGGGCGGAGGCTCGTGACGTCATGGCCATGCCCCGCTCGTGATGTCACGGCCACGTCCCCTCAATGCAAATCTATGGGAGGGCGCATGATGGCCGTCAAGCCCCTCCCTTAGACTTGCATTGAGAATGGCCGTGACCTCACGAGCAGGGCACGGCCGTGAGGTCACGAGCCTCCGGCGCTGCACCTAAAGCTCAAAAAGAATGCCGGGTGCAGCAGGAAGATCGCGGGGGTCACCAGTGGCGGGACCCCCATCATCAGACATCTTATCCCCTATCCTATCCTAGGGGATAAGATGTCTAGGGGCGGAGTACCCTTTTAAGTGAACAGGGCAATGCTGCAGTATCCTGTCTCACCACTACTAAAAGTAAGGCAATTGCATGGAGGAGCAGAAGAGGCTGCAGCTGTTGCAAGCATGGATATCACTGTCCCTTCAAAAAAGCTGGACAACGCTGGACCCCTAATCCAATAATGGTGTTAGTGATGTTTGCCCATATGTTACCTCTTAATAAAATCATTTTAATAATTTCAGTTTTAAGCTAATGAAAAGACATTTTTCACTAAGTAAATTAGGAGGAGAACTAAAGGTCTAACCAGTCAAAAAAAAAAAAAAAAAAAAAAAAAAAAAGCTTTATTCAACATTGATGAACACTGTCAGCTAATAATCACTGGTCATGTATTTCCATGGGATATAGGCAAAACTGTGCTTTAATTCTCAGTATCTGAATGGTAAATGCGTTATGCAGTATGTGGAAAAAAGTATAATGTGTGGCTAAATTAAAATGATATACTCTTACATCAAATAAGTGGTCATCTTACATGTTGAATTTTTTAAAAATTAGGAGTAATGCAAGAGAGGTTCACCCCTTGCCCTAATAATGTGTTTTATCTGTAATATAAAATGTAGATCAAAGAAGATAACAACAAGCATGATAAAAACACATTCCAGATAATGATACATGCACACTGAGAAGTGTCATCCAAAAGTGCCTTACCATTTTAGGTGGCCTTGAAAAATAATGTGCTGCAATAAAAAGCAACAATAATGTAACTATCTAAAATAATTGCTGGCCTCCTTTCCCTAAAACACTCATCTATTGTATTTCACAGCAAACATTCTGCTGGGTAAGATAAAGATCCCTAGGAGCATTATATTCGAATGTTAATGGTTGTATGAAAAGCACCAAATCCATGCGACTCCATGAATATAGAGCTGTACAAATATGTAAAATTCAGGATGTAGGTAACAGATCAGTTGTCTCATTACAAAGACACAGCCAAAAGGGTTATTTGGACTATTTGGGGGACATGTATCAAAGATTTTACCCCTGTTTTGTGTGTATTTTTTTGCGCAAAATTTTGCGCAAGACCTTTTTTGTCCTCCAGATGTGGCTGAATCAGGGTACCTTGGAGTGACATCTATAGTACACATGGTTTTATTAACTGCGTACTTTTTTTTTTTACACCAAAAATTTTGCCACAAGAGCTGTTTTTTTGTGTGCAAATATAAGCCATCTTGGACTTAACGTAGCAAGATGCTCTAAATCATCGATTCTATTTTCCAAAGAGTGGATTGAGGAGATCACTATATTTACCCGCAATTTATGAAGCTCATTGCGCTTGATTGATAAATTTAGCGCTTCTGCGCATAATTTAGAATTCGGGAAAAGGGGTAAACTGCTTCTACCATACACAAATAATGATACATGTCCCCCTTTGAGTGTATATGGGAGACACAAGTGCCCACTGGCCTATATCCTAGTACTGCATATATTTTGTGGGGATAGAATAAAAAGATATTTGTTGTTGTATACCCTGCGGTAATTTCTAGATAAGAAAGCCATTTTTTTTTTTTTACAGTTATTGATTGGAGTCCAACAATTAATGGGGACATGACCTATTTATCCATAGGGACACTGTCTCTTCAGAGAAGTAATACATTATTATACAGTATTCATTTTTTTGTTTTTTTGTTTCTTCCATGTGAAGGGAAATAAATTTAGGAACTGAAGAAACACTTACCGACTTCATACACATTTTTAGTGGCCAGACTGGTATTACTTATCTCTGCATAGGCAGAGTCTCTGCGTGCTGGTGACTTCATCTCCACGTATCCACACTCGGTGTGTTTTGGTAGAAGAACTGGCGGATCCTTGATGGTTGCATATGGATTTTCAGTACTGCTCAATGAACAGCTGCTAATGCTATATGCAGAACTCTTCAAAAGACCTGGGAAAAATAGAAATCACAAAGGCATGGAGGAGTATGCTTGATAAATAGTGTCTTATACTGTAATAGTATAGTTTACTTTTAATGGATGTGCTAATGGCCTAAAATGTCATTCGGAGGACACATACAACATTCCATAGGGTAATTCACACAAATATATGAGATTCAAATGAGATTTCAAAATTTTAGACTATTAACAAGCTTAATAGTCTCATGAATAAAACCTGAATATTAAAGCATTACTGACATTAAAAACAACTTTTGACATGATGCGTAGAAATGTCAAAAGTTGAGATTGCATCGGTTTTAACTCATGAGATCGGCTACAATTGAGAGTTAAAGCCGGATGAAGTGCGCGGGATCACGTGCCTCACTTCAACGGCTATCAATAACATCAAACTAACGCAAATGTAGTAAGGGTGCCCATGCAGGAAGCAGTTGCAACACAGTACCGTATTTTTTGCCCTATAGGACGCACTGGCATATAAGACGCACCCAATTTTAAAGGTGCAAAATCTAGAAAAAGAAAAGATTCTGAACCCAACAGTGATCTTCAACCTGCGGACCTCCAGATGTTGCAAAACTACAACTCCCAGCATGCCCGGACAGCCAACGGCTGGAGGTCCGCAGGTTGAAGACCACTGGTATAGGAGGTAATACACACGTGTCCCGGCCACTCCAGACCCGTCACCGCTGCCCTGGATGTCGCTCCATCGCTGTTGCCGCGTCCCCGACGCTCCGGACGTCTTCTGCACTGGTATCCACGCTCTCCGTCGCTGTCATCATGTTGCTGTGCACGCCGCTCCTATTGGATGATGGGACGGCGTGCGCGACGACGTGATGACGTCGAAGGAGAGTGCCGGCCATGCAGGGGATCCCGGCACGGAGCAGACACTGAGGAGGCAGGTAAGGTCCCTCCCAGTGTCCTGTAAGCTGTTCGGGATTCCACGATTTCACCGCAGTGGTCCCGAACAGCCCGACTGAGCAGCCGGGTTAGTGTCACTTTCGCTTCAGATGCGGCGGTCAGCTTTGATCGCCGCTTCTGAAGGGTTAATACAGGGCATCATCGCGATCGGTGATGTCCTGTATTAGCCGCGGGTCCCGGCCATTGGTGGCCGCAGGGACAGACCCTATAGGTGTGTATTCGCTGTATAAGACGCACCAACTTTCCTCCCCTCAGTTTTGGGGATGAAAAAGTGCGTCTTATACGGCGAAAAATACGGTAATTGTTGCACAGAGAACCGCATGGCAAAAGTTGCACATGGCTTACTGCTGATGCTTTGGTTTCACTAAAATAACAGGTAAAGCACATGGCTTTTTTATGCTGTTCATGTATACTTCACGGTTCTTGACCATGCAGTAAATACCTCAGCATAACTGCTATATGCACGAGTACCCTTAACAAAATCCTAATACTTGTAATAGGTCTGATAGCTGAGCTCTATACTGTTCTGTTTGCTGGGTCCTAGTGTCTGCAGTAGATATATTTAGGAAACAATAGTCATCTGATTAATAGTAAGCATGCAGAAGTCAAAACAGATAAAGAGGCAAAACTATATATATTTTTTGTGTATTCTGCAGTTACTAGGTTTTCTACTTGTAGAAAAGAGGTACTCTGCAGTTGACCTATCTATGGAAAGCATTTAAAACAAATAATGTTGTGTCTTGGTTCTTATACACAAGTGCATGAGGGAAGCGGCAGTCCTTGTGCCTCTCTAGTGCGGTGCCAGTGAAGTGACCTCCTTCTCCAACACAATTCCTTCGGGTCATATCTGCAGTAAAGCCCTACCAGTGTGTGTTTTCTCTTTGTGATTTCTGAAGTCACATGACCCAACAGTTTCATTGAATCTGCTCACCTTCTTTCAACTCTAAATTTCAAAGCCTGAGGGAAGTTAAAGGGGTACTCCAGTGGAAAAATAGATTTTCAAAACTGGTGCCAGAACGTTACACAGATTTGTAAGTTACTTCTATTCAAAAATCTTAATCCTTCCAGTACTTATCAGCTGCTGTATGCTCCACAGAAAGTTCTTTTCTTTTTGAATTTATTTTCTGTCTGACTTCAGTGCTCTCTGCTGACACCTCTGTCCATGTCAGGAACTGTCCAGTGCAGGAGCAAATCCCCATAGCAAACTGCTGCTCTGGACAGACAGCACTATGGTCAGACAGAAAAGGCATTCAAAAAGAAAAGAACTTCCTGTGGAGTATACATCAGCTGATAAGTACTGGAAGGATTAAGATTTTGAAATAGTTAAATGTAACCTGTAGCCTATTTGTAAATGATCAAAATTCTATGTACATAGAGCTAATGTAAAATGCGCCTCCTTACCATGCTCAGTCAGATATCCTGCTTGCTTCCAGTCCGCAGGCAGAGTTCCTGTATAATCAATAGTATGTGATCTCTTTCCAGGATCCAAACTCTTGAGGTTTACAAAGAGCTGGCTGCTTTTAGACTAGATAAAAAAAGAAAATGCTAAATGTAATAATAGAATTGTACAATATTTTATTGCACATCAGTTGCACTACTTTACTATTACTATGTCCACAAATATAAAAGCACTGGCCCCAGGAGCTGTCATCCAAGCATTAATAGATGATGGCATCAATCAATCCCATCAATAACATCAATAAAGTGATATTTGGGTGGAAACCTACTTAGCGTTATTGCATTAGCCTGACGTACTTGTGAAGAACTAAATTAACAGACCACAGAGAAGTGTTAAATAATGAAATGGTATTATTGATTTATTGGCAGAAAAGTCCTTTGAGGATAGTCTCCTCTACTCCTATTAATATATAAATAGGCAATAATGACAGTCACAGTTATAGGTGTTGATTTGTTTAAAAATGCAAAAGGGTTATTTAGTACAAATTAATATATTTTATGTGATATATAGATGTGTATATATAGATCCAATATATGTGTATATAAATCCAATACAATAAAATACAGTGCATAGTGAAAGTATTCGGCCCCCTTGTACTTTTCAACCTTTTGCCACATTTCAGGCTTCCAACCTAAAGATATAAAACTGTAATTTTTTGTGAAGAATCAACAACAAGTGGGGCACAATCATGAAGTGGAACGAAATTTATTGGATATTTCAAACTTTTTTAACAAATAAAAAACTGAAAAATTGGGCGTGCAAAATTATTCAGCCCCCTTAAGTTAATACTTTGTAGCGCTACCTTTTGCTGCGATTACAGCTGTAAGTCGCTTGGGGTGTGTTTCTATCAGTTTTGCACATCGAGAGACTGACATTTTTGCCCATTCCTCCTTGCAAAACAGCTGGAGCTCAGTGAGGTTGGATGAAGAGCGTTTGTGAACAGCAGTTTTCAGTTCTTTCCCCAGATTCTCGATTGGATTCAGGTCTGGACTTTGACTTGGCCATTCTAACACCTGGATATGTTTATTTGTGAACCATTCCATTGTAGATTTTGCTTTATGTTTTGGATCATTGTCTTGTTGAAAGACAAATCTCCGTCCCAGTCTCAGGTCTTTTGCAGACTCCATCAGGTTTTCTTCCAGAATGGTCCTGTATTTGGCTCCATCCATCTTCCCATCAATTTTAACCATCTTCCCTGTCGAATAAAAGCAGGCCCAAACCATGATGCTGCCACCACCATGTTTGACAGTGGGGATGGTGTGTTCAGGGTGATGTTTTACGCCTCAGGCTAGAAGAATAGGATACTAAAACTGGGGTGCCAGAGTGGTCATATAAGAGGGGCTTTAGCTGGATCATCGTTCAAGAGGAAAATATGGTACAGTATTTGTAGACACAATGCTACTGTCAAGGATTTTTGGTCTGGTTAACAGCAGACATTTTGTCACAGTAGTCAGGTGGCCTCAAAGCACCTTAAGGTTACGTTCACACATACAGGATCCTGCGCAGATTTGATGCGCAGGATTTGTAACTGCTGGTTAGAAGCTGTGCTCAGTCATTCAGTCTACATTGAAATCTGCAGCAGAAAATCCTGTACATCAAATCCTGCGCATCAAATCCTGTGGATCAACTCTGTGTACGTGTGAACGTACCCTAAAGGAAAACTGTAGTGAAAATTTTTCCTTTAGCCCTGTGCCCAGGCTGCAAAAACTAAAAAAACAAACTTTAACTCACCCTCCGACGTTCCCCCATTGGGCCGATATCGGCATCCTGGTCCTCCAGTGCTGGTCTCCTTCCTGCTTCCTGGGGACACTGAGTCATACTGCGGTCAGCGTATTGTCGGCTGCAGCAATGTCCCGCTTCGGCCGGTGATTGGCTGAGCGCAGTATAACTCACCATCCATTGTTTTTAAAAACCTCACATGCAATTAATAAGAATAAATGAACACAAGTGGGGAAGATAAAGTAGAGGATTAATATAAAAGGCAATACAGTGGATCCTTAAAGGGGTACTCTGCTGCTCAGCGTTTGGAATGAACTGTTCAGAACGCTGGAGCTGGAGCCGGCATCAGGAGCTTGTGACATCATAGCCCCGCCCCCTCATGACCCCCCCCCCAAATGCTGATCAGTGGAGTACCCCTTTAAGTTACAATATTAATTGGTTCCAGGATGACCATTCGAAGTTGAAACTAATGTATTTTGAGACCAAAACTATACGGAAAGCTGGTAATTGGTTCTGAAACCCCAAAATGTTATCCAAAATAAGAAAAAGTAAGATTCAAGAAAATTAGGCAGCTTTCTACTACAGATAAAACAAGTTCATACACATAAAAGTGAGAAATTGCTGCTATTTGTTATAAAACTCTTTATAAATAGAGGCAGCAGATTCTTCAAGGTCCTGTACAGTATGCACAGCATACCCAAAAAACAAATTGAAGCCACCCTCACCTGGTGTCTATGGGGTCAGCTCATCCTGGCACAGGTAAAGGGCTTTATAGGACATGTAGTACTGCAGACAGATGCTACTAGTCCGTCAATCGGTGCATGCACTTCAGTTATATAGGCGTTTTAACAGTAAAACACCCATTCTGATT
This sequence comes from Hyla sarda, assembly GCF_029499605.1. Lineage (NCBI taxonomy): Eukaryota > Metazoa > Chordata > Amphibia > Anura > Hylidae > Hyla > Hyla sarda. The sequence goes on from NC_079189.1 coordinate 481,671,292, forward strand.
GGCTAAACCCTCCAGCCATTAAAGAGTACCTTTCATCAAACATTTTTTTGATATGTTATAGCTGATTGTATATAGAAAAACTTTCTAATAGGATTTTATAATTTTTTTTAAATACTTCCTTTTAGGTGTATTTTCATTTTGAAAATGTGGCCACTAGGGGTCTACTTTTTGCATTGATTTCGCAGAGCGCTGGCTGAGCATGTGACAAGCTTAGCGCAGCTCCCCGCCTGTGAATCAGACAGGTGGGAGTGCTGCGCTCACTCGCATACCCCGCAGGGCTCTGTACACTGAGGACAAGTGGGGCCCTGTACACTGAGGACAAGCAGGGCTCTGTACACTGAGGACAAGCAGGGCTCTGTACACTGAGGACAAGCAGGGCTCTGTACACTGAGGACAAGCAGCGATCTGTGCATTGAGGACAAGCAGGGCTCTTTAAACTGGGGACAAGCAGGGCCCTGTACACTGAGGACAAGCAGGGCTCTGTGCAGTGAGGACAAGCAGGGCTCTGTGCACTGAGTACAAGCAGGGCTCTGTGCAGTGAGCACAAGCAGGTATCTGTATACTGAGAACAAGCAGGGCTCTGTGCAGTGAGGACAAGCAGGGCTTTGTGCAGTGAGGACAAGCAGGGCTCTGCAGTGAGGACAAGCAGGTATCTGTACACTGAGGACAAGCAGGGCTCTGTGCAGTGAGGACAAGCAGGACTCTGTACACTGAGGACAAGCAGGGCTCTGTGCACTGAGTACAAGCAGGGCTCTGTGCAGTGAGCACAAGCAGGTATCTGTACACTGAGGACAAGCAGGGCTCTGTACACTGAGGACAAGCAGGGCTTTGTGCAGTGAGGACAAGCAGGGCTCTGTGCAGTGAGGACAAGCAGGGCTCTGCAGTGAGGACAAGTAGGGCTCTGTACACTGAGGACAAGCAAGGCTCTGTACACTGAGGACAAGCAGGTCTGTACACTGAGGACATGCAGGGCTCTATACACTGAGGACAAGCAGCGCTCTGTGCATTGAGGACAAGCAGGGCTCTGTACACTGAGGACAAGCAGGGCCCTGTACACTGAGGACAAACAGGGCTCTGTGCAGTAAGGACAAGTAGGGCTCTGTACACTGAGGACAAGTAGGGCTCTGTGCACTGAGGACAAGCAGGGCTCTGTACACTCGGGACAAGCAGGGCTCTGTACACTGAGGACAAGCGAGGCTTTGTGCAGTGAGGACAAGTAAGGCTCTGTGCACTGAGGACAAGCAGGGCTTTGTGCAGTGAGGAAAAGCAGGGCCCTGCAAAGCGTGCTCACTTGCATACATTCTCCCACCTCACCCCCCTGCTCTCCTCAGCGAAGTGAGGGCGGAAGCAGTCCCCCCAGCAGGCTTCAATGATACACCCACATCCTCCTGCCAGCAGCTCACACTATGTGAGCAAGAAGAGAGGTAAGTTACAGAGCTAGCCTCAGTTAGTTTAGAAAAGTCTATTTAGTGACAGGTACTCTTTAACACGTTTCTGAGATTTGGACTGTCCGTAGTAGTATGTTCAGTATGGTTTCAAGTTAGAGAGTCCATTGTTTGTTGAAAATAATGTAACCTGAGGCCATTGTAACCTGAGGGACCAATGTATATGTGGTAGAACTATATAAATGGGATCTGCCCTTGTGATGGTTAAGTAAAATAACCATGAAAATTCACATGTGATGTCTTACCTTAGAAACTACCATTCTGTCCATATTGCTGAGATGAGGTCCTGATGTGCACTGACTCAATGTGTGGTAACTTGGGTTAGAGAAGTACTGGCTGTTAGGATTTCCAACATTGTTGTGTGGCAGAGTATCTGTGTGAAAAAAAATCATAGTCTACTTCACAATATTTCTAGTGCTTTCAAACCAACATTACTCTGTTCCTCATCTTCTGGTAACGTTCGTGGCTGACATGCATGTTCCTGAATTGCAGGCGGAAGCTCGGCTCACCACTTTAAAGAGTAGCAAGTACATTAAATATACACCACCCCCATCATAGTACAGTGCACCAAACACACCCTTATTATATAATAATGTTCATGATCCAACCTGTCTCCCCCCCCCCCCCCCCCCCCCCAGATAAGTAAGTGCTTCCATGTTACACATGGTAAGAGAGATATTCTGAATAGGGGTACATTCACACGTACGCAGATTTGATGCGCAGGATTTGATGCACAGGATTGTCTGCTGCATATCTCAATGTAAACTAAATTACTGAGCACAGATTCTAATCGGCAATTACAAAATCCTGCGCATCAAATCTGTGCAGGATCCTATATGTGTGAACGCACCAGCAGTTCTGTAAAAATGTTACTATTTTCTTTGTATCATATTTATTCTGAATATAATCAGAGGTTTGGCTCCATAAAATGCTATTGACACCATATTATGGCCATGTTAACACATGTCTCATCACTGATATGGCCGTAAAGGGGTACTCCGGCTCTAAGACATCTTATCCCCTATCCAAAGGATAGGGGATAAGATGTCTGATTGCGGGATCCCACCACTGGGGACCCCCGCTATCTCGCATGCAACATGCACCTGTGGGAGCTGCATGCAGCGCTGCAGCCTCCGAGTCTGCCGGGTCACGACTACGGGGATGGAGTATTGTGACATCAGGACTCCGCACCCGTGTGATGTCACGCCCCGCCCCCGCAATGCAAGTCTATGGGAGGGGGCATGACAGCTGTCTGATTGGGGATAAGATGTCTTAGGGCCGGAGTACCCCTTTAATAAATCTTTATTCACAAATCAATTCAGTAGCATAATGAGTTTGAGAGACATACCTGCAATGGTATAGTCTGTGCTGAGGACTCGGACAGTGGGGGTGTAGGATACAGATGGCATCGCTGTCTCTTTGCCCTTTTGTTTTTGTCTATAGATGATAAAGAGGGCTAGCAGAAAGAGGACAACCAGGACAAGGATAATGATGCCAGCAATGGCACCAATCTGGTAGGTATCAGCAGGGATTGCAGCACTTGTGCGGGTCAGGCTGTTCAGGTTTCCTACAATTATCATTACAGCTAGAAAGGAAAAGCAATGAGAAGGGAATAAATTAACACACATAGATAGATGAGCGGGGGTGAATTGTATAAGAGAGGACATCAGCTGAGGACATCAGAAGACCATAAATGGCTGTTTTATAATATGAATAATTTGCTGTACCAAAAATAGAATTACTTTGTCCACATATATTATGTCTATTGAGATTTTACTATTAATAACACACTTCAATGAGTGTCGCAGTTAATCCAGTAAAATATTACTATTGTTCTATCTCTGAACTAGAACTAATGAAGTTATATTGGATTACATTGGATTTTATTATATGGTTTCTTACTCAAATGTTAAGTAACTTCATTATTCAGCAAAAGTAGGTAACTAAGTAAAAAAGTTCAACTTACATATACTGTGACATATGTGACACTGCCCAGCCTTACTACTGCTTAACAGACAATTACAATATGGCATCTCCAAAGACCTTATCTCATAACAAAATCTCACCTTGGTCACATCTTGTACCTTTCCAGCCCGGGCTGCAGTAACAGGTTCCGGTAATGTGGTCGCATGTAGAATTATTAACACAATCACAAACCTGTCGGCATCCGTATCCATACGAACCTGCTGGGCATTCTGACAGGAAACATAACATCCACATGAGCATAAATAGATTGATGGAAATCGGTGCTATGAGTAATGGTAAACCAAAAGTATGATAGAATACAGATCTTACTCTGTTCACAGTGTTTTCCCATAAATCCTGTGCGACATGTACATTGCCCAGTTATGTGGTCACAGTCGGCACCATTCTGACATTGGCAAACTCGAGAACACTCCTTTCCAAAGTAACCTAGCGGGCATCCTGTAGGCATGATGATTATATCAGTATGTTTAATTACAACACACATAACCGGTTTTAGAACTACTGCATTAATGCATAGTCATTAGAAATACTGTAGATCCCTGGCAATTTCCTCAATGGGTCATTCACCAATCACTAGAAAAGGGGATCAGCATGTTCATGGTTAAGAGGAATTCTGGACAAGGTTTGAGCATGGGCTCTGCTGCTCCAGACAGGACCATATACAACAATGACCCTGTCCCATTCAGATGAATTGGAAATGTTACTGGGCATTCCCTGTGAACTTTTCAGAGATCATTGTATAGGTAGAGGGATGCTGATTTCTGCTGTGAATGGTGGTGGATCTAGTATTATCTTTCACTGTACTCCTGTCTATGCTTAGTGGAAAGGCATTACTGGGAAATGATCTGTACAGAACAGGAAATCTCAGCTTAGTTTAAAGCCTAGTTTCCAGAATGGAAACTTTAAGATTTTAGGACTATTATAAAATATAGATAGTAAAATGGAAAATTAGAAAAAATTCTTTACAAATATAGCTAACATAAGAAGTTGATTTATACAATAGGTCCATTTCTGATGACACATTCCCTTTAGAGGATTGTTGAATAGAAAAAAAAAATTGATAAACTGAAGCTGGTTAGCTCACATTAGAACACTAATGTTTTTCGCTCTGCTTCTTTTTATAGTACTATGATCCCCAGTCCATTATTGGCTACCATGTTTTCATGTTATTAATACATGTGAATAAGAACACATGTACAGTTATATACACATGAAGTATTTGTCCGATACTGGAAAAATATACCCTGAAATACAGGGCAGAAATTATAAGGGAATATTTGCCTTCCTGTCACGTATTTGACTCTTTTGGGTCTTTGAGTGGTCACGGATGCAGATTAGCTCCATTTAATGGGGTAATTGGCACCCTACATTTCCAATCTCCTTCATAAGAAATATGCTTGGAATAAGTGAAATTCCCTCATTCTGTGGTATATAAAATGAAAAAACAATGGGGCAAAAATTGCAAGCAGTTTCCTGCGGGCAATACATTCCTGAATGGAGGCTGAAAAACACTGTGTACCCAGTCTTATAGTTCTTATTGTTTTAATGCAATGCTGGAATCCTTATTACATAAGAATTTTAAGAGTGATAGGCTTATAACTAACCCATAATCTGCTTCCTGAAAGAGCTACGTGCTGGAAAACACATTAAAACCTTAAGACTACAAAATGATCAAATTAGCGTCCTCAGGGGCCAGATTTCACATTATCAACAATTCTACAGTGTGTTATACATATTCACATAATATTAATCTAATATTTATTCCTAATAATGTAACAATATAGAAATGTGACATTGTAATAGTTGATAGATCATACTTTGAGTGCAGTACAGTCCAGTCCACCCTGGAGAACACTTGCACTCTCCATCATACGCACTGCAGAAGGCTCCATTATGGCAGTTACAGGTGTGAATACAGTTGGGACCCCAGTGGCCCGGTGGGCATGCTGAAATCACAAAACGTTTTCATAAGTCCAGTCCAACTTTCACTTCTAAATTTTCTTTCATTCAGAATAAAATTTCCATCAATACATTAATAGACATGGAGATACATATGTGGTGAGGAAAAGTTGAGCAGTTGCCCATAGCAACCAATCAGATTTCTTCTTCTGTTTTTCAGAGGCCTTTTCAAAAATTAAAGAAGCAATCTGATTGGTTGCTATGGGCAACTAGTCGACTTTTCCTTTAATCAGGTTTGAATGAATCTCCCCTATAGTATCATAATATAGTAGCACTTTCCTAAGTATGTGAATCTCTGTACATCGGCATTTAGGCCGGCACAGACATTTCCCATTGTTATCTTAGTGAATCCAAATATTCTGATGTTTCCTCCAGAATATGAATGGTTCATATTCTGGAGGAAACTGCAAATTTTTGGGATTCACCAAGATAACAATGGAAAAGGTCTGTGCCTGCCTTAATGCCGATGTACAGAGATTCACATATTTAGGACAGTGCTACTATATTATGATACTATATTTCTTTATTTATTGATGGAAATGTAATAACTTTAATAACTATATTTCTTATGATATTATATTTCTTAAATCATTGATTGATTTAAAGGGAACCTGTCACCAGTTTCATGCTGCCCAAACTGCGGACAGCATTAAACAGGCACAGGGAGCGTATTACCGGCACACTACGAATTACTCTGAGACGCTTGGGCATTTCAGAGTAATTCTAGTTTAAAAGTGCGGTTGGTACTCGGGTAACTAGTCCTTCAGGCAGGTTCCTGTGGCTGCTACCCATCTGGCCGGCTTGAGTGACGCATCTCTCCCTAGCAGTATATAAAGTAATTCATAGTATTCTGGGTTTGCAATGCCTGTACTAGTTGTATGCTACCCAGAGTGACTTTGTAAAACAGTATTAGGGAAGTAGTATTTATGTTATTCCCTAATGAATGAGAATGATTGCCAACATTACTTTACTTTTACAATATTGTTGTTACGCCGAACGCTCCGGGTCCCCGCTCCTCCCCGGAGCGCTCGCTACACTTCCCTCACTGCAGCGCCCCGGTCGGTTCCACGGACCCGGGGCGCTGCGTTACTACCTCCGGCCGGGATGCGATTCGCGATGCGGGTAGCGCCCGCTCGCGATGCGCACCCCGGCTCCCGTACCTTACTCGCTCCCCGTCAGTTCTGTCCCGGCGCGCGCGGCCCCGCTCCCTAGGGCGCGCGCGCGCCGGGTCTTTGCGATTTAAAGGGCCACTGCACCGCTGATTGGTGCAGTGGTTCCAATTAGTGTTTACACCTGTGCACTTCCCTATATCACCTCACTTCCCCTTCACTCCCTCGCCGGATCTTGTTGCCCTAGTGCCAGTGAAAGCGTTCCTTGTGTGTTCCTTGCCTGTGATTCCAGACCTTCTGCCGTTGCCCCTGACTACGATCCTTGCTGCCTGCCCCGACCTTCTGCTACGTCCGACCTTGCTTCTGTCTACTCCCTTGTACCGCGCCTATCTTCAGCAGCCAGAGAGGTTGAGCCGTTGCTAGGGGATACGACCTGGTCACTACCGCCGCAGCAAGACCATCCCGCTTTGCGGCGGGCTCTGGTGAAAACCAGTAGTGACTTAGAACCGATCCTCTAGCACGGTCCACGCCAATCCCTCTCTGGCACAGAGGATCCACTACCTGCCAGCCGGCATCGTGACAGTAGATCCGGCCATGGATCCCGCTGAAGTTCCTCTGCCAGTTGTCGCTGACCTCACCACGGTGGTCGCCCAGCAGTCACAACAGATTGCGCAACAAGGCCAACAGCTGTCTCAACTGACTGTTATGCTACAACAGTTACTACCACAGCTCCAGCAATCATCTCCTCCGCCAGCTCCTGTACCTCCTCCGCAGCGAGTGGCCGCTTCTGGAATACGACTATCCTTGCCGGATAAATTTGATGGGGACTCTAAGTTTTGCCGTGGCTTTCTTTCCCAATGTTCATTACACTTGGAGATGATGTCGGACCAGTTCCCCACTGAAAGGTCTAAGGTGGCTTTCGTAGTCAGCCTGCTGTCTGGAAAAGCCCTGGCTTGGGCCACACCGCTCTGGGACCGCAATGACCCCGTCACTGCCTCTGTACACTCCCTCTTCTCGGAAATTCGAAGTGTCTTTGAGGAACCTGCCCGAGCCTCTTCTGCTGAGACTGCCCTGTTGAACCTGGTCCAGGGTAATTCTTCCGTTGGCGAGTATGCCGTACAGTTCCGTACCCTTGCTTCAGAATTATCCTGGAATAATGAGGCACTCTGCGCGACCTTTAAAAAAGGCCTATCCAGCAACATTAAAGATGTTCTGGCCGCACGAGAAATCCCTGCTAACCTACATGAACTCATCCATCTTGCCACTCGCATTGACATGCGTTTTTCCGAACGGCGTCAGGAGCTCCGCCAGGATATGGACTCTGTTCGCACGAGGCGTTTCTTCTCCCCGGCTCCTCTCTCCTCTGGTCCCCTGCAATCTGTTCCTGTGCCTCCCGCCGTGGAGGCTATGCAGGTCGACCGGTCTCGCCTGACACCCCAAGAGAGGACACGACGCCGCATGGAGAATCTCTGCCTGTACTGTGCTAGTACCGAACACTTCCTGAAGGATTGTCCTATCCGTCCTCCCCGCCTGGAAAGACGTCCGCTGACTCCGCACAAAGGTGAGACAGTCCTTGATGTCTACTCTGCTTCTCCACGTCTTACTGTGCCTGTGCGGATGTCTGCCTCTGCCTTCTCCTTCTCTGCTGTGGCCTTCTTGGACTCTGGATCTGCAGGAAATTTCATCTTAGCCTCTCTCGTCAACAAGTTCAACATCCCGGTGACCAGTCTCGCCAGACCCCTCTACATCAATTGTGTAAACAATGAAAGATTGGACTGTACTATACGTTTCCGCACGGAGCCCCTTCTAATGTGCATCGGATCTCATCACGAGAGGATTGAACTGTTGGTCCTCCCCAATTGCACTTCTGAAATCCTTCTTGGACTTCCCTGGCTTCAACTCCATTCCCCAATCCTGGATTGGTCCACTGGGGAGATCAAGAGTTGGGGGCCCTCTTGTTCCAAGGACTGCTTAAAACCGGTTCCCAGTAAACCTTGCCGTGTCCCTGTGCTTCCTCATGTAACCGGTCTCCCTAAGGCCTATATGGACTTTGCGGACGTTTTTTGCAAAAAACAAGCTGAGACCCTACCTCCTCACAGGCCTTATGATTGTCCCATTGACCTCCTCCCGGGCACTACTCCACCCCGGGGCAGAATCTATCCTCTGTCCGTCCCAGAGACTCTTGCCATGTCTGAATACGTCCAAGAAAATTTAAAAAAGGGCTTTATCCGTAAATCCTCCTCTCCTGCCGGAGCCGGATTTTTCTTTGTGTCCAAAAAAGATGGCTCTCTACGTCCTTGCATTGACTACCGCGGTCTTAATAAAATCACGGTTAAGAACCGCTACCCCCTACCCCTCATCTCTGAACTCTTTGATCGTCTCCAAGGTGCCCATATTTTTACCAAACTGGACTTAAGAGGTGCTTATAATCTCATCCGCATCAGAGAGGGGGATGAATGGAAAACGGCATTTAACACCAGAGATGGACACTTTGAGTATCTGGTCATGCCCTTTGGTCTATGCAACGCCCCTGCCGTCTTCCAAGACTTTGTTAATGAAATTTTTCGTGATCTACTATACTCCTGTGTTGTTGTATATCTGGACGATATCCTGATTTTTTCTGCCAATCTAGAAGAACACCGCCAGCATGTCCGTATGGTTCTTCAGAGACTTCGTGATAATCAACTCTATGCCAAAATAGAGAAATGTCTGTTTGAATGCCAATCTCTTCCTTTTCTAGGATACTTGGTCTCTGGCCAGGGACTACAAATGGACCCAGATAAACTCTCTGCCGTCTTAGATTGGCCACGCCCCTCCGGACTCCGTGCCATCCAACGTTTTTTGGGGTTCGCCAATTATTACAGGCAATTTATTCCACATTTTTCTACCATTGTGGCTCCTATTGTGGCTTTAACAAAAAAAAATGCCGATCCCAAGTCCTGGCCTCCTCAAGCGGAAGACGCCTTTAAACGACTCAAGTCTGCCTTTTCTTCGGCTCCCGTGCTCTCCAGACCTGACCCATCTAAACCCTTCCTATTGGAGGTTGATGCCTCCTCAGTGGGAGCTGGAGCTGTCCTTCTACAAAAAAACTCTTCCGGGCATGCTGTTACTTGTGGTTTTTTTTCCAGGACCTTCTCTCCGGCGGAGAGGAACTACTCCATCGGGGATCGAGAGCTTCTAGCCATTAAATTAGCACTTGAGGAATGGAGGCATCTGCTGGAGGGATCAAGATTTCCAGTTATTATTTACACCGATCACAAGAACCTCTCCTACCTCCAGTCTGCCCAACGGCTGAATCCTCGTCAGGCCAGGTGGTCTCTGTTCTTTGCCCGATTTAATTTTGAAATTCACTTTCGGCCTGCTGATAAAAACATTAGGGCCGATGCTCTCTCTCGTTCCTCAGATGCCTCTGAAATTGAACTCTCTCCTCAACACATCATTCCTCCTGACTGCCTGATTTCCACTTCTCCAGCCTCCATCAGGCAAACTCCTCCAGGAAAGACCTTTGTTTCTCCACGCCAACGCCTTGGGATCCTCAAATGGGGTCACTCCTCCCATCTCGCAGGTCATGCGGGCATCAAGAAATCTGTGCAACTCATCTCTCGCTTCTATTGGTGGCCGACTCTAGAGACTGATGTGGTGGACTTTGTGCGAGCCTGCACTATCTGTGCCCGGGATAAGACTCCTCGCCAGAAGCCCGCTGGTTTTCTTCATCCTCTACCTGTCCCCGAACAACCTTGGTCTCTGATTGGTATGGATTTTATTACTGACTTACCCCCATCCCATGGCAACACTGTTATTTGGGTGGTCGTTGATCGATTCTCCAAAATGGCACATTTCATCCCTCTTCCTGGTCTTCCTTCAGCGCCTCAGTTGGCTAAACAATTTTTTGTACACATTTTTCGTCTTCACGGGTTGCCTACACAGATCGTCTCGGATAGAGGCGTCCAATTTGTGTCTAAATTCTGGAGGGCTCTCTGTAAACAACTCAAGATTAAATTAAATTTTTCTTCTGCATACCATCCTCAATCCAATGGACAAGTAGAGAGAATTAACCAGATCTTGGGTGACTATTTACGACATTTTGTTTCCTCCCGCCAGGATGACTGGGCAGATCTTCTACCTTGGGCCGAATTCTCGTATAATTTCAGAATCTCTGAATCTTCCTCCAAATCTCCGTTTTTCGTGGTGTACGGCCGTCACCCTCTTCCCCCCCTCCCTACCCCCTTGCCCTCTGGTCTGCCCGCTGTGGATGAAATTTCTCGTGATCTTTCCACCATATGGAAAGAGACCCAAAATTCTCTCTTACAGGCTTCTTCTCGCATGAAGAGATTCGCAGATAAGAAAAGAAGAGCTCCTCCCATTTTTTCCCCTGGAGACAAGGTATGGCTCTCCGCTAAATATGTCCGTTTCCGTGTCCCGAGCTATAAGTTGGGACCACGCTATCTTGGTCCTTTTAAAGTTTTGTGTCAAATTAATCCTGTCTCTTACAAACTTCTTCTTCCTCCTTCTCTTCGTATCCCTAATGCCTTTCACGTCTCTCTTCTTAAACCTCTCATCCTCAACCGTTTTTCTCCTAAATCTGTTCCTCCCACTCCTGTTTCCGGCTCCTCGGACATCTTCTCTGTCAAAGAGATTTTGGCCTCTAAAAAGGTCAGGGGAAGAACTTTTTTTTTAGTGGATTGGGAGGGTTGTGGTCCAGAAGAGAGGTCCTGGGAACCTGAGGACAATATCCTGGACAAAAGTCTGATCCTCAGGTTCTCAGGCCCCAAGAAGAGGGGGAGACCCAAGGGGGGGGGTACTGTTACGCCGAACGCTCCGGGTCCCCGCTCCTCCCCGGAGCGCTCGCTACACTTCCCTCACTGCAGCGCCCCGGTCGGTTCCACGGACCCGGGGCGCTGCGTTACTACCTCCGGCCGGGATGCGATTCGCGATGCGGGTAGCGCCCGCTCGCGATGCGCACCCCGGCTCCCGTACCTTACTCGCTCCCCGTCAGTTCTGTCCCGGCGCGCGCGGCCCCGCTCCCTAGGGCGCGCGCGCGCCGGGTCTTTGCGATTTAAAGGGCCACTGCACCGCTGATTGGTGCAGTGGTTCCAATTAGTGTTTACACCTGTGCACTTCCCTATATCACCTCACTTCCCCTTCACTCCCTCGCCGGATCTTGTTGCCCTAGTGCCAGTGAAAGCGTTCCTTGTGTGTTCCTTGCCTGTGATTCCAGACCTTCTGCCGTTGCCCCTGACTACGATCCTTGCTGCCTGCCCCGACCTTCTGCTACGTCCGACCTTGCTTCTGTCTACTCCCTTGTACCGCGCCTATCTTCAGCAGCCAGAGAGGTTGAGCCGTTGCTAGGGGATACGACCTGGTCACTACCGCCGCAGCAAGACCATCCCGCTTTGCGGCGGGCTCTGGTGAAAACCAGTAGTGACTTAGAACCGATCCTCTAGCACGGTCCACGCCAATCCCTCTCTGGCACAGAGGATCCACTACCTGCCAGCCGGCATCGTGACAATTGTACACAGCTAAAAAGAGCCAACCCTTCAGCTCTCCAACATTTTAACTGGATGCGTTCCGGGACCATAATGAACATATAGTTAACAGCTTTCTGCTCCCTGGTCTGCTCAATGGTGCGGCCATTAGTTATCCACCAGTGGCAGTCCACTAAAAGCAACTATAACTTTATTATTTTCAGACATTGGTCATAGAAATATAAAATGGTGCAGGCCATAAAACATGCTATGGCATAGATAAAAATGACTAGATTAACCCATGCATATTCTTTATTTTCATTAAAATATATAAATACTAAATAAAATGCAAATTTTAAAATGTTGTCATATATCTTGTTTTTATGTACCATTTTAAGCCCATGGACACTTGGCATGTCTGTGTTACATTTCATGTCATGTCCTTTAATGCCAAAGCCATTATTGGAGACTAAAATATTTCCTCTTTTCTGCATGAATTGAATCATTTTACAGAGTGTCCATTGTCTGCACTTTTAGTTCCTACTATGAAGTGGGCGTCATAACTTTTTTTTAGCTCATGTTGGCTTCCTTCCTTGTGAGAAGAAGTCTTACTGATGAGTATGTGAGCATCTTCTACTTGTTCTGTGGCCTCAACAGAAGCTTGACATGTGTTAAATGTAAAGAATTAGCTAAGACTTTGGTGTCCTAGTTTCCCGCTCCCTGCTAATTGCTCATAATTCATTATTGAATCTGATGGCTGTCTCACCGATTCTACATTTTTCTGGGATAACATTAGTTTAATGATGTTTTGGCCTGTAACCAAAGCAACATAGGACAAACATTGTGTTCTGATGATCTAAACTCTCTTGGAAAATACATTTACAAGCATAAATACAACATGGCAACACAAAAAATAAAGTTGCTCCCTTAAACAAATAACTTACGCTGAGAGCAATCGCTGCCAATCCACCCTGGGTAACATTGACAAGATCCATCGATGGGGTTACAAGTCCCATTGTTGGTGCATGTACAAATACCAGCACAATTCTTTCCATAGCGGCCGCTGGGACAAACTTATGGGGGAAAAAAAAGTACAAGAGTTTAGTTGTTTAATGAAAATGTCTGCCAGAGGGACATTCTCTATATTGCTGCCCACCACTTCTTTAATTTCCCATACTGAACTCTAAAACACCCGACACAACCACAAAACGTGAAAAGCCTTTACCTTCATTGCACAGGGAGCCCATGAATCCAGCTAAGCAGTCACACATGCCTGTCACATGGTGGCAGGGACCATTGCTATGGACGCATTGCGGACAAGCTTGGCTACAACGATGCCCAAAAAATCCAGGAGAACAAACTGCAGACAGATAAAGCACGAAGAGTGAATATAAGTGATGAAGTCAATTTTGCAGTAGCAAATGCCGTAAGAACACATATAAAAAGCGCTGGATATACTTACTCCTTTGACATGTAGTCCCTCTGTATCCTGGTGCACATTCACAGATTCCCTCATCCGGTGAGCAGGAGGCCCCATTCATGCAGTTACAAGACTTCGAGCAGTTTGGTCCCCAGTGTCCTCCTCGACAGACACTATCACAGTGCATACCTGATAAAATAATAACACCCAGGTAATAGAATATACTTATCAAAGAATATGCATTTCATGGTGTTAAGGTAATACTAATGAAGATGATATGTGCAGCCTTCAGATTCCTTTTTGTTGCTATTTTTGAGGCTTTTTATTACTATCCTGGATCAAACAGTAGAGTTGTACTGTAAACAATAGCAATCTAATATTGCTTAAACTAATGATCAAGGCAAACAAATAGATATAATAGCGTTGTCACATTAGTTTGATTCACCAGAAAGTTTGATGGTTCTATCTGTAGGTTCAGTGGCAACAAAGACATTACTACTATCCATAGGGCAAGTGATACTTTTGAGGTTTTGGTACAGATTTTTTTTTTAATCAGAGCCCTAAGTTTCAAACTATCCCTAGATCATGTGACATAATTTGAAAGAACAAAAATAAGAATTTAATGAAGTATTAAAATACATTGACTTAGGATATGACATAATATGACTTATTGCATTTATTACCTGTCCATGGGATAGGTGATAAATATGTAATTGATGGTTGTCTGACGCCAAGACCACCAGCAGTATCAAGAATGGAAGTCCCTTAGTGGCTCTTGTGAATGAGGCAGTAGGCCACAGGACTGACAGCAATAGCAGAGCACTATCTCCATCAGTCCCATAGCACTAAATGAAGCAAGGGCTACTTTGTTTCTTTTTTTCGCCTGCTTTTACGTCTAGGCATATGATGCGCATGTTATCATGCATTGTGCTCTATTTTTACTATGTCTAAGTGTTCAATTGTCTATGCCTTTTGTGCTTGCCCCCAGGAATGGCTGCACCCATTTTTTAGCATGTCTTGTGCTTTTGCTTGCAGTTTTTTGGGAATTTTCAGATTATTTATTATATTATTATTATTATTATGAAAATTACTATTCATTTATAATTTTTTTATTACATATATATATATATATATATATATATATATGTATATGTATATTTCATATACTTTTTTGTTGAAGAGTGCCTTTTTTTGGAGTATTTAGTCTTAAAGGGGTACTCGACTGGACAGCGTTCGGAACTAAATGTTCTGAATGCTGTTTTCGCACTGCAGGGGTTGGCTGTTTTCATGCAGCAGGGGTCGCCCATGCCCCTTGTGACTTCATGGCCATCCCCCTTCTATGCAAGTCCATGGGAGGGGGCGTGATGGCCATCACGCCCCCTTCCATTGACTTGCATTGAGGGGGCTTGGCCATGATGTCACGAGGGGTGTGGTGACACCCATAGCGCTAAAACCATGTCCGGAACATTTAGTTCTCAACAGTAGCCAGTGGAGTACCCCTTTTAATATTACAAACCAACATACTCTGCGGTTTACATGGGCTTTATTGTAGGAGTTGGTAACATAAATATTATGTTGTGTCCAACTTTTACAACAGTGACATTTACACCAACTATAAAAACTCTCTGTTTTTGCTAAATATTAATTCTTATGTCAAGAACTAGCCAGGGGGTTCATTTCTAATGATCCCTGAGCAGATTACTATTAATCCTATAACAAATGATAGAGGCCACAAAGGAAATCACGTCACTTGACCGATACAAAACGCAGCACTAAGAAGCTCATTCATAGTAACCTGTTTTTGTTAAACTTCCCCCCCACCCCTTGTGTTATAAGATTAAACAGAAGAAAATCCTTGACCGAGCCAATAATCTCTGGCCAAGAATTAATCTTAAACAAGAGCCCCTAATGATGGCTTAGACCTGCTTTAATAGATGTTACATTTTAGGAGGAGCAAGAAGTAAAAAGAGGTTTTCTAGGAGGAGTAACATGTTCTGCTGTGAGTTCTCTGTGCAGATTACTTGCCAGCAAGTGTCTCAAATCTAATTGCGTCTGCTCCACTTTAACAATCCAAGCCGCCTGACAAGTGAATAGATGATTTGTGCTTTTGTATAAAAGGAAAGTTGACAAATATTCACCTTCTATAAGTTATAGAAACTTGGCAGACAGTGTGTGAAACATCTTATATCATGCATACAAAATGACTTGTACAGTGTGAAGGAGACTGGACGCCTTGCATATTATCTACAATATGTTTATTGTGCGGCTGAAAGTGTGGCTTCTAAAGAAAAACTGGTTTTCTGACAGATTTTGGGCTATTTTGATGTCGATAAGGAGATTTGTAGAGGAATGTTTTTTTTTTTTTTTCGCCAGGGCTCTGGACAAAGAGGTCTTTGATGGTCTGCACAAGTTGCTAGGCAATAACTGGAGGCTCATGGTAAAACTCCGGCCAGTTGTTGAGAAGTGCTCATGTCTTTATGCTTGCTGCACCATTGTTACTGTCCTGTATAATCAACATTCCCTCTCCACCCGCAGCTCTAATAAAGCTTCAATCCAACAGACCGTAATGTGAACCCTCTGCTCAACAAAGGAAATATTCCCATCTTCCACTGTATTTTATTGTCATTTATTTCTTCTTTCCTGGCAGGCCAGTAGTGTGGGTATTTTGGATGTGACACCAGCGAACACAATAATCCTACAAGCTGTTAGTAAGATCAACCATAGAAAGTCAATTTAAGAAGGCTGCAAGTGGTTCATTTTTTACAGAAAATGGTTAAATATGTCTAATCTAAGTATAATACAAAGTGCACTGCTCAAAAAAATAAAGGAAACACTTAAACAACACAATATAACTCCAAGTCAATCACACTTCTGTGAAATCACACTGTCCACTCAGGAAGCAACACTGATTGACAATCAATTTCACATGCTGTTGTGCAAATGGAACAGACAACAGGTGGAAATTATAGGCAATTAGCAAGACACCCCAATAAAGGAGTGAGAATGTTTTGGTAGAGGGGTCCCTACACTGTACCCCTCTAGCAGTAGTGTGTTGTTTTGTGGGGTCTCATTTTAGTTGTTTTGATTACAGGATGTTTTAAACAGGCATGCACCCCATTCTTGTTGGAATATTCAGATTTTGGCCTGATATTGGTTCTATCGTGTTGACTACAAAGTTTGGAATTTGTATTAGTAATTTTTTTTATGACAATTATATATTCTTTAGGGACTCTGAATAAACATGAAGCACCTATTTATCAGCATTACATAGAAGCCAGGGCAAAGCTTTGTGCTACTTAGATATGACAAAGTCTGAACATCCACTAAAAGGGTCTAAGCCTGTATGACTGACTATGTCAATCTGGACTAACAAGAGTTATTGAAATATATAAAAATGATTCAAAGCTGTCTTCACAAGGGGATATGATCACTTTACTTGTAAAAAGATGTGTTGACACAAGCTCACTGAGTCTTTAGTTTGATACCATGTAGCCAAAACCAACAGCATCTCTACGTTATTATGTATGATCATAACTATCTTTAGAACTATAGGAGTTCGTTATTTATATACCGTATCAGTACTTTACAAGCTTCCACCCATTATTCGGTAAGAAAGTTTACAGACCCCTATGAAATGTAGGAAAGTTCACTGACTTCTATGAAAGAGATGTTGTTGGGGACACTGTATGGGAAAGGGGATGAGTTATGCCATCCATATTTCAGAAGGTAGACTTCCTTTAATGAACTTATCTTTTCTAGTTAGTTTCAGCAACAATTTGATGTCTCTACATGCATGTAACTTACCTGCCCACCCTGCTAAACAACGACAGTACCCAGTAGCTGGGTGACAACCATCAGCATGACTGCAGTCACAGCGTTCAGTGCAATTCATTCCATAGGTGCCATCCTTCAAATAAATACAACAATATAAACAATTATATTAAAGGACACTGGACTCTTCTGTGATATTTAAAATATGTCACTCTAGTGGCAATTTTGTGTTTTAACCTAACCACAGGAGATCAGTGGGACCAATGTTAACACAGTGCCGTCTCTAAAATATCCCCATCCTGTAATTTCTTTGCCTTCATCTAATCTTGCTGATTCTTAAAAAATATTATAAATAGTGTCGAGCAAGATTTTGGCAGTTAAGCTCTTAAGACACTTTTCATAACTCAATCTCCAGAGGACGCATCAATACTGACTTAATTATTGTGATGAGGAGAAATATAGATGTTTATTGATTATTGGCACTGCTAAATCCTGTGCTGCATTAGAGCCATTTGTAAGAGAAAAGGTATATGTTGGTCATATTCTAAAAGTACACTGTATTTTTTACCTGGCACGGAAGTTCACAGTTCACCCCCCTCCAGCCAGGGGGACAGGTACATGTTCCAGTCAATGCATTACAGGCTCCTCCGTTCTGACATTGGCAAGTAAAATTACAGCCCAAACCCCAGGATCCTCGGGGGCAATTAATAGAGCAGTCCACACCATACCAACCTAAAAGGGAAAAAACAATCTGTGTTTCTAAAAACAACGGCAATTATTACAATATCAATATATCTAAATATACTCTAAAGAACATAAAGACATACATAATGCCTGGGCAACCTCTATATTACTACTTGTGACTATCTGTACTGATGAAATCCCCTGTAGTCCTATATCCCAACTAGCCACAGTTGTACATGGTGTTTATACAGTATATTCCTCACATATTTGTATGAACTTCCTCCATTAAAAAGTAAAAAATCTACTAAATTTCCAATCTTATGTTCCAGGCATGTTTATGAGGGAGCCGGAAAAGACAAAGTCAAGACAAAGAAGAACAAGACTGTAAGTAATGGGCTTTGTACTTGAGAAATCCTTGGAAATGCGTTATGTATGTTTTAAGCTATGAAGAAGTGATGTTCAGGTTTGATGAATCAACATTTTGAATATTTATTTTCAATATTACAAAATATTAAACAGTCCTACCTGCTTTACAAGTGCAAGAGCCATCTACTGAGGAGCACACAGCATTATTCTTACACATACATACAGAAGAGCAGTTACTCCCATATTTGCCAGCTGGACAAGCTATTGAGCAATCTGTGCCCTAGAACAGCAAGATTTTATGAGATTATTAACAACATCATTTCATGACACGCAGAGTTGTTAAAAGACTATTAACACAAACCTAGACATAAAACCACTTAAAGGTTAATTTTCCATGTCCCTTGTACAATCTGGTTTCATATAGTGAAAGACATACTGTGTAGCCTTATTTTTTACACACAGTGGCCTTACTGTAAGTTATGTTTCCATAAAGATAAAATTGTAGGGACTAGGTGATTTTCTATTTGGGTCTAAGACACCATGCAAGGGGAAACACCATCTGTAGCTCCATTCACATCACAAAAGTTTAAGATTACAACACAGACTGTAATCTCAGAAGAAATAAGCCATCTACGTAATAATATAGAAAAGTTACAGTGAGACACAAGTCTATGAATTTTAGCCTATAATCCTACAGTGTTGATTCAGAAAAAGGTCAAATACCTCAATGAGGTAGCTCCCAAACTGTCAAATTTTTCCCTTGCTAATTCACGATTGCAGTGGGTCTCAGGAGTGAGACCCACTGCAATCAACAACTGAGTAACATGTCAAAAGATGTTTTTCATGACAGTGGCGCTTTAAACACATGAACAAAAAAAATCAGCAAATGTATTTTTTTCTCTTTTGAGTTTGACCAATATAAAAGTTCAAGAACAGACTGTTACAGTTTCAGTGTACTTTCTGGTGAGTTTTCAGAATAAGCTGTCAGGTATATATATATATGTACATGAGGACTAGCAGTAATGCTAACTCCAGAGTTTGTGGAGACTAGCTGCATTGATGTCTCCCATACATAGCATACACAGAGAAGATATCCTGTTCCCTATGTCACTGCAGCCCACCCTCAGCAGAGGCATGGAGAACATTTTACAGCAGTACTGAGCAGTGTAACTGTGAACCCAGCCCTCGGTATGAGGGCTAGAGGTAGCTGCCACATTTCTGTGCCTCGCTCAGCCTCTGTCTACCTTCAGCAGATTTAGGGCAGGGTCCCACGTGCCGTATTTAGCTGCATATTTGGTGCTGTGCATTTTCCTACCTGTTGAAGTCAATAGGTAGCGCAATCAGCTGCAGAAAATATGCAGAAAAATATGGCATGTGTGACCCTCCCCTAAAACTGAATGGACCCAATGGTTGCAATATATTTAAAAAATACTAGTGCCTCCGAATTAAGTAAATGTGCGGAATGTCTGTCAGTATTATCCTGCTTCCTGATTTGGCAATATGAACATGACCTTAGATGCCAGATTAAAAGAATTGTGCACAGTGCACTGGTAAAGCATCTGTCTCTATAAGAGCTAAACCGTGGTTCTCCATTATGAATTATTTTGGTGCAATGCCTTATGCATCTCATAAGTAATACCTTAGAGTCATTTACATCTCTCAGAATTCCGGTTTCACTCTCCTAAAACATACAAGAGCAGGAAATAGAGTAGCTTAAGCTTGATTTACCGTAAAACCCGGAGCACAGATGCATTTCCCAGTCACGCTATCACAGTCTGCCCCATTTTGGCAGCTGCAGATCTGCTGACAGGATTCGCCATAGAAGCGGGGAGAACAAGTCTCATTGCAGTAGAGTCCAGACCAGCCAGGCTTACAGGAACATTCTCCAGACATAGGATGACAGCTGAGAGGATAGGATGAAAGAGACGAGTCAACAAATGATTCTTAGGTTGAATATGACACCAAGCACAGAATTTATCCCACTTTTCCCCAACGTTGTTTTAGGACAAAAGTGTTGAAATGAGATATTTCTGATGACAATTAACTTTTTACCTTTATTTTATTCTGTGTTAATAGAACAGACACAAAACATAACAAAATACTATTTACAATTAATTTTCGGAATGTTTGTTATTGAAAGTATTATTTTTATATTTCATTTTGTGTTTATTTCTACATTTCATTAAAGCGTAACTACGTAACAATCACGTTCTGGTGGCAAGAGAAATTTTAGCTTTGTAGAGCAAAACTTGCCCAGGACTACAGAAGATAAGGAAACAGATTTGTCAAAAGTCTCATGTATGTCTATGACACTTCAGGCAAAACGTATCTTGGTTGCTGTAGTCTCGGACTTCGAAGTTGCCGGGAAAATAAACGGATAATCTGCCGCCGGAGCATGATTGCACTTTAAGTCACCCCTATAAATAGAATAAAAAAAATTAAAATAAATAAAATGTGAATTTTGATATTGTTTTTGATATGGGCCCATTATAACTTCTCAGGCTGGCCATTGTTTTGGCTTTAACACTGAGAAAATGCATGTGTAGCCTGGGTTTTCTTTAAAATTACTCAGACCAGAGGTTCTGTGTACAAACAAAATCCTAAACCTTGACAAAAGTATACAGTTATGGCCGTAAATGTTGGCACCCCTGAAATTTATCAAGAAAATGAAGTATTTCTCACAGAAAAGGATTGCAGTAACACATGTTTTGCTATACACATGTTTATTCCCTTTGTGTGTATTGGAACCAAACCAAAAAAGGAAGGAAAAAAGCTAATTGGACATATTGTCACACCAAACTTCAAAAATGGTCTGGACAAAATTATTGGCACCCTTTCAAAATGGTGGATAAATAAGATTATTTCAAGCGATGTGATGCTCCTTTAAACTCACCTGGGGCAAGTAACAGGTTTGGGCAATATAAAAATCACACCTGAAAGCAGATAAAAAGGAGAGAAGTTCACCTAGTCTTTGCATTGTGTGTGCCACACTAAGCATGGACAACAGAAAGAGGAGAAGGGAACTGTCTGAGGACTTGAGAACCAAAATTGTGGAAAAATATCAACAATCTCAAGGTAAAAAGTCCATCTCCAGAAATCTAGATATGCCTTTGTCCACAGTGCACAGCATTATCAAGAAATTTGCAACCCATGGCACTGTATCTAATCTCCCTGGGCGTGGACGTAAGAAAAAAATTGATGAAGGGTGTCAATGCAGGATAGTCCGGATGGTGGATAAGCAGCCCCAAACAAGTTCCAAAAATATTGTGTCAAGGCAAACTATCCGTCGACATTTAAATTAAATAAAACACTATGGCAGGAGACCCAGGAGGACCCCACTGCTGACACAGAAAAATAAAAAAGCAAGACTACATTTTGCTAAAATGACCTTGACTAAACCAAAATCATTTTGGGAAAACGGATTGTGGATAGATGAGACCAAGATAGAGCTTTTTGGTAAAGCACATCATTCTACTGTTTACCGAAAATGGAATGAGGCCTACAAAGAAAAGAACACACTACCTACAGTGAACTATGGTGGAGGTTAAATGATGTTTTGGGGTTGTTTGTTGCCTCTTGCACTGGGTGCCTTGAATCTGTGCATCATGAAATCTGAGGATTACCAATGGATTTTGGGTCTCACTCTACAGCCCAGTGTCAGAAAGCTGGGTTTGCGTCTGAGATCTTGGGTCTTCAAGCAGGACAATGACCCCAAACATACGTCAAAAAGCACCCAGAAATGGATGGCAACAAAGTGCTAGAAAGTTCTGAAGTTGCCAGCATTGAGTCCAGACCTAAATGCCTTTGAACACCTGTGGAGAGATCTTAAAATTGCTGTTGGGAAAAGGCACCCTTCCAATAAGAGAGACCTGGAGTAGTTTGCAAAGGAAGGTTGGTCCAACAGTCCGACTGAGAAGTGTAAGAAGCTTATTGATGGTTATAGGAAGCGACTAATTTCAGGTATTTTTTCCAACCAAATATTAAGTTAAGGGTGCCAATAATTTTGTGCAGCCCATTTTTGGAGTTTGGTGTGACATTATGTCCAATTAGCTTTTTTCCCTCCCTTTTTTGGTTTAGTTTCAATACACACAAAGGGAATAAACATGTGTATAGCAAAACATGTATTACTGCAATCCTTTTCTGTGAGAAATACTTCATTTTCTAGAAAAATTTTATTGGTGCCAACATTTACGGCCATGACTATATTAAGATCATAGAGGAGAGATATTGGCATCCATAGCTCTTCTACACAAATGTTAGAGTCTCCCAAAAGAAGAGTAGACCTATGGCACGGCCAGTAAGTAGTGTTTCCTAACTTTAAAGGGGTACTCTGCCACTAGACATCTTATCCCCTATCCAGATGATTGGTTGTGGGGCGGAGGCTCCTGACATCACGGTCATGCCCCGCTCGTGACGTCACAGCCATGCCCCCTCAATGCAAGTCTATGGGAGGGGGCGTGACGGCCATACACTTGCATAGAGGGTGTGTGGCCGTGATGTCACAAGCGGGGCACAGCCGTGATGTCACGAGCCTCCGGCGTTGCACCCGACGCACTAAATGAAGCAGGGAAATCGTGGGGGTACCCAGCGGCGGGACCCCTGCAGATAGGGGATGAGATGTCTAGGGGCAGAGTACCCCTTTAACTACTGTGACCAATAAACTTCTATATGGTGGCACTTTGGCTGACATTATTGGGGTACTGAGGTAAATTTTTTTTTTATAAGGCTATAGTGATTGTCTCATTTATGTGGGTGGTACGCCACCAATAGGCATGTGACCATGGTCATCCAATGGACTTGCATAATATGTTATCTATTATGCCACAAGTTAAATATTTTAATACATTTGCAGTCAGCACAATCTGGTTCCACTAGTTCTTGTGATCATTCAATGAGATCATTCATGAGAATTTATTTGTAGACTTTTTTATGTGCACAGATTTTTTTTTTTTTAGATATTCTGTTGAGCACATGGCAAGGAAACAAATTGCCTTTACAGGCTCCAGCTATATAGCAGTACCTGACTAGAAGACCATCTGTCTCTACCTGAAACAGCAGTACCATTGAACATACAGTTAATGGCAGCTGCTGCTACATAACAAACTGACATAGTCAGCTGTGTAATAAGAAGCATGTTAGCATGAGCAGTACAATAGGACACTTGTGGCACTTTTTCTGGTAGAGTCCTCCTGCTCACTACAAGGGCAGGTCTAAGAACCAAATCAAATATCTTGTCAATGTTAAGATTGTTTTATGAGTATCCTCAGACTGTCAGCCTCCTCTGGGCGTCTGTGGAATTAACAAGCTGAATGGGGGGTAAAGCAATAAAAACTGAACTATATGATTTATAGAAGTAGACAGCCATTGCCTCCCAAAATAAGACTTTTTTTCATCTGCCCTAAATCATAGGCATCAATAGTCAGTTTTGCAATATTCCTAATATAACAGATCTTGCATAATACAGACACAAGCAAACAGAATTTTAACATTGTGCAACTACAACTACTTATATGTCTTGTATGTAGATTTCAACAGAAGGATTAGCGGAAGTGTCTGTATCGAAATCTGCTTTTTTTTATGTTATTAGCAAAAATGAGAAACTGTTACACTGTCTTTTTTCCACAATTCTGCTTACAGCGTGGGTTCTTATTTTATCCTAACGTTACAAACGGACACAGTCTATAGTATAGAATACTTACGCTCTTGGTAATGCAATCATAGGATATTCTGATAGACAGGGGTCACATATATTGGTGGGTGGAAAAGAAGACTGCGTGTGGGGGCACTGGATAAGGCGATCTATGTGTTAAAAAATGACAGCAAAGGCAAGTGTGTCTACAGAATATCAAGAAATCACTTTCTCGAAACTCTATTGGACAGCAGGTTATGGTGTCTGTTCACAAATACCAGAAGTCTATTAAAGTGCACCTCTAAAGCTGTTCTCTTGCCAAACCTTCAGATGGGACGTGGAAGGATGAAGGTCCATGTTGAATGCTCAGGTTGCAAAGGCAACCCTACAAGAGAGTCCAGGGTTTTGTGCAAAAGTCCATTTCTATTTCATTGATTTAAGTAATACCGACATATTTAGCAGCACTATACAGAGAATATCAGATTGGACCTGTTTCCATTGGGGCTCACAATCTAATTTCAGTCTGTTTTTTAAGGCGTGGGATCAATCTGTAGTACCTGGTCGAATCCCATGCAAAAACACAGGGCAAGCATACAAACTCAATGGAGATGCTGCTCCAGTAGGATATGAACTCAGTACCCCAGTACTGAAAGTCAACAGTGCTAACCACTAAGCCACCATTCTGCCCAAAGTACTAATGTGCTGTACTTGCTGGTATAGGCAACACAACTGCACAACATGAATCTGCATCTCGCCACACCCATTCTAAAAAAAAGGCGGGAGATCAGCTCTACTAGAAAACTTTTAGCAAAATGGAATGCACTGTTGCATTTGGTGTTGCCAAGACATAGCTAGCCTCCTCCCACGTATGGTAGAAGTGGTATGAAAGCAAGTGTGAAGATGAAATAGGGAGTGAACATTAGGTTAAGTTTCCACTTGGTTTTTTCTGGCATACTTTGGAATACTGCCACTGCAGTTTTTGAGCCAAAGTCAGAAGTGGATCCATAAGGAAGGAGAAGTAGAAGTCCTTCCTTGATATTTCTAATTCCTTTTAAAAATACACTTCTGGCTTTGACTCAAACTGCAGTTGCATTATTCCAAAGTATGCCAGAAAAAACCTGTGTGGAAACCTAGCCTTACAAAGATTTAGAAACCTTGTGAGTGGAGGTACCAAGGGAGGTAAACATTGAACAAAAATCTATACAATCCCTCCAAAATCACTTATAAGGTAATTTGTTAGCTGTAAAAAGACAAAAAAGTTAGCTGCATAGTTTAAGAGGCAATGGGTGTGAACTCCCCATGCCACCTAACTGGTTTGGCTTTTGGCCACTTCAGAGGGCTTTATCAAAGTGGTCCCATGGTGTTCACCCTCCTGTTAGTGGTCCTGGTTGGTAAAAGTGGTGGCTGGCCCAGCAGGCTAAGAGGCACCAGTGCCAAGTATAGAGGAGGAAGGCCGAGACAGGTCTGGGTACTGGCCAAAGCCTTGGGCTGGCAGCATATGTGCATGGTCAGAGACAAGCAAACAGGTCAGTGTTTACAGCACAGGTTCATAGTCGATCAAGCCAGGGGCATAGAGCAATGGGGCAGAGTTGAAAATGCAGGCTTGGGAACACCTTCACAGGAACACTAAAGGAACTTTGCTGCTTTATTTTAAAATGGCATATGTTCCCAGGTTGAGGCCAGCACTTTAGGACATAAACTTGGAGCAGCTGGATCCTAAGTGTTAGAACTTTAAAACCACTTTGGCTTTTTGTATGGAAAAAGTTATTCCTATAAGTAACAACGTGTATAAATGACTAACAGCTCACACTTACTATTAAAAGGGCAATAAACAACAAAAAGAGTATTTAAAAATTCTAATTGGAGGGGGTAGTTTTAGTCTTTGGAAATTTTAAAAGCGTAATTAAAGGGGTAATAGGCAATTTATAGGCCATAGGCAACTTATCCCCTATATGATGTCTGATCGTGGGTCCCACCACTGAGACCCCTATCAATCTCCGAGGAGCACCCGGCATCCTGTGCCGGGCTCTCGCTCTAGTCTCGGAATCCTCTGAGTTTCTGGGACTGGAGACATGACTTCACGCAATGCCCCCTTGTGACATCACGCCATGCCCCCTCCAGTCAGAGGTTTCTATGACTAGAGCAGCAGCCCAGCACAGAATGCCGGGTGCTGGATGGAGATTACAAGGGGTCCCAGCGGTGGGCCCTCCGCGATCAGACATCTTATCCTCTATCCTTTGGATAGGGGATAAGATGTCTATGGCCAGATAACCCCTTTAAATAAAGGCTCAAAAAAAGAACCAAGAGAGCTGTAGTCAACTATTCCCACTTAGAGTGTACCCTGGTTATAAGTGGTGTACCCCAAGGTTCAGCACTGGGTCAACTTTTATTTAACTTATTTTTTAATTATATAGAGTATGGGATTATTAGGGCTGTTTTGTAGGTTATATCAAGCTTTGTAGTACAGTGCAGTCTATGGAGGATGTGCATAAGTTACAAGCTAACTTGGATACACTCAGGCAAATGAGGTTCAGGCCATGTTTACACAATGCTTATAGCTGGTACTGTATTTTAAGTTGTAAAAAATCTGACCATATGTAAGCAGTTCATAGCTATGTAAAAAGGCCTGAAAAAAAAGGATGTGAATTAATTTTACAGCTGAAGGTATTACTGCCATAAAATCAATGCATGTTTTACTAGTGAGTTTACTAGGTAGAACTCAATTGTGTTTTTGAGCAGTAAAAACAATGTTTTCTGGCCCAAGAATATAGCAAAAATACATTGTGTGAACATGGCTTTAAAATGGATAAATATACAATTTAAAGGGATACTCCACTGGAAAAAATTTTTTTGAATCAACTGGTGGCAGAAAGTTAAACAGATTTGTAAATTACTTCTATTTAAAAGTCTTAATCCTTCCAATACCTTCCAATACTGGGGACCCCCGCAATCTTGCATTCGGCACCCACCTCTTTGAGCTGCCCGCCGGGCTGCCAGCTCACAAACTGCCGGGTGCCAACCACGGGGCCGGAGTATCGTGATGTCACGACTCCGCCCCCGTGTGACATCACGCCCCACCCCCACTATGCAAGTCTATGGGAGGGGGAACCATTAACCCCTCAGATGCCGTGATCAATACAGATCACGGCATCTGCAGTATCGCGGTCACTAAAATGGATGATTGGATCGCCCGCAGCACTGCCGCGGCAATCCGATCATCCAGAACGGCAGACGGAGGACCCCTCACCTTCCTCCGCTGCCTTCCACGGGTCTTCTGCTCTGGTCTGAGATCGAGCAGACCAGAGCAAAAGATGACCGATAATACTGATCAGTGCTATGTCCTATGCATACCACTGTACAGTATTGGCAATCAAATGATTGCTATAAATAGTCCCCTATGGGGACTATTAAAGTGTAAAAATAAAAAAAGTTTAAAAAAATGTGAAAAACCCCAATAAAAACTTAAATTGTCCCATTTTCCCTATTTCACCCCTAAAAAGTGTAAAAAAAAAAACATATGTTAAATACATATTTGGTATCGCCACACCCGTAAATATCTGAACTATTAAAATAAAATGTTAATGATATTGTACAGTGAACGGCGTGAACTTAAAAAAAAAAAAAGTCCAAAATAGCTGCTTTTTTTAATAAAATTTTATTCCCCAAAAAATGTATAAAAAATGTATTAAAAGTTTTATATAAGCAAATATGGTATCAATAAAAAGTACAGATCACGGCGCAAAAAATGAGCCCTCATACCGCCGCTTATACGGAAAAATGAAAAAGTTATAGGTCTTCAAAATAGGGGGATTTTAAATGTACTAATTAGGTAAAAAGTGTGCGATTTTTTTTTTAAAGCCCAACAGTAATAGAAAAGTATGCTATCATGGGTATCATTTTAATCGTATTGACCCAAAGAATAAAGAACACGTCATTTTTACCGTAAATTGTACAACGTGAAAATGAAACCTTCCAAAATTTGCAAAATTGCGGTTTTCTTTTTAATTTCCCCACACAAATAGTATTTTTTTGGTTGCGCCATACATTTTATGGTAAAGTGAGTGATGGCATTACAGCGGCTAACTGGTTGTGCAAAAAACAAGCCCTCATGCAAGTCTGTGGATCAAAATATAAAAGAGTTATGATTTTTTTGAAGGCGAGGAGGAAAAAACGAAAACATAAAAATGTAATTGTCCTTAAAGGGGTACTCCGCTGCCCTGCATCACGAGAGGCGGCCCTGAACACGGAAGCCCACACACAGCGTTTGAGTTTTTCAGTTTTTGCACTTTCGTTTTTTCCTCCTTACCTTTTAAAAATTATAACCCTTTCAATTTTCCACCTAAAAATCCATATTATGGCTTATTTTTTGCGTCGCCAATTCTACTTTGCAGGGACATTAGTCATTTTACCCAAAAATTCACGGCGAAACGGAAAAAAAAATCATTGTGCAACAAAATCGAAGAAAAAACGCCATTTTGTAACTTTTGGGGGCTTCCGTTTCTACGCAGTGCATATTTCGGTAAAAATTACACCTTATCATTATTCTGTAGGTCCATACGGTTAAAATGATACCCTACTTATATAGGTTTGATTTTGTCGCACTTCTGGAAAAAATCATAACTACATGCAGGAAAATGTATACGTTTAAAAATGTCATCTTCTGACCCCTATAACTTTTTTACTTTTCCACGTACAGGGCGGTATGAGGACGCATTTTTTGCGCCGTGATCTGAAGTTTTTATCGGTATGATTTTTGTTTTGATCAGACTTTTTGATCACTTTTTACTCATTTTTAAATGGTATAAAAAGTAACCAAAAATAAGCTTTTTTGGACTTTAGAATTTTTTTTGCGCGTACGACATTGACCGTGCGGTTTAATTAATTATATATTTTTATAGTTCGGACATTTACGCACGCGGCGATACCACGTATGTTTATTTTTTTTTTATTTACACTGTTTTATTTTTTTATGGGAAAAGGGGGTTGATTCAAACTTTTATTAGGGAAGGGGTTAAATGACCTTTATTAACATAGGGACCTATAACACTGCACACACTGATCTCTCATGCTGATCACTGGCGTGTATTAACACGCCTGTGATCAGTGTTATCGGTGCTTGACTGCTCCTGCCTGGATCTCAGGCACAGAGCAGTCATTATTCGATCGGACACCGAGGAGGCAGGTAAGGGCCCTCCCGGTGTCCTGTAAGCTGTTTGGGACGCCGCGATTTCACCGCGGCGGTCCTGAACAGCCCGACTGAGCAGCCGGGATACTTTCACTTCAGACGCGGCGGTCAGCTTTGATCGCCGCATCTGAAGGGTTAATACAGGGCATCACCGCGATCGGTGATGTCCTGTATTAGCCGCGGGTCCCGGCCGTTGATAGCCGGGACCGACCCGACCTGATATGACACGGGTACACCGCATGACCCTGCGGGAGCCGGCGGAGGACGTAAATATACGTCCTGTGTCGTTAAGGAGTTAAGGCCCAAATGGGCTGAGTCCTTAAGGGGTTAAAACAAGGGGGTGCTTACTCCCTCTGGAAATATATCACAAATTATTGAATCAATCATTCTAGTTTGTAATTCCCTTGGTATTTTTTGTTTTGGGGGGCTACAGTTGTAAAAATAAAGCAGGAAACTGATACTATAAATATCAAGTGGTATGGTCTTTCGATGCATGAAAGGTGTGGTCCATAAAGTGTGATTGTAATATCTAGGCTCCATCATTGTGTAGTTACCTACACCAAATAGGACTGGGGAAATCATTTATTCTACTTTCTTTACTTTGAAAAACTAGTAATTAAAGGGGTGGTCCGGGAAAAAACAACTTATCCTTTATCCACAAGATAGGGGATAAGTGTCTGATCGCAGGAGTTCTGACCACTGGGATCCTTTGCAATATCCTGAATAAGATCCAGTTCTCAGAAAGGAACATGAGTGCTGCAGACATCATGCACTCCATTCATTCTCTATGGGAGCGCCAAAGAGACCCAAGTGCTGTACTCAGGCGTCTTCAGTGCTCCCAGTGAAATGAATGGAGTGCGTGCCATCTGCAGCATGTCCCGTTCAAGAGATCATGGTGGTCCCCGTGATCAGACCCCCTGCGATCAGACACCTATCCCCTATCCTGTATGTTAAACTCAATAGAGAAATGTGGTATTACTATTTTGGACGATGACTATTTATAACACATGCTCTGAGGGAGCTTCAGATCATATTTGATCTAAAAGTAACAATAAAGTAGAATAATTTTACTCATCTAAGACACATTTTCACTTAAAGGATAAGTCTAAATGTGTGTCAGGGTGTCTATTATATAGCAAGGCCCAATTATTAGTTTTTTGTTATCATCGATCTATCGTATATATCCACTTTTCACACCATTTAATTATTTGTAAGAATCATTGTCTACAACAATATGTAAATATAATTTTATATATAATTTAATAGAGCCAAGAAACACACTGTATATAATTTCAATGGGCTTTTCAGAATATACTGTATACTGTACCATGTCGTAAAAAATGTTTAATAATACAATGTTACTATTTTGGTTCAAAATTAACCAAATTGGGAGGAAGAAAAATCTCTTTTCAAGCCATTTCCCTGAATTTTTATGTCATCTTGGGACACAGAGAGAGGGAATAACCAAACAGAATAAGCTGGCTTTGCGATAAGTTTGGTTTAGCATGAGTAATGACCAGCCATCCCGTTCTTTTCAGACTGGGTAAGAGCCAGGTCTGCTTGGGGGTATGTGTCTGCAATGAGTAGTCAATATCATTCATAGCTAAGATAAGCCAGCAAAGCATTAACTATGGTCTTAACACTGATGAATCAGGGCATCTAAAGTCAATAGATGAGATTGCTTTCACTAATGGGGATGTTGATTATGCCGTTTTCTTCTTCTACAGACCAATAAAATCCAGGAAATGCTGAATACACTGTATGTTAAATAAACTTATGTGACTCCACTTCATTATAGGAAGTGAAGCCTTTCACCTTTACTGTAATCCTTCTCAGAATCATAAACTCCCAATTACACAAACTGCTTTTACTGGCCATCCCTTTAACTTATAGGAGGCACCTCAATGATTGGGGTAGGACACACTGTTTATCCAACCATTAATACTGACACTAATGTTAATGGACTTCAACCAAAATAGAAAAAAACAGCACCACGCCTGTCCTCAGGTTGTGTGTGGTATTACAATCTGGCTCTATTCACTTCAGTGGAAATGAGCTGCAGTATCACAAATAACCCACAGACAGATGTGGTGCTGTTTTTTGAAGAAATCAGCACAGTTTTTTTTATAATCCTGGATAACCACCTTAAAGGGTTCGTCAACTGGGGTAAATCAACTGGCACCAGAAAGTTACACAGATTTGTAAATTTCTTCTATAAAAAAATCTTAATCCTTCCAGTACTTATTAGCTGCTGAATACTACAGAGGAAATCCTTTTCTTTTTGGAATACAGAGCTCTCTGCTGACATCATGAGCACAGTGCTCTCTGCTGACATCTCTGTCCATTTTAAGAACTGTCCAGAGTAGAAGAAAATCCCCATAGCAAACATATGCTGCTCTGGACAGTTTCTAAAATGGACAGAGATGTCAGCAGAGAGCACTGTGCTCGTGATGTCAGCAGAGAGCTCTATGTTCCAAAAAGAAAATAATTTCCTCTGTAGTATTCAGCAGCTAATAAGTACTGGAAGGATTAAGATTTTTTAATGGAAGTAATTTACAAATCTGTTTAACTTTCTGGCACCAGTTGATTTAAAAAACAAACAAACAAAGGTTTCCACCAGAGTACCCGTTTAAAGGGCCTTCAAAATGAAGATATCTTCTTTTTGAACCCTCATGTTTGTGGAAAGTAAGATTTGTGTGCCTTAAATATGCTGTACAGATTATTCAATCAAACAATCTTAAATTCAATAAACAATTCAAAATCTCTAAATCTTTTTTTATCAGTCTATTCTACATAGGAGGTTATTACTAGTATTTTAACATATTGATAATATCAGATTGTCATAGATAAGAGGGCCTGAGATGGAAATGCCACAAATCAAGCCTTGAATTTACTTGGGGGTGTTGTCTTTTGCCCTTGTTTCATTTGAATTTCAAATCCAAAGTCAGGATATTGGAAGTGATCAACCATTTACATTTTACATTTGTAATATCGATGTCAATAAAACCTTTTAGAGCATTAGATGCAGATGAAAATAGAAAGCCACATCTGGTTATAGCATTAGTATCCCAGCTCAAAATAGACCACTTGGTTCCAATGTAACATAGATGCCTCAATATTTAAATTGCAGCTCATGTGATGGCCCGGGTGGCACGATATTTGGGGGTATTCCGGGCATAAACATCTTATACCCTTTGCAAAGGATAGGGGATAAGATGTCTGATCGCAGGGGTCGTGCCACTGGTCGTCACACCCCCTCCCATAGACATGAATGGAGGGGGCATGACATTACGTCACGTCTCCAGTACCGGGAACCAGGAGGTTTCCGAAACTAGAGATGCAGCCCCGCATAGAATGCGGGTGCTGCAGGGAGATTGCGGGGGTCCCCCGCGATCAGACATCTTATCCCCTATGCTTTGGATAGGGGATAAGATGTTTTTACCCAGAATACCCCTTTAACTTGTTGCCTGAGCCTGTGACTTGCAGAAGACTACAGCATTCAATCTACCGATTTTGCAAAAGTCCCATGCAAGTCTATGGGACTTGTGCCAAATCTGTAGATTGAACACTGTAGCCTTGCTCAAATCTTGAGCTCAGACGGTAGAAGCCATTAGTGGAGTTGCATACCACCTGGTATTTATCATGACAGGCTACTATAATGTAAGCTGCAGAAGTCTAGCATAAAACCTCAAATTTTTCCATTGTTTTTAAAAAAAAACTAAAAGAAGGCAATTTTTCTGCTACCTTTGTGTGTTCTTTCCATGACACGGGCACTTTTTATCACACTTCATCCCATAGAGGCCCTCTGTGCATAGTGTCTTTTCACAGTGTTTCCCGGTATAACCTGGCTCACAGAGGCAAGCACCACTGATGTGGTAACATTTTCCACCATTAAGACATTGGCAGGTCTCAGCACAGTTCATTCCATACAACCCAACAGGGCATTCTTCCTGGCATCTAAACACATTCAAAAAATATGGCTATAAATATGATTCAGTAGGATTAGTAACCTGCAGAAATATAGCTATTACTAAACTGCAGTCCCAGGTAGACAACATTGGCAGTTTAGGCAAAGATTCTTTACAATGGGGAATGCTTTATTATAAATGTTAAAATAAATAAAGCTCCCAAAATAGCTACAGAATAAAAGAAAATACCATACAAGTCAGTTTATCAATTATATATATATATATATATATATATATATATATAGACTCACTATACCATGGTTCTAAATATTGTTCCAAATAACTTTTTCTCACCGTTCTCCATTGTATCCAGGGCTGCAGTGACATTGACCTGCAGCAGAGTCACATGTACCTCCATTGTGACACTGGCACTCCTGGGTACAGTTTCTGCCATAGCGACCCTCAGGGCAAGGCTGGCCGCAGACTGTGCCCTAAATTAAAACAGAAGGTTATCATGCAGCGACAAAAGAGGATCAACAAACTGTGACCGCAGATAATTACAACAAGCACCTGACCCCATCAATTGTAGGCAATTACCCTAAAGCAAGAGAATATAGAATCTTACAGTTCCTACCATGAAATGTCATGTTATCTGATATAAAGCAAAGGATGAAATGTATTCAGTTAGTATGGATTGATGCTAAAATTCTACAGAATTTGTGCCTATCCTGTGAATAAAATTTTAATATTACTTATTTACATTCCAATCATAATAATATTTAATTCTAGTGCACTGTCTGGAATGTGTATATAGAGGTACGTATATAGGAGCTTAAAGGGGTACTCCACCCCTATACATCTTATCCCCTATACAAAGGATAGGGGATAACATGTCTGATCGTGGAGGTCCCACCGCTGGGACCCCCACGATCTCTGTGATCTCCATGCTATCTCCGTGATGTCACACCTCTCATAGACATGAATGGAGGGGGAGTGATGTGCGTCACGAGGGCGTGTGGTGTAAAGTCACGACCCCTCGCCGCTGGAATCCATTGTTCTAAGCATACTGTTTAGAACACCGGACGCTGCAAGGAGATCACGGAGGTCCCAACGGAGGGACCCCGACAATCAGACATCTTATCCCTTATCCTTTGAATAGGGGATAAGATGTATCGGGGGTGGAGTACCCCTTTAACACTGCTGCTTTGTAGTAGTAGCTTTAGTTGTAGTAGCTTTTTTATAATTAAGCTTTTTTAGGAATGAAAAAGAGTCACCCAGATGTACCCAGGGGTTAAACAGCTTCTTATATAAGGTCAAAGTGTAGGTATGATAGTGAGTGACTAAAGCAGGGTGTAGGACCTACTGGGAACAAATTGAGTTTTACATTTTACATTATTACAGATATAGATTACTGCAGAACTGAAATATCCAGTAATGTACAAATAATAATAATTATAACAAATTATGCAGCACTTTACAATTTTGAGGGTACAGATATGGATAATAATAGACATTACAATAATATACACTGATTATTCAAACAGGATTGAGGACCCTGCACGCAAGAGCTTACAGTCCATAAGAGATAAGGGTTGAGACAAAAGGTAGCAAATGCTCTGTATATTCAGGGGTCCGGACAAGTTTTATAAATAAGATAAATGACATTAAGGTGGGTGAACCAGTGCATAGAGAATAGGGGACGCTGCTGAATGGTAGTAGGGAAGACCAGTTACGGAATGTTATAGGCCTACGAAGAGATGTATCTTTAAAGAGTACCTGTCACCAAATAAAACTTTTAATATAGTGTTCCTGACACTTCACTTGCTTTTAAAATTGTCAACATAAATATGTTTAAAATGTAACATAAATATGTTTAAAAAACGCCCACTAGGTGGTTCTGTTCTGTTCTCTGCCATAATTAATACAGTCAGTTTGGTCTCCTCCCAGCCTGGCTGGAGTCCAAACTCAGGAAATGTTTTTTCTGCACAGAGCTTGATTGACATCTGCGCAGAAAGTGAAAGCTCCACAGATTCTCACAGAAAGCTGCACAGACTTAAACTTGCAGGAGAGCCTCACTGATAGCAACACAGACTGAAACATGCACAGAGCCTGAGGTCTTCTATTCATAACAGCACTACAACCATGTGAGGACAGAAGTGGTCCCCCAGCAGGCTTCAGTGATGTCATGCCTGCTGGTAAACGCCCACTTTCTCCTGCTGGGAAAGGTAAGATACACAGCTTTTTAAAGCTCTGAATATTTTTTTTTTTTTTTTTAGGGCTGGAGGGGTGTTAGGACTAATTAGGGAACATAGCTTGAGTTAGTTTAGAAAAGTTTATTTGGTGACAGGTACTTTTTAAAGTATGTTTAAAATGTGGATGTCTATGGGTTCATGGTATTTTATTTCAGAGAACTGGGGCAGCACAATCAAAGTGTTGGTGAGGGGATTGAGAGGTTCAGATTTTAGAAGATGTTAGTATTAGATCATTAGCAGAGCAGAGAGAAAGTGTAGGATGGTAGACAGAGATGAGGGAGGAGATGTAGGGAGGAACAGCACTGTGGGAGCTTTGTGGGTGAGAGTGGGGATTTTGTATTGAATTCCGGACTGAATAGGTGACCAGGGATTGACAAAGGGGAGAGACACTGGTGTAATGGCTGAAGAGGAAGATGAGTCTGGCTGCGGCATTTCGGAAATGACTAGAGAGGTTTACAAGGGGTTCCTGGTGTGCCCTGCACAATAAAATATATACATCTACATTTTCTGCTGCCATTGAGAGATGGCACTTTCACAGAAAAAAACATGCTGGTTGCTACAGGCCTTTACCATATTCCTGCTCTAGGCTTAGATAAATATATGAAAAAACAATAATGAAAAATCTAAAAAACAAAACAAAAAAAAAACACTTCTGTATACTGGTTCAAATTATGGAGAAATTTTTTTGTTGATTAGTCATATGATTGGGTTCACACATTGTGGGTGGTGTGGTATGGTTTTGGGGTATGCATGGATGAAGCACACTACTCTCTATGGTTTCAACAACTCATTAGCTATAGTATCATCTGATTAAAGGTTTATCTCAAAATCAACACACATCACACTTATCCACAGGACAAGTGATAAGTGTCTCATCACTGGGGGTAACACTTCTGGGACCCTCATTGATCGCAAGAAACGGGTTCCCTTGTCCCCTGTTTAAATAGAGCACCGTTTGAGCTCCTGTGCTGCTGCTACATTGGTAGAGATTTATCAAAGTTGTCTATTTCCCCCATCAGTATAAACCAACCTACAGAGGGTTAGGCCGGTCTATTGTGCACTTAATTTATCAAAAGTCACAAGGCTCTTGATAAATTCTGTGCACAGACTTTGGGATCTATGCTTTAGACTGTATTTAAACCTGCTCCAACATTGTCTGACATTACAGCGTACTTTCGGCCAATGCAAGTTTTTTCGCAGAAAAGTCGCTATTGATAAATTGAGCACCAATACATTTTTCCGTCTAAACTAGACTAGAATGCATCATGTTCTAAAAATTCTCTAAAGCAAAAGTCACAAAAAAGTTGCACATATTTAGACTGCGACTTTCTGTGCGACAAGTTTAGATGGTAAAAACCAGTCTTAATCCTTTGATAAATCTCCCCCATTGATTCTTATCAGACAAACAGTCTGGAAACCTTTAATGTATGTATAAACTATAGATTTAATAATTAAAACCAATATAATCTACAGGCCTGGTATTACTACTATTGTTGCTTTGAGTAGTATTACAATATATTATACTGCAAGGCTAAGTAGCAAATCCTGTTAATATACTTCTGTTTATAATAGTGCTGGATCTTTCTCAATAATATAAATAAATCCCCTTAGACATAGCTTTTAAATGTAATTATCTGACCGACATCATATTGTAATGGACTCACACTCCTCCAGGCAATGAAGGGATTAAGACAACATTCTGTTGCATTGTGTCACTTAATTAATTACTATTTTCAACAAAGGTCATCCAGCCTGATAGAGAAGGGTTATTGACTGAATTAGTTAATTATTTTCCATTGATTAGGTTGCATAGTTAAAGCTGGCCAAATCTAACTAGAATAATGAGTTCATGCAACGTACCATCCACCCCGCAGGGCAACTGCATTCTCCAGTGACATGGTGGCAAACTCCACCATTTTGACATGGACATCTTTCCTCACATTGAGGGCCATGTTTACCGGGTGGACAGAGATCTTCACAGCTAAAAGGGTGGAGAAATAATACACATAATAAAGATTGTACCATAAGACTATCATGTTTTAAAGCACAATAAAACCTCTTTGAGACAAACACCCAAAAATGCACAAAAAATGGTCTTCTAGTGGATGGTCAAAGAATGCATAATAATTGTGGAACTGAAAACCTGTCACGGAAATTATGTCGGGGGTGGTTTTCTTAAAGAGGTGGTCTTTTGGAGCGGTTTCACTGTATTCCTATCTTAAAGGGGTACTCCCATGGAAACCTTTTTTTTTTTTTTTTTTTAAATCAACTGGTGCCAAAAAGTTAAATAGATTTGTAAATCACTTCTATTAAAAAATCTTAATCCTTCCAGTACATTTTAGGTGCTGTATACTAAAGAGAAATCCAAAAAAGAAATGCATTTCCTCTGATGTCATGACCACAGTGCTCTCTGCTGACCTCTGCTGTCCATTTTAGGAACTGTCCAGAGCAGGAGAAAATCCCCATAGCAAACATATGCTGCTCTGGCCAGTTCCTAAAATGGACAGCAGAGGTCAGCAAAGAGCACTGTGGTCATGACATCAGAGGAAATGCATTTATGTTTTGGATTTCTCTTTAGTATACAGCCCCTAAAAAGTACTGGAAGGATTAAGATTTTTTAATAGAAGTGATTTACAAATCTGTTTAACTTTCTGGCACCAGTTGATTAGAAAAAAAAAAAAAGTTTTCCACGGGAGTACCCCGTTAAAGGGGTCACCCACTTTCAGAAAAATGTTAAATAGATACTCAAATGCCATAAAACAACAGAAAACCTTAACTTACCTGTCCGATCCCATGGAGATCCAGTGCAAATGCTCTGGTGGGCTCCCACATCTCATTATACTGGTAGCTGATATGTGAGCACTGCAGCAAGAGACTTAGCATTCACATGCCTTACTAGGGGCATGATAGCTCCCAAGCATGGAACTCCATCAGCATTGCATGTGATTGCCATGGGATCGGAGAAGTGAGTAAAGGTTTTTTTATGTTCATTTATGGCTTTTGGCCCTCTTAGTTACATTTTTTTCTAAGGGTGGACAATCTGTAAGCTTTTATCCTCTCTCCACTATCCCTTCCTGCCATGACCCATTGACATGCACTGCTCAGTACTGAAAGAGTCCTGTACATCAATAAATCAAAGCAGGAAGGTATGGGTGTGATTATTCCCCTGTCCCACTGTTCATCTTTCAAAGATACTTACAAGGCTCCTGTATAACCAGGGGGACATCTGCACTCTCCAGTTACATGATCACAAGTTGCTCCATTCTGGCATTGGCACTTTTGGTGGCAGTCATTTCCGTATGTCCCTTGGTCACATCGTTCCTCACATCGCCAGCCCTTAAAGCCAGCAGCGCAGTGACATGCTCCGGTAATGGGATTACAACGTGCTCCATTTTTACACTGGCATCGACTGCTACAATGCGGCCCCCAATGATCAGCATCACAAGCTGCCAAAAAATGATGTTAACATTATTATTAGCCTATAGATAAAGCATAAACAAAGTTTAAAATATGGGTTTAATTAAGTACAAAAACAATGATATATTTAACAATATAGAAACAAAGAACTTTACACCGTAAAATCCTACAGTAGAAAAAAATGAATTAATGGTGTTAATGACCTATTTATTGAAGAATGAGAAATATAATGAAACATCAGATGTTCTATATCTCTCACCAGTGTAAATACAAAGCATGAGATCAGGAGAGTCTGGGCGCACATGTCATTTTATGGAGCTGGTTTTCGCCAACATTGCACACACCACCCAACCAAGGAAAAGATTACTTTAATGTCCTGGAATGTAAAATTCAGCTTGTAATTGTTCCAGGATATGGTGATGAAAGCATGAGTTGTAGAAGAAATGCTATGAGCTGGTAAGCTACTCTACGGTACAATTTTGAGCTGCTCTCATACTGTATGTTGTAATGGAAAGTGTGCACACATAAAAGTATTCTCATTTGTTGCGTTTTATTGTGATAATGTTTAATGAAAGAGGAAAATGTCCAGCGCAGGTAGGTGGTAACGGAATGCCTTTATTGGAATAACTTCAGCACACAGACGACAAAGACATGGGTGACGCGTTTCGGCCCTAAGAATGGGCCTTAGTCATATAAGGCCCATTCTTAGGGCCGAAACGCGTCACCAATGTCTTTGTCGTCTGTGTGCTGAAAATATTCGAATAAAAGGCATTCCGTTACCACCTACCTGATCTGGACATTTTCCTCTTTCACATTTCTGCATTGAAGGCGAGGCCCACGCCAGTCCGGGCGCTGTGGGCTGGGGGAGTGAGCTGAATAACTTACCTGGTTTGCTGATAATGTTTAGTGAATGTTCACATTAGCAGCATGGCTTAGTTTACTGTGAAACAACTGATCACAAATGATAGACTCTACTGACTTTAATGGGGTTCCATTGTTGTTTCCTTCCTTTTTCACAACAAGAATAATGCTGAACTCTGTGTTCTTCTTGCTATAAAATGTGACAGACCTAGACTAAGACCCCAATGCAGGCTCTAGAGCAGTGGTCTTCAACCTGCGGACCTCCAGATGTTGCAAAACTACAACTCCCAGCATGTCCGGACAGCCGTTGGCTGTCCGGACATGCTGGGAGTTGTGTTTTTGCAACATCTGGAAGTCCGCAGGTTGAAGACCACTGCTCTAGAGTATTATCCATGACTGTGGTTCCTAAAATGGTTACTAATCCTTATTTATAAGACAGTAACAATAAAAATATTTACCTTGCCTCAGACCTTGGCCAAAAGACATAATGGTTCTATTCAGAAAAACATTATAAAAATATATGACAAACTTTTCTTTCTTTAAAGAGGACCGATGTTCTTTCCTGACCTATCTGTTTTAGTAAATACGTGTTTCCCCTATGAAATTCTGGAAAATCATTACTTCTAGCTCTGTGTTGTATGGGTACTCTTACTAGAAATTAATGACTAAATTGCCTACAGGGTGTTACCAGCTCTGGTCATGTCTGCTGTGGTGGCTGGGTGTGAGGTGCAGGGCAGATGTTGTTACCCAAGGGGCAGATGGCATTAACTCCTTGTATTTGTAACGCCAGGGTGTGGTTTATGAGCATATAACCACCAGAAGGTATACCGCTGGATCCTGGGCAAGGCACTGGGCAATAAAGTATCCAACACCAAGTTACGGACAACAGTAACTTTTCTGAGGGTAGACAGTTGGTAAAGTGTATACAGTTCAGCCAGGGCCAAAGGAGGTGACCAGTGGCTCAGAAACCTTAAGGGTTTGCTGGGATTTGAAGTAGGACTAGACAATTTGGTGCAGGCCACCTTGCTTGACAATCTCAGAGATTGACTTGCAATGCTGCAGGTTTTGCTTACTTGCACTTGACTGTGGCTACAGGACTTGACTTGAGGCCTCCAACACTCTGTACACACACACTAGGCACAAGAGAGAAGCTAGCTCCACCCAGGGCTTATATGGGGGAGACTAGCAGGGAGCTCTTGGCATCATCTGGTCACTGGTACCTCCTAGGTAACAATCACATGACATATCACATGGTATAACTCATAAAGTGATAACACATTTTATACAGTACAACATATTTACAATGGGGAAACTAATGCAGGGGGCCCTGGGCACATTGAAGGATGCTGCCTGGTAGGGCAGTGAAGGTACGGGGTAACACCTCCCATACTGTGAAGGTACGGGATAACACCTCCCATACTGTGAAGGTACGGGAGAACACCTCCCATACTGTGAAGGTACGGGATAACACCTCCCATACTGTGAAGGTACGGGGTAACACCTCCCATACTGTGAAGGTACGGGATAACACCTCCCATACTGTGAAGGTACGGGAGAACACCTCCCATACTGTGAAGGTACGAGATAACACCTCCCATACTGTGAAGGTACGGGGTAACACCTCCCATACTGTGAATGTACGGGATAACGCCTCCCATACTGTGAAGGTACGGGATAACACCTCCCATACTGTGAAGGTACGGGATAACACCACCCATACTGTGAAGGTACGGGGTAACACCTCCCATACTGTGATGGTACGGGATAACACCTCCAGTACTGGGCCACCCGCACGGCTTTGATTGAATAATGTCACAGTGCAAGGACACACTCCCAACTGGAGACACCTAGAGCTATAACAATGATGTTCTAAAATTATTATTCAATGGGAAATATAAGTATGTTTTAAAACAGACAGGTCAGGAGAGCCCACTGTTCCTCTGTAATGTAGAACTGTTGCATATATTCTAATTGCAGCCATGTGTGAATATTAATCAGATAAAAGTTGAAAGGAAATCTGTCATCAGTGTCACCTGCAGTATAACCCTGTACCAACCAAGTGCTCTCTGCTGACACCTCTGTCCATTTTAGGAACTGTCCAGAGTATGAGCAAATCCCCATAGTAAACATATCCTGCTCTGGACAGTTCCTGACATGGACAGAAGTGTCAGCAGAGAGCACTTGTGGTCAGACAGAAAGGAAATTCAAAAATAAAAGAACTTCCTCTGTAGTTTACAGCAGGTGATAAGTACTGGAAGGATTAAGATTTTTAAATAGAAGTTACTTTCTGGCACCAGCGGTGTACCCCTTTAAAGGGAATCTGTCATCAGTTTCATCCACACTAACCCGTTAATTCCCCTTTAATTACCTATGTGCTGAAATTGTGAAGAACGATACTATTATGTATCAGCCTCAGAGTCTAAGGTCACCAAAACTCACCCTAAACCCAGCGAAATGATTTCAGTTCCTCACACAAATTCAGGTTCTTAGAATTTCTTTGGTTTGTGAGAATGAACATTCTGTTAGTCTATGGACTGTACAACTCCAGGTGAATTCTCATCCTGTAGTCTCCATATGAGTATAATTTGCAGTGACAGTCTTAAGACACAGGAAATATCTGTGCTCGGCCCAGTCTGAGGACTGCAAATGACCGCGGGGCAGGATAGCAAGTACAGCTGTTCCAAACTAAACACCAGTGGGCAGATATGACTCAGTTATCGTTGAGCTTTTTGCTTAGTATCCCTGCGGGTGTGGTATTTATTGGCATGCATACCTCTCACATTTCCTGACCATTTCATTACTGAGATTTACAAAGGGGTTTTAAATGTATATTTGGAATCTCTTCTATGATAGAAGATAACTTAATTATAGGGGCATCGTAACTGACCACCTACTAATAATAACCTTTTCCTTGAAATTATTTCTTTTTTTTATGTTTTATATTTTACAGCCTTTAGGAAACGGATTAACTGAAATGGGAATAGCCCAAATACAGGTTTTATGATTATTGGTTGTCCAATTTATACTACATTTTAACTAGGTCCTCTTTTAGGCTGCCATCTACCTTATTTTACAACAAAATAAATAAAAAAAATTATTATTAGGGAGCGCTAAAATCTGAGTAACAAGGAAGGGGGAGAAAAAAAAAAATATATATATATCTATGACAGGCATTTATCAAGCGATTTAGTTATTTCTTCTTTACTAAAAATGTTGCAAAAATGACGCACCTGCGACTAAGCGATTTTTCGTGCAACATTTTCACTGGAAAGCGAGAGAAGCAAGTTTTCAAAAACTTAACTACGAAGTAATAATTTTAAAATGGACGGGTAGTCAAGTATTTATTAACTGCGACAGTCGCAACAAGGTTAAAAATTGACTACATTTACTCCAGCTCAAACATGGAGCAGAAAAAGCTACTACCAAAGTAAAAAAGAAGAAATTGCTTACGTGAAAGAAAATTATCAACAGGCTGAAACCAGTTGATAAATAAGTCGCACATAAGCAAAAAAAAAGTAACAAAAAAAGTGCTAAAAAAAGGAATACATAAGCAAACATTGATGTCCCTATATATGTATAAATTATATTTGTAATAATAACAGTA
Organism: Hyla sarda; assembly: GCF_029499605.1. NCBI lineage: Eukaryota > Metazoa > Chordata > Amphibia > Anura > Hylidae > Hyla > Hyla sarda. The sequence goes on from NC_079189.1 coordinate 481,714,353, forward strand.
AAGACTCACCCGTTGTGAGCAGTGAGCCCCATATGATTTAGGATTCACCGCAAACACCCCAACCTGTTCCTGTGCCTTCTGCCGAGGAGGCTATGTGGAGGCTAAGTGGATCGGTCTCGCCTGACCCAACAAGAGAGGACTCGCCGCAGGAACAAAAACTTGTGCCTGTACTGTGCTAGTACCGAACATTTCCTCAAGGACTGTCCTATTCGTCCTCCGCGTCAGGGAAACGCATGCACCTAGTTAATGTGGGAGAGGCGTTGCTAAGTGTGAATCCTTCCTCTCCACGACTGACTATACCTGTGCGAATTGCTGTACCCGCTAATACTAATACTTCCTTCTCCGCTGTGGCCTTTCTGGACTCAGGTTCAGCAGGAAATTTCATTGAAGCCTCTCTCAACAACAGATTCAATATTCCTGTTACCCGTCTCGTCAAACCTCTCTTCATTTCATCCGTGAATGGAGAAAGACTGGTCTGCACCGTGCGTTACCGCACAGAACCTCTGCTCATGAGCGTTGGAGTTCACCATCATGAAAATATAGAATTTTTTGTATTGCCCAACTGTACCTCAGAAATTCTTCTTGGCTTGCCCTGGCTTCAGCGTTACGCACCTATCCTCGATTGGGCCACCAGGGACATTAAAGATTGGGGATCTTTCTGCCACAAGCGATGTCTCAAGTCTGTTCCTACAAGCCAAGTCTCCATCGCTACACCTTTGCCTGGCACTCCTAAGTCCTATCAGGACTATTCAGATTTTTTTGTAAAAAGCAAGCAGAGGTCTTACCACCACACAGACCCTACGACTGCCCTATTGACTTGCTTCCTGGTACCACACCGCCCTGTGGCAGGATTTACCGACTCTCTGCTCCAGAAATGCAAGCCATGTCTGAATATATTCAGGAAAACCTAAAAAGAGGTTTTATCCGGAAATCTTCTTCTCCTGCCAGAACTGGATTCTTCTTCGTTGCTAATAAAGATGGATCTCTACGCCCATGTATAGACTACCATGGTCTTAATAAAATCACAGTGAAAAACCGCTATCCTCTGCCCGTCATCTCTGAACTCTTTGACAGACTGCGTGGAGCAAGAATTTTCACCAAACTTGATCTAAGGGGCGCATATAACCTCATTCGTATCCGTGAGGGTGACGAGTAGAAAACCGCATTTAACACTAGAGATGGACACTTTGAATATCTCGTCATGCCGTTTGGACTTTGCAATGCCCGTGCAGTCTTTCAAGATTTTGTTAATGAATTTTTTCGGGACTTCCTGTATACCTGCGTTGTTGTCTATTTAGATGACATCCTAATTTTTTCCTCCAACCTAGAGGAACATCGGCTCCATGTCAGTCAAGTGCTCCAGCGCCTTCGTGAAAATCATCTTTACGCCAAAATTGAAAAATGTATTTTTGAACGCAGCTGTCTACCTTTTCTGGGATACCTAGTCTCTGGTCAGGGTCTTCAAATGGATCCTGACAAACTCTCCTCGGTATTGGATTGGCCTCGCCCCTCTGGACTTCGTGCTACCCAGCGATTCCTCGGATTCATCAACTACTATCGTCAATTCATTCCCCACTTTTCTACTATCGTTGCAAATCCGAGGTCCTGGCCTCCCCAAGCCGATGAAGCTTTCAATCGCCTTAAGGCCGCCTTCGCCTCTGCACCAGTCTTGTCCAGGCCAGATCCTCTGAAGCCTTTTTCCCTTGAGGTTGACGCCTTCTCAGTTGGAGCCGGAGCTGTCCTTCTTCAAAAAACTGCAAAGGGAAAAAACGTCACTTGCGAATTTTTCTTCAAAACTTTTTCCCCTCCTGAAAAAAACTATTCCATAGAAGACCGTGAACTATTGGCTATTAAGTTGGCACTTGAGGAGTGGAGACATCTTCTGGAAGGATCCCTTCATCCCATCACCATCTACACAGACCATAAAAATTTATCCTATCTTCAATTCGCCCAGCGGTTAAATCCTCGCCAGGCTAGATGGTCGTTTTTTTTGCCCGTTTCAATTTTCAAATTCATTTTCGTCCTGCGGACAAGAATGTCAGAGCTGATGCTCTATCACATTCCACCGATGCCTCAGAATCCGAAGCTCTTCCTCAGCACATCATACCTCCAGAGTGTCTGATTTCCTCTGCTCCTGCTTCTCTGGTGCCAATTCCTCCAGGAAAAACTTATGTTCCTCCACGTCTTCGCCACCAGACTCTCAAATGGGGTCATTCCTCCCATCTGGCTGGTCATGCTGGAATCAAAAAGTCCATACAGTTAATTGCCAGACACTATTGGTGGCCTTCTCTGGAGAAAGATGTGACGGATTTCGTACGGGCCTGTACAGTGTGTGCACGTGACAAAACTCCACGCCAGAAGCCTGCTGATCTTCTCCTTCCTCTGCCTGTGCCTGAACAGCCGTGGTCCCATATAGCTATGCTTCTTCCCGGCACGCGCGGCCCAGCTCCATAGGGCGTGCGCGTGCTGGCTTACTAAAATTTAAAGGGCCAGTGCACAAACTAATTGGCGCCTGGCCCAATCAGTTTAAAACATATAAAAACCCACTTCACCTTCCTGTCCTTGCGGGATCTTGTTGCCTTGTGCCCTGTGAAAGCGTTTGTGTGTATCCCTAGCCTGTGTATCCAGACCCCTTGCCGTTGCCCCTGACTACAAACCTTGCCGTCTGCCTTGACCACCTGCTACGTCTGACCTCACTTTGCCTTGTCCTTGTGTACTGCGCCTGTCTCAGCTGTCAGTGAGGTTGAGTCGCTATCGGGTGGAACGACCTGGGGGTTACCTGCCGCAGCAAGTCCATCCCGCTTTGCGGCGGGCTCTGGTGAAAACCAGTAACCTCTTAGATTCCGTTCCCCTGGTACGGCCCACGCCATCGCCTCACTGACACAGAGGATCCACTCCCCTGTCCTCCCCGCATACCAGTCCGGACCCTGACAATAACTTAACTACATTCCCCCAATGTGGAGTAAGTCCAAGTCATGCTTATAATGCACCTTGAAATCTAATTGATATTCCCCTGAGTGCTGGTTTTGTTATTTCTCTTTTACCATTATCTACCTTATTTTAGCTCAGATAAATAGTCATTGAAAGGAGACAAGTGTGTGATCACAGAAGGTCCAACCTCTAGGACCCTCCATCACCTCCAGAACAGGGCTCCATCTCTCCTTGTACATGGAGCAGCATATCGACATGTGCTCCATGCACCGTCTATGGGAGCACCTGAGATACCCAAATACAGCACTGACAGTGCCAACAAGCTGCTTAATGCACAGGCAGAGATGGAGCCCAGTTCTAGATGTCAGACACTAATACGTTTTAAGGTAGAGGAGTGCTTCTTTAAATCTATATTATATTATGTTTAGTGGGTTATACTTTTCCCCCTAGTTGATCCAGCTAGTGGCCGCTGCACTGAAAAATAGGCAGGTGTTGGAAAGTGGTCTCAGGAGCCAGTAGTTCTCATGTTAAAGGGGTTATCTGTAATGGGCGAACTCACTGAAATACTGGCGGTCATTACCATACTGACCTTTATCAAGCCTGTTGGTAAACAAGTTACCGTATATAAAAAAAAAGCACAAATACTGTATTTAGAAACTCATGGTCCAGCACAGGGTTCTCTATACCACACATTCCTAAATACCAGGTCATTGCTGATTTGTTGCTATATTTGCCCAATGTTATAAAAAGAAGCTAACTTTAATTTTTTTTTATTTTTTTATTTTTTTGCTGCTTACGACAATATCTCCTGACAGTATCTTATGACACGCATTTGTTTTACCCTCACCATTACAGCTAATACTAATGGTTTGTTGTACAGCCATTTGTTAAAGTCTAATGCATAAAACCTTATTATCACAAATATGTGGAATGAATGGCGTCTACAGAGGCACGGTGGTAACCTAAGAAGCCCAGCTGTTTATCTGATACAAAGATGTATTTGGGTTACACGTCATACGGAATTCAAACTGATTTGGGACCTGCTCTGTAACTTCAGGGTCAACCTTATAACCAATTGCCTCTGTCTGTGTTACCCTAATTTTGTAGCTAAGAGCTCAATTATGGTAAGGTCATTTATCCTCTTGGCGATATTGTATTCCCTGAAGGTACCTCCTGTTGCACTGCTGAGTCTTATTTCAGATGGTCTTACTCCTTTGCTCTTCTGTATTTTCTTTGGCATTAGAGCCTACCTCGGAAAGCAGTCTACATTTATGATCTCTTAAGGAATATAAATGTAATTTACACATTTCCGTTTATGAGTCTTCCTCTGTGGCCAGCCTGTCCAAATTTCCAGTTTTACTTCTCCAAGTTCTTCCCTTCTAAATGTATTATTACATTTTTTTTTTAGCAAAGTACAAATTGCTATGCTTCAGAACCCAGGATCTGATTTATTTTATATTCATGTGGAAACTGGAATATTTGATCCTTTTTTTTCTTGGAATATATAAATTCACGTTACAATTGCATTTATCAGCCCAGATTTATTGAAACTGTCTGTTTCTTAGACGGACGGTCTTTAAAGGGGTACTTCACTGCTATACATCTTATCCCCTATCCAAATTATAGGGCATAAGATGTCTGATCTTGGGGGCTCCGCTGCTGGGGCCCCCCGCGATCTCCCTCAACACCTGACATTCTAAACAAACGCCAGGTTCCTGCGGTGGTGGTCGTGATGTTACGACAATGCCTCTCATGATGTCACGCCATGACGCCTCCATTCATCTCTATAGGAGGGGACATGTCGGCCAACGCCCCCTCCCATAGACCTAAATGGAGGGGCATGGCGGCACAAGGGGACGTGGTTGTGATGTCAAGATCACGGCCTTTGGCTCTGAGCGTTCTGAACAAAATGTTCAGAAAGCTGGAGCACCGGAATACCCCTTTAAATGTACCAGATTTATCAAAGTGAAAGGCTGATTGATGAATCTAGCATATGTGAAGACTGTTTAATCCACATTTATACCAATTATCAGTTGGCTTACAGCATACTAGGAATTGTATGCCAAAGTGCTGCAGCATTTCAGTGCACAAGCCACACCACATTTTACCAAAGACTCGCCTTCTTTACCAAGTTCATGTTTCTTTTTATTTGACCAAGCAAAAAAGAGTCTAAAAAATGTCTAAAAACAATAAATGCTGCAATGTAATTTTTGGTGCGAATTCTGGTGCATTTGCAATAGCAAATATGGGCAGTGTATATACCTGTACATATTCATGCTGTGCATTTGAGAATAATATATAATAGGGCAGCTAACGCTATATGCTTTGTATAGAAACATCATTCTTGTTCATCTAAGGCCTTAAAGGGGTACCCCCTTGGAAAACATTATATATATTTTTTAAAATCAACTGGTACCAGAAAGTAAAACAGATTTGTAAGTAATTTTCTTTTTGAATTTCCTTTCTGTCTGACCACAGTGCTCTCTGCTGTCACCTCTGTCCATTTTAGAAACTGTCCAGAGTACAAGCAAATCCCCATAGCAAACCTCTCCTGCTACGGACAGTTCCTAAAATGGACAGAGGTGTCAGCAGAGAGCACTGTGGTCAGACAAAAAGGAAATTCAAAAAGAAAAGAACTTCCTCTGGAGCATACAGCAGCTGATAAGTACAGGAAGGATTAAGATTTTTTAATAGAAGTAATTTACAAATCTGTTTAACTTTCTGGCACCAGTTGATTTAAAAAAAAAAAAAAATAAAACATTACTTATCTTATAACATAAGCTGCGGCGAAACAAAAAAAAATTATTTGTAATGTGAAATAAAAAATAAAAAAACACCATTTGAAAATTTTTTAGGGCTTCCGTTTCTACTCTGCACTTTTTGGTAAAATGACACATTATCTTTATTCTGTACGTCCATACGGTTACAAGGATACCCAATTTATGTATGTTTTATTGATTTTACTACTTCTGACCCCTATAACTTTTTTATTTTTCTGCATATGGGGCTATATGAGGGCTTATTTTTTGCGCTGTGGTCTGTAGTTTTTATCAGTACCATTTTTGTTTTGATGGGACTTTTTGATTGCTTTTTATTAATATTTTTATGGTATATGAAGTGACCAAAAATTCAAAATTTTTGGAATTTGGTATTCGACTGTGCGGTTTAGCTAACCTTGTATTTAATAGTTCGAACATTTAGCATGAGGCGGTACCACATATGATTTTTTTTATTACATTGTTTTATAAAAAAAAATAGGAAAGGGGGGGTGTTTGAAATTTTTATTAGTGGGGGGGCCTGTTCACATTTATTCTCTTTTGATTGCATACACTGTTCAACGCTATGCCATTGCATGGAGCAGTAGATCGCCGATCGAACGACGAGGAGGCAGGTGAAGACCCTCCCGTCGTCCAGTAAGCTGATTGGGACATCGCGATTCTGTCGCCATAGTCCTGATCAGCTCCGCTGAGCTGCCGGGATAGCTTTACTTTCAGTTTAGATGCCTAAACTTTGATTGCGGCCTCTAAAGGGTTAACGCGGGGCAACGGACCGATCGGTGGTGCCCGGCATTAGCTAGTGAGAACGGTTTAAACCCAGTTAGCGGAATCAGGACGTACAGGTACGCCCTGAGTCCTTAAAGAGGTACTCTGCCCCTAGACATCTTATCCCCAATCCAAAGGATAGGGGATAAGATGTCAGATTGCGGGGGTCCCACTGCTAGAGACCCCCAGGATCTCCGCTGCGGCTCCCCGCTATCATTACTGCACAAAGCGAACTCGTGCCCCCTCATGACATCACGGTCCGCCCCCTTAATCCAAGTCTATGGGAGGGGCGTGATGGCTGCCACGCCCCTCCCATAGACTAGTATTGAGGGGGCGGGCTGTGACGTCATGAGAGGGTGGGGCTGTGACATCACGAGGGGGTGGAGCCATGACGTAACAATGCTCCGGCCCCTGTATCGCCGGTCATTACGCACAGAGCGAGTATGCTCTGTGCAGTAATGATAGCGGGGTGCCGCAGCGGAGATCCCAGGGGTCCCCAGCAGCAGGACCCTGGCAATCTGACATCTTATCCCCCTATCCTTTGGGTAGGAGATAAGATGCTAGGGGCGGAGTAAGCCTTTAAGGAGTTAAACGGAATGTATAATCAGAAAATGACCTATAGTTTAAATCAAGTTTTTATAGTAACCGTATTTTTAAAGAGATTTGATTAGTTTTTTTTTTTTCAATGTACCAGTCCTATCTGTAAAATTAATGTTGGGAATCTTACTTTTTCCATTCCGGCCTCTAGGCCTAAAACTTAGCTGAGACTAACTGTTTTGTACAGATCACTTCCCAGCAGTATCCTCTTTATCAACACAGACAGAAGCACAGTGAAAGGGGACAGCAGTATTTAGATAACAGAGGTACAAACAATAACTGTTGTTCACAGATCAGCCTCCCCCTCCCTCTAGCATGACTTCTACCAAGCACAATCAGGCAACTTTCCAATTGATATCAATTGGACAGCTTCAGTCTTTTGTGTGGCTATGTCAATGTGTCCTGCTGTAATGCATATCTCTAAATGCTGTTAAAACAGATGGTTTCCCCCATAATAGTGTATAAAAATTACAGAAAGACAATAGAGACAGATTAGAAAAAAAAACATGTTTCAGTATCTGACTCTTAAAGGGTACCTCTCATCAAATAAACTTTTGATATATTTTAGAATAATGAATGTTGAATAACTTTCCAATAGCATGTTAATGAAAAATATGCTTCTTTCTATTGTATTTTTCCCGATCAGTCCTGTCAGCAAGCATTTCTGACTCATGCTGGAGTCCTAAACACTCAGAGCTGCCAGCCTGCTTTGTTCACAGCCAAACAGGCTGTGAACAAAGCAGGCTGGCAGCTCTGAGTGTTCTCCTTTGAGAACAAAGCAGACTGTCAGCTCGTAGTGTTTAGGACTCCAGCATGAGTCTGAAATGCTTGCTGCCAGGACTGGTAGGGAGACCCCTAGTGGTCATTTCTTCAAAGTGGAAAATTAAATAGAAAGAAGCATATTTTTTAATAACATGCAATTGTGAAGTTATTCTGCATACATTAATCTATAATATATCAAAAGTTTCTTTGATGAGAGGTACCCTTTAAGAAGTACAAAAAGGTGATACATCCTTGGTAAGATTTTATGTCTGGTTGACGGTTGCATTTGGGAACTCTTTTTCTCTGAAGAATTGTAATTACATTTATCAAAGTAGAGATGACAGAAATACAACTATACAAGTATAATGTTCAATAAATAGAGGCTAAGGACCAAATACTGACAATGTAGCAGAATGCTACAATATCTAGAGCAGGAGTATGGACATCACTCCAGTCTTTTCTGTCCCACTTTAAAGCAATGGCTTCTTAGAAACTCCGGACAACAATATCAAAACATGGATTTTATTTCAAATCTTTTGTTTCTTCGAGGTTCATTTACCGCACCGTGGGTTTTCTACCCCTATGGCAACTATCCCCTTATGCAGTGTCCTGTTTTCTAAGGAAGGATTTCTATTGAAGAATCTAGGCCATTTTGTCATTTTGTCGATGCTTTCTGAGCCATGAAGCGCGTACACAAAAGAAATATGCAGTTTTGTTTTCCTTCTTTGAAGATTTGGAGCTAGTTTTCTTTAGCGTACTCTCCCAACCCATTTCCTGAGGCAGAATTGTAGTAGTGACTTGTGCATGTATTGGAACACATTTCTATTGTGCTTATGAAGTAAATCCTTCTCCTTTTAAAATAAAGGAGAAAATATCAGGATTGTATTACTGGAGAGACTGGCGGTGTCCAGCAGACGTGGAGGAAAACATCAAAACCTTCAGGGTAAAGCTATGCGTATGTGGGGAGATTTATCAAAACGTGAGTTGCCCATGGCAACCAATCAAATTGCTTCTTTCACTTTTGAAAAGGCCTGTGGAAAATTAAAGAAGCGATCTGATTGGTTGCTATGGGCAACTGGGCAAGTTTTTCTCTGCACAGGTTTTGATAAATCTCCCCCCATGATGGTATGTATAGGAAATTAACCTGAATTCAAATAAACCAGCAAACAGAAGAAAAAGAGATTAAGGGAAATACTTCATATTAGTTAAAGGGGTACTGCACCCCTAGACATCTTATCCCCTAGGGCAGTGGTCTCCAACCTGCAGACCCCCAGATGTTGCAAAACTACAACTCCCAGCATGCCCGGACAGCCGTTGGCTGTCCGGGCATGCTGGGAGTTGTAGTTTTGCAACATCTGGAGGTCTGCAGGTTGGAGACCACTGCCCTAGGGGATAAGAGGTCGGATTAAGGGGGTCCTGCCGTTGGGGACCCCTGCAATCTCCCTGCGTTTGTTTGGAGAGTCGGGTGCAGCGCCGAGGGCTCATGACATCACGGCAACACCACGCTCGTGATGTCACGGCTATGCCCCTCAATGCAAGTCTATGGGAGGGGCGTGACGTGACGAGCCTCCGCCCGGCATCGGATGTCTGGGGTGCTGCAGCCGAGATCTCGGGGGTCCCCAGAGGCGGGACCCCCACGATCAGACATCTTATCCCCCTATCCTTTGGATATGGGATAAGATGTCTAGGGGCGGAGTACCCCTTTAAAGCGCATTCCTACATAATAGGGGGCCGTCTTTCTATAACAACTCCTTCTGAAAATTAAGCAGAATGAATACAGGTCAGGCTACAGTACAGTTACTATGCAGGTAAATTGTAGTAATAGGTGGCGACCAGGGCTCAAGTCCTGCCGGAACATGTGGGAACTGAGTTCCTGCACTTTTTCCACAGCAGGAACATTGTTCCTATTAGCAGGACCAGCCTTTATGTGGATGAGTTCCCACACTTCTTATATCCAGGACTTTACCCCTGGTGGCGACCATTCAAGCAAACATATGGAGGCCCTGGGGAGCTGGAGTCACTGAGTTCCTATTTGCTCTAGCTCATAGAGAGGGTCAGCAAGAAAGAGGAACCCCTCTGTGATATCTATGTGTGATTTACTGTTGTCAATTGGGGAAATCACTAACTAAGGAATGATTAAATAGAAATGGAAATAGAGGACAACACATCATTTTAAAGGTTCATAAAATTCTCTATCAATGGTATAAATCCTGATCTATAGTGCAACAATGGTAACTGATGTGATCCTGGGGTGTAACAATATTTGGAGCAGGTTAAGAAATGTAATTACAGTACAGCAAAGCCTGGAAAAAAGTAACACAATTAGTATTTGGCAGAATTGATGTTTTTTATAGGTGTGGCCTAATAATAACCCTGTATAGTACAAAACATGATATATTATTTCTCTTATGCAAGGTTAAATCTTGGGAGGTATGTACTTTCCTCCACTAGAAAACCTTATTCTAGCCAAGGACAGGTGAGACAATTTTGAGATGAAGAACTAATAACAGTGTAATATACTGGATAATTATAATTATAAATGTCTTAATTAACTTACATGCATTGCAAAACCTGCATATAGCTTTAGGGTGTAGTATGTTTACAGGTCAGAAGCCTGGCACCTGCCAGATAACCAGGGCATTTCACTATATTTTTCATATATACTATACACTTAAAGGTTTCTAGTTATTCATAGTGTTGCTCACGAATATTCGAAATTCGATATATGTGATATTCGCGATTAAAAATCTAATTTTGAATATTGCGAATATAGCACTATATATTCGCAATCACAAATATTCACTTTTTTTTTCTTTGTTCACAGTACACATCACAGTGATGTCTGGTGTACACCCCCCGCACCTGAGAGCTTTGGCTCTCGCTCCCCGCACCTCCAGCTATTGACTTGCCGTCTGCCGTAGGGACACTTGGAATAAAGCATCGTTTGGCAAATACTTCTCAGTGGGTGAGTGGCGCTTTTTTCAAGTCTTCTGCTTTTCATGTTTTACACATCACAGTGATCACTGCATCCCTGTCTGCTCTTCGCATATGCGCATATTCGTGAATATTGAGCCCTCCCTTCTTTAATGGTATAGGGAACTAATGGGCTAGTGCAGTGGTCTCCAACCTGCGGACCTCCAGATGTTGCAAAACTACAACTCCAGCATGCACGGACAGCCAACGGCTGTCCGGGCATGCTGGGAGTTGTAGTTTTTGCAATATTAAGAGGTCCGCAAGTTGGAGACCACTGCACTAGCCCATTAGTTCCCTATACCATTAAAGAAGGGAGGGCTCAATATTCGTGAATATGCACATATATTTTCGCATATGCGCAAAAAAACTAATATAACAAATATGCGAATTTCGCGAATATATATAGCGAATATTTGTCCATATATTTGCGAAATATCGCGAATTTGAATATGACCTATGCCGCTCATTAGAGAAGAGCGAACTTACAGTAAATTTGATTCGTCACGAACTTCTCGGCTCGGCAGTGGATGACTTATCCTGCATAAATGAGTTCAGCTTTCAGGTGCTCCCGTGGGCTGGAAAAGGTGGACACAGTCCTGGGAGACTCTTTCCTAGGACTGTATCCACCTTTTCCAGCCCACCGGAGCACCTGAAAGCTGAATTAATTTATGCAGGATAAGTCATCAACTGCCGAGCTGAGAAGTTCATGACGAATCGAATTTACTGTAAGTTCGCTCATCTCTACCGCTCATCACTAGTTATTCATAGGTTTTAACATTGATTCTATAGCCCCATAGCCTGCAGCCATAGCACACCCAGGGAACTGCAGAGGACTACACCTGAGAACATCATAGAACAGTGTAAAGGTAGATGCAGGGAGGGGGAGAAGGAGAGATATAACAATCATCTATTGTGAATAGTGGATCTTATGTTATTTATACAGTGGTCCCTCAACATACGATGGTAATTCGTTCCAAACGACCCATCGTTTGTCGAATCCATCGTGTGTTGAGGGATCCGTGCAATGTAAAGTATAGGAAGCTGTACTCACCTGTCCCCGCAGCTCCAGACCAGGTCCTCACCTCTCCCAATGCTGTCCCATGGACTCCCGATGCTGTCCCGCTGCTCCGGTGTCTTCTTCGCGATCCTCCGGCTTCTTCCGCAGGGTCCAGGCCTCACTTTCTGGTGACGTCATTACGCTGCTGCGCTGGCCCGGCGTGCGTAGTGACGTAATAACGACGCCAGAAAGCGAGGCCCGGACCCTGGAGAAGATACAAAAGACGCCGGAGGATCGCGAAGTGGACTCGGAGCAGCGGGAATAGATAGGCGAACCTTCCCGGGATGCTTAAACTGCTATCCGACAGCAGCTTAAGCATTTTGCGCTGTCGGATAGCAGTTAATGCGATGGCCCCGACATATAAAAGCATCGTATGTCGATGCTGACATCGACATGCGATGGCCTCTGAGAGGCCATCGTATGTCGATTTTATCATATGTCGGGGCCATCGCAGGTCGGGGGGGTTACTGTATACAGGTATTACTTTCATTGTAATCCTCCAAGTGATCAAAAGGAGATGACTGCTGAGAAGTGATCTCTACAGAACAGGAAGTGTTTTTTAATATGATTTGTGACATGGAAAATAAATAAAAACCCACTAAAATATGTTTCACATAAATGGTCTCTGTCACGTCAAATAATGTCCTACAGATGTGTGAAAAGGTTTGATCTGTCGTGTTCTAGGTGTTCAGAACCCCACCAGTTAGATACTACCAGAAGTGCTCGGCTAAGCCCTTCCCTTTCCTGCTCATTGCCTTCTCACTTCATTATAAATCTACGGAGATCAATATCCGGGGTCAAGTACTTGCATATGTCCAATATAATGCATTGTGAACATAGCCTAAGCCAGGCACTAAAGTGAAATAATATTCCATGTGAATTCTCCTGTACTTGTAATGTCACCATTATCTTTTGTAGGTGTCTAAAAAAAATTATAAGTAATAAAAAATTTGGCAAAATTTTATTTGGCAGCATAGCAGCAATACAAAAATGTACAAGAATGCGGTGAGTATGACTGTAAATCAGCTTATTTGCCAGTCTTTAAAATGTAATTAGCACCATCCCAAGGAGGTACAATGCTACAGGAAGAACTGTAACTGACATCACAAATCCTAACCGGTAATCCGCACTCACTGCTAAGCTGCTGTAGGTCGACTCGGCTGTCTCGGCTCTCACGGACTATCCGGTAACACCGGATAGTCCGTGAGAGTTGAGACAGCCGAGACGACCTACAGTCTCGGCTCTCATGGACTATCCGGTAACACTGGATAGTCCGTGATAGCCGAGACAGCCAAGTCGACCTACAGCAACTTAGAGTGCGGGTTACCATTTTTTCTTTGTACAGTGGATTTGATTATGACTTTAGTTTTTGGATTCCCAGAACCTCTGGACTCACAGGCACAGGACCTTGATCTCCCACAGTGACATATCTGAGAATCCTGTATCCCTAAGTATATGCCTAGCTTTTCATCACAATAGTGCCACTTTTATCTTTCCAGTAGTATTACAAATCCTAACCTTGCACTAAGTACAAATCCTGTATTAGTCTGTCCAAAACAACAACACAAACACAACTGTATTCACATAACTCTACATTCCATGGCATTATTTACAGAATATTAGAATGGCAGTAGGAAGATATATAATGAAATACATTTTCTGTAAAGTTTTTTATTTTTATTTTTAATTTTTTTGGGACACCTGTCATGAAAAATATTCTAAATTCTAAAAGCAGTTTAAAATATTTAGCCACATAGTAATAGTTATTATTGTGAGGCTGGTAGATTGTGCAATAGTGGGGCACGCTGCCATTATTTTAGCCTGGGAGGACCCCTATATAAGCTGCTGCTTAGTTTACAAATCCAAGGGGAAATTAGAAAATTAAAAAGAACAGTGTCTTTGTGTAGCATAACACAATGTAACAGGTCTTGTTAATTCTTCTGCTCTCTGCTGCTTTGTGACCAAACAAGCAAAATGGACAAATCAATGTTAAAGCCTTGAAAGTTCATGAGTTGTATTTTCTAAGTGATCCTGATCATGTCTGATGGATGGCTTGATAGAGTAGCTCCAAGGGATGAGTTCAACACGTCTGCTATCTGGTCACATTACATCGACTGTTGTATTGTGTTTGCTCAATAAATCTTTATTAGACTAATTTACTGCACATGCATGTCAACGTGTGTATTTCAGTGTAAGCATATTATGATCACAGCCATATTATTCACCCATCATTCAATGATAAAGAAACGGTTTTGTCATAATATGCTCCTCAATACAACTGTCAGCATGTTATACTACAATGATGGTGGTAATGATAGACCAGGAGCAAATAAAAGAGCGGAATTTTTGTAAAAGCCAGCACGTAGCTGGCTTGTCATATTACACATATTAGGATATGAGCATGTATCACCATTATTATTCTATATTCATTTATTGCCTAAAATACACACCATTATTGAAATGTTAGGCCCTTGGTTTGGTGCACATTATGGCCTTAGGTAAAGTAGTCCTGTACCGCATTCAGTAATTACAATTTTCCAATAGATGCAAATACTAGTTATCTGGTAATAAGAGAAAATAATGGGACAGCAACAATATTGTGAGCCATCAACCCTTAGGCAGTGATTGCTCAATAGGGTTGCAGCTTGGTGATATTCCAGGGGTCCAATATGTTATCAACATTTCCAAATCTGTATGCTATTATTGACCTCTTTTGTTTCCTGTAATCAGCATATCAAGGATTGTTTGGTTGCCATTCATTTGCTATTCAAGTCCCATATAGTCTATACAGGAATACAAAAGTTCTGCATGTTTAAGGGTCTATTCACATGGCAGAATTTCCGATTGCGGAATTCCGCCTCAAACTAAAGCCCATAGACTCCTATGGGATTCCGCCCTCCCATTCACACTTCTGAATTTCCACTTGCGGAAATTCAGAAGTGTGAATGGTAGTGCGGAATCCCATAGACGTCTATGGGCTTCAATTTGAGGTGAAATTCCGCAAGCTTAAATTCTGCCCTGTAAATAGACCCTTACAGTCAAACAATGAATCTTTTATTGATACAAACTAAAATAGCTGAGATATTTGCAAAAGCAAATCCCTTTTGGGAAACAGTAGAAAAGTCATTATGGTTACATTAGAAAAATAAAGCACAGAGCAGTGTAAGGCAATATAAGTGCATGTTACAACAAAAAAAGCATAAAAAAACTGTTGACTTTCACCTCAAAAGTCAGAGAGTCATGGTCAGTTGTAGTATCAATAAAAGGTCATGCAATGTTGCATAGGATGAGGACATCCAGGGCTCCCATACCCTAGTAAAATAATCTGCCGTGTTGTCCCATACCCTGTTAAAATAATCTGCCGTGTTGTCCCATATCCTAGTAAAATAATCCGACGTGTTGTCCCATACCCTAGTAAAATGATCCGCCGTGTTGTCCAATACCCTAGTAAAATGATCCGCCCTGTTGTCCCATACCCTAGTAAAATGATCCGCTGTGTTGTCCCATACCTTAGTAAAATGATCCACCGTGTTGTCCCATACCCTAGTAAAATGATCCGCCTTGTTGTCCCATGCCCTAGTAAAATGATCTGCCTTGTTGTCCCATAACCTAATAAAATGATCCGCCTTGTTGTCCCATACCCAAATAAAATGATCCGCCTTGTTGTCCCATACCCTAGTAAAATGATCCGCCTTCTTGTCCCATAACCTAATAAAATGATCCGCCTTCTTGTCCCATAACCTAATAAAATGATCCGCCTTGTTGTTCCATACCCTAGTAAAATGATCCGCCTTGTTGTCCCATACCCTAATAAAAGGATCCGTCATGTTGTCCCTTACCCTAGTAAAATGATCCCCCGTGTTGTCCCATACCTTAGTAAAATAATCCAACGTGTTGTCACGGACCACTGATTTCTCATTAAGCATAATTGAATTACCACAATCCACTGTTCTAGTGAGTTTTAAAGAGTTGCCTTGCACATACTGCTATAGTTAACCTATATTATATTCAAACTATACAGGCAATGACACACCGGCTTGCATGGATGTTATAGGACAATAACTTGTAAAGACATTACAACTGAATGGCCTGTACTTTATCACTGTAATATAACACTTACTTCTATGAGGCATTCCAGACAAGTCCACAGAAGTAGAGCATTAACACCATAAACCCAAATTAGGAGCCTCCTTTGTCTAGGCTCTAGTCACGTTACTGCTGCATATCAGGGAGAGATTTAGAAAACTCCAGTCAATGAAACAGGATCTGAATTTGTATGTCTGTGTGACCACTGGAATCTGTCCAAACCAATGTCTCAAAGTCTGATTCAGCACCCTATGAGCTGTTTGCTCATTTCTTTATAATCCTCTCCTGAATGACAAGATGTCAATGCAGGACATAGTCTGGAATGCAGACACATTATGGAGGTGCCACAGAATCCCCATGGCTCTGGATAGACAGTTACTTTGTATTAGGGCTGAATATATCACTACAACTGTTTTATTGAAGAGAAATGCAATCTGTGCTGTCTATAGAGGATTCAGTAAGCTTTCTATACAACAAATAATAAGGCCCTATACAATACTCATTGCATCTACTGTAAGGTACCAGAAGAATCCGACAAGACCAACTGAGACTAACTTTAAGGAAGAGCATCCATATTATTATTATTAGTTATCTGAATAATTGTGATACATATTTATCAAGTTCTAAACAGCAAGAATAGTTATTTTTTTGTAGTCAAAAATATAGTGACGCCTACAGAATGTTGACGGACTATAAAGTTTGTCAGGTATCCATTTAGAGGCAGACTGCACCTTCCTTAGAGTCATTGAGCAATACATTAGAGCCTTGTCCCATTGAATTCTGGAGGGGGAATCAGCTCCATCATTTTGTCCTTCTTGCATGTCCCTACATTGTTCACTTGCTCTAAAATGCCCTAACACTTTGCCGCTAACATACAGTATTCCATGCTAACGTCTTCATTGGACCAGCCCCCACCATCCTGTCTAGTTACCTGAGAGAGAGATGTCTTTTTCAGATATCCAGATATCCACATTATTGGTAGAATTTATCATAAGTGTCTAAAAGAAAAACCCACTTTGTTGCCCATAACAACCAATCAGAGCTCAGCTTTCATTTATTCAACTGTTTGATAAAATTAAAGCTAAGCTCCAACTGGTTGCTATGGGCAATACAGACAGTTTCTTTGTAGACATTTTTCTATATCCAGTATGCCTTATATCTATTAGCTCATGACGCTCCCATCTCCCAACGCTTACAAAAACCAACAACAAGTCTTTTTCAGGATAGTACAGAGTCTCTGAGACATGGTTTAATGAAAGTAATGACTGGGACTGGGTACTCTTTATACAGTAGAGAAAGAGAAGGCAAGAAAGGAGGAGGAGTGGCCCTGTATGTGAAAGATAGCATAAAATCTAACCTAATACAAGTTATTGAGGCCAACAGAGTCAATTTGGGTTACGTTGCAGTTTGGTAATCAGACAGTAACTCGTGTAGGTGTGATATATAGACCACCTGGCCAAGTTAAAGAACTAGATGATCTACTAGTTGAGGAAATAGCTAAAATGACAATGAATGGAGAAGTTATCATTATGGGACACTTCAATCTTCCGGATATAGACTGGAAAACCAAAATAGCTAGTTCTGCCAGGAGTACAGATATTCTAAATTCCCTGCTAGGATTATCTCTACAACAAGTGGTTGAGGAGCCAACACAGAGGGAGGCCATTTTGGATTTGGTATTCACAAATGGGGATTTGGTATATGATGTTATTGTAGGCGAAAGCTTGGGATCTAGTGATCACCAGTCAGTGGGGTTTAATATAAGAACAGTGAAGGAGTCACACCACACATAAACAAAAGTTTTAGATTTTAGAAAATCAGACTTTTTAAAAATGAGATTAGTCATAAATGAGTCCCTATCAGACTGGAACGGATTACATGGAGTCCAGGAGAAATGGGACTACTTAAAAGACGCATTATTGAAGGCAACAGAAACTTACAATAGACTTGTCAGTAAAAGCAGAAAAAGGAAGAGACCACTGTGGTACTCAGCAGAAGTGGTCAAAATAATAGCATTTAGTAATTATAAAACAACCCAGAGCAATGAAGATAGGGAAATCTACAAGACTAGGCAGAAAGAGGCCAAGCAAGTTATAAGAACTTCTAAAGCACAGGCAAAAGAAAAACTAGCTCAGTCTGTGAAAAAAGGGGATAAGACATTCTTCAGATGTATAAATGAAAAAAGGAAATTAAAACAAGGAATAACTAAATTGAAAACAAAGAGTGGAAGGTATGTAGAAGAGAATAAAGGGCTAGCCGACTTCCTTAATGAATACTTCTGTTCAGTTTTTACAGATGAAAAAGAAGGAAAAGGACATCCATTAGGGAGGAAGACTAATGAATCGTTTGATGCATGTGTCTTTACAGAGGAAGAGGTTCTACAATTGCTGTCTAAAGTGAAAACAAATAAGTCACAGGGGCCTGATGGGATACACCCAAAATTATTGAAAGAGCTTAGTCGTGAGCTAGCAAAACTGTTAACAGATTTATTTAACCAATCACTGGTAACAGGAGTTGTCCCAGAAGATTGGAAATTAGCAAATGTCGTGCCAATTCACAAGAAAGGAAGTAGGGAGGAATCAAGCAACTATAGGCCAGTTAGTCTGACATCAATAGTGGGGAAATTAATGGAACCCCTACTAAAGGATAGGATTTTGGAACATCTAAAATCCCTAGGATTGCAAAAACATGGATTTACTTCAGGGAGATCATGTCAAACAAATCTTATAGATTTTTTTGACTTGGTGACCAAAATAATATATGGTGGAGGGGCAGTAGACATCGCATATCTAGATTTTCGTAAGGCTTTTGACACTGTCCCACATAGGAGTCTTCTCAATAAACTACAGTCTTTGAGCTTGGACTCCCATATTGTTGAGTGGATTAGGAGTGACCGAAAACAGAGGGTTGTAGTCAATTGAGTATAATCAGGGCAAGGTCTTGTTACCAGTGGGGTACCTCAGGGATTTCAACTGGGACCAACTTTGTTTAATATCTTCGTTTGTGATATCGCAAAAGGTATTTATGGTAAGGTGTGTCTTTTTGCTGATGACACAAAAATATGTAACAGGGTTGATGTTCCTGGAGAGATACACCAAATGGAAAAGGATTTAGGTAAACTAGAAGAATGGTCAGAACTCTGGCAACTGAAATTTAATGTGAATAAGTGCAAAATAATGCACCTGAGACGTAAAAACCCTTGGGCAAAGTATAGAATATTTGACACACTCCTGACCTCAGTATCTGAGGAAAGAGATTTTGGAGTAATTATTTCAGAAGAAAACTCCCACTGAACCAAAAACCCCAATGGACAGTGAACAAACGGCAAAGGAAAAATTCCATGTGGTTTTGGTGTTTCATATTTCCTCATACTGACTCCCAGCTAACATCTTGCCTAAGCATTTGTGCAGCGATTTGGGCATTTTGGGGGCATTTTTGCCTTAAAAAAAGCAGAAACCCAGCCTCAGGGTTGTGGGTCTGGCTCTGGTGGGAAAAGTGTCTTTTCCATTTTATTTTCATTTTCTTGCCCCACCCCCTGTGCGCGAGGCACTGAGTTTAGCAGAAGATCTTCTGAGAGACATATCTCAGGACCTACTGGACATATTTAAGTAAGTGACCCCTCGTTGGACTCCTGTTCACCCACACTATAACCCAGTGTATTGGGTTTAGTGTGGGTAAACAGGCTGACAGTTTTCCTTTAATGCCAATGGGGTTTGCACTATCCTATTCTATTTGTTCTGATTAATTGTGCATTGTAAATCCTGAAATTTAAATTAATTACTCCTTCCTCTCATTCATGTTAAGTAAAACATTTAAAAACAAAACCAAACATATTCGTGAAAGGACTATGAAAAATAAAAACAGAAGCCTAGTGCATCCCTATGAATCTCATGCCTGGCACGAATACAGTATACTGAAAAATAAATAAATAAATAGGCAATTGCTGTTATGTTCCACACTCCGGCCGCTCACACTGGCCAGGAGCGCATTGCCGTCTCCCTCCACCAGCCGGTGGGGCTGGGTTTCGGATTGCGGGACATGCCTGCATGTGAGTCCCAGCCCGTCACTCACCTCGCCCTTCTCCTGCTTCTCAGCTGCGGCGCATGTGTCCACGTCTCCTAGGGTGCACGTGCGCTGGAGCGTTAAGATTTAAAGGGCCAGTGCGCCCATAATTAGTTTTGCACCTGTCACTCACTTATAAATTCCTGCTCCTCCCACACTTCCCTGCCAGATCTTTGTTGCCCCGTGCCATTGATAAAGCATTACTGTGCTTTGCTGTGTTTCTGACCCCTTGTTCTGTGACCTGACCTTGCTCCTGTGCCGCCTGCCTACTGACCTCCTGCTACATTCCTGACTACGCACCTGTGCCACCTGCCTTGACCTTCTACTATCCAGACTACAAGTTTCTAAATCCCTCCTGTGCCTCAAATCATCTCAGCCGCCTGTGTGGTCAAGAGGTGCCGGGGGTAGCGACCTAGTTGCCGCCTGCCGCAGCAAGACCTTCCTGCTTTGCGGCGGGCTCTAGTGAAAACCAGCAGCACCTTAGACTGTTACAGCCCCTGTTACAGCCCATGTCATCTTCTACACATGTTCAGTGGATCCACTTCCTCCGGTGTTCCTATCTTCCTAACCGTTAGTGTAACAATTGCTTTAGCTTGTGCCAGTGTTTTCCAACCAGGGTGCCTCCAGTTGTTGCAAAACTACAACTCCTAGCATGCCCAAAGGCTGTCCTTGCATACTGGGAGTTGTAGTTTTGCAACAACTGGGGGCACCCTGGTTGGGAAACACTGGCCTGTGCAATGAAGAGGGAAATATTAAAATAGCTGAAAAAAGGAGTACAGCCTGTGTGATAAGAGACTTTAGAACCATATGTTCACAGCAAGCAGTCCATTCTATATATTAATATATATTTTCATAAACAGTGTCAAAACAAAGTATAATTCAAACAACAAAGAAAATTAGTTTAAAATGTTAACATAGACCAACAAAATGTAAAGAAAAAAATATAACTTTTACTAACAATTGCTAAATCACTATTATAAGTCAACAAATAGCTAATCTATATAATATATATATATATATATATATATATATATATATTGTATTTTTTTTATATGTGTCTAGATGCAATAGAAAACACCAACAATAGGTTGTAGTGATATTACCGTTTGTGGTTGATATCACTACAAGCAGCTATTAAATTAATTCAGTTATGTTAAAAGCTCAGAACCACACACCTAGATAAGTAATAGGTAAAACCCAAATTACAGAGCAATCATACTGCGTACAAATACATAAATAACAAAGTCACAACAAGTCTCCAGGTAATAAGACATGCCACCCTTAGGATTTCTTTACACACTTGTTTAGCATATTAAAATCCCTTTTTTGTTTTTTTCTTTTTGGTGTTTTTTTTTTAGTTTGTAGGTTTTTCTTTTTTCTTTTTATTAAACCTTGTGCAAAGGAAAAGTTGAGCAGTTGCCAATAGCAACCACTCAGATTCCAGCTTTCATTTTCCAGAGGCCTTTTTAAAGGTGAAAGCTGGAATATGGATACAATCCCCCTAAATGCCTATTTTTCAGAAATTTTCTATAGGTCATCAATATGTGATCAGTGGGGGTGAGACACACAGCACACTAGTGATCAGCTGTTTGCCAGAGCTGTGGCACCCATATACACAGTAAAAAGAGCCAAAAGCAAACAGCTCCATACAATGTATTGTGGCCGTACTGAGTAACTGCAGCTTGGTGAGAGCTGAGTTGCAGTAATGCGGCACGTCCCCTACACATTGTATAGAGCTGTATGCTTCGCTGTGTATGTCAGTGGCACCATGGCACCAGTAAATAGCACATTGGTGAATAGTGCAAGGTAGCAGAATGTCATACAAGCATTATAAGGATTCCTTATAGGGGTACTCCGGTGGAAAACATGTTTTTTTTTAATCAACTGGTGGCAGAAAGATGTGTAAATTACTTCTATTTAAAAATCCCCTCCTTCCAATACTTATCAGCTGCTGTATGCTCCACAGAAAGTTATTTTCTGTCTGACCACAGTGCTCTCTACTGGCACCTCTGTCCATGTTAGGAACTGTGAAGATCAGGAGAGGTTTGCTAGACACATTTGCTCCTACTCTGGACAGTTCCTGACATGGACAGAGGTGTCAGCAGAGAGCACTGGGGTCAGACTGAAAAGAAACTCAAAAAGAATTTTCAAAAAGAAAAGAACTTCCTGTGGAGCATAAAGCAGCTGATAAGTACTGGAAGGATTAAAATGCTTAAATATAAGTATATTATTATAAGTAAATTATACCCCTTTAATACTAGCCCTTTTATTGTACCACAGAAAGCAACCGTTATTATAGCGTAACAAATAAAAAACGAACAAAAAAAAAAAGCCTCACATCGCATTGCCTTTAAATGACAATATCTCTTTAAATGTAACTCAGAATAGTTATAATGTTATAAACTTTAACTATATATATATATATATATATATATATATATATTCACTTTAGATACACTACTGTATATCAGATGAACAAAATATGAAATGTGAAAAGGTATACTTTATCTGGCTATATTAGTGTTTTCCAAACAGAGTGTCTCCAGCTGTTGCAAAACTACAACTCCCAGCATGCCCGGACAGCCTTCGGCTGTCCGGGCGTGCTGGGAGTTGTGGTTTTGCAACAGCTGGAGTCACACTGTTTGGAAAACACTAAGCTATATACATAGTATATGTAAAAACTTCATTATATCCTTAGTACTGTAAAGCCAGTATTCTCAGACAGAAGAGCAGAACTCTTGGAGACAGGCAGCAGCAGCTGTGTACTTACCACTGGAGCAGTTGGGTCCTCCCCATCCCGGCTCACACTGACAGGTGTTGGGAGCTATGCAGCGGCCGTGAACACATTTATCAGCACAGTGAGCTGTCACACATCAAAAGAAAGAAAAAGGGTAAACCAAACAGCGCCAAATGTTCCCCCAGCAGATCACGACAATTACATTCAATCATCTTTTTTTATTTTTTATTTTTTTTATTTAACAACTGGATATAATTCCTTTATTTCTATCATTTATTTTAAAACTATATGAGTCCGGAACTAAATGAACCATATGAACAAGAACCATATGAGTCCGGAGCTAAATGATGCAATGCAGCGCTGGATGATGTATTTGGGGCCTATTTGTATCATTAAAGCGTAACCTCTCAACGCGTTTCGGTGGCAGGATATCTGTTTGAACTTCGTAGCTTGAGACTTGCTGGAGACAACAGCGTTCCGATACGGATTTGCCGGAAGTCCTATAGGTGGTATCCTAATTGCTGTAGTCTGGGGCAAGCCTCTGGGTACGAAGTTGCCCAGAGTTTTCACAAATATCCTTCCACTGGAGTGTGACTAGTAGCAAGAGTAGAAGGGTAAAATGAGCTAGGCCTCTGGGTGACAATCCCAGTTTTGGTAACAATCCATGATTTGAGGTCTTGTTGGTTGTACCGGACACTTTCATCACTTAGGTGGCTGAGGTTAGTGACACCCGATATAGGGAAAAAAGGAGCAGTCGCACCCAGGCCCACAAAGACACAAAAAGACAACAGCACTATAAATGGCAAATGGAAAGTGGGAAGACTGTTACACATTTAGCATTGGGGTGACTTAAAGGGGTACTCTGGTGGAAATTGGTGCCGCGCCAGAAAGATAAACAGATTTCTAAATTACTTCTATTTAAAAATCTCAATCTTTTCAGTACTTATTAGCAGCTGTATGTTACAGAGGAAATTCTTTTCTTTTTGAATTTCTTTTTTGTCTTGTCCACAGTGCTCTCTGCTGAGACCTCTGTCCGTGTCAGAAACTGTCCAGAGCAGCATAGGTTTGCTATGGGGATTTTCTCCTCCTCTGGACAGTTCCTGATATGGGCATCAGGTGTCAGCAGAGAGCACTGTGGACAAGACAAAAAAGAAATTCAAAAAGAAAAGAATTTCCTCTAGCATAGAGCTGCTAATAGGTACTGGAAGGGTAAAGATTTTTAATTGAAGTAATTTACAAATCTGTTTAACTTTCTGGCCCAGTTGATTTAAAAAAAAAAAATGTTTTCCACCGGAGTACCCCTTTAAGGTTACACCTCTAAACCTGACCTGATCACATAGCTGACTGTTATTGCTATCATCTTCAGCCCTCATGGCCCTGATTGCAACAGAATCCCTTGGGTTGGTTCCCATAGCAAGTACTAGACCTCATGCTGTTCTGGCTCTAGGTGGTTTACTTGTACGTCTTGGACCCAGTGAGAATATTTTACCAGTACTGTACCCACCACCTTACAGGAGTCAAGTCTATTTTCGGCATTAAAATCAATAATTCATTTGCACAGTGAGAGCTTTATTGCTTCAGTGTGCACTTATTATTGTGCACGTATGATTATTCATTGTTTCTCCTCACTGCCTAAATATAGTGCTGCTCTCCTCTTATAGCATTGGGACTGTTACCTTGGCCACCCTATAGCTCTACTACTACTGACTGCCTAACAATATGGCTTTTGAAAGGACTGCAGTGTTGGTATAGCGCTAGGCGCCATCACTGTCCTTGCACATTGGCCCTCCTAACCAGGAAAAACACTGGAGAGAATGCATGGCTGAAGCGGTGCTGGAGCCTCTTTATTTTTAAAATAATTTGAATAATTTAAGTACAAGCCATGGTACATTTAGATAACTTTTTATCTAAATGTTTCTTGGCATGCAGAATCCTGTATATACTGGCTATCGGAAGAACGAACACAAGAGCAAGGGTTGGCTCCCTGACCATGTTCGAGATCTGATTGTTAAAGACATGTATTGACACAACTGTGATAGTCTTATTAAATGGGCACTGTCAGATACAAAAACGTAGATATGTTGTAAAGCATGTATAACCAATAGGTTTCGCAATTGCTTTCATTAGAAAATTTTCAGTATTTCAAACTGAAAAAGCCAGTAAAACAACTGCCCCCCTGCCTGCTTGGACACATACTAGTCCTGCTGTGTCCATGCGTCATCACCTATGTCACGGACACACTTCATTGATTGACAGTTGTGAGCGCAGGGCTCAGAGCTGGAGGAAGAATCCTCCCACTGTCACCTTGTGTCCCGCTACTGTCAGTGAGGACAAGCTGGGAGTTGTAGTTTTGCTAATGCTAGGGGAGATGTGAGCAGACAGCATTCTGAGGGAGGGGGCGGAGACCTGCACAGTGAGGCCACACCCCCTCCCTTTGAAAGGAATTCAGACTAGTGAGCTAAATTAAAAGTGTAATAAAAAAAAAATTAAAGGTGCTAGACACATAACAATTAGATGTACACGGTCAGGATTAGGTACTGAGTGATATATTAAAAAAAAAAATTTTATTGGATCTGACGGGTACACTTTAAGGTTAATTTGTCACAAAGTGACTGCTGTATGGTAATAGTCGTCTCCCACTGTGTTTTATTGTAATAAAGCTGACGGCCATCACACACCCTCCCATAGACATGCATTTGAGGTAGGGGATAGGATGTCTAGCAGCAGAGTGCCCTTTAAAGGGGTTATCCAAGAATAGAAAAACAGAGCTTATTTCTTTCAAAAACAGCTCCACATCTGTCTCCAGGTTGTGTGTGGTATTACAACTTGGCTCCATTCACTTCAATGGAACTGAGTTGCAGAACCCCACCCAACCTGGAGACAGACAGGGAGTGCTTTTTGAAAGAAATTAGCTCTGTTTTTCTATTCCTGGATAACCCCTTTAACCAGATAATCTTTGTCACCTAACAGCAAGACTACTCTAGCAGTTTAGATTATGGTAAATATACTATAATTCCTTCTACTTTTCCACAAATAATGTATATTACAGTATCCTAAGCGAACCAGCACTTAGTAACTTCCTCGGTCTTCGGCTCTGTGATTAGGGGCCTAATACAGCATGAAGCGTTATGTTTGAACAGCTGCTTATACAATAACATTAAGAATGCCAAACTGAAATTGGGGAAACATTTACTCGGAATTCTCTCTGAAATTGGAGCTAAAATATCAGATCCTTTTAATAGAAGGAGTAGGCGTTTGTAGCCTTCCCCATCGCTAAAGAGTTAATACAGTCCCCCTTACACTATGACTTGGCTCATTATTTGAGTTTGGCTCATGTAACTGGCTTGCCGCCATCCAGAGTTACCAAGTGAAGGGAAAGCTTGGGCACAGCAGCTGGCAGTAGACACTATGGTTGTGTTTATGTAGTATTACATTCGCACAGAGCTAGTGAAGGAGCATCTATTGTTACATAGACTGGGATTAATCCAGTTCATTAAAATGGGACAGAAAGTTTAGAACATGTTTCGATCATGAAAGCAAAGAGCTTGTCTCTTAAAGGGGTACTCCGCTGCTCAACGTTTGGAACAAGCTGTTCTGAAAGCTGGAGCCGGCGCCGGGAGCGTGTGACATCATAGCCCCGCCCCCTCAATGCAAGTTTATGGGAGGGGGCGTGACTGCTGTCACGCCCCCTCCCATAGACTTGCATTGAGGGGGCGGAGCGTGACATCATTAGGGGCGGGGCTATGACGTCACAAGCTGCGGAGTACCCCTTTAAGTCTTTTTAACAAAAAAATGTATTTCCCAAAACCTAAACATTCAACAAAATCTAAAGTGGCTTGTATTGTAGAGAACGTGTTATTCTACATCCTCCCTGCCTGTTCTCCTCCTCACAACATCTTCCAAATTTTACCAAAAACTAAAGTGCAGAAAAAGGGGAAGAAGAAGCAATCCAGCTTTCCTCCTACACATCCCCACGTTCAGATACTTACTTCTTAAAAAAACAAGGGACTATAGTAATACTCGCATATGTACTGGGCACATCTCACTCTATACAAGATACTTATTTTCTATATTGCTGGATAAGTTGCATTTTTTTTCTCATGGTTTTACTACATTATGACTGTTTCTACTGCGATTTTCCAAAATCACTGTAAGAATGACATATTGGCCCTCATTTACTAAGAAAATCGGGTTGTAAGTTTATCTTGCTTTCTTACCCGACTGCTTTTTTCCCCTGGTATTTATTATTATGTCGCATCTTGTTTGTCGCACGTGCGTTTTGTTGGTTTTGGTTTCCAACTCCTCTGAGCTGTCGGGGAAAAATCCACAACAATACAACAAATTCGGGTTGGAAACCTTTATAAATACGTTGGAAAGCTCAGAAATGTCGGGTTACGCCCCTTTTTTGGGTTTGGGAGAATCCACATTGGGTCCGTCGGGAAAAAATGGCGCATCGTGTCGCAGTCGGGTTTAGAATAGTAAATGAGGGCCATTGTTGCTGTGATGTGCACAATTGTGGTAAAATTGCACCTTTTTTGCCCCGATTTTGGAAAAATCATTGCAAAAACAGAAAAAAACTCAGTAAATGTAAGAAACACAGTGTGTGAATACAGCCTTGGTAGAGGTGTACATCTACTATATATCCTGATCTCATAGAGATAGTAGCAGCAGCTCTGTGAGCTTGCAGGAGGGATTTAAAGGGGTACTCCACTGGCCAGCCTTCGGAAGTAAATGTTTTCGTGCTGTGCGGGTCGCCGCGCCCTTGGTGACATCACAGCCACGCCCCCTCAATGCAAGTCTATGGAAAGGGGCATGACGGCCGTCATGCCCCCTCCCATACACTTGCATTGAGGGGGCATGGCCGTGATGTCACAAGGGCGTGGCCGACCCCCGCAGCGCGAAAACAGCGTTTGGAACATTTCCTTCCAAATGCTGGCCAGTGGAGTACCCCTTTAATAGGTGATGATGTCATCCTGTATTTCACAGGAAGTCAGCTGACCCAGGATTGACTTCCTAAAGAGGTTGTCCAGTGAAAGAACCAACCTGTATGGTGTCAAAAAGTATAATAAAGCAACTTACAGATATAATTTTATTTGATCTTCCAAATCAGGTGTGTCCTCTCCCTTGTGAGCTGTGACGTCATGTCACAGGCTGTCAATGCAGAAAGCTCCCATCTGGCTGTGATTGACAGCCGAGTCCTGCCACCGATCTTCTGCAGCACATCGCGCTGTGCAGGAGATCACTAGGACGTTTGCATACGTCCTGGGGCAGGAAGGGGTTATCTATCCAGCAAACAGGTGCAGAAAATAGTTAGTGCGGGGGACGGGACGTGAGGATGAGGGTGTTTTATTCTATATTTGTTTGTTTTAACGCTTTTTTCTCCTTTTTTTAACCACATTTTCTATATGTTACACATATGGTAAAGATAGATATGGTGTTCCATACTATGGCAGGCTACTGCATTATTAAAAGCTGTAAAAAGACATACTATACTTATTTACACTGTGAACCATATGCTTACTAACGTAGTTGAACTTCTATAAAGAACTCTTGGGACAGTGTTGTCTAGACATCTGTTCATGTCAGTCACTGCCTGAGTGTCACCATATAGAAGCATGTACATCAAATCTAAAGGAAATACAGACTTCTCTGTGCTCTACAGATTATAATGGATGCATTCACCCTCATAGGAGTCAATCATTGCTGTCAGCCACTAGTTCTGCTGTAGTAAATCTTTGGAAAATTATATGTATAGCGTATGTTTACTGTACTACCATCAAAAAGGCAGTGACACAATACTCGACAGGGAAATTGCTAAAGTTTAAATGCAGTGATGAGGTAAGTGTATCATTCAAACAATTTTAAACATTTAGCCATATTTACTGTTTTATATGAAATACCAACATATAGTTAAGATCCGTTAACTAATAAAGGGATTGTCTTTTAAAGACCTATCTGAATGATAAGACATTAAATACAATGTATTTTTGTCGATGACATTTAAGGACCACCATGATGACAATAAAACAATACTTGTGGTCAGAGCTCATAACAGAAATTTAACAGAACTGTGACATGGCCTTATACATAGTTGGAAATCCTCCACCGAACTGAAAAGAGGCTTTCATTAGTGTATGAGAAATAAATGAAGTATCTGCTAAGAGCCCACAATATGGGAAGTGGGAAATGCCATGCCTAATTTCTGGCAGTATTTGAAAAATGTTTTACGGGCAAATATGACCACCTTTTTAAACAGATGCCATCAATGAAACCTCACAAGCCACCATGTCATCACTCTACCATGGTGCCAAGCTTTCTAAGCCATAAGTGCTATATACTATTATATTCTACGTGATGTGACTAGTGCAGGCGATCATCAGATTAGACTCTGTATGATAGTCTGCCCCATCAAACCTCTACTAACATTGACAGCCACACATAAAGTTGTTTTGAACTCTTGAAAAATACTTACGCACACACATGTCCTTGCTTTCATAAAACCCAGGGCAACACTGAGATTTGCGCCTATACATAGTTTTTTCTCCACGTCTATATGCAGTGCGGTAACTAATTCTGTAGAAAACAAAAAATAAAATCATAACACATCCCAGTTTGGCATCAAGCTCCACAGGTACCATGGGACACATATGTCTGGGCATGTGCAGGGGGTCATAGAGTAACAAGCAGAAGTATATTGTATTAAAGGAGAACTCCAGAATACAAAAATTGTCCTCCATACTGCCGGCAGTAAAAAAATAAAGAGGTACATACCTTCCTTCGCTCCCCCAGTGCCTCTGGTAAACCACTCCAGTCTCCACCGCGATCCTCTTCCTGGTTGCCGGTGGTCGGTGAGTCATACTGCACTCAGCCAATCACCGGCCGCAGTTAAGTCCAGACTCAGCCAGCGATAGGCTGAGTGGCAGTGGGACGTTTTCAGCCCCGACACCTGCTGCTGACAGATCAGCTTCACAGGCTTATCATAGGTTGAATATAGTAGTGTTTACTCTGTTTTGTGTAAAGGAGCACCTTATATTGGATTATAGCCACTAGAGATGAGCGAATCGAATCTGACGAAGTCAAATTAGTTCCAAATTTCATGAAAAATTCGACTCGGACCGAATCTGAACTTCGACTCGATTCCAAATAACAAATTTCTTCATCAGCGACACCCCTGCAATTGTCCTGTATAATGTATAGATGCAAGCGGCTTTCTCCTGTGCTTGGATCTCTGCAATAGATAGGACAATCGCAGTCGGTGTCAGGAGTAGCACCTGCTGTGATCTCTCCTTAACTGCAGGTACTACTGCTCCCAACATATAGCACACTCTGCTCCATGCTGGGAGCTGTAGTACCTGCATTAATAGACAGATCACAGCAAGTGTTACTTCTGACACCCGATGCGATCGTCCTGTATAATGTATATATGCGGGAGGCTGGCCGCTCTTCTCTGGTCCCACAGTAGTATGAGTATATGCCGTATATATATACCTATTATTCGTATTTCCCGCAGAGAGCTGTGAGTGGCTGGAACCATGTGGCCGATCACAGCTCTCTGCGGGAAATATGAATAAGTGATGTGAATTCTATTCCCATCACTGGCCGGCCGGAGTATAGTGCAGAGAGGCGAACGCAGGAGAAAGCCACTCCAACTCTGCAATAGATAGGACGATTGCATCGGGTCGATCTGTCTATTAGTACAGGTACTAGAGCTCCCATCATGGAACAGTCTGTTCCATGCTGGGAGTAGTAGTACTACCTAAAAAATTTAAAAAAATTGAGAAAAAAAGTGAAACACACATACACACACACTTTATTAAACACAATATTAAAATACATTACTAATAAAATATTTGTAAAATTTAATTATAAAAAATATATTATTTTTACATTTAAATGGCCCCTTTCTACATTTTTTATTATTGTCGGCTACATTAACGTTTTTTTTTTTTTTTTTTGGTGGCATTATAATTTTTTATACACCGGAGAATGGAGTCTACATTTTAGGGTGCTTTCACACTATGAGTATTCATCTGTTATTAAACATCCGTTTTCTGTATTGGATAATTAAAAAACAGATGTATAATAATGGATTAAATAAGGGGTGCTAACGGCTGATTAATGTCTGTCAAAATAACGGGCATATTCATCCGTTAAGACCCATTATAACATCCGTCTTGAACCGTTATTTAGACTCCCGCAGCCAGGATTATTTCATCCGTTTTTTTAATTATACAATACAGAAAACAGATGTTTAATAATGGATGAATACTCATAGTGTGAAAGCAGCCTAAAATGTAGACTCAATTCTTGGGTGTATAAAAAATTTATAAAGCCACCAAAAAAAAAAAAATGTTAACGTAAATTTTTAAACAGGGAACAATTTATGTGGGCGGGTAGGGACCTAAAAATCTAGCCGGGGGCCATTTAAATGTAAAAATAATATATTTTTTTATAATTCATTTTTACATTTTTAAAAAATTAGTAATGTATTTTAATATTGTGTTTAATAAAGTGTGTGTGTGTTCCACTTTTTTTTCTCGATTTTTTACATTTTTCAGGTAGAACTTCTACTCCCAGCATGGAACAGACTGTTCCATGATGGGTGCTGTAGTACCTGTACTAATAGACAGATCACAGCGTCACTCCTGACACCTGGTTGCGATTGTCCTTTCTATTGCAGAGATGGAGCAGCTTTCTCCTGCGCTCGCATCTCTGCACTACACTCTGGCCGGTCAGTGATGTGAATAGAATTCACATCACTTATTCACTAGTGTTGCTCGCGAATATTCGCAATTCGAATATTATTCGTGAATATGCGATATTCGCGAATTCGCGAATTTCGCGAATATAGCGCTATATATTCGTAATTACGAATATTCGTTTTTTTGTTTTTTTTTTCTTCACAGTACATATCACAGTGATCACCCCTCTCTGCTTCCAGCTTGTGTGGTGTAAAGAAGGCTGTAATACTACTGTGTGAGACTGGCGTACGAAAATTCGCATATGTGAAAATTAGCATATGTTAAGTTTCGCATATGCGAATTTCGCATATGCTAATGTTCGCATATGCGAATTTTCGCATATGATAATTTCGTATACGCAAATTTTTGAATGTGCGAAAATAAAACTAGAATATAACGAATATGCGAATATTCGCGAATATATGACGAATATTCGTCCATATATGCAGAGTGTGCTCCATGTTGGGAGCAGTATTACCTGCAGTTAAGGACAGATCACAGTGGATGTCACTTCTCCTGACACCCGATGCGATCATCCTATCTTGATGCGAGAAAACCGCCCACATCTATACATTATACAGTACAATCGCAGAGGATGTCAGGAGTGACACCCGGGGCGATCCGTCTATTAGCACAGGTACTACTACTCCCATCATGGAACAGTCTGTTCCATACTGGGATTAGTAGTACTACCTAAAAAAAAAATTAAAAAAGAGAAAATAAAAGCGAAACACACACACTTTATTAAACACATCATTAAAATACATTACTAATAACAATTCGCCGAGAATTTATTTGGATCAAATCAATTATTTTTTTTTTTATTTGGCGAATCGGCCAAATCAACATTTTCTAGGAAATGTGCTCATCTCTAATAGCCACCAAATGCTAACCTCAAAATTACATGAAAAATGCTAAAATAATTTTAAAATAAAAAAATAAAAAAACTTTTAACATGTCCTATAGAGAGTGTTCAGATCCCGACCATTCGTTAGATAGAACTGGGAGAAAAAGCAGGGCTGACTGAGACAATCCCATAAACCTTCATTCTATGTTTGTGTCACTTAGTACTATCTTCTCCTGACTTGTTCTAGTGATCGATCTGGGTCACTGCATTCAGACCACAACAGATCAAAACTTTTTGGTCTACAACACATCAAAAGTTTTTAAAGTGATAATGCTCATTTAAAAGAATTCACAACTAATATGGACTATGGGCTAAACTCATCCTATGATTCTCCCAGATTAACCATTTTTAAGTAACACTATACTACTTTGATGCACATTCTAGTTCATATGGAGTCCAAGAAACTGTACCATCCATACAAAAATACCCTACAATAAAAGTTCTGAATTTTGCTCCATATTCAGGCTAAAACTAAAAAAATTTAGCTAAAACACCTGTCATTGTGAACCAGCCAGAAAGCCATATAAAGTACCGTATATATACACTATACAAGATTATGTTGCTCAGAAAACATTTTTAAAAAAAGGCTCCCATATGGTTCTAATGACTCCATCATACATTTAACCTCCTTGGACATGGACATTGGTGCGTATTTGCTCTGAATTTCTTTTTTGTACCTTGTGTTGATTTTCCACCCTTGCTTCCTAATGCTGTCCTGAAAAGAATGGATCTCTTTACAGATTATAAATAGGTCTCTATAGCATATGCATCCTTGATTCATCATTTTAGTATGATGAAATGGTGGAAAGAGAGTGCACTAAAGGCTTTCACTTTAAAGGGGTACTCCACTGAAAACATTTTATCCCCTATACAAAGGATAGGGGATAAGATGTCTAATTGCAGGTGTCCCGCCGCTGGGGACCCCGCGATCTCCACTGCGGCACCCCTGTCATTTAGTGCACGGAGCGAACTCCGCCTGATGTCTGGTGAACATGGCCGCCACACCCCCTCCATTTATGTTTATGCCCCCTCCCATAGACATGAGTGGAGGGGGCGTGGCATGATGTCACAAACACGGAAGCTCCAAGCTTCTGTGTTCCTGACTCCCCCGCTGCCGACCCTTTGATCACGGGGTCCCCATGCTCAAATGGCAGTAGACGGAAAAAAATTTGTAAGAATATTTGCCATAAGCCACAGAAAGGTATGCAGGAATGCAAGTTTCCACATATACTGTACATTGATGACCCTTTAATGCTTATAATAATATACATTATATACTACATAGGATGGACATTTTAGCAACAAATGGCTTACCTGTGTCTTGTGCATTTAAACCAATTTAATATATCTGTGCAGCTGGTGTAATAGACCTGGTCAAATGGATGTGCATATGATTCCTGAACTGTTACAGAATAGCTGTGAAAAGATGTACAGCAACATTGTTAACAGCCTTTTTTTTGTAGGTTTTTCTAAAAGAAAAAACATTACGCATCATATCCCAATTGCCACACTCCTTGCTCTTATTCTGTTTGAAATTGTAATATAGCAAATAGTGACAATGGGGGATATTTATCAAAGTTGTCTATGTCCCGCATCAATATAGACCAAACTACAGAGTGTTTGCCTGGTCTATTGTGCGCCTAATTTATCAAATGGCGCACAGGTCTTGATAAATTCTGTGCACAGACTGCATGATCTATGCTTTAGTCTATATTTAAACCTGCTCCAACATGGTCTGACATTTCGGCGTACTTTCAGCCTATGCGACTTGTCGCTGAAAAGTCGCTTTTGATAAATTCCGCACCAATGCATTTTTCAATGCATTTCAGTCTAAAATAGACTTGCATGCATCATGTTCTAAAAATCCTCTAGAGCAAAAGTTGCAGAAAAGTCGCACATATTTAGACTGCGACTTTCTGTGCGACAAATTAAGACAAGAACAACCAGTCTAAATCCTTTGATAAATCTCCCCCAATGATTCCCAAATTCTGCTATAGGTAAAAGTAGAAATGGGAGATGAGTGAAAATGCCCTTCACCTGTGTAGATGAAAATCCTTGCACCGGCCCTGTCCCAACCCACAGCGTATTATCACAGCCTATTTCTCCTGAAAATCATTGGGGTCAAATCAAGGATTTCCATAATTTATAGAACTGGTTAGGTTTATACATTTGCTTTATAGCTTTTTACATCCAGAGCTGGTATAAAAAATAGTTGATGTTTTAAATCATAAGAAGAAAGAATGGGAAATTGAATATCCCAAGTGATTCTGCCCCTCACATATGTTATTGTTTACTGACCTGACATTTTCACACAAACCAGTTCATGGGAAATGGTGAAACAGGTGGAAAATGCGAAACCAATATAAATCTTTCATTGTGTCTTAAAATGCATGTCCACCTTTGAACACTAAAAGTCATTGCCTTTAGGCCTGGGTAGTGTGGGTTGAATATACAGCAAATGCAGCCAAACCTAAACCTGACGGCTCGGTCATTGATTGCTTTAATCTTCTTAAAGGGGTACTCCGGTGAAAACCTTTTTTCTTTTAAATCAACTGGTGGCAGAAAGTTAAACATATTTGTAAATTACTTCTATTAAAAAATCTTAATCCTTCCTGTACTTATTAGCTGCTGAATACTACAGAGGAAATTCTTTTCTTTTTTGAATGCTCTCTGATGACATCACGAGCACAGTTCTCTCTGCTGACGTTATTATAATAATAATACTTTATTTATTGTTGCCCTTAGTGGGATTTGAACCCAAGTCCCCAGCAGTGCAAGGCAGCAGTGCTAACCACTGAGCCACCATGCTGCCCTTAGCATACATCTGCTATGCATGGTTGCTAAAATGGACAGAGATGTCAGCAGAGAGCACTGTGCTCGTGATGTCATCAGTGTTCCAAAAAGAAAGGAATTTCTTCTGTAGCATTCAGCAGCTAATAAGTACTGGAAGGATTAAGATTTTTTAATAGAAGTAATTTACAAATATGTTTAACTTTCTGCCACCAGTTGATTTAAAAGAAAAAGGTTTTCAATGGAGTACCCCTTTAAATATGTTCACTTTTTAAAGTACTCCAGTTGCCTGGAAAAGATAGATAGAGTCCAAGAAGACCTATGACTGTCATTCAAGACTCTTCCAGGCACCTGGAGCACTTGGAAAATAAAACTAATTTATGCAGACTAAAGCAATCAATGGCCGAACCACTAGGTTTGGATTTAGCTGCATTTACTGTAAATTCACTCAACACTAGACCTGAGAGTCAATTTTCTAGGAAGTTTCAGGACTATATAAGTAGCATTTCCTTAGTGAACTGCTTTTTTGCCGCCCCTCAATATATTGTATTTGTAGTCTCATTCAGCTGCAAGTTAGGAAAAGTAAAAAGCAAAACATTGGTTGCCTAAAATCAACTCTGCAAATATATGAGACAAGTTAATTCCCAGTCTGTATAGCATATAGAATAGCATAAACAATTATTGGAAAAGGCAGCACAGAATCTGAATGTGGATAGAGCAAATATACTCGTTTGAGTCAGAAGCGTAGACTGCGACGTAGCTGAAATAGCCAGAAGCCTATCTTTGTGAACTGGTGAAATTTACTTATTGTCTACTGGGAATGTAGTTCCTATGCTTGACAAAATCTTCTTACTGCTTTAGTTATATAAAGTGACGGGGAAAAATATATTTCCAATTGATATTATTGCTACATTACTGTTACTTATTCTAATTATGACTATGTACATATTTGTAAAGGAATAAGAATGATGAAAATACAGGATAATGCACAGACCAATGATTGCTAAGCTTATTACCATGTGAACTCAAGGAAGATCTTTTGACTCCCTTGGAACCCATACCTAAAAGAAGCTTGAAGTAGGGTCAGGTAAGCATATGCTAACATCTGAATTGGAGGCCCTACTCTGAACTATTTCTTCTGTCACAAGGACAGACACCACAACTAAACTCTACTGACTTAGGCTGGGTTCACACCACGTTTTTGCAATACAGTTCCCGTATACGTTTTAGATTTGAAAACCGTACGGAACCGTATTAAAAACCATATGCATTGACTCCATTGAAAACCGTATGCCAAAAGATGCATCAGGTTGTGTCTGTTTTGCATCCTGTACGGTTTTGTCAGTTTTTTTCCTGCACCCAAAACCACAGCCGACCACGGCTCTTGGTCCGGGTGAAAAACCGTATTGAAACGTATATGTTTTTTTTTTTGACATGGGAATCAATGGGAACTGTACAGAACTGTATGTGCGTACGGTTCCATATGGTTTTCACCAAACGGTTTTTGACTTAGCAGTTTTTTTCTTGGAATTTCAATCAAACAAGTGAAGCTTTATTCATAATGGAATGAAAAGTTAAAAACATATACATTTTTTTTTTTTTTAATGGAGGCAACCGGACATCATTTTTCAAACCGTATACGTATTAAAATTTACATTTGTACATTTTGATACAGTTTAGTCCGGTTTTGAGGAATCTGTTTTTCATTCAAAAACCTGATACGGGAACTGTGGTGTGAGCCCACCCTTAATCATAGTCAATGTGTTTGGTTGAATAATAGTTTTCACAATAAACAAATGAGTCTGGCATCAGTATATACACCATTAAGTACAGACTCACCTTTCCCAGTGGCTACACACGTTTGGATCCTCGAGATTGAGAGAGAATGACATTCCAAGCCATTGGTACAAAACTAATGCAAAGAGCCCATAACAGTGAGATGCTGAAAACATCTTCTTGCATCAAACGATCTGTTGAAAGAGAAAGAGACATTAAATATGATGGTATGTAACAACTATATCCAAGCAAGAATGATAATGTATACACAGCATAGCATGACATTTAACCATTGGTTTCCTGTAAGGACATAGATCATGTCTGGGAGGGGTTTATCATCTGTTATTTACAGAAAAGTATGAAAAGTCACAAGGAAAAAATGGGCCAAAAAGAACAGAAGTGTTGCCTTTGATAAAAGGGGGGCAGCAAGAGCACTACCTGGCTGGTGATATTGGTTTTCTCCCACATTTAAAAATGCACAAAACACATGTTGACATTGTAAAGGAGCACTCCAGCCAAAATGAACTTATCCCTAATCCACAGGATAGAGGATAAGTAGCTGATTGTGGCAGGTCCCCTCGCAATCTCCAGAATAAGGATGCGGCTCCCTCAGTGAGGAGCACGTATTGTCCTCAGATAGATGGCACATGCTCCATTAATTTCTATTGGAGTGCTGATGATACCTGAGTGCTGTACTTGGCACTTGGTCTCTTGGCACTATTGAAGGATACAAGGGTCTTGATAAAATAATACAGATCTGTAATCTTGTATGATATATCTTAATTCTGCTTTTTGTAACCGCAAGGCATCAGTTACAGACCTTCAGTCACGAACATCCTGTTATTCTGCCGCTTGACTGCTGACGTGCAATTTTGTCTCTCCTCATGATATATAACTACGAGTTGGTAGATAGTAAAACAGAGTGTACTTAGAGGGTACCTTGTGTGCATGTATTTTTTTCCACACCTGACAAGACGCTCTCCTGGCCAGTACAAGCCTTAAGCCAAATTGGACCTAGTATCAGGGGTACTGAGTAGACAGAGAACCAGTACCAGGGGTACTGAGTAGACAGAGAACCAGTACCAGGGGTACTGAGTAGACAGAGAACCAGTACCAGGGGTACTGAGTAGACAGAGAACCAGTACCAGGGGTACTGAGTAGACAGAGAACCTTTCAGCACTCATAGATAGAAATGAAGTGTGTTTCGTCTACCACACATGCTCCTCATTGAGAGCCGGGTCCCGTTCCGTAGATTCCGGGGGGTCCCAACAGTCTGACCCCCACGATCAGCTACTAAAAAATGATGTAGCTTACACACAATAATGTAAACACAATGGCTGACATTTTTCATTGTCTTTAGACTGTTTTTTGTGTCTACAAAAGGCCCAAGCAGGGCAATGCATACATCCTAGAGGACTCCTGCATTGCCGCGGGCAGCGCAGGAGGTCAGGGCGGTAGAACCCGGCTGTCAATCACAGCCAGGGTCACGCCGCAGCTGCCGGGGCCGTGATCGCGCCGGTCAGGCAGCATTAACCCCATAGATGCCGTGATCAATCCTGATCACAGCATCTATTGTGTTGACAGAGGGAGTGTGCTCCCCCTGTTCACCAACGTCTCGCCGCAATACGATCGCAGGTCGCCATTGGTTGCTATGGCAGCAGTAGATCAGATCATGACCTCCTGTCTGCCTGCTACGTAAGCCTGTGAGATCCATCCAGAGGCTGGACCGCAGAGGCTGTAGTGTGTGCAGCACATCAGGTTATACTGTGCTGCAGTACAAATGTATTGCAGCATAGTATAACCTGTAAAGAAGTGAAAAATTATATAATAAAAGGTTGTTCAATACATGTATGAAGTGTAAAAAAAAAACACAAATCAGATACGTAATAAGTATTGCCATGCCAGTGTACAAAAAAATTATGTAAATTATGTAATTTATGTAATTATTATGTAAATTATTCCGCACTGTGGACACTGTAAAAAAACAACAACAAAAAAACGTAAAATTTGCCAATTTTGGTACAAATAGCGGAATAAAAAAGATCAAAAGGTAGCAGGTTTAAAAAAAGATACCAATAAAAAGTACAGCTCATCCTACAAAAAATAAGCCCTCATCCAATGGCGTCGGACGAAAAATAAAAAAGTTACTGCTGTTGGAAAATGAATGGCAGGAACATAATTTTGCTCAGAAAAGGAAAAAGAACATAGAAAGCTATATAAAATGGGTATCGCCATAATCGTACTGACCAACAGAATAAATATAACATCACATTTACCGCACAGTGAACACCATAAAAAATTTATTTAAAAAAAAAGCCAGAAATTCTCAATTTTTTCACAATATTTTTGATTTTTTTCACAAAAAATGCTGCACCACTTATATAAAATACAATATGTCACCAAAAAATCTCAGAATTGCTCCGCTCAGAAAAAGCGTTCTATAGTTATTACCATTTAAAGAGACTCAGTCAAATTTAAAAAACAAGAACCTGGTCATTAAAGGGGTACTCCGGCCCTGAGACATCTTATCCCCTATCCAAAGGATAGGGGATAAGATGTCTCACAGCGGGGGTCCCGCCGCTGGGGACCCCCGCAATCTTGTATTTGCTACCCACCTGTTTGAGCTGCACACCACAGTGCCAGCTCACAAACAGCGACCACGGGGCCCCCATAGGATGTCACCCCCCGCCCCCTTTAAAGTAAAAATTGGGTTCGTTCTTATGGGGTTAATGTCATTTTCTGGATATATCAGCAACATGAACAATTGTTGTACAATTTCTACATCACAAGAAGTTGAAGTCGTTTCATGACTGTGTTGTCTGTTATTATGTTTACCGCTGGGTGAAATTACAGATCACTACTCTGCACGCTGCTATTATACTACAAACAGCTAAAATTACAAACATATCAAAATTTGTTACCAGCTTGTTCACAGCAGCAGCAAAATATAACAAAACATCTGTTTACTATAATTGAATATTTCTTTGTTATCTGCACAGAGTTACATATGACATACTGTGGGAAATAAAGTGGTGGCTGTTACACCTCTTACTAATCATATGTTTAAAGTAACCCATCAAAGCATGAGGCATAATATGTCGGGTTTGAACAGAATGGGGTCTTGGAACTTGTTTTAATCTAATTTCAAAGTTGTATAGTATTCAAGAGCAGGGCTGGTGAACTGTTAAATTAGAGGGGCAAAGGTTTATGCAGTAATATCAGGAAGTATTACTTTACTGAGAGAGTAGTGGATGCATGGAATAGCCTTCCTGCAGAAGTCGTAGCTGCAAATACAGTGAAGGAGTTTAAACATGCATGGGATAGGCATAAGGCTATCCTTCTTATAAGATAGGGCCAGGGACTATTGATAGGATTCAGATTATTGGGCAGACTAAATGGGCCAAATGGTTCTTATCTGCCGACACATTCTATGTTTCTAATCTCTAAGATCTGCCTCACATTCTAGCATACACCATCCTTACATGGTAGCTTCATGTGCTCTACTCCTTTTAAAGACACTCAGTTACTCCTCTGGCCTTTTCTCTTTTCCCCATAACCCACCAGTGTAGTCCTTAAAGGGGTACTCCGCTGCTCAGCGTTTGGAACAAACTGCTCCGAACGCTGGAGACGGTGCCAGGAGCTCGTGACGTGATAGCCCCGCCCCCTCATGACATCACGCCCCACTTCCTCAATGCAAGTCTATGGGAGGGGGCGTGGTAACCATCACGCCCCCTCCCATAGCCTTGGGATGTTACCCCCCCCCCCCCCCCATTGACCAAATATACACCATTATATGTCTTTATATTGATCAATGTTGTTTCCTGTTTGTGTTGGGGGAGAAGCAATGTTTCTATTAGTGTTTTTATTAGTGTGCTTATACACTTTCTGTATTTTCCCTTATGGATAGTTTGACATCTACTTTTCATGTTTCACACTACTCTGTTGCATCCTCAATGTATAATCGTATCCGCTCTTACCATTCTGTTGTTGCCCAATAGGGCTTTTTATCGTTATTATAAAAAGCTTCATGGTTTGACCGTTAAACTAAATTTAATTTTATACTAGGAATATTGGAGGAGACCAATCAGATCGCTTCTCTCATTTGTTAGAGGCCTTTTTAAAAATAAAAAAGTGATCTGATTGGTTGCTATGGACAACTGCACCACTGTTCCTCTGCACAGGTTTGATACATCTCCTTCGTAATGTCTACCAATAATTTTTGTGATAACAGTTTGATTTGGAGCTAAAATTGCACATGTTAAAGGGGTACTCCTGTGAAAACCTTTTTTCTTTTAAATCAACTGGTGGCAGAAAGTTAAACATATTTGTAAATTACTTCTATTAAAAAATCTTAATCCTTCCAGTACTTATTAGCTGCTGAATGCTACAGAGGAAATTCCTTTCTTTTTGGAACACTGATGACATCACGACCACAGTGCTCTCTGCTGACATCTCTGTCCATTTTAGAAACCATGCGTATCAGATGTATGCTAAGGGCAGCATGGTGGCTCAGTGGTTAGCACTGCTGCCTTGCAGTGCTGGGGGCTTGGGATCAAATCCCACTAAGGACATGAATAAATAATGCATTGTTATTATTATTATAATAATGTCAGCAGAGAGCACTGTGCTCGTGATGTCATCAGAGAGCTTTCCAAAAAGAAAAGAATTTCCTCTGTAGTATTCAGCCGATAATAATCACAGGAAGGATTAAGATTTTTTAATAGAAGTAATTTACAAATATGTTTAACTTTCTACCACCAGTTGATTTAAAAGAAAAAAAGTTTTCACCGGAGTACCCCTTTAAGCTTTAGCTTATCTCCATTTTGTAGGCGTTATACAGGACCACCAGCTATTTGAATTGTTACAGCTGGAGTTATCACTTAGTAGTAATTGACTTCAATGTATGTCACACTGAAAGGACTCTCAAGAAGACTAACAAAGGACTCTCTGAGGGACATAGCACAGCTTTGACTGACAGGACAAATGCCCTTATGGTAACAGGTTTATTTATATTAATGCTTCTTAATAAGTGTTATTTGGTCTGTAGGATATAAGGAGTTAAATGATGACATTATATCCAAGAGTTTGCCCTGACTGTGTCCCTGAGCCTGGTTTTGGCAGAAAAAATGGTTTATGCAGCTAAAAATTCACACCCACACTCTAATGCCAAAAGCAGCTTGCACTCTTTCCCAGCAGAGCTGCTACCCTGTACAAACAAGTCCTCCTGTTTATACTGTGACAAATACACAGTGCTGAGCGACAACTGTCTACATTTTAAAGCTTGCATAAGGCACCTATAAGAGGGTTAAATAGCAGGTGTACAGAATGCCAGATGTACAGCGCCCCGAACCAGAGTTGGGAGTGTGGAATGAACCCATTACCAAAGTCCTGAAAGGGATGCAAAGGCTGCCAACTAATAGTATACACTGTTTTCCTATTTGTATACATGTTGTATATTATACAATGTGTTATGCCTTTAATAAAATGTACCATGGGATTGTTACCCAGGAGGTACCAGTGACCAGCTGACCCCAAAGGTGATCTATGGGCTCCCTGCTAGTCTCCCCCATATAAGTCCTGAGTGGAGCTAGCTTCTCTTGCTTCCTGCGAGGTCCAGTCAAGTCGTGCCTAGTGTACGTCCAGAGTAGTGGAGGCCTCAAGTCAAGTTCTCCAGCCACAAGTCAAGTGCAAGTAAGATGAAGTCACCGTCCTGTCAGTCACAATTAAGTCTGTCTACCCAGCATGGCCTGCACTAAATTCTCCCATCCAACTACAAGTCCCAGCAAGCCTGCAAGGCCTCTGTGTCACTGGTCACCATCTTGGGCCCTGCCTGTACTGCATAGACTGTAACAACTGTCTACCCTCAGTAAAGCTATCATTGTCCGTAACTTTGCATCGGAGTCTTTATTGCCCCAGTGCCTAGCCCAGGATCCAGCGGTATACCTTTTGGTGGTTAAGGCTAAACTACGCCCTGGCGTCACGAACACAAGGAGTTAATACCATCTGCCCCTAGGGTAACAACATCTGCCCTGCATCTCACACCCCACTACCACACATTTAAACCTAGTGGAAATGCTACAGATCTTCTATCTGGGTTTTTGGGTGTAACATCTTCAGCAAAAAACAGTAGCAACAAAATGAATGAGATTTTAAATTGTGAACTCTAGAGAATTTTCTATATTTCCTCATTAATTTGACCTAAACCTACATCAGATTTTCACTCCTAAAGTAGGACTAATGGTGGGGAATTTATCAAACGGTGAAAATCGCAAAAAATGTGCATCATTTTTCACATTTCATGCTGTGCCTGTAGCATGGGCGTTGCTATGTGGCAAGGGACATGGTTTGGAATAAAGAGGGCTTCGAGGTGGACCCCACTCAGCCAATTTATGATACACTTGCTAGCAAGCATAGACTGCAGATGAAATCTCCACTGGCTCAGAGGGTGCACAATCTCGCTAGATTTATATAGAGGCGTGCACCGCTACATAAATCCCATGAGCCTGTGCACTGTTGGGGGATTTATTTAGACCGGTGTGGGAGACCCAGGCCTTGATGAATCCCCCCCCCCCTAAGTCTGAAAAATGGATTAAGATAACAAAATCAAACAAATTAGTCAAATGTTTTAGACTTGGCCATTTATTAACTGAAAAAATGATCCAATATGATATATCTGTTAGTGGCAATAGTAATTCATATGCACAAACTTCTTCAGTAGGACATAGCAGCCAGCACCCCCACTGCACCAAACATACTCAGACTCATAATACTATTCTTGTACGTATGTCTTAAATGGAGTGATATAGGTGAAAAATAGAAACATTGTTGTGATCAGTGTCGCTTGCACGTTACCCAGTACCAGCAGGTTAGTATGGGTAACTCTTCTGTCAGTTCTCCTTTAAGATCTGAGATGTAGGACACCTGGGCTTTGTATGGACACAAAAACAACTAACATCAAACTCATTCTTTTACATGCTCCGTGCAGGTGGAGAAATCTGACAAAGAGATCCACACACCTTCTCTAGACAATGAAGACTTTACATAGGAAAGAGCTACCTATTCACATGCTTACAGACTCCCACATGCACCTGAGTTATCTACTAGATAGATCTTATAATAAAAATGGCTGCCATAGTGTAGTAGAATTAAATATGACTAAGATAGGATTAGCAGTTTATTCATTGCCAAAATAGGGTCTGTAATTCACAAACAGGATTAAAGGGTTACTCAGGTGGGAAAAAAAATTCCATATCAACTGGCTCCAGAAAGTTAAATAGATTTGTAAATTACTTTTATTAAAAAATCTTAATCCTTCCAGTACTTTTCAGCTGTTGTATGCTCCAGAGGAAGTTGAGTTGTTCTTTTCTGACAACAGTGCTCTCTGCTGACATCTCTGTCCATGTCATAAAACTTTTATCAAACTTTAATTTACATTTTTTATACACGTTATTAGGAGGTATCATTAGATTCCTCACACAGATCAATGCAGTTCTATTGAACGCCATTGATCTGTGTTCATTTGGTTCTATCAAATGCAGATCCACGGGGCAGCCAAGAATGTAGAGGTAAGCCCTCAGGCTACCTCCACAGTGGATTGCACTGCGGGGAGGGGGGCGATCCACCCCACTAGACTCGAGTTGGTAGCTCCGGAGTGAGGTGCAGACTTGCGACCCATG
Source organism: Hyla sarda (assembly GCF_029499605.1). Lineage (NCBI taxonomy): Eukaryota > Metazoa > Chordata > Amphibia > Anura > Hylidae > Hyla > Hyla sarda. Next base: position 481,758,990 of record NC_079189.1, read on the forward strand.
GCAGTCTGCGTCCGCTCCTCCCGTCAGTCTGCACCACAAACCAGCATTATAAAAATAAAGGGGGAAGTCGGTTTTGCCCTGCTTGCCCGATGAAGGGCTAAATGCATGAATAATTCACCTGCCCGGCACCCGGAACTACATGTCCTAGGCATTGGGTGATAGGATTTCCACATCCCTGCATACCGTATATACTCGAGTATAAGCCGAGTTTTTCAGCACGATCAATCCCTTCATCAGTGGTCTTCAACCATCGGCTGTCCGGGCATGCTGGGAGTTTTAGTTTTGAAACATCTTGAGGTCCGCAGGTTGAAGACCACTGCGGCCTTCGTCATCATCCCTTTAGTTTTCTACTCTCCTCCCCTTGGTGGGAAGGAAGAGTGAGCTGGTCCGGGCCATCTATGCTGCAGGGACCGTCCGGTGTGGAGGATTAGTCGTTCTGGGCTGTCATCTTCACCGGGAGGCCCTCTTCTCCGCTCCGGGCCGGCCCCGGACTAGTGACGTTGCCTTGAGGATGACGCACAGGGATGTCCCTGCGCATGAACGTCCCTGTGAGTCGTCGTCGTCAAGGCAACGTCACTAGACTGGGGCCGGCCCGGAATGGAGAAGAGGCCCTCCCAGTGAAGATGGACAGCCCAGAACGACTAACCCTCCCCACCGGATGCTCCCTGCAGCATAGATGGCCCGGACAAGCTCACCCTTCCTTCCCACCAAGGGGAGGTGAGTAGAAAACTAAAGTGGAGGTCTGGATGATGACGAAGGCCCGGATGTGGTCTTCAACCTGCGGACCTCCAGATGTTTCAAAACCACAACTCCCAGCATGCCCTGAAAGCCCATGGCTGTCTGGGCATGCTGGGAGTTGTAGTTTTGCAACATCTGGAGGTCTGCAGGTTGAAGACCACTGATTGAAGGGATTGACAGGCGGTGATGGTGAAGGGGGGATGATGACAGGGGTCTGGAAGATGACAGGGTGATGATGATGGAGGTGATGATGACGGGGGTCTGGATGATGACGGGGTGATGATGACGGGGTGATGATGACAGGGTGATGATGACGGGGTGATGATGACGAGGGGGATGACGACAAGGGGGATGATGACGGGGTGATAATGAAAGGGTGATGATGACGAGGGGGATGATGACAGGGGGATGATGACAGGGTGATGATGACTGGGTGATTGTAACAGGGTGATGATGACGGGGGTGTTAATGATGGGGGTCTGGATGATGACAGGGGGGGATGATGTATTTCCTACCCTAGGCTTATAGTCGAGTCAATAACTTTTCCTGGGTTTTTGAGGTGAAATTAGGGGTCTCGGCTTATATTCGGGTCGGTTTATACTAGAGTATATATGGTACAATTTTGTGGTGTATACAAAGCTAAGACAAACACCATATTAAAGCAGTCTATTAAGGGAAATATACAGGGGGAATTGTATGGTTTGTATGCCAGTTTTCTGGTGTACAGAAGTCACAAATTTTTGTGCAAGCTTCATTCAGTACGTGCAACTTTTTGGCCTTTTACACCACATTTGAAAAAAAGGTGAGGCTTACTGGGAGGGGATGTAGTCTCTCACAGTCTGTCAATTTTACTATTTTTGGACATTATGCCTGAAAACTATTCTAGCTCATGACAGGCATAGCTTTCACATGCTGGTGCACCGAATTTATTAAGAGGCTTGCACCTCCTAGTAGATTAGGCACATCCTAGACCAGTATTCTTTACATCAAGACCAGCATTAAAAATGCCAGCCTCTTACTTTTTTTTACTTGAAATGGGAAAGTTTAAAATTATTCTCCTATACATGTTACATTGAGAGTTGAGTACAGGCCCTTACGTTACAATTTCGTCCATATACATGTTGGCTAAATCAGAGGTGCACCTTATGGGGTAAATGTGCTTTGGGGCTCCCTTGGGCACCAGGGGCCTGGTGCATCTCCTACCTCTGCACCCCCTATAGCTAAGCCTCTGAGCTGAATACATGTTAATGTGCCCAACTATTCCAACCTCCCCCATAAACACGCACATTCATCTAAGTCATTGAGGAGAGAGGAATAAGCAAATGCCATTGGAGAAATTCAACATTTCAAGTCCTTCATTCATTTGACTTCTGCCATTGGGGAATGTTAGGAGGCCGCTCCATAATCCTCAAAATTTTCAGGTTTGATCAACTTTTTTGAAAATAAAAAAATACTATTAATAACTCTTTAAATATATCTATTATACTTTGAGCATAACCTACAGTATACTAAAGTGCAGTAAAATATAGCATTTCAATAACAAGCATTATAAAAGGATCAGAGGGATCATTTGAAAAAGGTAAAAATTCCGATTTCTCATTTCTTTGTTCTAGATCAATGAACTGCTTGCATTTAGTCTATAAAAAATCAGGAGCTTGTTTTTTTTTTTTTGTAAAAATGCACATGAATAAAGTGGTTTAGCTAGTGGTGCAGAGATTCCAGTCGCACCTGTGCCCTGATAAAAAGGATGGTTTGCTTGGGGGGGGGGGGGGGGGTATAGGCCCTTCTGCCAAAAGTGACCTGGTAGTCACAAAAATTATGTAAATTTCAAGGAATATCCAGGAAGTCATCATGATGCTGGAAACATATAACTCTATATACATTGTGAGCTGAACTTGAGCTACATACTCACTTTGATATATTAATGTAAATGATTTTCTTTCCATAATTAACGTGAATCCGGTGAAACATGACATGAATAAATACACTTCACAGCATCACAGAAGAGTCTGCTACATTACATGATATAAAGCTGATGTTTGTTTTGTTTCCATTGATCTCCCTTCATGTCTGTTTGATCCTGCTAACTGGAATGTGACTGAACAATCCCTTAAAAGCCTGATTCACAGTTGGCTTAAAATATATAAAGTAATTCTCTAAACCAGGGCAAAACAGACAATTCAAACATTGCAGGTGTCTTTGAAGAAGGAGAGATCACAGCTAATGCATCCAAAGCCTCTTCAAATCAAAAGTGTCTCTTCTCTGGTTCAGCTGCATCCTCGTGCATTACAGGACATCTGACAAAGGAGTCCGCACAATGATTTTCTATTCCAGACACTAGTAAGAAAAGTATCACCCATGTAGATCTTGTGAAACGTCTTGTGGATGTATTAGGGACAACATTACCTACTGACAGAATGACTATTCACTCCTCACATTAAACTGTGTTACAAAGGCAGTGTTTCCCAACCATTGTGCCTCCCAGCCCCCAGCCATGGAATGGCGGGAGTTATAATTTTGCAACAGCTGGCACACTGGTTGGGAAACACTGCTAAAGGCTATGTTCAGACTGGCGAATGTCCACACGAGAAATTTCCATGTCCCCCGACGGCATGCTAGGACCGCTCGGAAATGTGCCCTCTCATAGATGGTAATGCATTTCCGTGCGGACTCGGCAGGAGGAATAGACATGTTTATTCTTTCTGCAGACATAAGAAATTCTGCCGTGTGAACAGCTCAGACGAATCCCATTGATATGCTCAATTTTGCACGGAAATCCATTGTCTGAACATAGCTTTAAGGTTGCTCCTATCTGGACATTTATGGCCTATCCACAAGATATAAATGCCATAAATGTCTGATAGATGCAGCTCCCATCTCCGGGCTTCAGACAGGGGGGCTGTTATTAGGCCAGAAATAGTTGGCTCCATTCATTATGTAGTTGGTGGCGGGTTAATACAGCTTAAGTTCCATAGCCATCTAGTAACTATCTAATGCTATGTTCACATCTGTGTTGTGGTTTCTATATGTAATAGAACCCATGACGTTGTTCCAGGTCAGTCACATCTGATCCCTTCACGTACAAAGCATTTATAATGGGATCAGTGAGGTTTCTGTCAGTGAAAAACGGTAGAAACTACAATGGAACCTCTGATGGAAATCTGTGATGCCGATGTGAACACAGTCTTATATGGTGACTGTACCCTAGGGAGCACTGCTGATTAATCATACCTTAATGATTTATTCATTAATTATCAATATGTTACTGAACAATCAATTACACAGTGTAGAGATATAGAGCCGAATTTGAAATTTAGCTATTTGTGGGCTTCATTGTTTGGTCATTCATCATGATATTGATCCAAGTTGAAATAAAGCAGGAGGTTTACTTGTAAGACCACAGATAAAACATTGCGGTTTCATGATATGTTTGGCATGGTGCAGAATAAAATAACAACACAGAGTGAAACATGGCAAATGGATGGTTTCTACATACGTCAGACTGCTGGAAGACATCCAGTTGGCATTCATCATCCAAACTGAAGTATGGCAGGACAAGTACGTAGCAGTCATTCATCAATTCATTAGTAGATAGTCACTGCTTTCTTATTTGGTAATACATAGATATTATGATAAGTAGTTTAATTCATCTTTGGTAGATACTTATTGCAATTCCAGAAAATGACAAAAAAGAAAGTAAAATTGTTATGATCCAGTCCTGCAAGTGTTAAAGGGGTAGTTCAGTGCTGAAAAACTTATCCCCTATCCTAAGGATAGGTGATAAGTTTCAGATCATGGGGGGTCCGACCGCTGGGGCCCCCCGCGATCTCCTGTATGGGGCCCCGGCTTTCTGGCCAGATACCGGGTGTTGACCACCGCACGAAACGGCGGCTGACATGTCCCCTCAATACATCAATACATCTCTATGGCAGAGCTGGAGATTGCCGACGGCAGTGCTCAGGCTCTGCCATAGAGTTGTATTGAGGGGGCGTGTCAGCCACCGCTTCGTGCTGTGGTCAACACGCCCCCTTCCCGCGGACTGCCGGGGCCCCGTACAGGTGATCGTGGGGTGGCCCCTGCGGTCACACCCCCCACGATCTGAAACTCATCCCCTATCCTTAGGATAGGGGATAAGTTTTTCAGCACTGGATATCTCCTTTAATAGCAGCAGTCCACACAGAATAGTATATGTTGGTTTTCAAAATGCATAGTAGTGGGTAGGATCTCACTGGCCAGTAGTGTACTACTGATATTTGATATATGTGAAGCTTTCATAGGGAACCATGAAATGGAAAAAAGAAATTCATTGTTGCTAGGTAGCAAATATTTATGCAGTATATCTTCTATTCATTATTAAGGGTATTTTCCAAGACTAAAGTCTATTCTGGTCTATCCTTAAAGGGGTACTCTGCTGCTCAGCGTTTGGAACAAACTGTTCCGAACGCTGGAGCCGACGTCGGGAGCTCGTTACGTCATAGCCCCACCCCTTCAATGCAAGCCGTCACACCCCCTCCCATAGACTTGCATTGTTGGGGCGGGGCATGACATCATGAGGGGGTGGGGCTATGACATCACATGCTCCTGGCACCGGCTCCAGTGTTTGGAACAGTTTGTTCCAAACGCTGAACAGCAGAGTACCCCTTTAAGGTAGGATATTTATATCAAATTGTGAGGGGGGGTCTAACCCTTGGCACTTAAATCAGCTAACTGAGGGAGCTGTTGTTGTGTCTGGTTATCCAGCTCAGTCCCACTCACTACGAACAGTATGGCACTGTGCCTAATAAGTAATAAAGGGGACAAAGCCGCACCTTAGTCAGCTGATCTGCAGGGTGTATTGGGAGTTTCTCTACTGATCTGATATTGATATCTTATCCCAAGAATTGTCCCTCAACATTGGAGTTCCAGAAAACCCCCTATATCTAGTGGTAACATCATTCACAGAACTTGATGGAAAATTGAATTGGTTCCTGTTCCTAACCTAATGTTCCTATGTTAAGCATACGTTTGCACACGTTAAGAACAATTCAATGTGAGATCAGAATAGTTTGATGCATGGCAGAAAACCAGTGGTAACCAAGACCTCAGTGGTAACTCTTTGGATGACTAGGCCTCACTTCTTCTTATGTAGATTAGTAAACAACTCATGTTCATTTTTGTGCATTCAATTGTAATTTTTAATAATTTAGCATACAAAAAATCTGCATGTAATAGCTATACCTGTATAGAGATAGACATAAGTAGGCTTTCCTGGGGCACAGATACACTTTGCAGCCTTATCTATGTATCCAAATACCCTGGCAATAAATTTACTGCTTTCCCTCCAAACACCCATCAACCTCTTTCTACTTATGCCCCATCATATACCATAGTAAAGAAATGTTTCCCTTGTACACTGTACTAGATTTTTGGGACGAAACGTTTACAATTGGCATTGCCCTGCTCATAATAAACTGTGCCACATTTGTTCCCTGTCGATAGAAGGGACGTATTAGTCACACACTGAAGTGTTTACTTGAAAGTTGGAATATCTGCTCAATATGTAGAATACAGCAGACTAAAACAGTTGCCATTTGCAAACTATGTCTGAGAAAAACAGAAAAGATTAAACGATCAGATTTCCCTTTATTTCCTAACAAGCTGCACAACAGCTGCCCCTTCTGGACTGCAGCAACTGTTACTTACACGTACAACAAACTTTCTGTTTTCTCAGAGGGTTTTCATAGGTCAACTGCATGTGCTGTGGATTAGAACAGTAGCAAAGGCCCTTTGTGTACCAGGGCTCATTACTTGTCAAATTTTCTATCACAGCCACATATTACCAGTACAGTAGATATGTATACCAAGCATACAGTTGTAGCAAAACTACCATTGTATACATTTTTATCATAAATCAATAGTACATTTGGTAACAAGAAATGTTGTAATATAGCTTAATACAGGAAAATGTTTACTTCTCTAGGTTAGAACTTCTCACCTCCAACCTCCTGCCTTACTCACTCTGAAATGACTAAAATCCATCTTTAGATGGGAAGGGATAAATATATTATCAATTCACTAAGAGATCAAGTTACAGCTGCTCAGAGAAGTCTATAAAGAAAGGAGGAGAGAAGAAACAGACACACAGATGCGGCAGCTTCAGAGGAGTTTTCTGTAGTGTGTAAGGGATGTCTGTAGGGTTGCACCATAAACTCTATTTAGATACATGGGATTTTATCAGATTTCAATTTGACAAATTTTCTGGTGAAAAAAGCAGTGTCAAATGTTCCGTCCAATATGGCTGCCATTTCAGCTCCTTTGTTTTTAAAGAGGACCTGTGGCCAACCCAGAACAAATTAGATTTTACTGTCATTAAATAGCTTAGGATGCCCTGACCAAACACTTTTTCTTGATATGCCCTTCTGTTCCTGATATATGAGGTTTTATACTTTGAGTGACATTTTGGGGAATCAGTCATTTGAGTGTTTACTTAATTTTAAAAATGGGAGATAGTAATGGTCAAGATTATACAGTCAGCAGGTGTGAATGTTGTACATTGATACACACTCCTTGACTACATAGACCGCCCATCACCTCCCATTATTAAAATTAAGTATACGCTCATCTGACAGATTCCTGAATTGTCAGACAAACTCTAAACTTGCATATCTCTGGAAGAGAAAGTTGTATTATGAAACTGTAAAAAGCTGTGTGATCCTAAGCTATTTAATGCAAACTCATTTTGGAAGGGGGGGGGGGGGGGGATTGGTCACATGTCCTCTTTAAGAGGAAATGCCCTTTACCTAGGGCAATTCTCATTAATTAACATGGTGTAGAAAAAGTGAATATGATTTTCAAAAACATAGTAGTAATAATTGTGGTGGCCCAGTACAGGATGGTGTTTCCCTGTACCATTCCTGCCCTGTCAGGCAGTGTCCCTCAGTGTCCCCAGGGCCCCCTGCAGTTGTTTCCCCCCATGTAAATATGTTGTGTATTATATTGTGTGTTGTATCTTTAATAAATGTACCATGTGATTGCTAACCAGGAGGTACTAGTGACCAGCTGACCCCAAAGGTGACCTATGGGCTCCCTGCTGGGTGGAGCTAGCTTCTCTCTCTTGTTCCTGAGGTCCAGTGCAGTCAAGTCGTCTTAGTGTGTGTGTGTCCAGAACATCAGAGGCCTTAAGCCAAGTCCTGCAGCCACAAGTCAAGTGCAAAGTAAGCTAAAGTCACAGTGCTGTTAGTCAAGTTAAGTCTTCTGTCTATCCTAAATTCTCCTGTCTACTACAAGTCCCAGCAATCCTGCAAGGACTCTGTGTTACTGGTCACCTCCTTGGGCCCTAGCTGTACTGCATAGAATGTAACAACTGTCTACCCTCAGTAAAGTTACTGTTGTCCGTAACTTGGCGTCAGTGTCTACATTGCCCCGGTGCCAAGCCCAGGATCCAGCGGTATACCTTCGGGTGGTTAAGGCTAAACCACGCACTGGCGTCATGAACACAAGGCGTTAATACCATCTGCCCCTAGGGCAACAACATCTGCCCTGCAACACACACCCCGCCATTACCACATAATAATATGAACAATTTTAGGAGGAGGCACCAGAATATAATTATCTGGATATTTAGAATCCACTGCAGCCATATTTGTAGTCAGCCTAATGAACATTCCTCTCCGGGGGAGATCTCCCAGGAATCATTTGCATCGTGACATGAATAGAGGGGAACTGTCTCCTTCAACACAGTTTGGCACAGCCCAGTAACAAGCTGCTTATAAGAAATAATGAAGAAAAGGACGCCTTTTCTTACAGATTACTTAAGGGTGCCTCATTTTACTCCAGTCCAGCTGAAATTGTAACTCTACTGGCACATTAAGCAGAGGAATCCATGTAATACTATGACTGGGGGGAAGAAAGCTTTGGTTGTATGCAAAGCTTTTAGTTCTGTAATGCATCAATGTTTATGCCTGATACTTTATGTCATTCATGTAAGTAAATAACAGAAATTGGTTGGGAATTAGAAGAATGGAGAATGGTGGTAAAGTAGACAAGGCTGCAGATGACAGAATTATATTTAACAAAAAGAAGGAGAAAAGCAATGAACCAGAGGATGACCATACATGTTACGTGTGGTCATATACAGTACTGTACCTAAGCATATGTATACAAACCATATATGCAGGGGGAGAGGAGAATAAGAACCAGCTTTTAGTTTATAGGTAAACTTTTATTCCCTATAGCAGGTTTTAAGATGATGGAAGTCTATAGTAACATATAAGATTAAAACCTCAAAACACATAATGCTGACCCTATGCCATACAAGGGCAAATGAAAGTCAGAGTAGTGAAACCTTATTCAAAACCCACCTCTATGAGTGGAAAGCCAGTAAAGACATAAGATTGTGAAAAGCTTGCTCCCTCACCCAACATTACAACACATGCATACATATCTGTATGATACTATGTAACCACAGAGATGTGTCAGATACTATGTAACCACAGAACAAAAAGAGCTATCCCCACTCACCGCAAAGCTTCTGACTCTGTGTTCCTAGATGGAGATGACGGCAGACTCGGGCAGGTCAGGATGCGTAGCGCTTGGAGGCCATCACCAGTTATTTCGCGCAGCAAGCGCTTCTTCCGGCCTCAGGCTCTGTGTTCCTAGACTCTGTGGCTCTGTGTTTCGGTCTCTGACTCTGTGTTCCTAGACGGAGATGCCGGCAGACTCGGGCAGGTCAGGATGCATAGCGCTTGGAGGCCATCACCAGTTATTTCGCGCAGCAAGCGCTTCTTCCGGCCTCAGGCTCTGTGTTCCTAGACTCTGTGGCTCTGTGTTTCGGTCTCTGACTCTGTGTTCCTAGACGGAGATGCCGGCAGGCGTGGGCAGGTCAGGATGCATAGCGCTCGGAAGCTATCACCGGTTATTTCGCACAGCAAGCGCTTCTTCCAGCCTGAGGCCGGAAGAAGCGCTTGCTGTGCGAAATAACCATTGATAGCCTCCGAGCGCTATGCATGCTGACCTGCCCGAGTCTGCCGGCATCTCCATCTAAGAACACAGAGTCAGAAGCTTTGCGGTGAGTGCGGATAGCTCTTTTTGTTCTGTGGTTACATAGTATCTGACACATCTCTGTATCAATTGCTTCGAGCACCTCCGCCGACTCCATACTCCAATGTCTCCTCTGCTGCCTCACTCCTGAACGTATTAAGCTACCTTATTAACCCCTGACATTCCGCAATAGGTGGTGCCGTCCTTTGATCCTTTCACACACATGTATACATATATGTATGCTGACCAAACAGCATTGTAGTTTACACCATACAGCACGGTAGAGAGAAATCATATACCAATGAGCATGTCGGTGCGATCCTCTGACAGTTTGCAGCTGGAACACATTGGAAACTTTTACTGTATATTTTACATACAATTTATTCTAGTGCTCATGAGAAAACAATATGAACTACATATATGTACTGATGTTTTCCACAGAATCCATTGGTTTAACATGTATATTTTAATGGGGAAAAAGCCTTGTTATTGGAAGTTGTAGCATTTTTATGATAATTATGATAGAGAAAAGTGGAGAATCATTCTTCTCCAAAGGAAAAATACATTTTAACCGACAATACATATGCACTGACCTATAAACTACACCATCATAGAAAACCTTCTTGAAGAATGAAGCCTAGTTCAACCACAGGCTGTATAGGCACTATAACCAGTCAGCCATTATTGATGTTCCTATTGTACGACTGTCACTTAAATCCTATTACACATCTTTTGTTAACTGATAAAGACTTGGTTGCATTGAGTGCTTTTAAGAATCAATGAATGCTCAACAATTTCATTGCGTGGTTGTATAGTTACATTGTACTATCATTACTTGAAACATACATATACACTGGGAACATATGTATACACTGTCTTTACCTTTACTTGAATTTGTTGATACAATTAGGAAAAATTGATTAAAATTCACTGATGTCACTATATTAGAGCTTACACATCACTTTATCTGTGTTCTCTGCTTCCATATAATGCCATCCTATGCCGACATAACTTATTGAATTGTACTTTGATATACATCTGATTTCATTTGATGCTTTTTCTTAAGAATCCCATAATAAAAATAAAAATCTTCTATCACATGCCTTATTACAGAGCTATTCTTAACTACAGACAGTGCTGTATGAAGGCACCTGTAGCTCTTAAGTATGAAAGTGTATGGACTTGTATATCTGTTAATGCTCCAACCACATGACTTTGTTTTGAAAATGACACCTTAAAGGGCTATTCCCACTTGGACATTTATGGCGTACCCACAAGATATGCCATAAAAGTCTTTTAGATGTGGGTCGCACCTCAGGCATATCCTCTAGAATGTCCTAAATGGCAATACCCCTTATGCTTTACACATAAATTGAAGTTCTGTGCTCCAACATATGCTAAAGTGTAGCCAATGATGCCTCTCTGTGCAGCCACAACCAACAAGACATAAAAATACTTTTCTGTGTTTTCATCATTTGGAAAGATACAGCTTCCTTCTGATTCAGTGAGCAGAGGGTATCATCAGAGAGAAGAGGCGCCATGAGGAGCGGCACTGGAACAGGAGCACATATATGCTATACTGTACCAGGTACTATGAAGGGCACTCTTGTGAGGGGCAATGCTAAGGGGGTGTTTACACTTTTATGGGGCTTTATGAGTACTCTTTTAAGCAACTTAAAATAACAGTTCAGCAAAACTGTTAGTGTCTATGCCTAGTACAGACAATGATGGATATTATCTTTCCTTCTCCATGAATCCCTATGTTATGCACCATCACCTCACACCCTTCACTAGGCATAATACTGTGTATCGTGTTGCCCATATTGCTCCTAAGACATATATATCAATGAGATTTGGCAGTCCAGGGTGGGGATAAAGATGTCTTAAATAAGGGTACCTACCCTGTTTTATATGTTATCGCTGCTCTTGAGAGTTGTACAGACTGACAGTGTGGCCCTCTGACCTAAAAAAGTTTATACCTCCATGGTGTACATACTATAACATAGTCTTACAGATTTCAATCAACAGAACACTATTGGAAATGTGTGCCAGTAAATTGTATATTGCATTGTACCAGAGCCATGACCAACCTGATGAGTATATATACAATGCTGCCAGTGGGCATCTTGTCCCTAGACACCCTTCCAGGTTTTTTCTTAGTATCAATGGCACAGCATAGCAATAAACAGTTGCCAAAAGTTTGGTTTACATTTTTTCAGGCCACAATATTATCTTTATATAGGTGAAGCCATATTATTGGTATGAGTTTTTTTGGAGACTTACATTCTGCGCTCCCAATCCAGAAATCCTCAGCTTTTAAATGGTGTCAGTCTTCTATACAAGAAGTCAGCAAAATGAGACTCTCTATACATCACTTTTCTCATCAGCAACAGTGAGACATTGTATTATTTAGCCGTCTTTATGTTTAGTAGAAAAACTGATTTAATAGGTATCTTGTTCAAAGTGACCCCTGACAAAGCAACTTTGAGCTTCCCCAAATCGTGTCAATGCATGGCTGCTTTTAAATGTCACGCTCCCATAGGTTTAAAGGCACAAAGCAGCGTGCACGGAATCTCTTCAGAAATCAAGACTAATTCACTGGTAAAGTGATCCGGATGGAGGAAGCGTCATAGACTTCCCAATTATAAAATTCCATTTATTTTGAAAAATGATGTTCTTTTACAATTACATGCTAAGTAAACTATGTGACTCTTCTACCATTTTACTCACGTAAATAGTTGGCAGCATCCAAAAGTCATTTCTAGGAACATGTCATCTATATTGGAAAGTGTGCTAAAATGGGCCCTGTCATTTGCAAGACCTTTTTATATAATACAAAGGATAACATTATATGTATATTTGTAATATACATTGGTTACATAATGTGTATATTTTTGGGTGAAAAAATGTTGTCTTGCTCCTGCAACTATTGTCTGTGTGTCTCTGTGCAGAGACAAAATACATGAAGTGTGGGCAGGACAAGCAGGGCTCTGAACACTGAGGACAAACAGGGCCCTGTACACTGAGTACAAGCAGGGCTCTGTACACTAAGGACAAGCAGATCTCTGTGCCCTGAGGACAAGCATGGCTCTATGCACTGAGGACAAACAGGTCTCTGAACACTTAGGACAAACAAGGCCCTGTACACTGAGTACAAGCAGGGCTCTGTGCACTGAGGACAAGCAGGGCTCTATACACTGAGGACAAGCAGATCTCTGTACACTGAGGACAAGCAGGGCTCTGTGCACTGAGCACAAGCAGGGCTCTGTGCACTGAGGACAAGCAGGGCTCTGTGTACTGAGGACAAACAGGGCTCTGATCACTGATGATAAGCAGATCTCTGAGCACTGAGGACAAGCAGGGATCTGTACACTGAGAACAATCATTGCTCTGTACATTGAGGACAAGCATATCTCTGTGCACTGAGGACAAGCAGGGCTCTGTGCACTGAGGACAAACAGGGCTCTGTGTACTGAGGACAAGCAGGGCTACGTACACTGAGGACAAGCAGGGCTCCGTACACTGAGGACAAGCAGGGCTCTGTGCACTTTGGACAAGCAGGGCTCCGTGCACTTTGGACAAGCAGGGCTCTGTGCACTTTGGACAAGCAGGGCTCTGTGTACTGAGGACAAGCAGGGCTCTGTGCACTGAGGACAGGCAGGGCTCTGTGTACTGAGGACAAGCAGGGCTCTGTACACTGAGGACAAGCAGGGCTCTGTGCACTGAGGACAAGCAGGGTTCTGTACACTGAGGACAAGCAGGGCTCTGTGCACTGAGGACAAGCAGGGCTCTGTGCAGTGAGGACAAGTAGGGCTCTGTGTACTGAGGACAAGCAGGGCTCTGGCACTGTGACTCTTCTACACAGGAGACTAACTGACAAGCCAGGAGCCTACGCAGAGCCTTGCTTCTCCTGCCCCACTTTCTGTAATTTGTTTCCACACAGAGTAATTTTCTCCCAAAAAATAAAAAAACATTTTAAACAATGTATATTACAAATATACATATAATGTTATTATTTGCATTATGTAAAAAAGTTTTTCCAAATAACAGGTACACTTTAAAGTTTAGGCTTCTCCTTGGATAGGCCATATCTCATCTACATGGAACCCTGTGAGTGTGAATACGTGGAAAAGGACTACTGGGGCTAACTGGTTTTGAGTGGGATTTCCAAAATGTACAGTAGCAAGTTGCATGCACTCAGATTTTACACCTAAAAAGATGTAACTTTTTCGCAATAAATCATTTTTGCTTTCGAACATCATAAATCCTAATAAAGGAGTCAATAGAAACAGATCAGTAATGATTTGATGAATTGATGCGACGGGGTGCGGGTTTGCACTGTCAGGCATAGTACAATCATTCATTTCCTTCCATTATATGAATAATAAATGATCTCCGTTTTGTGATATGATTCTCAAATGCCAATGGCTCTTATTTAACATTCCTATCAATTTCTCTGTGGGCACGTTAGATAAAATCATTGTGTACAGCAAATCATGTTTTATATTGAAAAACTAATTTACATAATCAATGATCAGAAACTCTATTGTGCGCATCTCAATGTTTACAACAGACTCGTGTTTTGCTCAGCGGCTCTATAAAAAGTGTTCATTTCATTTAGCATGATCTGCAATACTAAAGCTAATATAATAAATGCACTATCAATGTTATTTATTTTATTTTTTACTTAAGGCAGTGTCTTCAGAACAGTGAGTCTCCAGTTGTAGCAAAACTACAACTTTCAGAATTTTTACTAACAACCTGTTAGTGTTTGAATTTATGCTGAGAAGCAACTAGATCAAAATACAAATTGTGGATGTGCGGCTGTGTTTCTTATTCTCTATTTTTGTTTTACAATTGTAGTCTGTCCCCTCTTTTATAGCCAGCACTCTGCTCCACCCATTCGGCCAAGGCCTTTTTAATTAGTAGGAGACTGCATAAGGGTTTCCTCCTAGCATTCTCCCGGTCCTCTGGCAGGCAGCACTTGGTAGGTGTTCACAGTGGTGTGGTTGCACTGCAGCAGTCATTGTTACTGTGATGCTTTGTCTGTGGGGTGGGGTGGCCCGGAGCCAGGGGCTTGGTCGGGCAGCACTGGGGCTTCCTGGCCACTGGGTCGCTCCCCCTGTGGGCATGGTGTTGCGGTGGTGGTGGTGGCCGTCGCCCGGCGCTACGCCGATGTTGGGTTAGGGACCCACTCTAAATAGGGGGCCTTGACGTGGCGAGTAGGCTTTGTACTTTTTGATCAAAATGTATACTAACAACCTGTTAGTGTTTGAATTTATGCTGAGAAGAAAGTAGATCAAAATACAAATTGTGGATGTGCAGCTATGTTTCTCTATTTTTGTTTTACCACTTTCAGCATGCCAAAACAGCTAAAGGGTACATTCATACGTACAGGATCCTGCGCAGATTTGATGCGCAGTATTTGTAACTGCAGATTAGAAGCTGTGCTCAGTCATTTAGTTTACATTGAAATCTGCAGCAGAAAATCCTGTGCATCAAATCCTGTGGATCAACTCTGTGTACATGTGAACGTTAGTGTTGAGCGGCATAGGCCATATTCGAATTCGCGAATATTCGCGAATATATGGACGAATATTCGTCATACATTCGCGAATATTCGCATATTCGTTATATCCTCGTTTTATTTTCGCATATGCGTAAATTCGCGTATGCGAAAATTTACAGATGTGAAAATTAGCATATACAAAATTAGCATAAGGTAAAATTTGCATATACTAAAATTCGCATATGCTAATTTTCGCATATGCGAATTTTCGCACGCCAGTCTCACACAGTAGTATTAGAGCCTTCTTTACACCACACAAGCTGGAAGCAGAGAGGGGTGATCACTGTGATGTGTACTGTGAAGAAAAAAAACAAAACAAAACAAAAAAAAACGAATATTCGTAATTACGAATATATAGCGCTATATTCGCGAAATTCGCGAATTCGCGAATATGCGATATTCGCGAATAATATTCGAATTGCGAATATTCGCGAGCAACACTAGTGAACGTACCCAAAGGCTGTATTACTTTGTACTGCAGTAAAAGAGACTAAATAGAGAGAGTGGGGGAGAGTTATCCAAACCTGTCCAGAGGAAAAGCCCAAATCACTTGTTTCCTTTTTACGAGGACTTTTCAAAAATTAAAGAAGTGGTCTGATTGGTTGCTATGGGCAACTCAGCAACTTTCCCTCTAGACAGGTTTAGATTGACTCCTATATATAGATATGAATTAAAACAAGTATTATTGAATTTAATACAATTCCAGCTCATCACTGAAACACATAGGCCCAGATCTACTAATACTTTCTAGTTCTTAAAGGGAATATGTCATCAGTGTCCCCCACACTACCCTGTTGGTATAGACTGGTAGTGCAGGTGACACTGATCATAATTAAACTCTCCTACCCCTGATTTGCGGCCCCGTTCTCCTCGGGCAGTAGGCTTGGTGCACGGGTGGCACTCCAAGAGCACGCTGAAGGCCCGGCTGTGAGCAGGCTTGAAGAAGCATCAGCGGTGATGTCAGCATGCTCCTGGTGAGCCGTCCATGCACCAAGCCTGTCCTCCGAACGAGGAGGATAACGGGTCACAGATCAGGGATAGGCAAGTATCACTATCATCAGTGTCAACCACGCTACCAGTCTGTACCAACAGGTTAGTGTGGGTGACCCGGATAAGGGTTTCTTTTTTAACAATGAGTATGCAGGCCTCAAATGAACCAGATTTATTATAGCGGCCCATGCTGCAGGATTACTCATTTACATGAGATGATTATTGGGCAAAGCGTTTGTAGGAAAGCCCATTACCTATAATCGGCTCATGTAAAAGCCCGGTAATCAGCTGATGAACTACAGTTTTCTCATTCATCAGATTATTATTGGGAATGATGACATTTTTTGTATGGGCAATAAAAGCCTTAATGGCCACACATTGCCCTTTGTAAACAAGTGATGTGCGACCGACAATGATAAGTTTAAGTGGCTGCATGAATGGTCAATTCTTGGAAATCTGACTGCCCATGCATAGGGCCCCATGTTTACACCAGCTATTAGTAGACTTACTTTACTCCAAATTGCTATAGTTTTGGTGTAATTTTTGGCATGCCCTTTTTCTGCTTAGCAACGCTTCCTTATCTTATCTTGCGGGGAAAAAAACTATAATTCTGGTGCATTTGCAATAGTAAATCTGCCCCATTATATGCATTTAGGATTGATTATGTTTACAACCCTGGGTGGGAGTCCATTTCTTAGAGTACAAGCAGAAGCCTCTGAAAGTATTTTATTCTCTGATTCTCTGATATTGTAATACAATATCCCATGTAGGATAGAAGGCTTCATGATCCTGGAAGCTTCACCTTACATTTTTTGCATGAGATCCATGAGAACTGGGTGTTGGTGAAATTGTTTACATAGGCACGTTCCTATATATATATATGCAGAGATTTCTTTGACAGTGCCATAAATATATTGAGACACATAATCGCATTCTCAGAGATCTCTGATTATTGGATTCAGTTTTTAATAGTTCGATCAATAACACTATTAGCTGTAAGAATATATTAGAATACCTTCCAATCATATACTGCATCTAGGATATAGAAATAGGAAATACTTGCGTATGTTTACCAATAATTTCACAGTACGTCTAATAAGTCATGATAAATGTAATGCAATGTAGGTAAATGTTCACACTAGTTAACAGCATTGTTTAAATTCTATAAGACAGAAATCCATAGGGAAAGCCGACTAATGCTAGAGGTCTATTGATTCGAGTTAACATTCATATTCCTCAACAGGCATAAATGTTCATTTTCATTTATCTTCATGCATAATGCCTTAGTTATAATTTATTATGGACTTTTCTACAATAACCATTTTGGAGAAAATAAAAATGAAAGTGAAGCAACACATTCCACTTAATAGGAAGAAATGCCAGCTGTTCTCGGCACCTACATTGCAAGTGGGCGATCAGCACATTGTCCATGTATTGGTTTTATGTTTAGAAGCTTTGATTCCCAGACATCCTCTTACTTAACAGAAATCATTTCCCTTTATACTCCCGTTCCATCAACTGGTCACTTGATCACTTGAATGGCCTTTAATAGGGTACTTTGGCAAAAAAAAAAAAATAATAATTCTGAATATGTCCAGGCTACCACAATTAAAAAAATAACCCTAGTATCACTGTCCAGGTTTCAGCTGTGACCCTGAGCGGTAATATGACAGAATGTGCCCGGGCACCAGGGAGAGGACCGTGAATATGTCATATTGCTGCTCAGCCGAGGCAGGACACAGCCCTGGCCAGCAATTAGCTGAGCTGCAGTGTTGTGTGTCGGGCCCTAAAGGAATGAATTGGTTTGCAGCGGAGACCGGAACAGTTTACCAGAGATGCTGGTGGAGCAGCCGGAGCTAAGCCAAGGTTTTTGTTTTTTTCTAAATGTGGCAGCCGGAGCCTATTCACTAGAGTACCCCTCTAAAGACCTTCAGACAACCGAACTAAGGACTGGATGCAGGAGGCTCCAGTAAAATGAAGAGTATATATTGCTTTAGGGCCCTATTACATCAGTAAACATTGGCCAAACAATCTGGTTAATAGGCCCAGTAATCAGCTTGTTCCTCAGCTTATCAAATTGTTCTGGACGGTTACAAAATCCTCATTCATTGATCACACATCTCCCCGTGTAATAGAGCCAATGTACAGCCAATGAATATGGAAGAAATGGGGCCCACAAAAGGATTGTTCATGTAGCCCTGCCTGCATGGTAGTAAAGCTTTGTTATAAGCTCCTTAATCCAGTATCAATCAGCACTTGCTTGGGGCACATTTGAATAATCTGGCGGACATTATTACCGCTCCGAAATGTCCGTCTCATAGATGTCAATGCATTTCCAAGCGGAATCCGCAATAAGAATAGACAAGTCTATTCTATCTGCAGATGCCGGAATCAGGATTTCAATGGCAGAAACACCTGCCGGAGAAATTCAGCCATGTGCACGGTGCAGCACAATCCCATTGAAATCATTGAATTTCTGTGCGGAATATTCCGGCGGAATTCTGTACAGACATTTAGCTGTGTGAGCATTAATACTACCCATGGTAGTAACGTGATACTACTACCAAACTTAACTGTATTCTAATGGTCTCATATTAGCATTATTTGGTATAAACAGACAATAAAATGTACTGAAACAGAAATATGATGCTGTTTACACAGCAATATAACAAGATAAATGCCTTCCTCTGGATCAACACAATGCCTGTTCATGTACACAACACCAGTTGTGATAGAGGAAGAGCCAGGTATTGCATGGTGCCCCAGGGGCATCATGGTGCCCCAGAACACAGCAACAGGACCTGGCACCTTTACAGTAGGAAAGGCAAACTCATGTCAGCCTGCTCAATGATGATTTACAAAGCAGTAAACATATTAGCCAAATCATAGCACTGTTTAAGAATTATAGAATGTTTTACCCGCCCTCACACCAAGTTTCTAGAAGGCAGAAATGGCATCAGGGTTACTCCATTTTCTGGGGTTTCCATTGGGTAATAAGGTTGGAGGTCACTATCTAGAATCCACTACAGGGTAGCATGGAGGTATAACCCGCTGCTGACATAATAAAAGGAGTATGTATGTATTCATTGATGAAGACATTTCTAAACAATGGAAATGATCATTTTAGCATTATCCCATACTATATACACCCCAAACAGCATAAAATACAAAACATGTGTTTAGTATGAGATTTCATTTAAACCCTAAATAAATATACCAAAGAGCAAAGTACAGTAGAAAGCATCTTGTGACAGTTCCCAGACATCAGAGTTAGCATATTCAGCCACAAAGTGCCCCTCCCTGACAACTGCAAATTACTTACAGCAGTTAAGAAAGAAGGCATCAAATGAATAGTCCCATGGAATACAAGATATTCTGATGTGTAGTATTGACCATTTTAACACATCTAAATTTTAGGTAACAGATCACAAATTTCAGCCCACCGCATGGTGTCAGGATTGCTGAATACACCAAAAATAGTTTAATCCTTAACTTAAATAGGCACTGTCAGATAAAAAAACTTTTGATATGTTGTAAAGCATGTATAACCAATAGGTTTCGCAATTGCTTTCCTTAGAACATTTCCAGTATTTCATACTAAAAAAGCCAGTCAAACAACTGCCCCCCCTGCCTGCTTGGACACATACTAGTGCTGCTGTGTCCATGCATCATCACCTATGTCATGGACACACTTCCTTGATTGACAGCTGTGAGCGCAGGGCTCACACCTGGAGGAAAAATCCTCCCGCTGTCAGCTTGTGTCCCGCTACTGTCAGTGAGGACAAGCTGGGAGTTGTAGTTTTGCTAATGCTAGGGGAGATGTGAGCAGACAGCATACTGAGGGAGGGGGTGGAGACTGCACAGTGAGGCCACACCCCTCCCTTTGAGAGGAATTCAGACTAGTGAGCTAAATTAAAAGTGCAATAAAAAATAAATAAAGGTGCTAGACACATAAAAATGATGTAGATGTACATGGTCAGGATTAGGTACTGTGTGATATATTAAAAAAAAATGTTTTTTTATTGGATCTGACGGGTACGCTTTAAAGGGGTACTCCGCCCCTAGACATCTTATCCCCTTTCCAAAGGATAGGGCATAAGATGTCTGATTGCAGGGGACCTGCCGCTGGGATCCCACGATCTCTGTGCAGCACCTGGCATTCGTTTAGAACGGCAGGGATTGTGACGTCACAGCCATGCCCCCTCATGATGTCACGCCACATCCCCTCAATGCAAGCCTATGGGAGGGGGCGTGGCAGCTGCCACGCCCCTCCCATAGACTTGCATTGATGGGGTGTGGTGTGATGTCACAAGGGGCGTGTCCGTGACATCACGACCCCCGCCGCTTGCTCCAAGCATTCAGAACAAAATGTTCCGAATGCTGGGGCAGTGGAGTACCCCTTTAAAGAGGATTTTACAGAAAAGAGCTGCATTCCCAACTATAAAGGGGGTGGACAAACTGCATAACCCCTTCTAAGCCAGGGAAGCATGCTAACCATTGGCTCAGCTTCTCTAATCACTGTCTGTCAACTGATGTGGCTATGGGATTCTGCATGCAGGAAGTACAGGAATATGTGGGGCTTATTCTCATCAATAGGAAACAATGTAATATATTTAGTCTTTCTAGCGCCTCTCCACTCTGACTCATGGAAGGAGGCCATTCAGGGAGGGCCCTTTTTGACATCCATATGACTTATAGGGCATATAGAGAAATGTTTGGATGGGACAACCCCATTTAGTAATTAGTAAACAAAATATGGAGACATAAATGAGGAGCGACTTCACTACTGAACAATGAAAAATAAAATGTGCTATAATATATATTGGGCATGTACTTGGCTTTCTGCTAATTTCATGCAGAAGACAAAAGAAATCTGTGATGTAAAATATGATACAGATTCCCGTTGTCAGGAATGGGATTTTACTAATTATGTCTTTGACAAGCTTCTTAAAAGGGGTACTCCGGTGAAAAACAGTTTTTTTTGTTTTTTTTTTGTTTTTTGTTTTTTTATATCAACTGGCTCCAGAAAGTTAAACAGATTTGTAAATTAATTCTATTAAAAAAAATCTTAATTCTTCCAGTACTTATCAGCTGCTGTATACTACAAAGGAAGTTGTGTAGTTCTTTCCAGTGCTCTCTACTGACACCTCTGTCTGTATCAGGAACTGTACAGAGTAGGGGCAATTCCCCATAGCAAACCTCTCCTGCTCCGGACAGTTCCTGACACAGTCAGAGGTGGCAGCAGAGAGCACTGTGGTCAGCCTGTACAAAAA
Organism: Hyla sarda; assembly: GCF_029499605.1. Lineage (NCBI taxonomy): Eukaryota > Metazoa > Chordata > Amphibia > Anura > Hylidae > Hyla > Hyla sarda. Next base: position 481,780,578 of record NC_079189.1, read on the forward strand.
CTACACAACTTTCTCTGTGGTATACAGCAGCTGATAAGTACTGGAAGGATTAGGATTTTTTAATAGAAGTAATTTACAAATCTGTTTAACTTTCTGGCACCAGTTGATTTGAAGAAAAAAAAAATGTTTTCCATTGGAGTAATCCTTCTGCATGTGTTTAAAAACTGCGGAATCCTGCACCGAACCAATGCAGATGCAGAATTCATGCAGATAGGTGGATTTTCCGCTGTGTGAGCGTGGCCTTTTTCTGGACTTTGGCTGTGGAGTGCAAGAGTCCCAGGTGGCTGCGGAGTAAAGATGCGGAATCATGCGGAATCCGTGCAAACATCCACACATATTCTGCCCAAATTCCGCATCAACTTCGCATCTGGTTAACATCTACAGAATTCTGCACTGAACTAATGCGGATGCAGAATTCTTGCAGATAGGCAGATTTTCCGCCGTGTGAACGTGGCCTTAGGCTATGTTCACACGCCAAAATTTCTGCATGGAATTCTGCATGAAAATTCTGCATGAATTTATAGCCAATACACTTGGAATGGAATTCCGCTGTCCCATTCACACAGCAAAATTTCTGCTGCAGAATTTCTGCTGCAGGAATTCCATTGAAGTCAATGGGCAATAACTGTTTGCAGAATTCACTGCAGAATTTTCATGCAGAATTCCGTGCAGAAAATCTGCCGTGTGAACATAGCCTTAGTGTCTATGTTCTGTTTTAGGAACTTATTTATTTTGCAAGACACAAAAGTAAGGTCTTTGCATCACCAATTAAAAAAAAATTATAATGTTTGTAAACAGAACACAGGTCACTTGTAGACTACAATCGGACCATTAAAGTAAATGGGCCTGTCATGGGTACACCACAGTATATGTCAGCATACCTTTCTGCCTGTATCCCTATACCACAAATGTGCTGGACTTTTCTCATATGAACATAGCCTTCATTGTGAGACTGCAAAAGAAATAATATTGCCACAGCAAAGAACTATCCCTATAAAACAGTGTTTCCCAACCAGTGTGTCTGCAGCTGTTGCAAAACAACAATTCCCAGAATGCCCAGACACCCTGGTTGGGAAACACTGCTATAAAAAAAAAAAAAAACCCTGGTTGGGAAACACTGCTATAAAATAAAGAAGAATAATCAGCTAAACTGAGTTTTATGATTGAGGGAATTAAAGGGGTACTCTGGTGGAATTTTTTTTTTTTTTAAATCAACTGGTGCCCGAAAGCTAAACAGATTTGTAAATTACTTCTATTTAGAAATCTTAATCCTTACAGTACTTATCAGCTGCTGTATACTACAGAGAAAGTTCTTTTCTTTTTTTTTAATTTCTTTTCTGTCTGACCACACTGCTCTCTGCTGACACCTCTGTCCATTTGGGGAACTGTCCAGAGCAGGATAGGTTTGCTGTGGGGATTTGCTCCTACTCTGGACAGTTCCTGACATGGAAGCAGAGAGCACTGTGGTCAGACAGAAAAGAAATTCAAAAAGAAAAGAACTTCCTGTGGAGCCTAAAGCAACTGATAAGTACTGGAAGGGATAAGATTTTGAAACAGAAGTCATTTACAAATCATTTTAACTTTCTAGAGCCAGTTGATTGAAAAAAATGTGTTTTCCACCGGAGTACCCCTTTAAGCGTGTGTTCACACGTTGCAGTAATATTTTTGTAGTTTTTGCTTTTGCTGTGAATTGTTTTGTAATCTTGTGTTTATTGGTAAATAGTCCATGTTTTGTTAGTACCTCCAAATAATCTGCCATTATTCGGATTAGAAAAACTGGAGGCCTAATGTCTTTTACACCTGCTTCCACACAACGGGTGTCTCTAATTCACTTTCCATGCCTTGCTCAAGAGAGACACATCATGTTTTTGCCAAAAAAATGGAAAAAAAAGTTTTTCCGCAGCTTACTGGACAGGCAGTGGGCTGCGGCTGGAGCCTGTGCTCCTGTGACGGAATCTACAGCTGTCGTCCAGCAGGTGTAAACACAAACACACAATGGCAAGATAGTAGATCTCATGTCTTCAATGTCGCTATCAATGTTATATTGGACTGTAGAATCCGAATCATATATGTTAGCCCTATGCAGGCCTAAAATAGTCATAAAATAAGCAAAAACCTGCTTATCCTCCAAGAAGCTGCAGTACAGTACACCACCAGCTGTATTGGTATGCTGCCCATGCGTGGTGTACTTTTTCTTAAAGGGATTGTACATATTCATCTACCCACAAACTCTGTATATAAACAAAAGAGATGCAACTATATTCGGTGGTGGGAACACGCTTTAGGTAGATATTATCAATGCAAACCACGTATTGTAGGATGTGTTTAGGGTAATCATTTTTACTAGATACAGAAAAAAAAATGAAAAATTAAAAAATAACTATGTTTCCTACAAACCGGGATTGAAATAATTTTGGAAATGGAAAATGCGTAAACTAGGATCAACAATGAGGGTTATTGTGTCCTACAGCCACTAAATACTTTGCACGTTGAAATTAAACTCCGCCATCCAGCGTATAGATCTGTAATAAGATTTATGGCGCGGTGCTGACCGCAGTTCCATCTATCACTTTTACAACAATCAATGCATCGCATTAGCAGAAGATATACGTCAGCAGGAACCGGCGCTGCCCCCTATATATAACACCATGCTTTATTTTCTGCCTATAGGATACGGGAATACGTAAACAGCATTCACAACCTCATATATAAGGGATGTATGGTATATAGTACTGACACACAAAAACATTGAGCCATGTATGTATGCCAAATCATCAGGATGTCAAGTCATAGAATACAGTGGACAAACAAATGAGATCCAGTGTTTCTTAACCAGGGTGCCTCCAGCTGTTGCAAAACTACAACTTCCAACATGCTGGGAGTTGATTTTTTTAAACAGCTGGAGGCTCCTTGGTTTAGAAACACAAAATTAAATGATTCATGAAGTATACAATAAACACATCAAACCGACTTGTCCTATGCATCCTAATAGTATGAGTGAAAATCAAATTGAGAGAATGCCAAAGGCTGTCCGGGCATGCTAGGAGTTGTAGTTTTGCAACAGCTGGAGGCACACTGGTTGAGAAACCCTAAATTAAATGATCCATAAAGTATACAATAAACACATCAAAATCGACTTGTCCCATGCATTGCAATAGAATGAGTGAAAACCGAATGCAAAACTACAACTCCCAGCATGCCCGGACAGCCTTTGGCCTTTGTCGTTTTGCAACAGCTGGAGGCAGAATGGTTGAGAAACACTAAAGTAAATGATCCAAAAAGTAAACGATCAGCACGTCAAATCGACTCGTCCCATGTATCTTAATAAATTGAGTGAAAACTGAATGCAAAACTACAACTCCCAGCATGCCCAGAAAGCCTTTGGCTGTCCGGGCATGCTGGGAGTTGTCGTTTTGCAACAGCTGGAGGCAGAATGGTTGAGAAACATTAAAGTAAATGATCCAAAAAGTAAACGATAAGTACATCAAATCGACTTGTCCCATGTATCTTAATAAATTGAGTGAAAACTGAATGCAAAACTACAACTCCCAGCATGCCCAGAAATCCTTTGGCTGTCCGGGCATGCTGGGAGTTGTCGTTTTGCAACAGCTGGAGGCAGAATGGTTGAGAAACACTATTGTAAATGATCCAAAAAGTATATAATAAACACATCAAATCGACTTGTCCAATGCATCCTAATAAAATGAGTGAAAACCGAATGCAAAACTACAACTCCCAGCATGCCCAGACAGCCTTTGGCTGTCCGGGCATGCTGGGAGTTGTAGTTTGCAACAGCTGGAGGCAGATTGGTGGAAAAACACTAAAGTACATGATCCATAAAGTATACAATAAACACATCAAATCGACTTGTCCCATGCATCCTAATAAAATGAGCGAAAACCGAATGCAAAACTACAACTCGCAGCATGCCCGGACAGCCAAAGGCTGTCCGGGCATGCTGGGAGTTGTAGTTTTGCAACAGCTGGAAGCAGACCATAATGTATACAATAAACACATCACACTTGTCCCATGTATCCTAATAGAAGGAGTGAAAGCCAAATTGAGCGAATACATTTTCCACCTCTCTAACAATGTGTAAAAAGTTAACACAGAGGATAAAAAACTAATAAATATTCATTACAAAAGCATAAGTAAGAACCCAGTGAAGCTTAACCCAGTACATAGTGAATGGTTACAATGTTTCTTACCCCAGTTACTGACTTTGATGATAGTCCTCGACTTTCTGGATCATTGAGATCCTGCCGAAATGTTCAAAATTTTCATAAACTTTCCACCATAAAAAACAAAACAAACAAAAAAAAAAAAAACGGAATAAGTAGACGATAAAATATGAAGCCCCCAAGAAGTGTGTTCTGCGGTGAGAAAGCTCCTGTCGGTCCTAAGACTTGATGATCTGTGTCCTGAGAAGCAGCCTCCAGTCCTCAGTGCATTGCTCAGAGCTCACTGCCTGTTGTCACTGTTCTTCCCAGTCCCATTCAGAGAGGCTGTGAGGGTTGAGGAGGGGGTGGGGAGGCCAAGCATCATTCACTGGCTGCCTGCTATTGCCCTATTGTTGTATGTGCTGAGAAAAGTACCAAAGGGGTTTCAACGCTCCATCACAGTTTCTTAAAAAGCAAAAATGCTGAAATCATGGAAACTGGCGTAACTAGGCTGAATTGGGTATTCACTGTTACTTACGGTGGCTCGCCATAGGCTATGGGACTTTTTTTTTTTTAAATAACATTCTATGTTTACTTTAACGAGTTATAGATTTAACTCTATAGTATTTATACACAGTATTGTACACAAGTGAGTCCACTCCTCGTATGTTTGCAAATATTTTCTTCTACCTTTTCACGTGACAACACTGAAGAAATGACACTCTGCCACAATGTAACGTAGTCAGTGTACAGTCTGTATAACAGTGTTTAGTGTTGTGTATCCTCAAAATAACACTAAAGGGGTACTCTGCCCCTAGACATCTTATCACCTTTCCGCTGGGGACCCCCGAGATCTCCCTGCTGCACCCGTGGTTGGCTTAGAGTGTCAGGTGCAGCGCCGGAGGCTCGTGACATCACGGCAGCGCCCCGCTTGTGACGTCACGGTCACGCCCCCTCAATGCAAGTCTATGGGAGGGGGGGTGACGGCCGTTGAGGGGGCATAGCTGTGACGTCACAAGCGGGGCGTGAATGTGATGTCATGAGCCTCCGCATCGCCAGTCATCCGGCACGGAGCGAAGTTTGCTCCGTGCACCAGATGTCTGGGGTGCCACAGCCAAGATCGTGGGGGTCCCCAGAGGCGGGACTCCCACGATCACACATCTGATCCCCTATCCTTTGGATAGGGGATAATGTGGTGTCCCAGTACTGCATCCTATCTGGTACCTTTGTATAAAGGTCCACATAGCCAGAGTCCCTAGGACGTCGGGGTTCTTCTTAACTAGCCCGCCCCTAGTCACCTCTCATCTAGGTATTAGTTATCTAATAATTCCTCAGGATTTGTATATATATATAGGATTGTATAGGTGTATATATTAATGGTTAATTACCTATGCATAACGTAACAGGACCTGCGGATCACGTGACCGAGTGAACTCTATGGTTTTATGCTTGAGGACCTTTGGAGGCCCCTGTGACGTTTATCTCCCATCACTCCTTGTAACGGTGAGTGGCAGTTGATTGGACCAGTAAAAACGGCTCTGCTCCTGCCCATATAAGGGATTGGCGGCCATTGCTCACTCTCTTTCCTCGTGGGCTGTTGATGGAGAAGGATCTGCGCTGCTGTCATCAGTGAGTTTAGGCCTGAGCCTTGCGGCGACGGCTGATATCTGCTAAATTGTGAGTGTGTCAATCCCTAAACACTCTGCAAAATCACCGGACCCTATCCCCCTAAATCCGGACGGATCTTCGCAATATTCCCTAATTCAGAGACATGTCAAGACAAATCAAGGTCCGCAACAACTGTCAGTCATTGCACTAGATAGAGACTGTATTCCTGAGACTGTTACTGTTCATTGGATGTACCACAAGCATTTACGTAAAGTTATCCAAGTTCAAGTTCAAGTACCTTGTGGACCTTCAGTCATTTTATTCATGCACCTATCGTTACTGGGAAGGGCGGCTATAGGGCGGAGAATTACCTCAGCATACTAGCCCTAAGCCTGGCGTCACGAACTATAGGGATAACATCAACCCCTCATCTACCGAAACAACACCCCAACTACCATACACCCCCCAAGGGCTACCACAATAAGATGTCTAGGGGCGGAGTACCCTTTAATGTCTAAACCTTGGCAACAAAAGTGAGTATACTCCTAAATGGAAATGTCCAAATTGGGCCCAAAGTTTCAATACTTTGTGTGGCCACGATTATTTTTCAGCACTGCCTTAAGTCTTTTGGGCATGGAGTTCACCGGAGCTTCACAGGTTGTTTCCACTCCTCCATGACCACGGATGTTACAGCCTAGTGCTCCCCCACCTTCTGTTTGATGATGCCCCACAGATACTCAATAGGGTTAAGGTCTGGAGACATGTCTGGCCAGTCCATCACCTTTACCCTCAGCTTATTTAGCAAGGCAGTGGTCATCTTGAAGGTGTGTTTTGGGGTCCATATTATGTTGTAATACTGTCCTGTGGCATCATCTCTAGAGGGAGGTGATCATGCTCCTCTTCAGAATGTCACATTACATGTTTGTATTCATGTTGTCCTCAATGAACTGTAGCTCCCCAGTGCCAGCATTTATGTGGGCCTAGACCATGACACTCCCACCACCATGCTTGACTGTAGCCAAGACACACTTGTCTCTGTACTCCTTACTTGGTTGCCACCACCTACGCTTGACACCATCTGAACCAGAAAAGTTTATCTTGGTCTCATCGGACCACAGGACATGGTTCCAGTAAACCATGTCCTTAGTCTACTTGTCTACTTGACCTTCTGGAATGACAGCCAGGCAGACCAATTTGATGCAGTGTGCTGTATATGGCTGGCCCCATACCCCCTCAACCTCTGCAGCAATGCTAGCAGCACTTATACATCTGTCTCCCAAAGACAAACACTGGATATGATGCTGAGCACGTGCACTCAACTACTTTGATCAACCATAGTGAGAGGCCTGTTCATAGTGGAACTTGTCGTGTGAAACCGCTGTATGGTCTTGCCCACCATGCTGCAGCTCAGTTTCAGGGTCTTGACAATCTTCTTATAGGCCATCTTTATGTATAGCAACAATTCTTTTTTAGATCCTCAGAGAGTTCTTTTGCCATGAGGTGACATGACCAATGACCAGTATTAGAGCATGTAAGAGTGATAACACAAAATTTAAAGGGGTACTCCGGTGGAAATATATATATTTTTTTCAAATCATCTTGGCCCAGAAAGTTAAACAGATTTGTGAATCACTTCTATACAAAAATCTTAACCCTTCCATTACTTTTCAGTTGCTATATGCTCCAGAGGAAGCACATTATTTTTGAATTTATTTTCTGTCTAACCACAGTGCTCTCTGCTAACACCTCTGTCCATATCAGGAACTGTCCGGAGCAGGAGAGATTTGCTATAGGGATTTGCTTCTAATCTGTGGTCAGACAGAAAAGAACTATGCTGTACAGCTGTGAACTCGTGGAATGCCCAGCTCTCCCTCTATGAGCAGTGCTCGGATCCCACACCCAGCCTGGTGCACGCAATGAATCCAAAAGCAAGACGATGATCCAGCACAAATGCAGTAAAATTCTTTATTCTTTATTCGCATGCGCTCTCTTCCTCTGTAACTTCTGTACATTGCCACCCGCGGACTTAAATACTCCATTCAGAATAATGGGAAAGAAAACTTTCACCTGCCGACCGCAATAGGCAATGGCCAGTTACAAACGTAAAGTGAAACAATATAAATGTGAAACATTTCCTGTATATCAAAATATTTAAAGTAGTTCTATTTATTTTCACTAAGGGGGAAAAGATTTTTCCCCCTTAGTGAAAATAAAAATAAAACACAATTTACACAAAAAAAACAGTTCTAGCACTTACTTTCTCTCCGTATTTCAGTCAGATAAAAAAATATTGCTTTTCGACATTTGCATCTTCTGAAACAGGATCAAGTGCTGTCTCAGATCTTGCAACATTGTTGTGCAGTGGTGCCCAAAAGAGCACCCACATTAGGGGACAAGTTGTCCCCCAGTACAGTGACCCCCCCGACCTACGATGGCCCCGACATACGATCATTTCACAACCTCCAGATGTTGCAAAACTACAACTCCCAGCATGCCCGGACAGCCGTTGGCTGTCCGGGCATGCTGGGTGTTGTAGTTTTGCAACGTCTGGAGGTCCGCAGGTTGTAGACCACTGTCCTATACTTTACATTGCACGGATCCCTCAACATACGTTGGTTTCAACACTCGATGGTTCATTTGGAAGGGATTACCATTGTATGTTGAGGGACCACTGTATAATTCTCACTGAAACGGAGCGGGAGGGAACTTGGTTAAGCCAAAAGGAATTTTTTAAGTGCGGTCACACTGTGTGCAGAACGTGCAACTATGCCAAACCCTGCAAATATTTTGAAAATGGAGATGGAAGCAAGAAGTTTGAAATCAGACAATATTTAAACTGCAACATGAATAATGTAGTTTATATCATTGAATGTATACAGTGCAATTTGAAATATGTGGAACAAACCTCACGAAAATGAAAAGTTAGGGCAATGGGACATTTAAATGGTGTAAACTCGTCTTCTACAAGAAAGAAATCTGCTGCATCATTGCATTTTCAAACAGTGCATGGGGAAAATGTGAGAAGTTTCAAGATCTACAGCATGGAACATGTTAAAGGGTACCTCTCATCAAAAAAACTTTTGATATATTATAGATTAATGTATGCAAAATAACTTTACAATTGCATGTTATTAAAAAAAAAATGCTTCTTTCTATTTAATTTTCCACTTTGAAGAAATGACCACTAGGGGTCTCCCTACCAGTCCTGGCAGCAAGCATTTCAGACTCATGCTGGAGTCCTAAACACTACGAGCTGCCAGTCTGCTTTGTTCCCAAAGGAGAACACTCAGATCTGCCAGCCTGCTTTGTTCACAGCCTGTTTGGCTGTGAACAAAGCAGGCTGGCAGCTCTGAGTGTTTAGGACTCCAGCATGAGTCAGAAATGCTTGCTGACAGGACTGATCGAGAAAAATACAATAGAAAGAAGCATATTTTTCATTAACATGCTATTGGAAAGTTATTCAACATTCATTAATCTAAAATATATCAAACGTTTATTTGATGAGAGGTACCCTTTAAGTTGGGTCCACGCAAAGGCAATGTCAAAGACAAACTTGCCGCAAGAGAAACGTATTGGCAATTCACAACTTTGCCATATTTATTCAACATCTAGTTTTGAACTATAAGCAAGGATTTTATATGAATACTTTTAATATTTTGATATACAGGAAATGTTTCACATTTATATTGTTTCACTTTACGTATGTTTGTCCTTTTGTAACTGGCCATTGCCTATTGTGGTCGGCAGGTGAAACTTTTCTTTCCCATTACTCCTCCTTCTGAATGGAGTTTTTAAGTCCGCAGGTGGCAATGTACAGACGTCACAGAGGAAGAGCGCGCTTGTGCTCAAAACACGTCCGACGTCACCACCTTCATTTGTATCCCGTGTTGTCTCGAACTGAATCTCGAATAAAGCTGAGTTCTACTGCATTTGTGCTGGGTCATCGGCTTGCTTTTAGAAAAGAACTAAACAACTTCCTGTGTAGTATACAGCAGCTGATAAGTACTGGAAGGATTAAGATTTTTTAATAGAAGTAATTTACAAATCTGTTTAACTTTCTGGAGCCAGTTGATATGAAACAAATTGGTTTCCAACGGCGTACCCCTTTAATAAAAGAAATTTCCCAAAACACCCTTAATTTATTGTTAAATGATAGGTATCTACAAAATCACACAAATTGCATTTCTTTGCATACAGTATATGTAGGTTGTGCTTACTCATTTTCCATACTACCTAAGTGAGGCAGAGGTAAATAGCAATCACATATATATATATATATATAGTTACTTGTTTTGTCAACTTTTTAGGGGGTTGTTAAAGGGCTTGTCCACTGTTAGAAAAAGCTTCTTTTTTTTTTGCTAAAACAGCACCACTCCTGTCCACAGGTTGTGTCTGGTATTGCAGCTCCGCTCCATTGAAGTGAATAAGACTGAGCTGCAGTACTACACACAACCTGTGGACAGAAGTGGTGCTATTTTTGAAAAAAAAGAAGCAGAATTTTTCTAACCTTAGACAACCCCTTTAATTTAACAATAGTTACAAACAGAATTATTTGCATATAGCACAGTGATATTTCTAGGCTAACTACGAGGCCTCCCTGCGAGATTCCCAGTGCTGCTAGGATCACGCAGACATTGCCATCCCTCATAGACACCAATGTCTTCCTTGTGGATTCCGCCTAAAGAATGACCAAGATTACTCTTTTGTTGGCAGAAATTCTGTAGTGTGGACTGTGCAGCGGAATCTCTTTGAGAACAATGGAATTCTGCTGCATCGGAACTTCCGAGCAGAATTTTAAAACAAAACATTCGGTAGTGTGAACCTAGCCTAAGATTGCAGGAATGGGAAGACTTCATACAGGCGGTTTTGAGACACTAAACCCCAGCTGCATAAAGACAAGCTGGTGGTGTAAAGCTTTGTGACAGGTTCCCTTTCCAATATATAATCTACTCTATCTGATCAATTCCTAAATAGTGTTGAGCGGCATAGGCCATATTCGAATTCGCGAATATTCGCGAATATATGTACGAATATTCGTCATATTCGCGAATATTCGCATATTAGTAATATTCTCGTTTTATTTTCGCATATGCGAATATTCGCGCGTTCGAAAATTAACATATGGAAAAATTCGCATATACAAAAATAGCATAGGCGGAAATTCGCATATGCGCAAAGTAGCATATGCAAATCTTCGCATATGCGAAATTCGCACACCGGTCTCACACAGTAGTATTAGAGCCTTCTTACACCACATAAGCTGGAAGCAGAGAGGGATGATCACTGTGATGTGTACTGTGAAAACAAACAAAAAAAAACCAAACAAACAAAAAAAAAATGAATATTCGTAATTACGAATATATAGCGCTATATTCGCGAATATTCGCGAATTCGCGAATATGCAATAAAATTCGAATTGCGAATATTCGCGAGCAACACTATTCCTAAACAAGACTTTGATGCTCTCTGTTTTCTTCTTCTCTGCCATAATATTCTACACTGCCATGATATTCTACACTGCCATGATATTCTACACTGCCATCATATTCTACACTGCCATCATATTCTACACTGCCATCGTATTCTACACTGCCATCATATTCTACACTACCATCATATTCTACACTGCCATCATATTCTACACTGCCATCATATTCTACACTGCCATCATATTCTTCACTGCCATCATATTCTACACTGCCATCATATTCTACACTGCCATCATATTCTACACCGTCATGATATTCTACACTGCCATCATATTCTACACTGCCATCATATTCTACACCGCCATGATATTCTACACTACCATCATATTCTACACTACAATCATATTCTACACTGCCATCATATTCTACACTGCCATCATATTCTACACCACCATCATATTCTACACTGCCATCATATTCTACACTGCCATCATATTCTACACTACCATCATATTCTACACTGCCATCATATTCTACACTGCCATCATATTCTACACTGCCATCATATTCTACACTGCCATCATATTCTACACTACCATCATATTCTACACTGCCATCATATTCTACACTACCATCATATTCTACACTACCATCATATTCTACACTGCCATCATATTCTACACTGCCATCATATTCTACACTGCCATCATATTCTACACTGCCATCATATTCTACACTACCATCATATTCTACACTGCCATCATATTCTACACTGCCATCGTATTCTACACTGCCATCATATTCTACACTGCCATCATATTCTACACTACAATCATATTCTACACTGCCATGATATTCTACACTGCCATCATATTCTACACTGCCATCATATTCTACACCGCCATGATATTCTACACTACCATCATATTCTACACTACCATCATATTCTACACTGCCATCATATTCTACACTACCATCATATTCTACACCGCCATGATATTCTACACTGCCATCATATTCTACACTACCATCATATTCTACACTGCCATCATATTCTACACTGCCATCATATTCTACACTGCCATCATATTCTACACTACCATCATATTCTACACTGCCATCATATTCTACACTGCCATCATATTCTACACTGCCATCATAGTCTTCACTGCCATCATATTCTACACTGCCATAATATTCTACACTGCCATCATATTCTACACTGCCATCATATTCTACACTACAATCATATTCTACACTGCCATGATATTCTACACTGCCATCATATTCTACACTGCCATCATATTCTACACTACAATCATATTCTACACTGCCATGATATTCTACACTGCCATGATATTCTACACTGCCATCATATTCTACACTGCCATCATATTCTACACTGCCATCATATTCTACACTACAATCATATTCTACTCTGCCATGATATTCTACACTGCCATGATATTCTACACTACCATCATATTCTACACTGCCATCATATTCTACACTGCCATCATATTCTACACTGCCATCATATTCTACACTGCCATCATATTCTATACTGCCATCATATTCTACACTACAATCATATTCTACACTGCCATGATATTCTACACTGCCATGATATTCTACACTACCATCATATTCTACACTACCATCATATTCTTCACTGCCATCATATTCTACACTGCCATCATATTCTACACTACCATCATATTCTACACTGCCATCATATTCTACACTGCCATGATATTCTACACTGCCATGATATTCTACACTACCATCATATTCTACACTACCATCGTATTCTACACTGCCATCATATTCTACACTGCCATCATATTCTACACTACCATCATATTCTACACTGCCATCATATTCTACACTGCCATCATATTCTACACTGCCATCATATTCTACACTACCATCATATTCTACACTGCCATCATATTCTACACTACCATCATATTCTACACTACCATCATATTCTACACTGCCATCATATTCTACACTGCCATCATATTCTACACTGCCATCATATTCTACACTGCCATCATATTCTACACTACAATCATATTCTACACTGCCATGATATTCTACACTGCCATGATATTCTACACTGCCATCATATTCTACACTGCCATCATATTCTACACTGCCATCATATTCTACACTGCCATCATATTCTACACTACCATCATATTCTACACTGCCATCATATTCTACACTACCATCATATTCTACACTGCCATCATATTCTACACTACCATCATATTCTACACTGCCATCATATTCTACACTGCCATCATATTCTACACTACCATCGTATTCTACACTGCCATCGTATTCTACACTACCATCGTATTCTACACTACCATCGTATTCTACACTGCCATCATATTCTACACTGCCATCATATTCTACACTACCATCATATTCTACACTGCCATCATATTCTACACTGCCATCATATTCTACACTGCCATCATATTCTACACTACCATCATATTCTACACTACCATCATATTCTACACTGCCATCATATTCTACACTGCCATCATATTCTACACTACCATCATATTCTACACTGCCATCATATTCTACACTGCCATCATATTCTACACTGCCATCATATTCTTCACTGCCATCATATTCTACACTGCCATCATATTCTACACTGCCATCATATTCTACACCGCCATGATATTCTACACTGCCATCATATTCTACACTGCCATCATATTCTACACCGCCATGATATTCTACACTACCATCATATTCTACACTACCATCATATTCTACACTGCCATCATATTCTACACTGCCATCATATTCTACACTACCATCATATTCTACACTGCCATCATATTCTACACTGCCATCATATTCTACACTGCCATCATATTCTACACTACAATCATATTCTACACTGCCATGATATTCTACACTGCCATCATATTCTACACTGCCATCATATTCTACACCGCCATGATATTCTACACTACCATCATATTCTACACTGCCATCATATTCTACACTGCCATCATATTCTACACTACCATCATATTCTACGCTGCCATCATATTCTACACTGCCATCATATTCTACACTGCCATCATATTCTACACTGCCATCATATTCTTCACTGCCATCATATTCTACACTGCCATAATATTCTACACTGCCATCATATTCTACACTGCCATCATATTCTACACTGCCATCATATTCTACTCTACAATCATATTCTACACTGCCATCATATTCTACACTGCCATCATATTCTACACTGCCATCATATTCTACACTACAATCATATTCTACACTGCCATGATATTCTACACTGCCATGATATTCTACACTGCCATCATATTCTACACTGCCATCATATTCTACACTACAATCATATTCTACACTGCCATGATATTTTACACTGCCATGATATTCTACACTACCATCATATTCCACACTGCCATCATATTCTACACTGCCATCATATTCTACACTGCCATCATATTCTACACTGCCATCATATTCTACACTACAATCATATTCTACACTGCCATGATATTCTACACTGCCGTGATATTCTACACTACCATCATATTCTACACTGCCATCATATTCTACACTGCCATCATATTCTACACTGCCATCATATTCTACACTGCCATCATATTCTACACTACCATCATATTCTACACTGCCATCATATTCTACACTGCCATCATATTCTACACTACCATCGTATTCTACACTGCCATCGTATTCTACACTACCATCGTATTCTACACTACCATCGTATTCTACACTGCCATCATATTCTACACTGCCATCATATTCTACACTACCATCATATTCTACACTGCCATCATATTCTACACTGCCATCATATTCTACACTGCCATCATATTCTACACTACCATCATATTCTACACTACCATCATATTCTACACTGCCATCATATTCTACACTGCCATCATATTCTACACTACCATCATATTCTACACTGCCATCATATTCTACACTGCCATCATATTCTACACTGCCATCATATTCTTCACTGCCATCATATTCTACACTGCCATCATATTCTACACTGCCATCATATTCTACACCGCCATGATATTCTACACTGCCATCATATTCTACACCGCCATCATATTCTACACCGCCATGATATTCTACACTACGATCATATTCTACACTACCATCATATTCTACACTGCCATCATTTTCTACACTGCCATCATATTCTACACTACCATCATATTCTACACTGCCATCATATTCTACACCGCCATGATATTCTACACTGCCATCATATTCTACACCGCCATCATATTCTACACCGCCATGATATTCTACACTACCATCATATTCTACACTACCATCATATTCTACACTGCCATCATATTCTACACTGCCATCATATTCTACACTACCATCATATTCTACACTACCATCATATTCTACACTGCCATCATATTCTACACTGCCATCATATTCTACACTGCCATCATATTCTACACTGCCATCATATTCTACACTGCCATCATATTCTTCACTGCCATCATATTCTACACTGCCATCATATTCTACACTGCCATCATATTCTACACTGCCATCATATTCTACACTGCCATCATATTCTACTCTACAATCATATTCTACACTGCCATCATATTCTACACTGCCATCATATTCTACACTGCCATCATATTCTACACTACAATCATATTCTACACTGCCATGATATTCTACACTGCCATGATATTCTACACTGCCATCATATTCTACACTGCCATCATATTCTACACTACAATCATATTCTACACTGCCATGATATTCTACACTGCCATGATATTCTACACTACCATCATATTCTACACTGCCATCATATTCTACACTGCCATCATATTCTACACTGCCATCATATTCTACACTGCCATCATATTCTACACTGCCATCATATTCTACACTACAATCATATTCTACACTGCCGTGATATTCTACACTGCCGTGATATTCTACACTACCATCATATTCTACACTGCCATCATATTCTACACTGCCATCATATTCTACACTGCCATCATATTCTACACTGCCATCATATTCTACACTACCATCATATTCTACACTACCATCATATTCTACACTGCCATCATATTCTACACTACCATCATATTCTACACTGCCATCATATTCTACACTACCATCATATTCTACACTGCCATCATATTCTACACTGCCATCATATTCTACACTACCATCGTATTCTACACTACCATCGTATTCTACACTACCATCGTATTCTACACTGCCATCATATTCTACACTGCCATCATATTCTACACTGCCATCATATTCTACACTGCCATCATATTCTACACTACCATCATATTCTACACTGCCATCATATTCTGCCATCATATTCTATACCACCATCATATTCTACACCGCCATGATATTCTACACTACCATCATATTCTACACTGCCATTATATTCTACACTGCCATCATATTCTACACTGCCATCATATTCTACACTGCCATCATATTCTACACTACAATCATATTCTACACTGCCATGATATTCTACACTGCCATGATATTCTACACTGCCATCATATTCTACACTGCCATCATATTCTACACTACCATCATATTCTACACTGCCATCATATTCTACACTGCCATGATATTCTACACCACCATCATATTCTACACCGCCATGATATTCTACACTACCATCATATTCTACACTGCCATTATATTCTACACTGCCATCATATTCTACACTGCCATCATATTCTACACTGCCATCATATTCTTGTGGTAATAGACTACACCAGATTGAGATGGCACTAGTATGGAAAACATGTCAATGCTTGATGCAGATATTCTTTAGTATCTAAACAGCAGCTAAGTAACTATATCTTTGGACCACCTAGGTGTTTGGTCAGAAGTGGCTCTATAAGTGAACACTACAGCTGTCACCCAAAGATATATTCAGTGGCTATTATCCCTCCTGGCTCCAGTCTGTTCACACCGTTGTTGGTTGTAAAACATTATTGTCCTGAATTTTAAGGTCCTTAGTGGCATTTTACCGCTTAGCCATTGCATATACAGTGGAACTCCTTTTTAGAAGACTACACAAAATTACATTGCTAAATGCCCTTCTTAAGAGATTATCCTCTGCAAGAAGAAACTATTCATTCTATATAACATATATGGTATATGAAAATCATATGTCATGAAAAATATGTTCTTGATAAAGGGGTGGTCTATCGGCAACTTAAATGTCCTACATGTGTAGGTAAACCAGATGCTAGTTCTATGTATAGAGGTATGACACATGTGTAAACATCTAGTTTAAATATACACTGCTCAAAAAAATAAAGGGAACACTAAGATAACACCTCCTAGATCTGAATAAATGAACTAATTGTATGAAATACTTTCGTCTTTACATAGTTGAATGTGCTGACAACAAAATCACACAAAAATTTTCAATGGAAATCACATTTATCAACCCATGGAGGTCTGGATATGGAGTCACACTCAAAATCAAAATGGAAAACCAAACTACAGGCTGATCCAACTTTGATGTAATGTCCTTAATACAAGTCAAAAGAGGCTCAGTAGTGTATGTAGTGTCCACGTGCCCATATGACCTCCCTACAACGCCTGGGCATGCTCCTGATGAGGTGGCGGATGGTCTCCTGAGCGATGTCCTCCCAGACCTGGACTAAAGCATCCGCCAACTCCTGGACAGTCTGTGATGCAACATGGTGTATGAAGCGAGACATGATGTCCCAGATGTGTTCAATCGAAATCAGGTCTGGGGAACGCACGGGCCAGTCCATAGCATCAATGCCTTCCTCTTGCAGGAACTGCTGACACACTCCATCCACATGAGGTTTAGCATTGTCCTGCATTGGGAGGAACCCAGGGCCAACTGCACCAGCAGATGGACGCACAAGTGGTCTGAGGATCTCATCTCGGTACCTAATGGCAGTCAGGCTACCTCTGGCAAGCATATGGAGGGCGGTGCGGCCCCCCAAAGAAATGCCACACCATTACAGACACACCGCTAAACCGGTCATGCTGGAGGATGTTGCAGGCAGGACGTTCTACACGGCGTCTCCAGACTCTGTCATGTCTGTGACATGTGCTCAGTGTGAATCTGCTTTTTGTGCCAGTGGCGAATTTGCCAATCTTGGTATTCTCTGGCAAATGCCAAACATCCTGCACCAAGTTGGGCTGTAAGCACAGACTCCACCTGTGGACGTCGTGCCCTCATATCACCCTCATGGAGTCTGTTTCTGACCGTTTGAGTGGACACATGAACATTTGGAGGTCATTTTGCAGGGCTCCGGCAGTGCTCCTCCTGCTCCTTCTTTCACCAAGGAGGAGGTGGCGGTCCTGCTGCTGGGTTGTTGCCCTCCTACAGCCTCCTCCACGTCTCCTGATGTACTGGCTTGTCTCCTGGTAGCGGCTCCATGCTCTGGACACTACACTGACAAACACAGCAATCCTTCTTTCCACAGCTTGCATTGATGTGCCATCCTGGATGAGCTGCACTACCTGAGCCACTTGTGTGGGTTTTAGACTCCGTCTCATGCTATCACTAGAGCGAAAGCACCGCCAGCATTCAAAAGTGACCAAAACATCAGCCAGGAAGCATAGGAACTGAGAAGTGGTCTGTGGTCACCACCTGCAGAACCACTCCTTTATTGGGGGGTGTCTTGATAATTGCCTATTATTTCCACCTGTTGTCTGTTCCATTTGCACAACAGCATGTGAAATTGATTGTCAATCAGTGTTGCTGCCTGAGTGGACAGTGTGATTTCACAGAAGTGTGATTGATTTGGAGTTACATTGTGTTGTTTAAGTGTTCCCTTTATTTATTTATTTTGAGCAGTGTACTTATGTAAGATAAATACATCCATTTATCTTACACATAATGAAATGTTGCCTTATGAAACTCCAATTCCACTGTAGTCCACTTTTAAGATAGAAGACTGTTTGTTTTCTAGAATTAATCCTGCACACCCTTTATGCCTCATCTCTTCTGACATAAGATTTTGTAAATACATGTATTGCCTATGAAATAAAAAAAATTGGTATAATATTTACTTAGAACTCTGTAATGTGCTGTTCCTCTTATCCCTACTAGAGGTTTGTTATTAAACTGATAAATCATACCCTATGCACGTTTCATGTTAGCTTTTGCTTCATCACCGGACTAAATGAAGGTTAAAACTAAATCGCGTAGGTATGGAGGTGTCTCCCTTACTTCTGTGTACAACTGTGTCACTAAGTCTGTTATCTGTACTTCATACCATTATTGAAAGATGTACTTATGTAGTTGTCGCTGGGTTATAGTGTGGGTGAACAGGAGACCTATGTTGGGTCTCGGACTGCTATACCTATCTGCAGTCCGAAGCCCCGATCCCCCAAAGGTCCCCCTCTTTCAGCGCTGACTTGCGCTTTGAAGCGGGCCTGCCTGCTAGATTGGAATATTCATAAGCGTTGGTCACGTGAGCGTTCAGTAGGCACGAGCGCTCACGTGACCAGCGTTTAGGAACATTTAAATCCAGCCGGCGGGCCCGCCTCCAGAGCGCAAGTCAGCGCTGACAAAGGGGGACCTTCAGAGGATCGGGGTTCCGGACTGCAGGTAGGTCTAGCAGTCCGAGACCCCAAATTGGTCTCCTGTTCACCCGCACTATGACTTGATCGAAACAAAAGCAGGAGGTCCAGCACTTCAAAATATGCAGCTTTAATTGTGAAAACAACACACGTACAAGCAGTTGCCAGACACATTTCGAGCGTCTGGTCACCGAGGAAGAGTGCATGCGCTCGAAACGCATCTGCCATCTGCTTGTACGTGTTTGTCGTTTTCACAATTAAAGCTGCATATTTTGAAGTGCTGGACCTCCTGCTTTTGTTTTGTTCTGTGGTGTGTGCCTGGCCGGGCACGGGTCCGTGCACCAAGTTGGGAGAGGTGAGTAGAACATTATTTCACTTTACTATAACCTGATGTATCGGGTTATAGTGCGGATGAACGGGTGACCATTTTCCTTTGAGGTTGCTTTGTGGTCCATTTTGCAGCATTGTTTTCACTGGCATTGCAGTTTACCATTTACTGTTTACCAGGTGAGGCTTTCTTCTCTCATGGTGGTGTGCTCCACATATATACATATATTTCTTAATAACTCAACACACAGGCATTCATGTCTAAACCTTGGCAACATAAGGGAGTACACCCCTGAGTAGAAATGTCCAAATTAGGCCTAATTAGCCATTTTCCCTTCTGGTGTCATGTGACTTGTTAGTGTTGAAAAGTCTCAGGTGTAAATGGTGAATAGATGTCTTAAAGGGGTACTCCAGTGGAAAACAATTTTTTTTTAAATCAACTGGTAGCAGAAAGTTAAACAGATGTGTACATTACTTCTATTTAAAAATCTTAATCCTTCAAGTACTTATCAGCTGCTGTATACTACAGAGGACGTTCTTTTCTTTTTGAATTTCTTTTCTGTCTGGCCACAGTGCTCTCTGCTGACACCTCTGTCCATGTCAGGGACTGTCCAGAGCAGGAGAAAATCCCCATAGAAAACCTCTCTTTCTCTGGACAGCTCTTGACATGAACAGAGGGGTAAGCAGAGAAGGGAGAAGGGAGAAGAAATTCAAAAAAGAAAAGAACTTCCTCTGGAGCATATAACAGCTGATAAGTACTGGAAATATTAAGATTTTTTTAATTTACAAATCTGTTTAACTTTCTGGCACCAGTTGATTTAAAAAAAAAAAAAAATAATTCCACCGAAGAACCCCTTTAAGGGGAATTTATCAATGTGTATGCTTTTTCAGTTGTGGTGAATTTGATGTACTTGCACCAAATTTATAAAACAGGCGCACTATATATGATACATTTGGAGCAGCTCACAAAATACCCGGGTAAATGACTTCACTACACCAATCCTTAGCCACCTTTTGTTTGTTACCTCAGCTTCTGTGTCAAATGCTTTGGGCTTTTGTTCATGATAAATTGATGATAAATTACAGGTATCTGGCTATTTTGTATGTGTTTTTTGTAACAGTTTTTAGCCCTCCAATACTTAACTATACCAAAAGTGTTCTCATTAAAGGGGTACTCCGCTGTTCAGCGTTTGGAACAAACTGTTCCGAACGCTGGAGCCGGCGCCGGGAGCTTGCGACGTTATAGCCCCGCCCCTCATGGCCTCATGCGGAGCTATGATGTCACAAACTCCCGGTGCCGCCTCCAGTGTTCGGAACAGTTTGTTCCAAATGCTGAGCAGCGGAGTACCCCTTTTACTTAAACTTAAACTTTAAAGCCATTTTGCTTTATTATGTGCTGCTTTATTTACATTACACATCTACGTTACAAAAACTGAAGAGGGGAAAAAAAAAAAAGAAACATCAGCACAGTGTAGGTAAAGGTTTGTAAGTGTAGTCTTTGGGTGGTGTTGCTCTGCGCAAAAACTATGCCTCTTGCGCAATTTTGAAAAACTCACATTTGATAAATCAATGTCCACTGCATCCACCAAAAAAGACTACGACATGTGAGTCCTCAGACTGTGGTATTGCAGCTCAGTTCCACTTAAGTGAATGGAGCCAAGCTGTAATAATCCACACAACTGGAAGACAGGAGTGGTGCTGTTTTTGGAAGAAAGCAACTATGTTTTTTTTTTTTTTTTTATCCTGGATAATCCCTTAAAATCCCTGAGGGAACAGATTTACTGATTTACGGTCTCCCAACTCGAGCCCCTGTCATACCGGCCAGCCCCCAGCAGATTCCTGTAGCTGAGGGCTGGCGTTAATAGCCGACATGCGGTAATCGCCTCGGCCAGCTATTAACCCTTTAGATCGCCACTGTCAAAGTTGACAGCGGCGTCTAAAGGGACATTTAAACCATCCCTGGTGGTCCAGTGGGGTGGATCGCCCCCACAGCTGAGGTAGCGGGAGGGCTTACATCTCGTCCTATGCCAGCTGCTGCACTGTAAATGATAAAGCCTGGCAGGGTGTGGCTTTATCAATCGAGCGCAGAGCACACAGATCAATGTGGTTCTATGAAACCACATTGATGTGAATGAGGAATCTAATGATTCCACCTAAAAGTACCCTAGGGGGATTAAAAGTGTAAAAAAAATAGTTGAATAAAAAGTTTTAAAAAAACACCCATTAACCCCTTCCTTATTAAAAGTTTAAATCACCCCCCTTTTCCCAAATTCCATATAAAAAATATGTAACCATAATAAAAATAAACATAAACGTGCATGTAGTAATGATTTTTTCCAGAAGTAAGACAAAATCAAACCTCTATGAGTAGGGTATCATTTTAATCAAATGGACCTACAGAATAAAGATAAGGTGTAATTTTTACCGAAAAATTTACTGTGTAGAAACGGAAGCCCCCAAAATTTACACAATGGTGTTTTTTCTTCAATTTTGTCGCACAATGATTTTTTGAATGAAGTAATTGCAAAGTAGAATTGGTGGCGCAGAAATTATATCATATGGATTTTTAGGTGCAAAATTGAAAGGGTTATGATTTTTAAAATGTAAGGAGGAAAAACGAAAGTGGAAAAATGCTAGGTCCTTAAGGGGTTAAGTAGGAGATAGAAAATGATGGAGTAGTACCGTAATATGTAGGCCCACATGGTATTATCACATCATTTATTACTTAGGAGGAGGGACAGGGTTACCTTGGTATCTGCACCACTTATCTTCATGACAACAGCCATTTATCCTATTTGGTGCTTTTGTTCATAGGTTGCTATTGCAGCAGTACATCTTGTACCCGCTTTTGAAAAGGTACGCATATTTTCAGAGGGGAGGTGTTTCCCAATGAAAGTATGTCTAGATTTAATTATCAGCTGAACGCTGGGGGTTGGAGAAGCTGGACTCCCAATGATCAGCTGATCAACACTATGGCTTTCATTTTGAAAAAGGATGTCTTCATGAGATAAAAATGTTATTACTTTTTTTTACTGAAATTTTCATTATTCAATTATTAGAGGTAAAATCTATTTGTGGTCATGGCTTTCCACTGGAACCTGACCTCTAAGCTATAAGTGGTCTGCGATGTGCCAAAAGCATGTGTTATGATTCGGCTAGCTGGATGTGGATCCTCTGTGTCAGCGAGGGATTGGCGTGGACCGTGTCGGTGGACCGGTTCTAGGTTGCTACTGGTATTCACCAGAGCCCGCCGCAAAGCGGGATGGTCTTGCTGCGGTGGTAGCAACCAGGTCGTATCCACCGGCAACGGCTCAACCTCGCTGACTGCTGAGAAGGCGTGGGACAGAAGAACTAGGCAGAGGCAAGGTCAGACGTAGCAGAAGGTCGGGGCAGGCGGCAAGGTTCGTAGTCAATGGCGATAGCAGAAGATCTGGAACACAGGCTTTGGACAACACTAAACGCTTTCTCTGGCACAAGGCAACAAGATTCGGCAAGGAAGGGAAGGGGAAGTGAGTTTATATATATATAATTAGACTGATTGGACCAGGCACCAATCACTGGTGCACTGGCCCTTTAAATCTTAGAGAGCTGGCACGCACGCGCCCTAGAGAGCGGAGCCGCGCGCGCCAGAACGTGACAGCCGAGGACCGGGACGAGTAAGTGGCTTGGGATGCGATTTGCGAGAGGGCGCGTCCCGCTATGCGAATCGCATCCCCATCGTGAATGTCAGTGCAGCACTCCCGGTCAGCGGGTCTGACCGGGGTGCTGCAGAGAGGAGAACGCCGCAAGTGCTCCGGGGAGGAGCAGGGACCCGGAGCGCTCGGCGTAACAGCACGTGTATTGAGGGCACGACTATAGAGGGCCTACCCCATGGTAACTTTATAAAGAAGAAAAGGGGGGAGCTGGGGGGAAGAAAAAAGCAACACCCGCCCTGAGGTAGTGTATTGAAGGGGTTTATATAGTGTACAGCCCCTCCCACAAATGCAGCCCTTTGGGCTTTATACTTGTTGCCATGGCTTCCCACTGGAAAGAAGTGCCGACCTGACCTCAAAGCTATAAGCGGTCTGAGGTGTGCCAAAACCGTAAAGCAAGTTTTTCAATTTATTTAAATTTACAGAACTAACAACTTAAAAACATCAGACATTTCTTTCTCCGGATTTTGAATATACATAACATAACAAGATGATTTCCACCTACCCAACCTCTTGATAATGTGAGCGGGCACCTTATGCTTAGAAGCAGCCGATGCAGCCCCTATTCGGAAAGAATGGCCAGAAAAACTCTGTGCATCTAGACCTAGCATAGACAGCAAAGAACGGACTGAACTTGTGAAATGACGTGCTTAATGATAATAAAGGATAACTAGGACCCACCCCACTTGTGCTCACCATGAACTGATCCAACACCCTGACCGGACACCACTTATGACCTGTAAGGAAATACGTAACCAACACTTCGGATTTATATGTTTTGGTACCCAACAGGGACAAAACATATCTCTCTCCGACTCGTGCCAATTGTTGCCTTAGCACAGGTTTATCACCACCAGAACTGGTAGTAATTTCACCAGGCCTAAGAAAACCGTAGAAAATTAGGTACATAGTAGTTTTGATCAAGGAACTACGCACGAAACTAAATGATGCTGAATCAAGTAGGTCAGATAATTTCCTGAAAGTGTCGCTTGTAACTGGCAATCTGACACCTCTCCCAACAATTTGGTTGGGTTGCTACGTATACCACGAGGCACTGATTTAACAGCATGAACCGAGAATAATGAAGGCCGACTTGGATATTCCATCGACAGGAAATGTTGTATGTCTGCCAAGTATACCTTAATTGTGTTATAAGACAACTTTTTCGTGTGGTGGCAAAAAGTCACAAAACAAACTAAGTTAGATATGTGATCTTCAGAGGGATTAGAAAATTATGTAAAGAAAATTATATACACCCCAAGCTAAATTGTACCAACAAGCAGTACTGGGTGCTAATGATCTCATCATAAGTTTACGTGCCAGCCAAAATGGAGTTTTTAATGCTTTATTTGGTGCAGAACAATGTGTTTGGAGGGGTCACCCCTCTTCGTCAGGTTCAATAGTAAGTTCAATAGAAGGTCGAGATAGGAGGTCGAGATAGGAGGACAAGATATGAGGACAGAATATGAGGACGGGATAGGAGGTCGGAATAGGAGGTCGAGATAGGAGGACGGGATAGGAGGGCGGGATAGGAGGTCGAGATAGGAGGACGGGATAGGAGGACGGGATAGGAGGTTGAGATATGAGGATGGGATAGGAGGACGGGATAGGAGGTCGGGATAGGAGGTCGGGATATGGGGTTGGGATATGACAAGAATATATGAGGACGGGATATTAATTCAAAAGCTTCCTCTGTTGATATTCCTCCACAACAAGGATTAGGAAGGAAAAACCGGACAATGCCGGGTACTCAGCTAGTCTATATATATATATATATATATATATATATATATATATATATATATATATATATATATATATATATATAAAACTCCATTGCCCAGATTTATCAAACTGTGTGAAAGAAAAAGTGGAGTGATTTTTCCACATCAACCAATAACAGCTCAGCTAACGAGCTCTGGTAAAGTGAAAGCTGAGCTGTGATTGGTTGCTTTGGGAAAATCGCTCCACTTTTTTTCTCACACAGCTTGATAAATCTGGGCTAATGTGTGTGTATGTATGTGTGTGTGTGTATGTGTGTATGATGTTCCAGCATCACGTCCAAACGGCTAAACATATTAACATGAAACTTGGCACACGTTACTTAAATGTCAACAACAAACATAGGATAGGTAATTTAACCCTTACTCACCCTCATTTGCCAGGGTTGGGGTTTTTGTTTAAAGTCCCATACAAGTCTATGGGAAACATATGTTACTGCATAACTTCCAAACGGCTGGAGATATTTCGATAATACTTGGTCACATGTTACTTACATGTCCATTTAAAATACAGGATAGTTAGTCTAACCCTTAACTAGCCCCATTTGTGAGGATTGGGGTTTTTGTTTAAAGTCCTATGTAAATCAAATGGAAATGTATGTTCCCATATAACTTCCATACGGCTGGCGATATTTCAATAATCCCAGGTACACATATTACTTATATGTCAAATAAAAAGATATGATAGTTAAATTAACCCTTACTTACACCCTTTTATAAAAGATGGGTTTTTGTTTCAAGTCCCATGCAAGTATATGGGACTTCCAGTACCTTACTCCACAAGCTCTGCTCTGCATCTCCTGGTGAATGTGTCAATTCGGCTTGCAAGCCACACCTTATCTCACAAAGACACGCCCGCATTCTAAGCCCCTTCCCTTTTATTATCAACGGTCTGGCTTGCAAATCATGCCCAGCCCCACAAAGCTACATCCCCTTCTATTTTCAGCTTACAATATTTTCATCACAAATCAGTCCCACCTGAGAACAGGATATGAGGATGGGACATAAGGACGGGATATGAGGTCGGAATATGAGGACGGGATATGAGGTCGGGATGGGAGGTCGGGATGGGAGGTCGGGATATGAGGACGGGATATGAGGATGGGATATGAGGACGGAATATGAGGACGGCATAGGAGGTCGGGATAAGAGGTCGAGATATGAGGTCGGGATATGAGGACGAGATATGAGGACGACATAGGAGGTCGGGATAGGAGGACAGGATAGGAGGTCAGGATAGGAGGTCAGGATAGGAGGTCAAGATATGAGGACGGGATATGAGGACAGGACATGAGGTCGAGATAGGAGGACGGGATAGGAGGTTGGGATATGAGGATGGGATATGAGGTCAAGATAGAAGGTCGGGATATGAGAAAAGGATATGAGTTTGAGATATGAGGAGGGGATAGGAGGTCAGGATATGAGGTCGAGATATGATGACGGGATATGAGGACAGGATATGAGGTTGAGATATGAGGACTTTTATATGAGGATGGGATATGAAGTCAAAAGCTTCCTCCTTTGTTGATTTTCCTCCCCAACAAGTATTAGGAAGGAAAAACCAGGCAACGCTGGGTACTCAGCTAGTATATATATAAAACTCAGTATGTGTGTATGTATATGTCTATGTTCCAGCATCAATACCTAATGGCTAAAGATATTTCGATAATACTTGGTCACATGTTACTAATATGGCAACTAAAAATATAGGATAGATAAATTAACCCTTACCCATCGCCATTTACCAGGGTCAGGGTTTTTGTTTAAAGTCCCATGCAAGTCTATGGGAAATTTATGTTCCAGCATAATTTCTGTGCGGCTGTAGATATTTCGACAATACTTGGTACATATGTTACTTATATGTCATATAAAAATACAGGATAGTTAACTTAACCCTAACCTACTTCCTAGGGTTTTTGTTTGCAAGTATATGGGACTTCCGGTTCCTAACTTGACACACTCCATTTCTCCTGGTGAGTGTGTTAGTCCAGTGCAAGCCACAACCTCTCCGCATGCCACGTCCCATCTGGCAAAGCCACGCCCACCATTTAAGCCACATCCCTTTTATTTTTTACCCTTTTGTGCATTGGTCTGGCTTGCAAATCACACCCACACCCACAACGCCATGTCCCTTTCAATTTTCCACTTACTATCTGAGAATGAGATATGAGGATAGGATAAGGGGACAGGATATGAGGACGGGATATGAGGTTAGGATATGAGGTTAGGATATGAGGACGAGATATAAGGTAAGGATATGAGGACGAGATATCAGGTTGGAATATGAAAACGGGATATGAGGAAGGCATATGAGGACAAAAGCTACCTTCTTTGTTGCTTTTCCTCACCCACAAGGATTAGGAAGGAGAAAACGGGTACTAATGATAAAAAACAAAACACAAAATCAATCTGATAGATATTTATTTATTATTTAGAGACAACAGGGTAAAGGTCCCAACTGTGTAATGGAAGATGAGACCAATGATATTAAAGGGGTACTCCGCTGGAAACCATTTTTACTTCTATTTAAAAATCTTAATTTTTTTTGTAATTGTCAGCTGCTGTATGTGCCACAGGAAGTTCTTTTCTTTTTTAATTTATTTTCTGTCTGACCACAGTGCTCTCTGCTGACACCTCTGTCCATGCCAGGAACTG
This sequence comes from Hyla sarda, assembly GCF_029499605.1. Taxonomy (NCBI): domain Eukaryota; kingdom Metazoa; phylum Chordata; class Amphibia; order Anura; family Hylidae; genus Hyla; species Hyla sarda. Next base: position 481,808,891 of record NC_079189.1, read on the forward strand.
TCCAGAGCATGAGCAAATCCCTATAGCAAGCATATTCTTCTCTGGACAGTTCATGACATGGACAGATGTGTCAGCAAAGAGCACTGTGGTCAGACAGAAAATAAATCTAAAAAGAAAAGAACATCCTCTGGAGCATACAGCATCTGATAAGTCGCGGAAGGATTAAAGGGGTAGTCCAGTGGTGAAAAACTTATCCCCTATCCTAAGGATAGGGGATAAGTTTGAGATCGCGGGGGGTCCGACCGCTGGGGCCCCCCGCGATCTCTCTGTACGGGGCCCCGGCTCTCCGCCGAGATAGCGGGTGTCGACCCCCGCACGAGGAGGCGGCCGACACGCCCCCTCAATACATCTCTATGGCAGAGCTGGAGATTGCCGAAGGCAGCGCTTCGGCTCTGCCATAGAGTTGTATTGAGGGGGCGTGTCGGCCGCCGCCAAGTGCGGAGGTCAACACGCCCCCTTCCCGCGGGCTGTCGGGGCTCCGTACAGGAGATCGCAGGGGGCCCCAGCGGTCGGACCCCCCGCGATCTGCAACTTATCCCCTATCCTTAGGATAGGGGATAAGTTGCTTACCACTGAATCACCACTGGACTACTCCTTTAAGATTTTCTAATAGAAGTAATTTACAAATCTGTTTAACTTTCTTAAACCAATTGATTTAAAAAAATGTTCCACCAGAGTACCCCTTTAACACTCAACAAATTCTTTTTCCAATGATACTTTATGTCAAGTGACTATTTTAAAGCTATTTCTACAACCTGTGTGCCACATACAACCTGACATACAACCTGACATACTATATCACTTACCTCTGCTATTTTGTTTACACTGCTGTAGTTGTCATATTAAAGTTTAATGCATGTGACTGTCCATTGGTCCATATCAGGGCTTTTCAACTGTTGCTTCCATCATCCCATTTATTTATAAGCTTTAAATATATAGTATTGTTATTACTATTTTTACTAATATTATTTTTACTACTATTATTATAAATAAAGGTTTTCATGCCTGACATTGGAGTAGCATTCTTTGGATATAGGCATGCATATGCAAAACTTTATGGAACTTATACATGTTCATGACTATTAGAACTTTGTGCAAAAATAGTAATTTTGTGCAAAAATCTATGTTCATTTTTTTTTTTTTGCAAAAGTAATTTTGTGCAAAAATCTATGTTAATTTTTTTTATGTGTTTTGCCAGGGCTTATTTCAAAAAGCCTAAGGCTGGGTTCACACTATGGAATTTCCAAATGGAATTCCATTTCGGTTGAAAATTCCGCTGTATGCAGTTAAACATGCAGGTGAATGGGTTTTCCATGAACCCATTCACACTGCGGAAGTGTCTGGTCAGAATTTCCTACAGAAAACTCTGATCAAAAATTCCAGCAGAACATTGAACCTACTCAATGTTCTGGCAGAATCCACTCCTCGGACTGATCGATTCAGTTGGCGCTGACCGCTCTCGAAATTTCCGAATGGACATTTTCCATCCGGAGCTTCTCAAGCCTGAACCCGGGCCTAAAAGTACTTCTCTACCTGTCCTCTTACATGGTGTTCTTTGGAGAAGTAAAATGACATAGTAGATGTTGTAGGATCACACAATGAGCTTTTACGCTCTAATGTCATTTTCAGACAAAGTGCTCCCCCTGGTGTTTAAAGGGGTCAACAAAATGTGTAGATTGGAAGGAAGTCACTGGAATCTCAATTTATATTACAATATTTGTTTATGTTTCTATTATATATTATATTTCATTAATGTTAAACTTCAGCAAACAATCAATATTTAAAAAAAAATTAGTATTTGACGGAAAGGTTTTCCAAGCTAACAACATTCTTTTTAAGGAATATGAAGAGAGGAGAGTTTTTTATTTTTATTTTTTTTTTTGTAATAGTTATACATTTTAAGTGTTAGAGTTGGTTAAAAAAAAGAATAATCGTCATCCACAGTTGTCCCCCACCTAAGTCAGTTAGGGTGCATGCACACCACGTTTTCACTGTATGGGTGTTGGATGGGTGAAGTTATTCTAGTGGTTTTCTGACACACTTTTTAAAAGTTCTCAAGACAGGGATACTCACCTGCCTGATACTCCAACGATGTCTGGGTCCCTGAACCATACTCGACTCAAGGAAATGCCTGTTTAGCCAATAAGGGTGTATGCACACCACCTTTTCACTGAAAGGGTGCTGAATCCGGCTGGGGGAGGGGAAAACCGTGCGCTCCTGTACCCCAGCCGGATCGGCACTGAAATCCATTGACTTTAATGAGCCGGCCGGAGTCGGATCATTTTTGACCTGTATCCGGTTTTCTGACCGGACCTCAAAACGTAGTATACTACGTTTTGAGGTCCGGTCAGAAAACTGGATATGGGTAAAAAATTAGCCTACCGGAGTAAAGCGGTGACTCCGGCCGGCTCATTAAAGTCAATGGATTTCAGCGCCAATCCGGCTGGGGTACAGGAGTGCATGGTTTTCCCCTCACCCAGCCGGATTCAGTACCCGTACAGTGAAAAGGTGGTGTGCATACACCCTTATTGGCTAAACAGGCATTTCCTTGAGTCGAGTATGGTTCAGGGACCCAGACATCGTTGGAGTATCAGGCAGGTGAGTATCCCTTATTTTTTAAAGCCTTCTTGAGAACTTTTAAAAAAGTGTGTCAGAAAACCACTAGAATAACTGATAAGAAATGCATAGCCATACACGCCACAACCAGTAATTCTGTGTTTTCCAAACAATGGATCTCCAGCTGTTACAAAACTTCAACTCCCAGTATTAGGAAAATACTTGTCACGATGCCGGCTGGCAGGTAGTGGATCCTCTGTGCCAGAGAGGGATTGGCGTGGACCGTGCTAGTGGATCGGTTCTAAGTCACTACTGGTTTTCACCAGAGCCCGCCGCAAAGCGGGATGGTCTTGCTGCGGCGGTAGTGACCAGGTCGTATCCACTAGCAACGGCTCAACCTCTCTGGCTGCTGAAGATAGGCGCGGTACAAGGGAGTAGACAGAAGCAAGGTCGGACGTAGCAGAAGGTCGGGGCAGGCAGCAAGGATCGTAGTCAGGGGCAACGGCAGGAGGTCTGGAACACAGGCTAGGAACACACAAGGAAACGCTTTCACTGGCACGATGGCAACAAGATCCGGCAAGGAAGTGCAGGGGAAGTGAGGTGATATAGGGAAGTGCACAGGTGATAACACTAATTGGAACCACTGCGCCAATCAGCGGCGCAGTGGCCCTTTAAATCGCAAAGACCCGGCGCGCGCGCGCCCTAGGGAGCGGGGCCGCGCGCGCCGGGACAGGACTGACGGAGAGCGAGTCAGGTACGGGAGCCGGGGTGCGCATCGCGAGCGGGCGCTACCCGCATCGCGAATCGCATCCCGGCTGAAGGCGGTATCGCAGCGCCCCGGGTCAGTGGATCTGACCGGAGCGCTGCAGTGAGGAGAGTGTAGCGAGCGCTCCGGGGAGGAGCGGGGACCCGGAGCGCTCGGCGTAACAGTACCCCCCCCCTTGGGTCTCCCCCTCTTCTTAGAGCCTGAGAACCTGAGGAGCAGACTTTTGTCTAGGATATTGTCCTCAGGTTCCCAGGATCTCTCTTCTGGACCACAACCCTCCCAATCCACTAAAAAAAAAGTTTTCCCTCTGACCTTTTTGGATGCTAAAATCTCTTTGACGGAGAAGATGTCCGAGGAGCCGGAAACAGGAGTGGGAGGAACAGATTTGGGAGAGAAACGGTTAATGATAAGTGGTTTAAGGAGAGAAACGTGAAAGGCATTAGGAATACGAAGAGAAGGAGGAAGAAGAAGTTTGTAAGAGACAGGATTAATCTGGCACAAAATTTTGAAAGGACCAAGATAGCGTGGTCCCAACTTATAGCTAGGGACACGGAAGCGGACATATTTAGCGGAGAGCCATACCTTGTCTCCAGGGGAAAAAATGGGAGGAGCTCTTCTTTTCTTATCCGCGAATTTCTTCATGCGTGAAGAAGCCTGTAAGAGAGAATTTTGGGTCTCTCTCCATATGATGGAAAGATCACGAGAAATTTCATCCACAGCGGGCAGACCAGAGGGCAAGGGGGTAGGGAGGGGGGGAAGAGGGTGACGGCCGTACACCACGAAAAATGGGGATTTGGAGGAGGATTCAGAGACTCTGAAGTTATACGAGAATTCGGCCCATGGTAGAAGATCAGCCCAGTCATCCTGGCGGGAGGAAACAAAATGTCGTAAATAATCACCCAAGACTTGGTTAATTCTTTCTACTTGTCCATTGGATTGAGGATGATATGCAGAAGAAAAATTTAATTTAATCTTGAGTTGTTTACAGAGAGCCCTCCAGAATTTAGACACAAATTGGACGCCTCTATCCGAGACGATCTGCGTAGGCAACCCGTGAAGACGAAAAATGTGTACAAAAAATTGTTTAGCCAACTGAGGCGCTGAAGGAAGACCAGGAAGAGGGATGAAATGTGCCATTTTGGAGAATCGATCAACGACCACCCAAATAACAGTGTTGCCACGGGATAGGGGTAAGTCAGTAATAAAATCCATACCAATCAGAGACCAAGGCTGTTCGGGGACAGGCAGAGGATGAAGAAAACCAGCGGGCTTCTGGCGAGGAGTCTTATCCCGGGCACAGATAGTGCAGGCTCGCACAAAGTCCACCACATCTGTCTCTAGAGTCGGCCACCAATAGAAGCGAGAGATGAGTTGCACAGATTTCTTGATGCCCGCATGACCTGCGAGATGGGAGGAGTGACCCCATTTGAGGATTCCGAGGCGTTGGCGTGGAGAAACAAAGGTCTTTCCTGGAGGAGTTTGCCTGATGGAGGCTGGAGAAGTGGAAATCAGGCAGTCAGGAGGAATGATGTGTTGAGGAGAGAGTTCAACTTCAGAAGCATCTGAGGAACGAGAGAGAGCATCGGCCCTAATGTTCTTATCGGCAGGCCGAAAGTGAATTTCAAAATTAAATCGGGCAAAAAACAGAGACCACCTGGCCTGGCGAGGATTCAGCCGTTGGGCAGACTGGAGGTAGGAGAGGTTTTTGTGATCGGTGTAAATAATAACTGGAAATCTTGATCCCTCCAGCAGATGCCTCCATTCCTCAAGTGCTAATTTAATGGCTAGAAGCTCTCGATCCCCGATGGAGTAGTTCCTCTCCGCCGGAGAGAAGGTCCTAGAAAAAAAACCACAAGTAACAGCATGCCCGGAAGAATTTTTTTGTAGAAGGACAGCTCCAGCTCCCACTGAGGAGGCATCAACCTCCAATAGGAAGGGTTTAGATGGGTCAGGTCTGGAGAGCACGGGAGCCGAAGAAAAGGCAGACTTGAGCCGTTTAAAGGCGTCTTCCGCTTGAGGAGGCCAAGACTTGGGATCGGCATCTTTTTTGGTTAAAGCCACGATAGGAGCCACAAGGGTAGAAAAATGTGGAATAAATTGCCTGTAATAATTGGCGAACCCCAAAAAACGTTGGATGGCACGGAGTCCGGAGGGGCGTGGCCAATCTAAGACGGCAGAGAGTTTGTCTGGATCCATTTGTAGTCCCTGGCCAGAGACCAAGTATCCTAGGAAAGGAAGAGATTGGCATTCAAACAGACATTTCTCTATTTTGGCATAGAGTTGATTGTCACGAAGTCTCTGAAGAACCATACGGACATGCTGGCGGTGTTCTTCTAGATTGGCAGAAAAAATCAGGATATCGTCCAGATATACAACAACACAGGAGTATAGGAGATCACGAAAAATTTCATTAACAAAGTCTTGGAAGACGGCAGGGGCGTTGCACAGGCCAAAGGGCATGACCAGATACTCAAAGTGTCCATCTCTGGTGTTAAATGCCGTTTTCCATTCATCCCCCTCTCTGATGCGGATGAGATTATAAGCACCCCTTAAGTCCAGTTTGGTAAAAATGTGGGCACCTTGGAGGCGATCAAAGAGTTCAGAGATGAGGGGTAGGGGGTAGCGGTTCTTTACCGTGATTTTATTAAGACCGCGGTAGTCAATGCAAGGACGTAGAGAGCCATCTTTTTTGGACACAAAGAAAAATCCGGCTCCGGCAGGAGAGGAGGATTTACGGATAAAGCCCTTTTTTAAATTTTCCTGGACGTATTCAGACATGGCAAGAGTCTCTGGGACGGACAGAGGATAGATTCTGCCCCGGGGTGGAGTAGTGCCCGGGAGGAGGTCGATAGGACAATCATAAGGCCTGTGAGGAGGTAGAGTCTCAGCTTGTTTTTTGCAAAAAACATCCGCAAAGTCCATATAGGCCTTAGGGAGACCGGTTACAGGAGGAACCACAGAGTCACGGCAAGGGTTATTGGGAAGCGGTTTTAGGCAGTCCTTGGAACAAGAGGGCCCCCAACTCTTGATCTCCCCAGAGGACCAATCCAGGGTTGGGGAATGAAGTTGAAGCCAGGGAAGTCCAAGGAGAATTTCAGAAGTGCAATTGGGGAGGACCAAAAGTTCAATCCTCTCGTGATGAGATCCGATGCACATTAGAAGGGGTTCCGTGCGGAAACGTATGGTACAGTCCAATCTTTCATTGTTTACACAATTGATGTAGAGGGGTCTGGTGAGACTGGTCACCGGGATGTTGAACCTGTTGACGAGAGAGGCCAAAATAAAATTTCCTGCAGATCCGGAGTCCAAGAAGGCCACAGTAGAGAAGGAGAAGGCAGAGGCAGATATCCGCACAGGCACAGTAAGACGTGGAGAAGCAGAGTAGACATCAAGGACTGTCTCACCTTTGTGCGGAGTCAGCGTACGTCTTTCCAGGCGGGGAGGACGGATAGGACAATCCTTCAGGAAGTGTTCGGTACTAGCACAGTACAGGCAGAGATTCTCCATGCGGCGTCGTGTCCTCTCTTGAGGTGTCAGGCGAGACCGGTCGACCTGCATAGCCTCCACGGCGGGAGGCACAGGAACAGATTGCAGGGGACCAGAGGAGAGAGGAGCCGGGGAGAAGAAACGCCTCGTGCGAACAGAGTCCATATCCTGGCGGAGCTCCTGACGCCTTTCGGAAAAACGCATGTCAATGCGAGTGGCTAGGTGAATGAGTTCATGTAGATTAGCAGGGATTTCTCGTGCGGCCAGAACATCTTTAATGTTGCTGGATAGGCCTTTTTTAAAGGTCGCGCAGAGGGCCTCATTATTCCAGGATAATTCTGAAGCAAGAGTACGGAATTGTACGGCATACTCGCCAACGGAAGAATTACCCTGGACCAGGTTCAACAGGGCAGTCTCAGCAGAAGAGGCTCGGGCAGGTTCCTCAAAGACACTTCGAATTTCCGAGAAGAAGGAGTGTACAGAGGCAGTGACGGGGTCATTGCGGTCCCAGAGCGGTGTGGCCCAAGACAGGGCTTTTCCAGACAGAAGGCTGACTACGAAAGCCACCTTAGACCTTTCAGTGGGAAACTGGTCCGACATCATCTCCAAGTGCAATGAACATTGGGAAAGAAAGCCACGGCAAAACTTAGAGTCCCCATCAAATTTATCCGGCAAGGATAATCGTAGTCCAGAAGCGGCCACTCGCTGCGGAGGAGGTGCAGGAGCTGGCGGAGGAGATGATTGCTGAAGCTGTGGTAGTAACTGCTGTAGCATAACGGTCAGTTGAGACAGCTGTTGGCCTTGTTGCGCTATCTGTTGTGACTGCTGGGCGACCACCGTGGTGAGGTCAGCGACAACTGGCAGAGGAACTTCAGCGGGATCCATGGCCGGATCTACTGTCACGATGCCGGCTGGCAGGTAGTGGATCCTCTGTGCCAGAGAGGGATTGGCGTGGACCGTGCTAGTGGATCGGTTCTAAGTCACTACTGGTTTTCACCAGAGCCCGCCGCAAAGCGGGATGGTCTTGCTGCGGCGGTAGTGACCAGGTCGTATCCACTAGCAACGGCTCAACCTCTCTGGCTGCTGAAGATAGGCGCGGTACAAGGGAGTAGACAGAAGCAAGGTCGGACGTAGCAGAAGGTCGGGGCAGGCAGCAAGGATCGTAGTCAGGGGCAACGGCAGGAGGTCTGGAACACAGGCTAGGAACACACAAGGAAACGCTTTCACTGGCACGATGGCAACAAGATCCGGCAAGGAAGTGCAGGGGAAGTGAGGTGATATAGGGAAGTGCACAGGTGATAACACTAATTGGAACCACTGCGCCAATCAGCGGCGCAGTGGCCCTTTAAATCGCAAAGACCCGGCGCGCGCGCGCCCTAGGGAGCGGGGCCGCGCGCGCCGGGACAGGACTGACGGAGAGCGAGTCAGGTACGGGAGCCGGGGTGCGCATCGCGAGCGGGCGCTACCCGCATCGCGAATCGCATCCCGGCTGAAGGCGGTATCGCAGCGCCCCGGGTCAGTGGATCTGACCGGAGCGCTGCAGTGAGGAGAGTGTAGCGAGCGCTCCGGGGAGGAGCGGGGACCCGGAGCGCTCGGCGTAACAATACTGCAGCAATCAGATCCAATGTGGACATTCTTTTTTACAGGCCAATGGAAAAAAAACTTGCAATATTTAGAAAAAACGCTAAACATTATATTAGTAATAATACACAGTAATATAATATACACAAAAACAGCTACTTTTGAAAGTAAAAATGACCCAACACTTCCCAATGCTGCCCTTTAGCCTGAACTAGCACTAAACAGGTTTTGTCATTCATGTAAGGCATATTGGAATAGACTGCTTACATAAACTGGCATGAAAAAGTCTGTCTCTCTCCGCACGCGGGGCGGGGGTTGGCACGCACCCTTTGTGCTTTTCTACAGTAGAGATGGAAATACAGTACAGCGCTACAGTGCTCGTGTATTTTAGAGATGCATTGGGACGCTTACCGATCCCCATTCCGTGCACAAGGAGAGTCGGAGCGCCATACAGGAGATCTCCATTTTAGGACATCGTCAGTCGTCAGACATAACTCCATCCTCCGTCAGGTGAAACAACGTCCCGCCTCCTCCCTCACACCGTCCTCCTTTAGCCACAACTCCATCCTTCCTCATCCGAAACTCCGTCGTTCAAAACGCTGTCATGCCTCAGGCGATTCTCCCTCAGATGCAACTTCCTGCCGAATAGCAGAGCCGACGCTGCGCAGCTTTGTATAGCAGAGTAGAAACTGTGAAACTTGCACGTGTGTACTACAGACACTACATGTGCTACAGAGTCTGTATAGCAGAGCTAGAGCTGGGCGGTATGATCAAAAATGTGTATCATGGTATTTTTGTAATGATTCCACGGTATATAACAGTATTTCCCTCTCCCCCCCCCCCCCCCCAAATCATGTGACCCGCGAGCGCTGTTCTGCTTCTCCCATCCCCCAATTCATTATCAGCCCAGCGCTGCGCTGTCCCCATCGGGGAACTAATCACATGTCACCCGCAAGCGCTGCCCTCCTCGTCCTCCTGTTTGTTGCAGCCCGCCGGCGCTGGAACTCTCTATTGTACGCTGTATCCCTATGCCCGGGCTGCAAAAGATAAACAAAATAAACTTTAACTCACTTTCCCACGTTGGAGAGCCCTCAGCCTATCACCGTCCGCAGCGATGTTCCGTCTCGGCATGTAAGTCTCGGCTCCGTCATGTAAGAAGCTGGTCACATATGATTAGTTCCCCGATGTGGGGACAGTGCAGCACTGGGTTGATAATTCATTCATTCCTGAGGGGGAGGGACCCAAATGGTATTGCGGTATGGGAAAAATTAATATCGTGCAGGACAAAAATGTCAGTATTCGGTATGAACTAGTATACCGCCCAACACTAAGCAGAGCCGACATTGAATAGCATGTACAGCAGAACCCGTATAGCAGAGAGCCGAAACTGACTCGGCTCTGCTACACGGCAGAAAAGTATTTTGTCTGAGGGATGACGGAGTTTCAGATAAGAGACATTAGGATGACAAAGGAGGGAGGAGGGAGTTGCGGCTGACACCTGACGTAGATTGGCCCGAGGGAGGAGGCAGGACGCCGTTTCACCTGACTGAGGGCAGAGTTACTGCTGACGACTGACGATGTCCTAAAATGGACACAGTACTCCCGGTTACCCATGAGCCGGACCCCTGCGATTAGACACCTATCCCCTATCCTTTGGAACACATTTTCCTAAATTGGACTACTTCTTTATTAAATGTTCAATGTTCAATAAATGGTCAGCTATATGAACTGTAAGCAGAGTAGTGAGGTCTGTGATGAGAAATGTGCTGCAAGGAACACGTGACACAACATCCCAGTGATTCCCGGTAATCTGCGGTTCAGTCACACTCTCGAGTATGTGCAGTAACCCCTCCGCACACTAGATGGCAGTGTAGCCTCAGCTCTGGCAGCAGGAAATAGACCGGTGGCTGCTGCTCTCTGTGTCCGGAGCTAAGTGACCTTCCGTGTGGTACAGACAGGGTGGGTGAGACAAGTGTCGTGTTGTCATGTGACTGCTCATTATGTGTGTGGATACTGTGCATTCATGAACCTGTGTCTACAGCGTACAGCAGTGTTTCGCGACCAGTGTGTCGCCAGCTGTTGTTAAACTACAACTCCCAGCATGCCTGGACAGCCGAAGGCTGGGAGTTGTAGTTTTGCAACAGCTGAGACACACTGGTTAGGAAAAAGGCTTATACTAGCTGTGGTGTGTTTGTACTCGTAGTGCTCGCTTTTATAGAGTGACTAGTATTGGGAATGGTGGTGGGCTGGGGTCTCCATTACTGGTGCGCATGCGTGGACTTGTATAGCACGAGACAGGCTACAGCTGTAGAGTATTTCCCATAATACACTGGAGCTGGTCCATCCAGTTATTCTTTATCAATTCCATGAGATTTTCAGGATCTCTGCTTGCAGTCATGCAGTAGGAACTACAGTTAAAGGGGTACTCTGGTGAAAACCTTTTTTCTTTTAAATCAACTGGTGGCAGAAAGTTAAACATATTTGTAAATTACTTCTATTAAAAAATCTTAATCCTTCCAGTACTTATTAGCTGCTGAATGTTACAGAGGAAATTCCTTTCTTTTTGGAACACTGACATCACGAGCACAGTGTTCTCTGCTGACATCTCCGTCCATTTTAGCAACCATGCATAGCAGATGTATTCTAAGGGCAGCATGGTGGCTCAGTGGTTAACACTGCTATAATAACGTCAGCAGAGAGCATTCCAAAAAGAAAAGAATTTCCTCTGTAGTATTCAGCAGCTAATAAGTACAGGAAGGATTAATATTTTTTAATAGAAGTAATTTACAAATATGTTTAACTTTCTGCCACCAGTTGATTTAAAAGAAAAAAGGTTTTCACCGGAGTACCCCTTTAACCCCTTAAGGACTCAGGGTTTTCAGTTTTTGCACTTTCGTTTTTTCCTCCTTACCTTTTAAAAATCATAACCCTTTCAATTTTCCACCTAAAAATCCATATTATGGCTTATTTTTTGCGTCGCCAATTCTACTTTCCAGTGACATTAGTCATTTTACCGAAAAATGCACGGCGAAACGGGAACAAAAATTGTGCGACAAAATCGAAGAAAAATGCCATTTTGTAAATTTTGGGGGCTTCCGTTTCTACGCAGTGCATATTTCAGTAAAAATGACACCTTATCATTATTCTGTAGGTCCATACGGTTAAAATGATTTCCTACTTATATAGATTTGATTGTGTCGCACTTCTGGAAAAAATCATAACTACATGCAGGAAAATTTATACGTTTAAAAATGTCATCTTCTGACCCCTATAACTTTTTTATTTTTCCACGTACAGGGCGGTATGAGGACTCATTTTTTGCGCCGTGATCTGAAGTTTTTATCGGTATGATTTTTGTTTTGATCGGACTTTTTGATCACTTTTTATTAATTTTTTAATGGTATAAAAAGTGACCAAAAATGCGCTTTTTTGACTTTGGAATTTTTTTGCGCGTACGCCATTGACCGTGCGGTTTAATTAATGATATATTTTTATAGTTCGGACATTTACGCACGCGGCGATACCACATATGTTTATTTTTTTTTTTTTTACACTGTTTTATTTTTTTTTATGGGAAAAGGGGGGTGATTCAAACTTTTATTAGGGAAGGGGTTAAATGACCTTTATTAACACTTTTTTTTTAACTTTTTTTTTGCAGTGTTATAGGTCCCATAGGGACCTATAACACTGCACACACTGATCTTTTACACAGATCACAGGCGTGTATTAACACGCCTGTGATCAGTGTTATCGGCGCACGGAGCAGTCATTCGCCGATCGGACACCGAGGAGGCAGGTAAGGGCCTGCAAGCTGTTCGGGACGCCGTGATTTCACCGCGGCGGTCCCGAACAGCCCGACTGAGCAGCTGGGTCACTTTCACTTTAGAAGCGGCGGTCAGCTTTGACCGCTGTTTCTAAAGGGTTAATACCGCACATCGCCACGATTGGCGAGGTGTGGTATTAGCCGCGGGTCCCAGCCGTTGATGAGCACCGGGACCGACGCGATATGATGCGGGATCGCGGCGCGATCCCGCTTCATATCGCGGGAGCCGGCGCAGGACATAAATATACGTCCTGCGTCGTTAAGGGGTTAAGGTACATACAATTTTGCTGTTTCCGGTAGCAGAATTACTTTTCCTGCATGCAAAAACTTAGTCAGCAATGCTATGGTGTACAGCAAAAAAAAAAAAAAGTTGACATTATGGTCTGTCCTTAACCCCCCTAAGGACCAGGCCAATTTTTATTTTTGCGTTTTCGTTTTTTCCTCCTCGCCTTCAAAAATCCATAACTCTTTTATATTTCCAGTCACAGACCCATATGAGGGCTTGTTTTTTGCATGAGCAATTGTACTTTGTAGCGACTAACTGTACTTTGTAATGACATCCATCATTTTATCCTAAAATGTATGGTAAACCCCAAAGATGTATTTATTGTGTAAGGAAATTCAAACGAAAATCGCATTTTTGCTAACTTTAATTTGGGGGTCAATACAGTGAAAATGATACCCATGGTTACATACTTTTCTATTATTGTACTGCTTGTAAAAACTCACTTTTTTCTTTTTTTTCTTTACAAAATCAGTTTAAAATTGCCCTATTTTGACCACCTTTAAAGAGGTTGTGCGCTGCCCTAATTTTCGGAGCTCCGCTCACAGCGTCCGGAAGTTCATTACTCCGAACGCTGTGTGCGGGCTTCCGTGTTCACGGCCGCCAGGCGTGATGTCACGCCCGGCCCCTCGCCCGCCCCCTCATGACGTCTCGGCCGGCCCCTCGCCCGCCCCCTCATGACGTCTCTCCTGCCCCCTCATGACGTCACGCCCGCCCCCTCTACCAAAGTCTATAGGAAGGGGGCGTGACAGCGGTCGTGCCCCCTTCCCATAGACTTTCGTTGAGGGGGCGGGCGAGATGTCGCGAGGGGCCGGGCGTGCGGTCACGCCCGGCAGCTGCGAACACGGAAGCCCGCACACAGCGTTCAGAGTAATGAACTTCCGGACACTGAGCGGAGCTCCGAAAGTCAGGGCAGTGCACAACCCCTTTAACATTCTCATTTTTCAGTATACAAGGGTTGTATGAAGGCTCATTTTTTGTTTTTTTAGTACCACTTTTGCGTATATGTGTCTTTTTGATCGCTTTTTATAAATACTTTTTGCAATGTGATGTGAACAAGAAGCCGTTCACTGTACGGGATCATTAACATAACAGTTTAATAGTTTGGACATTTATGCACGTGGCAATACCAAATATGTTTATCTCTTTTATGCTTTTTTGACTAAAATGGGAAAAATTGGTGATTTAAATCTTTATTGGGGGAGGAGCTTTTTTAAACTTTAAAAAAATGTTTTGCATTTATTTATAGCACTGTAAGTACTGTTCAGTGCTATGCATAGGCATAGCGCTAAACAGTGTTATCGGCGATCTTCTGCTCTGGTCTGCTGGAAGGCAGATCAAAGCAGTAAACCCCAGGAGAGCATCAGAGGCAGGTGAGGGGACCTCCATCTGCCATCTTGGCTGATCTGAGCTGCTGACAGCTGCCGAGACCCACTATGCATGAAGCGAGCACAGCTCCATCATAGCTGCACCTAAAATGTACGACGCTGTGCGCAAAGTTACTCGCTGTAACACCGTACATTTAATGTATGCCACTGCAGCATGCTGCTTCACTTGCCATAAAGTTAGTTCAGGAGCCGTGCTTGCTTTATAGCTGGTAAATACCAACAGCTATCATGCTAATGTCCATCAGTAACCTTTTAGATTCCGTGATTAATGCTGATCACACAATAGGAAAAATAGGAAAAATGTCAGATGTCGGTGGGGGATTGGACACCCAGAGTGCTATCAAGGGGGTCCAATTGACTTCTTCTTACCTGGCACATAGAATTTCCAGTCTTCTTGTGCGGTCTGCCTAGGAGGATTAACGATCTTACTGATCAGTACTTATTACATTATACTGAACTGTATATTGCAATCTATTGATTGCTTATAATAGTCCCCTATGGGGACTTAAAGGGGTACTCCGGTGAAAACCTTTTTTCTTTTAAATCAACTAGTGGCAGAAAGTTAAACATATTTGTAAATTACTTCTATTAAAAAATCTTAATCCTTCCTGTACTTATTAGCTGCTGAATACTACAGAGGAAATTATTTTCTTTTTGGAATGCTCTCTGATGACATCACGAGCACAGTTCTCTCTGCCAACATTATTATAATAATAATAACGCTTTATTTATTGTTGTCCTTAGTGGGATTTGAACCCAAGTCCCCAGCACTGCAAGGCAGCAGTGCTAACCACTGAGCCACCATGCTGCCCTTAGCATACATCTGCTATGCATGGTTGCTAAAATGGACAGATATATCAGCAGAGAGCACTGTGCTCGTGATGTCATCAGTGTTCCAAAAAGAAAGGAATTTCCTCTGTAGCATTCAGCAGCTAATAAGTACTGGAAGGATTAAGATTTTTTTAATAGAAGTAATTTACAAATATGTTTAACTTTCTGCCACCAGTTGATTTAAAAGGAAAAAGGTTTTCACCAGAGTACCCCATTAAAATGTGTAAAATAAAGTTTTGAAAAATATATAAAAATCCCTTATAAGGAGCGGTCATTTGCCATCCATCACATGACCAGGACAGAAGCAGGCACTATGTTATAGGAGAGAATTCTTCAGCTCATATAGCACCCGATGGAGTCAGATTTGTACAGAAGCTGACAGCAAAAATAAAAAGCTCTGTATACTTGCGTATGATAATGGAGGCATATGAGGTCTGATATGGGGTCATGTACTTCTCATCAGAGGTTCCTTACAGCTTCTCAGTACAGAACTGATGACACCTTTGTACGTCCAGAATTAATCAGCCTCAGCACCTGTGCTGACTTGGGGCCAACCTAAAAATTCAGACTAGTCCAGAAAGTTGGATGAAAGGCCCCACTACCAAACCTGCCTTGCATACCTTAAAAATCCAGGCCCAATAACAGGACTTACCAAATTCCCTAGCAAGCTACATCTTGCCAGGGATTTTAACTATTTCCTGGATTTCCTGTTACTCATGCAGCTTCCCCTTGATGTAATCTGCACATCCAGAAACCTGGTGTCCACAGACAACAGGTACCTTAGCAATCCCTGACGACCAAACCTGTCACTGTCTCACAACAGTAGAAACAGACCGGGGGGGGGGGGGGGGGTTTAAGCTTTGGGTTGGTAGGAGACAGCCTATGTTATTTTGGTGCAGCTCTCCACAGCTCTTTATTGGTGCTGGTCTCCAGGTTTCCTACAGACACACTGCTTTGCAGGTTCCAAAGGGCTCATTGATGATGTTGTTGGACTGTACGATGCTCATACATTACCACGTGGGATAGACGAGTCTGATATCTGTAACAGAAGCTGCAATGTTTTCATAAGAAGCCGCTTGTGATCTGTAGCAACACATTAATTAACACCACAAGAGAATGTTTTGCTACGAGACAACTTGACAGATTACTTCTCCAGAGAGAACATGTTAAAGGCATTTGCTATAATTCCACCATCATGTCGGATCATTACTTTTTAGATGGTTGTTTTTTCTTTTACAACTATTTTTGAAACAATATGAAAGTAATGGTAGGGGTTTGGTGGTGTTGTATTTTGAAGGTGTTATCCCAAGATGCAAAGTTATCCCACTATCCAAAGGGTAGAGGATAACTAGCTTATTGGTGGGGGTCTAACCACTAAGACCCCCACCAGTCCTAAGAACGGAAGACAAATGTCCCCCAAATATACGAAGTACCTGTGTGTGTACATTAATGGCAAGCACTCTATTTTTCCATTGACGATCTTGAGTTGGAGCAATTATATACAGGGCATGTTGAGGCAGGGGTTGCACATTTCCTGGGACTCTACCACACTTTGTTTACATGGCTGCAGTGACAATATAGAATGCCTGTACACATGGAGCCCGGTCAGGACACCATAATACAATTATTGTAGACTTGAGGAAGGTGCAAGATTGTGCCGAAACATGTTGTCCTGTTGTATAATAGTTCTGTGTACCCATAGGCATACTAAAGTGTTTCTGCAATAACCGATAGAGCAGCGCCCAATATACAGGGTGGGCCATTTATATGGATACACCTTAATAAAATGGGAATGGTTGGTGATATTAACTTCCTGTTTGTGGCACATTAGTATATGTGAGGGGGGGGGGGACTTATCAAGATGGGTGGTGACCATGGTGGCCATTTTGAAGTCGGCCATTTTGAATCCAACTTTTGTTTTTTTTCAATAGGAAGAGGGTCATGTGACACATCAAACTTATTGGGAATTTCACAAGAAAAACTGATGTTTGATCTTAACTTTATTCTTTCATGAGTTATTTACAAGTTTCTGACCACTTATAAAATGTGTTCAATGTGCTGCCCATTGTGTTGGATGTCAATGCAACCCTCTTCTCCCACTCTTCACACACTGATAGCAACACCGCAGGAGAAATGCTAGCACAGGCTTCCAGTATCCGTAGTTTCAGGTGCTGCAGAATGGGCAAAACAAAAATTGGAACAGGACCCTCACTTTACGCAGAAGATTTTGTTCAGTGATGAGGCAAACTTTTATGTGAATGGTGAAGTTAACAAACAAAACCACCGCTATTGGTCTGACACCAACCCACATTGGATAGATCCCTCCAAGACTGTTGGAACACAAAAATTGATGGTATGGTGTGGTATATGGGGTACAAAGATAGTGGGGCCATTCTTCATCAATGGAAACCTCAAGGCCACTGGATATGCGAAATTGCTACATGATGATGTGTTTCCCCCTTTATGCACTGAAGCTGGCATGTTCCCTGAGTTTTTCCCGCAAGATGGTGCACCACCACATTATGGGTGTCAGGTCCAAGCATTCCTAGATGAACAGTTTCCTGGAAAGTGGATTGGTCGTCTTGGGCCAGTTGAATAGCCCCCAAGGTCTCCCGATCTGACCCCTTAGAGTTTTATCTTTGGGGTAATCTGAAGGTAATTGTCTATGCTGTAAAGATACGAGATGTGCAGCACCTGAAACTACAGATACTGGAAGCCTGTGCTAGCATTTCCCCTGCGGTGTTCCTATCAGTGTGTGAAGAGTGGGAGAAGAGGGTGGCATTGATAATCCAACACAATGGGCAGCACATTGAACGCATTTTACAAGTGGTCAGAAACTTGTAAGTAACTCATGAAAGAATAAAGTTCCGTTAAAACCAAGCACATCATTGTATTTCTTGTGAATTTTTTTTTCTTGATGTTTCACATGACCCTCTTCCTATTGAAAAAACAAAAGTTGGATTCAAAATGTCCGACTTCAAAATGGCCGCCATAGTCACCACCCATCTTGAAAAGTTTCTCCCCTCACATATACTAATGTGCCACAAACAGGAAGTTAATATCACCAACCATTCCCATTTTATTAAGGTGTATCCATATAAATGGCCCACCCTGTAGACCTTTTGTTTTGTCTTTTGTGTCTGATTATAATTTAGAATGTCAACACATGAACGCCAATCAGTGGCTGTGTTAGTGTCATGTTGACACCACTGCTGACACTGCCAAAGTCGTCTCCAGTAAAGACAAAACAACATCGCCGGATCAGAGTAAACAGAAACCGGGACCAGTGAAACATTGGCATGGAAATGACAGGATATTGATAACCATGAGTATTGCCCCTTTGGTTATTGTATACCATATTCTACTGTTTGTATTTTTTATAGTTTCTATAGCTTGTTCCAATGGCCATATTGATTGTTTAGGTTGTGAAAAGTTTTTATTTAGAAATTTTGCAAAGAAGTAATAACCAGCATGAGTATAGGGGTGTACACACAATATGCAAGCAACAATCAAGAACTGAAGAGCACAAAAGGCACTCAGAGATATCAACCGGCTGAGACATACAGTAGGTCAGTAATTATCAGTGGGAACTTTGGCATTAGCTGTGCCACAAAAAAGCTCCGGATAAGGGCAAGACATAATAGACAGAATTTAAATTAAGTAAAGAGAAGAAAAACAAGAAAAAAAAGGGGGGAGGGAGATGGAACAGTTGGAAAATGGGAAAGGAGAGGATCAAACTCTTACCGCCGACACCCATAACCCTTCTAGAAGCAAAAAGAGAAAAAAAACACAGGTATTTCAACCAGGAGTAATGTAACCAGGGCGGCCAAACCTTCTCGAACACATCCTCTATAGAATGCTATAGAGAGTCATTGACCATTATCCAATTCATTTTAGCCGGAACTAACTAAAGGTATCACTGCTTCCCTCCAGAAAGTTACTATAGCAATCATAGCTGCCAAAAAACAGGCAATTTCTGCACATACTTAGATGCACCAGTTATATGTTTATTCAATAAGGCATGAGTGGGGGACGTAATGACTATAACCTGTGTGAGAGAAAATAACAATAAAAATCTGTCTCCAGGAGCAGAAAAACTTGGGGCAGATCCACCATATATGGAACAAAGAACCTGCACCACAATAAGGGAAACACAAAGGTGAAAATCCTGGAACCATTTTTGCAGTATGGTCAGGGACTAAATACAAGTACAAAAATACTTTATAATTAGCCTCCACTAATGACCTATTGACATTTTACCAGTCCTTTCAGCCATATCTTTCTCCTCCCATGTAGAAAGCATTTTGGAAACATCCTTCTCCTATTGGTCCATATAAAAAAAAAGGGCATAGCGAGGTAGAATAAATAACAGAGATAGAAGAAGAAACTTAACATGTAGATTAAAAAAAATTAGAGAGAGTAGTAATATCAGGGCTAACATTCTTTAGCGCAGCCAAAAAATTGACAATTTGTTTAACGGAGAAACACTCAGATGTTGGCATCTGGGGAACAGATTGAAAATACCCAAGTCTATATTGAAAGTTGCCTTTATCAAGCCACCACTGGGAAGCTTGAGAACGAAGACCCAGCTTGAAAGCAGAATTAGAGGACAATCTTGCTGCAAGCGGATGAGGAGACGCCAAGAGTAAGAGCCAACCTATCCCAAAGAACCAAAGTAGAAGAGAGGAGGGTATAATGTAGTTGGCTGTTTTTTTTGCAACACCCAAGGCAACAGGTCAATAGGCATAGATGAACAAGTAGCCAACCACTGGTGGAGAAAGCCTACAATGATGAACCACTGGCACTAACATCCGCATGATAATATTTAGTAATATAAGGATGACCCCCCCCCCCTTTCTCTACCATACAAAGTGCTTTGGACACCCTGGTAATGTTTAGTACCCCCAAGTAAATGACAATATGTCCTTCTGCATTTGCTTCAAAAACAAATTGGTACTTTGTTTTGGTAGATGAATCCTAACCAAAAATTTTTTTTATCTCCAATATTTATAGGCAGTAGAGAAAATGGTACTAATTTACTAATACTGTCTTAGACAGAATAAATGTAGACAGTAAAAAAAGGGGTATTATGGCAGGTCATGCACCTTTCTCATAAAGCCACAGACACATACCGTATATACTCGAGTATAAGCCGACCCGAATATAAGCCGAGGCCCCTAATTTCACCCCAAAAACCCAGGAAAAGTTATTGACTCAACTATAAGTCTAGGGTGGGAAATTCATCATCCCCCCCCCTGTCATCATCCAGACCCCCGTCATTAACACCCCTGTCCTCATCACCCTGTCATCATCTCCCCCCCCCCTTCATCATCACCGCCTGTCAATCCAGTGGTCTTCAACCTGCGGACCTCCAGATGTTGCAAAACTACAACTTCCAGCATGCCCGGACAGCCATCGGCTGACAGGATTGACAGGCGAGGAGTTCACTCGAGTATAAGCCAAGGGAGGAATTTTCAGCACGAAAAATCTGCTGAAAAACTCTGCTTATACTCGAGTATATACGGTAATAAACATGTTGCAGTACTCAGATGGCATTGCATGTACACAATTGCAGAGAGTGTTGCTGACACTACTCGGCTCTTGTATCACTCTGTATATTTCTTTGTGCATGTGTAAGCGATGCCGAGACTATGGGGGTGCTGATAAGTGCTCCTACTACCTGGACATTGCCTTTCTGCATTAAGCAATGTATGCAGGTTGGTTGGTGCTAGACCCCAGTACATTCATGCTCCGGGCGCTCCGGTGTTAAGGTGAGCCTGGAGCTTGCACGTTGGTACTAATTAGCCCTAAACTTGAAGGTTATAGCCATGAGCTGAAATGTCGCTCAGCGCTGAACGCCAATCTACCCGTCTCTGCGCTACATGAATCAATGCCTTTATCTTTAATAAGCACAGTGCTTATGTAGTCTAACATTCTGCCTTTTCCTGCTCTAGCCTAACAAAGCAGCGGGTTTAAGAACATTAAAAGCCCATTCGTCTGAAAGCTCACTCTTTGGGCTGATTTTAATGCAGCTTGAGCTGAAAAACCATATGCTGTACCACCTATTGTTCATGTCTAGCTTTTGCTTTCTTTGTCACCTAATGAGGGGGTGCAAAGTTATTACCGCGGTGTCTTAAAACACCGAAGAAAGCAATACGCAGAATGTGCAATTTCTGTTGTAATGCAATCACATTAGAGTCTTAGAATTGTTTTCTTCAGACAAAAGGGGTTGAAGGGAAAATGAAAAGCTAAAAAAAGTTTTTTGTCTGTCGTTTCCCAGAGAACTTCTATATTTGAAGCCTCCCATGAGTTTGGCTTTCTTTTGGTAACTTTCTGTTGAAAGCCGGTGGCCATTATGATGATTACTTGCATTGTGTTCTTACTCATTGTCCTCATCTATCTGAAGAAACATTTTTGGGTTTTCATTAAGTTAATAATTATGGCTAATTTTAAATACTTGTCAAAGAAATCTCGAAAGAGAAGAAAATGATGTACATATATAGTTCAGAAAATAGGCATGGGAAAGTGCACCAGTGAGTATATCTGTATGGGTGAGTGAGCGCAAAATCTAATGCATGAGTGAATGGGTGGGGGTGTGCACCAGTGAGTATATCTGTATGGGTGAGTGAGCGCAAAATCTAATGCATGAGTGAATGGGTGGGGGTGCACCTAGTATTTTAGGGTAAGTGCGCAGGTGAATGTGAGGGCAAGAACGCAACCAAAACTGGGCTGCCAGGTGTGCAGGCCATAATTGTTAAAATGCTGTGATTTAAACAGTTAAATGATGGACATCCGAATGATCTCCAAAGTCAGTCATAACTGGCAGGTGTCAGCTGTAGATAGCAGCCAGTGCCTGACGCGGGCCAGGCCCCTGAGCAACACATCATGCTCCCTCACCCGACCTATGACATAAATATACACAAGGGTCAGGAAGAGGTTAATGGAAAGTGTGGATAAAAACCTAGCCGCCAGGACAAAATTCTTAGTTAACATGGCAACCTATCACCTGGGATTTGTCGAGCCCTGGATTAGCAGACTAAAACTAAACCCCTTAAGGACACAGGAATTTTTCATTTTTGTACTTTCAATTATTCCCCCTCACCTCCTTATAATCATAATGCTTTACATTTTCCATCTACAGACTGATATAAGGGCTTGTTTTTTTGTGCCACAAATTGTACTTTATAATGACCTCAATCATTTAATCACAATATCTACTGCAAAACCAAAAAAAAATAAAATAAATAAGCCATCTTTAAATTTTTGGGGGCTTCGGTTACCACACAGTGATTTTTTTTCGGTAAAAATGACACACACTATTTATTTTGTAGGTTCAAACGATTACAATGATATACAACTTATATAGTTTTTATTTTATTTTACTACTTTGTCTGGAAATTAGTATGTTTAAAATTGTTCTCTTCTGACCCCCTATAACTTTTTAGTCTTTTCATATATTGAGATGTATGTGTTACACTCTGCGCTCCGGCCGTAAGCTCCGGCGGGGGCTGGGATTCGCATTGCGCGACGCGACGCATGCGAATCCCAGCCTGTCACTCACCACGCTCTGCTGTCGCACCCTCCTCTGTGTCTCAGCTCCGACGGGCGCGCCAGGGCTCTGGAATTTAAAGGGCCAGTGTGCCCATAATTAGTTGTTGCTCCTGACACTACATTATAAAGTCCCTGCACCTCCCACATTTCTCTGACGGATCTTCAGTGCCGCTAGCCTGAGATTAAGCGTACCATATTGCCTGTTTGCCTTACCCATATATCCAGACCTTCCCACTACGTTATTTGACTTCGCACCTTTGCCGCCTTCCTTGACCTTCTGCTACATTTGACTATGCTACTCCCTTATCCTTTGGTACCTCGCCTTGCCCAGCTAACTGTATGGTCAAGCCATGTCGGGGGTAGCGATCTGGGTGTCGCCTGTCGCAGCAAGCCCATGCTTCCTTGTGGCGGGCACTGATGAAGACCTTAGACTCTGCTCCCCGATACGGTCCGAGTCATCAGCCACACAGGTTAGAGGATCCACATCCAGCTCTGTAACAGCACAAAGTTTTTTTTTTTCTCCTTTAAAGGGGTATTCCAGTGAATAGATTTTTTCATATAATCTAGCTCCAGAAAGTTAAACAGATTTGTAAACTACTTCTATTAAAAAATCTTAATCCTTCCAGTACTTATCAGCAGCTGAAGTTGAGTTGTTCTTTTCTGTCTGACAACAGTGCTCTCTGCTGACACCTCTGTCTGTCTCAGGAACTGTCCAGAGTAGGAGCCAATCCCCATAGCAAACCTCTCCTGCTCTGGAAAGTTCCTGAGACTGAACAACTCAACTACAGCAGCTGATAAGTATTGGAAGGATTAAGATTTTTAAATAGAAGTAATTTACAAATCTGTTTTAACTTTCTGGCACCAGTTGATATGGAAAACATTTTTTGGACCGGAATACCCCTTTAATCTCTGTCAATACCATTTTTGTTTTGAAAATACTTTTTGATCGCTTTTATAAATTTTTTTATGGTATATGAAGTGACCAAGCATACGCAAGTCTGGACTTTGGTCGTTTTTTTTTACGTATAAACCATTAACTATGCAATTTCATTGACATTAAGTTTTAATAGTTCAGACATTTACGCATACGGAGAGATCACATATGTTTATTTTTTATAAAATTATTTTGTTTTAAAAAAAAAAATGTGAAAAGGGGGTGATTCAAATGTAACTTTTTTTTATTTTTATCTTTGGATTACATACACTGTTTAATGCTGTGCCATAGCCCAGCATTGATCGGTGTTATTGGTGCCCCATTGCTCCAGGCTGCCATGGTTTCCTGGAGCATTGGAGATGGCAAGGTAAGGGCCCGATCGCCACCCTCTCAGCTAATAAGCTGGTATTAGTTTTATTTGCATTTTAAATGCCGCAATAAACTTTGATCGTGGCATCTAATGAGTTAATGCCAAACATCACCCTGATTGGGGATGTCCGGCATTAGCCACGGGTCTTTGCTGCTGATAGCAGCCAGGACCATCCTGCTATGACGAGCACTCAGCTTCCGAGCGCACGTCATAGAACAGGAGCTGGCACGCCCTGTGTCCTTAACGGGTTAAAGTGTACTTATCAATAGAAAATGAGGGGCTAGTAATGCTCCTCTAGAATGCACCCCCTAATTACAGGTAAATATAAAAGGTAACTTGCAGTGCAATGCATTCAGAAAGTCTTCAGACCTTTTCACTTTTTTCACATGTTAGGTATTACACTTGAAATTTAGCTCTGGAAGCCCCAATTTTCTCTTGATTATCTCCGAGATGTTTCTAGCTTAATTAGAGTCACCTGTGGTAAAGTCAGTTTATTGGACGGATTTGGAAAGACACAGCGCTTTCTATATACAGTCATGGCCGTAAATGTTGGCACCCCTGACATTTTTCAAGAAAATGAAGTATGTTTCACAGAAAAGGTTTGCAGTAACATGTTTTGCTATACACATGTTTATTCCCTTTGTGTGTATTGGAACTAAACCAAAAAAGGAGGACAAAAAGCACATTGGACATAATGTCACACCAAACTCCAAAAATGGGCTGGACAAAATTATTGGCACCCTTAACTTAATATTTGGTTGTACACCCTTTGGAAAAATAACTGAAATCAGTCGCTTCCTATAACCATCAATAAGCTTCTTACACCTCTCAGCTGGAATGTTGGATCACTCTTCCTTTGCAAACTGTGAAAGAAAAAAAAAAGGACATTTTTAAGTCAAGTTCTTTTAGCAAGTACTTTTGTACAGCAAAGCTTTAGTGGGGAAATTTTATCAAAACCTTTACAGAGCAAAAGTTGGGCAGTTGACCTTACGTACCAATCAGATTAAGATTTTTTAATTGAAGTAGTTTACAAATCAGTTGATTTAAAAAAAAATATATTTTTTCCACCGGAGTACCCCTTTAATCTATCCTCATAGCTAAGATGTTCCATATTAGTTTAGTCACGAGTCTCTGCACCTTCTCCAGCTCCACAACATCCCTTTTATGAACTGGTGCCAAAATTGAACAGCATGTTCCAGATGAGGCCGTACCAATGCTTTATAAAGGGGTAGAATTATGTCCCTGTCCCTTGAGTCCATGCCTCTTCTGATACATGACAATATCCTGCCGGCCTTAGAAGCGGGTGCCTGACATTGCATGCTATTCTGTAGTCTATGATCTACAAGTACACCCAGATCCTTCTCTACCAGTGACTCTCCCAGTTTACCCCCCCCCCCCCCCCAAGACATAGGATGTATGCAGATTTTTTTTTTTTACGTCATAAGTCCCGATCCTGAGATATAACGCGGGGACACACGGCGACCCCGCATCATATCGCGGCAGGCCCAGCGTCATAGTGAAGCCGAGACCCACCGCTAATAGCGCACAGCGATATTAACCCTTTAGCCGCGCGCTCAAAGCTGAGCCGCGCAGCTAAAAACGAAAGTGAAAGTGCCCGGTTAGCTCAGGGAGTTGTTTGGGATCGCCGCGGCATCCTGAACAGCTGTAGCACAGGGGGAGGTCTTCTCACCTTCTCCTGCGCTGTCCGATCGCTGAATGCTTCAAGCCTGAGATCCAGGCTTGACCAATCAATCGCCGAAAACACTGATTGATCCATTCCTATGGAGATGCAGTGTTAAAGATCAGTTAATGCAGTGCTTCTCAAATAGTGGGGCGCGCCCCCCAGTGGGGGCGCGAAGCTCCGTAAAGGGGGGCTCGTTTGACCTCGGCAAATACTCACTCGCAAGCAGCGTCCCACACGGCGTCGGTTGCCTAGCAACTCTACGGCTGGAGAGAGGGAGCAGCACGGCGCGATCACTGGAGATTGTCCCAGCGCAGCCCCAGTAGCAGCCCGACGCGGAGGACCATGTGACCGCCAACGCACGTGACACATGCAGAGGACTCGTGAAGACATACAGGAATCAATACGCCGGTTCCTAGTGCCACTCATAGAGGAGAAAGAGCAGGACGCCGGCATGTCATCAAGGCAGAGTCGCAAAGATACATCCGCAGCATCACCAGGTGGGAAAACAAGAGCTGACGCACAGAAAGAACATAAAGAGCAGGGCTCAAGGAGAGGAGGTAGGACAAACACAAAATCTGATAATAAAACTGAAAAGGGGAAAATAAATAGTAACCAGGGGATGGAGGAGGAAAAAGTATACAAACTAGAAGACAGTAACCTGGATCAAAAGGAGGAGGGGGAAGGTGCAAAAAGATGCTCTGCAGGTAAAGTTACTAAGCCCTGAAGGTAACCTAGATAAAAAAAAGGGCATAATAGCAGGAATGCAGGAGTGGAAGGGCTGCAAAGCGAGGATACCAATAATAAGGGTCAATATCCATTACAGGAGCCGCAAGTAGATACGACCCCCCCCCCCCACCCCATACAATAGACCACCCCCAGGTTAAGCTAATAAAGCTATTCTTTGTTGTAAATTGATCCACATTTCTTTCTTTTTTTATTCTCATATAAGTTAATAAGGATACAGTGTTATGCAGAGGTGTACTTAACAATTTTATAGACAAATGATACTATTTACAGTCGCGCAAAATATTTTCTTCTTCCTAGGGGGGGGGGGGGGGGGGGGGCATGACAGAAAATAATTGAGAAGCACTGAGTTAATGCAATGTTATAGACCCCTATAGGAGCTATAATATTGCATAAGAAAAGTGTAAAAAAATCGTTAACCCTTTGAATTATCCCTTCCCCTAATAAAAGTTAGAATCACCCGGCATTTCCAAGAATAAAAAAAAAAACTGTGTAAATAAAAATAAACATGTGGTATCGCCGCATGCGGAAATGTCCGAATTATAAAAATATACCGCTTTTTAAACCGCACGTTCAAAGGCATACGCGCAAAAAAAATTCCAAAGTCCAAAATAGCGCATTTTTGATCACTTTTTATACCACAAAAAAAGGGATCAAAAAGTCTGATCAGAACAAAAATAGAACCGCTAAAAACTTCAGATTACGGTGCAAAAAATGCCCCCATAGCGCCCTGAACACAGAAAAATAAAAAAGTTATAGGGGTCAGAAGATGACCATTTTATACGTATACATTTTCCTGCATATATTCATGATTTTTTCTGAAGTGATGCAAAATCAAACCCATACAAGTAGGGTATCATTTTAACCATATGGACCTAGAGAATAAAGATAAGGTGTCATTTTTACCGAAATATGCACTGCGTAAAAACGGAAGCCCCCAAAACTTACAAAATAGTGTTTTTTCATCAATTTTGTCACACATTTATTTATTTTTTTTTTGTGTTTCACCATAGATTTTTGGGTAAAATGACTAATGTCATTACAAAGTAGAATTAGTGACGCAAAAAATAAGCCACATATAGAATTTTAGGTGAAAATTTTAAAAAGTTATGATTTTTTAAAGTTAGGAAAATTGAAAATGAAAAACCGGAAAAAGCCCGGGTCCTTAAAGGGGTATTCCAGGCCAAAACTTTTTTTTATATATCAACTGGCTCCAGAAAGTAAAACAGATTTGTAAATTACTTCTATTAAAAAATCTTAATCCTTCCAATAGTTATTAGCTTCTGAAGTTGAGTTGTTGTTTTCTGTCTAACTGCTCTCTGATGACTCACATCCCGGGAGCTGTGCAGTTCCTATGGGGATATTCTCCCATCATGCACAGCTCCCGGGACATGACATCATCATTGAGCAGTTAGACAGAAAACTTCAGAAGCTAAAAACTATTGGAAGGAGATTAAGATTTTTTAATAGAAGTAATTTACAAATCTGTTTAACTTTCCAGAGCCAGTTGATATATATAAAAGGTTTTGCCTGGAATACCCCTTTAAGGGGTTCATCTATCCAAGTCATCTTGTAACTTATGCACATCCTCTATAGACTGTACCGTACTACAAAGTGTTAGCATGTTGGTGTTATTTGGTCCTTATTTTGGTCAATATTCTTACCAAACCAGGAGTGGAATTGACCCAAATAAAAACTATCATTGAAATATTTGCACTTTTTATTTCTGTCTTTTCGACTCACTTACCAAAATGAGTTTCAAATACTGACCATAGCACCATGACCATAACCTAAGGGTTATATATGTTTATCATGTGTATATCTAGGCAGTCACCTGGACACTTTGATACCGGACTGAGGCTTTCGGTATTTTCCTCTTTCGTTGGAGATATAAAATGCTGCATAAAAGCTCACAGTATAATTTTTTTGTTTGATTTAATCCTCAGAAAAAGGCTACTGGGCTTTGTGTGCATCCACTGTAATGTATTCTTGTCATTTTACATGGGGCATATCAAAAGCTGGCTATGCATTTCACTCTAAATTTATGAAGTGGTAGATATGAAATGACAGCGGCTGTTCTGTGCCTATTCTTTCTTTAATACCGGCTTCTTCTACCACCTTGCCTGCTGTACATTCTGCCTAAAGATAGGCGATTATACAATACATTGGGAATGTCTTTAGGAAGTCTAACATTTTGATGTAGTTATAGATCTACTGACTTGGCACATATGATTGGATCTTTTTCAGAAAAGAATAAGAGTTATTGGAATTACTGATGTAATAAGAAAAAAAGTATAATATAAATTGTAAGCCAGTTACAGCAAGCTGTAATAGGGTATACACAGTATCAGTATCCTGGACATATTTTATGGATCATATTTTTGCTACAACACTCGAGATCCAGCTGTTCTACTGAACCAAACTTAGATCGGTGTAGAGCCTTGTGATGATCTAAGCTCAGTTAAAGGGGTACTTTAAAGGGGGCGTGAAAGCTCGAACACAGCAGTCACGCCCCCTCCCATAGACGGTGGTCGCACATCATCCGGCATAAGGCATAGTTCTCACCATGCATCGGATTACGGGGTACCATGCTGGGATTGCAGGTTCCCAGCGGCCAGAACGCCTGCGATCCTTTTGGCTGGGGAATAACATATTAAGGGGCAGAGTACCCCTTTAATTTCTTTCAAAAACCGCTTCCCGTCTGTCTCCAGGTTAGTTTTGGTTGGTTTTACTTCAGTTCCATTGAAGTAAATGGAGCCAAGTTGTAATGCAACAGGGGACAGACGTGATGCTGTTTTTTGAAAGAAATAAACTGTGTCTCTATTCCTGGATAACCCCTTTTACCCCTTAACGACCATAGACGTAAAAGTACGTCCTGATGAGGAGGTACTTCTCTCACCAGGACGTACACATACGCCCTGTACGCATGTTTAAATAGATGATCCGCAGTGCCGCAGGGAACCAATCATCTAAAATGTTGACCGGAGGTCCCCTCACCCGGTCGTCTCCAGGGGTCTTCTGCTCTGGTCTGATATTGAGCAGACCAGAGCAGAAGATTGCCGATAACACTGATTAGTGCTACAGCTGTCACGCCCCCTCCCATAGGTTTGCATTGAGGGGGCGGCAAGTGACGTCACACGGGGCGGAGCCGTGTGCACGCTCCAGGGACTGATTCTAACAGGGTGCTGCATGCAAGATCACGGGGTCACCAGCGGCGGGACCCCCACGATCAGGCATCTTATCCCCTATCCTTTGGATAGGGGATAAGATGTCTTAACGCCGGAATACCCTTTAAATAGATTTTTTTTTTTAAAGCTGAACAATAATAGAAAAGTATGTAAACATGGGTATTGTAATTGTATTGACCTACAGAAGAAAGAACCATAAAGTGTAATTATCAAAATTGCAGTTTTCTTTTCAATTTCCCCACACAAATAGAATTTTTTTTGGTGGCGCCATACAAATATCATTATGGGCCCAGATTTATCAAACCGTGTGAGAGAAAAAGGGGGGGGATTTTTCCCACAGCAACCAATCGCTGAGCTGTGATTGGTTGCTGAGGGAAAATCTCTCCACTTTTTCTCTCACACAGTTTGATAAATCTCGGCCATGAAGTTCACTTGGTCGCGCAAAAAACAAGCCTCACATGGGTCTGTGGATGAAAATATGAGAGTTATGATTTTTAGAAGGCGAGGAGGAAAAACCGAAAATGCTAATATAAAATTGTCTGTGTCCTTAAAGGGGAACTCCAGTGGAAAAAAAAAATTTTCAAATCAACTGGTGCAAGAAAGTAAATAGATTTGTAAATCACTTCTATTTAAAAATCTTAACCCTTCTAGTACTTATCATCTGCTGTATACTACAGATATACTACAGAGAAATGTGTGAAGTTCTTTCCAGTCTGACCACCTCTGTCCGTGTCAGGGACTGTCTAGAGCAGGAGAGGTTTACTATGGGGATATGATTGTAATCTGGACAGTTCCTGACATGGACAGGAGCACTGTTGTCAGACAGAAAAGAAATTCACAAATGTCTCTGTTTTATACAGCAGCTAATAAGTACTGGAAGGATTAAGATTTTTTTATAGAAGTAATTTACAAATCTGTTTAATGTTCAGGCACCAGTTGATTTGAAAACATTTGTTTTCTACTTATTTCCACCGGAGTTCCCCTTTAAGGCCAAAATGGGCTGTGTCCTTAAGGAGTTAAAAACAGCTCAGGCAAGAAGACATCCCCCATAAAATAATAATAATAACAATAATAAATCAGAAAATAGAAAGAAATGAGAAATAAAAATATAAATTTTTTTTAAAATCTCAAATGGATTCTGCTGCTCAGTTCACACCATGGAAGTTCCATAGCAGAACTTCCAATGTGCAGCGCAGTCTCGGCACTGTGCTGTAGCAAATGGAATGGCATTTACTGTCTGCAAACTAATACTGTAGACAATTATTGTACAGGTCCTGCAGGGAACCACACTGGGTCTTGCCCTACCATCAATGTATAAGAACCACAAAAAACTAGGCTGCTATCGCCAGTCCGGAAGGTGCTTAAAGGGGTACTCCAGTGAAAAAACTTTTTTTTTTTTTAAATCAACTGGTGCCAGTAAGTTAAACAGAGTTGTATATTACTGCTATTAAAAATTCGTAATCCTTCCAGTACTTTTTAGCAGCTGT
Organism: Hyla sarda; assembly: GCF_029499605.1. NCBI lineage: Eukaryota > Metazoa > Chordata > Amphibia > Anura > Hylidae > Hyla > Hyla sarda. The sequence continues at coordinate 481,839,563 of NC_079189.1, forward strand.
ATACTACAGAGGAAATTCTTTTGGATTTTTTTTTCTGACTGACCACAGTGCTCTCTGCTGACACCTCTGTCCGTATCAGGAACTGTCCAGAGCAGCATATGTTTGCTATGGGGATTTTCTACTGCTCTGGACAGTTCCTGACATGGATAGAGGTGTCAGCAGAGAGTACTGTGGTCCTGACAGAAAAGAAATCCAAAAAGAAAATAATTTTCTCTGTAGTATACAGCAGCTGATAAGTACTGGAAAGATTAAGATTTTTTTATAGAAGTAATTTACAAATCTGTTTAACTTTCTGGCATCATGTGATTAAAAAAAAAAAAAAGTTTTCCACCAGAGTACCTGTTTAAGACTTCACTTTTATTAAACACAAATAAAAAAAATTCTCAAAACTCATCATTATAAGTGCTTTATATTGATAAAGCCAGGATCTGGGGTCCAACCACTATGTTTCCTCCAATGGTCACCCTGATCTAATGGGAAGTATAATACTGTTAAAACTGTACTAGTATGTACAATGTAGTATATCCTTTTATCACTGCTCCAGGAGACATCCCCCAAGTTTTTTTTCTCCAAAAATCTCCGTTACTGTCTACGGTAGATTTCAGAGGAGGCTGCTGCGAGAGGAATTTGCTTGACATTTCCATGTGAAAATTCTTGCGAATACATAAAGTATTGATGCAGTTTTTAAAAACTGTTGCCATGTGTGGATCATAAAGGGAGAGATGACTCAAATGAAAGAATGTAGTCATGTTTGTTTAATCCACACCTAGCTTTCACACCCCCCTTAAAGGATATTTTCACACGTGTGTCAAGAAAGAAGAAGCAGCAGGTCTTTCATTTATATTCCACTTCCATCTCTGGCTCAAAAAACTACGGTGGTGTTTTTCCAAAAAAATGCTGTGTGGGAAATCACTCCTAATGAAAGCTTTATTAAAGGGAACCTATCAGGCTGATTTAGCCTGCAAGACTGCCCCCAGTACCTTATAGGTCATGTAAAATGTGACTGTATTATGGGGGAGATTTATCAAAACCTGTCAAGAGGAAAAGTTGCTGAGTTGGCCATAACAACCAATCAGATCGCTTCTTTCATTTTTGAAAAGACCTCCGAGTACTCCGGGAAACTAAACCCATAGTCCATCCTTTCCCTCTCATCAACCTATTTAATTGTTTAAATGTTAACCCCTTAAGGACTGAGTGTTTTTCAGTTTTTGCACTTTCATTTTTTCCTCCTTACCTTTTAAAAATCATAACCCTTTCAAATTTGCACCTAAAATCCACATGATGGATTATTTTTTTGCGCCACCAATTCTACTTTGTAATGACATCAGTCATTTTACCCCTAAATCTACAGTGAAACAGGAAAAAAAAATCATTTTTGACCTGCCCTGATGAGTCGTGCTCTCTTTAGTACTGAGAACAGGGAAATGTGTGCAGCCTCAGCCAATCAGATACTGAACCTCTCCTTTTTTTTTTTCACTTCCTTTGAGTACCTCTTTAATTGCCTGTAACTATTTATGGTAGATTACAGGTGGCCATTTGCTAACATATAGCGAGTCGTGTGGCCGAAAATGTGATGTTAGAACTTGGTCCTTATCCTGAAAAGTTACCTGAATTGACAGGAACACTTTAAATAATTGTATTGTTTTGCTGTTCGAATTCTCTTTAAATGTTTATTCTCTCCTTCCTACTCTTCTCTCTTTTGTCACTAGATGTTCCATTTAAGACATTTTCACAGAGTAAAACACTTAGCATTTCAAGCAACAAGAAGGCATTTTACAACCCAAAAGGAGAAGCCGGTACTCACTCTATTTACAAAGGTAAGTGCATGTGCGTTTAGTGGGACCATCATTTACAAGTAACCGAATGAAACCTGTCAAAATATTTGTTTGTCATCTGAAATTTTCAAACTGTCAAATTTAACAATAATAATAATTATATATACTAGTTTAATTTAATTTACATTCTCCAATTACTACCAGATATGTTTTAGGAGGTGAAAGTGTCAAGAATAAATGAACAACAAAAACCATGATGAATGAAGGGAACTGCTCAATGATTACACATTTACTTTCTGCAATCCTACACATATTCTCTACTGAATTACTTGCATTTTAATTGGTGTAAATATTAAGGACAGTAATAATGATCAATAGTATACGTGAATAAGCAAAACAAGCTATACATAAATGTAGAGGAAAAGAAAAACTAGTGGAAAGCGGCATTTCAGAGTAAATAGCTAGGTACCAGCGCAATGGGGCGAGTCCATTGTTGACATAGGATAAGGACTACAAGATTCTAAAAAATAGTGTTCAGAAAAGTAGATTATTCATCCATATAAAGCAAAACTTATGCCTATACAGATCAGGAAATTCCAGTTGCCCATAGCAACCCATCGGATTCCTTATTTCATTTTCAGAAAGAAAGAATCTGGTTCTGATGATCAACTTCCTTTGCACAAGGTTTGAGAAATCTCCCCCTCTCACTGATGATTGACAGATTTCTCCCTATAATCAGACCTGAGGAAATTTCATAGAAATATCAAGGAACAGGAGTAACTTGTAGAGACGTTACTAGTCTAGGGTAATATAGGAAAAATGTTAGAAATTGCATAGAAATAAAATATTTCTATGCAATTTCTAAAAATTTTCTTATATTTTTCTTATATTTCAAAAAGGAAATTTCAAAAAGTAAGATCTTTATCCTATGTCCAGTTGCAAACTACACTCATTTACATGCATAATAATGTGTCAAGAAGGAGTTGTTGGAATCGAATGGCACATTTATACATGTTAATGGAATGATGATGATGATATACATAAGTGATTACAGTTTTGGAGGTATTGAAATTGAAAGGAAAGGAAGTTTTAGTACCCTGTTGGGCCATAGTAGCCGGGATACAAGATGATATAGGTTGGGAATGAAGACATACAGATGTTGGAGCTGGCCCTTATGATCCTGCACACTCTTAAGGCCTTGTTCACAAGATGGCATTTTCGAGCTGTATTGTATTCAATGGGATTCTGCTGCTCTGTGCACATGCAGTGGCGTCGCTGGGGGGGGGGGGGGGCTAGATCAGGCCGTACCCCCCCTTGTGCCCCCCCAATTTAAAATAAATAGGGCTGTCCCGATCAGTGGCGGATCCAGGGGGGGGGGGGCGGGGCGGGCAACGGGGCAATTGCCCCCTCCCCCCCAAGATTGCTACCCCACTGATACTATAGTATTGATGAGCGGGAGCTGTTAGCCCCGGCTCCACTGTCCCCTCACCTGCAGCATTTGCAGCGTGTGAACCGCAGGGACACCATCTTCTGCAGGCTGCCTGTCAGTACTGAGGATGCTTCGGTCTCAGCATCATTCAGTCTGCAGGCATTACACTGTACAGGGGCTGGGAAGAGAGATAAGCTCCTCCCCCTCTCACTCCTCTGTATTTCCTGCAGGCCGGGCTGAGTTTCCTGCACCTCCAGCACAGGCCCGGACACCCACCCAATGCCTCCTGACCCCCCTGCCCACCCTGATGCTGCCCTTCATGGTAAGTAACTTTGGGGTGGGGGGGGGGGGGGGGGTCAGGAGACAGTGAGAGGTAAAGGGGAACTCTTATCAGTGTTTCCCAGCAGAGGCCTCTAACTGTAGTAAAACTACAACTCCCAGCTTGTATTTGGCTTTGTGGGCATACTGGGAGTTGTAGTTTTACAACAGCTGGAGGCACCCTGGTTGGGGAACACTGATCTATCTGTCTATCTCCTATCTATCTCTCATATCTATCTATCTATCTATCTATCTATCTAGCAACAGGAGAATACAGCAGCACACAGCTAGCACAAGGATGTAGATGAAACATCAGTATATAGATAAAACATGAGTATATAGATAGAACATGAAAAGCTATACAGCTGTAATGCAATAAATGAAGATATGAAACTATGAAAATATGAGGTACTTAGCTTGCAAATTTGGCGCCAAATAGCGTGGACCGTCCCACCACGGTAAGGTGACCTCATTCTGGGACGGACCCTACACTGTGTATATGCCTCTGTGTAAACAGTACAACAGGCATTGCAAGGTCTGAAACATCCAAATCACCTTATATACACCTAATAGAGGTGGGTGGGGTGCAAGAGCCAACATGGAGGTAGCCACTCCACCGTATGTGTAATACAACCAAAGGATAAATTGGCCAGCACCATTGATCCATTGATTCCTGTTGCTGTATATTTAGCCCAGCAGCTTGCAGCTGCAAGCCAGGTTTTTACAATAGTTTGGATCAATGGTGCTGGCCAATTTATCCTTTGGTTGTATCTATCTATCTATCTATCTATCTCATATCTATCTATATCATATCTATCTATCTATCTGTATATCTAGCAACAGGAGAATACAGCAGCACACTGCGGTATTCTCCTGTTGCTGTATATTTAGCCCAGCAGCCTGCACCTGTAAGCCAGGTCTATATAATAGTTTGGAATCAATAGTTCTGGCCAACTTATTCTTTGGTTGTATTACACATACGGGGGAGTGGCTACCTCCATGTTGGCTCTTGCATCCCACCCACCTCTATTAGGTGTATATAAGGATATAAGGTGCCTTGGATGTTTCAGATCTTGCAATGCATGCTGAGCTGTTCACACAGAGGCATATTCATAGTGTAGGGTCCGTCCTTGAATGAGGTCACCTTACCGTGGTGGGACGGTCCAAGCTATTTGGCCGCCAAATTTGCAAGCTAAGTACCTCATAATTTCATATTTTCATTTATTGCATTACAGCTGTATAGCTTTTCATGTTCTATCTATATACTCATGTATACTCATGTTTTATCTATATCTTTGTGCTAGCAGTGTGCTGCTGTATTCTCCTGTTGCTGTATATTTAGCCCAGCAGCCCGCACCTGTAAGCCAGGTCTATATAATAGTTTGGAATCAATAGTGCTGGCCAACTTATTCTTTGGTTGTATTACACATACGGGGGAGTGGCTACCTCCATGTTGGCTCTTGCACCCCACCCACCTCTATTAGGTGTATATAAGTTGCCTTGGATGTTTCAGATCTTGCAATGCCTGCTGAGCTGTTCACACAGAGGCATATTCATTTGTCCATATGTGTGGCAGTATTATATTTAGGGGTACAGTGTGTGGCAGTATTATATTCAGTGGGTACAGTGTGTGTCAGTATTATATTCAGTGGGTACAATGTGTGGCAGTATTATTCAGTGGGTACAATGTGTGGCAGTATTATATTCATTGGGTACAGTGTGTGTCACGTACAGGCAGGGAAGGAGTTCTCGCTACGCTCACCCGTGCCCCTGTCCCTGCCTACTTGTCCGCCTATCCTAAATGATAGGCCTGCAACTGGTCGACAATCCCTTCCTAAATAAGTGAGGGGAGTCAAATGTCCACACAATAAAATACAATCCTGTCAGTTGTCAGGAGCAACAGGGAAACGAGCAACTAACAAAGACAAACTAAACATACACACATAAAGTCGATGTCAGTCAAACCGAGTCAAACCAGGAGTGGGAAGAGGTGCCGAATCGCTATAACAAAAGAGAAGTCAGATAGGAAGCCAGAAGTCAAGGGAATAAGGAAACGCTAGCTACTCAGGTAATGACCAGTTTCACAGGCATCTTCCCAGTGTCTGATGCCTGGTGATATAGGGAGATGCACATGTGGTCAATCAGTAGCTAGCCACTCAGACAGCAGGGCGTAACCCGGCAACCTTGCAACAACACCTTGTCAGCACCTGTTAACCCTGCTGGTGCTGACAGTGTGGGCAGTATTATATTCAGTGGGTACAGTGTGTGGCAGTATTATATTCAGTGGGTACAATGTGTGGCAGTATTCAGTGGGTACAATGTGTGGCAGTATTATATTCAGTGGGTACAGTGTGTGGCAGTATTATATTCAGAGGATACAATGTGTAGCAGTATTATATTCAGAGGGTACAATGTGTAGCAGTATTATATTCAGAGGGTACAATGTGTAGCAGTATTATATTCAGTGGGTACAATGTGTGGCAGTATTCAGTGGGTACAATGTGTGGCAGTATTCAGTGGGTACAGTGTGTGGCAGTATTATATTCAGTGGGTACAGTGTGTGGCAGTATTATATTCAGTGGGTACAATGTGTGGCAGTATTATATTCAGTGGGTACAGTGTGTGGCAGTATTATATTCAGTGGGTACAATGTGTGGCAGTATTCAGTGGGTACAATGTGTGGCAGTATTATATTCAGTGGGTACAGTGTGTGGCAGTATTATATTCAGAGGATACAATGTGTAGCAGTATTATATTCAGAGGGTACAATGTGTAGCAGTATTATATTCAGAGGGTACAATGTGTAGCAGTATTATATTCAGTGGGTACAATGTGTGGCAGTATTCAGTGGGTACAATGTGTGGCAGTATTCAGTGGGTACAGTGTGTGGCAGTATTATATTCAGTGGGTACAGTGTGTGGCAGTATTATTCAGTGGGTACAATGTGTGGCAGTATTATATTCATTGGGTACAGTGTGTGTGTCACGTACAGGCAGGGAAGGAGTTCTCGCTACGCTCACCCGTGCCCCTGTCCCTGCCTACTTTGTCCTCCTATCCTAAATGATAGGCCTGCAACTGGTCGACAATCCCTTCCTAAATAAGTGAGGGGAGTCAAATGTCCACACAATAAAATACAATCCTGTCAGTTGTCAGGAGCAACAGGGAAACGAGCAACTAACAAAGACAAACTAAACATACACACATAAAGTCGATGTCAGTCAAACCGAGTCAAACCAGGAGTGGGAAGAGGTGCCGAATCGCTATAACAAAAGAGAAGTCAGATAGAAAGCCAGAAGTCAAGGGAATAAGGAAACGCTAGCTACTCAGGTAATGACCAGTTTCACAGGCATCTTCCCAGTGTCTGATGCCTGGTAATATAGGGAGATGCACATGTGGTCAATCAGTAGCTAGCCACTCAGACAGCAGGGCGTAACCCGGCAACCTTGCAACAACACCTTGTCAGCACCTGTTAACCCTGCTGGTGCTGACAGTGTGGGCAGTATTATATTCAGTGGGTACAGTGTGTGACAGTATTATATTCAGTGGGTACAATGTGTGGCAGTATTCAGTGGGTACAATGTGTGGCAGTATTATATTCAGTGGGTACAGTGTGTGGCAGTATTATATTCAGAGGATACAATGTGTAGCAGTATTATATTCAGAGGGTACAATGTGTAGCAGTATTATATTCAGAGGGTACAATGTGTAGCAGTATTATATTCAGTGGGTACAATGTGTGGCAGTATTCAGTGGGTACAGTGTGTGGCAGTATTATATTCAGTGGGTACAATGTGTGGCAGTATTATATTCAGTAGGTACAGAGTGTGGCAGTATTATATTCAGTGGGTACAATGTGTGGCAGTATTATATTCAGAGGGTACAGTGTGTGCCAGTATTATATTCAGAGGGTACAATGTGTAGCAGTATTATATTCAGTGGGTACACTGTGTGGCAGTATTCAGTGGGTACAATGTGTGGCAGTATTATATTCATTGGGTACAGTGTGTGGCAGTATTATATTCAAAGGGTAAAGTGAGTTGTAGTATATTCGGAGGGTACAGTGTGTCAGAATTATATTCAAAGGATAGGTTGTTTGGCAGTATTTTAATAATACTTGTTTTCATATAGAGGTTCAGAATCCGCTGACATAGTGAGGAGCCGTCTGGGCATCAAGTTCTTCAGCGAGAACATTTAGCTGGACCCGGTGGTATGTACCATCTGAATTAGATAAGGAAAGACTATAGAGAAGACGTCACCTATAGTCATTGATATCATTGTGTATTGTCCTGACTGTCCCATCAGAGCTGTAGTCACTTGTAAGTTTTGCAGTAATGATAGGTGAAACAACAACTCCCAGCATAACCTCACCACTACTTAGGTCATACTGTTAGCTGTAGTTTTAAATTGTAAAAACTTCTTTAGCGCTTTCCCATTCTGTGGCAATTGGTGTATTTGATTATTATACTGGATACATTTAACCCCTTAAGGACTCAGGGTTTTTCCGTTTTTGCACTTTCGTTTTTTCCTCCTTACCTTTTAAAAATCATAACCCTTTCAATTTTCCAGCAAAAAATCCATATTATGGCTTTTTTTTGCATCACCAATTCTACTTTGCAGTGACATTAGTCATTTTACCCAAAAATGCACGGCGAAATGGAAAAAAAAATAATTGTGCGACAAAATCGAAGAAAAAACGCCATTTTGTAACTTTTGGGGGCTTCCGTTTCTACGCAGTGCATATTTCGGTAAAAATTACACCTTATCATTATTCTGTAGGTCCATACGGTTAAAATGATACCCTACTTATATAGGTTTGATTTTGTCGCACTTCTGGAAAAAATCATAACTACTTGCAGGAAAATTTATACGTTTAAAAATGTCATCTTCTGACCCCTATAACTTTTTTTATTTTTCCTCGTACAGGGCGGTATGAGGACTAATTTTTTGCGCCGTGATCTGAAGTTTTTATCGGTATGATTTTTGTTTTGATGGGACTTTTTGATCACTTTTTATTCATTTTTTAATTGTATAAAAAGTGACCAAAATACGCTTTTTTGGACTTTGGATTTTTTTTGCGCGTACGCCATTGACCGTGCGGTTTAATTAATGATATATTTTTATAGTTCGGACATTTACGCACGTGGCGATACCACATATGTTTATTTTAATTTTTTTTTACACTGTTTTATTTTTTTTCTGGGAAAAGTTAACCCCTTCCCTAATTCAAACTTTTATTAGGGAAGGGGTTAAATGACCTTTATTAACACTTTTTTTTAAATTTTTTTTTTGCAGTGTTATAGGTCCCATAGGGACCTATAACACTGCACACACTGATCTTTTACACAGATCACAGGCGTGTATTAACACGCCTGTGATCAGTGTTATCGGCGCTTGACTGCTCCTGCCTGGATCTCAGGCACGGAGCAGTCATTCGCCGATCTGACACCGAGGAGGCAGGTAAGGGCCTTCCCGGTGTCCGGTCAGCTGTTCGGGACGCCGTGATTTCACCGCGGCGGTCCCGAACAGCCCGACTGAGCAGCCGGGTCACTTTCGCTTTAGAAGCGGCGGTCAGCTTTGACCGCCGCTTCTAAAGGGTTAATACCACACATCGCCGCGATCGGCGATGTGTGGTATTAGCCGCGGGTCCCGGCCGTTGATGAGCGCCCGGACCGACCCGATATGATGCGGGATCGCGGCGCGATCCCGCTTCATATCGCGGGAGCCGGCGCAGGACGTAAATATACGTCCTGCGTCGTTAAGGGGTTAATAATATTGTAAGTTCTTTAAGAAACACCTTATTTTCTGTCCACCAAAACAAAATTCTCTAATAGTGCCCCTCCCGAGACTAGACTCTGGATCCGCCCCTGGTCCAGATACTAGTATCGGGGCCAGGGACAGACTGACCGGCTGGGTAAAGAGCCCTCTGCAGCTGCTGGGGATATCCCTGCGCTGCTCCTGGTCTGCGTATCATTAGCAGAGACAGGCAGAATAGGGATGAAGGTACCTGATGATGGCTCCGCCCCCAGCACAGGAGAGGACGGGGGCCGAGAGCTGACAGGCCTCCGAAACACAGAGCAGCTTCATGTGAGGTGAGTTATGTCCCGTGTCATCCCTCTCTCCCCCCTGATCAGCAGTATATCCTGGGGCTGGGTCATGTGTATAGTTGAAGTCCAGTGGGGTCACTTTCCCTCCTTCAGTGTCCACAGGTCACATTATCAGAAATTTTTTGGGGAAAAATCTAGTTTTTCGTAAATCGCGATAAAACCGCGAAATTTTTGGCGCAATTTTTCCATAAATTGTTGTGGTAATGTGACCTGTTGGTGACCTGTGGACACTGGAGGAGGGAAAGTGACCCCTCTGGAAAGACAGCATGTGAACACACTGCTAGTTTATCATTAAACCCCTTAAGAGTACATTCATAGGTACAGGATCAGCTGCATATTTTTTGCTGCATATTTTGTGCAGCTGATTTTGCAACCCATTAGCTTCAATAGGTAGCAAAATCAGCTGCAGAAAATATACAGCAGATCCTGTACATCTGAACGTACCCTAAGGGCTCATTCAGGGGTGGATCCACAGTGAATAACAGCAATCCTCCGCTACGAGCAGACACGCTTTCATGTGTATACTCGCGCACATCATGGCCGCTCCTCCTGCTCTCTGAGCTAGGCCGAGAGCAGCCGCGATGTGTGCGAGTATACACATCAAAGCGTGTCTGCTCGTAGCGGAGGATTGCCGTTATGATCAGGCACAGATGGAGGCAGCACTGTAGGGTCCATTGTCGGGGAATCCGCAGCGTAAAATATGCTGGGGATCCATCCGTGTAAATGAGCCCGAAGGACACAAGGCGTATGTGTACGCACAGTGCCTGCTCCCACTGTGTTTTATAAATCATTAGCTAGAACCCTCGGCTAATGCCAGACATCACCAATCAGGCTGATGTCCCACATTAACACTTTAGATGCCGCTATCAAAGTTGATGGTAGTGTCCAAAAGTTTTAACGCCTTAAGGACATAGCGTTTTTCCGCTTTTGCACTTTTGTTTTTTCCTCACCTTTTAAAAATCATAACCCTTTCAATTTTGCACCTAAAAATCCATATTATGGCTTATTTTTTGCACCACCAATTCTACTTTGTAGTGACATCAGTCATTTTACCCAAAAATCTACGGCAAAAACGGCAAAAAAAATAATCATTGCGCAACAAGAATGTATGAAGATTTTAAATACATTTTTTTTACATTTTTTAATTAAACATGTTCTGCACAGTGTGTATGTGTGTGTGTATATATGTATATGTATATATATATATATGTATTTATTTATGATATATATATTACACACACACGTTTTAAAATTGCCCCCCCACTTTTGTCACTGGCCCCCCATGTGCCCCCCCTAAATATGAATGCTGGAGACGCCACTGTGCACATGGCCAAATTTCCGCGTGGGAATTCCCCTTTCCGGTGTCAGTTGAAAGAATAAATGTCAATTCTTTCGGCAGAATCTGCTCAGAAATGCATTTCAGATTATGGAGTCGGCGCATTTCTGATCAATTCTAGCACCGGCATGTTCTCAGCCAGCACATACTATTTGCAGAATGTCTGTCCGTGTTTTCCAGGCGGGCATACCGCAACATTTCCACCGTGGCCTTAGGTTGCCGATGATGACCCACAAATTCTCGATTGACAATAAATCTGGCAACCAGACAGGCCAAGAAAATGTTGCAATTTGACAGAGATATTTTTGGGAAACCCTTGCTGTGTCTGAATGTGCGTTATCCTTTTTAAAAAATGCCAGTTGGAATCCCAACCATTAGATGGAGCAGCGTGTGACTCTACAGCAAAAGGCAGGATCAAGCTTACCAAGAGGCCTCCATACTCCTTGGATTCCAAACAGATCCTTGATTTGTTGGAATAGTTGATACGGTTCTAGTCCATAGCAGTGGCTGACTGTCAATAGCAGAACAGAAAATGTTTGCTGTGACACTAAATTTCCTTCTGCTACAGGTCAAAGTAAAAGTGCCACCTGTGCGTGAATCGTGGACAAGGAAACTGTGGGAGCTGTTTGTGCATGTTGGAGGATAAGAAGACTAAAGAGGTACTCCACTTTTAAATCAACTGGTGTCAGAAAGGTAAACAGGTTTGTAAATTACTTCTATTAAAAAATCCTAATACTTATTATTATGTACTATACTACAGAGGAAATTCTTTTCTTTTGAGATTTATTTTCTGTCACGACCACAGTGCTCTCTGCTGACACCTCTGTCCATTGTAGGAACTGTCCAGAGCAGCATATGTTTGCTATGGGGATTTTCTCCTGTTCTGGACAGTTCCTGACATGGACAGGTGTCAGCAGAGATCACTGTGGTCAGACAGGAAAGAAGTTCAAAAAGAAAAGAAGTACTGGAAGGATTAAGATTTTTTAATAGAAGTAATTTACAAATCTGTTGTGGTATCAGTTGATTTAAAAAAAGAAAGTTTTCCACTGGAGTACCCCTTTAACTCTACTCATGGTGTGTCCTGGCTGTCTGGAGCCTGTTCTATGTCCATGCGTTTCATTATGAGACCACTGCTTCAACACCTTCTAACAGCTTGGTCAGAACAGTCTAGATGACGGACAATTAGTCAGTCACTACCATCCTGCTTTTCTTAGTCCAAGGATGTGCCCCCTTTCAGAGTCTTTGCTTTGTGGAGACATGTCTAGCAGTCAACAATACCTCACCAAGAGGTACATTAACAGTGTCTAATCAGGCCTCAATTGTAATCATTTACAATAGTTTGTATGCCAAGTTTTGCATCAACATTTCTATCTGGGTGTATTGTTTTGGCTGAGCAAAATAAGTACCGAACAACAATTATCATTAGGGGACAGAATGTTAATCCTGAGCTTTATTGTGGCTGCTCAGTGCCAACGTTTTTAAACTGGCATAATATTGTGCGAACAGATGAACATGGGCTTTTTAGGCATTTGGATTATTTTTCTAATGTCTTGACCTATTTTTTCCCTTTAAAAGTAGGCCTTAGAATAACATCATAGGTACATCACATGGTGTCCATTATCGTATAAGAAGCTGCTAATACCATATTATCATTCTCTGGAATTTTTCAAGCTACTTAAATGCACGGTATACATGCATATAATATCTGATTCAATGGAATTTTAATATAGTGAATTATAAATGAAGTGATCTGTCTGAATTTTTATATATATATATATATATATATATATATATATATATATATATATATATATATAGTTGTAGAGCAGCACTCCCAAGCCAACTGTGCGTGGGTGCAGTCAGTCTCTGGGACCCCGGTCCTGGGTCCAAAAGGTAATACAGAAAAAAATGGTGACCGCAGCACTCCAAGTAAATGTGAAAAAAAAAGTTTATTCCAGGATAAATACAGGCAACGTTTCTGTGGCCTCACACCACCATTTTCAAGCCTTGAAAATGGTGGTGTGAGGCCACAGAAACGTTGCCTGTATTTATCCTGGAATAAACTTTTTTTTGCACATTTACTTGGAGTGCTGCGGTCACCATTTTTTTCTGTATGTATATATATATATATATATATATATATATATATATATATATATATATATATACACAAAACAATCTGCTTAATGTATAGTATAGGATGACGTAGAACCTTTTGAAGGGGGATAAATATATGTTTTAATTATTTCAACCATTCAAAATTAATGTAAAGGAACAAACTGTGGTCGACTTTTTGTCTCAGGTTCTTAAGAGGCTGACTTTTTTTTTAGAATCATCGGTTACATTGACAATTATGTCAGCTTAAAGGAGATATCCAGCGCCAAAAAATGTATCCCCCATCCTAAGGATAGGGGATACGTTTCAGATCGCAGGGGATCCGACCGCTGGGGTCCCCTGCAATCTCCTGTACAGGGCCCTGGCATCCTGCGGGAAGGGGGCTTGTTGACAACAGCACGAAGCGGCGGCTGACACACCCCCTCAATACAACTCAATGGCAGAGCCGGTGCTCTGTCTTTGGCAATCTCCGGCTCTGCCACAGAGTTGTAATGAGGGGGTGTGCCGGTCGTTGCTTCGGGCAGTGGTTAACACGCAGTATCTGACCAGCGGGCCTGGCCCCAACAGGAGATTGCGCGGAGGCCCCAGCGGTTGGACCCCCCGCGATCTGAAACTTATCCCCTATCCTTAGGATAGGAGATAAGTTTTTCAGCAGTTGACTACTCCTTTAAATATGTGATTTGTTTTGCCATCTGTATGACATGTCAGAAATAGACTATGTTGTCAAGTTTTGTTGTTGTCAAGTTTTTAAAACATTCAGTTTTCTAGAAGCATTTCTTGTAATAGTAACATCAGAAGCATTATTTTGTTTGAGCATTAAATGGACTGTACATTGACTCTGTGTAGAACATGAGTAATAGATTATAGCCCATCAAAAATCAGTTGAACACTGATGCACAACCTGTTACTCTAAAGACATTTATTTATTTTAGTTTTTCTGAAGAGTAGAATGGATACCTGGGTCAGCAGTTTTTATGTTCTTTACCCCCTATTTCTGTCTTTGTTCTGAGGCTTACTGGCACTGAAGGATAGGCTGGCTGTTTATGAACCAACAATAAATTATAAATTGATTGCATTTGAATAAAATAAGTATTTGATCCACTATCTATCAGCAACATTTCTGGTTCCCAGGTATACTTGTATCAAGGTGCGATTAGGAACACTCTCTTAAATCTCAGCTTGCTACCTGTATGAAAGACACCTGTCCACAATCATTCAATCAATCAGATTCCAAACTCTCCACCATGGCCAAGACCAAAGAGCTGTCGAAGGATGTGAGAGGCAAGATTGTAGACCTACACAAGGCTGGAATGGGCTACAAGCAGCTTTACAACAGTTGGTGCCATTATTTGCAATTGGAAGAAACGGAAAATAACTGTCAATCTCTCTCAGTCGGGGGCTCCATGCAAGATCTCGCCTCATGGAGTTTTAATGATCATGAGAACGGTGAGGAATCCGCTGAGAAGATTTGTGGTGGAAGCTGAAGGTTTAAACCTGGCAAACCCCTCTCACCTCTGTGCTTGTCAACTAGGGTTTTCCTACCAAGTACTAAGTAATGTTTTGCAAAGGGGATTAAATACTTATTTTGTTAGTAAACTGCAAATCAATATATAACTTATTTGAACCGCCGGGTGGTGATCGGACCGGGATGACTGCTGATATCTATCAGCAGGCATCCCGTGGCAATGCCTAGGGGGGTTCTGAGACCCCCCCCCCCCCATGTCGACGATCGCGGCAAATCGCTGGTCAATTCAGACCAGCGATTTGCCGCGATCCAGGCCAGTCGGGTCACTGGTGACTCGATCGCCCGGAAAATAAGAATGATAGGAGCAAGGTGGTAGTGTTGCCACCCCCACCTATTGGGCAATCAGGCTGACGACCAATGGCAGGAGGGGGCGGGGGGGTTAGAGTTCATTTCACCCGCTCTGCCCACCGATCGAAGTCGGGGCAGAGCGGGGGGAACACGGGCGGCCAAGGGGGATGCCCGGCTTACCCGGAACGGCGGAGGCATTCTGGACCAGCAGCGGCGGCAGCATCGATGCAGGAGGAGCGGCGGCCAGAAAGTGCGGCGTGGAGAAGGCTGCAGCGAAGATCGCGGTAAGTGATCTTCTCTGTGGCCTTCTAAAAGCTGCAAAGCTACAACTCCCAGCATGCCCACACAGCCAAAGGCTGTCTGGGCATGCTGGGAGTTGTAGTTTTGCAACATCTGGAGGGTCACAGTTTGGAGACCACTGTGTAGTGGTCGCTAAACTGTGGTCCTCCAGATGTTGCAAAACTACAACTTTCAGCATGCACTGACTATCTGGGCATGCTGGGAGTTGTAGTTTTGCAACATCTGAAGTGGCACAGTTTGGAGACCACTATACGGTGGTCTACAAACTGTAGCCCTCCAGATATTGCAAAAGTAAAATTCCCAGCATGTCCAGACAGTCAGGGATGCTGGGCATGTAGTTCTGCAATATCTGGCGCATCATATGTTGCATAACTACAACTCCCAGCATGCCTGGACAGTCTGGGCATGCTTGGAGTTGTAGTTTTGCAACATCGGGGGGCTACAGTTTGGAGACCACTACTTAGCGGTCTCCAAACTGTTCTTCCCTAGTTGTTGCATAACTACAATTCCTAGCATGCCCAGACTGTCCAGGCATGCTGGGAGTTGTAGTTCTGCAACATCTGAAGGGCCAGATATTGCAGAACTACACGCCCAGCATTTCTGACTGTCTGGCCATGCTGGGAATTGTAGTTTTGCAACAGCTGTAGGCACACTGCTTGGGAAACGCTGAGCTAGAGTCTGTTTCCTAACTCAATTATTCCAACCCGTGTGCCTCAAGCTGCTGCAAAACTACAACTCCCAGAATGCACTGACAGACCGTACATTCTGGGAGTTGTAGTTTTGCAACAGCTGGAGGCACACAGGTTGGAATCACTGAGCCAGAGTCTGTTTTCTAAATCAGTGGTTCCCCACCAGTGTGCCTACAGCTGTTGTAAAACTACAACTCCCATCATGTACGGTCTGTCAGTGCATTCTGGGAGTTGTCATTTTGCCACAGCTGAAGGTTTGGGGCGCTCCCTACAGCCGCGTCGCACCCCCCCCCCCCCCCCCCACCGTACCGCCCCGGCCCCATTGCCTCCCAATCCCCGGTTTTATAATTACCTGTTCTACATCTGGCTCCGGTGGCGTCCTCCTGAGCTGTCACTGTGCGCACTGATGGTGACGTCGCGTCACGTCACTCGTCATTGCGCACAGCATAACGCAGGACGCAGCAGGAGCCAGGAGCAGGAACAGGTAATTATAAACCGGGGATGGGGGAGTCAATGGGGCCGGGGCGGTTGGGGGGGGGGGCGTTGGCGGTGCGGGGGGCATTATCGGCAAGGTAATTGCCAATACAGATAATGCCCAAAATCGTGATTATCGGCCGGTAAGATCGACCAAACCGATAATCGGTCGATCCGTAATTTCTAATATGAAGGCCCTTCAAATCCACTTCAAAACTGAACTGGTCCCTGAAAAATTCCGATTTTGAAAATTTTGTGAAAAATTGGAAAATTGCTGCTTTACTTTGAAGCCCTCTGATGTTTTCCAAAAGTAAAAACATGTCAACTTTATGATGAAATATAAAGTAGACATATTGTTTATGTGAATCAATATATAATTTATTTGGAATGTCTGTTTTCCTTATAAGCAGAGAGCTTCAAAGATACAAAAATGCAAAATTTTCCATTTTTTTCATAAAATTTTGGAATTTTTCACCAAGAAATGATGCAAGTATCGACAAAATTTTACCACTAACATGAAGTAGAATATGTCACAAAAAAACTTTCTCGGAATCGGAATGAAAAGTAAAAGCATCCCAGAGTTATTAATGCTTAAAGTGACAGTGGTCAGAATTGCAAAAAAATGCTCCCGTCCTTAGGGTTATAATGGGCTCCGTCCCCAAAGGGGTTAAAGACCGGTCTTTAATTTTGTAGAAATTGTGGTGGAATTCTGTGGTGGAATCCCATTGAGTTAAATGGGGCTTTGAATTTCAGCAGAATTCTCTGTTTTGAGAAAGAAAAAGGAGGAAACCAGGTATTTTTATGTTACATTTTTAAATAATAATAATAACAACATTTTATGGAGAGCCAGAAGGTTGTGGATCTGATCCCTTCTTCTTGTGATTAAGAAAACCGACACTATTGTCTGGGTAAAGAACTACATAATGGTAGTACATGTACAAAAAATTAGCTTTGCTGATATGTGCCTTTTGTCTTTACAGAAGTCTATCTCTGATGAAGGCTTTGTATAAATGCATGCTGCCAGTAGTAAATCAGATGACGCTCTTTATTTCATTCACTGAAGCAAAAATCTGTGCATAATTTATTTTTCTTTTTTTCATATTTTTTTTGTTTCTTTATGCACTTGTCATATATACACATGACGAAAAGATTGGCTGTGCTTGTGAATGCATTCTAATCTTCTCCTGACTTATAACTGTAATGGGCTGCAATCAGAGGGAAATAAATCCGTTTTTCTCTCGTCTGAGGATGTAATTTGAATAAGCAGAGCTCCTGTAAATTGGCAGTGCATGACAACATTGTATCAGATGAAAAATGGAGTTTGCAATGCTGACAACCTTTATATACATCTATAAATAATTTCTCTTCTGAACCGTTCAATCTCTGAATGATAAACAGCCAGAAAATTCTATTAAGTTCGCAACATCAAACAGCACATCTTGCCGAACAAAATGAACCTTTTTTCTTTTTTAAAAGTTGGAGTGAAGGCGGCAATAAATATTCCTTAACTATTGGATGTATTGCTAATTAGAGTGTAGTTGTGCTCCGTTCTTATGCTTGATAATATATCTAAGGGAGCATTCACATCATATCTTGTGCCTCTGTGGCACGGATCTGTCAGGAGACGTTTAAAATCCTCTGCCAATGTATCTGCTCTGATCAGCACAGACCCCAATGGACCGAATCGAGTCAGAAATGGTCAGGAAATGACCCAAACAGAGTCACTAGGTGACTCCGTTCAGGTCATTAGATTGAATAACAATACCAATCCAACCAGGAATATGTTAGTAGACCATTTTTGAGGTTCTTAATTAATCCATGCCATAGAGGCACAAAACATGATGTGAATGCTCCCTTAGGTTTACATCGACATTTGACATCCATTTAGAAGAGAACCGTTCATGTAGTTAAATGGATCCTAGTAAAAATTGATAACAAACTGATACAGAGGAACACTCTTATATTTGCCTTCATCGCCATAGACTTCCTGGTTTAAGGAGAACTACTATGTTGGCCTCATAGAACTAAGAGGAAAGAGTACCATGAAGAAGGACATGTTGAAGATCTGGTTGCAAAGGAGGCACCAAAAGGTCACTATACCAGCTATAAACTTAGATAAGCCTCACATAGGATCACCTATCTCCTCCCCAGTAATATCTACCTCCAGGAGAGCCCGGTATTCATCAAATAATTCTGAAAAACAAGATCAGTGAGGTATGCAAGTACCTGTTCTTTGGAGGCCATGGTAGTTGACTAGTAGAGGTTGGAGTAACATTCACAAAAATGGACGTTCAGTATCCAGCAAAACATTTCCCTGAGCATCATAAAGTTTTAATACAGCATTGGAAGTCACAAGGCCAGCAACTTGTTCGATTGGTTACCCAGCTCAAAATGTGATTGGCGGAAAAAAAATGTTTACGTTTGGACTTAACATGAAGCAGTTGGGTATAGGGATGCTGCAAACCGAACCAGTGCGACCTACAGGGGTCAAAGATATATTGTTCAGCTGTGTGAAGTGCAGATAACAATTCACCCTCCTCCCTAACAGAGGACCGTTAAATAAAAGAAGGTGGAAGGTGTCCTAAGATAAAGGGGATCCGTAGGGCAATCGTGGACTTACACAAAGCACACAGCTGATCAGATATCTTATCATTACGGCTGATTAGAGTCAACCAGATTTGGGTTCACCCTTCAAAAAGGTCTAGCAGCCGTTCCAACAGAGCGAATAGTCAATATAACAGGGTTTTGGTCAGAGATAACCCTGCACCTCCATGCAATTTCACCTGCACCACTAGACCAGGAGACCCAAACATATAATCCAGGAGAGACAGCATATGTCTCGTGGATGAGTGTCAGGTGAACTCAAGAGAGTCTGGGTGGTAATGGTGCTACAAGTCTACCAAGCCAACCCGAACATCAAGCCAGAATCAAGGTCATTGGAGCAGAGTGCACTACTGGATCTACCTGATCCCTAACCTATCCCTGGAAGAATCCATTAACAAGTTTAAATCCTCCATACAGAGGACCATAGCATCAGAACAAGATGAGGTGAAGGCAATACCTTGATGCAAGACTTCAAGCGTGGCAGGGGGGATTTTTATTATTAAAGGGGTACTCCGGTGAAAACCTTTTTTTCTTTTAAATCAACTGGTGGCAGAAAGTTAAACATATTTGTAAATTACTTCTATTAAAAAATCTTAATCCTTCCTGTACTTATTAGCTGCTGAATACTACAGAGGAAATTCTTTTCTTTTTGGAATGCTCTCTGATGACATCACGAACATAGTTCTCTCTGCTGACGTTATTATAATAATAATACTTTATTTATTGTTGCCCTTAGTGGGATTTGAACCCAAGTCCCCAGCACTGCAAGGCAGCAGTGCTAACCACTGAGCCACCATGCTGCCCTTAGCATACATCTGCTATGCATGGTTGCTAAAATGGACAGAGATGTCAGCAGAGAGCACTGTGCTCGTGATGTCTTCAGTGTTCCAAAAAGAAAGGAATTTCCTCTGTAGCATTCAGCAGCTAATAAGTACTGGAAAAATTAAGATTTTTTTAATAGTAGTAATTTACAAATATGTTTAACTTTCTGCCACCAGTGGATTTAAAAGAAGAAAGGTTTTCACTGGAGTACCCCTTTAAGGACAACATAATATTTGGTATGAATCTCTGCATAGACAAATATATACCTCCCATCCAGATCCCATTTAACAGATTTGGCCTCCCATCTCAATGGCTTATTAACCAGCAGTGACACCCCTATAAAATAACACATGTAAAAAAGCATGAGCTTCCCATTGTACCCATGGTTTACGGATCCACCTAGCTCAATCTTTACTAAGGTGAGTTTTCTCAAGGCCTACTATGCTAAGTTATCTAGATATCTGGGAACTTGTGAAAGGATCTTCACCCGTTTCAATGGAGTATTCAGCCCCCTAACATTCCAGGTGACACGCATCTGATTAGCCATACTAAAAAAAAATGGCAGGAAATGGCCCAATATGTGGGATGTAGGCCTTGTGTAAGCAGACTAACGGCAAACCCATAGCGATATAAAATCAGGTCAAATAAGAACTTAAACATGAACAAAAGTCCTTAGCCAAGGTTGTAGCGAAGAAAAAGGGTAACCAAGGTTTAGTTCTGATTTGGAGTGTGGCAATGAGCTCCATTAGCAAGGCAATAGCATTGATATAAACATTGTACCAGGTGCAAAGAAGAAAACCATGGGTAATATATGGTGCAATCCCACCTAAAAGAAAAGGCATGTTAACAATGCAGCACAGTTAAAGAGATCTCATGGATTTCCCAGAGCTAGATAAAGTTGACACCAGTCCATGGCCTTGGATGGAGTCATGAAGACGACCATGGTGCCTGCATGGGCAATGCAGAGTCAGGTCGAATAAACCATTGAGTAAACCAAGTCTCTTGACTACTAGAAACTGATCCCATTGCTTTTGCAGTGGAATAGAGAAGTCCAGGAATTTAGAGACAGGACTAGTAGGAGCAAATCCCCATAGCTAACCTCTCCTGCTCTGCACAGTACGTGACATGGACAGAGGTGTCAGTAGAGAGCACTGTGGTCAGACAGGGAAGAACAGCTCAACTTCCTCTTGAGCATACAGCAGCTAAGTACTGGAAGGGTTAAGATTTTTAATACTGTAGAATCTCCCTTAGTGGACACCTCCCAATAGTGTACTATACCTTTTGTTTGAAACTATACCTTTTGATATTAACCCGTACAGGACCCAGGGCATATGGATACGCCTTGTGTACCTGGGTACAGGTACGCCCGTGGGAATTCCGGTCACCGCCGGACGGGGACCGGACCGTGGTGACTGCTGATGTCGATCAGCAGGCACCCCGCGAAAATGCCCAGGGAGTCATCAGACCTCCCCATGTCAGCGATCACACTTGCGATTTGCGCCTCTTCCGGGTCATATGGGTCTATGGTGACCCGGAATATAAGGGGGATCGCAGTTGTCCATGACACCCACGATCCCCCTGAAGGGATAGGAGTGAGGTGACAGGGGTGCCACCCCTCCTATCCCTGCTATTGGTTGTCAAAAGCAACGACCAATAGCAGATCGGGGGCGGGGGGGGTTAACTTTCGTTTTCCCCATTCGGCCCACCAACAATAGGCCGGGCAGAACGGGGAAACCGAAGGGGACCGGGCGCCGAAGTCCACTTACCGATCGGTGGGCAGCGTGTCGTGCGGCTGGCTCCCTGGATCCTACGGAAGCCAGTGAGTTGCCTAGCAATATCTGGAGGGTTACAGTTTGAGACCACAATACAGTGGTCTCTACACTGTAGCCCTCCAGATGTTGCAAAACTACAACTCCCAGCATTCCCAAACAGCTGTTTGGGCATGCTGGGATTTGCAGTTTTGCAACAGCTGGAGGTCTACAGTTTAGAGACCACTGCACAGTGATCTCTAACTGTGGCCCTCTAGATCTTGCAAAACTACAACTCCTAGCTTGCCCACACAGCTGTTTGCTGTCTGGGCATGCTGGGATTTGTAGTTTTGCAACATCTGGAGGTCCACAGTTTGGAGATCACTGTGCAGTGGTCTCTGTGGCCCTCCAGATGTTGCAAAACTGCAAATCCCAGCATGCCCAAACAGCAAACAGCTGTCTCGGCATGCTGGGAGTTGTAGTTGCATACCTCCAGCTGTTGCATAACTACAACTCCCAGCATCAGTACATGCTGGGAGTTGTAGTTTTGCAACAGCTGGAGGCACACTGGTTGGAAAATACTGAGTTAGGTAACCACCTAACTGAAGGTTTTCCAACCAGTGTGCCTCCAGCTGTTGCAAAACTACAACTCCCCGCATTCACGGTCTTTCAGTACATACTGGGAGTTGTAGTTTTGAAAGGTTTGCCCCCCCCCCCCCCCATGTGAACATACAGGGTACATTCACACTGGCAGGTTTACAGTAAGTTTCCCTCTTCAAGTATGCGCTGCGGCAAATATTTTGCCGTGGCGCAAATTCCTAGGGGGAAGCTCACTGTAAACCTCTGCCAGTGCGAATGTACCCTAAAAACACTACACTACACTAATACGTAATAAAGAGTAAAACACTACATATACACCCCCTTACACTGTGTCCCCCCCCCCCCCCCCCCCCCAATAAAAATGAAAAACTTATTGTACGGCAGTGTTTCCAAAGCGGAGCCTCCAACTGTTGCAAAACAGCATCTCCCAGCATTTCCGGACAGCCACTGACTGTCCAGGCATGCTGGAAGTTTAGCAACAGCTGGAGGCACCCTGTTTGGGAATCACTGGCATAGAATACCCCCTATGTCCACCCCTATGCAATCCCTAATTTAGTCCTCAAATGCGCATGGCGCTGTCTCATTTCGGAGCCCTGTCGTATTTCAAGGAAACAGTTTAGGGCCACATATGGGGTATTTCCGTACTCGGGAGAAATTTCACTACAAATTTTGGGGGGCTTTTTCTCCTTTTACCCCTTATGAAAAGGAAAAGTTGAAAGCTACACCAGCCTGTAAGTGTAAAAAAAAAAAAAAATTTACACTAACATGCTGGTGTTGCCCCATACTTTTTATTTTCACAAGTGTAAAAAGGAAAAAAGACCCCCAAAATTTGTAACGCAATTTTTCCTGAGTACGGAAATACCCCATATGTGGGCGTAAAATGCTCTGCGAGTGCACAACAAGGCTCAGGAGTGAGAGCGCACTATGTACATTTGAGGCCTAAATTGGTGATTTGCACAGGGGTGGCTGATTTTACAGCGGTTCTGACATAAACACAAAAAAAGAAATACCCACATGTGACCCCATTTTGGAAACTACACCCCTCACGGAATGTAACAAGGGGTATAGTGAGCCTTAATACCCCACAGGTGTTTAATGAAAATTCTTCAAAGTTGGATGGAAAAATGAAAAAAGGCCCCCAAAATTTGTAACCCCATTTCTGTGCATGTAAAGTGCTCTGCGGGTGAACTACAATGCTCAGAAGAGAAGGAGCGCCATTGGTATTTTGAAGAGAAAATTTGTCCGGAATTGAAGGCCACGTGTGTTTATAAAGCCCCCATATTGCCAGAACAATGGACCCCCCACGTGTGACCCCATTTTGGAAACTACACCCCTTATGTAATGTAAAAAGGGGTACAGTGAGCATTTACGCCCAATAGGTGTCTGACAGATTTTTGGAACAGTGGTCCGTGAAAATGAAAAATTTTATTTTTCATTTGCACAGCCCACTGTTCCAAAGATCTGTCAAACGCCATTGGGGCATGTGAGGTGTTAAGGCTCACTGTACCCCTTGTTGCGTTCCTTGAGGGGTGTAGTTTCCAAAATAGTATGCCATGTGTTTTTTTTTTTTTTTTTGTGCTGTTCTGGTACCATAGGGGCTTCCTAAATACAACATGCCCTCCAAAAACCATTTCAGCAAAATTAGCTTTTCAAAAGCCAAATGTGACTCCTTCTCTTCTGATCATTGTAGTGCACCAGCAGAGCACTTGATGTCCACACGTGGGGTATTTCCATATTCAGAAAAGATGGGGTTACACATTTTGGGGGGCATTTTGTCCTATTATCACTTGTAAAAATGTAAAATTTGAGGGAAAACCATCATTTTAGTGAAAAAAAAAATCATTGACACATCCAACTTTAACAAAAAGTCGTCAAACACCTGTGGGGTGTTAAGGCTCACTGGACCCTGTCGCTCCTTCCCTTCTGAGCCCTCTACTGTGCCCACCAAACACTTGACATACACATATGAGGTATTTCCTTACTCAAGAGAAATTGGGTTACACATTTTAGGAAGATTTCTCTCCTTTTACTCCTTGTAAAAAATCAATAACTGGGTCTACAAGAGCATGCCAGTGTAAAAAATGAAGATTTTGAATTTTCTCCTTCAATTTGCTGCTATTCCTGTGAAACACCTAAAGGTCATTTATGGGGTATTTCTAATATGAAAGCCCTTCAAATCCACTTCAAAACTGAACTGAAATTTGCTACTATACTTTGAAGCCCTCTGATGTCTTCCAAAAGTAAAAACATGTCAACTTTATGATAGAAACATAAAGCAGACATATTGTATATGTGAATCAATATATAATTTATTTGGAATATGCATTTTCCTTATTAGCAGAGAGCTTCAAAGTAAAAAAAAAAATGCAGCATTTTTAAAAATTTTTATCAAATTTTGGAATTTTTCACCCAGAAATGATGCAAGTATCGACAAAATTTTACCACTAACATAAAGTAGAATATGTCACGAAAAAACAGTCTCGGAATCAGAACGAAAGGTAAAAGCATCCCAGAGTTATTAATGCTTAAAGTGACAGTGGTCAGATGTGCAAAAAATGGCCGAGTCCTACAGTGAAAATTGGCTGGGTCCTTAAGGGGTTAACAATCGTTTCCAAACCCTGATTAAGGGAATCTTGTTGGATTTTTATGTTTAACACATTGGCCCCGGAAGGACTTAATGAAGTCATAGAACGTACTACTATCTGATTTGTTATATTTATATATTTTTATTGCTTTTGTAAAATTTGTGTCTACTTATACAGTAGATGTTTTTTATATGCATTCTTTTTTTTGTATAGCTTGTAAAATACTGATGTCACTTCTGGTCATGAGATTGAAATTGTGGGTATTTATTCTGAGCTTTAAGTGATTTCTGTCATGCCTGAAGAAGAAACTGGTCCGGTTTCGTAACGCGTAGCATGTTTTAATAAAACCAGTTTCTGTTACTTCTTTGGATCACCTTACTGACACTGCCTACTATCCTCCGTGCCTGATGAAGCCGCGCATGTGCGGTGAAACGCATTGCATTTTAATAAACCTTTTATACTCACCTGATGTGCCTGTTCCGAGTCAGCACTGCAAAAGACTGACTGCACCTTTTGAAGTCCATTTGTCTCTATCTCCGTGGAGGTTAGGACTGGTTTTGGAATCTATTATTCACACTTGGGAGTGTGAGGATGAATGTGCAGCAGCCTTATACCTGTTGTGCCGGAATTTGCACTACCGTTTTAGGCGAGTTTGTCCTCGGCGCACTTGCTTTCAATCTTTATGCTGAAGGTGTCACACCAGGGAGCACTCTTGTCTTTTGTATTTTAGTCACCTCCTAATAGTGGACAGTTTTTAAAGGGGTTCTCTGGTGCTTACACATCTTTTCCCCTATCCAAAGGATAGGGGATAAGATGCCTGATCGCGGGAGTCCCGCCGCTGGGGACCCCCGGGATCATGCACACGGCACCCCGTTTGTAATCAGTCCCCGGAGCGTGGCCGGCGGCGTGTGACGTCACACCTCTGCCCCTGTGTGACGTCACGCTCCGCCCCTCAATGCAAGCCTACGGGAGGGGGCGTGATAGCTGTCACGCCCCCTCCCGTAAGCTTGTATTGAGGGGCGGAGGGTGACGTCACACGGGGGCGGAGGCGTGACGTCACATGCCGCCGGCCCGGTGGTCGCCTGTAATCAGTCCTGGAGCAAACACGCTCCGGGGACTGATTACAAACAAGGTGCCGCGTGCATGATCCCGGGGGTCCCCAGCGGCGGGACTCCCGCGATCAGGCATCTTATCCCCTATCCTTTGGATAGTGGAAAAGATGTGTAAGCACCGGAGAACCCCTTTAATTCCCTGGCAGAGTCCCATAAGACTTAATGTATTTGCACCCTCCAAATAAGGGACACTCCCGATAGCGGATGCGGACACACCCAATAGGGGACAAAACACTCCCAGTAGGGGACAATAGGGGACAAAATACTCCCATTAGGGGACAAAACACTCCCAATAGGGGACAACCAGGCTTATGTGCCGACCCTACCTTGCACTCAGGGCCGCCGTCAGGGGGTACAGCCAATACCTCAATAAGAGGCCCAGGCTCCCAGGAGGCCCAGGCCACCCACTGCATCCCCCTGCAGAAGACCGCTGTTTAAACAGGGGGCTCCTGCTTCTGTACGTTTGCCCCCCCCGCCCCCTTATTACCCCATGTGCCACATAATTTCCTCTTGTTCTCCCCTGTTCTATTTCATTACTACTTTATTACTCTCTGGGCAAATTATTCACCCCCACTTTACCACCCCCTGTGCCATTCCCCCCCCCTGTGCCACTTTATAAAGATGGGGTGATGAATTTACACAGAGGGTAATAAAGGGGGAATGAAATGGCACAGGGGAATCAAGGTTAAATGATGTGGCACAGTGGATCAGGGTGGATAATTTGGCATAAGGTACAGGGAATAAGGTGGCACCAAAAAAAAGGTGGATGAAATGATACATAGGGGTGATTAAACGGCACTCGGAGATTCTACTGTAATATTGCTTTTTATCATGTTTTCTAAGTAATTTCACTGTTTAGTAAGTACATTTCAGTATTCGGTCATTAGAAAGATTTTTGAGCCTTGTTTTCCAATAGGGAACATCTCTCAATAGTGGACACTTATTTATTCCTCAAGAGTGTCTGCTATTGTTAAATTCTACTGTAGTAGTAAATTTACAAATCTGTTTAAAGGAACAATGTCACATTTTGTTTTAATCAATTAATGGAATCATAGTATGAAGGGAATCTACGGTATTTTATGTGTGTGTGTGTGTGTGTATATATATATATATATATATATATATATATATTTAAGTTTTAATATTTAGAAAGAAAGGTGAATTATGGGGGCTGCCATTACCAGAGCATGTGTGCTGACGTCACTTCACGACACCAGCACACTTGCTCTACGGTAATGCAAGTACATAGAGAAGTACAGACGCAGAGCATCCTGTTTACTTACGTTATGTAATTCCAGAGCATGAACTTTATCATGCGCACAGGAGAGCGTCTGGTAGTTTACCTTTAGTCCCTTGCAGGCTCTGTACGGAGGATTTGCAGAGTACAGGGGGCAAAAAAACTCTTGCAGGTAAAGGATCCTCCTTGGTGGTGAGGGCTGCCTATAGTCTGGTGATAGGGGGTGAGCTGATAGCTGGGAGGTTGGTGTAGTGTTTATGTGGCCCTGCTGGGGTGGAGAAGTGAATCACAAGGTGGGAGTTGTGTGTTTTGACATTTAGACTCAGTTTAATTACTTATGGCCCTGTAATGACTACAGGGTCTGACTATCACACACAGCTTTCCCAGGCTTCTCAATGGCACATGATTTGCTTAGCACTTACACATTTCTAGCCATTCAGGTGCCTGGAAAAGCTGGGTGTGACAGTAAGACCCTGTAATCTTTACCGAGCCATGAGTAATTACAGCGTCTGACTGTCAGACACAACTTTCCAATAGCTTCTGAAAGGCAAGGAATGTGCCAGTGCTATTCCGATCATGTGCAATTCAGAAGCTTGGGAAAGCTGTGTGTGACATTCAGATCCTATCTAATTAATCACTGCCCTGTGATGATTACAGCGTCTCACTGTCTCACACAGCTTTCCCAGGCTTCTGAATGACACGTGACCTGCTGAGCACTATGAGACAACATATTCCTGTACAGTTTGCTGGATGTCTGCACAGAGATTCTCCGTGCGGACATTCCGTGATGTGAACATATCCTTAGTCTGCAATGACCCAGCTCTGGAGGAAACATCCAGGAGTCTGTTCTTTAACACTCTTTAGACACCAACAAAATGGTGCACACAGTGAAACTAAAAAAAAAACTACAAAACCCCCTCCCCCCCCCTTCTTATGCACACAGACAGAGGAAGGTAAAAAAGCAAGACCAGGTTTGCAGCAGTCTATTCACAAGTTGCTTGCCTTCCCCAGATTACTCATGTTAGCTTCCTCTGCTGGTCAACAGTGGGAAATATGACAAGTTATTATTTATTTTGTCATATTTTGTGACAAGTAATTTTTTTTTTAAGTATTTTCAAAAATATAAAAAAAATGTGAAAACATTATTTAACCTCTAAGAAAAAAAAATAACATTTGGTGAAACATTCCCTTTAACTTTCTGGAACCATTTCATTTAAAAAAAAATTCCACTGGAAAACCAAGATTCAAGGAAATACTCTGGGTATTGGTCCTCCGTACGTTGGGGGAGCCCAATGATCCTCAGATTGTTGTTCCTGTTATCTAGGTCATTCGTCTTCTGTTGCCACAAATCCACCTTATGGGTCAAGGAGGTGACTGCTGGTGCTAAAAACTCCATATGATCCTCCACTTGAGATACCTCCGTGATGCGGCGATGAAGAGAATGCATATCTTGATGAACCCACATCAATTTTGACCTCTTTGACCTCAGAGAAGTTTTACAAGCATAAGAAGCACATGCAACTGGTGTGAAACCTGCCTGAAAGGGGTACTCCACTGGAAAACATTTTTTATTTTTTTTTAAATCAACTGGTGCCAGAAAGTTGTAAATTGCTTCTATTTAAAAATCTTAATCCTTCCAGTATTTATCAGCTACTGTATACTACACAGGAAGTTGAGTTGTTCTTTTTGTCAGACCACAGTGCTCTCTGCTGACACCTCTGTCCATGTCCAGAGCAGGAGAAAATCCCCATAGCAAACCTCTCTTGCTCTGGACAGTTCCTAAAATGGACAGAGGTGTTAGCAGGGAGCACTGTGGTCAGACAGAAAGGAAATTCAAAAGGAAAATAACTTCCTGTGGAGCATACAGCAGCTGATAAGTACTGGAAGGATTACGATTTTTAAATAGAAGTAGTTTACAAATCTGTTTAACTTTCTGACATCAGTTGATTTAAAAAAAAAAAAAATTCAGTGGAGTACCCCTTTAAGGTCAATTCTTCCTCCTTCAAAAAGTCATCTGTGGGTTGATTGCCACAAGAAAGGCCCATTACTCTCATGGCTGCTCAACGTTGTGGGCGAGGAGAGTCATTGGATCACTCGTTCTCATATTCCTTTAATTCGTCAGTAGCACATGTAAATTTGCCCCTGTTCATTATAACTCGCACTATGAGGCTCAGTGTAATATGTAAACCACCAGCAGGCGGGATACAGGCAAACTGACCTCAGTATAGGTATGGAGACAGTCAGCAGGCAACAGAGGCAACAGAGACAGGCAATCTGTCCACACTGTAGAAATGGAGACAGTCATCAGGCATGAGATACAGGCAACTGACTTCAGTGTAGATATGGAGACAGTCAACAGGCAGAAGACATAGGCAAACTGACAAGAACTGATACTAAAACTGACCCACTTAAATGAATGGGATCAGTTAATATGGTAAATGGAAATGAAGCAGAATATACAAATGCAGACGACATTCTTTCTCAGTACTAATATTGTGAAAGTGTTAGCACTTATTCCCTTGGGATGGGATTCTTTAGGTTGTCTTGGCAGGATTCATTCTAGTTCTGGGGCACTGAATATATAACTCCTAGGCCGAGCTGCTTTATGGAGTTACAGGGGTACTCCGCTGCTCAGCGTTTGGATCAAACTGTTCCAAACGCTGGAGCTAGCGCCAGGAGCTTGTGACGTCATAGCTCCGCCCCTCATGACATCATGCCCCACCCCATCAATGCAAGTCTATGGGAGGGGGCGTGGCAAATGCCACGCCCCCTTCCATAGACTTGCATTGAGGAGGCAGGGCGTGACGTCATGAGGGGGGGGGTATGACGTTACGAGCTCCTGGCTCCAGCGGTTGGAACAGTTTGTTCCAAACGCTGAGCAGCGGAGTACCCCTTTAACAAGCCCTTAGGGTGTATTTAAATGACCATATTTACAGTCCTTATTATGTTTGAATATCACTTACCAAAACATGGAAGCAAATCCCAATAACAACAGGAAAAACTTTTTTCCGGAAGACACATACAGTAGCCTTGTGATGGCTTTACCGCACAAATAGCAGTCATAATTATGACGAAGTATCAACCAGTATATATTTGAATACAACCTAGCATTGATCTGTTCCGAATCCTAAACTAAAAAATGTATTTATATTACATTTCTAGAATCCGTGTCCACTATGCGATGAAGCTAAAGAAGAGCTTGCGCCATATATGGATAAGGTAATGTATATTCTTGTCTATCTATGTACATAATTAAGGCATGAATATGTCCGTGTAATTGGGAAGTGTTAACGGTGTACTAGGAATTGTCATGTAGGCGGTTGTAAAATGTGTGATTTACTGTGGGAGATTTTCTTCAGCATTTATTTTCTAAAAGGGAATGTGTCACCTAGACTTTTTTACTGATTAGATCCAGTTATGGAAACATGCTCTTTTCTTATCTGTTTCTAGTTTTATATTGTTGTCTTTTTTAATATTTATTTATTTCACTTTTGTACATAGTTATGGGGGCAGCCATCTTGCCCGATCTTGCCTGACCATCTCTTATCTATCTACTGGTGTCACCTTTCACTGTATTTCTGCCTGTTATGACAGTGAGGAGACCTTTGGTTTTCTCTAATGAACAGGTAGTCTACCTGTTATTAACCCCTTAGAGACCAGGCCATTCAGGCTGTAATGTCATTTATTTTTCCATGACTGTATTTAAAGGAAATCGGTCATCAGTATCACCTGCACTAACCTGTCATACAGGCTTGTAGTGCGGGTGATACTGATCAAAATGATACTTACGGCATCTTGAACCATCATGCCGTACTGCCGTAATTCCTCTTTTTCAGTATATGCAAATTAGGTCCTTAGGGAATGGGCGGAGCAACGAACCGAGCTCCAGGCACTCTGATGTCATATTTGCCAGACGGGCACTTCGCCTTGCTCATCCATATTGATAATCCCTCTCCCTGCTTGCGTGGGTGTGTTACTGTACGGCGCATGCGCCACTTCCCGGGTAAACCCAAAAACGGTGTGTGGCTAAGATCGGCTCCCGGCAAAGATGACATCAGAGTGCCCGGAGCTCGATTTGTAGCTATGCCCATGCCCCAAGGAACTAATTTGCATATACCGAAAAAGAGGAATTACGGCGTGATGGTTTGGGCGGCGTAAGTATAATTTCGATCAGTATCACCCGCATTACAAAACTGTTAGTGCGGGTTATACTGATGACAGATTTCATTTAAATGGTCATATCTCCTTTTTTATTTTACCAAAATGGAAATGTTTTTTTTTTTTTTTGCGAGAAGGGTTGTATTTTTCCATTACACCATGGGACAGCTAATGAATTTATTTTATGTAGGAGGGAATACAAAAAGACAGCAATTCTGCCAAGGTCTTGTAGGTTGTTTGGGCTAATAGGCAGAAGCCGGTGACAGACCTAAGGGCTTTTGTCAGCAGCCCTGCCATGGTAATAACTTGCACCCCTCCATCTGTTTAAAAAAACATATATGTCAGCACTAGGACTGCTCGAAAATGCGCAGTCTCATAGTTGGCAATGCATTTTCATGCAGACTTTATTCAGGAATGGGATTCTGTAGCTGAAATTTAGCCGTGTGCACAGTGCAACAGAATCCCATTGAAATCAATAGGACTTCTGCATGGAAGTTCCATCGTGTGAACATAGCCTAAAACATCTGAGCTCCTGCTGCAATCTTGTGGGTTTGCTGGGCAGTACCCACAAGATCATCATAAACTTGACTGATAAAAACTTTTGCCCTAAGTCATGTTAAAAGTTTTTTTTATTGACTGGTACACTTTAAAGGGGGTTATATTATCTTGTATGGTTATGCCCTATCCTGAAGGGGTCCGACCACTGGTGCCCCCCACAATCTCTAGAACATTAGAATGGAGCGACAGATCATGTATGATTACAGCCACTCCATTCTAACAGGAGACTGGGGTCCATTCAGTGTTCCATAATAAATGAAAGGAGCAGAGGAGGGCATAGGGAAACTGCTGCTCCATTTTAAAGGGGTATTCCAGGATTTTTTTAGATTTTTTTTATTATGCTACATGGGCTGTAAAGTTTGTGTAGTTCATAATATAGTGTCTGTACCTGTTTCTAATGGCTGGTCTCGTATTCTTTGCTCTGGATGTTCATTTTTAACAGAATACGAAATTACTCCTGTCTCGGGTATTTCCCAGGCTGCAGTGCGGCGGAGACCTGACATCACTAGTCAGGTGATGACAGGGAGCCTGTCTGCTTCAATGGGTGGAACAGCTGGAGGCACCCTGATTAGAAAGCACTGACCTTTTTCATTGAATCTAGCTTATTTGTTGTTCAATGGGTGGGGTGGCTGATGTGTGTGAGGTAGGAAAGTGGAATTTGTAGTAAAAAAGAAAACTTTAACAGGAAATACTGAGGTTCACAAAAAGCTAGCCACAGTGTTATGGTAATCTCACAACATAGCCATTTAACCCAAAGACAAGCGCAGATTCTTCCTAAGCATGTCCATTACTGTCTGCCAGGTAGGTGCTAAAATCACCTTATGCTGGATAACCCCTTTAACATTAGGATGCAGTCTTTGTTCCAGAGATTGCATGAAGCCCCCAAAATCAGCTAGTTATCTCCTATCCTGTTGCACAACGCATTTTAAGAAAAGCTTTTACAATGTTCTGACCAATCAAAACTATGACTTATCAGAAGTTTTGTGTAATGACAGTGCCCATTTAAGATTGTTCGGCACAATGAAAACTGCTAGATTTCAGGATTATTTTAAAAGTATTGGTGGTACGATTAGACCAAAAAAATTATTCCTTTAAAGCCTGTCCATTGCATTACTGTAAATTTTTTAACATTTTTTTTTTGTACAACATAGCTTTCCATATGTTCTGAAACAACCCATGTGAAGGCAGAAGCTCACTTTTGGCAACTCAGCAACACTTACAACCTCACACCTCCTCCCCATGGCAGCACAGTGACCTCTGCACATCACAAAGCATGACCACAACGCTGTGCCAAAGAAGTCTATGAGGTTTCTTATGTCCAGGTGTCTGCCATTAAATAAATCTCAAGAACTGCTGTTTACAGCTCAGAGCTGCAGCTTTCGACAAGGTAGCTGCCCCCAAAATCATGCACAGAAAATAAAATTTACAACCCCAAATAAAAGCAGATGAGAACAAAAACGCTTCAGTACATATTTTTAATTATATTTAAAAAAAAGTTAATCTCCTTGTGTTTCCCGGTCCCCCATCAGCAGACACAACATTTCATGGACTCTTTACTTTAGTATGAGCAGATAATTCTGCAGAAAGATTTTTTACGTTGCTCTGTATTGCTGTTTCTCAAACTCTTGTCTTCAAAATATATTAAAAAAATAAAAATTATAATCCAAGAGAGACATTGTATTCCATCACCCAGATGGTTCTATGACACTAGGGAGAAATCTAACTAATATTATGTTAAATAATGGTTAATTTATTTTTAAAACTTCTCATTTTATATGCAAAATGTTTTATTATGATAACAAAGTTATTAGAATAACACAATATTTTGAACAAGAATCCCTATAAAATCAGAATATTAATATTTAAAAAGGACTCTGCAAGAATAATACATTATATATGGGTAAGTAAATTGAAGCCATGAATCAAATTTCATATGTTATACCATCTGTAATCATATTTGTTTTCTTATTGAAAAACATATTTTCATGGTTCAGATTTCTGTGCCTGCATCCCAGCATACTGTATTTTGTTTTACAAGTATAAACTGTGAGAGTAATTTGATATCCTAATGGAAAACACAAGTCACAACAAATTATTGGATGGAATTGAGCAATATAGGGTGATCTTATGTCTCCTGTCTTATATAAGGAGCTGTCACACTTCTTAACTATTTAATTTGCATTCAGATGTCTTCAATGCTGTGTAGATGTAGACAGAACGTAAGTATTTGGGAGTGGCAAGAAGTGGTATAGACATGATGCTGATTTTTATGTTTAATATCCTCTCTAGAAAATCACTATATGAAAAATAGGAAAAGTAGCAAAAATATTAAGTGGTTTATTACAGCTAAAAATAGGACAATGTTTCTGTGGTCTCACACCACCTTTCTCAAGATATATATATATATATATATATATATATATAGATATATATATATAATGAAAAACATTATAAGAAACAGAGAGCACAGTCACTAACCATTGCACCTGTATGAGCTAATACTGCACAGTTCTCAGAGGTATCCAATGGCCGTAGCTGACAAATGAAAATACTGACGGGGTGCTAAGTTGTGAAAAACATAGAACTGGAATCCAATAGATAAGGGAGAGTGAACTTGCACTCACCGTCCATGTAGTCAGATAAATCACGGGTCCTCCATTCGGCAGGGAGACATAAGATGAGAGCGCTCAGAGGCTAACAGCCATTTTCGCGCACAACAATGTGCTTCTTCCAGCCGGAAGAATCTGGCGCACAGCCCGACAAAACATGTCGAATTTGCAATAGTAAATGAGGGCCAATGTATCGCCTAGTTTTTTTTTCTGATCAGAGACAGAAACATGTTGTTGTTTTTTTTTTTTTTTTGTAATAAACCATTTCTATTTCCTGGTTTTATTTATTTAATTTTTTTTTGTGCATTATTATGGGGCTGCCATCTTGCCTGAGCTGTTTTAATAGCAATGAGGGATACGCTTTACAACAAACCCATGGACCATACACTATCAACATTTATTAAGACAAATTGAGATGTTACTGGGTATGCTCTCTGACCTCCTCAGAGGTCATTCTACAGGGAGGGGGGATGATAAGATTTCTTGTGAATTGTGGTGGATCCAGTGTTGTCTATCTACTGATGTTACCTTTCTCTGTAATCCTATCTGGGCTTAAAAGAAAGGCATTACTAAATTGGAGATGTAACTGGGTATTCTCTAAGACCTTTTCAGGGGTCATTTTACGGTGGGGGGGATGCTTGTCTCTGCGGTGAATGGTGGTGAATCCAGTGTTATCTCTTTACTGGTGTTACCTCTCACTGTAATCCAGAAGAAATGCATCACTGGGAAATGATCTGTACAGAATAGGAAATTTCATAGAAAAGAAGCTTTGAGATTTCAGGGTTATTATAAAATAAAGATAGTAAAATGAATAAAAAAATCACCAAAAATTCTTAAACAATATAGTTAGTATAAAAACTTGATTTAAACAACAGGTCATTTTTCTGATGACCCATCTCCTTTGAGTGTTCCATCCTACTATGTGTCGACCACATGCAGTTGAAACTATGCACAAGTGCAGTGCCTAAAGGCTGGCCAGTTTACCAGATGATGCAGAAGCTTTACTAGCAAAATCATGCAGCCTTTGGCCGTTACATATGGGCATATTTAAGAGTAGAGCCAACTCTGGATACTACTCCTCAGCCTTTTGAGCTTTTATTATGGCTAAATCGTTAAAGCTACTAAACTAGCGACAAAACACTTATTTATTGTGTGGAAAATCACTTGTGGGCATAAAAATAATTCCTGGTCATCATAGCATTTGTATGAATTCATGTGTGGAACATTTAATTCATGTGAAATTGTTAAAGTGTACCTGTCGTCAACAAAAACTTTTTATATAATGTAGATAATGCAATAATATGTATATTTTTTATATACATTGGTTCAAAAATGTGTATATTTTTGTCCCTGCACCTATTGCATGTGTGCCTCTGAGGAGTCCAAATAAAGGAAGTGAGGGTGGGCAAGCAGGGCTCTGTGCACGAATAAAAGCAGGACAGTGTGCACTGAGGCTCTATAACATGCTCCTGGCTCATACATCAAGATGATTGACAAGCCAGGAGCCTATACAGATCACTGCTTGACCTACCCTCACTTCTTGTATTTGTACTCCTCATCGAGATGCACAGACAATTGCTAGAGGGAAAGCATTTTTTCACCCAAAAAAATACACAATTTTTAATCAATGTATATTACAAATATACATATAATGGTATTATCTACATTATATAAAAAGTTTTTGTTGACGACAGGTACACTTTAAGGAGGCGGGTGCAGGAAAATGAGAAACAAAGCAATGAATTTTGATAATTTAGCCAATTACATTTTATTTAAATGCGTGTCTATAGTTCATGACAAGTTTCTAACAGCAGTCATATTGGCAATCTCAAATACAGACATCTGTTCTTGCATATTGTTTTTAAAGGGGTTTTTCAGGATGTTCATATTGATGGCCTTTCCTTAAGATAGGCCTAGTATCTAACTGATGGGGTCAGAGTCCTGTTATGGCACCTTCAGTCCACTTATTGGTGGGGCAGTTACAGGTGTTTTGCTTAATCCCAAAACTATCATTATCAATCACTGATTGGTGGGTGCCGATACCTGACACCCCCACGATTCAGCTGGTCAGTGCCCGTACTTCACAGTAAGTGCTTACCCTTGTTTTGTAACGTTGCGTCTAACAAGTAACAAAATATTCCAAAATAATAGTACTAAAGTTCTTGCAGCACAGTAACCCAGAGAATAGACAATATAGTTGCCTCAATTTATAATATTTTCAACATACAAAGGTCTTTTCTGGACCATTGTAACTTTAAACCATTACTAACATAAAACTACGGACAGTCCAAATCTGCGAAATGTGTCAATGGCTGGAAGAACTGAACAATCAGAATAGACATTTTACTGATAAAATACCTGTATTACTGAAGTGCATGCACTGACTGGCTGGCTGGTAGCACCTCCCTACAGTACAGGGAGGTATTACATGTGCTATACTTGTCCGTATTTCCTGGTGACCTTTGGACACCAAGAAATATGGACGAATTGTACTTTTTTGGTCCACTGTGTGTATTGTACAGGTCCCTGAAAAATCAACTTATTTTCTAGAGTTATTGGGGGAGATTTATCAAAACCTGTCTAGAGGAAGAGTGGTGCAGTTGCCCATAGCAACCAATCAGATTGCTTCTTTCATTTTTCCCAGGCCTCTTTAAAAATGAAAGAACCTATCTGATTGATTGCTATGGGCAACTGCACCACTCTGCACAGGTTTTGATAAATCTCTCCCATAGTCTCACATGCTGGAAGCAATTAATATTGTAACTTTAGGGAACAACTGTACCTATTTTGCACAGTAAAGAAAAAAAAAAAAGCCTGTACACCCTGTATTATTATAAAAAAAAAAAATTATAATTGGAACGAAGCTTTGTAATTTTGTCTGTTAAATGGCAATTTCATTATTACAGGTACATTGTGGTAAAATAAGGGAAAATAAATATGGTGTAAAAAGATAATAATTTAGAACTCCTTAGATGTATGGTACACTTTAAAAGCATTCCTTATGCAGAGGCCTGGATGATCAAGGCATGTGTTGCACTTATAAATTGTGTCCTTCCTTATCCCCCTCTTTGATGACGCACAATGCATTTTTCTGGGTCTGTCCTCTCTTCCTGATATGAGAGATCTCTCCTGGAAATTGTTGTCCTTGGATTATCCAGACGCCTCTAGTGCCAGAGGTATTTGAGCCCACTCCTTTCTGGTCACCAAATATCAGGGCCTTGATGATTACCTCCTGGACTGGTAGAAATTTCTCTGTGTTGCCAGCGCTTCAGAATAGTACAAAAGCATTGAACATTGCTATCTGGACCATGTACACCGTCACCTTTTTTTGCCATGCCCTGGTTTTGCGCATGGTGCCATATGGTTTGCGTTGAATCGGGAGATGAACTCCTCCTATATACTGATTGTAGTTAATAATACAATCAGGTTTGAGTACTGTTGTAGTGGTACTTCGGACAGGGGTGAGCATAAGGACCTCCATTTTGTCCTACTATTTTACCAGCAACAGGTTTTTACTAGTAAAGGCCCTGCATTCAACCCTAGGGATTGGTGTTTGGGCAGGATATCTCGGAAGGCCTCTCTTATTTTTACACACAGTGCCATGAGCTGCAGTGGCTGTGGCGGAAAGGGTCTTGAAGAGAGGGATGCTGGTATAAAGGTTATCGATGTACAGGTGATAAACCTGATACAGCAGTGGGTAAATTTGTTCCCACAGAATTTTCTCAATAACTCCCAGGATGTGGAGGCATTCTGGGGGTTCAGTGTGGGAATCCTTCACTTTGTAAGTGTACCATCAGATACTCTCATAGTTTTAGAATTCTACACCCTACCATGCCCTCCTAGTGGAAATGTATTACCGAAAGAGGAGTCTCTCTTTGAAACTGATTCGGGACTCCTCAATAGCGACCTGCTTTTGGGGCACATAGACCTCCGAAAATGATGCGCCAAAATTATATATGACCAGCTGTATTTTAAATTGGCAGTCATACGCAGGCTCATCTCGTGGGGGGGGGGGGGGGGGGTTGGTGCATTAGCAACATAATGCAAACATTTTTACATGGCCTTAAAATGTTCAGTATTGATGTATGCTCTACTTTTTAACCCCTTAAGGACGCAGCCTATTTTCACCTTGAGGACTGAGCCCTTTTTCGCAATTCTGACCACCGTCACTTTACGCATTATTAACTCTAAAACGGTTTTGCCAAATATTCTGATTCTGAGATAGTTTTTTCGTGACATATTCTACTTTATTTTGGTGGTAAATTTTTGTCGTTACTTGCATCCTTTTTTGTGAAAAATCCCAAAATTTCATGAAAATTTTGAAACTTTTGCATTTTTTTAAACTTTGAAGCTCTCTATTTGTAAGGAAAATAGATATTCCAAATAAATGTTATTTTTATTCACAAATACAATATGTCCACTTTATGTTGGCATCATAAAATGGACGTATTTTTACTTTTTGAAAAAATTAGAGGGCTTCAAAGTAGAGCAGCAATTTTAAAAAATTTCATGAAAATTGCAAAATCTGAAGGGACTGAAGTCACAGAACTACAACTCCCAGCATGCCTGGGCAGTCTAGGCATGCTGAAAGTTGTACTTTGGCAACATCTGGAGGGCTACCATTTGGGCACCACTGTAACGGTGGTCTCCAAACAGTTACCCTCCAGATGTTGCAAAACTACAACTCCCAGCATGCCCAGAAAGCCTTTGGCTGTCTGGGCATGCTGGGATTTGCAGTTTGGCACCCACTAGGAAGGGCAGCAGTAAATATTGCTTACTGCCCCCTTCCTCTGCCCCCCCCACCGTCGCTTCCCTACCTGCGCCGTGATCTCCGCTGTCTCCAGCGACGATCGGCGGTCCCCACGCATCGTCTCCTCCAGGTACCAACCTCCATCTTCTCCCCCCCCCCCCCCCCCCCCCGTTCTGCCCGACATCCAGGGCTGGGCAGAACGGGAGGGTTGCCATGGCAACCCACTGTCCTGCGCTGCCATTGGTAAGAATTCAGTTCTGACCAATGGCAGGGGATAGGAGGAGATCGTTGTCACTGACAGCTCCGATCATCCCTATTTTTCGGTTGACCAGGTCACCAGAGACCCGATCAGCCCGGAATAGCAGAAAATCGCATGTCTGAATTGACATGCAATTTTCTGTGATCGCCGACATGGGGGGGGGGGTCTCAGGACCCCCCCTCGGCGATGTGCCGGGATGCCTGCTGAATATTTCCAGCAGGCATCCCGGTCTGGTCCCCAACCGGCTAGCGGCGGGGACCGGAATTCCCACGGGCGTATGCATACGCCCTACGTCCTTAAGGATTTGGGATGCAGGGCGTATGTAACGTCCTGAAGAGGTTAACTAAGCCCAAAGGTGGCATGTTTATCACTAAATCTATACAATTGATGACCTAGGTGACCACAAAAAAAAAAAAAATTACCGTCCACTATGTTCAAAACCTTAAAGGAGTAGTCCACTTCAGACTATTCCTTTTCCATCCTGCCTGGGCTGCAAAAAAATAGAAAATAAACATTCACTTACCTGCCTGCGTTCCCCGTCGTTCCACTACAGCTGATTGGTCGGCCAGGCTGTCTTCTTCCTACTTCCGTGTGGACGAATTGTCACACGCCACTTCCGCCTATCACCGGCCGCAGCAATGTCCCGCCTCGGCCGGTGATAGGCTGAAGGGCCATGCACATGGAAGTAGGAAGAAGAGAGCCTGGCAGACCGATCAGCTGTAGTGGAGCTCTGGGGGGAATGCAGGCAGGTAAGTGAATGTTTATTTTCAATTTTTTTGCAGCCCGGGCAGGATGGAAAAGGAGTAGTCTGTACTAGACTACTCCATTCATTAAAAACCTTAACCTTCCGGTCTCATCGTAATGTCTCAAGACTAGATAATTCTCTTATCCAAACATACATCCTGCATGCACTAATATTACTAAAAACCCACACTCATTCTATTGCACTTATCAGTGGATAACAGAAGCCATCTTTGCACGATCACCATTCGGTTAGACATGTTGATCGGAAACAGCCAAAATGAAACAGCCAAGTCCCGGACGCCCAAGGTGTACATGTACAGGGTGCGCCATTTATATGGATACACCTTAATAAAATGGGAATGGTTGGTGATATTAACTTCCTGTTTGTGGCACATTAGTATATGTGAGGGGGGGGAAACTTTTCAAGATGGGTGGTGACCATGGCAGCCATTTTGAAGTTGGCAGTTTTGAATCCAACTTTTATTTTTTCAATAGGAAGATGGTCATGTGACACATCAAACTTGTTGGGAATTTCACAAGAAAAACAATGATGTACTTGGTTTTAACGTAACTTTATTCTTTCATGAGTTATTTACAAGTTTCTGACCACTTATAAAATGTGTTCAATGTGCTGCCCATTGTCTTGGATTGTCAGTGCAACCCTCTTCTCCCACTCTTCTCCCACTCTTCACACACTGATAGCAACACCGCAGGAGAAATGCTAGCACAGGCTTCCAGTATCCATAGTTTCAGGTGCTGCACATCTTGTATCTTCACAGCATAGACAATTGCCTTCAGATCACCCCAAAGATAAAAGTCTAAGGGGGTCAGATCGGGAGACCTTGGGGGCCATTCAACTGGCCCACGACGACCAATCCACTTTCCAGGAAACTGTTCATCTAGGAATGCTCGGACCTGACACCCATAATGTGGTGGTGCACCATCTTGCTGGAAAAACTCAGGGAATGTGCCAGCTTAAGTGCATAAAGAGGGAAACACATCATCATGTAGCAATTTTGCATATCCAGTGGCCTTGAGGTTTCCATTGATGAAGAATGGCTCCACTATCTTTGTACCCCATATACCACACCATACCATCACTTTTTGTGTTCCAACAGTCTTGGAGGGATCTATCCAATGTGGGTTAGTGTCAGACCAATAGCGGTGGTTTTGTTTGTTAAGTTCACCATTCACATAAAAGTTTGCCTCATCACTGAACAAAATCTCCTGTGTAAACTGAGGGCCCTGTTCCAATTTTTGTTTTGCCCATTCTGCAGCACCTGAAACTACGGATACTGGAAGCCTGTGCTAGCATTTCTCCTGCGGTGTTGCTATCAGTGTGTGAAGAGTGGGAGAAGAGGGTTGCATTGACAATCCAACACAATGGGCAGCACATTGAACACATTTTATAACTGGCCAGAAACTTGTAAATAACTCATGAAAGAATAAAGTTACGTTAAAACCAAGCACATCATTCTTTTTCTTAATTCCCAATAAGTTTGATGTGTCACATGACCCTCTTCCTATTGAAAAAACAAAAGTTGGATTCAAAATGGCCGACTTCAAAATGGCCGCCATGGTCACCACCCATCTTGAAAGTTTTCCCCCTTCACATATACTAATGTGCCACAAACAGGAAGTTAATA
The DNA here is from genome assembly GCF_029499605.1 of Hyla sarda. NCBI lineage: Eukaryota > Metazoa > Chordata > Amphibia > Anura > Hylidae > Hyla > Hyla sarda. The sequence goes on from NC_079189.1 coordinate 481,881,348, forward strand.
TCATCAACCATTCCCATTTTATTAAGGTGTATCCATATACATGGCCCACCCTGTTAAAATAAATCTGTAGCACCAGTCCTAAGCTCTATGTATCTACATACAAATACGTGTTATTGTAGATTCCACGCTGAGTGCACTCTCAGAAGACAGTAACATGCTGCTTCAGGTGGATACCTGTCTACACTTCATATCTATCCACAATCAACAAACCATCAATCAAGGTGTAAAGAAAACCTGTTCCTCTCAGTGGCTTCCATCTGGCATGTGTGGTGCAGCTGATGGATCTGTCAGATGTTGTTTATACATGTCTGCTCAAACACAGAAGCCATGCTGAACTGCTATAGTAGTACCATTATCAGTTCCAAAATGTTCATTTTTTCCCATTCTCAGTCTTTACTTTGTCTTAGTAATTGTGTTTGCAGCCATCAATCTTTTATAGTGTATGTAAAGCAGACAGTTTACATTACTGAAGACTGCAGACTCCAGACTATACTATTGGTATTTTCCTATCTCATGTATAATGAATATCCTGACTTTTTTTCATTTTCCACACAGCTGACTCTCCAGGTGGTCTTCTTATCTCCTGCACTATTATTTGATGGACTCACAATGAAATCATATTATGAGAAACAAAGCAATGTTATTAAGCAGATTTTATTTTATGGTATAGACCCACATAGCAGCCGAAAACTCTGTGTTCAGGCTGTTTAAAGGGTAAAAAAAAGACCAACTAATGGAGGGTTAAAGGGGTATTCCAGGATTTATTTGACTATGCTAGAGATGCTGTAAAGTTAGTGTAGTTCATCATATAGTCTCTGTACCTGTGTGTGACAATGGTATCGGAATTCTTTGTGATTTTCGCCCCAATATTTTTTATTAACAGCATACAAAATGCCTCAGTTTTCGGGTTCTCCCAGGTTGGAGTGCGTCGAGATAGGACATCACTAGTCAGGTGATGACAGGGAGCCTGTCTGCTTTAACGGGTGGAGTGACCACTGAGTGGGAGAGAGATCATTTTGCAACAGCTGAAGGCACCCTGCTCAGAAAACACTGGTCTTTTGAATGGAAAGCAACTCATTTGTGTTTTAATGGGTGGGGTGGCTGATGTGTGGGAGGGGGGAAACTTACAAGCATGGAACTATAGGATGTGTAGTTTGAGAATGAAATCCAGCAGTTAAAGAGGTACTCCCGTGGAAAACTTTTTTTTTTATATCAACTGGTGCCAGAAAGTTAAACAGATTTGTAAATTAGAAAGAACTCCGTCCGGCACCAAGGTATGAGGTAAAAAAGGCTTGTCTTTATTTATGCCACAGCAGGATACATACAGATACAGATGTCTGACGCGTTTCGCCCTTTGCAGGGCTTAATCATAGACTAATACATCTTATAACAAACACGATTAAAATACTGAGCGATCCGGTCACATGACCTATCGCATCATCACATTAAAATTGCATGGAAAAACTGGATACCTGGATAATACATGGATCACACCCTGTTTAGGGAAAACCTGAGGTGGCTCTCTACGAGCTAATTCACACCATCCTATTTGGCCATTACTCCTGTATGCGGGTTTTATCCTAAATTTATACTGATATGGCTATGAGCCTAACTAATTTGATAATCCCAAATATTAAATACAATTAGTATAAAACAGAAGGGCCATCTATAAAGATTGTATCGCTTATGGGAATGGTAGAAACTACGAAATGACTAATACTATCTGAGAACTGGTTTAAGGCTATGCGGTATTTCTGAGATAGTGCCAAGCTCACACTTGTTTTTATTTATTATATTTATTACCTTGATTTATTTTATTTTATTTTATTTACATTTTCTGTTATTCTAGATATTAAAGCCTGTGATGATTTTGCTGATAGAAATAGATTCTACATGTAATCATCACATATGATGGAGACGTGGATGAGTTTAGGTAGTGCTTGGTACATTTTATTTTATTCTTGTATATAGAGATATTTATCAATCATAGGAGACTAGATTATAACATTAGCTATAACAATATATGCCTATAGTTTTATAGTTGCCAATGTATATTCTTCCCAATATCCTAATTATATATACACTTTACTACATTCATATTTAATTTATATTTTTGTTTTTAATATTATTATTACATTGTAACTTAAGTTTTTATTTTATTACATTTTTGTTAATATTTTTGTTATGGTTTTAGTTTTGTTACTATTTATTAATACCTCACTTTAGTTATTAGTGTTACACCAAATATTATGCGCTATAGTGGTTATCTTTTATTACCTATTATTTTATTTTAATTTTACTCTTATTATTAAATTATAGCAAAACTCTTCTTTTTATATTGGTGAATAGCATAATTAATAGATATTATTTTGTTATATATTATTAATTTATTTATTTCATTATATTTGTTTGTAAACAAGAGTGAGCTTGGCACTATCTCAGAAATACCGCATAGCCTTAAACCAGTTCTCAGATAGTATTAGTCATTTCGTAGTTTCTACCATTCCCATAAGCGATACAATCTTTATAGATGGCCCTTCTGTTTTATACTAATTGTATTTAATATTTGGGATTATCAAATTAGTTAGGCTCATAGCCATATCAGTATAAATTTAGGATAAAACCCGCATACAGGAGTAATGGCCAAATAGGATGGTGTGAATTAGCTCGTAGAGAGCCACCTCAGGTTTTCCCTAAACAGGGTGTGATCCATGTATTATCCAGGTATCCAGTTTTTCCATGCAATTTTAATGTGATGATGCGATAGGTCATGTGACCGGACCGCTCAGTATTTTAATCGTGTTTGTTATAAGATGTATTAGTTTACGATTAGGCCCTGCAAAGGGCGAAACGCGTCAGACATCTTTATCTGTATGTATCCTGCTGTGGCATAAATAAAGACAAACCTTTTTTACCTCATACCTTGGTGCTGGACGGAGTTCTTTCAAGTATAAGGAGTTGCCGGAGGCGGTGCCGGCAGTCCGCAGCACAGGTGCAGGAGGTGTCCGGAGCTGGTGAGAGCGGTATCCATATTCCTTTGCCTTACAAGATTTGTAAATTACTTCTATTAAAAAATCTTAATCCTTCCAGTACGTATTAACTGCTGAATACTGCAGAGGAAATTTTCTGTTTGGAACACAGTGCTCTCTGCTGACATCATGACCACAGTGCTCTCTGCTGACATCCCTGTACATTTTAGGAACTGTCAAGAGCAGCAAATGTTTGCTATGGGGATTTCCTACTACTCTGGACAGTTCTTAAAATGGACTGACATGTTAACAGAGAGCACTGTGGTCATGATGTTAGCAGAGAGCTCTGTGTTCCAAAAAAAAACCATTTCCTCTGTAGTATTCAGCAGCTAATAAGTACTGGAAGGATTAAGATTTTTTAATAGAAGTAATTTACAAATTAAATTCAAGTAGAAGAAACAGACATGGTCGCACATCTACGTATTGTATTTTGATCTAATTGCTTCTCAGCATAAATTCAAAAACTAACAGGTTGTTAGTATACATTTTTGATCAAAAGGTACAAGCCCACTCGCCACGCCAAGGCCACCTAATTAGAGTGGGTCCCTAACGTCCCTAGCATAAAATGGCGTAGCACTGGGCGGCGACCACCACCGCCACGACACCAGTGCCCACAGGGGGAATGACCCACTGGCAGAGCGGCCCCAATGCCACTCAAACCAGTCCATGGGTCCCATCTCCTCACAGACACGGTGCCACGGCAGCAACGGACGCCGCACAGCACCACACCAGTGTGAACAGGGTGTAAAAGCTCACTTACCATATGCTCCCAGTAAGACTGAGAGGCTGCTAGGAAAGAAAAGGCCCTTGTGTAGCTACCTGCTACTTATATAGGGTTGGGCTGAGGGGGGTGGGGCAGTGTGCAGACACAAGTTAAAACAAAAAAAAAGGAGGGGATAGAAAACACAATGTGAATTAAAGTAGAAGAAACAGACATGGTCACACATCTACATATTGTATTTTGATCTAATTGCTTCTCAGCATAAATTCAAAAACTAACAGGTTGTTAGTATAAATTTTGATCAAAAGGTACAAGCCTACTCGCCACGTCAAGGCCACCTAATTAGAGTGGGTCCCTAACGTCCCTAGCATAATATGGCGTGGCACTGCACCACGACACCAGTGCCCACAGGGGGAACGACCCACTGGCAGAGCGGCCCCAATGCCACTCCAACCAGTCCATGGGTCGCACCTCCCCACCGTCGTCGCCGCCCAGTGCTACGCCATATTATGCTAGGGACGTCAGGGACCCACTCTAATTAGGTGGCCTTGACGTGGCGAGTGGGCTTGTACCTTTTGATCAAAATGTATATTAACAACCTGTTAGTTTTTGAATTTATGCTGAGAAGCAATTAGATCAAACTACAATATGTAGATGTGCGACCATGTCTGTTTCTTCTACTTAATTTACTAATTAACTTTAACTTTTTAGCACCAGTTGATTTAAAAAAAATAAAAAAGGTTTTCCATGGGAGTACCCCTTTAAGTACTAAAATCACCTTATGGTGGATAACACCTTTAATATATTATCTCAGGGGCCAAAATATCACACAAAGTGGTAAACAAAAGCAAGTGCAGCTTGCACTATTTTTGCACTTCATATATACCTTTATAAAGTTGCTGCTATATCTTGATGTGGACTTTGGAATGTATGTACGCTCTGTGCTAAGGGAATTTGATACACAGGTGTACGGAATTATGATACTGTGAGCTTAGGAATATTTTCCACAACTTCATGTTGGTCCTTGGATGTGAGACTGCTGTAATTTATTACATTTAGTGTGGACACTATGATAGTGGCACAAAAAATATGTGTCATTTAGAATATTTTTTCACAATTTGGAGCTTTTTATCAGTATATCAATACATTTTATGTCATAGATGTATACCCTGTGTTGTCTAGGGTTTAAATGTTGAATTGTAAAAAAACACTTGTATTTGTGTAGAGCCAATCATATCTTTCTTGGCTCATTGTATTTGCAAACAGCTGAAAGTTTGTAAATTTAGCAAATAGACTTTATTTACAATAGGGATTGAATAATTTCAGCGGTGTAGTACAGTTTTCTGTATGTACAGTATATGTTCTATATGTTCATTTAGTTTTCAATTCTATGAGACATCCAACAGTGCCTGTTTTCAGTTTTTTGAGGTATAACAGATTAGTTCTGGTTGTAAATTATTACGTAAAGTGTACCCGTCATTTCAGGGGACTTCCCTGTGTGAGTAGATGAGGAGCAGCACTATTTCTACCAATTATATAGTCTGTAAATGAAATTTTTCAGAAAATGTCTTCTCTGCAGGCTTTATCTGCAATTTGCAGTTCTCCCAGAGTTTGTGGGGGTGGAGCTTCCTTTTCCCCCTCCATAGACTTGTATTGCTTGTCTTGCAGACACAGGACAAAACTGAGCTGATTTTCAATGTGTAAGAGTTTAGAATCAGGGAGGAAGAGAATGCAAAAGTTTAATACCAGGAGAAAGAAACATTTTGGTCTAATAACATATATTACAATGTTTCTTGTATTCACTTGTACTATAGATCTATGCAACGTGTGTTGAAATGACAGTGGCTATTTCATCTAAACATAAGTGTCAGTTTTTGCTACAAAAATAAGTTGAACTCTAAAATGCACAGTATTTTGTGCACTTTCTATAATTGAAGTATTTATGCGTTCTTTCTTTGGGTAAAGTGTGTTTGTCAGAACTGTTTGACCTGTATATCTGTACTTCTGCTGCCCTTCTTCATCCTAAGGAAGCCAAATTAAATATTTAACAAGACTAAAGCTCCTATTTACAGGCATTTGTGTCCCTTCAGGACACAGTGGTACACATTAAGCTATGCAGAAAGCTGTCACATATCATTTAGCATGGAAATAGTATTTGAATTACACTGCCAACTCCTTCAGTGCATGGTCTAAAGCATGAATATATATGAAGCATTATTCAGTGGTTTCAGTGAAGATCAGCATCATGGAATACAGGGCCTATTTCATTATTTCTCTTAAATAACGGTTTTCTTAATGTGACAGGTATAAATAAGAGGGGATGTGTATACTGGGAATACTTGTTATTCCTTTAGATATAGGTGAACATAGGCAAGCTTAGTTACCATAGTCACTTAAGTCTTTACAAACAGACAAGATTGTTTTACTTGCTTAGATGTCCTCCTTTATTTCATAGCCTTGGATACAGTATGTATTGGACCATATATTTTTTCATACGTGTATTTGCTGTGTCAGAATGCTTCTGTCTGATATGATGGAATACAAGATCTCGAATAAGCCTATCCTTGAACAGATCTTGTAGTCACAGTCTTATCAGTGTCAACAGTATGTCACTCATATCTATGCAATGCACACAGAACAGACCGTAATGGGTGGTAGAGAAGGTACAACCCAACCAGATGAGAAAATATCTGCAGGAAGCAGGATCACAGACCGATAATTCACATTTACGTTTCAGCTGAACAGGGCTTCAAATATACTGAAATCTGAAATATAATTCAAATAAACACTAAATCGCACATTGTACATACAGAAATATGAAAAGGATTGTGGGGCTCCTCCGTGTAAGTTGTTGTAGAGGATGGTTAAGAGTAATTCCCAAATATATAAAACACAAAGTAAAGAAACAGGTTTATTCACAAGGACAATGAATAAGCACATGTCAAACTAATAATGCTATAAAACAAATCCTACAGCATGTTACTTCCACATAAATATATTTTTATTAGCTCTGCTGGTAAGATTTTGGACTCTTTGTAGTCTTGAGTCTTTAAAAAAGAGAAACACTAACAATTGTGAAGACAATATAAATATATTTTTAATAGTTTGATAAAAATATACCAAAAGATGGCAGAATATAGAGCACTCCAGCAGTACGGCAGCATGTACAGTTTATACTGCCCTACAATGAGAGCCATATCTGTCAAAATGTGTTGACCTAGATCTAGTTACCTGTTTGATGTCACCGAAGTAAAGTCAGTCAGCCGTGATCAACTGGCCAACAGAGGCGGATCCAGAGTCTAGTCTCGGGAGGGGCATTATTAGAGTATTTTGTGTTGGCAGGCATAAAATAAGGTGTTGCTTACGGAACTTACAATATTATTAAATGTATTATACAGTCCTAACCTTATTTAAGACTCTTAGGCCGTGTTCACACATCAGAATAATAATCAAATATACCAATTGCCACAGAAATTTTTACCATTTAGAGCTAAAGCCCCCAGTGTGACCTAAGCAGTGGTAGGGTTATGCTGGGAGTTGTTGTTTCACCCATCTTAACTGCATAACTTAGAAGTGATGGGACATAGTGAGGCATAATACACAATGATATCAGGGACTACAGGTGTCGTCTTCTCTATAGTCTTTCCTTATCTAATTCAGATGGAACATACCGCCAGGACTTGTTCCAGCTAAATGTTCACTCAGCAGAACTTGAGGCCCAGATGGCTTCTCACTATGTCAGCGGATTCTGATCCTCTATATGAAAACAATAATTATTATAATTCTGTCAAACACTGAATTCTTTGAATATAATACTGGCACACACCCTCTGAATATACTACAACACACTGTACCCTCTGAATACAATACTGCCACACACTGTACCCTCTGAAATTAATACTGCCAAACACTTTACCCTCTGAAAATAATACTACCACACACTGCACCCTCTAAATATAATACTACCACACACTGTGCCTTCTGAATATAATACTACCACATACTGCGCTCTCTAAATATAATACTATCACACACTGTACCCTCTGAATATAATACCGCCACACACTGCACCCTCTGAATATAATACTTACACACATGCTCTCTCTGAATATAACTTGCTGTGCAGTGCACCCTCTAAATACAATACCATAATGTATTGTGGCCCATAAAAACCATACCACCCCAGAAATTCCTTATAATATCCACTAAAGGGGAGATTCAACAAGACCTGTGCTAAGGAAAAGCTGACCAGTTGCTCATAGCAACCAATGAGATTGCTTATTTTATTTTTCAGAGGTCTTTTCAAAAATGAAAGAAGCAATCTGATTGGTTGCTATGGGCAACAGGTCAACTCTTCCTCTGCACAAGTTTTGATGAATCTCCCCCTCTACCTCGGACATTCAAAACACTGTGTGCCTTCACATATAGTAATAATGCCCCATCCTGTGCCCCACATAATAATTATGTCCATCCTGTTCCCCCACATAATAATGCCATCTGTCCTGTGACCCTAACATATAATGACCCCTGTGCTGTACCTATCACATATAATGCCCCCATCATGTGCTCCTCACATATACACTCATGGCTTTGTTGGCACCCCTGAAATTTTTCAAAAAAATGAAGTATTTCTCACAGGAAAGTATTGCAGTAACACATGTTTTGCTATACATATGTTTATTCCCTTTGTGTGTATTGGAACTAAACCAAAAAAGGGAGGAAAAAAAGCAAATTGGACATAATGTCCCACCAAACTCCAAAAATGGGTTGGACAAAATTATTGCCACCCTTTCAAAATTGTGGAAAAATTTGAATGTTTCAAGCATGTGATGCTCCTTTAAACTGACCTGGGGAAAGTAACAGGTCTGGGCAATATAAACATCACACCTGAAAGCAGATAAAAAGGAGAGAAATTCACTTAGTCTTTGCATTGTGTGTCTGTGTGTGCCACACTAAGCATGGACAACAGAAAGAGGAGAAGAGAACTGTCTGAGGACTTGAGAACCAAAATTGTTGGAAAATATCAACAATCTCAAGGTTACAGGTCGATCTCCAGAGATCTAGATTTGCCTAGATCTAGATTTGCCCAGAAAAATTGATGAAAGCGGTCAATGCAGGATAGTCCAGATGGTGAGTAAGCAGCGCCAAACAAGTTCCAAAGATTTTCAAGCTGTCCTTCAGGCTCAAGGAGTATCATTGTCAGCAAGAACTATCTGTCAACATTTAAATGAAATTAAACACTTTGGCAGGGGACCCAGGAGGACCCCACTGCTCACATAGAGACATAAAAAAGTCTTGAACTTGAGTAAGCCAAAATCCTTGTGGGGAAAACGTCTTTTGGACAGATGAGACCACGATAGAGCTTTTTGGTAAAGCACATCATTCTACTGTTTATCGAAAACAGAATGAGGCCTACAAAGAAAAAGAAAACACAGTACTTACAGTGAAATGTGATGGAGGTCCAATGGTGTTTTGGGGCTGTTTTGCTGCCTCTGGCACTGGGTGCCTTGAATGTGTGCAAGGCATCATGAAATATAAGGATTACCAACAGATTTTGGGTCGCACTGTACAGCCCAGTGTCAGAAAGCTGGGTTTGCGTCTAAGATCTTGCGTCTACCAGCAGGACAATGACCCCAAACATACGTCAAAAAGCACCCAGAAATAGATGGTAACAAAGCGCTGGAGAGTTCTGAAGTAGCCATCAATGAGTCAAGATCTAAATTCCATTGAAAACCTGTGGAGAGATCTTAATATTGCTGTTGGGAAAAGGCGCCCTTCCAATAAGAGAGACCTGGAGCAATTTGCAAAAGTGATCCAACATTCCGGCTGAGAGGTGTAAGAAGCTTATTGATGGTTATAGGAAGCAACTGATTTCATTTATTTTTTCCAAAGGGTGTGCAATCAAATATTATGTTAAGGGTGCCAATAATTTTGTCCAGCCCATTTTTGGAGTTTGGTGTGACATTATGTCCAATTTGCTTTTTTTCCTCCCTTTTTTGCTTTAGTTCCAATACACACAAAGGGAATAAACATGTGTATAGCAAAACATGTGTTACAGCAATCCTTTTCTGTGAGAAATACTTAATTTTCTTGAAAAATTTCAGGGGTGCCAATATTTATGGCCATGACTGTAATGCCCCCATTATGCGCCCCTCACATATAATGCCCCCATCATGCACACCTCACACATAATGCCTCCTGTGCTGTGCCCCTCACATATAATGCACCCTGTCCTGTCCCCTCAGGGGGCATTATATATGAGGGGCACAGCACAGGGGGCATTATAAAAGAGGGGCACAGCACAGGGGGCATTATATGTGAGGGGTACAGCACAGGGGGCATTATATGTGAGGGCTACAGCACAGGGGGCATTATATGTGAGGGCTACAGCACAGGGGGCATTATATGTGAGGGGCACAGCACAGGGGGCCCCCCCTGTCATGTGCTCTTCACATATAATGCCCACTGTGCTTTGCCCCTAACATTAAATATTCCCTTTTCTGTGCCTCCAAGTTTTTAAATTGACCCCCCCCCCCCTGTACGATATAGTGCCCCTAAAAATGAAAAAAAAAACATTAAATTCTGTTCCCCTGGGCCCTGAGCATACTCGTCTTACAGTTATCTACAGTACGTGAGTCGGGGGGACGGGATCTACGGGCGCCGGCGCAATGATGTAACGTCCTCATGCCAGCCTGTAGTGGATCGCATCCTCGCAGCTCACACGCTGTGTAGTCACAGTGTGTGAGGAAGGTTAGTGAATGGTGGAGCGGGAGCTTACAGCTTCCACTCCACCTTGCTAGAGTACGGGAGCGAGGGTGGGGGAGCAATCTCGGGGGGGGGGGGGGGGGGTGCCAACTGGTTTGTGATGTAAGCTAGGCTTAAAATATGTAGTTGTGACAATCTTGAATGCAGTACCAACTATTGTGTCTCAGCTGGATTACTGTACATCCAAAGTGAATTGAGCCGAACTGCTATAAATTATAGAGCCCATGGGCAGATGTGACACGATTTCTGGAAAAGAAAAAACTTTCTATATTTTGCAAGTTAATACATACAGAATTTGTTTTATTGTCATTGATAAGACATTACTACCTGTACGATTTAGTGGTCACTACACACTGCAGTTTACAAATCTATGTTGATATGAAAAAGTTGTAACATATGTTCCTGATGAAAACATATATGGGGTTAACGTTGTCCTTCCCTTATGAAAAATAACTTAATTAAAGGGGTTAAATGCAGCTTAAGCATTTAACTTTGCTTACCTGCAATTCATTTTTGAATCCACCACAAATTAATTTGTTTTAAGGATCTTGGTGCTTTCTTGGTTGTACTTTCTAATTGAGCAATTGCCCGTACTACAAACCCCACAATGCACTGCTTCCCCTTAACTCTTATTCACAACCCTCCTACCCTGCCTACTCTCACCCACAGCACTCTTGTCTCCACATTTCACAACAGTCTATCGCAACATCTGCCTTTGGCATCATTCTTCACAAGGCAGCATGCTGTAAACACACACACTCTCCCTAAGGCTGTGTTCACACATTGCAGCTTTACTGTGTTTTTGCTGCAGTTTTTTGACATTATACCATATTTTGGTGCTATTTTCCCCAGTTGGGCAAATCACGGTAACATTTTTTGCCATGAGTTCTAAAAAATTGCAGTAAAAACCGCAACATGTGAACACAGACTAAATGTCCCATAAGGGCTGCCATCAGAAATGTTGGTGCCCCGTACACAGCTCAAGGCCTGTCCGCCCCCAGGGCCCACATGCAATCTTCCTCATTGCCTATGAAAATTTTGAAACGTAGGACAAAAAAAGCAAGAGCATTTTAGTTAAATGAGGAAGGAAGAAGAAAATATTATCACCATATATATTACCACCATACTGTACTGAAAAACAAAGGTGAAGTGTTGTCATTTATTCATTTTTAAGTACAGGGTGATTCAAAAAGGATGGTGCAAAAGTAAAGTCCTGAATTGACATAAGTGGTTAATGGCCCATATCAGCCAATCACAGAACAGCTTTAATTTACAAGAGGCAAATTTGAAATACACTTACATGTTTGACATGTGTTCAATGTTTGTCGATACCTAAAAGAAACTCCACCGGCACCAATGTTGCAGCCTCCACGATTGCCAGATCTAACATCCTGCGACTTCTTCTGTGGGGCTACATCAAGATAAAGCTTGGGTAGATAGGGCGTGTCTTTTCATGTTAATAAATGTATGTTATGTTTCTCAGTTATAAATACCCAGGCTATTATTTTGCACCATCCTTGTTGAATCTCCATGAATATATTTGAAATGCTGGTGTCATGTATGCATTTTACCATCCGTATTACAGACCCTACAATGATTCCTCCGATATATCCAGCTGTATGTTAGACCTCCATCATCTCTTCCACTAATATTATGTGTATAACAGGAGAACGAACGCTTTAGTATTTTACATAGTGAATGAAATTTGAGGATAATACTATTTCATTTTTCTTTGTATTAGTTTGTTTTAGAACAAGTGGACATCACACTTCCAGAGAACACTGCCTGGTATGACCGCTACAAACATGACATTCCAGTGTTTCACCTTAATGGACAGTTCCTGATGATGCACAGAGTAAACATTAAGAAACTGGAGAGACACCTTCAAAAGTTGGAGCAGAAAGATGCAGTTTCATAAGTCTTAAGATTTTGTATTTACATATAAAGAGTTTCATGCTGGATGTCAACATGGCTTCTAAACCTTGGATTGTATCAAATAGTAGATTTTACTGTTAACATTGAAAAAAAAAAAAAGAAATTGTCTCTGATGGTCAGCATGATCATAGTAAACCTAGAAAGTTCTTACAGCGGTACTCTCCCCTAGACATTTTATCCCCTATTCAAAGGACCCCGACGATCTCCGTGCAGCACCCGGCATTCTAAACAGTATGTCATGCTGCAAAAAGATTGCGGGGGATCCCAGCGGCGGGACCTTGCTGGGGTGGAGAACCACTTTAACTTGTCCAGACAGAGGCTGATACTGTTTTCCCATAATGTTTTGTGTCTATATAGATTTAGTCAATTACTGTGTTGGCATAAAACCGTAAATTCTGTCAGATCAAATCGAATACTTCTAAGGCCACTTTTACAATTTCTGTGTGAATTCTAGAGAAATTAAGACAAAAAAGGTGAGTCAGTTCCAAATAAGTCCAGTTTATTAACTAGTGAATGCCTATTAACTTGTTTCCACATTGGCCAGTTTTTTTACTTTCATTTTTGTTTTTACATTTTACCAATAGGTACACAATGGACTTTTAAGAGATCTCACATACTGTTGGCTCGCGGTGACAATTACACATTTGAGTCTCCCTCTCACCAACCTATGTACAGTAACCCCTCGAGATACGATGGCCTCACCATACGTTATTTTCAACATACGATGGCCTCTCAGAGGCCATCGTATCTTGAAAGCAGTATCGGCATACGATACTTTTTGTCGGGGCCATCATGAAAATAAATGGTTCTCCGGCGACGCTGGCGCCGGGCCGTTTCAACAGAGCACTATCGCGGAGGAGCGTAGTTTCAAATCTCGCGGGTATGTCATGTGACGTTACATCGTCACATGACATTGCCGCGTCACACAGAGATTCACTCTGACGGTCTGCTGCGGGCTAGGTGCTGTACTGTACAAAAAAGAGTGGTGAGTCCTCTCCTCTCCCCGGCCCATTAACCCCATGCACGTTAAACCCCCCCCCCCCCCCCCGGACCCCTTAACCTGTTAACGACCATGGACGTGTTTACACGTCCATGTGCCGTTAACGGGGTATGGCGCGGGCTTCCGACTGGAGCTCACGCCATACCGGTCGGCCCCCAGCTGATGCCTGTAGCCGGGGGCTGGCGTTAATAGCAGACATGCGGCGATCGCCGCGGACGGCTATTAACCCTTTAGATCGCCGCTGTCAAATTTTATTGACTCAGGAACCAATTACCAGTTTTCCATAGAGATATGTACTCAACATATGATGGTCTCGGGGCTCCGGAACAAATTACCAGTTTTCCATAGACATATGTACTCAACATATGATGGTTTCAACATACAAATGGTCCCCCTGGAACCAATTACCATCATATGTTGAGGGACCACTGTATTCGTCCCCCCTCCCCTCCCTCCCCCCTTTGGCTGGTCCCTTGGCAAGTTAAATGAAGGGACGCTGCCGCTTTAAAACATCTGCGCGTATGCACGCCCGACGTCACAGACGTGTCCCTGTCCCGGCTGCTACCGGTAAGCAGCAGAAGGAGATCCCGCCGCCGCCGGGAGCTGCAGCTTCAGTTGCGGATGCTATGAAGGTGGGGAAGTGCTGGTTTAATATGGCAGAGGGGTGGGGGGCACTGTAGGAGTGTGGAGGATGACGGGGAAGGGGAGGATGGGGGGGCTGTAGCATTGTGGAGGATGGGGGGCTGCAGGAGTGTGGAGGATGGCGGGGCTGCGGGAGGATGGGGGGGCTGTATAGCAGTGTGGAGGATGGGGAGCTGTGGGAGGATGGGGGGCTGTATAGCAGTGTGGAGGATGGGGGGCTGTAGCAGTGTGGAAGATGGGGGGGTGCGGCATCCTCCACACTGCTACAGCCCCCCTCCTCCACACTGCTACAGCCCCTCCACACTCCCACAGCCCCCCATCCTCCACACTGCTACAGCCCCCCATCCTCCACACTCCCACAGCCCCCCATCCTCCACACTGCTACAGCCCCCCATCCTCCACACTCCCACAGCCCCCATCCTCCACACTCCTGCAGCCCCCCATAAATAAATAAGCCGTACTCTGAAAATAAGCCCTAGTGTGTTTTTTGTGACTAAAATTAATATAAGACCCAGTCTTATTTTCAGAGAAACATGGTAGGAGACATCAGGGACAAAGGAGCTGCCAAAACCACCCGGATAACTACAGGGGACACAGAACAGGTATTGTGGTGTCCCTAAAGGAGCCCTAAAGGAGCCTTCAAGGGGTTGTCCAATGGCAGAAATAAATGTGTGTTTGATATGGTAATAAAGTAACTTATTAATATAGTTTTATTATCCAAGGTGCACAAATTATCCATTTCAGCTGTGCTCTCTTTCTGGAAGAGCAGGATCTCCTTGTAAGCTGTGATGTTGTCACAGCATCAGATAGCAGTTAACCCCGTCCCTGTCCCAGGGTGTCAGCAAGAGACTAGTGAAATGAAGGAGGTGGCTGGTTATATAGCTCATTAGATAAGGCAGCTGGAAGCCCATTCTCAGTCACACCAGTCTTCGGTTATTGCTGTCATTAGGCTTTTAAGCTGTGGTCTGTGCCTCTCCTTCCTGATGGCAGCTATAACCAGAGACTGAGGCTGTGACTAAAGAATGTGGTTGCTGGCTTCCCTATTTAATAAGCCATAAATCTATGAGCCCTAAAACCAGCCCCCTACTTCATATGCTGTCTGATGCTGTGTTGACAGCTTACAAGGACAATCTGCACTTCCAGAAATGGGAGAGCACAGCTAAATTGGAAGATCTGTGCCCCTTTGTTAATAACACTATATTAGTAAATTGCGTTATTATACCTTTTTTCCCCCATAAAATGTATTGTTCATTTCAGTATAAACAATTACACCATCACATACTTCAATACATTATACATAATATACCTCCAACCATTACAATTGTATCTAACTCACATCTAGTGGTGCCTCTGTCTCCCCCTTTTCTCTTGTCATGTCTCATATTTATAAATCTAAAATTTCTTATTACTTCTTATTGTAGTCCAGTAGAATCTCCCTGTTTCCCCCTTAAACTCTCTCCACTGTGCCCACTTTTGATGTACTTTCATTTCTCCCAATCACTATTATTTCTTCTAATTTATAACAATATTGTACTATATTTAGTACCTCCTCCAAATTTGGGACTATTGCTTGATTCCAATATCTACAGAGTGCTAATTTTGCTACCACTAAGATTTTACGAACTATTAATCCCATATTAAATGGGTATACCTGAATTTGTAATGTAACAAAGCTCTTTGGGGTATTAAACTATAGAGATATGGGTGATTTTTGTTAATAATACTTCCACCCTGTGCCAGTAATCCCGTATCACAGGGCACTGCCACAGAATATGTATCAGTAATCCTATCCCCCCACATCCTCGCCAGCACCCCTCCGGGTTCGCGGAAGACATCCTATGGAGCCTGTCGGGGGGGGGGGGGGGGAGGGAGTAATACCACCGTAAATTGGTTTTAATAATAGCCTCTCTATGAGATACTGCTAACAGGGAAGAATATGCCAAATTAAATGCATAAATTCATTCTTGATTATTCTTGTGTAACATTCTTGTGTATGTTTGGGCAGAATCTCGTTCCCATGTTAAAAAAGACCCTATATGTTGAAACTTAGATTGATTATTAATTTCCCCATATACTTGACCCAGTCCCTTTAACACTGGATTGTTTACATATAGAAATAATACCAAAGAGCAATAATGTTGGGTGGCTTTACAGGACTGTAAATAATGAGAAATTCTGAGATACCTTTTGACTCAGTGCACATGTTTTGTTTTGTTTTTTTTGTCGCCGGACAACCCCTTTACCAAAAGGGATCATAGGAGGGGTTTCATACACTGTGTTTTGTGGCAGCTTTTCATTCCGTTTTTTTGAGCCAAAGAAAGAAGTGGACCCAGCAGCTAGAGAAGGAGAAGTGTAAGCCAATCCTTTCTATTTTACATTCCCGCAGAATTTTCTTCTGGCTTTCATTCAAAAAACTGAATGAAAAACTGCCACAAAAAGCTGTGTGAAGCCTCCCTGAAACAGATTGTATCTTACAACTGTATGTTATAGATCGGGTAGCTGCAGTATGGGAGAATATAGTATAACAAAGATAAAAGAGACGGAAGAGCTGGAATAAGGCCTAATAGTGATCCATTCATTGCCAAGTTTCGGACGGATGATAAACTTCCGTGTCCATGTGAAACTTGAGATTTCTAGCACTTTCTGCATAAAGCAGCCTTAAGAGTGTGGGCATTTTCTATTGAGGGAATTTTTTTTAGTATTTTCTTCTCTGGCAGCCGAATTCATTCTGAACAGCCTGGCCACACACAGCTGTTGGTGTTACAGGATCGATTTCAGCTGTTCTTTTGTTGTACCATGAATCTGTACACTTGTCGCCACTCTGAACAAATTGATCGAAATACGCTACATTAGCTAAACGAAACACCAAAGGTCATCCACCTACAACAATTTACTTTAACTGGGCTGTTAAGTGCTTCTGTTTACTTCAGGTGTGATATGATTGTGGTAATGTCTTCCATTATTCTTCAGGACTTTACAAGCAGTGATTTTAAGGAAGAATATCTATGTAACATAGCATTTGATGGAGCATACCGCAACCTCCTTGGGGACCCTGGCCTGTAAAACATAAAACAAGTACAAGCTTAGTAAAGCTGGCCACTGATGTAATATTTATCATTAGTGATGGAAAGTTGCTTTATCTAATGAATAAAGGGAATCCGTCAGCTGTTTCATCCTGTCCAAACCACAGACAGCTTAAAACAGGCACCCTCATGAAATGCGGTATGATAGAATCGGATCATAAAAAATCATACAACTGGAAGTTGTTGTAAAGTCAAGGGGACATGCTTTCCACTGCTGCTTCACACCACGCTGGGCTTAAAGGGGTACTCCGCCCCTAGAAATCTTATCCCCTATCCAAAGGTAGGCACTAACCATTGGAGGTGACAAGTACTGACCTCTGATATTGTTAAATATTAAATGTTGCATTGCATATCGGTGAAAAGCACTGACGGTTGGAAGCAATAAGTACTAATTACTAATATTGATAAAGATTGAATATTTGATGAGACTTTGTACAGGACTGCATATATAAAACCCGTTAACCCACTACCTCACCTAAAATCCTTTCTCCGGTATTAAAGTTGAAGTTATATTTCTAAGCTCCAGGTTGGAATAATAGATTGGCAATAGCGGAGGATGCTTAAGGGTTGGGGGGAGATGGGCGGGGGATGTTATTGCAGCTGATAAAGTGTTTCTGTATAAATCTGTATTACAAGGATTTAAAAAGAAAAAACAAGGCGAAAAGTCCTGCCAGACAATTCTGCCAGCAGCTTTCGTCTCTAAAGATAGGGTCACATGTGCCGTTCTGTGCTGCATATTTAGCTGCTTAGTATTTTCCTACTCATTGAAGTCAATGGATAGCAAAATCAGCTTCATATTTTGCTACCAATTGACCTCAATGGGTAGGAAAATATGCAGCAAAATACGGTACGTGTGTCCTTACTCTTAGGGTAGGTTCACATGAGCGGATCCCCAGCAGGTATTACATTGTGGATCCACCTCTGAAGGACCGCTGTATGCTGCCTTTACAGGTGCCTGCTCGGAGTGGCAATCTGCCTCTACGAGCATACACACTGCGATGTGCGAGTTGCCATGTGCATGCGCAGTATACTCGCACATCGCGGAGGCTCTCGGCCTAGCTCATAGAGCGAGGGGAGCGGCCGCGATGTGTGCGAGTACACAACGCATGTGCAGCATCTCGCACATCGCTTCAGTGTGTCTGCTTGTAGCGGCGCATTAATGCTTTGAGCAGGCACCTGTAAAGGCAGCATACAGCGGTCCTTCAGCGGCTGGTCTGCAGCGTAATATGTGCTGGGGATCTGCTCGTGTGAACGTACCCTTAGGGTGCGTTTACATGTGCGTATTTGTGCTGCAGATCTGCAGCAGATTTGCTGCTGCAGATTTTGCTGCCCACTGACTTACATGGGCTGCAAAATCTGGTAATGCAAATCTGCAGCAGAAAATACGCACGTGTAAACGCACCCATAAATAGTAAAATATGTCAGCTTTTCTGTGTAGGCAGGTGGGATGGCAGAGTGCAGCCACTTTGCATTTGAAAACAGCAAGCACAGTGGGCTCATTCATCCTAGAACTAAGAATTATAGAGTTAACCCTATGATTAATAACTGTTCAAACTGCATTAGGGGGTGTATGTGTACCCCAACATCACTTTTAAGACAGAACTTTAATGGATATACAATAAATACCAATTTTACATATGGTTTGCATCATTGTGCTGGCTGCTTTTAAGTTATAGGATTATAGCCCCAAGAACAAAAGGATAAGGTAGTATGAATTTAACTTGCCCAAATCTTTTCTCCTTCAACATCTGCTCTCAAGGAAGAGCCAGGAGATGTGTTTTGCCAACACATATCTAATATGTATTACCAGCTTTATGCTTAGTGGACAATGCATGAGAATTAGGTCACTTTATTAGGTGTGGGAGATTTATCAATATGTGTCTGTGGGCAGCCACGTCACAGGCTTTTTTAAATTTATTTTTTGCTGTGTTTTTGGCTAATGTACGCCAAATTGATCAAAATGGCGCACAGGCTTTGATAAATTTTGCACAAATAAAAAATCAACCCAAAACTTGCTGTAGGAAGACACTTTTCTAAGGCAAGGCAGAGGTGGTATTATTTTTGTGCCTTTTAAAAAAAAGACGCAGTTAATAGATCTCATCCACTGCAAAGTCCAGAACAAAACACTGCTTCTCACAGTCACTTTTGGCAAAGTTGTCTATTTTGAAATTGTGCACATTTTTTGCGCAGTCTCCCCTGGTGTATAGTAACACCCGAAGAGTCACATAGCTATAGAAAAAGGACAAAGATGTATTGAGACAAGCAGAGACAGTAAGTGGATAAGGGAAGCATATAGAGTTGAGAAAAGTGTGAAAGTTTTATTGTCCTCTAATTGCGCTCTTGTCTGTAGTCGTGATGTCCCCACTATGTCTGTGAAGAGCGTTCTTTAAGTGATGTCAAATGATATAAATCCATGTGAATCATTCACTCCTGTTTGCTTTGTGGCAAAGGTTGGCATGAGTTTGTACTGCCAGACTCTCTTGAGACATGAAATGTCCTTTTAGTATCTGTCCTTTCATGCCTGTGATGTTGTGGTTAGAGCTACAAAAATGTTCTGCAGCAAATAGCTTTGCCTTTTTTTTGTCTTTTATTGTGTGAAGATTTTTGCTTTTATTTATGCTTCATCCTTTGTTGCGTTAATAAATGAAAAAGCAGCAACCACATACTCATTATGAAAGGGAAATGTTAATAACGGAGAATACAGAAAAGCCATTAATACAGTGTTATTGTATCAAGTGCATTCGACTGGTTATTTAGAGAGAAAAATGATAAAATGTACTACTTAACCCTTTCAATGTATGCTTGGTGATAATGAATGAAATGGCTGCTATATCCACATCCCAGCACATTGTAAGAGCATTGTATAGATTATACCTTTACCATTTACGTAAAATATGATATAATTTCTTCAGTTGAGTCATTAGTATTTTAATCACATTTCTTCCCAAAAGTGTCAATAAAATCTTGTCTTGATGCAATGCGCAAATCCTAATGTGATAGGTACAGTGGAGGGGCGTCCTGCCCGCTGGAGGACAGCCAGCCTTTAATAAAAGAACCTTGTGCTTTCCCAGTGGTGACCTTCAGTTCTTTGTTCTTACTTGTCGTTAGGATGAAGTAGTTCTGCTCGGTGCTTAAATGTTATTATTTTTATATTTGACTTAAGTCTTGCACATTGAAACATTTAACATTACATACGAGCATTGCTTTGATTTGTACATTTATTATAGCTTATTTATTGAAATTTCATTTGTTCCTTAAATCTTGTTAAGTCTAGAGAATCAATGTGGTGAGTAGGGAGGGAGAAAGTAGCATTACAAAAAAGAAAAGCTGCAAGCGGCAAGCAGTCATATTTGTACGCTTATCTCCCCTAGGGAAACAATGAGGTTGCAAGACAGTTGCAGTCATTCTGTCATTTTATCAATCTCAGTTACATAGGTTGAAAAAGGACCAGAGTCCATAAAGTTCAGCCTATATCCCTATTGATGATCCAGAGGAAGCCAAACAAATTCTTCAGACTAATGCCAACTGCCCCATACTGGAGGGAAAAATTCCTTCCCGACTCCAAATATGGCATCAGAATAATATATATATATATAGCATAACTGCATAACTAGATAACTGGTGTACTTTTGGCCAGGTCTTCATGAAGATGTGTATTTCCTGGAACTCCCTGTCAGAGAAAGTGGTCATGGTAAACTCAATAAAAGAGTTCAAAAGAACACATTTGTGGAGAGTAATACCATTACAGGTTATGGATAATAGATTTATATGGACAGAACGTTGATCCAGGGATTTATTCTGATGCCATATTTCGCTCCAGTAAAGGGGTAAAAAATGTTCTCAGATCCCATCTTGAAAATCTTAATCCTTCTATTACTTATCAGCTGCTGTATGCACTAAAAAAAGTAGTGAAGTTCTTTTCAGTCTGACCACAGTGCTCTCTGCTGACACCTCTGTCTGTGTCAGGAACTGTCCAGGGCTTGAGCAAATCCCCATAGCAAACCTCTCCTGCTCCGGACAGTTTCTGACATGGACAGAGGTGTCAGCAGAAAGCACTGTGGTCAGACTGGAAAGAACTACACAATTTCCTCTGTGGTATAAAGCAGCTGATAAGTACTGGAAGGATTAGAATTTTTAAACAGAAGTAATTTATAAATGGGTCTGTAACAAATTGTTTTTTGACAGAATGTAGGGTTGTATTTGTAATAGGACAGTTAAACAGGTCCATTCAATCCAGAAATCAAGCAAGACACCTGGCACTGCCTCGGGATTTGGAGCACAATGTTATACTGCTGTCAGAGGGCTGAGCGCTTGTTATGAACAGCTGTTTGCCGGCGGTGCTCACGCTAATGTAGATAATGTAGAAACCAAAGTCCAAAAAAGATAAAAGAAGAAGCGGATCACTCACCGGTCTGATGCTGTGAACTTTATTGAAGACTTAATACAGCGGCTACATACGGGTCGATGTCAGTGGCAGGGCAGGAGGGGTTACAGAGCCCCATCCGAAGCGACGGCGCCGTTTCATGCCCACAGGGCGTTTCTACAGGCCCGGAATTGACCAATTCCGGGCCTGAAGAAACACCCTGTGGGCGTGAAACGGCGCCGTTGCTTCTGACGGGGCTCTGTAACACCTCCTGCCCTGCCACTGACATCGACCCGTATGTAGCCGCTGTATTAAGTCTTCAATAAAGTTCACAGCATCAGACCGGTGAGTGATCCGCTTCTTCTTTTATCTTTTTTGGACTTACAATTACAACAGGTGCTGATCTTGCCTGTTGAGTAATGTATGAAGAATGCGTGCTAGACAAAATGATGCATATCATTGTGGTGAGAATGATAAATCCCCTACACCGTTCTTAACAGACCCAGATCACTGTGCAGTTCCTGAAAGAGCGATTCTATTTTAGGTGGATTTAATGGTACCTTGGTTTCTAGGCTATTTAAAAAGAGTTGGGTCTCATCCAGACCACACAGAATTTGAAAAAAAAAAACAACACATTCACAAAACAAAATACTAACATGTTAAATAGTGACCAGACAAATAAAACATAAACATTGGTGCACTGGGGTCATTCGCCAGCCCCTTGGTGCACATTTCTGCCTGTCTGCATTGGCGCTGTGATACAGCCCCTTCATATATTTTCATATACCTCTCTTCAGCCTGTCAGTAATGCGAGCTGTGTCCTCATATATAGCCTTGTATCATGTGCGCATGCGCTGCTTCCCTGTGGTGAGAGGGACACAGCAAGTATCAGCGTTGTGCTGACGAGAAAAATAAATATTCATGAAGGGGGGTGTATCACAAGGCCGGTGTGGGCAGGCAGAAAGGTGCACCATGGGGCTGGGGAATGCCCAGAGTGCACCTAGAAGCTCATTACATATTAGTTTTGTCCATAACTCCGAAACTTTGCCATGGATCTTAAAAAAGGCAACCTGTGTTGAAATTCGCATTACCAACACTATTAACCTGTATAAGCAGGTAAGTACAGGTGATGTTCCTGTCAGTTTCCCTTTAAGTAAATATAACATACAGCCTCCAAATAAAAACAGCACATAAAGTGACCATATAAATAATACACACAAAGGGGAGAATTTATCATGGTGTGTGTGGGATGTAAATTTTTTTTTACCCAGTTTTCCTTGCGGTGTATTTGACGTGGATGGGACCAATTTATTAAAAGTCTTACGCCTTTCATAAATTTTTTGCAGAAGCATCAGTGATAATGATTACAGGAAATAGTGCATGGCATAGACACTTTTTGCTGTGTGGTCAGGCACTTGGTGTGGTCCATTGAGCATAAATGAGCGACTTTTTACAAAAGTCCCAAATAATGAATCGATGACCACTGCAAAAAAAAAAAAAAAACTTCTACAATACACACAAATGCAATGGAGTGCAAGAATTTCTCTCTGTCAAAAGTCCCAGCATAAACATTTGTTTATTGAAAAATTCATTAAAAACTTACACCTTTCTAGTGATTTTTCACCTGAGTTGTTTAACAAAAAAAAAAAAAAATCTATTATAATGTATTCTGGATTTTTCCAAAGCATTTGATACGGTTCCACATAAAAGGTTGGTGCATAAAATGAGAAGGATTGGGCTGGGGGAGAATGTGTGTAAGTGGGTAAGTAACTGGCTCAGAGATAGGAAACAAAGGGTGGTTATTAATGGTACTTATTCTGATTGGGTGACTGTTACTAGTAGGGTACCACAGGGGTCCGTCTTGGGACCTGTTCTGTTTAATATATTTATTAATGACCTTGTAGAGGGTTTGAATAGTAAAGTAGCAATCTTTGCAGATGATACTAAACTCTGTAAAGTGGTAAACACAATAGAGGACAGTGAACTGTTACAACTGGATTTGGATAGGTTGGAAGTTTGGGATGGGAAGTGGCAGATGAGGTTCAACACTGATAAATGCAAGGTAATGCACATGGGGAGGAAAAATCCAGGCTGGGATTATGTATTAAATGGGAGAACACTTGGGACGACTGACATGGAAAAGGACTTGTGAGTCTTAGTTAATAGTAAATTTAGCTGTAGAGACCAGTGTCTGGCAGCTGCTACCAAGGCAAATAAAATCATGGGGTACATCAATAGGGGCATAGATGCCCACGACAAGGAAATCATTCTACCACTGTACAAATCACTAGTCAGACCACACATAGAATACTGTGTACAGTACTGGGCACCGGTGTACAAGAAAGATATAGTGGAGCTGGAGAGGGTTCAGAGACGGGCAACCAGGGTAATACGGGGAATGGGAGGACTACAGTACCCAGAAAGATTATCAGAATTAGGGTTATTTAGTTTAGAAAAAAGAAGGCTTAGGGGAGACCTAATAACTATGTATAAACATATCAGGGGGCCATACAGAGATCTCTCCCATTATCTATTTATACCCAGGACTGTATCTATAACAGGGGGCCATCATCTACGTCTTGATGAAAGAAGGTTTCTACACCAGCACAGATGGGAGTACTTTACTGTAAGAGCAGTGACTGTGGAATTCTCTGCCAGAGGAGGTGGTCATGGTGAACTCTGTAAAAGAATTCAGAAGGGGTCTGAATGCATTTTTGAAAAAAAATAACATTACAGGTTATGTATAATAGATTTATAGGGACAGAACGTTGATCCAGGGATTTATTCTGATTGCCATATTTGGAGTCAGGAAATAATTTTTACCTCTAGTATGAGGTTTTTTTTTTGCCTTCCTCTGGATCAACTCAGTAGGGACTCATTAGGGATATAGGTTGAACTTGATGAACTCTGGTCTTTTTTCAACCTTATGAACTATGTTACCATGTATTCCATTCATATAGCAAGTTACTTCATTAATATACAGATGCTTTTCAATTTATACCGCATCTCACACCTTTTTTTACCTCTCTATGTCCAACACTTTCAGTATGTCATAGCCCTGAGCGTTTCCTTCTACTGGAGTGGCTGTCATCACTCTACTAAATCTTCTGTGTAATTCTGCTGCCAATATAGTCACTGATCAATGATGGGTGCAGGAAACACATAGGGATGGGACATGCTGAAAGTGTTGCACATAACTTATATATGCTTATATAACTTGCTAAATGAATGGAGGCCATTATAATGGACTAAGCGTCAGGGGCTGTTTAAATGGGCACGCACACTTATGTACTAGCGTTACACTAACCTAACCTACATGTGCCACATTAATATACCTGTTGGCATTATTAACTGGCCTTTATACTGCTAAAAAGCTGCTTAATAAATCACCCCATGTGTGCGCAATTACTAGGCAAGTGTTTTGACCATATCATTTGTATGCTTATTTTTCCAACTTCAAGCTGTATAAACCTGAATGCTTGTTCAATTTAACCCCTTAAGGACCCAGCCATTTTACACCTTAGGACCCGGCCATTTTTTGCACATCTGACCACTGTCACTTTAAACATTAATAACTCTGGAATGCTTTTAGTTATCATTCTGATTCCAAGTTTGTTTTTTCGTGACATATTCTACTTTAACATAGTGGTAACATTTTGTGGTAACTTGCATCATTTCTTGGTGAAAAATCCCCCAAATTGATGAAAAATGTGAAAATTTTGCATTTTTCTAACTTTGAAGCTCTCTGCTTGTAAGGAAAATGGATATTCCAAATATTTTTTTTTATTCACATATACAATAGGTCTAATTTATGTTTGCATCATAAAATTGACGTGTTTTTACTTTTGGTAGACACCAGAGGGCTTCAAAGTTCAGCAGCAATTTTCCACAAAATTTCCAAACTCACAATTTTTCAGGGACCAGTTCAGGTTTGAAGTGGATTTGAAGGGTCTTCATATTAGAAATACCCCACAAATGACCCCATTATAAAAACTGCACCCCCCAAAGTATTCAAAATGACATTCATTCAGCGTTTTAACCCTTTAGGTGTTTCACAGGCTGCTAGCAAAGTGAAGGAGAAAATTCACAATCTTCATTTTTTACACTCGCATGTTCTTGTAGACCCAATTTTTGAATTTTTACAAGGGGTAAAAGGAGAAAATTTATACTTATATTTTGGCCAATTTCTCTCGAGTAAGCACATACCTCATATGTCTATGTAAAGTGTTCGGTGGGCGCAGTAGAGGGCTCAGAAGTGAAGGAGCGACAAGGGGATTTTGGAGAGTATGTTTTTCTGAAATGGTTTTTGGGGGGCATGTTGCATTTAGGAAGCCCCTACGGTACCAGAACAGCAAAAAAAAAAAAAAAAAACACATGGCAAACCATTTTGGAAACTAGACCCCTTGAGGAACGTAACAAGGAATAAAGTGAGCCTTAATACCCCACAGGGGTTTCACGACTTTTGTATACGTAAAAAATAAAAATAAAAATCACTAAAATGTGTGTTTTCCCCAAAAATTTCACATTTTTTGCAAGGGTTAATAGCAGAAAATACCCCCCAAAATTTGTAACCCCATCTCTTCTGAGTATGGAGGTACCCCATAAGTTGACCTGAAGTGCACTACGGGCGAAATACAATGCTCAGAAGAGAAGGAGTCATATTTGGCTTTTTGAGAGCAAATTTTGCTCGGGGGGTATGTCGCATTTAGGAAGCCCCTATGGTGCCAGGACAGCAAAATAAACCCCACATGGCATACCATTTTGGAAACTAGACCCCTTGTGGAACGTAACAAGGGGTACAGGGAGCATTTACACACCCCTCCCCCCCCCCCCCACTGATGTTTGTCAGATCTTTGGAACAGTGGGCTGTACAAAATTTTTAATCTGCACAGCCCACTGTTCCAAAGATCTGTCAGACACCAGTGGGGGGTAAATTCTCACTGCACCCCTCATTACATTACATAGTTTCCGAAATGGGGTCACATGTGGTTTTTTTTTTTTTTTGCGTTTGTGAAAACCGCTGTAACAATCAGCCACCCCTGTGCAAATCACCTCACATGTACATGGTGCACTCTCCCTTCTGGGCCTTGTTGTGCGCCCCCAGAGCACTTTGCGCCCACATATGGGGTATCTCCGTAGTCGGGAGAAATTGCATTACAAATTTCGGGGGGCTTTTTTCCTTTTTACCTCTTGTCAAAATGAAAAGTATAGGGCAACACCAGCATTTTTTTCACTAACATGCTGGTGTAGACCCCAACTTCACCTTTTCATAAGGGGTGAAAGGAGAAAAAGACCCCCAAAATTTGTTGGGCAACTTTTCCTGAGTACGGCGATACCCCATATGTGACCCTAAACTGTTGCCTTGAAATACGACAGGGCTCCGAAGTGAGAGAGGCCTGAATTAGGGATTTGCATAGAGGTGGACATAGGGGTATTCTACGCCAGTGATTCCCAAACAGGGTGCCTCTCGCTGTTGCAAAACTCCCAGCATGCTTGGACAGTCAACGGCTGTCTGGCAATACTGGGAGTTGTTTTGCAACAGCTGGAGGCTCCATTTTGGAAGCAGTGCCGTACCAGACGTTTTTCATTTTTATTGGGGAGGGGGGCTGTGTAGGGGTATGTGTATATGTAGTGTTTTTTACTTTTTATTTTGTGTTAGTGTAGTGTTTTTAGGTCCAAATGCAATGGTGTCCGCTCACCTCCGGAGCCAGATCTCCGACACACCTGTGCTGTCACGGACCCGCCGGTCCCGCCCCGGCTTCAACAGCGTATGGAAGGGAAGGATTGTCCGGCACCAGGTATGCTCTAAAAGATTACTTTTTATTTATGCCATAGCAAGGAAACAGACATCACAGGACTGTAGTAATCTGACGCGTTTCGCTCTCTTGAGCTTAAACGTAGACTAAGTTCAACAGACCAACATGCAAATTTAAAATAGAGACTCAATGGTCACATGATAAAATACCTGACATAGGTAGCAATTGTAAAAAACCCGGCATGGATATCATCTGTTAGTATTACAGAATGGACTGGATCCCTCCACTAGTGCGTTTTTTACTGTGTGATTATCCTATGAGTGTGAATGTACTCTAAACATTATGTGCAAAGATGGACAGGTATATACATACAACTACATGCACATAATAGATTACGGTATATTGATATCGTACATGTACAGGTCAATAGTAGAATAGAATAATCAACCTCATTGTCTATATAACTCGGGGACCTGCGTACATGTATGTATATACTAAAACTAAATCCCATGGGATGCGGGTCTTACTGCCCTGGCATTTCACTTGGATCAATATAGCAGTTACTCCACGGGTCTGAAGGAATTTATCGTCATGGTTACAGAATTTTTGTTGCAACACAATTATTTTATGTTTGATGGCGATTTCTTCCTTCAGCAAATATTTTCATGTTTTATTGGGAGCAGCAATTTTTGTTTACACCCAGTAACCCTTTTTTTGAGGACATCTGCTGGATAGGGCACTATATAGATGACTTATTGATTATTTGGGGGAGCACAGAATACCGTTTTTTTGAGTTTGTCTCTTATATTAATAATAATCATTTAAATCTTAAATTTACAGCTCAGTTTAGTAGCACCTCAGTCAATTTTTTTGGACATCTCCCTATCCAGCAGAGAGTCTAAGATTGTTGTCGTCCCCTACAGAAAGGAGACGGCAACAAATTCAGTCCTTATGGCATCCTCCTGCCACCCAAAGCATGTGGTCCAGAATATTCCCTTTGGGGAGATGTGCAGGACCAAGAGGAACTGCTCTGACCCTGTACAATGGGAAAAAGAGATAGGAGAGCTAAAAAGTAGATTTGCCAGAAGAGGCTATACAGAGGACTGTCTCAACAAGGCTCAGGAAAGAGTAGAAGGCATTAATAGAGAGCAATTGATCAAATATACTGGGAAAAGAAACAGGGCAAATAGTTTACAAAATGCCAAAAATAAACAAAAAAGAGCAGTCTTTGTCACCACATACAGTGCGCAATTTGCCCAAATTAAAAATATAATCAATAAGTATACACCAGTTTTAGAGGGAGACCCAATACTGAGGGAGGTGGTTAAAGAGGGCATCATGGCGGTCTCTAGAAAAGTACCCTCATTGGGCTCCTCTCTATCACCAAGTCTATTCAATTCTATAAAAGTAGAATAGAAAAGGATAAAATAAAACATGGCAATTGGCTGGATATTGTAGGAAATTGGGGTTGTGGTCACAACCGATGTATTACATGCAAATATATGCACCATTCTAAAGAAATAATGTCTTGTGTAACTAAAAAATCATACCAACTACGTGAATACATTAACTGCAATACCACTATGTTAGTTTATGTGGCCACATGCACCAAGTGTAACATGCAATATGTAGGGTGCACTACCAATACCCTTAAAACAAGAATCAGGAGACATATCTCCGACAGTAGGAGTGAAGGAGTAGGCATTTCCATGTTATCACGCCACTTTCGGGATGTGCACGCGGGCGAGTTGGACTCCCTGCGGGTGTCTGGTATAGAAAGAGTTAAAATAGGCATCAGAGGAGGAGATGCGAGAAAACGCCTCTTCAATAGAGAAACATATTGGATATTTATTTTGGATACCAGATACCCGCGGGGAATGAATAAACGCTTAGATTTAATTATGACCTGCACATAGGAATATAGTCTAGCGTTTTATGCCTCCCCGGATGTCCTTAGCGTCGTAGCCCTTTATTATTTATATATTTTTGGTAGACCAATAGTTTTTTTGGTACGAGTGTCAGGAGGGTGATTCCGCCTAGTGTGTTTTGATACCTATTAGAGTGTGTTTACTGAAAGTTATAGTATTAATACGTAATGGATATATATGTAAACTAAAACAGAGTAAATTGTGCATTGAATTATTTTTTAGTTATGTGCATCTATTAATACATGGCATATATATAATCTTTTAGTATATATATACATGCACGTAGGTCTCCAAGCTACACAGACAATGAGGTTGCATATTCTATTCTATTATTGACCTGTGCATGTATGATATCAACATGCCGTAATCTATTATATGCATGTAGCTTTAGTATATACATACATGTACGCAGGTCCCCGAGTTATATAGACAATGAGGTTGATTATTCTATTCTACTATTGACCTGTACATGTACGATATCAATATACCATAATCTATTGTGTGCATGTAGTTGTATGTATATACCTGTCCATCTTTGCACATAATGTTTAGAGTACATTCACACTCATAGGATAATCACACAGTAAAAAACGCACTAGTGGAGGGATCCAGTCCATTCTGTAATACTAACAGATGATATCCATGCCGGTTTTTTTACAATTGCTACCTATGTCAGGTATTTTATCATGTGACCATTGAGTCTCTATTTTAAATTTGCATGTTGGTCTGTTGAACTTAGTCTACGTTTAAGCTCAAGAGAGAGCGAAACGCGTCAGATTACTACAGTACTGTGATGTCTGTTTCCTTGCTATGGCATGAATAAAAAGTAATCTTTTAGAGCATACCTGGTGCTGGACAATCCTTCCCTTCCATGTAGTGTTTTTAGGGTACAGTCACACAGGCTGGGGATTACAGAGAGTTTCCCGCTGCGAGTTTGAGCTGCAGCACAAAATTTGCTGCATTGCAAACTTGCAGCCTGATACTCACTGTAAGCCCCCTGCCCATGTGAATGTACCCTTTACATTCACAGGGGGGGGGGGGGGGGACCTCCAGCTGTTGCAAAACTACAACTCCCAGCATGCACAGTCTATCAGTGCATGCTGGTAGTTATAGTTTTGCAACAGCTGGAGGCACACGGGTTGGGAAACACTGAGTTAGGAAACAGACAATGTTTCCCAACCAGTGTGCCTCCAGTTGTTGCAAAATCACAACTCCCAAAAATTCTCAGGCATGCTGGAAGTAGTAGTTCGGCAGCATCTTTAGAGCCAGATGTTGCCGAACTACAACTCCCAGTATGCTTGGCGTTGTAGTTTTGCAACATCTGGAGGACTACAGTTTGCAGACCACTAATACAGTGGTTCCTAATCTGTGCCCTTTCAGATGTTGCAAAACTACAACTCCCAGTATGCCAAAACTGTCCAGGCATGCTGGGAGTTGTAGTTCTGCAACATCTGAAGGGCCAGATGTTACAGAACTGCAACTCCCAGCATGTCTGGACAGTAAGGGCATGCTGAGGATGTGTAGTTTTGCAACATCTGGAAGGGTACAGTGGTCTCCAAACTGTGGATCTCCAGATGTTGCAAAACTGCAACTCCCAGCATGCCCAGTCGCCAAGGGCTGTCTGGGCATTCTGGGAGTTGTAGTGTAAGGGGACCAGATGGAGCAGTCCAGATCGCTTTACGGTGGTCTGGACTGCTGCAAAGGTCCCGCGACGACGCCGAAGATCAACTCACCTGTCGCCACCGCCGCCGTCTCTGCCGCCGGGATCCGGGTCTTCAGGGACGAGGTAAGTAACGGGGCCGGGCCCCAGCACTCCCCCGGTCCTGCGCCGTCTTCCAGTCTTCCGTTCTCTCCGGACTTCCAGGGGCCGGGCACCCTGCGATTGGTCGGTTAGCTAACCGAGGAATCGCAGGGGATAGGAGGAGGTGGCAGGCTTGCCACCTCGCTCCTATACTTCGGCATGGTCCTGGCTGTCTGTGACAACCGGAATCATGCAAAATTACCGGGCGGTCGGGTCCCAGAGACCCGATCAGCCCGGTATCGCCGCAGATCGCAGGGGCGATTTCCCTCATGATTTGGGACGATCGCCGACATGGGGGGCCTACATGGCGTTTGCCCTGGATGCCTGCTGAAGCATTTCAGCAGGCATCCGCTTCCGATCTCTGCCCGGCGCGTGGCAGGGACCGGAAAACGCCAGGACGTACAGGGACGTCCTGGGTCCTTAAAGTCCAGGGTGCGGGGACGTCCCCATACGTCCTGGGTCATTAAGAGGTTAAGCATAGCAGGTAAGGTGTATATGTAATGAGGAGAGTGTGGACTAAGAAAATGAACACCCTATATCAAATTGAGGGTAATTCTTAGGCAGCTTCAGGAAAATTATCCCCCCAAATTTATTTTTTACATTTCTGAAAAGTCAAAAATTGTAAGAAGTTTTTCAGAGGGATGCACAAATTGCTGAGATATTTGGACGTTATCAGAGAACCATGAAATGTTGTCGCAAGAAATGTGTTAAGGAAACACTAGACAAACAAGAAATGCATATTGCTCTTTTTTTTTTAATTTCATTCTCAGTATTTGAATTGTTGTCATGAACGACTGGATGGACAGGGAGAGTGAGCCATAAACTGACCCTAAAAACACACTCCCTGCCTACTTGCCCATACACCCTAAGCGGTGAATAGACAACTTGGAGCCGGTCCCTCCCTGCGCTAAAGTGCAGTGGCGTAAAAACAAATAATATACATAGTCAACACAGGCCAGAAACAGAATGGAATTACAAAAACCAAAATAGATAAACCAGACAGGATACAAATACTAACAGGGCAGAATATAGTGTATAAACAAACAGTTCACAAACCGGAATCCAGATAAACGGCAGACATGATAAAATGAACAAGACTAGGTATGGAACAGGTATACAGCAGAATCCAAGAAATGCAGCGGATGAACAGAAGAACTGAACTGAAAACACTGAACTGATCAAGTAACATAGGGCATTGTTCACACTGGGACATAGAACAAACAAACTGGACACCCCACTCCACAAGTGGAGTATCCATTATAATAAAGCCAAATAGACTACTGGCCAGCTGGCACACTCCACCGTGTCATCAGGATGCTGACCCAGTAGGAAACAAAAATATAATACATGAAACTCTAGACCAGATCCAGATGAGTCTAAATGGACTCCAAGATACCAAACAGGAATAATTACATACAGAGCACAGGTAACACTAGACTAACACAGTGTGAACACAGACTAAGCAGAACGGACATACTAATCCTATAACCGACAAATGAAACACAGACTAAAATCTACAATAAACAAGACTATTTAACCATGGCTAAAACTCAAGATTTATCACAAGATAAATACAAGGTGCATGCTCAAGCAGACTTATAAGTGTATTGCACAATAACCAGCAGAGAATGCAAGAGAAGGTTAAGGGTGCCTTAACACGCTAGTAACTAGCAGTTGGTTTCCCACTGCGAGTTACGCTACCATTCATTTGAATGGGTCCACGGACAGTCCGCAAATCTGACACTATTGCGGACTGTCTGTGGACCCATTTAAATCAATAGTGTTGCTCGCGAATATTCGCAATGCAAATTTTATTTGCGAATATAGCACTATATATTCGTAATTACGAATATTCGTTTTTTTTTTTTTTTTTATTCTTCACAGTACACATCACAGTGATCACCCCTCTCTGCTTCCAGCTTGTGTGGTGTAAAGAAGGCTCTAATACTACTGTGTGAGACTGGTGTTCGAATTTTCGCATATGTGAAAATGAGCATATGCTAATTTTTGCATTTGCGAATTTTCGCTTATGCAAATTTTTGCTTCTCACATGTCTTTCATAAAGATCTAAATGTTACATAGTTTGAATGCAATGTTATAAACATAGTATTTATCACTATAAAAGAACACATTCCTTATTCCATTTTGGTTTTTTCTTTGTTTCTGGGGAGGAGAAAAAAAAATTTCCCCAATTATTCCTTTTTTTTTTTTTTTCCAGGCTTCCTCATCTCTAGCCAAGACTTGGCCAACAGAGCTCTGAAGACACATTTTTTCAAAGGTTTTAAATAAAAGTGATTCTTCTTCTTCCTTCCCTGACCTTAACCTTATTGAGAACTTGTGGACTGTATTGAGGGGTGTTTATATTTGTTACTGATTTTTATGTATTTATTTATTTTTTAAATGTCACAAATGTTTATTTGTAAATATTGAGTTTTGTTTATTATTCTCACTTTAAAGGGGTACTCCCATGGAAAACTTTTTATTTTAATCAACTGGTGCCAGAAAGTTAGACAGATTTGTAAATTACTGCTATAAAAAAAATCTTAATCCTTCCAGTACTTTTTAGGGGCTGTATTCTACAGAGGAAATGTTTTTCTTTTTCGATTTCTCTTATGTCACGAGCACAGTGCTCTCTGCTGACCTCTGCTGTCCATTTTAGGAACTGTCCAGAGCAGCATATGTTTGCTATGGGGATTTTCTCCTGCTCTGGACAGACCCTAAAAGGTACTGGAAGGATTAAGATTTTTTAATAGAAGTAATTTACAAATCTGTTTCTGGCACCAGTTGATCTAAAAAAAAAAAAAAAGTTTTCCACCTGAGTGCCCCTTTAACAGATAAAAACAAAGCGGTGATTGGAAAGTTTTCGATTTTCATTTTGTTGCATATTAATTCTGAACACTTAGGCTCCTTTCACACTATGAGCATTCATTCGTTATTAAACGTCCATTTTCTGTGTAAAAACGGATGTATAATAACGGATGAAATAATGGGTGCTAATGGCTGAATAAATATTCATCCGTTAAGACCCGTTATAGCATCCATCATGTATGGCCAAACACCTCTGCCTACAGACTCCCACAGCTGGGACTACTACTGTGGCAAGCCCCGCAACCATGTGATGTATCGTATGTTTTAACTTTAATTTTTGAATCCCCCACGGGGAACCCTGAATGGCCGGTACTGAGGAGCCATTCAGGGCTCTCAGCGGGAGATTTAAAAATGAGCATTATGAGTAGCAGGGGGGGCATATCTATATTAAAAGTACTGTGGGGGGCAATATATATATATAGCGCTGCGAGGAGGGCAGACATATAGCCCATATATCTAGCCCCCCCAGTGCAAATATTTATAATATGGTCCCCGCCAGCGCATTTATACGTATATACCCCCTGCCGCACATTAATAAATATATACCCCCCCACCGGCGCATTAATAAATATATACCCCCGCCAGCCCATTAATAAATATATACCCCCCCACAACACATGTATAATGTACCCTCGCAGCGCAGCCATCTATATAAATATGTCACCGCAGCGCTATATGTGAAAAGCACACTAGCAGCAGCATCGGCCGTCCCGATGCTGCTAATAGAAATAATTATCCAAAAAGTTGAACAAAGGCACAGATAGCAACCTAGGCCACTTGTAACTACTCTCATAGAAAAGGAGGCAATCTAGGTGGATTTTAACAAAAATATATAATCTTTATTTCACAGTAAATTAAAAGTACATACACATTAAAATCACGAGAGGCATGATGTGGTGGTCAGACAAACACACACTGAAAAGCAGAGTGAGACTGTCCCAAATATTACACTTGGGGATAAATACAAATTGATAAACAATAATAGTTATGTCTGTATATACAGTAATATCCTCCAACATGCAATGAAATACCTGACTAAACAAAGTTAGTAAATCTGTAAATGGATGGAGTTAGCACTATATCAGATGATGTAATCAGATCAAATAATAGAATAGGGGAGACTGAAAATGAAAGCAAAACATATATAATCAACAGTACCAGTCATGCACCCTATAGAGGAACATCTCACCTACCCCGAACGCGTATTCGATTCGTCTGGGGGCGTGTCTCAAGTTAGAAAGAATGGGGTATAAATAGCCAGAACCTACCTATCCTAGGACGTCGTGTCTAATTACTGAAGTAACACACCTGTTAAGTTAGTGTAGTCATAACCCTGCGCTCCGGAAGAGACTATCTGGTGTAACAAACACCAGGGAAGCGGATGCCGGAACTTCGTCGGCATCTGAGTGACGTGGGTAGTCACATGACATAGCACCCTAATATTTGGGACAGTCTCACTCTGCTTTTCAGTGTGTGTTTGTCTGACCACCACATCATGCCTCTCGTGATTTTAATGTGTATGTACTTTTAATTTACTGCGAAATAAAGATTATATATTAGTGCTAATAGAAATACTTTTCATACATAGTGCTTCAGTGGAATATGTATATAGATGCGTTGGGGGGAGCAGATAACGCTATATGACTGCCCCCCAGCGCATCTTTATACATATACCCCTACAGGGCTATGAATGACAAGTATTTCTATTATAGCAGCACATTTTTAAATCTCCTGCTGAGAGCACTGAATGGCTCCTCAGTACCGGCCATTCAGGGCTCCCCGCAGGGGATTCAAGAATGAAAATTAAAATACATCGTATGCCCGCTCCCCTGTTTAATAACTTCTGATCGCATCAGGTCTCAGAAGTGAAACCCTTGTGATCAATCCCTCAGCCCCTGTACTACAACCCCCACTATGGAACAGACTCTGTTCCATTATGGGGGAAGTAGTACAAACACTAATGTAGCCTCCCCAGCTGTCTGCAGACTCCTGCAGCCGGGGAATTACTACTCCCATCATGGAAACAAGTCTGTTCCATGATTGGAATAGTAGTAGTCCTTCAGCACTGCAGGAGTCTGCTGATGTCACCTCTTCTGAGCATGCTCAGAAGTAATAACGGATGACATAAAGGCTCATCCATCAGCCATAGACTTCAATGTTAAAAATAACGGCCGTTAATTCATCCGTTTCTTGTGACAGAAGAAAAATTTGTGCATGTGCCGTTATTTCTTCCGTCACAACTAACGGCCGTTAATCATGATGGACTATAAAGCTTAAAGCTTTTCTAACGGTCATTTATAACGGATTAATTTTTATAGTGTGAAAGCAGCCTAATAGATACCCAATAAATATGTGCACACAGATATTCTCATAAGAAAGCCAAAAACTTACTTGTTTTTTTTTCTTTTTTTTATATTCAGGCTTACAATTTAATAACATTTTTGATTGACGGAGAGAAACTGTAGTTGTTCAATTATAAAATTCACCCTCAAAAGTACAACTTTTGCACACAGTGTACTGTCTTAAACTTACAATGAACTTCAGAACTAAACTTCTAAAAATGAAATACTAACTTAGCAAAACTTGGGGATGGAATCGCTTGTAAGATGTTCATTTTGAAAGAATTATTCAGTAAAAGTAAATAGTACATACAGCCAGCTAAAAAGGCATAGAAAATAAAGTATTGAGATAAACATACAGCTTCAAGATAAATAGCCTTCCCAGCCAAGAGGCATTTATATATTTATTTATTCATTTATTTATTCTTTGCAGTGTTTACAGTATAGTAGGAAATTGCTCAGTATTCAGTTCCCTTATATATAACGGTATATTGATGTTTCAGGTTTCTCACATGGTCCTTACTTAAAGGAGAACTCCAGAATAGGAAAATTATCGTTCATACTGCCAGCAGTAAAAAAAAATAAACAGGTACATCCTCTTGCTGGTTGCTGGTGGTCGGCGAGTCATACAGCGCTCACCCAATCACCGGCCCCAGCGAAGTCCCGACCGGCGGCGATAGGCTGAGCGGCAGTGTGAGAACGCTTCAAGACACACAATTCTTCACTACACTGGCACTTGCTGCCGGAGCCGAAAATGTCACACTGCCGCTCAGCCCATCGCCGGCGAGTCGGGACTTCGCTGCGGCCGGTGATTGGCTGAGTGCAATATGACTCGCCGACCACCGGCAACCAGGAAGAGGATCGTGGCGGATGCCGGAGCCGGTTACCGGATGCACCGGGGGAGTGGAGGTAGGTATGTACCTGTTTATTTTTTTACTGCCGGCAGTATGGACGATAATTTTCCTATTCCGGAGTTCTCCTTTAATGATGTTTTAATGATTAGCATCTCATGTCATTCTTTTCACAGAATGCACACTGCTTTATTTTCTACAATTCTCACATTACAAACTCACTCATCCAGACATGGATCAGTTTACTGTTACTGGATACATTAATGCAGATAACTAATCTTTGCATTGATGATGTAAAGTGTCTTAATGGTTAATCCATACATTTGATGCTAGTTTTTTCTGTACACAAGATCACTGTAAATATTGCATTGTGTTATCTCTTAATAAACAATATATATTATAAGAAGAAATGAAAGCAAATGATGAATAGTAAGAACAATTATGTAATCATAAAAGATCCATGGGATGTACAGTCATGTCACATAGGCAGATGTAACACGAGTATTAGAACACTCAATAGTGTTAATGAGACTGGGTGTGTAGCACCAAGAAAATAAGTACACTTATATTGGATGAATAGACCAAAAATAGCACGGACAATTCAATCCACAACTGTAGTAACATGGTGAGCAATGGCTATTGGAAATATACATTGAAATTAAAGGGGTATTCCAGGTAAAAACTTTTTTTTATATATCAACTGGCTCCAGAAAGTTAAAAAGATTTGTAAATTACTTCTACTAAAAAATCTTTATCCTTCCAATAGTTATTAGCTTCTGAAGTTGAGTTGTTGTTTTCTGTCTAACTGCTCTCTGATTACTCACGTCCGGGGAGCCGTCCAGATCCTATGGGGATATTCTCCAATCATGCACAGCTCCCGGGACGTGACATCATCATTGAGCAGTTAGACAGAAAACTTCAGAAGCTAATAACTATTGGAAGGATTAAGATTTTTTAATAGAAGTAATTTACAAATCTGTTTTCCGGAGCCAGTTGATATATAAAAAAAAGTTTTTGCCTGGAATACCCCTTTAAGGGTGGATTATTAGTGTGGAATGTTGTTTCAGGCTTGTATGATTCCACTCTATTTACTGTGGGGACATACAGGTGGGGAAAGTTCCAGCCATATATTCACTGAATTTGGGGGGAATTGAATAGTAAATAGGTGGGGATGTGAGATTATGCTGCTTTTTTTGGGCGACCATGCCCCCTTTTCAAGTTTGTACCGTAGGTTTATTTCGACGTGCAAATTTCAACAAAAGCAGGTCGGATCACACAAGTAAATCTTAAGTAAACCAATAAGTCAGAATGAAAGATAACAAAGTATAGTTAAGCAGGCCTTAGTGGTTACAATAAAATAGTAAAAGCTTGAGTTAAAAAAAAAAAAGTGGGGGGTCAAAGGTGAGTCACTCCAGGGGTCCCAAACCTGCTGAAAATTCTCAGAGTGGCCTCTGTGCTTATATATTTACTTTCAAAATATATTTTCCAAGAAAATATCACGTACAGTGCTGAAGTTAATATTTCATGCACTCCACAGCTAATAAGGGAATACGGTGACCAAATAAACAGCACATAAAGCATCCAGATAAATACATGCAAGCAATTAAATAAATAGCATGTACAATGACCAAATAAATACATGCAAGCAATTAAATAAATAGCATGTACAATGACCAAATAAATACATGCAAGCGATTAAATAAATAGTATGTACAGTGACCAAATAAACAGCACATAAAGCATCCAAATAAATACATGCAAGCAATTAAATAAATAGTATGTACAATGACCAAATAAACAGCACATAAAGCATCCAAATAAATACATGCAAGCAATTAAATAAATAGTATGTACAATGACCAAATAAACAGCACATAAAGCATCCAGATAAATACATGCAAGCAATTAAATAAATAGTATGTACAATGACCAAATAAACAGCACATAAAGCATCCAGATAAATACATGCAAGCAATTAAATAAATAGTATGTACAATGACCAAATAAACAGCACATAAAGCATCCAGATAAATACATGCAAGCAATTAAATAAATAGTATGTACAATGACCAAATAAATAGTGCTTACAGTAACTCATAAATAACACCTACAGCCACTTATTAAAAAAAGGCATAAAAAAATCCAATTAGCACATACAAAGCAACCACATACTTGCATACAGTACTTAAAGGGGTACTCCCCCTTAAGTAATGTAATGTTCAGAACGCCGGGGTGCCACCCGGAGATTGCGGTGCAAGGAGACAAGTCTAGGGGTGGAGTATCCCTTTAAATAGTGCCATGACTAAAGGCCAAAATGTGATGGTGTCAGCTGTCCTATTTTTAAAGGTTTCCCATAAAGTTTGCTGTGATCATACCTGAAATAAAGAGCAATGATTTATACTTGTCAGAGAAATGTCTAGAGTTCTATCTGTCAGGTTTGGTTATTCACATTCCCACTTGCCAGAACAAGGCAGGAGAAATGCAAGGTAAAGCCCCTCCCTCTAGTCTCATATGTCGCTGCACAGGAAGGGCCCTGCTGAGCTCTTCTCCTGCCTTTTTCTGACAATCTGTATCTTTGACATGGTCACTTTATAAGGCGAAAAAGAACTGACAGACTCTGGGTGGCAGGGTTGCCCTTTTCCACCAATGAATACAATATAAATACAGAGTAGGGTGTTTCATTTTGCAAGGCAAAAAATAAAATGTAAAATGTTTGCAGACTTTGCTTTTTTCACTGAGCTTCGCCCCCTTTCTGTGAATTTTGACTTGTTGCGGTTTTGTCCCCCCTCTCCTCCCCCCCTTCATTTTATGCGTTACCAACCCTACAATGTGATTTCCAGTTTGATTTTCAGCCTGATTTGATCCACTAGTGACTGTCCCTTGGGCTCTCACTATTTTATCTGTTATGCTTCTTAACCGTTGGTTTTAGTCATTTTTCAAAATATTGTATTTTTTTCTCTTGTCTGGCAGTATCTGTCGTTGCTGCTTTTTCTCCTAGCCCGGATTCGTCACATCACCATCAAGGATATCCATCTCTTCCATATGGCCGCATCTATTCACTTATGTACTTTTACCCTGTGTCCACCTCCCATCCTGTAGTGTATTATGGGTGCCAGATCATTTTGAATTTTTTATTAGTATGATTATAATTCAGTATTTATATTCCATTGATGCAACTAATTTGTGTCCTCAGGATGAGTATTATTATTATTTCATTGCATCTATTATTATATTAGAGCTATGTACCTGTCACTTTCGCATACTTTTTATATGCCACCATCAGTGGTCTTTCCCATTATTAGCACTCTGACAACTTTTTCCCAATAACGTGTTCATTTGGAGACAGTTTTGGCTCTCTCCAATCTTTGATTGTTTAATTGTGCACGTATGTGCACATCATTTTCTGATCCTATATACACAACATTTATATACCACTTTTATATACGATTTGTAAAATGTGTGTTCATCCACACACTAGTGGTCATTCATGTTTGCACTTGTCACTTTAGCATACATCATTATCCACCATATGCTCATGATACTCACTTATTTTCCCTAATGTATTTTTTATGCACTTATTAATTTCACTCTTTTCACCCCCCCCTTCCACTTTTTCTTCTCATTTCACATTGGTCTGTCACCTGTTTCATATTTTTATATAACAATAAACTTTCCATGGCCCAGCTATGATCCTCCCTCTTTCTTTTTTATGTCACACTTCATATGTTATTATTTTCCATTTATTTATAATTTTTTTAAAATTATAATTAATATTTATTATCCATTTAATATCCATTATTTTAATTCCAAATTTTTTCACTCATTTCATTTATAATATAATTTTTTTCCATTAATTTCATTTATTCACGATTTTTTACTTACATTTTCCATTTCACACTTACACCTTTATTCATTATTATTATTATTTATTATCATTCAGATCACTTACATTCGCATCATTTATTTTAATCTTTTCATCATATTTCCATGCCCATTATTTATTTGCTCCTGTTCACACACATTCACTTACACTCTTTGGAATATATAGCTTTACTATATTTCAATACTGTTACTAATGTTTGTCAATTATTCCTGTACTTCTCGTATACAGCAAGTTGAAATGTACACTAATAATAATAAATTAATTTTTTTCCCTTTCCATCACAGTGTGTTTTCACTTTATTCACGGGTTCACTGGATGCTTCACTTTTCACTGCTTTACACTTTGAGTTGTTGCACTTATCCCCTCTAGGTTTCACTATTCACCATACGCCATGGTTTCTGTACTACGGTACTTGTGCCACCCACTGTGCATGCGCCTTAGCCCATGCAATCTGGCACCCAGTGCGCAGGTGTCCGGTGGTGGTGAGTCGCGTGATCAGCAATGCTGGCCTCGTGATCCGCCACGATCGGGCATGTCTGCGTGCTGTGGAAGGTCGGGTGATGCCGGGGGTGATCCGGAAGTACCCAAGCTGTACTCCAGAACATGGACGGTCACCATGTATAACTTTATCAGGTACTTAGGTTAACTTTAACACCTGTGGGACATGATACGATTGGACATGGGAAGTGTCTTTAGTGCGTATTAGAGGTGTGTTTATTGTTATGCTTATATTCATTATTGGTTGGCCATGCTGTCCATTTTTTAGGTATTCCCATGATTGGAGTTCCTTACCTATTTAAGGCCTGGTGATGTAACTATTAGTCACGCCCCTGAGGAAGCACTTTAGAAGCAAAACAATTGTTGGGGTCTGGTGGGTAAGGTCTGGCACCGCTAACTGTTTTAAGGTTTATTCATCTTGTTTCATATTATACTCTTTTGGTAGCAGTGGGAGCTTCAACTGTAGGCTTCAGGCTCAAGCTTTTGCTTGATCCTCCAGATATGTACCCTAGCCCACACTGGCTATTTTGTTCTCATATACATAGCCATCTTGTTAGACCTTGTACCCACCCACTTTTTTGCTGTATTCTGGTGCCTTTGTCTTCTATTTTCTGCACATTTTGTGTTCTATTATATTTTATCATGTTTTTATATATGATTCAATAAAATGTATTTCTGTTATAATAAATGTCAGTGCCATAGCCTTGTGCATAATCTTCTTTTTCAGTGTTTTCAGACTTTGCTTTTGCCCCAAGTGATGGAAAAGATATATATGCCAAATTTCAAAAAGATTGGATAATATTTAGAGGTTGCACACTTTGATCAGTTTTTTAAAAGTAGGCAAAAAATATGATTTTTCAATGTTAATTACTTTTATTGGAAAAACTAGAAATCACAAACTTAAACTAGACACTAAGATTCATAGGTAGTATGATATGCAAAACATTATATTAAGTTTAAACGATGCAATCCCTTCTTTTGTTTGTTTGGTGACGACTTTTCTGTGAAGCTCGACTACCCTCAACAAGAATTGTTTTTGTTGTTCGTCCCTGACTGATTCGTTAAACTTGTTTTATCAGAGTAATTCCTCTTTCTGCGGTATCATTGACCACCTTAACCTCTTAAGGACCCAGGACGTACGGGGACGTCCCCGCACCCTGGGCTTTAAGGACCCAGGACGGTCCCTGCCGCGCGCTGGGCAGAGATTGGAACTGGATGCCTGCTGAAATCCTTCAGCAGGCATCCAGGGCAAACGCCGAGGGGGGCCATATAGGCCCCCCATGTCGGCGATCGCCGCAAATCGCAAGGGAAATCACCCTTGCGATCTGCGGCGATACCGGGCTGATCGGGTCTCTGGGACCCGACCGCCCGGTAATTTTGCATGATCCCGGCTGTCACAGACAGCCAGGACCATGCTAAAGCATAGGAGCGAGGTGGCAAGCCTGCCACCTCCTCCTATTCCCTGCGATCTGTCGGTTAGTTAACCGACCAATCGCAGGAGGGGGGGGGGGGCGGTTACTTCCTCCCGTCCTGCCCGGCCCCTTGAAGTCCGGAGAGGACGGGAGGAAGACCGGAGGACGCGGCGGGGGACGGGGGAGTGCTGGGGACCGGCCCCGGTACTTACCTCATCCCCGAAGACCCAGATCCCGGCAAAGAAGATGGCGGCGGCGACAGGTGAGTGGATCTTCAGCCGCGGTCGGGCCCTTTACAGCAATGCACGTCGCTGTAAAGCAACATGCATTGCTGTATTGGGACCCTGTAAACTACAACTCCCAGCATGCACAGACAGTCCTTGGCGTCTGGGCATGCTGGGAGTTGCAGTTTTGCAACTTCTG
The DNA here is from genome assembly GCF_029499605.1 of Hyla sarda. Classification (NCBI taxonomy): domain Eukaryota; kingdom Metazoa; phylum Chordata; class Amphibia; order Anura; family Hylidae; genus Hyla; species Hyla sarda. The sequence continues at coordinate 481,924,645 of NC_079189.1, forward strand.
GAGGTCCACAGTTTTTGGACCACTGTGCCCTTCCAGATGTTGCAAAACTACACATCCTCAGCATGCCCTTATTGTCCAGGCATGCTGGGAGTTGTAGTTCTGTAAAATCTGGCCCTTCAGATGTTGCAGAACTACAACTTCCAGCATGCCTGGACAGTTTTGGCATACTGGGAGTTGTAGTTTTGCAACATCTGGAAGGGCACAGATTGGGAACCACTGTATTAGTGGTCTGCAAACTGTAGTCCTCCAGATGTTGCAAAACTACAACTCCAAGCATGCTGGGAGTTGTAGTTCGGCAACATCTGGCTCTAAAGATGTTGCCGAACTACTACTCCCAGCATGCCTGAGAATGTTTGGGAGTTGTGGTTTTGCAACAGCTGGAGGCACACTGGTTGGGAAACATTGTCTGTTTCCTAACTCAGTGTTTCCCAACCCGTGTGCCTCCAGCTGTTGCAAAACTATAACTACCAGCATGTACTGAGACTGTGCATGCTGGGAGTTGTAGTTTTGCAACAGCTGGAGTTCCCCCCCTGTGAATGTACATTGTACATTCACATGGGCAGGGGGCTTACAGTGAGTATCAGGCTGCAAGTTTGCAATGCAGCAAATTTTGCGCGGCAGCTCAAACTCGCAGCGGGAAACTTGCTGTAATCCCCGGCCCATGTGACTGTACCCTAAAAACACTACACTACACAAAATAAAATAAAAAGTAAAAAGCACTACATATACACATACCCCTACACAGCCACCCTCCCCTCCCCAATAAAAATGAAAAACGCTTCCAAAATGGAGCCTCCAGCTGTTGCAAAACAACAACTCCCAGTATTGCCGGACAGCCGTTGACTGTCCAGGCATGCTGGGAGTTTTGCAACAGCTGGAGGCACCCTGTTTGGGAATCACTGGTGTAGAATACCCCTATGTCCACCCCTATGCAAATCCCTAATTCAGGCCTCAAATGCACATGGCGCTCTCACTTTGGAGCCCTGTCGTATTTCAAGGCAACAGTTTAGGGTCACATATGGGGTATCGCCGTACTCGGGAGAAATTGCCTAACAAATCTTGGGGGTCTTTTTCTCCTTTCACCCCTTATGAAAAGGTGAAGTTGGGGTCTACACCAGCATGTTAGTGTAAAAAAATAAACTTTTTACACTAACATGCTGGTGTTGCCCTATACTTTTCATTTTGAAAAGAGGTAAAGGGGAAAAAAGCCCCCCAAAATTTGTAACGCAATTTCTCCCGACTACGGAGATACCCCATATGTGGGCAAAAAGTGCTCTGGGGGCGCACAACAAGGCCCAGAAGGGAGAGTGCGCCATGTACATTTGAGGTGATTTGCACAGGGGTGGCTGATTGTTACAGCGGTTTTGACAAATGCAAAAAAGAAAAAAAAAACACATGTGACCCCATTTCGGAAACTACACCCCTCACGGAATGTAATGAGGGGTTCAGTGAGAATTTACACCCCACAGGTGTCTGACAGATCTTTGGAACAGTGGGCTGTGCAAATTAAAAATTTTGTACAGCCCACTGTTCCAAAGATCTGACAGACACCAGTGGGGGGGGTAAAAGCTCACTGTACCCCTTGTTACGTTCCTCAAGGGGTCTAGTTTCCAAAATGGTATGCCATGTGGGGGTTATTTTGCTGTTCTGGCACCATATGTGCTTCCTAAATGAGACATGCCCCCCAAGCAAAATTTGCTCTCAAAAAGCCAAATATGACTCCTTCTCTTCTGAGCATTGTAGTTCGCCCGTAGTGCACTTCAGGTCAACTTATGGGGTACCTCCATACTAAGAAGAGATGTGGTTACAAATTTTGGGGGGTATTTTCTGCTATTAACCCTTGCAAAAATTTGAAATTTGGGGGGGAAACACACCTTTTAGTGAAATTTTATTTTTATTTTTTGACATATGCAAAAGTCATGAAACCCCTGTGGGGTATTAAGGCTCACTTTATTTCTTGTTACGTTCCTCAAGGGGACTAGTTTCCAAAATGGTATGCCATGTGTTTTTTTTTTTTGCTGTCCTGGCACCATAGGGACTTCCTAAATGCGACATACCCCCGAGCAAAATTTGCTCTCAAAAAGCCAAATATGACTCCTTCTCTTCTGAGCATTGTAGTTCACCCATAGTACACTTCAGGTCAACTTATGGGGTACCGCCATACTCAGAAGAGATGGGGTTACAATGTTTGGGGGGTATTTTCTGCTATTAACCCTTGCAAAAATGTGAAATTTGGGGGGAAACACACATTTTAGTGAAATTTTATTTTTATTTTTTGACATATGCAAAAGTCGTGAAACCCCTGTGGGGTATTAAGGCTCACTTTATTCCTTGTTACATACCTGAAAGGGGTCTAGTTTCCAAAATGGTATGCCATGTGGGGGATTTTTGCTGTTCTGGCACCATAGGGGCTTCCTAAATGCAACATGCCCCCCAAAAACCATTTAAAAAAAACGTACTCTCCAAAATCCCCTTGTCGCTCCTTCCCTTCTGAGCCCTCTACTGCGCCCGCCGAACACCTTACATAGACATATGAGGTATGTGTTTACTCGAGAGAAATTGAGCTACAAATATAAGTATACATTTTCTCCTTTTACCCCTTGTAAAAATTCAAAAATTGGGTCTACAAGAACATGCGAGTGTAAAAAATGGAGATTGTGAATTTTCTCCTTCACTTTGCTGTTATTCCTGTGAAACACCTAAAGGGTTAAAACGCTGACTGAATGTCATTTTGAATACTTTGGGGGGTGCAGTTTTTATAATGGGGTCATTTGTGGGGTATTTCTAATATGAAGACCCTTCAAATCCACTTCAAACCTGAACTGGTCCCTGAAAAATTGTGAGTTTGGAAATTTTGTGAAAAATTGGAAAATTGCTGATGAACTTTGAAGCCCTCTGGTGTCTTCCAAAAGTAAAAACACGTAAATTTTATGATGCAAACATAAAGTAGACATATTGGAAATGTGAATAAAAATAAAAATTATTTGGAATATCCATTTTCCTTACAAGCAGAGAGCTTCAAAGTTAGAAAAATGCAAAATTTTCAAATTTTTCATCAAATTTTGGGATTTTTCACCAAGAAAGGATGCAAGATACCACAAAATGTTACCACTATGTTAAAGTAGAATATGTCACGAAAAAACAATCTCGGAATCAGAATGATAAGTGAAAGCATTCCAGAGTTATTAATGTTTAAAGTGACAGTGGTCAGATGTTCAAAAAACGGCCGGGTCCTAAGGTGTAAAATGGCTGGGTACTTAAGGGGTTAAGAGCATTCACATGGCTTCTTAGAGAATCACTGCAGTATTCTGTCACATCGTGTATCCCAAACAATTCAAAGAACATCTTTGTTTTATCAGTAGCTAATTGGCTCAGGTCGTTTCCTTCAAAAACTAGGTTATAACCCTCTAATCATTTAATTTCCTTTTTCTTTGCAGGTTTGGTTTTTAAATTCAGCCTGAGTAATATGTTTCTCAAAAAAAGCCAATCCTACGGTTGTTTCTGACAGATACCAAAGGTACCTCTTACCAACTGTCAGAGCACTTTTTTTACGTCTTCATCTGGGTAAGTGCTCCGAAGCTGTAGCATATCCAAATCATTCTTTGGAGCCCATAGACTTACAGTTGCCTTGTGCCAAAAGCAAACATATATGAGGCTGACCAAATGTGCAACCCTTTTTATTCCTTTCAATTCTGGTTGAGGAATATTCAACTGTTTAGTGTAGAGGACAATTTTAAAGGAGATCTGTAGTGCTCTGAACTTTATCCCCTATCCAAAGGATAGGGGATAAGTTTTAGATCAAGGGGGGTTCGAGCGCTGAGGCCACCTGCGATCTCCTGTAAGGGGCCTTAGCAATGTACAGGAAAGGGGGCGTTCCATCCCTGCATGACATGGCAGCAGGCACGCCCCTATATGTATCTCTATGGGATTCATGGAGGAGCGTGGCGGTTGCCGCGTCATGCGGGGACGGAATGCCCCCTTTCCTGTACATTGTCATGGCCCAGTACAGGAGATCGCGGGGGGCCCCAGCGCTCGGACCCCCCCCCCCCCCGCGCAATCTAAAACTTATCCCCTATCCTTCGGATAAGGGATAAAATTCAGAGCACTACAGATCTCCTTTAAGTGCATATATTGCCTTTGCCATCCACCTTGCTTGATGCAGAGCCCCTGGGATCCTGAAACTGAATATTAGAAATTTCATTAGTTTGAGATAAGAGTGATCAATGTGTGCAACCAATAAATATTATCCAATCTTTTTGAAATTTGGCATATATATCTTTTACATCACTGAGATTCGGGGCGTAAGCAAAGTCATATGAAAATCACATCTTTGGAAAAATGAAACACCCTAATACAGAGGCAGCACACATAAGTAGCGGTACATAAGAGGGGTGCACAGCTATAAAACTGCTCCACCTCATACTTTATGTTCACATAGGTCCTTATGCACTTCCTCTGCCTGCAAGAATGACAACTGCCATCAGCTCCAGGAAAGGTACAGTTTGCTTTTATACCCTTACAGCTATCCAGGGGAGTCTGTAGCTCTTAGAACTGACAGATTCCTTTTAAAGAGGACCAAGTAGCCAGTGGCTTACATAGAAAGCAGATGAATTAGTAAAGCAGTGGCTGCTGCAGTAGATGCTGTCACCTGATTTTTTTTCTGAGGATGCCTCAGGTTGTATGTAGTCTGAAGCCAAAGAGATATCTAAGTATGTATAGGGGCTTTCTACTCAGAAAGTTTGGATAGTGATGGTTCCCTGGACAGTAAAAAAATGACTATTTCAGTGTTTCTACTTTAAAGTTCTTTTTTTTTTCACTTGATCGAGCTTTATTTAATCAATGAAAATGCGCTAAGCTTTGAGATACAAAGAGGAAAAGAAAACTTCTTGGCAAGGTAACGTATAAACTGTGATCAATAAAGAAAGAAAATTATACTTCCATTTAATCCATATTTAACCGCATTGCTGCCAATGGAATAACAAATAGAGTTATTGCAATACATAACTTATAAATGGAGAAAAGTAAAAAATAAACAGTATGCGGACACTGCTCTGTGCTTGGATTTATTGTTACATTATTCTCCATAATGATGATGAGGCTTATTACTATGTGGAATGAATAGAGGAGAAATCCTAACTCATTTATTCCGTACATGGTGGCTCCTTTTTATCATTTCATTTTTTAGGAGATATTCCTGGAAGGAGGTATACATTTTATTGTGTTAATTAACCGTTCAGGTTAAAACCCAGCAAAGAATATATATATATAACATTTTAATTCCATTTTATTGATGCAATTTCTATGCACTTTTTATGGAGTGCAGTTTATATCTTGCCAGATGACAAACCAGGGCTGTCAATGCCACAGTAAATTTTGACATTGTAATGGTAAAACGGCCAAGGTTCCATCATTTTTGGAGACAATTTATGTGGCGTAGTTGTGTAAATTGTGAAACTTCTTTTTTTTTTGGCTTTTTGAAGTGTCTGAGAGAATTATTTACATGTGTATATTTCAATTGTGTCATTATTCATCCATCATAAAAGTATTCTTGTCCTTACTGTTGTTGGGTATCTGCAGCTATAGCTAGATTTTTTTTAGGATACTGTTTAAAATGCAGTTTACCTGATAAAAATCCTTTGTACTTTTTATTAATCCAAATATGCTAATTTACTTTTATGAGCAATGGGGGCGTTCTCTAGCCTGTTTGAGCAATGATTATGCTGCTTGCTCTGCCTTATTAATTTTCCAATACTTGGGTGTTGCGACTGTGTTGCGATTGCGCTCTGTAAGCAAAACTAGCAATCACATAATGTCTTGCATGTCATGCAGACTGGCTGAAGAAGGAATATTTATGAAGGGTGCGGTATTAGATTTCACAGGCAATACAGACCTTTTTTCACTTTTTTCCTCTTATCTGTGAAGTCAGCATCCAGGAAAAATTGCCACTCATTGATTTTTATGTAGTTAGCTGATATACCACACAGAACTGTTGAGAGTATTACTTCTTTGTACCTGGAATACTGACAAATTATCTGCATATATTAAGATGCACATTTTAACTCCTTAACAACATTGTATGTACATGTATGTCAGATGCAGGAAAGGTTGCATGGACCAGGTGCCATACACGGTTGCTGGTTGACACCCAGCAGCAGTGGCTAGGATCAGAAATAACTCAGATCCCAATGAAGTGGTATCTAGGAAGGGAAAAAAACAGGTTTTGACCCCTATGTCCTCCAATCACCTCCCCATGTGGCACAGCTGTAGGATGTTACCCACTTAAGGGATTCACACTACAATACTGCCCTCCGGGGAACTTATACATTGACCACCTGTCAAAATGTCACTTTGATGTATATGTGCAAGGACAGGCACAGGCCCCATTGACTTCATGGCCCAATCCGAGTCAGCTACTGACTATAATCAAGTTATTTTCCGCACATATACATATATTGACTTGGTTTCAAAAGCATGATGTGATGTGATGTGATTTTGAGTCTGGGTACAAACACATGTACTTTCAGAAAAAGACCACATTGGGGCCATTGAAATCAATAGGGCCCATTCCTGTCCATATACGGATTCCATTTTGACAGATTCTGGACATATATGTTCCTGAGAGGGGACAATTATGATGTAAACCTGACCTAAGGTGGCAGCTGGGGGTCTGTTGAAGGCAGAGTGCACCTTCTCTTTGTATTGATTACTTAGATGCCGCAGTCCCTATTTACAATAGCATCAGTGGAGTAAGATGTCCAAGATTAGCATCATTCTTCTTCCATATGCTTAAAACTTGTCCAAATCAAGTCCATCAAGACAGGATTTTAAACTTCCAATGTAAAATCAGGATGTTTCATTTCAATGACAGCAAGCATAGCTCTAGAAAATGGTGTCTTGAAATACAAATTATATAAGAAAACTAAATTATTTTTTACTAGTGAGGTTTAAGATGTTTAGAATTGTAAAACAAGGGGCCAGCAAAGGGGCATCACATTAAAAATCTGGGATTTTTTTTAACAGTGCCAGCACAACTTTGTATGTGAATAGCTCCTATTTTAGTGATGAGATGGGAATCATTTCCTCTGGTCATCAAGCCCACGATTAATTATACCTCAAAAATGTCCTGAGTCTAATTTTCTTGAAATTCATAAATCTATCACATTATGAAATTATTTGAACACAAATAATTCCATAGAACTGATTTATTGTGCAGACCAGCATTGAGAATGTCAGTAACTTACACGAATATGCTGGGATCACTACACTTAACTAATCATTAATCACTCATTAATGTCAGTGGAGTAGGATGCAGCAGCAGACAGGGCAGCCATGGACATTACAGCCATTCATCAGAACATATTGATATTTAAAAGGATGGTGACAAAAACTGCCCATACCCATGAATCACCATATTAGGTTGCTATGCTTCAGTTTCAGCAGAATATTGTATTAACAAAAGCATAGGATAGGGATTAAATGGATAAAAGGATAGAAAAATGTTTGAAAGGGGTTTTCGGCAGTAGTTTTTTCCCCCTTACCTATGCCTGTTGTGTAAGATAATAAAAAATGAACCATTACTCACCTACAGCACTTTCGCGGTGCCTCCCGCGTCTTGCTCCAATCCCCTGATGTGATCGTCTTTCTGAGCTGCATCGTGACTGTCAGGGTCAGGAAACACCTAGGCCCAGTATGTCATACTGCTGCTCGGCAAATCACTGGCCGCAGTGATGCCTCACCTCATTCAACAACTCGCTGAGCAGCAGTATGACACATTGGGCCCAAGTGCTTCCGTAGGTGACATGTCATGCAGCAGCTCAAAAAGACGATTGCAACGGGGGACTGCAGCTTGACACCGGAGGCACAGTAGGAGCACTGGAGGTAAGAAGGGCATAGTAAGGAAACTTTTGTTTCTGCATGAGTCTGCATGGTCGGCCATCGACTGTAACTAGAAGCAATGCATAGAGCTAACAGAAAGAGGTATAGGCATGCTGCTTTCCTAATTAAGGTCACATCGGTCAGACCCCCATCAATCGGACATTGAAAAGGAGCTGTAGCACTGTGGGCTAGATTATACAGTGGTTTCACAGGACAGGTTCCCCTTAGCATGGTGGACCAAAGAAGTTGAGTGCACATGCTTAGTGTCATATCCAGATGTTGTCTTTGGAAAATAGATATATTAGTTCTGCCAACATTGCTGCAGCAGTTGAAGGGGTGATGGGGAGCAGCCTGTCAGGTCTCAGTGGCTGAAGGGGTGGGGGCATCATCTGCATAGCTGACGTTCCAGAAAGGAGCATCTTCTAAAGATGATGCACTAGAAAGCCTGTAAACAGTTTACTGAACAGTTTGTTGATTACTACCATGTCTTGGGGTACAATGAGACCAAGATATCATTATTTGGTTCAGATGATGTCAAGCTAAAGCTATTGAACATCTGTGAGGCATCCTCAAACAAAAGCTGGGAGTGCACAAGATCTCTAACAGCCAACAGCTCTGTGATGTTATCATGGAAGAGTAGAAGAGGACTATAGTGGCAACCTGTAAAGCTTTGTTGAACCCCATGCCCAAGAGGCTTAAAAGCCTTACGGTCAGTAAAAGCAGCTTTTGACAATTTGAACAGGGGGCAACCTGTAAAGCTCTGGTGAACTCTATGCCCACGAGGCTTAAGGCAGTAACGAAAATAATGGTGGCCACACAAAATATTAAAACTTAGGGGCCAAGTTCGACATTTCCACTTTGTCCCTACTTTTGTTGCAAAGGTTTAAAAATTAATGGCTTAGTTTTGAGTTATTTGTAAGAGACCGCAACATTAAACACTGTTATGCAGGCTGTGCACTCTCTACACTGCATTGTAGCACAGTGTCATTTCTCCAGTGTTGTCACCTAAATTGGTAAAATAAAATATTTACAAAATATGTATAGGTGTAAGCCAGTCTGCTGTGAGGAACCTCTGCTGAGAATTGAAGTCCTGAGGTGGGCAGCTTCAAAAAAGGGGCTATATTTACCTTGTGTGAGTTTCACATTTCTGATGACAACTTTTTTGGGTGGCTGGTAGTAAGCCACCTATACAGACAGGGAAGTTTTGGGTAGTTGGTGCTGGAGATGCAGGGTTTATTTCATATTTGTTTGTGCTTAATACTAAATGCTTTATTAGCTTTGTTAATTTGATATTGAAAAATAAAGACAGAGGAAGCTCTCTTTAAACATTAGTACTTTGTTCCTGTCTCTGGCTGCTATTTTGCTGCTATTGACTGTTTTACTGAGTTAATCTTCATTGATATCTAGAAGGTTCCTCATATACCTTAAAACTGCACGGACTGGCCATGCTAATTTACTATATGCAATTTTAAGTTGTTGAATTTATTTAATTGTTATTCCTGAATTCTGTCTGACCATCTGGAGAGAGACATATTGTGATATAATAAGTGGATATGTATGAAGTTTGTATAAATTTAATATTTTGTGTCAATTTCCCTGTAATAAATTATTTAAGGGATCTAGAGGGTGGTGCATACATCATATATCCAGTGTATATATATATATATATATATATATATATATATATATATCCCAGCAGTATTCCTCAAAAGTTTGTGCTAAGAAAACCCCCTTCATCATAGGTAAGCGAAGATATACTGTATATTTTTTCTGCTAGCTGTACATAATACTTAACACTAATACTCCGTAAGATATTTCTTCCTCTTAATGTTTATGAGCATTACATTTTGGTTACAATCTGCATTCCATTTGCAACCAAATAATTAATATAGTAATCCTGCTTGCTGTAACATTAGTAGGTATTTATAGAGAATGTTATTGCTGTGTAGAATCTAGCAGCCTTATTGATTGGTTAAGAGTTATAGATACGCCATAGTCCCAGACATCTTGTAAATCACGACATTCCTTCACGGATTAAATTATAGCCCACAGGTCATGCAAATTGACAGCTACTCAGGCGCACTTTGCCAGATTAGCGTAAACGGCATAGAAAAATCAATACCATCTCAGTGTGAAGATTAATGATACAAAACTAATTTGCATTCAGTCTAAATAGCTAGGTAAAATTTAGAAAAAGTAGATATTAAACATGTGCCTATAGATATTACATTGTCTAAATAAATATTAGATGCTTGTCCACAGGAAGTTACATTAGCAGTGTGCAATGTCTTTGTAAGTACACTGGCACAACTTACATGTGCTGTCTGGGCATGCTGGGATTTTTGCAACATCTGGAGGGCCACAGTTTGGAGATCATTGTGCGGTGGTCTCTAAACTGTGGCCCTTCAGATCTTGCAAAGCTACAATTCCCAGCATGCACGAACAGCAAACTGCTGTATCGGCATGCAGGGAGTTGTAGTTGCGTACCTCCAGCTGTTGTATAACTACATCTCCCAGCATGCCCTTTGGCGATCAGTACATGCTGGGAGTTGTAGTTTTGCAACAACTGGAGGCACACTGGTTGGAAAATACTGAGTTAGGTGACAGAACCTAACTGAAGGTTTTCCAACCAGTGTGCCTCCAGCTGTTGCAAAAGCACAACTCCCAGCATGCACGGTCTGTCAGTACATTCACATGGGCAGGTTAACAGTGAGTTTCCGCCTTCAAGTTTGAGCTGCAGCAAATTTTCCGCCGCAGCGTAAACTCCTAACGGGAAGCTCACTGTAAACCCTGCCAGTGCGGATGTACCCTAAAAACACTACACATAATAAAGGGTAAAACACTACATATACACCTCCTTACACTGTCCCCCCCCCCCCCCCCCCCCCCCAATAAAAATGAAAAATGTGTTGTATGGCAATGTTTCCAAATCGGAGCCTCCAACTGTTGCAAAACAACAACTCCCAGCATTTACTAACAGCCACTGACTGTCCAGTTATGCTGGGAGTTTAACAACAGCTGGAGGCACCCTGTTTGGGAATCACTGGCATAGAATACCCTTATGTCCACCCCTATGCAATCCCTAATTTAGTCCCCAAATGCTCATGGCACTCTTTCACTTCAGAGCCCTGTCGTATTTCAAAGAAACAGTTTAGGGCCAAATATGAGGTATTTCCGTACTCGGAAGAAATTGCACTACAAATTATGGGGGGCTTTTTCTCCTTTTACACCTTATGAAAAGGAAAATTTGGGGTCTACACCAGCCTGCTGGTGAACTACAATTCTCAGAAAAGAAGGAGTGCCATTGGGCATTTGGACAGAAAATTTGTCCGGAATTGAAGGCCACGTGTGTTTACAAAGCCCTCATGGTGCCAGAACAATGGACCCCCACATGTGACCCTATTTTGCAAACTACACCCCTCACGTAATGTAATAAGGGGTACAGTGAGCATTTACACTCCACAGGTGTCTGACATATTTTTAGAACAGTGGTCCATGAAAATGAGAAATTTTATTTTTCATTTGCACAACCCACTGTTCCAAAGATCTGTCATATGCCAATTGGGTGTAAATGCTCACTGCACCCCATATTAAATTCTGTGTAGTGTAGTGGGGGTCCACTATTCTGGCACAACGGGGGCTTTGTAAATGCACATGGCCCCTGACTTCCATTCCAAACAAATTCTCTCTCCAAAAGCTCAATAGCGCTCCTCCTTTTCTGAGCATTGTAGTTCGCCAGCAGAGCACTTAACATCCACATATGGGGTATTTCCATGGGGTTACAAATTTTGGGGGGAATTTTCTCCTATTACCCCTTGTAAAACTGCATTTTTGTGAAAACATTTTTTTTTCATTTACACATCCGACTTTAGCAAAAAGTCGTCAAACACCTGTGGGGTGTTAAGGCTCACTGTACCCCTTGTTACGTTCCTTGAGGGGTGTAGTTTCCAACAAAGTATGCCATGTGGGGTTATTTTTGCTGTTCTGGCACCATAGGGGCTTCCTAAATGCGACATGCCCCCCAAAAACCATTTGCTTTCCAAAAGCCAAATGTGACTCCTTTGCTTCTGAGCATTGTAGTTCACTTACATTTCCATACTCAGAAGAGATGGGGTTACAAATTTTGGGGGCATTTTCTCCCATTACTCTTTGTAAAAATTGTAAATTTGAGGAAAAAAACTGCACTTTAGTGAAAAAATTATAATTTAAATTTACACATCCGACTTTAACGAAAAGTCGTCAAACACCTGTGTTAAGGCTTAATGGACCCCTTGTTTTGTGCCTTGTGGGGTGTAGTTTCCAAAATAGTATGCCATGTGTTGTTGTTTTTTTTTTTGCTGTTATGGCACCATAGGGGCTTCCTAAATGCAAAATGCCCCCCAAAAACCATTTCAGCAAAATTCACTCTCCAAAATCCCAATTCTGAGCCCTCTACTGCAAACACTTGACATACACATATAAGATATTTCCTTACTCGAGAGAAATGGGGTTACAAATTTTAGGGGGCTTTTTCTCCTATTACCCCTTGTAAAAATTCAAAAACTGGGTCTACAAGAACATGCAAGTGTAAAAAATGAAGATTTGGGATTTTCTCCTTCACTTTGCTGCTATTCCTGTGAAACACCTAAAGGGTTAACAAACTTTCTGAATGTCATTTTGAATACTTTGAGGGGTGCAGTTTCTATAATGGGGTAATTTATGGGGTATTTCTAATATGAAGGCCCTTCAAATCTTGTTCAAAACTAAACTGGTCCCCGAAAAATTCAGATTTTGAAAATTTCGTTAAAAATTTGAAAATTGCTGCTGAAATTTGAAGCCCTCTGATGTCTTCCAAAAGTAAAAACATGTCAACTTTATGATGGAAACATAAAGTAGACATATTGTATATGTGAATCAATATATAATTTATATGGAATGTCTATTTTCCTTACAAGCAGAGAGCTTCAAAGTTAGAAAAATGCAAAATTTTACAAATTTTCATGAAATTTTTGAATTATTCACAAGAAAAGTATCAACGAAAATTTACCGTTATGTTAAAGTAGAATATGTCACGAAAAAACATTCTCAGAATCAAATTCATAAGTACAAGCATCCCAGAGTTATTAATGCTTAAAATGACAGTAATCAGATGTGCAAAAAATGCTCTGGTCCTTAAGGTGAAAATGGGCATTGTCCTTAAGGGGTTAAAACAGGTTCATCAAGGAATAGGGCCAAACCTGAAATTTATTCCTAAAACATTAAAGGGATTATCCACCATAAGGTGATTTTAGCACTTACCTGCCAGACAGTAATGTACATGCTTAGGAAGGATCTGCTCTTGTCTTTGGGTTAAATGGCTATGTTTTGAGATTACCATAACACAGTGGTTTTCTTTTTGTGAGCAGAGTATTTCCTGTTAGAGTTTACTCTTTTACTACAAATCCCATAATTCCACTTTTCTCCCTCCCGCACATCAGCCACCCCACCCATTGAACCATAAACGAGCTGAATTCCATGCAAAAGCCAAGTGCTTTCTAATCAGGGTGCCTCCAGCTCTTGGATATTCCCTGGGGTCAGGGCTGGTTTTAGGCTTAGCATGGCCCTAGGCGAAATCTAAAGTGGGGCCTCAAAATTCGTAGTAGTGCACTAACCATATTTGAACATTTTTGGTCACTTCAAATACTATAAAAAAATATCTAAAAAAAGCTATTGAAAAGTCCCATCAAAACAAAAATGGTACCAATAAAAACTACAAATCACAGCGCAAAAAATGACCCTCATACATCCCTATCTACAGAAAAATAAGAGTTATAGGGATCAGAATAGTACAATTTTATATTTTTGTATAGTTCCCCCCACATTAGGTAAAGAGTATAGCTCCCCCACATTAGGTTAGCAGTATAGTTCCCTCACATTAGGTGCAGTATAGTTCCCCCACATTAGGTGCAGTATAGTTCCCCCACATTAGGTGCAGTATAGTTCCCCACATTAGGTGCAGTATAGTTCTCTCACATTAAGTGCAGTATAGTTCCCCCATATTAGGTGCAGTATAGTCCCCCACATTAGGTGCAGTATAGTTTCCCACATTAGGTGCAGTATACAGTAGTCCCCCACATTAGGTGCAGTATAGCTCTCCACATTAGGTGTAGTATAGTTCTCCACATTAGGTGCAGTATAGTTCTCCACATTAGGTGCAGTATAGTTCCCCCACATTAGGTGCAGTATAGTTCCCCACATTAGGTGCAGTATAGTCCCCCACATTAGGTGCAGTATACAGTAGTCCCCCGACATTAGGTGCAGTATACAGTAGTTCCCCACATTAGGTGCAGTATACAGTAGTTTCCCCACATTAGGTGCAGTATACAGTAGTCCCCCCACATTAGGGGCAATATACAGTAGTTCCCCACATTAGGTGCAGTATACAGTAGTTCCCTCACATTAGGTGCAGTATACAGCAGTTCCCCCACATTAGGTGCAGTATACAGTAGTTCCCCCACATTAGGTGCAGTATACAGTAGTTCCCCCACATTAGGTGCAGTATACAGTAGTTCCCCCACATTAGGTGCAGTATACAGTAGTTCCCCTACATTAGGTGCAGTATACAGTAGTTCCCCCACATTAGGTGCAGTCCCCCTCATTAGGAGCAGTATACAGTTGTTCCCCACATTAGGTGCAGTATAATTCCCCACATTAGGTGCAGTATACAGTAGTTCCCCCACATTAGGTGCAGTATACAGTAGTTCCCCCACATTAGGTACAGTATACAGTAGTTCCCCCACATTAGGTGCAGGATAATTCCCCACATTAGGTGCAGTATTCAGTAGTTCCCCCACATTAGGTGCAGTATACAGTAGTTCCCCCACATTAGGTGCAGTATAATTCCCCACATTAGGTGCAGTATAGTTCCCCCACATTAGGTGCAGTATGTTCCCCCACAGACATACAGCCTTCAGCCATATACAGTGTATGGCTGGAGGCTATATGCCTGTTTACTGCCCCACTTGAGTATTCCGACCACCGCTCCGGGGTCACGATCTACTGCTATGGCCTATGAGACATAGCAGTAGATCCCGGGAGCGGCGGTCGGGACACTGAAGATGACCGCTGGTCACTTACCATACCCGCGTGTCCTCCTCAGTGCTCCGCTCCGCTGTACTGTTGCTATGGGCACACGCACGTGACGTCAGTGATGTCACTGCGTGCGCTTCCTCTCAACGGCCCCAGCGTTTTTAAAGTTAACGTGGGGCCGCTATGAGGGAAACGGGGCATCCTTGTGTCCTGAAAAGATTTTTCGGGACAGAGGGATGTCCCGAATGTGACGGGGGCCGCCTGCGGGCATGGGGCTCGGGGCTGGTCACTGTTTTAAAGTGGCCGCGGCTGGACTGCTAATCTTTAACAAGAAGCCAACGCTACGGCCACTTTAAAACAGTGCTCCCCCCCCCCTACTGAGCAGCTGGCAGGGGGCCCCCTGGGGGATGGGGGCCCTAGGCAGTTGCCTGGTTTGCCCCGCCCTAATGCCGGCCCTGCCTGGGGTCTCTCCACGCATTAAAGATGAACATACAGAGCAAAGATCACATAAGATTGTGAGACCAGCCATCCTCTAGAGATAGATACAGACACTATATTATGAACTACACTAATTTTACTGCGCCTGTAGCATAGTCAAATAAAAAAAGATCCTGGAATACCCGTTTAACCTTTGTACAATATTATATTAATTTCAGGCAGCTTCTTGAACCTCCATATTCTTGCTTTTCTTCTGCTCACAGGTCACATTACTTTGTAATCTTTCTGGACGGATGTTTTTTCAAACCGTAACTTGAGCAGATTTTAAGCAGTTTTATATGTCTTTCATTATTGATTTTGCTGTAGTGAAGCAACCCTGTAAAAATAAATGATGTCCTAGCTGGACAGGCAATTTCCTTATGTAATACTTCTCGCCATTTGCTCAGTCATCTGAGGTCCCAGACTAGGATGTGCACATTTAATACACTTTACATCACAGCAATCATTCCTTATGTGTGTTGGAAAAGTATATATAGAAATACTCGAAACACTACAATTAAATGTTGGCCTTAGTGTGGCCCCATCCTTTATTTACACCCCCTGCCACCCTAGCAAGTAGGATTGATACCCCAAATCAACCAGTTATCTACAGGGATCATCCTGGCCATCAAGAAATAGTCTCCATTATCTGATACTGTCCAATCAGTGCTGATAATGAAAATACCTGCCTCATTGACAGTAGAAATAATGCCTGTTCTTAAATGGGCACTGTCAGGTTCAAAAACTTGTTATATGTTGTACATCTTGGCAAAACATTAACCTAATATACTTTATAAGAAAATGTTATTTTCTTTTTATAGAAATCATGGCTTATAAAATCATGGCTTTGACCAAGCTAAAGCACAGGCATGGACAAAGTCCAGTAAGTGAGGGTGGGCTAGAACTCCTCTGTGTTCTCTCCGGTCTGATAGTACTCCTCTGTGTTCTCTCCAGTCTGATAGTACTCCTCTGTGCTCTCTCCTGTCTGATAGCACTCCTCTGTGCTCTCTCCTGTCTGAGAGGACTCCTCTGTGCTCTCTCCTATCTGATAGTACTCCTCTGTGCTCTCTCCTGTCTGATAGCACTCCTCTGTGCTATCTCCTGTCTGATAGCACTCCTCTGTGCTCTCTCCTGTCTGATAGTACTCCTCTGTGCTCTCTCCTGTCTGATAGCACTCCTCTTTGCTTTCTCCTGTCTGATAGCACTCCTCTGTGCTTTCTCCTGTCTGATACTACTCCTCTGTGCTCTCTCCTGTCTGATAGCACTCCTCTGTGCTCTCTCCTGTCTGATAGTACTCCTCTGTGCTCTCTCCTGTTTGATAGCACTCCTCTGTGCTCTCTACTGTCTGATAGGACTCCTCTGTGCTCTCTCTTGTCTGATAGGACTCCTCTGTGCTCTCTCCTGGCTGATAGCACTCCTCTTTGCTCTCTCCTGTCTGATAGCACTGCTCTGTGCTCTCTCCTGTCTGAGAGGACTCCTCTGTGCTCTCTCCTGTCTGATAGGACTCCTCTATGCTCTATCCTGTCTGATAGCACTCCTCTTTGCTCTCTCCTGTCTGATAGCACTGCTCTGTGCTCTCTCCTGTCTGAGAGGACTCCTCTGTGCTCTCTCCTGTCTGATAGCACTTCTCTGTGCTCTCTCCTGTCTGATAATACTCCTCTGTGCTCTCTCCTGTCTGATAATACTCCTCTGTGCTCTCTCCTGTCTGATAGCACTCCTCTGTGCTCTCTCCTGTTTGATAGGTACTCCGCTGTGCTCTCTCCTGTCTGAAAGGACTCCTCTGTGCTCTCTCCAACTGGACAGACACTGGTATAATTTTATCTGGGATCTCCTTGTAACCCTTCCCAATAAAAACATAGCAACGTTTTAACTGTAAATGGATGGGGGTGGGCCACAGCTTTTATTTAAATATATAATAACATTAATAAGGTGCTCCAAACTGTAAACATTTTGGGTTATTGCGGTATGCTCCCCTGACTCCGGTGAGCATGATTGCACATAAACCCCTCCACATGTGCAAAATTGCTCATTAAATCCGCCTCGCTGCAGCTTAACAGGATACACACTGAAAAACAAAATGCACCACAAGACAAGCAACCACAGTCTTCAAAACAGGGCAGGCGGGTGGGTAGGACAACCTCCGGGACCCTGTGGCGGGGGTGGAATGGTGCCTGTCAGGCCCAAGGCCTGATTATGGAAACATACATGTGTTTTTATTGTAATTGTGTATAAACTAAGACCTGGGGGTGAGATGTCATTCAGACTGGGTTTGTGTATTGCATTTTATTGTATTTGGGGTCTGGCTGTTTGGTATCTCCTTTGAAGTCATGCACTCTGGTCCCATCATATAATCAAACAGATAAGGGGTCAGGAAGAGAGATGCCCCACCTGGTGGGATCAGAGGGGAGGGGGGAATGGAGTTTCCCTCCAAAGAAGCAGATAAGACTTAAAATGCTGGACTCAACTGTTGTTCAAGGCTGTGCCACAAGCTGACAAGACCATCCTAAGAACAGCACTCTCATGGACTGCTATATCATCATGCTGTAAGAACTTCATCTTTTGTTTTCTGAACTTGCCTTGCTAAACTCTTTCATATTTTTTTAACTGTATGTCATTTGTTTGTTTATATATATATATATATATAGCACTGTGATACCTTTTATCAGATTAAATGTTTAATTAATCAGCTCTGCTCTTTGATCTCTAAATATATGAGCTCACCTTTCTGAAGGCAGCTCTGGTGGAAACACGTTTATCTCAGGGTTAATTTGATGACTTGCTGGGACTAGTAGTGGATACCCAGAGGTCTGGTGGCCTTAACCCTTGCACCATCACACTCTATCTAATGTCTTGGCTGGACCGATAGGGTGTGATCATGACAACTGGTGGCAGCGTCGGGATATATTTCGAGATTTTTTGTGCTTGCTGGATTTTACCTGTAAGGAAATCTTAGCACTAAAAAGAAATTGCATACATATTCTTGTGTGTAAATTCCAAAGACAGAGCTCAGTGCTGGTTTAAAAGACATACAAAAAGAGTGCAAGACCGTTCTGTCCTCCCCATCTCCTGTTTTCCCTCCTCTGTCTCATCTCGGAAATATATGGGAATATCACAAGCAGTGCAAGCCTGCACTGGAGCTAATGTGCCAAGAAAAGGACATCCCATACTGTATGAGTATGATGACCGTGCAGAAGAGCTGAGTGACATGAGGCAAAGTCCTGCAGCTGGAACTGCCATCCAAGGACTGTTATCTCCTGGGGAATATAACATTACTCCCCATCAGGACAGTACTCTCCATGAGGCCTTGGACTCTTATATGCGGACTGCCTTACAACACCTTGGGAATGTAGATGCCAATATGAAACTCCAACTGCTTCTCCAGTACCAAACTGCAGAGAGAGAGGCACGAGCCGCAGAAAGAGAGGCCCAGGCACAAGCCGCAGAAAGAGAGGCCCAGCGAAGGCATGAACTGGAGGTTCTGAGGCTGAGAGGGGATGCTTCATCCGCACGGAGTGATGTGCAGGATCAAGGAGACTACAAACCCCGCATCTACCTAAGGAACAGTGGGGACGATATCTAACCCCACGGCTGCGAGGGAAAGCTCTAGATGTGTTTGCTTTGCTTTCCTCTGAGAGCGACCAGGACTATGAGGCAATAAAATCTGCCCTGCTCAAAAGTTTTAATCTGACTCCAGAGACTTATTTGAAAAAGTTTCGGACTTTGCAATAAAGTGCCACAGAAAGATGCACTGAACATGCAGGTCAGCTAAGGACTGCATTCAGGCTATGGACTGGGGGCCTACAAGTCACTACCTATGAGGCCCTGGAGGACTTGATGGTCCTGGATCAGTTTCTCCAAACACGGAGCTTTGAAGCCAGAGAGTGGATATTGGACCGCAAACCCAAGACAGCAACGGAAGCAGAAGAACTTGGAGATGACTTTGCCAACAACCGGGCGCCAGCAGCAAAGCGTGGATCTGCACAAGCTGGAGAAAGTACCTGGAGGGGAGCCACACAACCACAAAGCACCACCAGGTCAGCCGGGAAATTCTTGCCATCATTCCCAAAAGCAACAGGAGCCACATTGGGTCAGGGGGACACCCGCCGATGTTACAGATGCAACAATATTGGGCACCTGAGTGCCACTTGCCCCAACAAAAAGAATTCTCCACCAGTAGCTGGAGGACACACAGCTGTTCTTCTGGTGTCCGTAGCGGTGGAGAAAAGAGCGAATAACCTGCAGAGTGTAACTGTGGGTGACCGGGTGACAGTGGGTTTGCGAGATTCTGGAGCCTCCTTTACATTGGTGTGGACTGAAGTGGTGGATACAGAGGACATCATCCCTGGAAGAACCATGGCTTTAAAAGGAATTGGAGGTGTGCGGCCTGCTGTGCCCATGGCCTGTGTGTACCTGGATTGGGGTACAGGCAAAGGTTTGCGGGAGGTGGGGGTCTCTGAGGACATCCCTGTTAATGTTCTGCTGGGGAATGATTTGGGTCAGATGCTCTGTCATTTTGCTCCAGAGGACACTACCTGCACACCGGAAGGGCTAGGAGAGAGCCCTGTTCATTCTGAGGTACTGTGCGAGACTTTGGGAGACACTGCGAAACATGGTAACTGGGAGGGAGTGCAGGGGATTGATAATTGTTTACCTGTGACTGAACCAGTAATGTTTCCCAAAAGTGAAATGGGGTGTATTGTGAAACGTGGTAACTGGGAGGGGGTGCAGGGGATTGATAAATGTTTACCTGTGACTGAACCAGTAACGTTTTCCAAAAGTGAAATGGGGTATATTGTGACATGTGGTGACAATGCATTGCCAATGCCAACACCTAGTGGAGATGGGCTAGGGGGAGGGGTTGGTGTGCCCCTGGTGACATTTAAGGATGAGGGACCAGCAGTGAGTGGTATGTCCCAATCCTGTGAGCCTAAGGAGGAGGAAGGAGTGATAGCCCTGTGTATGATGCCTGTAACATTGTTATGTCTGGAACTGAGGGAGAGGAAGGTGGAGATGCTAGTTCACCTGGGGGAAATGTGCTCCCTGATGCCCCAAGATGGGGGGAGGGAAATGAGCATTTCCGGGAAGCTCTGCGCAGTGACCCTTCCCTTGAAGGGCTGAGACAACGTGCTGAACATACAGGTGTTGACACAGATGGGCATCGGGTATATTGGGAAAATGATATCTTGTACTGGAAGTCCCTTTCCAAAGGTATACTAGGGGCCCAGGAGAAAGAAAGGCAGTTAGTGGTTCCTAGGCAGTACAGGAAAGAGCTGCTGAGGTTGGCCCATGAGACCCCCCCTGGCAGGACATTTGGGAGTGGCCTATGCGGTCATAGAGAAGGAATGTCTAGCTGTGGTCTGGGCTTTGTAAAAATTACAGCCATACATGTATGGCAGGGATTTTACTGTCATAACCGATAACAACCCTCTACATTGGTTGGACAGAGTGTCCGGTAACACTGGCACCTTGAAACAAATGCTAAAAACATTTGTAGAATTGGAGGGCAGAGACTGGGAAAAGTATTTACCCCATCTGTTATTTGCTTACAGGGAGGTACAGGTTTCTCGCCCTTTGAGTTATTATATGGTCACAAAGTGCGGGGACCCCGAGATTTAGTTAGTAAAGAATGGGAAGGGGGGCTACATGCCTCTGAGACTTCTGTGGTGGAGTATGTTCTGAGATTCAGGGACAGGATGCAGACATTGACTGGGCTGGTACATGACAACCTCACAGCAGCACAGTCCAGGCGGAAGTACTGGTACGATCGCGTCAGGCAGAAATAGAGGAGTAATGGAGACAGATCTATCAGCCTGGAAAGGCAAGATCTCTCTGTCTCCATCTTAAGGGGGAGGTGTCAGGCCCAAGGCCTGATTATGGAAACATACATGTGTTTTTATTGTATCTGTGTATAAACTAAGACCTGGGGGTGAGATGTCATTCAGACTGGGTTTGTGTATTGCATTTTATTGTATTTGGGGTCTGGCTGTTTGGTATCTCCTTTAAAGTCATGCACTCCGGTCCCATCATATATTCAAACAGATAAGGGGTCAGGAAGAGAGATGCCCCACCTGGTGGGATCAGAGGGGAGGGGGGGGAATGGAGTTTCCCTCCAAAGAAGCAGATAAGACTTAAAATGCTGGACTCAACTGTTGTTCAAGGCTGTGCCACAAGCTGACAAGACCATCCTAAGAACAGCACTCTCATGGACTGCTATATCATCATGCTGTAAGAACTTCATCTTTTGTTTTCTGAACTTGCCTTGCTAAACTCTCACATTTTTTTAACTGTATGTCATTTGTTTGTTTATTTATATATATATATATATATATATATATATATATATATATATATATATATATATATATATAGCACTGTGATACCTTTTATCAGATTAAATGTTTAATCAGCTCTGGTCTTTGATCTCTAAATATATGAGCTCACCTTTCTGAAGGCAGCTCTGGTGGAAACACGTTTATCTCAGGGTTAATTTGATGACTTGCTGGGACTAGTAGTGGATACCCAGAGGTCTAGTGGCCTTAACCCTTGCACCATCACACTCTATCTAATGTCTTGGCTGGACCGATAGGGTGTGATCATGACAACTGGTGGCAGCGTCGGGATATATTTCGAGATTTTTAGTGCTTGCTGGATTTTACCTGTAAGGAAATCTTAGCACTAAAAAGAAATTGCATACATATTCTTGTGTGTAAATTCCAAAGACAGAGCTCAGTGCTGGTTTAAAAGACATACAAAAAGAGTGCAAGACCGTTCTGTCCTCCCCATCTCCTGTTTTCCCTCCTCTGTCTCATCTCGGAAATATATGGGAATATCACAAGCAGTCCAAGCCTGCACTGGAGCTAATGTGCCAAGAAAAGGACATCCCTACTGCAGGAAAGAACAAGGAACAACTTTTTGCTGATCTTGTGGAGTATGATGACCGTGCAGAAGAGCTGAGTGACATGAGGCAAAGTCCTGCAGCTGGAACTGCCATCCAAGGACTGTTATCTCCTGGGGAATATAACATTACTGCCCATCAGGACAGTACTTAAAAATATATAATAGCACTGTGATACCTTTTATCAGATTAAATGTTTAATTAATAAGCTCTGGTCTTTGATCTCTAAATATATGAGCTCACCTTTCTGAAGGCAGCTCTGGTGGAAACACGTTTATCTTAGGGTTAATTTGGTGACTTGCTGGGACTAGTAGTGGATACCCAGAGGTCTGGTGGCCTTAACCCTTGCACCATCACACTCTCTCTAATGTCTTGGCTGGACCGATAGGGTGTGATCGTGACAGCGCCAAAGATCCTGTCCAGGAATATAAGGTATGTGGGGTGGCCAATAAGTGGAGGAAACAATACGGCCAGAGATAGGCTATTGCTCACTCCTGAGATCCCACCCTCCAGAAGGGAGAGGGAAGAGGACAGATACAGCAGAGCTGACATGGTAAAATGAAATGCTGCTATTGCTGTTCAGTCAAAGGGCCCAAGCGACAGCTGTCACTGGGCCCCTACAGACTGGACAGATACTGGTATAACCTTATCTGGGATCCCCTTGTAACCCTTCCCAATAAGAAACATAATGACTTTTTAACTGTAAATGGGTGGGGATAGGCATTAATAAGGCACTCAAAACATTTTGGGTTATTGCGGTATGCTCCCCCAACTCCGGTGAGCACGATTGCACATAAACCCCTCCACATGTGCAAAATTGCTCATTAAATCTGCCAAGAAGGAGCCAACCCCCACCCAGCAGGAACAGGGCGTGCTCCACACCTTCTTGCATGTCAGAAAAGAATATATCGAGCCCTATGTTGGTCAGATGAATGCCATCGGACCTCAGCAAAGTTCTATTTTCCTCTTCCAACTGGCGGTGCCTCACTACCACCCGAGACTGCAAATGGACAAAACGCGATACCCTCATGTTGACCGTTCGGCGTGCCGTTCAACCGTCGCAACGCCCTTAGCACCAGTCCAGACTAATCGCGGCACTATCTGAGACCAAGCTATGATCAGCTCGGGGGAAATAACAATAAAGGCGGTCCAGGTTGCAGCACATTAGGGTCAGCAGTTCCGCCAAGCGCAAATAGCAAGGGTGGTTGCCACCAGCGTGCACAACCAGAACCACAGGGCCCTGAGCATGCCTGCTGATGTCAACAACCTCGGGAAGGACCCGTGGCCCACCGCAGACCACCAATACCCCGCCAAGAAACTTCGATCCTGAAGAATCCCAGATTACGCCCTCCTAGGTGAACTTCTGCACGTTGAGCCGCCCGAGCCACGAATGAGTGACCCACAATCCACACAGCAGGCCGAGGAAAACCTAAGAGAGATTAAAATACAACAGTATGCCAGGTCTTATATATTGTGCATAGCAAGCAGAGCGCCATCTGCCAAACCGTTGGACCGACTCCTCTGAGAGGCAAGCCCGTGCTGCTTTCATTACAGCATCAATTTGGAAGGAGTGAGCACAGAACTCCCCCGGCACCAGCCCCAGCTCCCGCAAGCAATGCCTGAAATCAGCCAAAAACTGGAAGTGAGTGAGCGCTGAAGAGTGTACCAAAAATTGCGAGCCCGCCCATCAGAGTGACAAAAGGTCCAGCACAAGTCGGACCGGGCACACAGGACCTTCCACTGGAAGCAAGGGAATCCAAGACCTCCGGCTGGACTGGTCCGTCTTGGAGCGGGAAACTAGCAAATGAACCAGACCCGGTCCTGCAAAAACATCAGAAAACAAAAGTCCCCCCTGGTTTGAATTTAGAGGGGGGGAGGAGTTCCCCGACCCTGAGGGCAGCAAAAAAAGAGAGAGAAAAGGCTGCCTCAAAAGAAGAAAAGAAGAGGAACACACCAACCTAGCGCACTCAGCCAGGCAGTAAAGCAGGGCATAAGACACCGGAGGCCTGGTGTCTGCCATGGAGCTCTCGTAATGCCAACCCTTCAAGGCCTGGGAAATCAAAAAAGTCTTAGTGATATCGGGCCAATTGAGCATGTGAAAATAAAAGGCAACCCGGACATGCGCCACTGCGCCACAGAGGCCAATACACCATCTGATCTCCAAGCGAGTCGAGCCCGCTGTAAACACATCCCGGCCACCCACCAACTGCTGCCACTCTGTCCACGCCTTACCGTAATGCGCCCAAGTAGCCGATGCAGGAACCAGCTCCATCAGTTGCTCCCCATGATTTCCCACAACCGGGTCAGACAGGGGTACCCCTCCAGATCCGCAAGGGAATGAAGCTTACAAAATTCCTGCGAACAAAAACGGGACAAAGCATCAGCCACCTGATTCTGAACACTGGGCACATGCTGCGCGCTAAACCAAACATTAAAACGAAGAGAGAACCAGTGGGGAAACACAGAGATTGGAGAAAGGTCGCGAGGCAAAAGGGTCTCTCCTGTCTGATAGTACTCCTCTGTGCTCTCTCCTGTCTGATAGTACTCCTCTGTGCTCTCTCCTGTCTGATAGCACACCTCTGTGCTCTCTCCTGTCTGATAAAACTTCTCTGTGCTCTCTCCTTTCTGATATTACTCCTCTGTGCTCTCTCCTGTCTGATAGTACTCCTCTGTGCTCTCTCCTGTCTGATAGTATTCCTCTGTGCTCTCTCCTGTCTGATAGTACTCCTCTGTGCTCTCTACTGTCTGATAGTACTCTTCTGTGCTCTCTCCTGTCTGATAGCACTCCTCTGTGCTATCTCCTGTCTGATAGTATTCCTCTGTGCTCTCTCCTGTCTGATAGTACTCCTCTGTGCTCTCTCCTGTCTAATAGTACTCCTCTGTGCTCTCTCCTGTCTAATAGTACTCCTCTGTGCTCTCTCCTGTCTGATAGCACTCCTCTGTGCTCTCTCCTGTCTGATAGCACTCCTCTGTGCTCTCTCCTGTCTGATAGTATTCCTCTGTGCTCTCTCCTGTCTGATAGTACTCCTCTGTGCTCTCTCCGGTCTGATAGTATTCCTCTGTGCTCTCTTGTGTCTGATAGGATTCGGTCTCTGTGCTCTCACCTGTCTGATAGCACTCCCCTGTGCTCCCTCCTGTCTCATAGGACAGGAGAGAACACAGAGGAGTACTATCAGAGAGGAGAGAGCACAGAGGAGTACTATCACACAGGAGAGAGCGCAGAGGAGTCCTATCAGACAGGAGAGAGCACAGAGGAATACTATCACACAGGAGAGAACACAGATGAGTACTATCAGACAGGAGAGAGCACAGAGGAATACTATCACACAGGAGAGAGCACAGAGGAGTACTATCACACAGGAGAGAGCACAGATGAGTACTATCAGACAGGAGAGAGCACAGAGGAGTACTGTCAGACAGGAGAAACCAGAATAGGTTTGCTATAAGGATTTTCTCCTACTCTGGACAGTTCCTAAAATGGACAGAGGTGTCAGAAGAGAGCACTGTGGTCAGACAGAAAGGAAATTCAAAAATAAAAGAATTTCCTCTGGATATACAGCAGCTGATAAGTACTGGAAGGATTAAGATTTTTAAATAGAAGTAATTTACAAATCTATATAACTTTCTGGCACCAGTTCACTAAAAAAAAAAAAATGTTTTCCAGTGGAGTACCCCTTTAACCCCTTAAGGACTAGGCCATTTTACACCTTAAGGACCAGAGCGTTTTTTGAACATCTGACCACTGTCACTTTAAACATTAATAACTCTGGAATGCTTTTAGTTATCATTCTGATTCCGAGATTGTTTTTTCGTGACATATTCTACTTTAACATAGTGGTAACATTTTATGGTAACTTGCATCCTTTCTTGGTGAAAAATCCCCAAATTTGATGAAAAAAATGAAAATTTTGCATTTTTCTAACTTTGAAGCTCTCTGCTTGTAAGGAAAATGGATATTCAAAATCATTTTTTTTTTGGGTTCACATATACAATATGTCTACTTTATGTTTGCATCATAAAATTTATGAGTTTTTACTTTTGGAAGACATCAGAGGGCTTCAAAGTTCAGCAGCAATTTTGAAAATTTTCACAAAATTTTCAAACTCACTATTTTTCAGGGACCAGTTCAGTTTTGAAGTGGATTTGAAGGGACTTCATATTAGAAATACCCCATAAAAGACCCCATTATAAAAACTACACCCCCCAAAGTATTCATAATGACATTCAGTAAGTGTATTAACCCTTTAGGTGTTTCACAGGAATAGCAGCAAAGTGAAGGAGAAAATTCAAAATCTTCATTTTTTACACTCGCATGTTCTTGTAGACCCAATTTTAGAATTTTTGCAAGGGGTAAAAAGGAGAAAATTTTTACTTCTGTTTGAAACCCAATTTCCCTCGAGTAAGCACATACCTTATATGTCTATGTTAATTGTTCAGCGGGCGCAGTAGAGGGCTGAGAAGGGAAGGAGCGACAAATGGTTAAGTGAACCTTAATAACCCACAGGTGATTCACGACTTTTGCATATGTAAAAAAATATGTATATTTTTTACCTAAAATGCTTGGTTTCCCAAAAATTTTACATTTTTAAAAAGGGTAATAGCAGAAAATACCCCCCAAAATTTGAAGCCCAATTTCTCCCGATAAAGAAAACACCCCATATGGGGGTGAAAAGTGCTCTGCTGGCGCACTACAGGTCTCAGAAGAGAAGGAGTCACATTTGGCTTTTTGAAAGCAAATTTTGCTCTGGGGGCATGCCGCATTTAGGAAGCCCCTATGGTGCCAGGACAGCAAAAAAAAAAAACCCACATGGCATACCATTTTGGAAACTAGACCCCTCGGGGAACGTAACAAGGGGTAATTTAAACCTTAATACCCTACAGGTGTTTCACGGCTTTTGCATATGTAAAAAAAATATATATTTTTTTTACCTAGAATGCTTGTTTTCCCAAAAATTTTACATTTTTAAAAAGGGTAATAGCAGAAAATACCCCCCAAAATTTGTAACACAATTTCTCCCGAGTAAGGCGATACCCCATATGTGACCCTAAACTGTTGCCTTGAAATACGACAGGGCTCCAAAGTGAGAGCGCCATGCGCATTTGAGGCCTAAATTAGGGACTTGCTCAGGGGTGGACATAGGGGTATTCTACGCCAGTGATTCCCAAACAGGGTGCCTCCAGCTGTTGTAAAACTCCCAGCATGCCTAGACAGTCAACGGCTATCTGGCAATACTGGGAGTAGTTGTTTTGCAACAGCTGGAGGCTCCATTTTGGAAACAGTGGCGTACCAGACGTTTTTCATTTTTATTGGGGAGGGGAGGGGGGTTGTGTAGGGGTATGTGTATATGTAGTGTTTTTTACTTTTTATTTTATTTTGTGTTAGTGTAGTGTAGTGTTTTTAGGGTACAGTCGCATGGGCAGGGGTTCACAGTAGTTTCTCGCTGGCAGTTTGAGCTGCGGCAGAAAATTTGCCGCAGCTCAAACTTGCAGCCGGATACTTACTGTAATCCTCCGCCCATGTGAGTGTACCCTGTACATTCACGTTGGGGGGGGGGGGGGGGACATCCAGCTGTTGCAAAACTACAGCTCCCAGCATGTACGTTCTATCAGTGCATGCTGGGAGTTGTAGTTTTGCAACAGCTGGGGGCACACTGGTTGTGAAACATGAGTTTGGTAACAAACTCAGTGTTTTGCAACCAGTGTGCCTTCAGCTGTGTGCCTTCAGGGTTAAGACTGCCACTTCAAATACAATTGATTTACAAATCTGTTTAACTTGCACCAGTTGATTTGAAAACATTTTTTTTCCACCGGAGTTCCCCTTTAATGTAACTATATTTACTGTCTTCCCTCTCTGCATTTCAGCATCAAGTCTATAGGTTGTACAGTAAAGTTCATATTCTAGAGAATTCAGGATATCCTCTATTTATCATATTCATCTTAATATAATAAGAGGTCCCTTGACAGTGCATTCATTTTACCAAGAATATGAGCGGAGGCTACAGAGCACAGAAAAGAAATGGAATACTATAAAACATTTGTCAGTGCGAGTACATCATACTAACACTGTCTCCGCATGGTATTGTACTCCAGCTGAAACAAAACCGTGTCTGTTAACTGGGAATATGTTCATTGTGGAGGACACCTGATAATTCATGCTACTCTTTTATTTCAGCTTGGATATCTCTTCAAGGTGTTAGAGAAATAAGCCAAGTCAACTAGTCTGCTTAGAGCCACGACTTCATAAACATCTAGGGGATTGGGTACCATGTGTGAAATAGATGGCCATTCATATGAACAGACATTATCTCATCTTTTATTGTTGCGGCAGTACTGTGCTCACCAAATGAGCTCTTTTACTTGTTCTTTTGTGACTGATTTATAGCTTTAGCGAAGCTAGAATGAACAATTTTGAAAGGTATTCTTCCATACAAGTCATATCACCGTCAGGGCATATAAATATAGCTGTGTGGTGCCAATGAGCTTTCAGTCTGATATTAATGTGTATCTTCAGGCCGTCTATGTATGCCATAGATTTTGGTATAGTGTTTGTGATGCCTCTCTAGACATGCCTTCTAGTGCAGCCCTACTGCTTACCATCTGTGGCCTCATGTATCCATTGTGCCACATCAATGCCTAATGGGATATGAGCTTGATTACTGTATGCGATTCACTTCCTTTGTATTTTTTATTGCTGTAATTTAAGACTAGGGCTACATGGCAACTTTGGCTGCACCACAGCTATGTGGCTAAAGATTGCAGTGTCGCATGACTGCATCACAACTAATAATGTGCTCTCTATTGATGGCTATTACACATATCTCATCTGTGGCAGTTGCTATACTAGATAGCTTACTGAGGGATCAAATGACAACCTGTTGGTAAAAGTCTATAGAGGGTTGGTAGGAGAAAGATTGAAGCAGACAAAAACAGAACCATTGCTCCGACATGCAGTTTTTTATTGCATTCTAGTACAGGACTCACAGTTAACACTGAACTGCTTTATAATATCCTTCATGCTGCTCCTGCTTCTGTGGATGTGCTGTAGAGAGATAGAGAAGCAAGATCTCCTGTTCTGTGTATACAGATGACACCTGATGAAGATCCTGGTGTGGGATGAAAAATTGTTGTGGAATTATATTTAGAATATTGATGCACCATATATACATTAGTTGCTTGTAGACATTTAAGTATATCGAATCATCCTTATTACACATCCCAAGCCAATCCAGGAGGGAGACTTAGGAAAAGACTCCAGTGGAGCAGCAGGAGCCAACACTAGGATTCAAACCAGAAAGTTCCTGACCTATATACCATCCAAAGAAATTGTGTACAGTAGAGTTGTGCCTATTAGTACAGATCTCAAAGATAAGTTTATTTCATTGCATTGTGTGGCAAATGCTATTTCACACTAGGGAGCCCAATTCTCCCCTATTTTTGTATTTTTGCTCATTGCTTGCAATGCAGTGCACTTCATATATCTTCCCACTATGGAGCTGAGTTCAGGGAAAACTGGCAATTGCCTGCAGAAGTAAAAACTGGTGAAAATTCTAATAATGTCCATAAATAGAGCAACTCCTTGGGTACACACATGTCCAAATAAAGAAAAACAATAATACAAATCGCAGCTCACAATTGTTTCACATTGGTACAGTAGAGTACACAGAGGAAGACGCCCAGCCAGATCCCTGGGCAGTTAATTTAAATTACACATTTAGAAAATGAATGGATACAGTACCAAAGGAGGTTGGGAATTTAACCATTATTTCATCTGTGTATTATAATCAAATACTTATCTGCATTAATGAAAACATGAAAAACATGAGAAAGTTTGTGGGTTAACATATAGATTATATAAACAGTGCTGGATTTATCATTTTTTTGTATTCTGTACATACAATATATATGATAGCATATTCTGAAAAGTCACCTGAAAGTCACGCTTTAAGTAGGCTAGAACTGTGTTTTTGCTGATACATGCTTGCCCTAGTTCTGGAATCCATCAGTCATTGACTATAATTTTTTTTACAAAGCAGTAATACAGAATGCCTTAAAGGGGTATTCCGAATTAAAGCAAACCTGTCAGATCCCACAAAAAAAACTAAACTGTTATATGTTACTCAGTACCTAATTCAGATAATGTACATGTACATGTAGTTTTTATGTATCTATCACCAATATTTCACAGCAAAATAGCATATTACAGCTGCCCACTGTCTTT
The DNA here is from genome assembly GCF_029499605.1 of Hyla sarda. Lineage (NCBI taxonomy): Eukaryota > Metazoa > Chordata > Amphibia > Anura > Hylidae > Hyla > Hyla sarda. The sequence continues at coordinate 481,955,157 of NC_079189.1, forward strand.
TTCATCTTCCCAAAGGGAGGGGACGTGTCCCTCTCTTGCCTGCACTGTGATGACTCCTCCTCCCTCACTCTGCTGACTCACTGGTTTCTGGAGCCTGGCAGCACTGCTCTGTAACCCTTTCCTCTCTGGTTTTATGCTGTGCACAACATACAAACACACAATGATTATTGGAGATTGTCTGTACTCTACCACCAAAGAAAATATGGTGAGTGTATAACTTACACAAATTATTGCAAAGGTTTAGTTCGAAAAGTACAGTGGGTTTTTTATGCATACATTTTTTGTTTCTATGTCATTCATGTGCAGCAGGTGTAGTAAGCCAGCTGACCTCAGCGTCCGGCCACTGCATGGAATGGGGTGTGGATACACCCATACATAACTGTAGAAACAACAAAAGTTTCCAGCAAGGCACTTCTCTTGTGAACATCAGGCTTTATTGCTATAATCCAACACACAGGACAGATAACAGGTGACTTGTTTAGGTCGGATCACCGGACTTTGGTCATGACTAAGATCCGGTGATCGGACCTAAACGCGTCACCTGTTACCTGTCCTGTGTGTTGGATTATATCAATAAAGCCTGACATTCTCAAGATAAGTGCCTTGCTGGAAACTTTTGTTCTTTTTATGTCATTCGTGTGTATCATTCTTTGCCAGTCTTGTAGTGCTGGGACTTGTAGTTCTGGAATAGAAGTACAGTGTTTGGATAACTTTGGATGCAGTAGTGTTGCATTCAGCTGTGTGCCTACAGCTTTTGCAAAACTACAACTCCCAGCATGCCCAGACATCCTTTGACTGTCCAGGCATGCTTGAAGTTATAGTTTAGCTACAGCTGGAGGCACATGTTTGGTAAAACTATGTGTTACAGCAGTGTTGCTGCAGGCTGTGTCCCTCCTGCATCTTTGTCAATCAGCCATCTTGTGTCCATGACCCTTGAAGCTAATGCTGCTGTGGGACTCATTAGTGTCCCAGGAGGTATTGGGACCCCTAGTGGTGGGATTTTTAAAGGCAGTTTTCTTTAATAAAATTTTTAATAAAAAAAAAAAAAAAAACTAACGTTTTGCCAAGATGTACAACATATAAAAAGTTTTTATATCTGACAATGCCCATTTAAAATGACTTATCCTCTACCCACAGGATAGGGGACGGTTCTGCTCACTGGTAATCCAACTGCTGCGATCGCCAGAACAGGGTCCCGGGTCTTTGTTATGAATGGAGCAGTGCATGCATGCCGCTGCTCCATTCATTCTCTAAAGGATTTTCCGAAGAGAGCCGAGTGCTGTACTTAGCCCCCACCCCGGGTCTTTGTTATGAATGAAATGGTGTGCATGCGCACTGACATTCCATTAATAACAAATCTGACACTTACCCCCTATCCTGTGGATAGGGGATAAGTAATTTTAACTCAGAATAACCCTTTAAACATCTGTTTCTTGTACAGTTGCATTGCACATTGTTTGTTAGCTGACTAATGTGACTTGCAATGCGTCATGCAAACAGCATTGTCTGTACAGACCTGACCTAAAGTTTCATTCTTTTGAAAAACAAAATTTGAAACTTAAATTCTTAAAGGGGTACTCTAGTGGAAAACAATTTATTTTAAATCAACTGGTGCAAGAAAGTTATACAGATTTGTAAATTACTTCTATTAAAAAAATCTTAATCCTTCCAGTACCTATCAGCTGCTGTTTACTACAGAGAATGTTCTTTTCTTTTTGAATATCTTTTCTGTCTGACCACAGTGCTCTCTGCTGACACCTCTGTCCATTTTAAGAACTGTCCAGAATAGGAGAAAATCCCCGTAGCAAACCTCTCCTGCTCTAGAGAGTTCCTGACACGGACAGAGGTGTCGGCAGAGAGTACTGTGGTCAGACAGAAAAGAAATTCAAAAAGAAAAGAACTTTCTCTGTAGTAAACAGCAGCTGACAAGTACTGGAAGGATTAAGATTTTTTTTAAATAGAAGTCATTTACAAATCTGTTTAACTTTCTTGCACCAGTTAATTTAAAATAAATTGTTTTCAACCGGAGTACCCGTTTTAATGTTTCCAAAAACCCCAAAATAAAATAAAAGCTCTCTATCTTGGGAAAACAATTAGAAGTGAGCATCTACCTTAACAGGAAACCTTCTTATTAGGTGATCACAGCAACTGGTAACATTACTTGTCAGTGTATATCTACTTTATAATCTTATTTCTATATAGGGTATATCCCTACGATAGAGTGTATTTTGTAGTAAAATAAGACCCGCAGCATACCACGGCGCTGTGGCGTTCATGAATACAAGATACAGCTCGTGTAATGAGTGCCATTCCGTCATTAATAAGACATTGCAGAAGTGTGATGTAAGACATGTACACAACATTCTATTTCCCAACAATAAAATGTACAACATGTCCTGATTACAAAATGTGTTTTCTTCAGTTATCGAATCCATTTGCTTTATACAAGGAGGAAGTTTTGCCCAATACAGTATGCAACCTCCAAAATGTTCCTCTGTCTAAATATTCTGACCTTTCTCTAAAGCTGGTCGTACAACAAGTGATTTTAGGTTAAAACCTAAAAGAAGAGAACCTACCTTTAATGAAGAGAGCTGAAGGAACAGAGAGGATGTAAAGGGAAGCTTGTGCCCGCGCTGCCAGTCAGAAGAAGGAGGTCCAGCTTGAATAAGGTAAGTAATGTTTATTACTGACACGCAACGCGTTTCAAGGCCGTTTCATTCCGAAACTGCCTTGAAACGCGTTGCGTGTCAGTAATAAACATTGCTTACCTTATTCAAGCTGGACCTCCTTCTTCTGACTGTCAGGGGGGGGGCACAAGCTTCCCTTTACATCCTCTCTGTTCCTTCAGCTATATGCATGCCCGTCGTTGGCGTTGGAAGTCCCAGCAGCCGGTCACCAACCTTATTTCTCTGCCCATGTAAGTGTTATGCCTGGAATTTTCACAACCACTCCAGGTGTGCGTGTTTTTTTTTTTTTTTTACTGTTTTTGAGACACTGCTCATCCACCGGTCCTGCACAAGAGAGCGCCCTTGGTGTTTGTTTTCTGTTTCAAAGAAGAGCGGGGACGGGTGGCAAGTCGCGATTACAGCATGCGGTTGTCCAATAGCGGCAGGACGTTGCAGCAACATTGTGTAACTGACGGGCATTGCCTGTGGTTTTGAAAGGGTTAAAGTTTCATGTGAGTAAGAGGCATGAGTTGAGCTGCTGTACAGTGATGTGTGTTCTGCGGGATGTAATCAGTTCCGTTGAGTTGTCATATTGTTCTTTTAATGAAGATACAAGTGCCTGTGATTGGACGTTAATTAAGTCTACAAATATCCTTAGCTTTACACTTCTGTCTATTCTAGTACCGATTTCTTATCTTGGAGAGAAGGCGCTGCCACTTTATAACCTGAAAGGATGTTTTTTTTCCCTAAAACACATCATGCTGTTTTGCACAAGAATGTTGATTGCATCTATGTATAAATACATTTTTGATGTTACATTTTTTATGGCAGCAGGGAAGCTACTGTCTGAAACTATAAAGTAGCAAGACACACTTCAAGCTCCAAAATATTTTTCTCTTTTTCGAACCATTCTCTGTAAATCCTAGAAATAGTTGTGCCTGAAAATCTTAGAAGATCAACAGTTTCTGAAATATTCAGACCAGCCGTCTGGCACCAACAACTATGCTATGTCACTTAAATTTCCCCTTACTTCCCCATTATAATGCTTTGTCTGAACTTCAGCAAGATGTCTTAACCACATCTACATCTGACTAGTTATTTGTTTAAAGGGGTACTCCCGTGGAAAACTTTTTTTTAAAAATCAACTGGTGCCAGAAAGTTAAACAGATTTGTAAATTACTTCTATTAAAAAAATCTTAATCCTTCCAGTATTTATTAGCTGCTGAATACTACAGAGGAAATGGTTTTCTTTTTGGATCACAGAGCTCTCTGCTGACATCACGAGCACAGTGCTCTCTGCTGACATCTCTGTCCATTTTAAGAACTGTCTAGAGTAGGAGAAAATCCCCATAGCAAACATATGCTGTTCTGGAAAGTTCCTAAAATGGTCAGAGGTGTCAGCAGAGAGCACCGTGCTCATGACGTCAGCAGAGAGCTATGTGTTCCAAAAAGAAAACCATTTCCTCTGTAGTATTCAGCAGCTAATAAATACTGGAAGGATTAAGATTTTTTAATAGAAGTAATTTACAAATCTGTTTAACTTTCTGGCACCAGTTGATTTAACAAAAAAAAAAAAAAAAAAAAAAAGGTTTTTCCACGGGAGTACCCCTTTAACGACGCAGGACGTATATTTACGTCCTGCGCCGCTCCCGCGATATGAAGCGGGATCGCGCCGCGATCGCGTGGGTCCCGGCGCTAATCAACGGCCGGGACCCGCGGCTAATACCACACATCGCCGATCGCGGCGATGTGCGGTATTAACCCTTTAGAAGCGGCGGTCAAAGCTGACCGCCGCTTCTAAAGTGAAACTGAAAGTATCCCGGCTGCTCAGTCGGGCTGTTCGGGTGAAATCGGTGAAATCGCGGCGTCCCGAACAGCTGATCGGACACCGGGAGGGCTCTTACCTGCCTCCTCGGTGTCCGATCGACGAATGACTGCTCCGTGCCTGAGATCCAGGCAGGAGCAGTCAAGCGCCGATAATGCTGATCACAGGCGTGTTAATACACGCTTGTGATCAGGATGAGAGATCAGTGTGTGCAGTGTTATAGGTCCCTATGGGACCTATAACACTGCAAAAAAAAAGTTTAAAAAAAGTGTTAATAAAGGTCATTTAACCCCTTCCCTAATAAAAGTTTGAATCACCCCCCTTTTCCCATAAAAAAAATAAAACAGTGTAAAAAAAAATAAAAATAAACATATGTGGTATCGCCGCGTGCGTAAATGTCCGAACTATAAAAATATATCATTAATTAAGCCGTACGGTCAATGGCGTACGCGCAAAAAAATTCCAAAGTCCAAAAAAGCGTATTTTGGTAACTTTTTATAACATTAAAAAATGAATAAAAAGTGATCAAAAAGTCATATCAAAACAAAAATCATACCAATAAAAACTTCAGATCACGGCGCAAAAAATGAGTCCTCATACCGCCCTGTACGTGGAAAAATAAAAAAGTTATAGGGGTCAGAAGATGACATTTTTAAACGTAAAAATTTTCCTGCATGTAGTTATGATTTTTTCCAGAAGTGCGACAAAATCAAACCTATATAAGTAGGGTATCATTTTAACCGTATGGACCTACAGAATAATGATAACATATTTTTACCGAAATATGCACTGCGTAGAAACGGAAGCCCCCAAAAGTTACAAAATGGCGTTTTTTTTTCGATTTTGTCGCACAATGATTTTTTTTTTCCGTTTCGCCGTGCATTTTTGGGTAAAATGACTAATGTCACTGCAAAGTAGAATTGGCGACGCAAAAAATAAGCCATAATATGGATTTTTAGGTGGAAAATTGAAAGGGTTATGATTTTTAAAAGGTAAGGAGGAAAAAACGAAAGTGCAAAAACGGAAAAACCCTGAGTCCTTAAGGGGTTAACAAGCAAATGAGCAGGTGTACCTCATAAAATGGTGAGTGTATCTATGTTTACTGCAGCACATATAAACTCATTGGGGGAGATTTATGAAAACCTGTGTAGAGGAAGAGTGGTGCAGTTGCCCATAGCAACCTGATTGCTTCTTTCATTTTTAACCCCTTAAGGACGCAGGACGTACTCAAACAGCCCCTTTTCCGAGTCCTTAAGGACTCAGGACGTTTGAGTATGTCCTGTCAAATCCCGGCCCCCCGCCGCTAGCTGGAGGGGAGCCGGTGCCCTCGTTCAGCAGGCATCGGGGCATATCGCCCAGGGGGGTCATTATGCCCACCCATGTCAGCGATGGCCGCAGATCGCTGGACAATTCAGTCCAGCGATCTGCGGCAGTTTCCGGGTCAATCGGGTCTCCAGTGACCCGGAATTACAGCCAGAGCCTGCAGGGATGAGGTGGCACTGGTGCCACCTCACGATCGCCCTGATTCGTCGGCCGGTTTCCCGGCCGACCAATCAGGGCGCCTACTGCGGGTGTCACTCCCTCAACCCGCTCAGCCCCTCTTCCGGAGGACATGAGCGGGTGCGGGACGTGCATCCCAGGTGCTGGGGACCCCGATCCCCGGCGTTAATGTTGGGATCGGGGCCCCAGGAGCGACGGCCGCGGCGACGACGAGGGACTGACCTCATGCGGCTGGATCGTTGGAGGTGAGTGACAGCCTCCTGCTGTTGCTTAGCAACAGCTCCCAGCATGCAAAAAGGGCATGCTGGGAGCTGTAGTTATGCAACAGCAGGAGGCAGACCACCACAACTCCCAGCATGCCCTTATGGGCATGCTGGGACTTGTAGTTTTGCAACAGCTGGAGGCACATTTTTTCTATGGAAAAGTGTACCTTCAGCTGTTGTGTAACTACAACTCCCAGCTTGCACAAACAGCTAAAGTGCATGCTGGGAGTTGTAGTAGTGCATCTGCTGGTTGCATAACTACAACTCCCAGCATGCCCGTTGGCTGTCGTTGACTGCTGGGAGTTGTAGTTTTGCAACAGCTGAAGGCACACTGAGTTATGTAGCAAACCAGTGTGTCTGCAGCTGTTGCATAACTACAGTCCCCAGCATCCCCAGCCAAAGTAGTATGCGTCCAGCTGTTGCATAACTACAAGACCCAGCATGCCCTTCCGCTGTCCGTACATGCTGGGGGTTCTAGCTTTTGCAACAGCTGAAGGCACACTGGTTGCAAAACACTGAGTTTGTTACCAAACTCGGTGTTTCACAACCAGTGTGCCTCCAGCTGTTGCAAAACTACAACTCCCAGCATGCACTGATAGACCGTACATGCTGGGAGTTGTAGTTTTGCAACGGCTGGATGTTCCCCCCCCCCCCCCCCCCCAATGTGAACGCACAGGGTACACTCACATGGGTGGAGGATTACAGAAAGTATCCGGCTGCAAGTTTGAGCTGCAGCAAATTTTCTGCCGCAGCTCAAACTGTCAGCGAGAAACTACTGTGAACCCCCCGCCCGTGCGACTGTACCCTACAAACACTACACTAACACACAATAAAATAAAAAGTAAAAAACACTACATATACACATACCCCTACACAGCCCCCCTCCCCAATAAAAATGAAAAACGTCTGGTACGCCACTTTTTCCAAAACGGAGCCTCCAGCTGTTGCAAAACAACTACTCCCAGTATTGCCAGATAGCCACGGACTGTCTAGGTATGCTGGCAGTTTTACAACAGCTGGAGGCACCCTGTTTGGGAATCACTGGCGTAGAATACCCCCTATGTCCACCCCTATGCAAGTCCCTAATTTAGGCCTCAAATGCGCATGGCGCTCTCACTTTGGAGCCCTGTCGTATTTCAAGGCAACAGTTTAGGGTCACATATGGGGTATCGCCGTACTCGGGAGAAATTTTGTTACAAATTTTGGGGGGTATTTTCTGCTTTTACCCTTTTTAAAAATGTAAAATTTTTGGGAAAAGAGGCATTTTAGGTAAAAAAAAAATTTTTTTTTTTACATATGCAAAAGTTGTGAAACACCTGTGGGGTATTAAGGTTCACTTAACCCCTTGTTACGTTCCCCGAGGGGTCTAGTTTCCAAAATGGTATGCCATGTGGTTTTTTTTTTTTTTTTGCTGTACTGGCACCATGGGGGCTTCCTAAATGCGGCATGCCCCCAGAGCAAAATTTGTTTTCAAAAAGTCAAATGTGACTCCTTCTCTTCTGAGACCTGTAGTGCGCCAGCAGAGCACTTTTCACCCCCATATGGGGTGTTTTCTGAATGGGGAGAAATTGGGCTTCAAATTTTGGGGGGTATTTTCTGCTTTAACCCTTTGTAAAAATGTAAATTTTTTGGGAAACCAAGCATTTTAGGTAATTTTTTTTTTTTTTACATATGCAAAAGTTGTGAAACCCCTGTGGGGTATTAAGGTTCACTTTACCCCTTGTTATGTTCCCCAAGGGGTCTAGTTTCCAAAATGGTATGCCATGTGTTTTTTTTTTTTTTTGCTATCCTGGCACCATGGGGGCTTCCTAAATGCGGCATGCCCCCAGAGCCAAATTTCCTTCAAAAAAGCCAAATGTGACTCCTTCTCTTCTGAGACCTGTAGTGCGCCAGCAGAGCACTTTTCACCCCCATATGGGGTGTTTTCTGAATCGGGAGAAATTGGGCTTCAAATTTTGGGGGGTATTTTCTGCTTTAACCCTTTGTAAAAATGTACTTTTTTTTGGGAAACCAAGCATTTTAGGTAAATTTATTTTTTTATTTTTTACATATGCAAAAGTTGTGAAACCCCTGTGGGGTATTAAGGTTCACTTTACCCCTTGTTACGTTCCCCAAGGGGTCTAGTTTCCAAAATGGTATGCCATGTGGTTTTTTTTTTGCTATCCTGGCACCATAGGGGCTTCCTAAATGCGGCATGCCCCCAGAGCAAAATTTCCTTCAAAAAAGCCAAATGTGACTCCTTCTCTTCTGAGACCTGTAGTGCGCCAGCAGAGCACTTTTCACCGCCATATGGGGTGTTTTCTGAATCGGGAAAAATTGGGCTTCAAATTTTGGCGGGTATTTTCTGCTTTAACCCTTTGTAAAAATGTACATTTTTTGGGAAGCCAAGCATTTTAGGTAAATTTTTTTTTTTTTACATATGCAAAAGTTGTGAAACCCCTGTGGGGTATTAAGGTTCACATTACCCCTTGTTACGTTCCCCAAGGGGTCTAGTTTCCAAAATGGTATGCCATGTGGGGTTTTTTGCTGTCCTGGCACCATAGGGGCTTCCTAAATGCGGCATGCCCCCAGAGCAAAATTTCCTTCAAAAAAGCCAAATGTGACTCCTTCTCTTCTGAGACCTGTAGTGCGCCAGCAGAGCACTTTTCACCGCCATATGGGGTGTTTTCTGAATCGGGAGAAATTGGGCTTCAAATTTTGGGGGGTATTTTCTGCTATTACCCTTTTTATTAATGTAAAACTTTTGGGAAACCAAGCATTTTAGGGAAAATTTTTTTTTTTTTACATATGCAAAAGTCGTGAATCACCTGTAGGGTATTAAGGTTCACTTTACCCCTTGTTATGTTCCCCGAGGGGTCTAGTTTCCAAAATGGTATGCCATGTGGTTTTTTTTGCTGTTCTGGCACCATAGGGGCTTCCTAAATGTGACATGCCCCCCAAAAACCATTTGTCGCTCCTTCCCTTCTGAGCCCTCTACTGCGCCCGCCGAACAATTAACATAGACATATGAGGTATATCGTTACTCGAGAGAAATTGGGTTTCAAATACAAGTAAAAATTTTCTACTTTTTACCCCTTGCAAAAATTCAAAAATTGGGTCTAGAAAAACATGCGAGTGTAAAAAATGAAGATTGTGAATTTTCTCCTTCACTTTGCTGCTATTCCTGTGAAACACCTAAAGGGTTAAAACGCTGACTGAATGTCATTTTGAATACTTTGGGGGGTGCAGTTATTATAATGGGGTCTTTTATGGGGTATTTCTAATATGGAGACCCTTCAAATCCACTTCAAGCCTGAACTGGTCCCTGAAAAAAAGCGAGTTTCAAAATTTTGTGAAAAATTGGAAAATTGCTGCTGAACTTTGAAGCCCTCTGGTGTCTTCCAAAAGTAAAAACACGTCAATTTTATGATGCAAACATAAAGTAGACATATTGTATATGTGAATAAAAAAAAAATATTTGGAATATCCATTTTCCTTACAAGCAGAGAGCTTCAAAGTTAGAAAAATGCAAAATTTTCAAATTTTCCAGCAAATTTTGGGATTTTTCACCAAGAAAGGATGCAAGTTACCAACAAATTTTACCACTATGTTAAAGTAGAATATTTCACGAAAAAACATTCTCGAAGTCAGATTGATAACTAAAAGCATTCCAGAGTTATTAATGTTTAAAGTGACAGTGGTCAGAATTGCAAAAAAGTCCTTAAGGTGAAAAGGGCTCAGTCCTTAAGGGGTTAAAGAGGCCTGTGAAAAATAAAAGAAGCAATCTGATTGGTTGCTAGGGGCAACTGCGCCACTCTTCCTCTACACGGTTTTAGTGTCATGATAAGGGGGGGAGATTTATGAAAACCTAAGTTGTCTAATACTGTGTACTATGAGGACACATAGCAAACTGTGATGTACTGTGTTCTGATACCTTTCTAGCCAGCATCTGACTAGCCTGATCATTGCACAATAATCTGTAGTCTTTATTAGTAACAGTTTTGTGTGTATAAGACTATTTGGTCACTTTTTATTTGTTTGGGAGAACAGTAGATTGTGCACTCCCCCTCATTTCGCAACAGGGTACCCCTCAGAAATTATATTTTTGCGGGGCACTCCTACCGATTTTTTTTTTATATTTTGGCTATGAACATTACAGTACTGCTATATGCAACGACTCACAAATGCCGGCTATTCTGATTGGAGCCGTTCTCTTGTTCTTTTCTTCCCCATCTGGCCCAGGACATCATAGAGGGGCATTTACTAATCTTTTACTATGTAGTCTGGTTTTTACCTTGTTTTTTTCTACTTCATTTTTGACTATGTGCGACAAATTTACTAAATTGTTGCACGGCATTAATAAATTTGGCACACATAGGCAAAAGTGGGAAATTTACTTCATGTAGTAGAAAAAATAGTCTGTTCTTTTTTCCAGCTGTCTAAATAGGTTTGGCTGCTGGTTTCCTTCTGGATCTTTTGTTTTTGAGTTTTTTTTTAGCTTTTTCACCACATCTAAATAATGCAATAACTACAGTGGTCCCTCAAGTTACAATATTAATTGGTTCCAGGAAAACCATTGTAAGTTGAAACCATTGTATGTTGAGACCATAACTCTATGGAAACGTGGTAATTGGTTCTAAAGGCACCAAAATGTCATCCAAAATAGGAAAAAGTGACAAAGAAAAATAAGTAGATAACTAATATAGATAAAGCAAATCCTTACATATAAAAGTAATAAAGATCTGCTGGGAGCTGTAAAACACTGTCTATGTCAGTGTTTCCCAAGCAGGGAGCCTCCAGCTGTTGCAAAACTATAACTCCCAGCATGCCTGGACAGCCAAAGGCTGTCCGGGCATGCTGGGAGTTGTAGTTTTGCAAAAGATGGGGCCACCCTGATTGGGAAACACTGGTCTATGTAGAGGACAGGAGCTTCTTCAGGGGTCCTGTACAGTACAGGCAATGTCCCAAACAAGTAATGGAGTCGCCCTCACCTGGTGTCCAAAAGAGCAGCTAACCCTGATACAGGTAAAATGTACAGAACATGTAATACCAGACACCAGTCAGTGCATACACTTCAGTAATACAGGGGTTTTACCAGTGAATGCCCATTTTGATTGGTTGGTTCTTCCAGCCATTGACACGTTTCACAGATCTGGACTGTCTGTAGCATTGTATGTTGAGTCTGGTTTCAACTTACGATGGTCCAGAAAAGACCATTGTATGTTGAAACTATTGTATGTTGAGGCCATTGTAAGTTGAGGGATCACTGTAAATTGTAGTCATGGCTCAGAAGTGGTAAACGGTGTTTAGTGTGTGTGTGTGTGTGTTTATTACATTTTTTTAATACAGTTTTTTTCTCCCTAAATGTACTTACACTTTTTTTTTTTTGGTTACTTCTTCTACAGATCTGTGTATCCTGTGGACTCCTTCGGATTCGGTGGACTACTTCGACGACCAGCGTTTTTCTTTGCTTGATGTTAATAAAATGGTTAACGAGGGCTTGTGGGGGAGTGTTTTTTTGTAATAAAATTTTTTTTAAACCTGTTGTGTTTTTATTTTATTTTACTTTACTAGACAGGCTTAGTAGTGGAAGCTGTCTTATAGACTGAGTCCATTACTAAGCCGGGCTTAGCGTTAGCCACAAAAACAGCTAGCGCTAACCCCCAATTATTACCCCGGTACCCAACACCACAGGGGTGCCGGGAAGAGCCGGTACCAACAGGCCCAGAGCGTCAAAAATGGCGCTCCTGGGCCTAGGCGGTAACAGGCTGGCGTTATTTAGGTTGGGGAGGGCCAGTAATAATTGTCCTCGCCCACCCTGGTAACGTCAGGCTGTTACTGTTTGGTTGGTATTTGACTGAGAATAAAAATAGGGGGACCCTATGCGTTTTTTAAATATATTTAATTATTTATTTTAAAAAAAACCCGCATAGGGTCCCCCCTATTTTCATTCTCAGCCAAATACCAACCAAACAGTAACAGCCTGACGTTCCCAGGGTGGGCGAGGACAATTGTTACTGGCCCTCCCCAGCCTAAATAACGCCAGCCTGTTACCACTTAGGCCCAGGAGCGCCATTTTTGACGCTCCAGGCCTGTTGGTACCGGCTCTTCCCGGCACCCCTGTGGCGTTGGGTACCGGGGTAATAATAGGGGGTTAGCGCTAGCTGTTTTTGTGGCTAGCGCTAAGCCCAGGTTAGTAATGGACTTTGTCTATAAGACAGCTTCAACTACTAAGCCTGTCTAGTAAAGTAAGAAAAAAACACAACAGGTTTTAAAAAAATTTTATTACAAAAAACACTCCCCCACAAGCCCTCGTTAACCATTTTATTAAAATCAAACAAAGAAAAACGCTGGTCATCGAAGTAGTCCACCGAATCCGAAGGAGTCCACAGGATACACGGATCTGAAATGAGAAGAAAACAAAAAAAATGGGTTAGTACATTTATTATCACCTGCTCACACATCTCCCGCCCCGCACGACTACAACTGCCAGCATGCCCTTACAGTAAGGACATGCTGGGAGTTGTAGTTGTGTGGTGCAGGAGATGTGTGGGCAAGTGACAAGCTCGTCCCCTGCCCCCAGCTGCAGGACTACAACTCCCAGCATGCCCTTACAGTAAGGTGGGGCGGAGGCCGGGCACAGTGTTTCCCAACCTGGGACTTGTAGTTTTGCAACATCTGGAGGCACCCTGGTTGGGAAACACTGTTTTAGGCCAGTGTTTCCCAACCAGGGTGCCTCCAGATGTTGCAAAACTACAAGCCCCGGCATGCCTGGACAGTCAAAGGCTGTCCAGGCATGCTGGGAGTTGTAGTCTTGCAACATCTGTAGGCAACCTGGTTGGGAAACACTGGCCTAAAACAGTGTTTCCCAACCAAGGCGCCTCCAGATGTTGCAAAACTAAAAGTCCCAGCATGCCTGGACAGTCAAAGACTGTCTAGGCATGCTGGGAGTTGTAGTTTTGCAACATCTGGAGGCAACCTGGCTGGGAAACACTGGCCTAAAACAGTGTTTCCCAACCAGGGTGCCTCCAGATGTTGCAAGACTACAACTCCCAGCATGCCTAGACAGACTTTGGCTGTCCAGGCATGCTGGGAGTTGTAGTCTTGCAACATCTGGAGGCACCCTGGTTGGGAAGCTTGCGCAACTTACCGGCTTCCGTAGGATCCAGCGCTGCACGACACTGCCGCGCGACGATCTCCGACAGCGATCATCGCTGAAGCCTCGGAAGGGTAAGTGAACGTCTTCGCCGGTCCCCTTCAGCTGTTTAGTTTGGCAACAGCTGGAGGACTACAGTTTACAGACCACAAACCAGTGGTCTGCAAACTATGGCCCTCCAGCTGTTGCAAAACTACAACTCCCAGCATGCCTGGACAGCCAATGGCTGTCCAGGCATGCTGGGAGTTGTAGTCTTGCAACATCTAGAGGCACCCTGGTTGGGAAACACTGTTTTAGGCCAGTGTTTCCCAACAAGGGTGCCTCCAGCTGTTGCAAAACTACAACTCCCAGTATGCCTGGACAGCCAAAGGGTGTCCAGGCATGCTGGGAGTTGTAGTCTTGCAACATTTGGAGGCACCCTGGTTGGGAAGCTTGCGCAACTTACCGGCTTCCGTAGGATCCAGCGCTGCACGACACTGCCGCGCGACGATCTCCGTCAGCGATCGTCGCTGGAGCCTCGGAAGGGTAAGTGAACGTTTTCGCCGGTCCCCTTCAGCTGTTTAGTTTTGCAACAGCTGGAGGACTACAGTTTACAGACCACACACCAGTGGTCTGCAAACTGTGGCCCTCCAGCTGTTGCAAAACTACAACACCCAGCATGCCCTGACAGCCAAAGCCTATGGCTCTCAGGGCAGGAGCCCGGGCTGATATTACAGTGCAGCCACCCGGGCTCCTCATACGGCCTCCCCGCTACCCCCCCCCCCCCCCTTGTCTCCAGCCCGGGCTCCTCATACGGCCTCCCCGCTACCCCCCCCCCCCCCTTGTCTCCCGCCCGCGCCGCTCAGCTCCCGCTGCTACAAGACTACAACTCCCAGCGTGTCCTCACTGTAAGGGCATGCTGGGACTTGTAGTCTTGCAACAGCAGACAGATGGAAGTTGTGTGGTGCTGGCCGGTTGAGAGGGGGGGGATGTAAATCACTGTAGTGCCCCGGTAGCGCAGTGAGGGTAGCGGGGAGAAAGTATGTCGGAGCCCGGGCGGCAGTAGCTTTTCCTGCTCCATGTTGGAGCTGGAGTAAATTTAGTCAATTTTTACGGCCGTTGCAACAGTTTATTGCGCAACTGCGACTGTCTCAGTTAATAAATTCCTGACCACTGCAAGTAAAAACTGAAAACTTGCGTAAATTAAGCGGGAAAAAAAATTTACTTTCTAGCTCTTGCTAGGGAAAGTCGCACAATTTATAGGGTAGGCGCAATTGCGACAATTTTGCGCCAAAAATAGTCAGAAAAAAATGACTAAACCCCTTAGTAAATGCCCCTCATAATGATCACTTCCAGCCAAAACTCTTCAGCACAGAATCTGCAACACAAACACATTAGGCTCCGCACTTTTCAAGCATTATCCTTCCCTTTTCTCCACAAATGCATCCAGTCTCTCCCAAACAAATGCCACCAGCCTCCATACAACACACAATGCCTCCTGCCTTACCCAAATGCCTTCAGCCTCCCACACACAATGCCTCCAGCCTCACCCACACACAATGCCTCCAGTCTCACCCACACACAATTCCTCCAGCCTTTCTTTTACAGGTGTAGAGTAACACAGGAGTGTATAGGTGAACAGGTGTGACACAGGGGTGTACATGAGTGACACAGGGGTGTACAAGGGTGACAGGGGTATAGAGAGGTGACAGAGGGGTGTACATGGGAGACATGGATGAAGAGAAGTGTACTTGGGTGTCACCCCATAAAGTAATTTTTTAGCATGTTGTTAACTGTGGGACACAGTGCCACGCTGTGAGTGGGTCACAGGTGCACAGAAATTCAACAGAATTTCTGTGTCATCTTTGACCAGCGGAGTGTCCCGGCACCCCTACCGGGGCACCCTAGTTGAGAGTTGCTGCCCACATGGACATCTCTGGCCAATGCGCCCCCTTGCAGCAGTGCGCCTAAGGCGATTGCCTCAATCGCCTTATGGGAGCTACAGCCCTGATTGTGATTACTGTTCAATGCTATGTTCTATGCAAGAAGATCCCTAAAGAGGCCCTGAAGCAGGTTAGCAGGGCTCTGGCCACCATCTTGACTCACCGGACCCCCACAACCGCGCTACAGAGCCTTGCATTCACCCGAACTAATATGAATGATGCGTCTTACCTGATGCATTTTGTGCTTAAAGGGGAACTCAGTGGAAACAAGTGGAAAACAAATGTTTTCAAATCAACTGGTGCCAGAACGTTAAACAGATTTGTAAATGACTTCCATTTAAAAATCTTAACCCTTCCAATACTTATCAGCTGCTGTATACTACAGAGAAAATTGTGTAGTTCTTTTCAATCTGACAACAGTGCTCTCTGCTGACACCTCTGTCTGTGTC
The DNA here is from genome assembly GCF_029499605.1 of Hyla sarda. NCBI lineage: Eukaryota > Metazoa > Chordata > Amphibia > Anura > Hylidae > Hyla > Hyla sarda. The sequence goes on from NC_079189.1 coordinate 481,970,917, forward strand.
AGGAACTGTCCAGATTACAAGCAAATCCCCATAGAAAACCTCTTCTGCTCTGGACACTTCCTGACATGGACAGAGGTATCAGTAGAGAGTACTGTGGTAAGACAGAAAAGAACTACACAACTTTCTCTGCAGTATATCTGTAGTATACCGCAACTGATAAGTACTGGAAGGGTTAAGATTATTCAAATGGAAGTAAATTACAAATCGGTTTAACTTTCTGGCACCAGTTGATTTAAAAACATTTTTTTCCCACCGGAGTTCCCCTTTAAGACCCTTTCACTGTTTTTGTAGGCCATCTTTGGACCAATTTTATCTGTATTTTATTAGGTGAGGTCTCCAGAACTGAACACAATGGTGGAGATAAAATGAAATTTTTCTCATTCTTAGAAAGTGTAAAGTTACTGTAGACTGAAATGTGTAAGAATACCCTAAATGTGTCAACAGTTGCTCATGCTTTCTAAAAAGTCCAGCTATAGACTATCTAGTCTAAATTTGAACAGTAAAATATGTGTAGCTCACTTAGGATAAAAGAAATAATGTGCTTGAGGTTAAAGGTGTTGCCTTCACCCAAAAGGCCTAATGTAATGTGTAGAACTCTGCCGACCGGGGCTGTGAGAGGATGCAGGTAACAGGTGTTGCAGATTGCACGTATGAATAAGGTGCTAACAGCGCGCATGCAGCAGTGGTCCTGGAATCGCGGGCATCCAGCTGTTGCAATTGGAATATGGCAGATACAGTCTATTTGAAGTGATATACACTTATGGATAAGGTGCAGATAATGGGCTAGACGCGTTTCAAGGCCGCGGGCCTTTTCTTCAGTAGCTATAGTCAACTATAGCTACTGAAGAAAAGGCCCGCGGCCTTGAAACGCGTCTAGCCCATTATCTGCACCTTATCCATAAGTGTATATCACTTCAAATAGACTGTATCTGCCATATTCCAATTGCAACAGCTGGATGCCCGCGATTCCAGGACCACTGCTGCATGCGCGCTGTTAGCACCTTATTCATACGTGCAATCCGCAACACCTGTTACCTGCATCCTCTCACAGCCCCGGTCGGCAGAGTTACTCCTGGACATCATCCTCCCCAAGGCCGGACGCCTCCCGTGCCAGCCCAGGACACTCGGACCCCCGGAGATTCAGCCATTCACCCAGCATACCACCCAGGGGGGCATTGATATCCAGAGTGCCGGACTCAGCCGTGCCAGCCCGGACCTGAGGACTCCAAAGGAGGGTGAGTGGTGCTGTGCACCGAGACTTGACATCTTCATCGCTGACAGTGTTTGCCACATTGTCTGCATTACCTGTCCATGAATTTCCTATTGTAGCTATTGTCGCTACACTCACTACCATATACCGTTACTCCGGACACACCCAAACTAATTGTGACTTTTCATTCTGGACATTTCTTATGGATTTTTCATTGAAATATCCCTATGAATTATATGGACTGAGAACGTTTTCTCCTGATATATGCAGCAGATATTTAATTAATGAATTTTCTTTGGTGCTACTTACCCATCATATTTATTTCATTTTAATCCTACTATATTCTGTATTTTTTATTATATCTATTTTTTTACCCAGTATATTCCATTCGCCTTTAGCAAGGGCCCTGCTAGGCGATTGGTCATATATATCCTTTTTATATAATAAAGACCATTTCTTGGATCCCATCTCCACTAGTCTTTTCCTTTTTCTCTCCCCTGTGCTTTTGAGGACTGGTTCACATAAATATTTTTTATTTATAATTTCTATAAATTTGAACAGTGTATTAGTTGTTTTTGTTTTGCACCAATAAATGTATGCTGAAATATGGTATATTTTGACAGCACATTTCCAGTAGTCACTGTGCCACTAATGATGGTGAGTGTGCATGATATGGGCAAAATAAAAAAAAAATCTGAAGTGCTTTCCTCCTTGAAAGCTTTAGGGTGCGTTCACACGTGTGTATTTCTGCTGCAGATTTTGCTGCCCATTGACCTCCATAGGTAGTAGAAATTGCTACAGCAAATCTGCAGCAGAACTGCAGTGAAAATATCCACGTGTGAAGGTATCCTTAAACAGTATTAATAATATGTTACCTTCCTGTGTCTATTTCTTTACACCTCTTTATCAACTATCCATTTGTTTATTTATTTTTTATTTTTTTAAAGCTTATTCACACTACAGAATCTCCGCCTGGAGATATTTCGGGCAGCAGATCCTGGCACAACAAGCCGACACTAGGAAGGCTCAAAAATGCGTCATCCACAAAGACATCAGTGCATTTACATGCGGGTTCCGATGAAAGAATGAACATATCTTTTGTCGCTATTTGTGGTCCAGAAACTTAATTGTGTAAATAGTGCAGCACAATTCAATTAAAAACAATGGGAGGCTGCACCATATTTTCCACAATGGAAATTTGGATGAGCCCTAATAGACAGACCTAATTTCTTTTACTTTATTACTGCTTTAGCAAACCATTGCAGTTTATTCTTTTTACTTAGCTTTTTGTCAGAAAGGTCTGCTTCCACATTCCTATTCTGTATTATAAAAGCTGAAGACTTCTTAATTGTGAATTAAAAGTTACTGAAAATCTGAACATTTTGATATTCTTTCATCACAAGATCTCACAACCACTTCCTGACATAACATGTGCCTCCCCCTTAGATTCTAGCTGTTAGGTAGATATATGAACAGCATGTCTGATATTATATCTATGCATCTATGCTCTTGTGCTAATTATTTTGATCATTGGTTTTCATCTATATTTAGAAAAATAATAAAAGGACAAACTATAGCATGTCAAATTTTTTTTTACTTTTTATCATTCTATTTATTTAATATTTGTTAGCTGCTTCTTTTTCCTATTCGTACATGTGTACTAATTGGTGGTAATGTTATCTTATTCACTAAGCTTTCAGCACAGCTTGTTCCTTTACACTGTCTGCTGTGTCATAAGGTCAGCTGACATTTCGGCATCAGACAGTCCAGACTCACTGGGGGGATGGGTTTTTTCTGCCTTGAGAAGATCAAGGTAAATCATTTATTGCCTTTGCTACAGTATGGGACCTAGCATTGGAGAAGTAACAGACAGCATGGAGAGAATGCAACATATCAAAGGGTGAGCTACACATCAAAAAATGGTGTACACTTTTTGCCACCATCTGCATTTCTGACCTTTCCGACCTACAGTACAGCCAATTATGTACAAACCAGCAGCCAGGAGACTGATCCAAGAACTTAGCTGTCCAGTTTATTCCTTTAATAAATAAATACTGCAAATGAAATGGTAAGACTCAACTGACCGAAAACATACAGCCTATTGTCATCAATCCATATATAAACAGCTTTCTACCTAGAGAAGCCAAGGTATACAGAGGTATTGCAAAAAAGTTTGCATGAATCAGTAGTAAAAATTAAAAAATATAAATAAATATAAAAATAAACTAATAATTCACTTTAATATTCAGCTTAATAAAGTATCAGTTACAACTACCCATAGAAGTCTATAGAGAAGGGAGAGTGGAGAAGGGAGAAGTAGAGGGAGAGAGCTAGAAACAGACAAAGAGACTGCAGACAGATTACAAGAGTAAGATTTTAAAGGAGATAGGAAATCGAAAGGGCTGCTTCGTAGCGATCCATCACAGGCATGGGGGAGGATGCGATCAGGCTGAGGAGCAGAGGAAAGGTATGATACTGACCCTGGGGCTATTTAGCCAACATATACCCTATTTAGCCTTCAGCACTTTATTACTGCTGACAGTTTCTCTTGAATGATGAGTAATGGGATAATAATAAGGAACAGGGGATTTGGGGGGGATCCACATCCTGTGTGTAACGACTCGTTTATGTCTGACCCGAAGGGTTAAACTTTCTTGAGCTTTGGTTTGGTTGCTGGCTACGCCCTAGCTATCTGTGCTGGTCAGCTGACCATGCTGAGATCGCACCTGTGTAGCTGGCTATTTAAACCTACAGTTTGCTTCCAGTCCTTGCCAGTGAAAGACTTTGTTTAGTAACCAGCAATCTTATAGTGTTTCTGACTTCCATTTTTGATCTTTGGCTCAGCTTTTTGACTACTCTCCTGCTTCATGTTCCTGTACTCTGCTATTTCCTGGTATCGTCCTCAGCTAGACTGACATTGATTTGACCGTGTGTGTGTGTCTTAGTGTATCTCTCTGGACCTCCAGCTGTTTCCCGACTCCTGCTGTTTTTGTATTTTATTATTTTGACAATGCTGCCCTAGCACTTAGCAGGGAGGGTTTGTCATCATGGTTGTCGATCCATCACTTAGGGGGGATAGGCAATAGGTAGGGACAGTGGCTGTGGGTGAGTTAGGACTTCACTGTTCCCTGCCCATATGTGACACTGTGATTACAAGAAAGTGTTGTCAAGTGGATAAGTTTAATGATAAAACTAAAAATATTAATTCCGTTAGAACTGAAGAATATTAGGGAGCATGTGTTTGACAAATATCATGCTTCTCAAAAAATAAAGGGAACACTAAGATAACACATCCTAGATCTGAATGAATGAACTAATTGTATGAAATACTTTCGTCTTTACATAGTTGAATGTGATGACAACAAAATCACAAAGTAATCAATTGAAATCAAATTTATCAACCCATGGAGGTCTGGATATGGAGTCACACTCAAAATCAAAGTGGAAAACCACACTACAGGCTGACCCAACTTTGATGTAATGTCCTTAAAACAAGGTAAAATGAGGCTCAGTAGAGTGTGTGGCCTCCACGTGCCCGTATGACCTCCCTACAATGCTTGGGCATATTCCTGATGAGGTGGCGGATGGTCTTCTGAGGGATTTCCTCCCAGACCTGGACTAAGGCATTCGCCAACTCCTGGACAGTCTGTGGTGCATTGTGAGGTTGGTGGATGGAGCGAGACATGATGTCCCAGATGTGCTCAATCGGATTCAGGTCTGGGGAACGGGCGGGCCAGGCCATAGCATCAATGCCTACCTCTTGCAGGAACTGCTGACACACTCCAGGCACATGAGGTCTAGCATTGTCTTGCATTAAGAGGAACCCAGGGCCAACCGCACCAGCATATGGTCTCACAAGAGGTCTGAGGATCTCATCTCGGTACCTAATGGCAGTCAGACTACCTCTGGCAAACATATGGAGGGCTGTGCGGCCCCCTAAAGAAATGCTACCCCACACTACTGACCCACCGCCAAACGGGTCATGCTGGAGGATGTTGCAGGCAGCAGAAGTTCTCCATGGCGTCTCCAGACTCTGTTACGTCTGTCACATGTACTCAGTGTGCAACCTGCTTTCATCTGTGAAGAGCACAGGGTGCCAGTGGTGAATTTGCCAATCTTGGTGTTCTCTGGCAAATGCTAAACGTCCTGCACGGTGTTAGACTGTAAGCACAACCCCCATCTGTGGACGTCGGGCCCTCATACCACCCTCATGGAGTCTGTTTCTGACCGTTTGAGTGGACACATGCACATTTGTGGCCTGTTGGAGGTAATTTTGCAGGGCTCTGGCACTGCTCCTCCTGCTCCTCCATGCACAAAGGGGGGGGTAGTGGTCCTGCTGCTGGGTTGTTGCCCTCCTACGGCCTCCTCCAGTAGCGCCTCCATGCTCTGGACACTACGCTGACAGACACAGCAAACCTTCTTGCTACAGGTCGCATTGATGTGCCATCTTGGATGAGCTGCACTATCTGAGCCACTTGTGTGGGATGTAGACTCGTCTCATGCTACCACTAGAGTGAAAGCACAACCAGCATTCAAAATTGACCAAAACATCATCCAGGAAGCATAAGAATTGAGAAGTGGTCTGTGGTCACCACTTGCAGAACCACTCCTTTATTGAAGTTGTCTTGCTTATTGCCTTTAATTTCCACCTGTTGTCTGCTCCATTTGCACAACAGCATGTGAAATTCATTGTCAATCAGTGTTGCTTCCTGAGTGGACAGTGTGATTTCACAGAAGTGCGACTGACTTGGAGTTACATTGTGTTGTTTAAGTTGTTCCCTTTATTTTTTTGAGCAGTGTATATTTCATTTCTTGACTTTTGTTGTACTACATTTGAAGGATATTGTTCTAAACAAACTCCACATAAATAGTGGCAATGGAAAAGTACCATAAACTGAGAGCTGGTACGATTGGTTTCGGTCATTCCATAGATTTTCAGTAAGCACCAAGGAAGCTCCTATGTAGAAGTCTGTAGAAATATAACTACAGATGACCTTGTGGTAAACTTATTTTCTCTGACTGTTTGGGGAGTCTCAGGATAATCCTTCTTAATACAGAGCATTCAGAAAGTGTAAACTGAGAATTTTCTGAAAGGAAATCATAAATTTCACTATGAAAGAAGAGATCAGAGACAAAGGAAAGGCAGATGTTCCAGCCACTTGGTTCATCCACCTGTTGTATAGTATAATTGTGTTATTGTTCACAAAGGCTTTTTATCACTAAGCGCAATTAAATAAAATTTCATTTTGAAGAACAGAGCAGAACTGTATCTCACCTGTGGCAGATTATTATTGCTTTTCTTTTCAAGAGATACAAACCCTTTTCAAGAAGTTTCCAGTGGCAGAAAACTCACAAGCAGAAATTGGAAATATTAACCTCTATGACCCCCAATAATTTGAGAACCTGCTAGAGGCATGACCTAAATAGAAGATGATGGACCCCATGAAAAACAAAATTTATCCCAAGCTTCCCGGTGTTGGTACATACTCAGCCTAATCTGAGATCTGCAGCCCTTAAAGTGTACCTGTCGTCAACAAAAACTTTTTATATAATGGTATTATCTACATTATATATGTATATTTGTAATATACATTGGTTAAAAATTGTGCATATTTTTGGGTGAAAAAATGCTGTCCCTACAGCTATTGTCTGTGCGTCTCTATGAGGAGTCCAATAACGGGAAGTGATGGCAGGACAAGGAGAAATCTGTGCAGGCTCCTGGCTTGTCAATCATCTTGTATGTATGAGCCAGGAGCATGTTATAGAGCCTCAGTGGAGAAGGAAAAGAGTGGATGGGCACCACCAAAATAATAATAATATCTTGGATTGGGTGCAAACAGTGACCGAAATTTACAACTAAACCTCCAGTAGAAAACAGCTGGCCACCATATTCAAATGCACAACCAAATAATAATGAACAATATATAACCTTTATTAGGAAACACAACACACAGTTAAAAACACTTAAAAAGATACAATCCTAGGTGGAGGAAAGATAAGCCTCAAAACACCAAGCCCCCCCCCCCCCCCCAGGGGGGAAAAATGATGGTGATAACCTGGAGGATAAACCTGTCCTATATACAAATAAATCCCCTGGTACACAAAACCTATTCACAATATTGCACAGTAATACAGTACAAAATATAAGGTGCAGAATGTTTTTCTTGCCACCCTCACTTCCTGTATTTGGACTCATCAGAGGCCCACATGCAATAAGTGCAGGGACAAAAATATACACATTTTTTAACCAATGTATATTAAAAATATACATATAATGGTATTTTCCTCATCGTTCCTACAGCAGCACAGAAGGGATATTCTAGTTCCCCCATCTCATCCCAGGACAGTCCTCTAGAATAAAATACTAATAGATTAATTGCTGGAGTGGGCCAGTGGCACTATAAAGGCCCCAGCACACAAACTGCCTTGTGTTTTTTTTAGTCCTCCATTTCCGTAGGATAGTCCATTATCCTAGGGACTGGCCTTGCGGAGTCCTGGTTGCACCTATTCTGCCTTTGTGGGGTCTCTGGCTGCCATTGCGGGGTCTCTGGCTGTACCATCATCGAAGTTCGGTACTGGTATGATATGTATATGGCATTTAATGCTGTATATACTATATATGCTATGTATATGTTACTGTTGCCGGTGTGGGATCTTGTCGAAAATTATGCTGGTAGGCCTGTGCGGGGTCCTGGTGGCAAGTTACTCTGCATGGCTGGTGGGGGGTCCCGGCGGTTTTATGCTGTTAGGCCGGTACGGGGTTCCTGTGGTAGATTACACTGTTGTGCCGGTGCGGGTTCCCGACGTACCCGGCGGTAAGGGCTGCACGACCTAGCCCCTGGCATTCTCCATTTGTGTTGTACATTTGTAGTATCTCCCTTCTTCCATGGCCAGCACTCCACTCCACCCATTCGGCCCAGGCGTTTTAAATTACAAAAGTAAAAAAGGGTTTCCTCCTTACATTCTTCCAGCCCTCTGGTAGGGAGCACATGGTAAGTGTTCACACTGGTGTGGTTCTCTGTGGCAGCCATTGTTTCTGTGATACTTTGTCTGTGGGGTGGTGCGGCCCAAAGCCAGGGGCTTGGTCGGGCAGCAGTGGGGCTGCTAGCCACTGGGTCGTTCCCCCTGTGGGCATGGTGTCTCGGAGGCAGTGGTCGCCGCCCGGCACTACGCCAGTGTTAGTTTGGGGACCCACTATGACTAGGTGACCTTGACGTGGCGAGTGGGCTTGTACTTTTTGATCAAAATGTATACTAACAACCTGTTTTTTAAATTGTGCTGAGAAACAAGTAGATCAAATTACATATGGTGGATGTGCAGCTATGTTTCTCTATTTTTTTTGTACAATTATTGTGTATGTATTAAAGCCAGTTCGGGGTCTGGGCAGTAAATGTAAAGTTATGAGCAGGTGCAGAGTACTGGCGGCAAGGTGCATTGCCTTATATTTCTGTTTTTCTTACCTTTTTCTGCAGTGTATCATGCAGCAGTCCTGCTACTTTCTCTTTGTGGACAATCTGCTGAGCTGCACTGTTTGGCATCCAGCAGCATCCAGCAGCCTCCATCTGTTTTCCTCCTTGTAAGGGACGGGTCGTGTGCCTGTGTCTTCAGCTGCTGGACCAAATGCTGCGGGGAGTCGGCGGGAGAGACTTTATCAGTCCAGGAACACGGCGTTACCGATCTCTCTGAGCTGAGCAGCCGGGTTCTTGGTCTGATAAGGTAAATAATAACTCCCTTACACATTACACATCTTACAGTGTTGCTATCTTTGCTTAGGAGCCCTTTCCTCTCCCTTCCTCTCTTAGTTCTCTTTTTGGACCCAGCAGAAGACATCTAAGTCTAAACACAGACTATGTATATCATGTGAACAGCAGCCCCTACCTGATGATTGTCCTTATGATGATTGTGATAATTGTGCCAAGAATAAAGGTCTGTCTGATACTGTCAAAACCAAGAGATGTATTAGCTGCCTACAGATGCTTATTGAAGGCTGGCCATCTGAGCTTTGTAGTGCCTGTGCTCCTCCTGAGAAATCTCCAGACCTAGCCGAAGAGGCTAAAAACTTCTTTAGCTGGTTCTGTAAGAAATTTTCTGATGAGAAACCTTCTGCTTAAAAATTAAAGAAGCACATCAAGATGCAAGCTTCTTCTTCTTCAGTTGTTTCTAAACATTTGTATTCTGCTGAAAGGAGGAGAGAAGCTGTTAAAGAGAGTGTGACGTTGTCATCAGATTCTGATTCTTCTTCTTCCTCGGCTGGGCCCTCTAATAAAAAGAGGAAGAAGCATGGTAGGCATGCTTCATCTTCTTCTTCTGACTCTGATTCATCTTAAACTGTGTCTGAATCTGACTTTATTACTGAAGACTTCTACCTTTTTCAAAAAAGAGGCAGCAGACGGGTTGATTAAAAAGGTCAAATGTTGTATTGAGTCAGGAAAGCATGAGCGTTCTACCTAGGATAAAGAGAGTTTGTTTTTCTTTCCTAAAAGTCAAGAGTCCTCCCGGGTCATCATGTCCTAAAGAGTATCATGGACAAAGAGTGGAAGAAACCTGATAAGCAATTGGATCTTGGTTCAAGGTTCAAGATGATGTATAGGTTGGATCCAACAATCTCTGAAGCCTGGGACCAACCTGCAGCTATAGACCCTTCTGTGGTAAATTGTCTAAAAATATTTTTTTTTTCCCGCAGACAAGTCTGCCCTTTTAAGGGATGCTATGGACAAGAAAGCTGCCCTTTTCTGAAGCATACTCACAAAAATCTTGCATTACTCAGTAAAGCCGCTCCTTTCTCCAGGGCCCTTAGACTCTCGTTAAGTCATCTGTCCCAAGATATACTGGCAGGAGTATCCAGACAAGACTTGACTTATCAGCTCACATCTTTAAAGTCTACAGCTGAATGATTTTTCACTTGATGTGTTAAATGGCAGCTAAAACCATGGTGGTTGCTAACGCTACACGTAGAGCCATCTGGCTAAAGCCTTGGACGGGTGATACTTCTTCACCCGTCCCACTTTGGTGCTCTTCCATTTGAGCCGGGCAAACTAATCGGGAGAAAGCTGGATAGAGTTCTGAAGCAGAAAAAGGGACAAACAACTTGCTCTTCCTCAATCCTTTCACAGGCCTTTCAGAGGGTTTGGGACACCAAGATACAAATGAACTGCCAGAAGACGACAGGGCAAGGGAAAGAAGTTTCAGACAAGATATCAGGACAAAGGAAAAAATAAAAAAATATGGTGCCTCAACCCCAAAGTCTGAATTCTGATGCCAACTGTGCAGTGGGGACAAGAATATTGAGATTCCTTCCAAAATGGGAAAAAGTAACCTCAGATCTGTGGGTTCTGCTAATTATTCGTCAAGGTTATGCTTTGGAATTCCTAAATCTTCCAAGAGTCAGATTTTTACTCAACCACAATCAAGATCACAGAGTTCTCTCTCTTCTCTCTGAGTTTTTAAGCAAAGGTGCCTTGGAACCTGTACCCCCCCCCCCCCCCCGACCCCCCCCCTCCCAATTTTTTGGGGGTTTACTCTCATGTTTTCCCTGTCCCCAAACCGGATCAAAACTGGCGACTTATCATCGACCTTAGATATTTAAACAAGCATTTAATAAAGAGGAAGTCCAAGATGGACAACGTAAGGTCAAATTACAGCATAGTTCGACCTGGAGATGTGATGGTGTGTCTCGATCTAAAAGATGCGTACCTCTACGTTCCCATCAGGAGAGAAGGCAGAAAATATCTTAGAGTAGCCGTCGGGGGCCAGCATCAGATCCACCACCATCTATTCAGAGCGCTTCCTTTCTTGTTGTCTCCCACTCCCAGAATTTTTACGAGGTTAGTGATCGTGTTGGTGGCAGCACTATAAATAGTTAACATTGACACTAAACTAAAATGTAGACTACATTCCAAAGTTGCACTGAACTTTATTTATACAAACTATGAGTTACAATTCAAAGACAGTTGCCCATATACAGATACTCTTTTTATATTATTATCACCATGGTAAACTCACTGATTTCTATAAAATATCTGTATCCAAAATTAAATGAAAAATTGCCTGGATCCTAATCAATTGTTAAATTCAGTTTACAGGAAATATCTTCATTATTTTTATCAACTTGGCATGTTTTACGTGCCATGTATTCTGCAATGTTCCTTACAAAATGTAATTATGTTTACCTAATATTTATATGCATTCATTTCTCACTAAGTATACTGCATTGCCAATCAATCTGTCAAGAAAACAATAAAAAAAAATATAAATAAATCGCACAAAGATTAGGGAACCATATTGGGCAAGACAACATTTTTTATTTTATCTGGGAGGATAGCAATGGTACAGCCCCACCAAATAAATCTCATTTTACTGGGGCTCCCACCAAATTTCAGGAAGGCACCCAGGGGGATTAAATGAAACTGTGTCTGACATTTTTTAGTTGGTTTTTGTGCTAAGTGGCTAGTTTATAAGTTCCTATCCTCACCATCCCTGGGGGCAGGAGCATCCCCTGGGGATGGTAAGGATAAGGATTTTACCCTATATAATGCTTTGCCAAGCGTTATATAGGGTAAAATGTGATGATTGGTTCCCTTTAAGCTGTGCCAAAAAAAAAGCATGAATTTTTATCACTTCAAGTTATTTTTATATTGGTGCCTGTCATTTTTCTGGCACAGATTCTTGGCACATTGTATACCAAGTTTTACTTGACAGACTAACAACGTTTAGTGCAAATGTGCCACATTTGTACCAAAGTGTTCTGCTTTCATAAGAAGCGTCATAAAAACAGGGCCAACAGCCAGAGATGAAATACACATAGGCTAGGTTCACACAGTGTGAAATGAAAAAAAGTTTAAAAGTCTCCCTGTCACTAAAAAGACTTTTCATGTCACAGAGAGATGTCAAACGTCCTGATCAGTCGGGGTCTCATTGTGTGGAGAAGTGCGCAGAGAAACAATGGTGCAGTTGCCCATAGCAACCAGAGTGCTTCTTCCAGTTTCCAGAAGCCTCTTTAAAAATGAAAGAATCAATCTAGTTGGTTGCTATAGGCAACTGCACCACTCTTCCTCCACACAGGTTTTGATAAATCTCTCCCTAATGAGGAGATTTCTGCAAATCAGGGAGTGAAGCATTTAAGTATATGCTTCTCCCCTTTCATTTTGCTAATCCATTTTTTGTAAATGTTAAACCTGTTAAAATCGTGCTGTTTATTTAAATGAATATTTACATAGTAAAAACAATTGTGAAACTAGCCTTATAGAATTACTTCTTTGTTAATAATTACATTTTAATGCCTATGTCCACATTGGACAAAATTAGGTACACATATATGCATTAGTATTTATCATACTTACCAATCAGATCTTTGGCATTTTAAAGCCTGCCACATAAATTTATAAGCACTAATGTCATTGGTTGCCATCGTGTTGGAGCAACCAAAGTGATGTCACCATGCTTCCACTTTCAACATAATGGCCCAGATTCACTCAAACTGTCAAATTCTTAGATGGTGTAAATTTAGACTAGATAGTCTAACAATGTCCCAAATTCATGAAAATGTATCAGGCTGAATGATAAGTCTGACATATCTGAAGACTGACTAGTCTAAGTTTAGACCAAAGGCTAAACTTAGACTTGCCTACCTACCTTTTGGAACACAGTGTCATATCTTAAAGGGGTACTCCAGTGGAAAACAATTATTTTTAATCAACTGGTGCCAAAAAGTTAAACAGATTTGTAAATTCAACAGCGGCAGAAGAAAAAGTTTGTGGGAGCACTCGGACACCAGGTATAGCGTACAGAGAAAGTTTTTATTTCATCTTTCCATAGCTGGGTACAATAGCAGGGAGGAGGAGATGTGAAGGTGTGGGTGGACTGCAACTGGTGGGCGACGGTCCGTTATCGCGCCTTAGCGCTTTGTCAGGCCCCCCTTTGTCAGGCCCACCCGCACCTTCACATCTCCTCCTCCCTGCTATTGTACCCAGCTATGGAAAGATGAAATTAAAACTTTCTCTGTACGCTATACCTGGTGTCCGAGGTGAGTGCTCCGACAAACTTTTTCTTCTGCTGCTGTTGTGTTTGAACTCTGTTTGACATCGTGTAGCACCACAGACACCTGCACTTAGCGTGGGCAGCGCATCGCCGGCCTGCCAGCAGGAGACACACTGTGCGATATAGCGAATCATTGACAATGCCAGGACACCTTTCTCTATACGATATTGTGAGATTTGTAAATTACTTCTATTAAAAAATCTTAATCCTTCCAGTACTTATCAGCTGCTGTATGATCCACATAAATTTCCTTTGTGTCTGACCACAGTGCTCTCTGCTGACACTCTTTTTATTATAAAAATACAAAACTTATCCAATACAACAAAAAACAAGCTTAACCAGCTATAATATAAATCAAAAACAAAACCCTGCCTAACCGGCCAGCCCAGCTTTGCAAAGCAAAAAGAAAACAAACAAACAAAAACACACTGACACACATACCAAAAATGAACATAAAAACAGCACAACTTGGCTTAAACATAAACATAAAATTAGCACTACCTGGCTGTAACTCAAACCATCCATACTCGGGGGGGGGGGGGGGGGGTAAAAAAAAAAAAAAAAATATTCTAATAAATAAATAAATAAATAAATAATAATAATTATAAAAATAAAGAAATAAATAAATAAAAATAAACAGCACAACTTGGCTTAAACATAAACATAAAATTAGCACTACCCGGCTGTGACTCAAAACCATCCATACTCGGGAAACAAAACAAAAGGGGAAAATAAATAAATTAAAAATATAAAAATTAAAAATATAAATAAATAAACAAAAACACATAACACAACAACTGGTCCGACTGCCATAACTATAATATGAGACAATATAAAACGATGTAGATACAAAACCAAATAGATACAAAATCACTAATAGAAATTAATAAAATATAGTATATAAACATAAATATATGCACCCTATTTACAGAAACCTACAAAAATAAATAAATAAATAAATAAATACAGGAAATCCCTACACTAGAACTGTGCCCTCACCCACACCACCCCTCCTGCACATGGGTCAGAGTCCATACCGTTCCTCTACAGTTTACAAAGTTCTGTCCTTAACGGACCCATGTCAGGTCCCCCAAAAACACGAAAACACACCACCACCCACAAATACACCCTCCCCACCTAGCACTCCACCCAACCAACTTATACACAAACTTATACATACTAACTAACAGACACTGAACCACAACCCACTTTAGGCCCAAGTTTGGTCGCCTGTAAGCCCTTCATGCCATATCAGCTTAAAACAAAACAAAAAAGCTAGCGTGCACATGCATTAGCCCACCACCAGAAAGAAGGATGGCAGACTTGATACACCAAAATAATTTTTAACTCTTTTCCTAACTCCCCCTACAATTCTCCCTAATTCTATCCCTCCATTAAAGCTAACCCTACTCTCACCCTATCTCTATCCCTATCACACTTCCCCTATCCAAAATAAAGGTACTCTACCCAAAAGATCTAGTACCTAGGGCACATCAAAAGAAAACCCTCTCCACAGGAGAGAAGCCCTACTGGTACCAAGACTGCCATACTCCAAAGACCTGATCTTCCCGAGGTCACCGGTGATATTCCTACAGACCTCCACCTCGGAGAGGATTTTCTGCTGGGTCAACACTAAACACCGTGCATTCCACGTGTAGTACCTAACCACTAAACTAACTAAGAATAAAGTGCCCCGGTCTCGGCCACCCAGTGTCCTGAATGCCCCATAAGCCCACTCCGGATAGGTAAGGCCGGCAAGTTGACTCCAGCCGATGGAAGCGCCCACCCGGTTGTAAACCCCTATATTAAAGGGACAATGAAGCAGGAAGTGGTCCATGCTTTCCAGCGTGTCCCCACACTCTTCTCGGGGACATCCCCGGTCATCAGAGTTCCTGCACTTCAGGTTGTCCCTTACATATAGCTTCCCCTGAAAGCAGCGCCAGGCCAAGTCCCAAAACTTCTGGGGGATCCTTTTCATGTTTAAAAGATACAACCCCACCCTCAGATCCCGACCTGGGCAGTCCCTGAGTGCCAGAGGCTTCTGAAAGTGGGTCAACAGAACCCGTTTGTCAAGGAACTGCCTTGACTGGGTCCTGATCTCCCACACTCCCAGACCCCACCGACGTATCGCCTTCAGAGTCGGGGTAGCGTAAGCCGGAAGATATCCATGGGGCGTACGGAGGTCCTTCACTTGCCCTCCTGTCTCCCATTCCTGGAAGAAAGGCCGAAACCACTCCCTGCAGGAGAGTACCCACGGAGAAGCCCTCTCTGACCAGAGGTTTGAGATGTTAGCTTTTAAAAAGGTGTTTGTTAAGAACACCACAGGGTTTACCATAGATAAACCCCCTAGTCTCCTCGTGCGGTACGTAACCTCCCTCTTGACTAGGTTCATCCTGTTCCCCCATAACAGTTTAAAAAAAAGGCTGTAGATCCTAGTGTAGTAAGCCTCTGGCAAGATACATACGCTGCCCAGATAGATAAACAAGGGGAGCAGGTACGATTTGATCAGGTGTACCCTTTCCCTGAGGGTCAAAGACCAACCCTTCCACTGGTCCACCTTCTGAGTGGCATCCTGGAGCTTACCATCCCAGTTTTTGGTGGGATAATCATCCTGGCCAAATGTGATGCCTAAGACTTTTGCTGATTCTTGGGGCCCTGGAAGGGTGTCCGGGAGATCAAACATGGGATCCCCCCCTCCCAGCCAGAGACTCTCACACTTATCCCGGTTGATCTTAGACCCGGATGCCTCCGAGTAGCGTTCCACCTCCGACATCACCACATCAACCCCCTCTCTCGAGGAGACGAAAATAGTGACATCGTCGGCGTACGCCACTACCCCCTGGATGGCCCCCGGCTCCGCCAAACTCATCCCGACTCCCGCCAACGGTCCGCAACTCACCCTCCTAAGGAAGGGATCGATCGCGAACACATATAACAGCGGGCTCAAAGGACAACCCTGACGGACTCCAGACCCCACTCCAAAAGAGTGGCCAGACCACCCGTTCACCAGTGGGAAACTCTCTGCCCCTGCATACAAGATCTTAAGCCAATTAACAAAAGTACTCGGTAAGCCATATCTCAGGAGGACGGACCAGAGGTACTCGTGGTTCACCCGATCAAATGCTTTGGCCTGATCCAAGGACAGCAAGTACCCCTTCCAGAAACCCGCACTACTCCGCTCCACTGCCTCCCTGACACTAAGGACAGCACTTAAGGTGCTTCGGCCTGGAACAGTGCAGTGCTGGGCCTCCGAAAGGAGCCGGGGTGCAAACTTCACCAGCCGATTAAACAGTATCTTGGCCAGAAGCTTCCTGTCCGTATTGAGAAGAGCTATGGGTCTCCAATTCTCAATACGGCTGGGATCTTTACCCTTTGAGAGAAGAATCAGGGCTGACCTCCTCATTGACTTTGGCAGAGTGCCCGAGGAGAGACACTCATTGAATACCTCAGCTAAAGACTCCTTAAAGGTCCTGTACCACTCAGATGTTAAGCCATCCGGACCTGGTGACTTCTTGGGGGCAAGCCCCTCGATCGCCAGTCTCACTTCCTCTTCCCTGATCTCTTCTGCCAAAACGCCAAGAGAGGGGTCTACCCCTGGCTCAGGAATGGTTTCAGCCAGGAAACCCGACATCACATCCCGATCCAGATCCTTCCTTCCCAAGAGGTGAGAGTAGAAGGATCTGACGATCTCCAAGATCCCTGATCTGGACCGATTCAGAGATCCTGTACTATCAATCAGTCCTGAAATGACTTTACTACTCACTGACATCTTACAGTTTCTGTAAGGGTCGGGCGAGCGGGACTTCACGAAATCCCTCTCAAAAACCAAAGATGCGTGCCTATCGTACTGACACCTCATCAGCAAGGATTTCACTCTGGAGATATCCTCCCGGCTACCTCCAGTCGAGACAAGAAGCTCGAGTTTCCTCCTCAGACCCTGATACAGGCGATACCTGTTCAGGGACCTGAGGCTCGAGAGCTGGCGGAAGAACCCCGCAACCCGCTTCTTGAATATCTCCCACCACTCTGACTTACTACTACATAGGCCCAGTAAAGGTACCTGACTCTGAAGAAAATCCTCAAAGGACTGTCTTATCTCCGCTTCCTCCAGGAGGGACGAATTCAGCTTCCAATAACCTTTTCCCATCCGGGGGGTTTCTGAAACATTCAGGGAAAACAAAATCATACAGTGATCGGAGAACTCCACCTCAACCACGGACACTGCTGAAGAGACGGTTTCCTCCTTTAAATAAAACCTATCTATCCTAGACCTGCGACTACCTTGATGATAAGTGAAACCCGCGTGGCCCGAGGGGCTCCGGATGTGGGCATCCTCTAGGCGAGCTTCTCTAGCTATGCTAATCAGCGCCACACTATCGCAAGTCAGCGGACTATTGGAGCCTCTCCTATCTTGGGACCTCGTGACATTATTGAAGTCCCCTCCAAAGATCACCTGCCGACTCGTAAAAAGAAAGGGCTTAATCCTCATAAAGAGATCTTTACGGCCCCGCTTACTTTGCGGGGCGTAGATGTTAATGAGCCGGAGCTCTTGTCCCTTCATGAAGACATCTAAGATCAGGCACCTCCCCATTTCTAATTCAATAACCCGTCGGCATTCAACAGGAGCGGTAAAAAGGACCGCCACCCCACTATACGGCTCAGCCGCAAGAGACCAGTGGGAGGGACCACGCCTCCACTCTCTTCTGGCTTTTACCAGAGAGGCTAGATCTGACAACCTGGTCTCCTGTAAAAAGAAAATGTCGGCTTCAACGCGGCCGAGAAAATCAAAGGCTGCGAATCTAGCCGTATCCGACTTTATGCTGGCACAATTAATAGATGCCAGCGTCAATGGGGTGAGTGCCGCCATACAGGGTGATTAAATTAGACGGCCACACCCTTTACTTTTGTTTTCCCTTCTTTTTTGCCCCCTCATCCCCCGAAGAAGACGAGAGGGCAGGACCACTCTTGGATCTTTTTTTCGATTCAGATAGATCCATATTATCTCTGTCTCCGTCCGGCCCCGGTCTAGCCCTGCCCTCTGAGGAAGGTGCCTCAATAGGACAGGGCCCAGTTCCTCCCAGAGGCTCTTTCTCCCTAGGCACCTCGCCCTCACCCTCCCCAGCCAAGGAGGGGGAGGAGATGGTATCGAGGACGAGGTACCGGTTTGACAGGTCAACCAGAGGGGGGGCAGTCAGGCTTCCGTTTTGAACCTGGCCCGTAGTACAAGGAACAGAGGGCTCTGACCTCTTCTTTCTCCCTTTCCTTTTGCCCTTGTCTTTCTTTTTAGGCCTCTCCCCACTCTCCTCATCCACACTTTCATAGTGGGAGGAATCGGAAGGGTCGGCCATATTGCCTTCCTCTCTGTGAAGCCTCCTGATCTCCCCATCCAGCACATCCTCCTCCAGGGCTTCAGCGGTTACAGGGCCAGCTTCAGGAGCAGAGGCCGGGGCTACCCCCGTCACCTGGGCACTCTCCAGCTCCCTACTCCTTCTACGATTTTCCTCCCGCCTTAGTTTGGCGGGGCCCTTTTCCTCCTCACGAGCCCTGTTGCACCCCCATCCCTGCCCATACCCTCCCCGGCCGGGGCAACTTCACAGCTCTCCTCAGCCGGAGCGGCCGCTGCACGGGCGAAGGCGCTAGGACAACGGCTAAATGGGTGCCCAAGGACACCACACAG
Source organism: Hyla sarda (assembly GCF_029499605.1). NCBI lineage: Eukaryota > Metazoa > Chordata > Amphibia > Anura > Hylidae > Hyla > Hyla sarda. Next base: position 481,989,840 of record NC_079189.1, read on the forward strand.
GTGGCACCGGATCTGTCTACAGGATGCGGCCAGATGTCCCACCCCACCACACAAAGCGCAGACCTGTACAGTACAGGCTGCGCTAAAGTGGGTGGGGCTGCCACACCTGTGACAGACCTTAGGCTGCCCCTGGTAGAAGACCTGGATCCTATCACGTCCAAGGAAGGCGGCTGACGGAATGTGGGCAACCGTACTCCCTGAACGCTTGAGTTTGACGGAAAACGTCCAGGCCCCGGACCAGATCCCGTGCTCATCCAAGTTTTTCTTGGGCATGTCCGTCACATCCCCATACCGTCCGAGCCAGGTCATGATGTCATAACAAGAAAGTGACTCGTTACGGGTCAAAACAGTCACCTTCTTGACAGCATTCTGACGGGAAATCGCCTTTACGGCGAAATCCCGCCAGCCGGGCTCGTTTTTTGCCACTTCGTAATTCGACCAGAAGAGTTCGAGACCCTCTGGCCGAACGAAACTGACGTCAAACTCAGACGATCCGTAGGGGTGAATCAGGGCAAAGATATCACTCGCCCTGAATTCCATCTGAAGGAGGAGCTCAACCACTTTAGCGCGAGGTGGGCACGCATCCTCGCCCCTCCAAATCAGACGGACCACATTCCTACGGTTATTGTCCTGCCCGGTTGTCGGGAGGGACCAGACCACCTCCCCATTCCGCTCTCGGAAAGCCCCCAAACCGTGCCTCTCTATCCAGAAAGACAGGTCGACCTCACCCCTTCCCTCTACCTGGATCGACCTGTCACCCCTACGTAGAGCCTCCAGGAGGCGCTGTTGCAAATGGCCCCCAGGGCCGGACGGAGACGGGGACCCCCCTGAACCCCCGGCAGCGACATTAGCATAGCTCCTAGGAGCAGTCACTGCCGGGGGGGCAGCCGGACCAGACCCAGAGCCAGAACCACTTACAACACCATTCACACCACAACTCTCAACCTCTTTATTTCCAGCCATACTACTACCACTCCCATCAACATTCAATCCACTGACACTCCCACATACACTCCTCTCACCCACAACACTACTACACCCATCAATATCACATCCTACATTCTTGTCCTGACTAACAAATTCTGGGCTGGCTGGGACTTGTAGTATGGCTGGCTTTAGTAAAGTCCTTTGTGCTGGCTTAGCCGCTGCTGGGGTCGACGCCGATGGTTTCGCCTTCATGGCTGATATCATATCTTGATTCTGGGGCTGCCCCACCGGGCGCACCCCAGCTCCTCCCACAGCGCCAGCACCTGCTTCACCCAACTTCACAGGCTCTGTGGATAATCCCGGCGCCCGGACACTCCCCCCCCTCACAGGGGAGTGCCCCGCAGTGCCGGTAATGCCCACAGTACTCGGGGAACCGCCCCCCGAGCACACAGGGGCATAACTCGCGCTTCCCACCATAAGCCCATCCTGCCCCTCCCTACCGGTAGGATGGGTGGGCTTCACATCTATTGCGTCTGCAGCTTTTACTGACGCCATGCTGTACCCCCCATGCTGGCTCCGTTCCACCACAGAAACGGAGTCTGGCAGTCTGGGGGGCCCAGCAGCCTGAACCAGCTTTGCAGCTGGCCCAGACTGCTGGAAAGGAACAAACACGTACTTCACTGATTCTTGTGTCTTTTGCTTTTTCCTCTTAACTGCCACATCATCACAGAGATCATCACCAAAGGTGAAATGCTGGAGGTGGGCTGGGGACTCCTGCATGACTATCGCCCTTAGCAATCCCCCAGCCTCACTCTCCACATCATCCTCCTCGCTCTCACTTGAAGGAAGAGCCACCTGGGCCGGTTCAATATAGCTGTCCTGGGTGGCCTGGGTGTCACAGGGAGCAGCCACAGGCACAGCGTCTTCCTCCACATTCTCATCCTTTTCCTCATCACCACCATCCTCACTTTCTTCACCGCCACTACTCTCCCCATCATCCACCTCCACCTTACCTGGGGATTTCGTGGCGGCAAACCGGTCTTCATTAATCAGCTTTTCCTGGAAAAGACCGCTTCCCTCCAGGATCTCGTCTCTCCTCTCCTCCAGCTGCACAATCTCGCTTTTCAGCGCTGTGATCCTCTTTCTTAGCTCTGGCCTGTTCTTTTTGGACCCCATGCTCACCAGTTTCTGAGCCACACGTAGATCCTCCCTGGCCATCCTCAGCTCCTTACCGCACTGGTCATATTCCGCAAAGCGTGCGGCCATGCGGGAGCAGTATGTATCGCTCGACTCCTTGGGCCCTCTCTCTGCCCACATCTCCACTTTTTTCCTCCTCGCCTTGCTTCCTCCAGATCTCTGGTTGGCACCCGTCGCCGTGGAAGCAGAGCCTGCATTGCTGCAAACTCTGCCAGATTTTCTTCCTCCGGCCGGAACAATGGCTGTTGCAGTTTTCTCTCCACCCCCCGCCAGCCTGGAAGAACGGGAAGTGGAGGCTCGAGATTTCCGGGGCTCCATGCAGGGGAGGCTCTCCCCAGGAGTCTGCCACCCTCCTGGGAAAAGCAGTTAGAACACCTGCCTCTGTAGTTCTCTTGGAAGTCCTGGAGAGCTCAAACAGGGACACACCCGCACACTTCTCACACTGAACAGCTGTGTTTCACAGGATGTGCTCTCTGCTGACACCTCTGTCCATGTCAGGAACTGTCCAGAGCAGGATAGGTTTGCAGTGGGTATTTGCTCATACTCTAGACAGTTCCTGACATAGACAGAGGTGTCAGCAGAGAGCGCTTCCTGTAGCCAGGAGCAGTTGTGTGTGAAGCAGCTTTGGGTGTGTCCCTTTTTGTGTTCCTCCAGAGTTCCAGAGGCAGAGCAGGGGATTCACCAACCTTTCCCAGGGGTGTGGCAGAATCCTTGGGAGAGCTTCCCTGCATGGAGCCCCTGGCCTCCACTCCCTGTTCTTCCAGGCTGGCGGGGGGTGGAGAGAAAACAGCGACAGCCATTTTTACGGCCGGAGGAAGAAGATCTGGCAGAGTCTGCAGCAATGCAGGCTCGGCTCCTCCGGCAATGGGTGCCAGCCAGAGATCCAGTGGAAGGAAGGCGAGGAGGCAAAGTATTGAGTTGTGGGCTGAGAGAGGGCCCGAAGAGTCCAGCGAGACCTACTGCTCCCGCCTGACCGCACGGTTTGCTGAATACGACCGCTGCGGTAGGGAGCTTAGGTTGATGAGAGAGGACCTGCGTGGAGCCCAGAATCTGGCATGCTCTGGGTCCAAAAGGAATAAACTGGAGCTGAAAAAGAGGATTGCAGCCCTGAAGAAAGACATTGCAAAGCTGGGGGAGAGGAGAGCAGAGATCCTGGAGGGGAGCGGTCTCTTCAGGGAGAAGATGGAGAACCAGGATCGGTTTGCCGCCATGAAATCCCCAGGTAAGGTGGAGGTGGATGATGGGGAGAGTAGTGGCGGTGAAGAAAGAGAGGATGGTGGTGTTGGTGTAAAGGAGGAGGAGAAGAAGTTGGAGGAAAGTGTACAGGTTGTGGAGGATGATGTATTGCCTGACCCTTCTCCCTGTGACACCCAGACCACTAAGACTCAGGACAGCTACATAGAGCCGGCTCAGGTGGCACTACCGCTAAGTGATAGTGAGGATGATGATGTGGAGAGTGAGGCTGGGGGATTGCTGAGGGCTATAGTGATGCAGGAGTCCCCAGCCCACCTCCAGAATTTTACATTTGGTGATGACCAGTGTGATGACACATTAGTAAAGAGAAAAGCAAAAAAACAGAAGACCCAGGAAACTGTGCATTATGTGTTCCGTGCTTTCCAGCAGTCTGGGCCAGCTGCAAAGCTGGTTCAGGCTGCTGGGTCCTCTAAACTGCCAGACTCCGTTTCTGTGGTGGAACGGAGCCAGCATGGGGGATACAGCATGGCGTCAGTAAAAGCTGCAGATGCAATAGATGTGAAGCCCACCCATCCTGCCGGTAGGGAGGGGCAGGATGGGCTCATGGTGGGCAGCTCGAGTTATGCCCCTGCGTGCTCGGGGGGCGGTTCCCCGAGTACTGTGGGCATTACCGGCACTGCAAGGCACTCCCCTGTGAGGGGGGGGGGGAGTGTCCGGGCGCCGGGATTATCCACAGAGCCTGTGAAGTCGGGTGAAGCAGGTGCTGGCGCCGTGGGAGGAGCTGGGGACCGCCCGGTGGGGCAGTCCCAGAATCAGGATGTGATAGCAGCCATGAAGGAGAAGCCATCGGCGTCGACCCCAGCAGCGGCTAAGCCAGCACAAAGAACTTTACTAAAGCCAGCCATACTACAAGTCCCAGCCAGCCCAGAATTTGTTAGTCAGGACAAGAATGTAGGATGTGATATTGATGGGTGTAGTAGTGTTGTGGGTGAGAGGAGTGTATGTGGGAGTGTCAGTGGAGTGAATGTTGATGGGAGTGGTAATAGTATGGCTGGAAATAAAGAGGTTGAGAGTTGTGGTGTGAATGGTGTTGTAAGTGGTTCTGGCTCTGGTCCGGCTGCCCCCCCCCGGCAGTGACTGCTCCCAGGAGCTATGCTAATGTCGCTGCCGGGGGTTCAGGGGGGTCCCCGTCTCCGTCCGGCCCTGGGGGCCATTTGCAACGCGCCTCCTGGAGGCTCTACGCAGGGGTGACAGGTCGATCCAGGTAGAGGGAAGGGGTGAGGTCGACCTGTCTTTCTGGATAGAGAGGCACGGTTTGGGGGCTTTCCGAGAGCAGAATGGGGAGGTGGTCTGGTCCCTCCCGACAACTGGGCAGGACAATAACCGTAGGAATGTGGTCCGTCTGATTTGGAGGGGCGAGGATGCATGCCCACCTCGCGCTAAAGTGGTTGAGCTGCTCTTTCAGATGGAATTCAGGGCGAGTGACATCTTTGCCCGGATTCATCCCTAAGGTTCGTCTGAGTTTGATGTCAGTTTCGTTCGGCCAGAGGGTCTCGAACTCTTCTGGTCGAATTACGAAGTGGCAAAAAACGAGCCCGGCTTGCGGGATTTCGCCGTAAAGGCGATTTTCCGTCAGAATGCTGTCAAGAAGGTGACCGTTTTGACCCGTAACGAGTCACTTTCTTGTTAGGACATCATGACCTGGCTCGGACGGTATGGGGATGTGACGGATATGCCCAAGAAAAACTTGGATGAGCACGGGATCTGGTCCGGGGCCTGGACGTTTTCCGTCAAACTCAAGCGTTCAGGGAGTACGGTTGCCCACATTCCGTCAGCCGCCTTCCTTGGACGTGATAGGATCCAGGTCTTCTACCAGGGGCAGCCTAAGGTCTGTCACAGGTGTGGCAGCCCCACCCACTTTAGCGCAGCCTGTACTGTACAGGTCTGCGCTTTGTGTGGTGGGGTGGGACATCTGGCCGCATCCTGTAGGCAGATCCGGTGCCACCTGTGTGGTGTCCTCGGGCACCCATTTAGCCGTTGTCCTAGCGCCTTCGCCCCTGCAGCGGCCGCTCCGGCTGAGGAGAGCTGTGAAGTTGCCTCGGCCGGGGAGGGTATGGGCAGGGATGGGGGTGCAACAGGGCTCGTGAGGAGGAAAAAGGGCCCCGCCAAACTAAGGCGGGAGGAAAATCGTAGAAGGAGTAGGGAGCTGGAGAGTGCCCAGGTGACGGGGGTAGCTCCGGCCCCTGCTCCTGAAGCTGGCCCTGTAACCGCTGAAGCCCTGGAGGAGGATGTGCTGGATGGGGAGATCAGGAGGCTTCACAGAGAGGAAGGCAATATGGCCGACCCTTCCGATTCCTCCCACTATGAAAGTGTGGATGAGAAGAGTGGGGAGAAGCCTAAAAAGAAAGACAAGGGCAAAAGGAAAGGGAGAAAGAAGAGGTCAGAGCCCTCTGTTCCTTGTACTACGGGCCAGGTTCAAAACGGAAGCCTGACTGCCCCCCCTCTGGTTGACCTGTCAAACCGGTACCTCGTCCTCGATACCATCTCCTCCCCCTCCTTGGCTGGGGAGGGTGAGGGCGAGGTGCCTAGGGAGAAAGAGCCTCTGGGAGGAACTGGGCCCTGTCCTGTTGAGGCACCTTCCTCAGAGGGCAGGGCTAGACCGGGTCGGACGGAGACGGGGATAATATGGATCTATCTGAATCAAAAAAAAAGATCCAAGAGTGGTCCTGCCCTCTCATCATCTTCAGGCGATGAGGGGGCAAAAAAGAAGGGAAAACAAAAGTAAAGGGTGTGGCCGTCTAATTTAATCACCCTGTATGGCGGCACTCACCCCATTGACGCTGGCATCTATTAATTGTGCCAGCATAAAGTCGGATACGGCTAGAATCGCGGCCTTTGATTTTCTCGGCCGCGTTGAAGCCGACATTTTCTTTTTACAGGAGACCAGGTTGCCAGATCTTGCCTCTCTGCTAAAAGCCAGAAGAGAGTGGAGGCGCGGCCCCTCCCACTGGTCTCTTGCGGCTGAGCCGTATAGTGGGTGGCGGTCCTTTTTACCGCTCCTGTTGAATGCCGACGGGTTATTGAATTAGAAATGGGGAGGTGCCTGATCTTAGATGTCTTCATGAAGGGACAAGAGCTCCGGCTCATTAACATCTACGCCCCGCAAACTAAGCAGGGCCGTAAAGATCTCTTTATGAGGATTAAGCCCTTTCTTTTTACAAGTCGGCAAGTGATCTTTGGAGGGGACTTCAATAATGTCACGAGGTCCCAAAATAGGAGAGGGTCCAATAGTCCGCTGACTTGTGATAGTGTTGCGCTGATGAGCATAGCTAGAGAAGCTCGCCTAGAGGATGCCCACATCCGGAGCCCCTCGGGCCACGCAGGTTTCACCTATCATCAAGGTAGTCGCAGGTCTAGGATAGATAGGTTTTATTTAAAGGAGGAAGCCGTCTCTTCCGCAGTGTCCGTGGTTGAAGTGGAGTTCTCTGATCACTGTATGATTTTGTTTTCCCTGAATGTTTCAGAAACCCCCCGGATGGGGAAAGGTTATTGGAAGCTGAATTCGTCCCTCCTTGAGGAAGCGGAGATAAGACAGTCCTTTGAGGATTTTCTTCAGAGTCAGGTACCTTTACTGGGCCTATGTAGTAGTAAGTCAGAGTGGTGGGAGATATTCAAGAAGCGGGTTGTGGGGTTCTTCCGCCAGCTTTCGAGCCTCAGGTCCCTGAACAGGTGTCGCTTGTATCAGGGTCTGAGGAGGAAACTCGAGCTTCTCGTCTCGACTTGAGGTAGCCGAGAGGATATCTCCAGAGTGAAATCCTTGCTGATGAGGTGTCAGTACGATAGGCACGCATCTTTGGTTTTTGAGAGGGATTACGCGAGGTACCGCTCGCCCGACCCTTACAGAAACTGTAAGATGTCAGTGAGTAGTAAAGTAATTTCAGGACTGATTGATAGTACGGGATCTCTGAATCGGTCCAGATCAGGGATCTTGGAGATCGTCAGATCCTTCTACTCTCACCTCTTGGGAAGGAAGGATCTGGATCGGGATGTGATGTCAGGTTTCCTGGCTGAAACCATTCCTGAGCCAGGGGTAGACCCCTCTCTTGGCGTTTTGGCAGAAGAGATCAGGGAAAAGGAAGTGAGACTGGCGATCGAGGGGCTTGCCCTAAGAAGTCGCCAGGTCCGGATGGCTTAACATCTGAGTGGTACAGGACCTTTAAGGAGTCTTTAGCTCCCCTCTTGACTGAGGTATTCAATGAGTGTCTCTCCTCGGGCACTCTGCCGAAGTCAATGAGGAGGTCAGCCCTGATTCTTCTCTCAAAGGGTAAAGATCCCAGCTGTATTGAGAATTGGAGACCCATAGCTCTTCTCAATACGGACAGGAAACTTCTGGCCAAGATACTATTTAATCGGCTGGTGAAGTTTGCACCCCGGCTCCTTTCGGAGGCCCAGCACTGCACTGTTCCAGGCCGAAGTACCTTAAGTGCTGTCCTTAGTGTCAGGGAGGCAGTGGAGCGGAGTAGTGCGGGTTTCTGGAAGGGGTACTTGCTGTCCTTGGATCAGGCCAAAGCATTTGATCGGGTGAACCACGAGTACCTCTGGTCCGTCCTCCTGAGATATGGCTTACCGAGTACTTTTGTTAATTGGCTTAAGATCTTGTATGCAGGGGCAGAGAGTTTCCCACTGGTGAACGGGTGGTCTGGCCACTCTTTTGGAGTGGGGTCCGGAGTCCGTCAGGGTTGTCCTTTGATCCCGCTGTTATATGTGTTCGCGATCGATCCCTTCCTTAGGAGGGTGAGTCGTGGACCGTTGGCGGGATTCGGGATGAGTCTGGCGGAGCCGGAGGCCATCCAGAGGGTAGTGGCGTACGCTGACGATGTCACTATTTTTGTCTCCTTGAGAGAGGGGGTTGATGTGGTGATGTCGGAGGTGGAACGCTATTCGGAGGAATCCGGGTCTAAGATCAACCGGGATAAGTGTGAGAGTCTCTGGCTGGGAGGGGGAGATCCCACGTTTGATCTCCCGGACACCCTTCCATGGCCCCAAGAATCAGCATAAGTCTTAGGCATCACATTTGGCCAGGATGATTATCCCACCAAAAACTGGGATGGTAAGCTCCAGGATGCCACTCAGAAGGTGGACCAGTGGAAGGGTTGGTCTTTGACCCTCAGGGAAAGGGTACACCTGATCAAATCGTACCTGCTCCCCTTGTTTATCTATCTGGCCAGTGTATGTATCTTGCCAGAGGCCTACCACACTAGGATCTACAGCCTGTTTTTCCAACTGTTATGGGGGAACAGGATGAACCTAGTCAAGAGGGAGGTTACGCACCGCACGAGGAGACTAGGGGGTTTATCAATGGTGAACCCTGTGGTGTTCTTAACGAACACCTTCTTGAAAGCTAACATCTCAAACCTCTGGTCAGAGAGGGCTCCTCCGTGGGTACTCTCCTGCAGGGAATGCTTTCGGCATTTCTTCCAGGAATGGGAGACAGGAGGGCAAGTGAAGGACCTCCGTACGCCCCATGGATATCTTCCGGCTTACGCTACCCCGACTCTGAAGGCGATACGTCGGTGGGGTCTGGGAGTGTGGGAGATCAGGACCCAGTCAAGGCAGTTCCTTGACAAACGGGTTCTGTTGACCCACTTTCAGAAGCCTCTGGCGCTCAGGGACTGCCCAGGTCGGGATCTGAGGGTGGGGTTGTACCTTTTAAACATGAAAAGGATCCCCCAGAAGTTTTGGGACTTGGCCTGGCGCTGCTTTCAGGGGAAGCTATATGCAAGGGACAACCTGAAGTGCAGGAACTCTGATGATCGGGGATGTCCCCGAGAAGAGTGTGGGGACACGCTGGAAAGCATGGACAACTTCCTGCTTCATTGTCCCTTTAATATAGGGGTTTACAACCGGGTGGGTGCTTCCATCGGCTGGAGTCAGCTTGCCGGCCTTACCTACCCGGAGTGGGCTTATGGGGCATTCAGGAACCTGGGTGTTCGAGACCGGGGCACTTTATTCTTAGTTAGTCTAGTGGTTAGGTACTACACGTGGAACGCGCGGTGTTTAGTGTCGACCCAACAGAAAATCCTCTCCGAGGTGGAGGTCTGTAGGAATTTCACCGGTGACCTCGGGAAGATCAGGTCTTTGGAGTATGGCAGTCTTGGTACCAGTAGGGCTTCTCTCCTGTGGAGAGGGTTTTCTTTTGATGTGCCCTAGGTACTAGATCTTTTGGGTAGAGTACCTTTATTTTGGATAGGGGAAGTGTTATAGGGATAGAGATAGGGTGAGAGTAGGGTTAGTTTTAATGGAGGGATAGAATTAGGGAGAATTGTAGGGGGAGTTAGGAAAAGAGTTAAAAATTATTTTGATGTATCAAGTCTGCCATCCTTCTTCCTGGTGGTGGGCTAATGCATGTGCATGCTAGCTTTTTTTGTTTTGTTTTAAGCTGATATGGCATGAAGGGCTTACAGGCGACCAAACTTGGGCCTAAAGTGGGTTGTGGTTCAGCGTTTGTTAGTTAGTATGTATAAGTTTGTGTATAAGTTGGTTGGGTGGAGTGCTAGGTGGGGAGGGTGTATTTGTGGGTGGTGGTGTGTTTTCGTGTTTTTGGGGGACCTGACATGGGTCAGTGAAGGACAGAACTTTGTAAACTGTAGAGGAACGGTATGGACTCTGACCCATGTGCAGGAGGGGTGGTGTGGGTGAGGGCACAGTTCTAGTGTAGGGATTTCTTTTTTTTTGTAGGTTTCTGTAAATAGGGTGCATATATTTACTTCTATATACTATATTTTATTTATTTCTATTAATGTGATTTTGTATCTATTTGGTTTTGTATCAACATTGTTTTATATTGTCTCATATTATAGTTATGGCAGTCGGACCAGTTGTTGTGTTATGCGTTTTTTTTTATTTATTTATATTTTTAATTTATTTATTTATTTTCCCCTTTTGTTTTGTTTCCCGAGTATGGATGGTTTTGAGTCCCAGCCGGGTAGTGCTAATTTTATGTTTTGATAAGCCAAGTTGTGCTGTTTATTTTTATTTATTTATGTTTTGATAAGCCAAGTTGTGCTGTTTATTTTTATTTATTTATTTATTATTATTTTTTCTTCCCCCCCCCCCCCGAGTATGGATGGTTTGAGTTACAGCCAGGTAGTGCTAATTTTATGTTTATGTTTAAGCCAAGTTGTGCAGTTTTTATGTTCATTTTTGGTATGTGTGTCAGTGTGTTTTTGTTTGTTTTCTTTTTGCTTTGTAAAGCTGGGCTGGCCGGTTAGGCAGGGTTTTGTTTTGGATTTATATTATAGCTGGTTAAGCTTGTTTTTTTTTTTTTTTTTTGTATTGGATAAGTTTTGTATTTTTATAATAAAAAGAGTGTCAGCAGAGAGCACTGTGGTCAGACAGAAAGGAAATTCTAAAAGAAAAGAGCTTCCTATGGAGCATACAGCAGCTGATAACTACTGGAAGGATTGACATTTTTAAAGAAGAAATTTTAAAATCTGTTTAACTTTCTGACACCAGTTGATTTAAAAAAAAAAAATGATTGCAAATACTTTAAAAGTGAGAAACCAAAACAAACTTTCCTGAGGGGCTCAAAGAGTGAAGTAAAAAATACGGAGGGGTTAATTTCACAGAAAAGCAACTACAAATAACAACCTACAAGTGTGGAGAACCACACGGAAAACTGTGAATATACCCCAAATAAAAATAAAGTATAATAGACGTATGTACGTATAAAATTGATTTTATTATGATGAGCAATATAAATATATATATATATATATATATATATAATGACAGAATCAATTCATAAATATTTACATAAAAGTTAAAAAATTAATAAATTTATTAATTGTACATATTAAAAGGTGAGGGAGCCTGTATACCGAAGAATGAATATAGATAATACAAAAAAATCACAGTGCTGCTAGTGAATGAAGCGTGAGGCAGTTATCATGCACATTGATAGAATTGCACGCACCAGAGGGAAAAAAAAAAGGGGGGGGGCTATATATAATAAAAGGAAATGTGAAAAAAGCAACGGCAAAAAAAGTAAAATCCACACAATCAGCGATAGGTGAAAAAAGATTCATACAAAATGGAGAATCAATCACGACACACTGGTGAAAATATATAGGTGTATATACAACATAGAAGGAAGGGTGATAACTGTACAAGGGATAGGTATAAAGTGCAATAAATTCGTGCAAAATATGGCAAAAAAATTGGAATGTGCAAATGAATAAATAATAATTAATGAAATCTGAATATAAGGTGCAATCAAATGTGCAAAGTATAGCAGGTAAGAATGGTATAATGTGCAAAAAGTAACATATAAGGATAGGTGTGTGTGAGCAGACAATGGGTAATACTACCTAGGTGAACTCCGTGGAGTATAGCAGCAAGTGGGGTAGATATATGGACAATAAGAGGAAAGTGGTTAGACAATGTGAAAAAGGTGGAAGAACAGCTCGGTATACAGTAATACAAAACTCACCCCAGTCCACCTCCACAACTCCGACATGTACTGTGATATACTGAAGCAGAGCAGGATCCCTTCTCTTGGGAGACTGGGCTGCAGAACAATATTCCAACATTATATCCACCCCAAACACAACTCCAAGATGACAACTGCCTTGCTAAAAAAAAAAAAAAAAAGTTGAGGGAAGCATGTCTCCAGACCTAAACCACATTGAGTTCTGGTGAACTCTATGCCCAAGAGGCTTAAAAGAGTACTCCACTGCTCAGCCTTTGGAACAAACTGTTCCGAACGCTGGAGCCGGTGCTAGGAGTTTGTGACATCATAGCCCTGCCCCCTCAATTCAAGTCTATGGGAGGGGGCGTGGCAGCCACCTCCAAGAGACTTGCATTGGGGGGGCAGGGCGTGACATAATATGGGGCTGGTCTGTGACGTCACGAGCTCCCGGCGCAGGCTCTAGCATTCGAAACAGTTTGTTCCAAACGCTGAGCATCGGAGTACCCCTTTAAGGCAGTGCTGGAAATAATGGTGGCTACACAAAATATTGACACTTTAGGCTTAGTTTGGACATTTCCTCTTAGGGGTGTACTCACTTTTGTTGCCAAGGTTTTGACATTAATGGCTGTGTGTTGAGTTATTTTGAGGATACACAACATTAAACACTGTTATACAGTCTGCGCACTCACATTGTAGCATAGAGTCACTTCTCTAGTGTTGTCACATAAAAAGATGGAAAAAAATATTGATATATGTATATATACCTATTCATTTTTCCCTATCTTAAGTTTCTTTTTTTTATGTAGCCTTTAAACATTTTCTATATTTGTATGATAGTTATTTTACCAGACTTGTGTCAGCAATGTGGTGACCAATTTTTTGCAAGCAGCCAAGCAGAATCACCCTTTTCGCTTATAAACACCCTCTGTGAAGTCAACGAACCATAAGCTATCTGATGTTATTTCCTTACTCTTCAGCAAGCAGTTAATCTGAGATGGCCCTAAAGCGGCATTACTTTGGTCACTCTCGGTACACTGGATCAAAGAACAAACATTGCAAAGATGGATGCAATATTTGCAATGTTTGTTTTGCCATTGCTAAAAAAAAATATGGTAGAGAATGTACTTGTATGTAATGCGGAACCACCAAGTTTAGTAACAAACAGTAAAGGCTCATCACTATCCATATGAGCATTATAATATGTGTACTGTATTCACACCTACATTAAGCCACTTGTCTCCATTGTCCAGTTAGTCAAGGAACAACTATTGTTTCTCTGATCACTTCTTGTTTTCTTATAAAGGAGATTATAATTTTCGCATACCTAATTGTGTAAATGAGCGCCTACATAACAGACAACTATGAGATTTTACATCTGTGACTGTGTGAACTGTACTTTTTTTTTTACCCTATTATAAAATTATCAGTTTTGCATATTAAACCAATACACCATTCAAAGTGCAATATGCAATAACATCACCATGTAGTATTCTGTAACGTCATCATGCAACATGAAATAACTTCATCATGTAATGTGCTAAAACATCATCATGCAGTGTGCTATAACGTCATCATGCAGTGTGCTATAACGTCATCATGCAGTGTGCTATACCGTCATCATGCAGTGTGCTATAACGTCATCATGCAGTGTGCTATACCGTCATCATGCAGTGTGCTATAACGTCATCATGCAGTGTGCTATAACGTCATCATGCAGTGTGCTATAACGTCATCATGTAATGTGCTAAAACATCATCATGTAGTGTGCTAAAACATCATCATGCAGTGTGCTATACCGTCATCATGCAGTGTGCTATACCGTCATCATGCAGTGTGCTATACCGTCATCATGCAGTGTGCTATACCGTCATCATGCAGTGTGCTATAACGTCATCATGCAGTGTGCTATAACGTCATCATGCAGTGTGCTATAACGTCATCATGCAGTGTGCTATAACGTCATCATGCAGTGTGCTATACCGTCATCATGCATGCAGTGTGCTATACCGTCATCATGCATGCAGTGTGCTATAACGTCATCATGCATGCAGTGTGCTATAACGTCATCATGCAGTGTGCTATAACGTCATCAGGCAGTGTGCTATAACGTCATCAGGCAGTGTGCTATAACGTCATCAGGCAGTGTGCTATACCATCATCATGCAGTGTGCTATACCGTCATCATGCAGTGAGCTATAACGTCATCATGCAGTGAGCTATAACGTCATCATGCAGTGTGCTATACCGTCATCAGGCAGTGTGCTATACCGTCATCAGGCAGTGTGCTATACCGTCATCAGGCAGTGTGCTATACTGTCATCATGCAGTGTGCTATACAGTTATCAGGCAGTGTGCTATAACGTCATCTATGCAGTGAGCTATAACGTCATCATGCAGTGTGCTATACCGTCATCATGCAGTGAGCTATAACGTCATCATGCAGTGAGCTATAACGTCATCATGCAGTGTGCTATGACGTCATCAGGCAGTGTGCTATGACGTCATCAGGCAGTGTGCTATACCGTCATCATGCAGTGTGCTATACCGTCATCATGCAGTGAGCTATAACGTCATCATGCAGTGAGCTATAACGTCATCATGCAGTGTGCTATAAAGTCATTATGCAGTGTGCTATAACGTCATCATGCAGTGTGCTATAACGTCATCATGCAGTATGCTATACCGTCATCAGGCAGTGTGCTATACCGTCATCAGGCAGTGTGCTATACCGTCATCATGCAGTGTGCTATACAGTTATCAGGCAGTGTGCTATAACGTCATCTATGCAGTGAGCTATAACGTCATCATGCAGTGTGCTATACCATCACCTTGCGCCATTTTCAAGTTTAACACCTTAAGCACATGGCCATTTTACACCTTAGGAACAGAGTGTTTTTTGCACATCTGACCACTGTCACTTTAAACAATAATAACTCTGGAATGCATTTAATTATCATTCTGATTCCGAGATTGTTTTTTCATGACATATTCTACTTTAACAAGGTGGTAAATTTTTGTGGTAACTTGCATCCTTTCTTGGTGAAAAATCCCAAAATTTGATGAAAAAATTGAAAATTTAGCATTTTTCAAATTTTGAAGCTCTCTGCTTGTAAGGAAAATGGATATTGCAAATAATTTTTTTTATTCACATATACAATATGTCTACTGTATGTTTGCATCATAAAATTGACAAGTTTTTACTTTTGGAAGACAACAGAGGGCTTCAAAGTTCAGCAGCAATTTTCCAATTTTTCCCAAAATTTTCAAACTCACTATTTTTCAGGGACCAGTTCAGGTTTGAAGTGGATTTGAAGGGTCTTCATATTAGAAATACCCCATAAAAGACCCCGTTATAAAAACTGCACCCCCAAAGTATTCAAAATGACATTCAGTCAGCGTTTTAACCATTTAGGTGTTTCACAGGAATAGCAGCAAAGTGAAGGAGAAAATTCACAATCTTCATTTTGTACACTTGCATGTTCTTGTAGACCCAATTCTTGAATTTTTACAAGGGGTAAAAGGAGAAAATGTATACTTATATTTGTAGCCCAATTTCTCTCGAGTAAGCACATACCTCATATGTCCATGTAAATTGTTCGGCGGGCTCAGTAGAGGGCTCAGAAGCGATGGAGCGACAAGGGGATTTTGGAGAGTACGTTTTTCTGAAATGGTTTTTGGGGGGCATGTTGCATTTAGGACGCCCCTATGGTGCCAGAACAGCAAAAAAACAAAAACAAAAAAAACACATGGCATACCATTTAGGAAACTTGACCCCTTGAGGAAGGTAACAAGGAATTAAGTGAGCCTTAATACCCCACAGATGTTAACGACTTTTGCATATGTAAAAAAAAAAATGTTTCACTAAAATGTGTTTCTCCCCAAATTTCACATTTTTGCAAGAGTTAGTAGCAGAAAATACTCCCCAAAATTTGTAACCCCATCTCTTCTGTGTATGGAGGTACCCCATAAGTTGACCTGAAGTGCACTACGGGCGAACTACAATGCTCAGAAGAGAAGGAGTCATATTTGGCTTTTTGAGAGCAAATTTTGGTCGGGGGGCATGTCGCATTTAGGAAGCCCCTATGCTGCCAGAACAGCAAAAAATAAAAAATAAAACACATGGCATACCATTTTGGAAACTAGACCCCTTGAGGAACGTAACAAGGAATAAAGTGAGCCTTAATACCCCACAGGGGTTTCACGACTTTTGCATATGTAAAAAAAAAAAAAATGTTCACTAAAATGTGTTTCCCCCCAAATTTCACATTTATGCAAGGGTTAATAGCAGAAAATACCCCCCAAAATTTGTAACCCCATCTCTTCTGAATATGGAGGTACCCCATAAGTGGGCCTAAAGTGCACTGCTGGCGAACTACAATGCTCAGAAGAGAAGGAGTCATATTTGGCTTTTTGAGAGCAAATTTTGCTCGGGGGGCATGTCGCATTTAGGAAGCCCCTATGGTGCCAGGACAGCAAAAAAAAAAAAAACCACATGGCATACCATTTTGGAAACTAGACCCCTTGAGGAACGTAACAAGGAATAAAGTGAGCCTTAATACCCCACAGGGGTTTCACGACTTTTGCATATGTAAAAAAAAAAAAATGTTCACTAAAATGTGTTTCCCCCCAAATTTCACATTTTTGCAAGGGTTAATAGCAGAAAATACCCCCCAAAATTTGTAACCCCATCTCTTATGATTATGGAAGTACCCCATAAGTGGACGTAAAATGCACTACGGGAGCGCTACAATGCTCAGAAGAGAAGGAGTCACATTAGCAAATTTTGCTGAAATGGGTGGGACATGTCGCATTTATGAAGCCCATATGGTGCCAGGACAGCAAAAAAAAAAACACATAGGATACCATTTTGGAAACTAGACCCCTTGAGGAACGTAACAAGGGGTAAAGTAAGCCTTAATACCCCCCAGGGGTTTCACGACTTTTGCATAATTAAAAAAAAAAAGTGGGTTTTCCCCAAAATTTTACATTTTTACAAGGGTTAATAGCAGAAAAGACACCCCACAAT
This sequence comes from Hyla sarda, assembly GCF_029499605.1. Lineage (NCBI taxonomy): Eukaryota > Metazoa > Chordata > Amphibia > Anura > Hylidae > Hyla > Hyla sarda. The sequence goes on from NC_079189.1 coordinate 482,006,654, forward strand.
TTGTACATACATTTCTTTGGAGTAAGGACATACCTGATCTTTGGATGATTTTGGCTCTGCTGATGCACACCAGGTCTTGGTATAGGCATGAGGTCAGTCAGGGGCCTTGAGCTTTTCATAGCAGAGGACGTGGAACCCCCCTCAAGGAGCGTTACTGGGGGGAGCACTGAGCCCTAAAATAGGGGAACACTATGGGGGACAACGGGCCGTAACTGGGGTATACAGGTGGGGTACAGAGGCCCGTAATATGGGGTACAGTGAGTCAGAAAATTATAAATTATAATAAAAAAGGATATATTCCCAGAATGATGACCCAGAGCATAGAGTCATCATTCTGGGAATGTGATGTATGTAGCCGTCCCTAACCTGTTGCCTCAAATGCGCACCCGCTCAGGTGGAGAGAGAGCGCTGCGCATTTGAGACAACGTAAAAAAGTTCCCGATGATAGTGACTCAGTGACCTATGACCCATTTTTGAAAAAAACACCCCCAGAGGTTTTTTTTTTCTTTTCAGTTTTTTTTGGGCAATTTAGTGGTTTTAGGAGGTTAACAATTTGAAATGTACTCTTGACTTGGTACATTGGTCAAATTATGGAAAATTAAACTGAAAAAGGAAAATTTAGGGCTCTATGGGAGTGTGATACTCCCTGAAGCAGCCTATGAAGAGGCCCGGATTATCTGGGCTAGTGTCGCACTGATACGTGGTGTCCTTACGTATCCCCCTCCTGCTACACACTCTGCATCTTTTCTGGGTTCGTCCCTTCTTTCCACTGTGGGGGATCACACCTGAAAAGTGTTGGCCTGGGACGATCCTGGCGCCTATAACTCCAGACCCTTGGGAAGTCCGGCCTGATCTTTCCCGGTCGCCAAAGATCGGGAACCTTAGGACTTCTTCTTGGTACTGGAGGAATGTCACTGTGTTGCCAGCGTGCTGGGATAGTACAAAAGCGTTGTACATGGCAACCTGTACCAAGTAGACCGCAACTTTTTTGTTCCATGCCCGTGTTTTCCGCATGGCGTTATATGGCTTAAGGACTTGATCTGAGAGATCAACTCCCCCCATATACCGATTGTAGTCCAGAATACAATCGGGCTTGAGGACCGGTCCCACGTTACCTCGCACAGGGACAGGGGTGCTGCCGTTCCCATGAATAGTGGTGAACATAAGGACAGCCCTCTTATCCTTATACTTCACCAACAACAGGTTATCATGGGTCATGGCACGGGACTCACCCTTGGGGATAGGCGTCTGGACCAAATTTAGAGGGAGGCCTCTCTGGTTATTCCGCACGGTCCCACAAGCGGACGTGGATCTGGCGGAAAAGAATCTGAATAAAAGGATCTGGTATAAAAGTTATCCACGTATACGTAGAAACCCTTATCTAGCAATGGGTGCACAAGGTCCCAAACGAGTTTCTGGCTAACACCCAGAGTGGGGGGACATTCTGGGGGTTCAATACGGGAATCTCGTCCCTCATACACTATAAACTTGCAAGTGCACCCGGAGGTACTCTCACAAAGTTTATAGAGCTTCACGCCATACCGCGCCCGCTTCGAGGGAGTATACTGGCGGAAGATGAGTCTCCCCTTAAAACTGATGAGAGACTCATCTACAGAGAGGTCCCTGAGCGGTACGTAGGCCTCCAAAAATTTGGCCCCAAAGTGATCGATGACCGGCCTCACTTTGTAAAGCCAGTCATGGGCGGGATCACCTCGGGGCGGACATGCCGCATTATCTGCATAATGCAGGCATTTCTGAATGGCCTCGAACGGCCTCCGTGTCATCGCCATACTGTAAAGCGGGGTCTGATAGAGGACGTCCCCGCTCCAGTAATGACGAGCACTTGGTTTTTTGTCCAGGCCCATATGCAGCGTGAGGGCCCAAAATTTCCTCATTTACGCTGCATCAATGGCGCGTCATTCATTGGGCCTGGCCAAAAGCAAATCGAGGTGGTGGGCAATGAACTGCTGGGCATACAAGTTTGTTTGCTCCACCATGTGATTGACCAGGCTGTCACTGAAAAAAAAATTAAAAAGTCCAGATCAGTAAAGCCAGCATGGTCAATCCGGATTCCTGAGTCGCCAACAAACTCAGGAATCCGTGGCTGATAACCCTCTGGGGGGCTCCAGACAGGGTCACCGGAAGGGGGCTCCAGTGAACTTGTCTGGGGGGCTGGACTCCTATTACGAGCGGCATTGCCACTCGTGCTAGTGTCGGCCACTGGGTCACTCTCATGGGGGGTGCAAGGCCTCGCCTGGTGGCATCTCCACCGCCGTACAGGGGACTCATCATCACTACTAGATAATGAGGAGGACGAGGAAGAACACAAAAATGTAGGATCTTCCTCGTCCTCACTGGCAGATTCGGAGGCTAAAAAAGCGTAAGCCTCCGCCGCCGAAAATGCCCAGTGGGCCATCTCCTTTTTTCTACGGTGGTGGGGGGGGGGGGGGGGGGGGGGGAGGGCGGGGAAGTATGTAGTGTGTGGTGCCTGTAAAAAGTGTACAACTGTAATAGGAAAAAAAAAAAAAGCTGCGGCCCCAAAAAAAACGGATGGCGCACGCAGCTCCCTGAACCCCTAATAGGACCCTTGGGGACCTATTAGGGGGTCGGGGGGGGGGGGGAGGACTTTTTTTTTTTTTTTTACTTTTTTTACTTTATTAACTCCTACCTGTCCCTGCAATCAGCTGTCCCTATTCTAAGGCTGGTGAGGGGGCTTCGGAGCTCCGAGGGAGGATCCACGGTCTTCTCCTCACTGCTGCACCCACTGACTGAACACAGAGAGCAGGTGCAGCAGCGGGAAGGGACTGTTAACCCCTCCTCTGCCGCACTGCTAATGGCTGGATTATCGCCAGCCAATAGTAGCGTTTCTGAGGAGGTGACAGTACTGTCACCTCTCCCCAGCAATGGCAGGTGATTGGCGGTGTATTGTACACTGCCGATCACCATCTAGTTCTGGGTCATCGGGTCACCACTGACCCGAATGACCGGAATCACAGCAGATCGCTCGCGCGATTTTGCGGACGATCTGCTGGGATCGCCGACATGTGGGGGTCCCCGGGACCCCCCTCGGCGTTTAACTCTGATACCTGCTGAACGATTTCAGCAGGCATCCGGTTTCGCAACCCGCTCGGCGGGATGCGAAATTCGCCAGGACGTACTCATACGTGCCTGGTCCTTAAGGGGTTAAACAATTAATTTTTTTATCCACAAAATATTACAGACTGGACTCTATTAGAGAAACTTTGGAATGGGAGCTCAGTCACGAGTTGTAGACATGTTGTAAGCCTCTGTCATGCTCATATTTACACTGCTCATGTATCCCACTGTAAAAGTACACAATGGAATATGGTGACTGCCACCCAGAACAAAGCTTACAGATGTAACTGTCCATATATGGACTAACTTTACATATGGTAACTGTCTAAATATGGAGTTAAATTCTCAGAACTTCCCTAGGAAAGCGAGTTTATTTTCCTTTCCCCCCCTAAGGTCCTCCAGAACAGTGGTACAACTGACCGCCACCAAACAATCACTTTACTGCTCAATATGTATCACGTGCCTGTTTGCAGTAGCTCTGGAGGAAGCTTATGAGAAGAGATCCCTGCATCTCTGTCTGGGAAACACAGAAAATGACGTCACTGGGGTTCCCAAGGTGTCTATTACATTGTTGCCACTAATTGGCCTCGTTTACACATATGCTAATATTGCATTCGTTTAACCCGTTAAGGACCAAGCCCATTTTCACCTTAAGGACCAGAGCATTTTTTGCACATCTGACCACTCTCACTTTAAGCATTAATAACTCTGGGATGCTTTTACTAATGAATTTGATTTCAAGATGGTTTTTTTTATGACATATTCTACTTTAACATAGTGGTAAATTTTTGTCGATACTTGCATCATTTCTTAGTGAAAAATTCTAAAATTTCATGAAAAATTAGAAAATTTAGCATTTTTCTATATTTGAAGCTCTCTGTTTGTAAGGAAAACAGACATACCAAATAAATTATATATTGATTCACATATGTCTACTTTGTGTTGGCATCATAAAGTTGACATGTTTTTACTTTTTGGAAGACATCAGAGGGCTTCAAAGTTCAGCAGCAATTTTCTAATTTTTCACGAAATTTTAAAAATCTGAATTTTTCAGGGACCAGTTCAGTTTTGAAGTGGATTTGAAGAGCCTTCATATTAGAAATAGCCCATAAATTATCCCTTTATAAAAACTGCACCCCTCAAAGTATTCAAAATGGCATTCAGTAAGTTTGTTAACCCTTTACGTGTTTCACAGAAATAGCAGAAAAATTGAGAAAATTCTAAATCTTCATTTTTTACACTCACATGTTCTTGTAGACCCAGTTTTTGAATTTTTACAAGGGGTAATAGGAGAAATAGCCCCCCAAAATTTTTAACCCAATTTCTCTCGCGTAAAGAAATACCTCATATGTAAAGTGTTCGGCGAGCGCAGTAGAGGGCTCAGAAGAGAAGGAGCGACCATGGGATTTTGGAGAGTGAAATTTGCTGAAATGGTTTTTAAGGAACATATCGCATTTAGGAAGCCCCTATGGTGCCATAACAGCAAAAAAAAAAAAACACATGGCATACTATTTTGGAAACTACACCCCTCAAGGTACATAACAAGGGGTCCAGTGAGCCTTAACACCACACAGGTATTTGACAACTTTTCGTTAAAGTCGGATGTGTAAATGACATTTTTTTTTCACTAAAGGGCAGTTTTTTTCCCAAATTTACAATTTTTACAAAGGGTAATGGGAGAAAATGCCCCCAAAATTTGTAACCCACCCTCTTCTGAGTATGGAAATACCCTATGTTAGGACATAACATGCTCTGCAGGCGAACTACAATGCTCAGAAGAGAAGGAGTAACATTTGGCTTTTGGAAAGCAAATTTTGCTGAAATGGTTTTTGGGGGGCATGTCACATTTAGGAAGCCCCTATGGTGCCAGAATAGCAAAAAACAAACAAAAAAAAAACACATGGCATACTATTTTGGGAAACTACACTCCTCAAGGCATGTAACAAGGGGTCCAGTGAGCCTTAACACCCCACAGGTTTTTGACGACTTTTTGTTAAAGTGTGAAAAAAATTTCTTCATTAAAATGCAGTTTTTTACCCAAATTTTACATTTTTACAAGGGGTAATAGGAGAAAATGCCCCCCAAAATTTGTATGAGTATGAAAATACCCCATATGTGGATGTAAAGTGCTCTGTGGGCAAACTACAATGCTCAGAAGAGAGGGAGCGCCATTGAGCTTTTGGAGAGAGAATTTGTTTGGAATGGAAGTCAGGGGCTGTGTGCGTTTACAAAGCCCCCCGTGGTGCCAGAACAGTGGACTCCCCCACATGTGTCCCGTTTTTGGAAACTACACCCCTCACAGAATTTAATGAGGAGTGAAGTAAGTATTTACATCCCACTGGCGTTTGACATATCTTTGGAACAGTGGGCTGTGCAAATTTAAAAATAATTATTTTTTCATTTTCACGGACCACTGTTCCGAAAATCTGTCAGACACCTGTGGGGTGTAAATGCTCACTGTACCCCTTATTACATTATGTGAGGGGTGTAGTTTTCAAAAGTGGCCTTCAATTCCGGACAAATTTTCTCTCCAAAAGCCCAATGACGCTCCTGCTCTTCTGAGCATTGTAGTGCACCCGCAGAGCACTGAACATCCACATATGGGGTATGTTCTTACTCAAAAGAAATGGGGTTACAAATTTTGGGGGGCTTTTTTCCTACTTTCCCTTGTGAAAATGAAAAATTTAGGGTAACACCAGCATTTTAGTAAAATTTTTTTTTTTTTCATTTTCCTATCCAAATTTTAAGAAAATTCGTCAAACACCTGTGGGGTGTTAAGGCTCACTATACCCCTTGTCACGTTCCATGAGGGGTGTAGTTTCCAAAATGTGGATCACACGTGGGAATTAATTTTTTTGCGTTTATGTCAGAACCACTGTAAAATCAGCCACCGCTGTGCAAATCACCAATTTAGACCTTAAATATACATAGTGCGCTCTCACTCCTGAGCCTTATTGTGCGTCCGCAGAGCATTTTACGCCCACATATGGGGTATTTCCGTACTCAGGAGAAATTGCGTTACAAATTTTGGGGGGCTTTTTTTCCTTTTACCTGTTGTGAAAATAAAAAGTATGGGGCAACACCAGATTGTTAGTGTAAAAATTTTTTATTTCTTACTCTAACAGGCTGGTGTAGACCCAGAATTTTCCTTTTCATAAGCGGTTAAAGGAGAAAAAGCTCCCCCAAAATTTGTAGTGTAATTGCTCCTGAGTACAGAAATACCCCATAAGTGGCCCTAAACTGTTTCCTTGAAATACGACAGGGCTCTGAAATGAGAGAGCGCAATGCGCATTTGAGGACTAAATTAGGGATTGCATAGGGGTGGACATTGGGAATCACTGGCATAGAATACCCTAACAAGGTGCCTCCAGCTGTTGCTAAACTCCCAGCATGCCTGGACAGTCAGTGGCTGTCCAAAAATGCTGGGAGTTGTTGTTTTGCAACAGCTGGAGACACCGTTTTGGAAACACTACCGTACGATACGTTTTTCATTTTTATTGGGGGGGGGGGGGGGGACAGTGTAAGGGGGTGTATATCATAGGCGTGCGCACGGGGTGTGCCGGGTGTGCCTGGGCACACCCTAATCAAGCCCAGAGGGGGATCCGCGGCCACCTCTAAGCTGTCCAGACAGATCTTTTCGAGACACAAGGATGTCTAGTTACCTTTCTGCAGTGGCCCCCGCGTTAAAACGCAGGGGCCGCCAGGAGGTAGTGCACGCAGTGACGTCAGTGACGTCCCGTGCGCCCATAGCAACAGCAGAGTGGAGCAGAGAGGAGGAGGACACACGCGCGCATGGTAAGTTACCTGTATGTTGTACGTCATCTTCAGTGTTCCGACCACCACTCCTCCGGTCCCGGGACCTACTGCTATGGCCTGTAGGCCATAGCAGTAGATTGTGACCCGGAGCGGTGGTTGGAACACCGAAGTGGGGCAGTACACAGACATACAGCCTCCAGCCATACGCTGTATATGGCTGGAGGCTGTATGTCTGTGGGGGAACATACTGCACCTAATGTGGGGGAACTATACTGCACCTAATGTGGGGGAACTATACTGCACCTAATGTGGGGGAACTATACTGCACCTTATGTGGGGGAACTATACTGCACCTTATGTGGGGGAACTATACTGCACCTTATGTGGGGGAACTATACTGCACCTTATGTGGGGGAACTATACTACACCTAATATGGGGGAACTATACTGCACCTAATGTGGGGAAACTATACTGCACCTAATGTGGGGGAACTACAATGGGGATCCAAAGTTTGGGCACCCCAGGTAAAAATTTGTATTAATGTGCATAAAGAAGCCAAGGAAAGATGGAAAAATCTCCAAAAGGCATCAAATTACAGATTAGACATTCTTATAATATGTCAACAAAGTTAGATTCTATTTCCATCATTTACACTTTCAACATAACAGAAAACAAAAAAATGGCATCTGCAAAAGTTTGGGCACCCTGCAGAGTTAATATCTTGGACTGCCCCCTTTGGCAATTATCACAGCTTGCAAAGGCTTTTTGTAGTCAACCAAGAGTCTTTCAATTCTTGTTTGAGGTATCTTTGCCCATTCTTCCTTACAAAAGTCTTCCAGTTCTTTAAGATTTTGGGCTGTCACGCACTGCTCTTTTAAGGTCTATCCATAGATTTTCAATTATGTTGAGGTCAGGAGATTGTGAAGGCCATGGCAAAACCTTCAGTGTACGCCTCTTGATGTAATCACTCGTGGATTTCGAGGTGTGTTTTGGATCATTATCCATTTGTAGAAGCTATCCTCTCTTTAGCTTCAGCTTTTTCACAGACAGCATCAAGTTAGCATTCAAAATTTGCTGAAATGTTATTGAATCCATTTTTCCTTTGTGAGATGTTCCCTGTGCCACTGGCTGCAATACAACCCCAAAGCATGATTGATCCAACCCCATGCTTAACAGTTGAACAGAGGTTCGTTTCATTAAATTCTGTTCCCCTTTTTCTCCAAAAAGTTCCATTTTCACCTCATCGGTCCACAGAACTTGTTTCAAAAATGCATCAGGCTTGTCTATATGTTCATTTGCAAAGTTCAAACACTAATTTTTGTGGTGAGGACGTAGAAGAGGTTTTCTTCAGATGACTCTTCCATGAAGACCATATTTGTACAAGTATCTCTTTATAGTGGAATAGTGTACCACAACTCCAGTGTCTGCCAGATCTTTCTGGAGGGATTGTGCAGTCAAACGTGGGTTTTGAATTGTTTTTCTCACAATCCTGCGAGCTGTTCTGTCTGATATTTTTCTTGGTCTTCCAGATCTTCTTGGTCTTGCTTTAACTTCCACTGTTCCTGATGACTGCCATTTCTTAATTACATTCTGAACAGAGGATATTGACATCTGAAAACATTTTGCTATCTTCTTATGGCCTTCTCCAGCTTTTTGAGCGTCAACTATTTTCAGTTTCAGATTTCTAGAAAACTGCTTAGAAGAACCCATGGTGCTGATTGTTGGGGCAAGGTCAGATGAGTCTCTGCATTTAAAACCTTTGAGAGATTGACATTAACTGGTCTTCCCAGATGATGATTGAGAACAATCCATGACACTGGCAGGTCTCAGCTTTGCAAAGGGGGCAGTGCATGCTATAAATTCTGCAGGGTGCCCAAACTTTTTCAGACGCCATTTTTTTGTTTTCTGTTATTTTGAAAGTGTAAATGATGGAAATAACATCTAACTTTTGTTGACATATTATAAGAATGTCTAATCTGTAATTTGATGTCTTTTGGAGATTTTTCCATCTTTCCTTGGCTTCTTCATGCACATTAATACAAATTTTTACCTGGGGAGCCCAAACTTTTGATCCCCACTGTATACTGCACCTAATGTGGGGGAACTATACTGCACCTAATGTGGGGGAACTATACTGCACCAGTACCCCCACATTAGGTGAAGTATAGTTCCCCCACATTAGGTTGGCAGTAGAGTTCCCCCACATTAGGAGCAGTACAGTTCCCCCACATTAGGTGCAGTACAGTTCCCCCACATTAGGTGCAGTACAGTTCCCCCACATTAGGTGCAGTACAGTTCCCCCACATTAGGTTGTCAGTATAGTTCCCCCACATTTGGTGCAGTACAGTTTCCCCACATTTGGTGCAGTACAGTTTCCCCACATTAGGTGCAGTACAGTTCTCCCACATTAGGTGCAGTACAGTTCTCCCACATTAGGTGCAGTATAGTTAACCCACATTAAGTTGGCAGTATAGTTCCTCCACATTAGGTGCAGTACAGTTCCCCCACATTTGGTGCAGTACAGTTTCCCCACATTAGGTGCAGTACAGTTTCCCCCACATTAGGTGCAGTATAGTTCCCCACATTAGGTTGGCAGTACAGTTCCCCACATTAGGTTGGCAGTACAGTTCCCCCACATTAGGTTGGCAGTACAGTTCCCCCACATTAGGTTGGCAGTATAGTTCCCCCACATTAGGTTGTCAGTATAGTTCCCCCACATTTGGTGCAGTACAGTTTCCCCACATTAGGTGCAGTACAGTTCTCCCACATTAGGTTGGCAGTATAGTTAACCCACATTAGGTTGGCAGTATAGTTCCTACACATTAGGTGCAGTACAGTTCCCCCACATTTGGTGCAGTACAGTTTCCCCACATTAGGTGCAGTACAGTTTCCCCCACATTAGGTGCAGTATAGTTCCCCACATTAGGTTGGCAGTATAGTTCCCCACATTAGGTGCAGTACAGTTCCCCCACATTAAGTTGTCATTATAGTTCCCCCACATTAGGTTGGCAGTATAGTTCCCCCACATTAGGTTGGCAGTATAGTTCCCCCGCATTAGGTTGGCAGTACAGTTCCCCCACATTAGGTGGCACATAATGTGGGGGAACTGTACTGGACCTAATGTGGGGGAACTGTACTGAACCTAATGTGGGGGGACTGTACTGCCAACCAAATGTGGGGGAACTGTACTGCCAACCGAATGTGGGGGAACTGTACTGCCAACCGAATGTGGGGGGGGGGGGGGGGAACTATACTGCCATCCTAATGTGGGGGGAACTATACTGCCAACCTAATGTGCGGGGACTTATACTGCATCTGCATGAGTGCAGGTCTTTGTGCATGCAAGCAAGAGTGTATTTGTGTGTGTGTGTGTGTGTGTGTGTGTGTGTATGCAGTTTGTGCTTTAGGGTGCACACCCTAATGCAAAAGACTGCGCACGCCCATGGTGCATATGTAGTGTTTTACCCTTTACTTTGTGTTTAGTGTAGTATAGTGTTTTAACCCCTTAAGGACACAGCCCATTTTCACCTCTATTACGCAGCTCTTTTTTGCACATCTGACCACTGTCACTTTAAACATTAATAACTCAGGAATGCTTTTACTTATCAATCTGATTCCGAGATTGTTTTTTCATGACATATTCTACTTTAACATAGTGGTACATTTTTGTGGTAACTTGCATCCTTTCTTGGTGAAAAATCCCCAAATTTGATGAAAAAATTGAAAATTTTGCATTTTTCTAACTTTGAAGCTCTCTGCTTGTAAGGAAAATGGATATTCCAAATTTTTTTTTTGGGATTCACATATACAATATGTCTACTTTATGTTTGCATCATAAAATGTACGTGTTTTTACTTTTGGAAGACACCAGAGGGATTCAAAGTTCAGCAGCAATTTTACAATTTTTCACAAAATTTTCAAACTCGCTATTTTTCATGGACCAGTTCAGGTTTGAAGTGGATTTGAAGGGTCTTCATATTAGAAATACCCCATAAATGACCCCATTACAAAAACTGCACCCCCCAAAGTATTCAAAATGACATTCAGTAAGTGTTTTAACCCTTTAGGTGTTTCACAGGAAAAGCAGCAAAGTGAAGGAGAAAATTCAAAATCTTCATTTTTTACACTTGCATGTTCTTGTAGACCCAATTTTTGAATTTTTACAAGGGGTAAAAGGATAAAATTTATACTTAAATTTGTAGCCCAATTTCTCTCGAGTAAGCACATACCTCATATGTCTATGTAAATTGTTTGTCGGGCGCAGTAGAGGGCTCATAAGCGAAGGAGCGACAAGGGGATTTTGGAGAGTACGTTTTTCTGAAATGGTTTTTGGGGGGCATGTTGCATTTAGGAAGCCCCTATGGTGCCAAAACATCAAAAAAAAAAAAACACATGGCATACCATTTTGGAAACTAGACCCCTTGGGGAACGTAACAAGGGATTAAGTGAGCCTTAATACCCCACAGGTGTTTCATGACTTTTGCATATGTAAAAAAAAAATGTGTGTTTCCCCCCAAATTTCACATTTTTGCAAGGGTTAATAGCAGAAAATATCCCCCAAAATTTGTAACCCCATCTCTTCTGAGTATGGAGGTACCCCATAAGTTGACCTGAAGTGCACTACGAGCGAACTACAATGCTCAGAAGAGAAGGAGTCATATTTGGCTTTTTTGAGAGCAAATTTTGCTCGGGGGGCATGTCGCATTTAGGAAGCCCCTATGGTGCCAGAACAGCAAAAAAGAAAACATATGGCATACCGTTTTGGAAACTAGACCCCTTGAGGAACATAACAAGGGATAAAGTGAACCTTAATACCCCACAGGTGTTTCACGACTTTTGCATATGTAAAAAAAAATGTTTTTTTTTACCAAAAATGCTTGGTTTAGCAAAAATTTTACATTTTTAAAAAAGATAATAGCAGAAAATACCCCCCAAAATTTGAAGCCCAATTTCTCCCGATTCAGAAAACACCCAATATGGGGATGAAAAGTGCTCTGCTGGCGCACTACAGGTCTCAGAAGAGAAGGAGTCACATTTGGCTTTTTGGAAGCAAATTTTGCTCTGGGGGCATGCCACATTTAGGAAGCCCCTATGGTGCCAGGACAGAAAAAAAAACCACATGACATATTATTTTGGAAACTAGACCCCTTGGGGAACGTAACAAGGGGTAAAGTGAACCTTAATACCCCACAGGTGTTTCACGACTTTTGCATATGTAAAAAAAAAAATTTTTTTTTACACTAAAATGCTTGTTTTCCCCCAAATTTTACATTTTTACAAGGGATAATAGCAGAAAATACCCCCCACAATTTGTAACCCCATCTCTTCTGAGTATGGAAATACCCCATAAGTGGACGTGAAGTGCACTGGGGACGAACTACAATGCTCAGAAGAGAAGGAGCATCATTGAGCTTTTGGAGAGAGAATTTGGCCATGTGCATTTCCAAAGCCCCCCGTGGTGCCAGAACAGTGGACCCCCCCACATGTGACCCCATTTTTAAAACTACACCCCTCACGGAAGGTAATAAGGGGTGCAGGGAGAATTTACACCCCACTGGCATTTGACGGATCTTTGGAACAGTGGGCTGTGCAAATTAAAAATTTTATTTTTCATTTTCACAGACCCCTGTTTCAAAGATCTGTCAGACACCTGTGGGGTGTAAATGCTCACTGTACCCCTTATTACATTCCGTGAGGGGTGTAGTTTCCAAAATGGGGTCACATGTGGGTATTTATTGTTTTGCACTTATGTCAGAACCGCTGTAAAATCAGCCACCCCTGTGCAAATCACCAATTTAGACCTCAAATTTACATGGTGCACTCTCCCTTCTGAGCCTTGTTGTGCATCCCCCAGAACACTTTTCGCCCACATATGGGGTATCTCTGTACTCAGGAGAAATTGCGTTACAAATTTTGGAGGCTTTTTTTCTTTTACCGCTTGTGAAATTTTAAAGTATGGGGCAACACCAGTATGTTAGTGTACAAAAATGTTTTTTTTTACACTAACATGCTGGTGTAGACCCCAACTTTACCTTTTCATAAGGGGTAAAAGGAGAGAAAGCCCCCCAAAATTTGTTAGGCAATTTCTCCCGAGTACGGCGATACCCCATATGTGGCCCTAAACTGTTGCCTTGAAATACGACAGGGCTCCAAAGTGAGAGCGCCATGCGCATTTGAGGCCTAAATTAGGGATTTGCATAGGGGTGGACATAGGGGTATTCTACACCAGTGATTCCCAAACAGGGTGCCTCCAGCTGTTGCTAAACTCCCAGCATGCTTGGACAGTCAATGGCTGTCCGGAAATGCTGGGAGTTTTTGTTTTGCAACAGCTGGAGGCTCCGTTTTGGAAACACTGCTGTAGGATACGTTTTTCATTTTTATTGGGGGGGAAGGTGGGGTGGTAGGGGGGGCAGTGTACGTGTGTATATGTAGTGTTTTACTCTTTATTTTATGTTAGTGTAGTGTAGTGTTTTTAGGTTACATTCACACTGACGGCGGATTACACTGAGTCTCCCGCTAGGAGTTTGAGCTGCGGCTGCAGCTCAAACTTGAAGCGGGGAACTCACTGTAATCCGCTGCCAGTGTGAATGTAACCTGTACATTCACATGGGGGGGGGGCAAAAGTACAACTCCCAGCATGCACTGACAGAACGTGCATGCTGGGAGTTGTAGTTTTGTAACAGCTGGAGGCACACTGGTTGGAAAATACAGAGTTAGGTAGTAGGTTCTATTACCTAACTCAGTATTTTCCAACCAACTACCTAACTCTGTATTTCCCAACCAGTGTGCCTCCAGCTGTTGCAGAACTACAACTCTCAGCATGTACTGATTGCCAAAGTGAATGCTGGGAGATGTAGTTATGCAACAGCTGGAGGCACGCAAGTACAACTCCCAGCATGCCGAGACTGAATGTTCCTGAATGCTGGGAGTTGTAGTTTTGCAAGATTTAGAGGGGTTCAGGCTAGAGATCACTGACAGTGGTCTCTAAACTGTGGCCCTCCAAATGTTGCAAAACGACAAATCTCAGCATGCTAAGACAGCAAACTGCTGTCTGGGCATGCTGGGAGTTGTAGTTTTGTAACATCTGTAGGGCTACAGTTTAGAGACCACTGTCAGTGATCTCTAGCCTGAACCCCTCTAAATCTTGCAAAACTACAACTCCCAGCATGCCAACACAGCAAACGGCTGTCAAGGCATGGTGGGAGTTGTAGTTTTGCAACATCTGGAGGGCCACAGTTTAGAGACCACTCTCTAAACTGTCGCCCTGCAGATGTTGCTAGGCAACAGACTCCCGGACACGCGGCGCCATACTCACCTCCACCGCCGCCATGATCACAGCCGCCGCCGGGTAAGTGACCGCCGCTGCCACCGCCGCCGCTATTACACGCTCCGCCGATCAATAGCAGGGATAGGAGGGGTGACAACCCTGCCACCTCACTCCTATCTCTTCAAGGGGGATCGAGGGTGTCTTGGACACCCTCGATCCCCCTTATTTTATCGCGGCGCCGCCGTTGATGGGCAGGGGGAGAGCGCTCCCCCTGCAAACACCATAGATGCCGTGATCAGAACTGATCACGGCATCTATGGGGTTAATGCTGCCGGGATCGCGGCTCCGGCAGCTGCGGTGGGACTCCGGCTGTGATTGACAGCTGAGTCCCACCCGCGATCTCCTGCGTTGCCCGCGGCAGAGCAGGAGATCGCTTGGACGTATGCATACGTCCATTTGCGCGAACGTGTAGTTCGCCTGGACGTATGCATACGTCCAATAGCGGGAAGGGGTTAAGGGTATATTCACACAGGTGGGGGTAACGATGAGTTTCCCGCTAGGAGTTTGCGCTGCGGCTCAAAATTTGCCACTGCTCAAACTTGAAGCAGGAAACTCACTGTAAACCCGCCATTGTGAATGTACTCAGTACATTCACATGGGGGGGGGGATGGTAAACCTCCAGCTGTTTCAAAACTACAACTCCCAGCATGCACTGACATACAGTGCATGCTGGGAGTTGTACATTTGCAACAGCTGGAGGCACACTGGTTGGAAAAACTTCATTTAGGGTCTGTTACCTAACTCTGTATTTTCCAACCAGTGTGCCTCCAGCTGTTGCAAAACTACAACTCCCAGCATGTTCTTATCGCCAAAGGGCATGCTAGGAGATGTAGTTATACAACAGCTGGAGGTACGCAACTTCAACTCCCAGCATGGTGAGCCGTTTGCTGTTCGTGCATGCTGGAAGTTGTAGTTTTGCAAGATCTGAAGGGCCACAGTTTAGAGACCACCGCACAGCGATCACCAAACTGTGGCCCTCTCGATGTTACAAAACTACAAATCCCAGCATGCCCTGACAGCAAACTGCTGTGTGGGCATGCTGGGAGTTGTAGTTTTGCAAGATCTAGAGGGCCACAGTTTAGAGACCACTGTATGGTGGTCTCCAAACTGTAGCCCTCCAGATGTTGCTAGGCAACTCACCGGCTTCCATAGTTTGCACCAGGGAGCCAGACGCACTTCATCGCCGCCTGCTGCCGCCGATTGCCATCACCGATGGTATGTGACCCTCCGGCGCCGGTCACAGGACAGTTCCCCCGTTCTGCCCGGACTTCTGGGTGGGCAAAACGGGGGAACCGAAGTTTAACTCCCCTGCCCCCTATCTGCTATTGGTCGGTAGCTTCTGACTGACCAATAGCAGGGATAGGAAGGGTGGCACCCGTGCCACCTCACTCTTATCCCTTCAGGGGGATCATCTGTGTCTTGGACACCCCGATCCCCCTTATTTTCCGGGTCATCCGGTCACCGGAGACCCGTATGACCCGGAATCGCCACAGATCGCCGGTCTGAAGTGACCGGTAATTTGCGGTGATCGCCGACATTGAGGGGGTCTCAGGACCCCCCCAGGGGTTTGCACGGGGGGCCTGCTGAATGATTTCAGCAGACATTCTGGTCCAGTCCCCGTCCGATGAGCGGCGAGGATCGGAATTCCTTAAGTACCAGGAAGCCAGGGCGTACCTGTACGCCCTTGGTCCCTAAGTGGTTATGGAAATATGGAATAGTGTCATACTTCATTTTTATAGGTATACTTATGTATGGTGGAAAGACAGAGGCCAGAAGGACACTCTTTTATTACCCTTTATTACCCATCTGACAATTTATCCGAATGCACTTGTAGAGGTAAAATGCCATGTGGATGGGTCTATGGCACAGGGTATAAACAGAATACTTATTGAGTCCACTTGACCATCAATAGATTATAAAACCAAGGCCAATATCAGATCAGGTTAAAGTAGCAAACAGTAGATATAAACCTTGTAAAAATTGTAGAAACTAAAATGCTAGTATAGAGTGTAATGATTCCTCTTTGGGGATAGCTCTGGGATCGTCCTGGACACTGCCATGGGACACCTTTCCTCTCAATAAATCGGCAAACAACGGTTATTCATACAAGTCTGGCACCTTGCCAGCTTTATTTAGACAGGTTGCAGGAAAAAACAAACATAACACAGGAACAAAATAAAATCCTAGACCATCTGGTCACTGACTACACATATCAGCATGCCCTGACTACTAACTGGTGAGCTACCCTCAGCCAGTTAAACCTGTGCCTCCTGCAACCTGCTACTCACAGTTCACATCACTTCTTGGACCACTCACAGCTTCGGCTGTGTGTTTCCTCAACAGGGCCTGTGTCTCCCCCTTACAGCCAGCCTGCTGTTTCCTAGGGAGAGCCAAGATTACACTGAATCTCTTTCTTATAAACACCTCCCCTCTCTGCTGCCTCATTAACTAGGCCCCAGGTGGAGGTTTCTCCAGGGTGAGCTACAGAAATACACCCTTTCCCTGCCACATTACCACATATACCCCCCCCCCCCCCTTTGCTAAGACAACCGGGAAGGAGCACTTATATTTGAAAGGCAGAGTCCATCTGCCTTTCCTTTTTCTTGGATAACTTTGTCCAACAAGTTCTGAGGTCCTTGACCTCCTTTCACCTGGACAACTTTTGTTCAACAGGCTCTGAGTTCCTTCATCTCTTTCTTCCGCACTCTCACCAGCCACCAAGTAAAAGTCTCTCGGTCACCTTTGACTAATTTCCTGCCAGGGGTTCCACTCCGGTAACACCACTCCAACACCAGGTTCTTCACCCTGGTGTGCGCAGGGCTCTTTAGACTAAGTGCGGTGAAGATAGATGCTCCCAACCTTTGTCTTCTTCTGTCCTGGGCTTGCCGGACTTCTGCAGTTGCGTTAGTTCTAGCCTCTGCTTCAGAGAATCTTTCGACCTCTGTGACTTCGCTAACCACCGTCCTTATCTCTGCAGCTTCAGAGGACCTTTCACATGGTTTCACCTCTGTCTCAGCTTCAGAGGATTTCCCATATGGTTTCACCTCAGTCTTAGCTTCAGAGGACTTCTCACATGGCTTCACCTCAGTCTCTGCTTCATAAGACTTCTCAGATGGCTTTTGCTTAAGACGTTCAGACTCCGCTACTTTTAGAGGAAGCATTCCTGTATCCAGTAGCTTTTGCCCGACAAGCCTTTCTTTAGCCAATTCCGCAATAGCTTGGTCTCCGCTTTCTTTCAGGACCTTCATGTCCTCTTCCATCTCTAAATATTTCGGCGGCTCACTCTTGAACTTAGCCGAGTTCATCCTCTCATTGTCCAGCAACTCTGTCAAGTCCCTGACAGTACGTTCCAGAGATAGCAATTGTTCTCTCAACTGCTCATTGTCTGCTATCAGAGTCTCTTGTTCGTAGAGTTGCATTCCCAGCAAGTCCAAGGTAGCTGCGTGGGGCCTACTGCGCGTTTCGTTCTGCACTTCCAGGATCTGCACTTTATGAGCCATCATCACTTTCTCTCTTTCCAGCTCTTCCATGGCTACCAGCCTAGCCCTGTGGACACTTCTTAGAGCCTGGTATGCACCATGCAGAACACTCACTTCTTCCGCCTGGAAGGAGATCTGCTTGGCCAGACTCTCCACTTCACTTTTCTTGCTGATCACCAGACCCTGGGAGCAGGACAGTTCATCCTGCAGAGCCACAACCTCCCTCTTGTGGTGCTCCAAGACTATTTCCAGCCGAAGCTTCGCTTCCTGCTCTTTCTTAAAGTCTGCAAGCATTTCGTCCATCTCCTCTGTCAAGCGCTGTACCTCTTCTTTTTCCGTCAGTTTAGCAGAAACCATCTGCAGGGTTTCTTTCAGACTCTGGATCTGCTCCAGTTTCTTCCCAAGGCCAGCTCATCATTTCTGAGACTTCTTACTCACAGCGGCCTCCTCGCTGTCGCTGTTGAACCTTGAGACCTTTTCTTGTCCTCTGTCAGTCACTTGTCCTGACTCTTCTCCATCTATAGGTGAAGTCTCCCCCTTTTCTGGGATCGTGGCCACTTGGGTCTCCGGGTGGTTTCTAAACAGTTCCTCTGAACTGTCTCTCTGCTCCTTAGCAGACCTTTCAGTCTCTCCGCGGCCCGACAGAAACTACTAGGGCTCCTGGGTCTGCAACAATATCTGGTCCAGCGGTTCCAGACGGCACATCTCCTTCACTTAGGACTCTCTGTGACCGTAAGCACAGCAACCAGCTCCACTTGTACTCTCTTCCGTGGTTTTGGTTTTTCCACAGACATCTCCGTAGCTTCTTTTCCAGTTGCCTCTTTAACTTGACTCGCGGACAGTTCTTCAGCTCCCCTAGTGGTCTAGCACATATACCTAGGGTCTGCTGACAATCCCCGTCCTCAGCCTCTGCTGAGTAACTTTACACTACTGTGTGGTGCAAGTCAAGTGTTGTGGGCCTATCAGGTGTTCCTGCTCTAGTCACCTACCAATCTTCCCACAACTGTTGAAAAAACGGAAAATCCTTCCACAGTACTACATCATACTCCAAGGAGGGCTCTATTGCAACCATGTGACCTATAGTACCATAGGGAGTACAAATACAGACATTAACCGCTTTATAACCCCAAATACCGGTCTGCATAGACACTATCACGGGGTCGGGCTTTCTGTAGCAGGTCTTTACCAGATGTATACATATAGGTTCTAACAAAGCCATAATCTCTTTACCTTCTATTGCCAGCTCACACATGTTTTCTATTGTCCTGTGAGAGGTGGCAACAGTACTCTTCATCAGCATAAGTTTTTCAACAAACACATTATCAGCCTGCACAGGTTCACAATTTACAGCACCATTCACACCAGTCCAGTAGAGACACCCCAGTCTTCACTAACTCCGGAACCTTTGTGTGCAGATTCTCTGGTGCGCACTCTGCATCCCACAACTGCCAGAAATACAGAAAGTCTCTGCCCAGTACAATTTCAACTGTAAGTTCAGCACATACCTCCATCATACGGCTCACTGCCCCAAAACATGTTTCAAAGTCAGTTTGAATAGTCTTACTGGGCTCCGGTCAGGACTTCACAAAGGTAATTATATCTGGCATAATTCAAGAAACAGTCTGGTAACAATCCAAGTCCACCAGCAGTGGGATTCCACTAATAACTCATGGGTCCTCTCTTCCATCTTGGCGACCACCGGTTGTAGCCCACATCGGTTGCTCCCAGCAACGGCCTTACAATGTCGACCCATTTCCCTGATGCAATCTATTGCCCCTAGCAACTTTCCACCACAGGCTCAGTCCTGTACTTGTGCACCTCAACTGGGCTCATCCGACTTGCAACATGGAGGGGGTTGCTCCTAGCAATGGCTCAACTGTAACTTGTCCGTTGGTTGCCCTTGGCAACGTGATCCCCGCATCCTCCACCAAATGTAAGAATTCCTCCTTGGGGATAGCTCTGGGATCATCCTGGACACTGCCACAGGACATGTTTCCTCTTAATAAATCAGCAGACAACGGTTATTCATGCTGTATGCTTCCTCAACAGGGCCCGTGTCTCACCCTTACAGCCATCCTGCTGTTTCCTAGGGAGAACCAAGATTACACTGAATCTCTTCCTTATAAACACCTCCCCTCTCTGCTGCCTCATTAACTAGGCCCCAGTTGTAGGTTTCTCCAAAGTGAGCCAAGGAAATACACCCTTTCCTTGCCACTTTATCACAAGAGATAAAGAGGGATAAAGATTATTTAGTAATTGTAGAGTTATCAATATTGTAACGGTCTTACCGTAAATGGCTTGGAAGTGGATCCACTGTCCTGTGTGGACAATGGATGAACCGCACCAGGGAGCGGAGTCTAAGGTGCCACTGGTTTTCACCAGAGCCCGCCCCAAAGTGGGATGGACTTACTGCGGCAGGCGGCACCCAGGTCACTACCTCTGGCATGATCTGTCCACACAGGCTGCCCAGATGTAACTTGGCATAGAGAATGAAACGTAGTCAAAAGTAGAACGGGTCAGTAGGCTGGCAGCAAAGAAGCATAGTCGGGTCACAGGCACAAGGTCAGGGGCAGGCGGCAAAGGTGCAAAGTCAGGTCACAAGCTGGAGGTCAGAAACACTAATAAGGCACACTCACAGGAACGCTTTCTCTAGGGCACTAAGCACAAAGATCCAGCACCATATTAGGGAGGTGCTGGACTAATATAGAGTCCGCCCAGAGAACAACCAATTATGGGTGTACAGGCACTTTAAATCTAGCAATGGCGGCGCATGCACGCCCTAAGGGAAAGGGACACGTGCGCCGGCAAAGCAGAACAGGAGAACAGACAGAGAGAGGTGAGGGGATGCTCGGGACTCGCATGCGGGCGCATCCTGCATAGCGAGTCCTGGAGCAGCCAGAGGCACTAAATAGGGAGCACTCACGGTCGAACAGAACGGCCGGAGCATTGCCCCTAGCAACACCCAGGACACGCGTGCAGGTGCGTTCCACACCGCGAGTCCTGGGATGGCAGAGACAGGGGAGAGGGATCGCTCACAGCCAGGATGGATGTCCGGAGCGCTGCCCCTAACAGTATCCCCCTCTTGGGTCTCCCCCTCTTCTTGGGTCTAAGAAAGTCTCGAACCAGGCTGCAATCAAAAATATTCTCCTCTGGTTCCCAAGACCTCTTTTCTGGACCAAACCTCTTCCAGTCTAAAAGAAAATGATGTGTTTCACTAATAGTTTTCGTAGCAAGGATCTCCTTAACCTAACAATGTCTGAAGAACCAGAGACAGGAGTGGGAGCAACAACTTTTGCGATTAATGCGATTAATGACCAAGGGCTTAAGCAGAGAGACATGGAATGAATTTGGAATGCGGATGGAGGAGGGCAGACATAATTTGTAAGAGACAGGGTTGATTTTTTGAAGAATCACAAATGGACCCAGATAACAAGGACCCAACTTGTAACTGGGAATTTTAAAGCGTATATACTTGGAGGATAGCCAGACCTTGTCACCAGGAGAAAAGAATGGAGGAGGTCGACTTCTCTTGACTTCATTTAGGAGGAAGCGGATAGCAACGAGCGTCGAGTCTCCTGCCAGATGGACACAAAATTTCTGATTAGGGCATCTACGGCCGTCACTCCAGAGGAATCTGGTAGAGGAAAAGGTGGACGAGGATGAATAGGGTAGAAGACAAAAAAGGGAGAAGTCTTTGTGGATTCAGAGTCTCTTTGATTGTAAGGAAATTCAGCCCAAGGCAGTATATCAACCCAATTGTCCTGCTCGGCTGAAACAAAATGTCACAGGTAGCCTTCCAGGACCTGATTAACTCATTCCACTTGCCCATTGGATTGAGGGAGGTAGGCGGAAGAAAAATCCAGATTAATTTTTAAACGAGAACAATGGGCTCGCCAGAATTTGGAGACAAATTGCACCCCATGATCCAAGACAATGTGGAAAGGAAGACCATGAAGATGAAAAATTTGTTGGAGAAAATGTTTGGCCAACTGAGGAGCTGAAGGAAGTCCAGGCAAAATGTGCCATCTTGGAAAACCGATCAACAACTACCCAGATGACGGTATTGTTACCTGAAGGAGGAAGATCAGTGATGAAATCCATAGCTATATGAGTCCAAGGGGCATCTGGAATAGGCAAGGGCTGTAAGAGTCCAGCAGGTCTTAACAGAGGAGTCATGTTTCGAGCACAGGTGGTACAAGAACTGACAAAATCTGTGACATCTTGTTTGAGATGCGGCCACCAATATTGTCGAGAGATTAACTGAAAAGATTTCTTGATCCCAGAGTGACCAGCCAACAACGAGGAGTGTCCTCAAACGGAGGACACAACGTATGAGGCGAGGAGGCACAAATGTCTTCCCAGGTCGAACCTGAAGAAGAGAAGCTGGAGCTGCAGTAATAAGGCACTCAGGAGGAATGATATGACGAGGAGTGATATCCTGACCAACAACATCAGAGGAACGAGAAAGAGCATCGGCTCTAACATTTTTCTCTGCAGGACGAAAATGAATGATGAAGTTGAATCGAGAGAAGAAGAGCGACCATTGTAGACATAAAATGTTCTTCTAAGGCAAGTTTAATGGCGAGGAGTTCCCGGTCACCAATAGAATAGTTTCTCTCCGCAGAAGAAAAGGTCTTGAAAAAATAACCGCAAGTAATGCTTTCCCTTAAGAGGACTTTTGGGTAAGAACTTTGCCAGCTCCTACTGAACATGCGTCTACCTCCAAACAGAACGGCTTTCACAGCTCAGGTCTAGAAAGAAGAGGTGCTGTAGAGAGGGCAGACTTCAACTGAGAAAAGGGCAACAATTGGGGCAACCAGGGAAGAAAAATTAGGAATAAACTGACGGAAGTAGTTGGAAAACCCCAAAAACGTTGAATAGCCCAAAGGCCTGAGAGATGTGGCCAGTCCAAAACAGCAGAAAACTTAGCAGGATCCATCAGAAGACCTTAATGGGAGACTATGTAACCCAAAAAAGGAAGGAACATTCTCACAAAGAGTGAGAAGTGTTTAAACTAGGGACTTGGGGGGAGGGAACCTACAGCAAAGAGGGGGAAGATAGTGTAGATAGAGAGGTGGGAATTATAAATGTACCTGGGGGTGGAGCGGAGGGAGGGGTTAGAATAGTTAATAGGAATAGGCTTCATAGGAAAATAAAACTTACACCCTTGAATCCCATTAACCCCAATAACATAAAGGATGGAAATGTAAAGTGTATGTTCACAAATGCCAGAAGCCTAGCAAATAAAATGGGGGAGCTTGAGGCCTTGATACTGGAGGAACATATTGATATAGTTGGGGTCACTGAGACATGGCTGGACTCCTCGCATGACTGGGCTGTCAATCTGCAGGGGTTTACATTGTTTCGCAAGGATAGAATGAACAGAAAAGGTGGTGGAGTCTGTCTGTATGTAAGAAGTGGTATGAAAGTCAGTGTGAACGATGCCATAGTGTGTGATGATTCTGAGGATGTGGAATCATTGTGGGTAGAATTACAAAAGGAGGGAAATACTGAAAAAATAATATTTGGGGTAATCTACAGACCCCCTAATATCACTGAAGAGATAGAAGTTCGGCTTCATAAACAAATAGAGAGGGCCGCCCGGGCAGGTACAGTGGTAATAATGGGAGATTTTAACTATCCAGATATAGATTGGGGTCCGGGGTTGGCTAAAACTACAAAGGGGCGACAATTCCTAAATTTATTGCAGGATAATTTTATGGGCCAGTTTGTGGAGGACCCAACAAGAAGTGATGCCTTGTTGGATCTGATCATTTCCAACAACGCAGAGCTGGTTGGTAATGTAACTGTGCGGGAAAACCTTGGTAATAGCGACCACAATATAGTTACTTTTGACTTAAAATGTAGAAAACAAAGACAGGCGGGGAAGGCAAAAACATATAACTTTAAAAAGGCAAATTTCCCTGGGCTGAGGGCTGCACTACAGGACATAGACTGGGGGGAGGTGTTCTCAAATACTGATACAGAAGGTAAATGGGACATCTTTAAATTAACTCTAAATAACTATACAGCTAAATATATACCAAAGGGGAACAAATATAAACGATTGAAACTAAATCCTACATGGCTGACACATGATGTTAAAAGAGCAATAAACAGCAAAAAAATAGCCTTCAAAAAATACAAATCTGATGGGTCAGCGATAACATTTAAACAGTACAAGGAGCTTAATAAAATCTGTAAAAATGTAATAAAAACAGCAAAAATTCAAAATGAGAGACAGGTGGCCAAAGAAAGCAAAACTAATCCTAAATATTTTTTTAGATATATAAATGCAAAAAAACCAAGGACAGAGCATGTAGGACCCCTTAATAATGATAATGGGGAGGTTGTCACAGGCGATCAAGAGAAGGCGGAGCTACTGAATGGGTTCTTTAGTTCTGTATACACTATGGAAGAAGGAGCTGACATTGGCCAGGTCAGTGCTGGTAACACATCATGTAATGTACTGAACTGGCTTAATGTAGAGATGGTACAAGGTAAGTTAAGTGATATAAATGTAAGCAAATCCCCAGGACCGGATGGACTACACCCAAGAGTTCTTAGAGAGGTAAGTTCAGTAATATCTGTACCCCTGTTCATGATATTTAGAGATTCTCTGGTGTCTGGTATTGTGCCAAGGGACTGGCGCAAGGCGAATGTGGTGCCAATCTTCAAAAAGGGCTCTAGGTCTTCCCCAGGAAACTATAGACCGGTAAGTTTAACGTGCATTGTGGGTAAATTGTTTGAAGGACTTATAAGGGATTACATACAGGAATACATAGGGGATAATTGTATTATAAGTGATAGCCAGCATGGGTTTACTAAGGATAGAAGTTGTCAAACCAATCTAATTTGCTTTTATGAAGAGGTGAGTAGAAGCCTTGACAGAGGAATGGCTGTGGATATAGTGTTTCTGGATTTTGCTAAAGCATTTGATACTGTCCCTCATAGACGTCTGACAGGTAAGTTAAGGTCTTTGGGTTTGGAAATTTTAGTTTGTAACTGGATTGAACACTGGCTCATGGATCGTACCCAGAGAGTGGTGGTCAATGATTCGTACTCTGATTGGTCCCCGGTTATTAGTGGTGTACCCCAAGGTTCAGTACTGGGACCGCTGTTGTTTAATTTATTTATCAATGATATAGAGGATGGTATTAACAGCTCTGTTTCTATCTTTGCAGATGACACCAAGCTTTGTAGCACGGTACAGTCTATAGAGGATGTGCATAAGTTACAAGATGACTTGGATAGACTAAGTGTCTGGGCATCCACTTGGCAAATGAGGTTCAATGTGGATAAATGTAAAGTTATGCATCTGGGTACTAATAACCTGCATGCATCGTATGTCTTAGGGGGGATTAAACTGGCAGAGTCACTGGTAGAGAAGGATCTGGGTGTACTTGTAGATCAAAGACTACAGAATAGCATGCAATGTCAGGCTGCTGCTTCCAAAGCCGGCAGGATATTGTCATGTATCAAAAGAGGCATGGACTCAAGGGACAGGGACATAATACTCCCCCTTTATAAAGCATTGGTACGGCCTCACCTGGAATATGCTGTTCAGTTTTGGTCACCTGTCCATAAAAGGGACACTGCAGAGTTGGAAAGGGTGCAGAGACGCGCGACTAAACTAATATGGGGCTTGGAACATCTTAGCTATGAGGAGCGATTAAAGGAGTTACAATTGTTTAGTCTTGAGAAGAGACGTTTAAGGGGGGATATGATAAACGTATATAAGTATATTAATGGCCCATACAAAAAATATGGAGAAAAACTGTTCCAGGTTAAACCCCCCCAAAGGACGAGGGGGCACTCCCTCCGTCTGGAGAAAAAAAAGTTTAGTCTCAAGGGGCGACACGCCTTCTTTACCGTGAGGACTGTGAATTTATGGAACGGTCTACCTCAGGAACTGGTCACAGCAGGAACAATTAACAGCTTTAAAACAGGATTAGATACATTCCTGGAACAAAATAAGATTAATGCTTATGAAGAAATATAAAATCTCATCCCTTCCCCAATATCGCGCCACACCCCTACCCCTTAATTCCCTGGTTGAACTTGATGGACATATGTCTTTTTTCGACCGTACTAACTATGTAACTATGTAACTATGTAAGAGACATTTCTCCAGCTTGGCAAATAGACGATTCTCCTGGAGACGCAGCAGGACTTGGCGATCATGAACACGATGAAGTTTTAAATTGGAAGAGAAGACCAGGATATCGTCCAGATAGACCACCATGCAGGTATACTATAATTCAAGGCAGATGTCATTAACAAATTCTTGGAAGACTGGTGGGGCATTGCAGAGACCAAATGGCATCACTAGGTACTCAAAATGGCCATCTCGGGTGTTAAAAGCCGTCTTTCATTCGTAACCCTCACAAATGCAAATTAAATTGTATGCTCCACAGAACTAATTTAGTGAAGATTCTTGCTCCACGTAGATGATCAAAGAGTTCTGAGATCAAGGGCAAAGGGTAGCAATTTTTAATTGTAATTTTATTAAGTCCCCAATAATCAATGCAAGTGAACCATCTTTTTTCCCAACAAAGAAGAATCCAGCCCCAGCAGGAGAGGTGGATTTGCGGATAAAACCATTTTGTAGGTTTTCTTGAATATATTTTTTCATAGCTTGAGTCTCTGGAACAGACAACGGATAAATTGCCCCTAGCAATGCCTGGGACACGCATGCGGGCGCATCCCACACCGCGAGTCCTGGGACGGGCAGAGGCAGGGGAGAGGGAGCGCTCACGGCCAGGATGGATGGCCAGAGCGCTGCCCCTAACAAATATTAAGTGATCAGATGGACAATGTTGGAATAAAATAGAAAATTAAAACAGCCGCCGAAAACACAATTGTCTGTTCACCAGGGTAATAACCAGGATTAGGATACATAACATTTGGGGCGTTGGTGATAGAAGTGTCGGTATATAGAACATTACCATCATCTTTACAAAAAACTACTAAAAAGATGACTTTGAGGTGAGGGGAGTATCCTACATGAGCCATAATTTACTGTAAATCTATCATATTTAACCAGCATCAATATAAACTTTTGTAGCTAAAATGGAAACATTACACTTTTATGCCATAAAGATACCCTTGGGAGATTTAAACATTCAGACATTTGGTTCTATTTCATTTTTATAAAACTTGCATTGTGCCTAAAATGAATAGGGATCACTAACTATGGTAGACTCCCACACTGTCATTGACACAGAATGTAGAGGTTGAAACTCTTATGTATAATCTAGAATTGTGTACTAGATGTCCATGCTTTCACTGGTCATGTTTTTATCACAGGAATAATTCTTTTTGACAATCAGGAAAGTTTATATTTGCAGGAATCACTTCATATAAAATTTTTATAGTACAGTATCATATCTATGAATAGTCCCACATTTTGACAATTTTCACAAATTATCAGATGATTTATTTTAATTTACCTTTATTATATAACTCTCCCCCAGTCCCTCCAGTCTGCTCTCTTAAAGGGGCACTCTACTGCCTCAGCGTTCAGAACATTTTGTTCCGAACGCTGGGTGCGGGCTGCCGGGGTCATGATGTCACAGCCATACCCCTTGTGATGTCATGCCACGCCCCCTCAATGCAAGTCTATTAGAGGGGGCGTGGTAGCAACCAGGGGTCCTCCTTCTGGACCTGCCTGCAGTCCTGCTAGCAGATTGTCTCCTGCAGCAGCCTGGCAGAGACAAAAGTCAGGAAATACAGAGTGGGAACTCAGCTCAGCACAGTTTATAGAGTGTATAGAGCTGAATAATTCAGCTCCCTTTCCCTTTGAACTAAACTAGACTGTAGAGAAGGGTTTCCCATCTAGGGTGCCTCCAGCTGTTGCAAAACTAAAACTCTCAGCAAGTCTGGACAGTCAATGGCTGGGAGATGTAGTTTTGCAACAGCTGGAGGCACCATTGTTGGGAAACACTGCTGTAAAGTCATGATGCCTCTGCTTAATAGGCATATCAGAGTAAGTGTTTATTATTATCCCATCCCCCTTTTTGTTTTTTTTGTTGTTTTTTAATACTTTAAAAAGAAAAGTTTGTAAAAAATAAAATAAAATAATAATTTGACAAAACTAATTATGAAATAATTGTAATTATTTTGTATCTAGCTAGCATAACTTGATGATAGCATATATTTCCAGTATAATTTCTACCACTGTTTCTGCCAGATTAACAAGTGCAGTATGAAAATTTTGTGGAAGATGTCCCGCTCCAGATGGCTCCTATTATTTTACATTTATCATACGGAATAGTGATTACACAAAAGGTGACGTTAAAAAAGGGAGCATGTCTTAAACATAACAGCTTTTGAAATGATGCCTATTACTCCATTTATTTAAGGAATATCGCAATTTAACTCCCAATTAACTAATCAAGTGAAAAAGTATCTCCCCGTGCAACAAAAAGTACTATTTGCTGGATGCTTATAAGTCCTAATCACTACCGAGAACTTTCTATACTTACTATAGAGAAATCTACATCCAGTCATTTTTTTTTTTTTTTCAAATAAATTTTTATAGAATTTTCAAGAAATACAAAGAACTCAGAAATTACATATAACCAAAACAAAAATAACATGTCTGTATATAAACAATGAATCTCAGAGAATCTGTAATGTTATAGAATTTTATCAAATTTGTCAAAATGATGGTTGTATGTATAATGTATGTACAATGTTACTATCAAGAAGCTACTTACAGATTTGCGAAGCTCAGAAAGTCTCTACATATATTACGTCCAGTTATTTTTGTAGAACTTCTGTAAAGGTGTTCTCTACTTTAATAAAATGTTGCCTTAGAGAAGGAAGGAAATCGAAATGGAGAGAAAGTGTTTCATATACACAATTATGCGGTGGTGGGGAGCAGTCAATCCCGTTAAAGTCCAGCATGACCACTTCAGGTAATACTATGCTATTTATTCCATGCTGTGAACATAAAAGAATCTGAAAAACAATAGGATAATTGCCAGAAAAAGCTGTCCAACAAATAACAAGCCAAAAAACCACTATGTAAATAGAAAAAAAATATAAGAATATATATTTATATATCACTTGGGGAGAATGTGAGAATAAAGCGGCACTCACCAAGTCCAACGTGTCATTCAAGACTTTATTCCATGCAAGGTGATGAAGTTACAGGTGCGGGGGAGACAGGGACGCCGGGGAGCCCGGCTAACAGGTCACAGCCGTATCGTGCTTGCTGCTGTTAGGATTCGGCTAGCTGGATGTGGATCCTCTGTGTCAGCGAGGGATTGGCGTGGACCGTGTCGGTGGACCGGTTCTAGGGTTGCTACTGGTTTTCACCAGAGTCTTGCTGCGGCGATAGCAACCAGGTCGTATCCACCGGCAACGGCTCAACCTCGCTGACTGCTGAGAAGGCGTGGGACAGAAGGACTAGACAGAGGCAAGGTCAGACGTAGCAGAAGGTCGGGGCAGGCGGCAAGGTTCGTAGTCAATGAGGATAGCAGAAGATCTGGAACACAGGCTTTGGACAACACTAACGCTTTCTCTGGCACAAGGCAACAAGATCCGGCAAGGAAGTGCAGGGGAAGTGAGGTAATATACACAGGGAGCAGGTAGAAGCTAATTAGACTGATTGGGCCAGGCACCAATCACTGGTGCACTGGCCCTTTAAATCTTAGAGCGCTGGCGTGCGCGCGCCCTAGAGAGCGGAGCCGCGCGCGCCAGAACATGACAGCCGGGGACCAGGACGGGTAAGTGGCTTGGGATGCGATTCGCGAGCGGGCGCGTCCCGCTATGCGAATCGCATCCCCATCGCGAATGTCAGTGCAGCGCTCCCGGTCAGTGGGTCTGACCTGGGCGCTGCGGAAGGGAGAACGCCGCGAGCGCTCCGGGGAGGAGCAGGGACCCGGAGCGCTCGGCGTAACAGCTGCACTTCCTCAGACCGTCCCATCCACCTGTGTCCGCCCAAGTAAATACCTGTGAGGCTCCACTGGTGGGCGGGTGTTTCTGTGATCACGGGTAATACACAAATTACAAATACATTTAAAACCAGATTAAAAACAGAAACTAGCAGGGCATTACAAAAACTGTTGCAAAATAGTAGTTATATCAATATACTAAGATCTAATTTATCATTCAAGCCGAGGTTCCCCTGTGCGTTAGTACGCATGATCCAGCGGGCCTCGGCTTGAAGTAAAAGTTTGCATCTATCTGAGCCATCATTTATGTCTATTTTCTCAATACCGAAGAATTTTAATGCTTTTTGGTTACCTGCATGGTCACTTAGCATATGGTCTATGACCCTAGGTGAACCCTTTTTAGATTTTAGGGAGTATAGATGTTGACGAAATCTGTGGTGCATCGGGCGGATCGTGCTGCCGATGTAAAAACGGCCACAATCACAAATCATCCCGTACACCACATACTTCGTTTTGCAACAAAAAAGATCGTTATTTTTAATCTCCACTCCCCCAACTCTGATGTTTTTATCACAAATAAGTTGGGGACACCATTTGCAGGACCCACATTTAAAGTTGCCTTTCCGATTGCTGGAATTTAACCATCTCTGGTTCTGATTACTGGAAATGAATCTGCTTCTGGTAAGAACATCTCCAAGATTCTTAGCACGTTTAAAGGTGACTAAAGGCATTTCTTTGCTATAGTTATTAATGACAGGGTCGTTTTGGATAAGATACCAATGTTTAGAAATCACTTTTTTGATTTGAGTACTCATAGGCCTGTACTTAAACGAAAAGGAAAAACGGTCAGTTTTAATATCTCTACGTCTAGATCTGTCCAAGAGTGTGTTTCTATTTTGGCTAGCTGCCCTACTATAAGATCTATCCAAAACTTTTTTGGGGTAACCCCTAACTTCTAACCTGTCCATTAACTCCTTTGCCTGTAAAGCAAAACCTTCGTCATAGCTGTTTATCCTTTTTAATCTTAACAATTGTCCATATGGAATGGCTGACCTAGTATGCTCAGGATGATAACTTGAATAGTGCAGCAGAGAATTACCTGCCATGGACTTTCTAAATCCCGATGTAGATAATCCTCCATCACTGAGGGTTACCAATACATTGAGAAATTCTAACTGTATGGAACTATTCTTAAAGGTAAAATTCAAATTCATGTCATTCACCACATTCAAAAATTGGACAAAGTTCTTAAAGTCATTCTCAGTGCTAGACCACATAATAAATATGTCGTCTACAAAACGAACATAGCCCTTTATGTAAGTCAAGAAGGGGTTAATGTCGGAAAAAATAAAGCTTTTTTTCAAAACAAGCTACATATAAATTGGCCAACGTGCATGCTACCGGAGTGCCCATGGCAACTCCGGTGGTCTGTCTGTACCAAGTGCCATCAAATGTGAATGTATAATTCAAGAGCACGAAGAAAAGGGCATCGCAAATAAAGTTAATGCATTGCCTGCTTTTTTTGGATTTCACTAACAAATCTCTGATACAATTTACACTCTGTTCTTGAGGGATATTAGTGTACAGAGATTCAATATCAATTTATGCCAAAATGCATCCCTCGTGCCATTGCATATCATTCAGACAGGATAAAAATTTGTTAGTATCTTTCACAAGAGAGGGGACATCGGTTAGGAGAGGTCTCAGTAAATAATCAAGGTATTTAGACAAGGGTTCAATGACGGAGCCCACCCCGGACACAATAGGGGTTCCAGACCCTTGTGTATTTTCGGGAGAAAATACCAGCAGGGATGTTTTGGATAAGGAGGGATTCATTTTTCCGCATTTTTTTAGAAAGAATTTTATTCTCTACCGCTACTCTCAAAAGGCTTTGTAGTTTAGATGTAATATTTTCTGACGGGGTTTAAAGTAAGCTTTTCATAATTGTGCGTGTTCCCTAACTGTCGCATTGACTCATTTATGTAGTACTCCTCTGTCATCATCACTATATTGCCCCCTTTATCTGCTTTCTTGAATACTACTCCTTTTAAGGAGCGCAGCCAAGAATGGCTTCTTGTTCTTTTGCCGTAAGGGGAGACATATCTACTGGGTACTTGAGGGCTTTAAGATCTTCTAGTACCTTATGCTGAAACAAATCTAGATTACTGCCTGGGGGTATCGGGGGGCAGAAGTCGGATTGTATACCCCCTGTAAAGTAGACTATTGTATTAACTCCTTCTTCCATTGCATAGGGGTCTCCTCCTAATAACTCGGTAAGGTCACACAGACAATGTTGTATATATATATATCCTATTAGCAAAAAAATGTTGTTCACATTGTGTGCTGTATATTTCTATGTACCTCAGAAAAGTTCCTGGCATACATGATAAACAGGTCCACAGGTTTCCATTGCCAGATTGGAGGTTAACGTTCTATTGGCCTCATCTGGCCCATATACTAGTAAAAAAGTGAATTATGAAATAGTGTTTTACAAGTTATAATAGCATGAATGTCAGGAACTTGCCTTAGTGTTATCCTGCATCGCATCTTCTCTGGTCCCCAGGACCTCCAAGTTGCTAGGGGAACAAAAGCAGGGGTCAAGTCCTGGAAAAAAAAGTGTGGGAACTCACCCAAGATTTCTAATACACCCTCCTCCCCCCAGTTTGCACAAAAAAAATTAAAAGAAAATGTCCAAGCTAAAACTTGACATCCTGCACGGTTCCAGGATTCTTACAGGCCACAGACATACAGCTGCCTACAGAGTATAAGAGTGACACACTGTAACAAACCTCCTCCTCATATAATCTCCTTACTACTGGGGTGACACACTGTAACAAACCTCCTCCTCATATAATCTCCTTACTACTGTGGTGACACACTGTAACAAACCTCCTCCTCATGTAATCTCCTTACTACTGGGGTGACACACTGCAACAAACCTCCTCCTCATGTAATCTCCTTACTACTGGGGTGACACACTGTAACAAACCTCCTCATGTAATCTCCTTACTACTGGAGTGACACACTGTAATAAACCCCCTGCTCATGTAATCTCCTTACTACTGTGGTGACACACTGTAACAAGCCTCCTCCTCATATAATCTCCTTACGACTGGGGTGACACACTGTAACAAACCTCCTCCTCATATAATCTCCTTACTACTGGGGTGACACTGTAACAAACCTCCTCCTCATATAATCTCCTTACTACTGGGGTGACACACTGTAACAAACCTCCTCCTCATATAATCTCCTTACTACTGGGGTGACACACTGTAACAAACCTCCTCCTCATATAATCTCCTTACTACTGAGGTGACACACTGTAACAAACCTCCTCCTCGTATAATCTCCTTACTACTGGGGTGACACACTGTAACAAACCTCCTCCTCATATAATCTCCTTACTACTGGGGTGACACACTGTAACAAACCCCCTCCTCATATAATCTCCTTACTACTGGGGTGACACACTGTAACAAACCTCCTTCTCGTGTAATATCCTTACTACTGGGGTGACACACTGTAACAAACCTCCTCCTCATGTAATCTCACTACTGGGGTGACACACTGTAACAAACCTCCTCCTCATGTAATCACCTTACTACCGGGGTGACACACTGTAACAAACCTCCTCCTCATGTAAACTCCTTACTACTGGGGTTACACACTGTAACAAACCTCCTCATGTAATCTCCTTACTACTGGGGTGACACACTGTAACAAACCTCCTCATGTAATCTCCTTACTACTGGTGTGACACACTGTAATAAACCCCCTGCTCATGTAATCTCCTTACTACTGTGGTGACACACTGTAACAAACCTCCTCCTCATGTAATCTCCTTACTACTGGGGTGACACATTGCAACAAACCTCCTTCTTATGGAATCTCCTTACTACTGGGGTGACACACTGTAATAAACCCCCTTCTCATGTAATCTCCTTACTACTGGGGTGACACACTGTAACAAACCTCCTCCTCATGTACTCTCCTTACTACTGTGGTGACACATTGTAACAAACCTCCTCCTCATGTAATCTCCTTACTACTGTGGTGACACATTGTAACAAACCTTCTCCTCATGTAATCTCCTTACTACTGGGGTGACACACTGTAACAAATCTCCTTCTCATGTAATCTCCTTACTACTGGGGTGACACACTGTAACAAACCTTCTCCTCATGTAATCTCCTTACTACTGGGATGACACACTGTAACAAACCTCCTCCACATGTAATCTCCTTACTACTGTGGTGACACACTGTAACAAATGCCCTCCTCATGTAATTTCCTTACTACTGGGATGATACACTGTAACAAACCTCCTCCACATGTAATCTCCTTACTACTGTGGTGACACACTGTAACAAATGCCCTCCTCATGTAATTTCCTTACTACTGGGATGACACACTGTAACAAACCTCCTCCACATGTAATCTCCTTACTACTGTGGTGACACACTGTAACAAATCTCCTTCCATGTAATTACCTTACTGGGGTGACATGTGACATGTCTCCTCCAGCTCATCCCCGCCTCCTCCAAAGCATCTCACAGGTCCTTCAGCCATGATCTCTCTTCTCCTCCTAAGCTCCGCCCCAACATGTGATGGTGACATCATCACAGGTCCTACATCTCCAGTATCTTTCAGTTGG
Source organism: Hyla sarda (assembly GCF_029499605.1). Lineage (NCBI taxonomy): Eukaryota > Metazoa > Chordata > Amphibia > Anura > Hylidae > Hyla > Hyla sarda. The sequence goes on from NC_079189.1 coordinate 482,040,873, forward strand.
GGCCAGGGGAGGAGACGAAGGGAGGGTAAGAATAATTCAGAGGTCGGTCCTGCAGGATTAGTGTAACGGTGACGGCGTTCCTCCTCTGGAAAAAGCAAAGGAACGCCGTTCCTGTGCGTTCCTGCAGGACTTGAGCCCTGAACAAAAGCCATGTGGTGTGGCGCTGCCTATCCTGGTTATAGGCTGGGACAATTAGGAGACTACGATAAAGGGACAATGAGTGCCGACTCTTACATATTATATGTATTTATCCCCTTGAGGACAGAGCCCATTATGACTAGAGATGAGCGAATTTACAGTAAATTCGATTCGTCACGAACTTCTCGGCTCGGCAGTTGATGACTTATCCTGCGTAAATTAGTTCAGCCTTCAGGTGCTCCGGGGGGCTGGAAAAGGTGGATACAGTCCTAGGAAAGAGTCTCCTAGGACTGTATCCACGTTTTCCAGCCCACCGGAGCACCTGAAAGCTGAACTAATTTATGCAGGAAAAGTAATCAACTGCCGAGCCGAGAAGTTCGTGACGAATCAAATTTACTGTAAGTTCGCTCATCTCTAATTATGACCCTAAGGACGGGAGCATTTTTTTTCAAATCTGACCTCTATCGCTTTATGCATTAATAACTCTGGGAAGCTTTTACTTATAAATTTGATTCTGAGAAAGTTTTTTCATGACATATTCTACTTTATGTTAGTGGTAAATTTTCGTCCATACTTGCATCATTTCTTGGTGAAAAATCCCCAAATTTCCAGAAAAATTAGAAAATTTAGCATTTTTCTAACTTTAAAGCTCTCTGCTTGTAAGGAAAAGGGACATGTAAATAAATTACAAATTGGTTCACATACACAATATGTCTTCTTTATGTTTGCATCATAAAGTTGACAAGTTTTTACTTGTTGAAGACATCAGAGGGCTTCAAAGTTCAGCAGCAATTTTCCAATATTTTACGAAAATTTCAAAATCAGAATTTTTCAGGGACCAGTTAAGTTTAGAAGTCAACTTGAGGGTCTTTATATGCGAAATCCCCTATGATGGACCCCATTATGAAAACTGCACCCCTCAAAGTATTCAAAATGACATTCAAAAAGTTTGTTAACCCTTTAGGTATTTTACAGGAATAGCAGCAAAATGGAAGAAAAATCTAAATCTTCATTTTTTACATGTTATTGTAGCCCCGTTGTTTTTATTTTTACAAGGGGTAAAAGGTAAAAAGGCCCCCAAAAACTTGTAATTCATTTTCTCTCGAGTAAGGAAATACCTCTAATGTGGATATAAAGTGCTCTGTGGGTGCACTAGAGGGAAGGGAAGGAGTGACAATGGCATTTTGGAGAGGGAAATTTGCTGAAATGGTTTTTGGGGGGCATGTCGCATTTAGGAAGTCCCCGTGATGTCAGAACGGTAAAAAGAAAAAAACACATGGCCTACTATTTTGGAAACTAGACCCCTCACGGAACGTAACAAGTAAATTGAGTTGTTATACCCCACTGGTGTTTGACGAAAGTGCTCTGTGGGTGCACTACAATGCTCAGAAGGGAAGGAGCGACATTTGGCTTTTGAAGAGCGAGTTTTGCTTAAATGGTTTTTGGGGGCATGTCGCATTTAGGAAGCCCCGATTATGCCAGAACAGCAAAAAAGAACAGCAAAAAAAAAACACATGGCATACTATTTTGGAAACTACACCCCTCAAGGAAGGTAACAAGGGGTATAGTGAGCCTTTATACCCGACAGATGATTGACAAACTTTCGCTAAAATGGGACGTAAAAAAATTAATTTCAATCAAATGCTGGTGTTATCGCTAATTTTTAATTTTCACAAGGGGTAACAGGAGAAAAAGCCCCCAAAGATTTGCTCAGAAGAGAAGGAGCAACATTGGGCTTTTGAAGAGAGAATTTGTTTGGAATGGAAGTCGGGGGCCATTTGCGTTTACAAAGCCCCCGTGGTGCCAGAACAGTGGACCCCCCCACCCCATTTTGGAAACTACAACCCTCACAGAATGTAATAAGGGGTGCAGTGAGCATTTATACCCCACTGGCGTTTGACAGATCTTTGGAACAGTGGGCTGTGCAAATGAAAAATAAAATTTTTCATTTTCACGGATGACTGTTCCAAAAAATGCTCACTGCACCCCTTGTTACAATCTGTGAGGGGTGTAGTTTCCAAAATAGGGTTACATGTGGAGGGGGTCCACTGTTCTGGCACCATGGGGGCTTTGTAAACGCACATGGCCTTCAATTCCAGCCTAATTCGCTCTCCAAAAGCCCAATGGCGCCCCTTCTCTTCTAAGCCTTGTAGTTCGCCAGCAGAGTACTTTACCTCCACATATAGGGTATTTCCATACTCGGAAGAAATGGGGTTACAAATTTTGGGAGGCTTTTTTTCCTATTACCCCTATGGGGTAACACCAGCATGTCAGTGTCAAATTACACTACATTACATTCCTTGAGGGGTGTAGTTTCCAAAATGGGGTCACACATGGGTGTCTTCTTTTTTTTTTTTTTTTTTTTTTGCATTCATGTCAGAACTGCTGTAACTATCAGCTACCACTGTGCAAATCACCAATTTAGGCCTCAAATGTACATGGCGCTCTCTCACTCCTGAGCCCTGTTGTACACAGAGCATTTTATGCCCACATGTGGCATTTCCGTACTCCTTTTACCTCTTGTGAAAATGAAAAGTATGGGGCAACACCAGCATGTTAGTGTAAATTTTTTTTTTACACTAACATGCTGGTGTAGCTCCTAACTTTTCCTTTTCATAAGGGGTAAAAGGAGAAAAATCCCCCCAAAATTTGTAACGCAATTTCTCCTGATTACGGAAATACCCCATATGTGGCCCTAAACTGTTGGCTTGAAATACGACTGGTCTCCAAAGCAGAGAGCGCCATGCGCATTTGAGGCCTAAATTAGGACTTTGCAATAGGGGCGGACCCGGATACAAGGATGGGGCTTGTCTCCACCAAAACCCTACGGCAGTGTTCCCAAACAGGGTGCCTCCAGCTGTTGCTAAACTCCCAGCCTGCCAGGACAGTCAATGGCTGTCCAGCAATACTGGGAGTTGTTGTTTTGCAACAGCTGGAGGCTCCGTTTCAGAAACACTGTTGTTTGAGACGTTTCTCATTTTTATTGGGGGGTGGGGGGACTAACTGTGTAGGGGTATATGTATATGTAGTGTTTTACTTTTTTATTTTGTGTTAGTGTAGTGTTTTTAGCGTACATGCACATGGCGGGGGTTCACAGTGTTGAGTTTTACGCTGGATGTTTGCTCTGCGGCAGAAAATTTGCCGCAGCTCAAACTTATAGAAGGAAACTCACTGTAAACCCCCACCGGTGTGAATGTACCCTGTACATTCACATAGGGGGGGGGGGGGCGCCCCAGCACCTTCAGCTGTTGCAAAATTACAACTCCCAGAATGCACTGACTACATGCTGGGAGTTGTAGTTTTGCAACAGCTGTAGGCACACTTTTGGGGAACCACTGAGTTATGAAACAGACTCTAGCTCAGTGATTCCAACCCTTGTGCCTCCAGCTGTTGCAAAAAAGTCGCCAAAAAGACCCTGTACTTGGGTCTTTTTGGCGCTCCATTGAAATGAATATAGCGCAGGCCGTCAGCAGCACGTACTCCTCACTGAGCGCCGGGTCCTGTCCTGGAGATCGCGAGGGGTCCCAGTGGCCGAACCCCCCGCGATCAGCTAATTATCCCCTATCCACAGCCAAAAATCAGAATAGCCTGAATACGCCACATCATCTCTTTTTTATGGGGTTTAAGAATAAATATTATTAATGCTTCTCTCAATGGTCTTATAAATATGGAGGAACCAGATCTACAGTATATGCAGCGCACCATTCTTCACCGAAGACATGGAAGTCCTTTTGCCCAAGAACTCATCCAAACGAGCTTGGGTGTATCTTGCTTCGGAGGAATAGAGGTTTTTATAATATTGGGTGTATGCATGATAGCAGTAGCAGTCCCAGGGAATCAAGTCAGTGGGTATAGAAGGGCAGAGAGTCTCTGGCAACCTCCAGGTGATTTGGACTGCCTCCTTTCACAAATAAAGTTATTAGACCTCACCACTCCTTACTGCAGGAGATAGATATGTGTATATATAACACAAAAAAGGATAAGTTGGCCAGCACATACTGATACCAAACTATTGCATGGACCCAGCATACAGGTGCACGCTGCTTGGCTAAATATACACAAGCAGGAGAATACAGCAGCACACTGCTAGCACAAAGATACAGATGAAACATGAAATGCTATATTGCTACGATGAAAAATGAAAAATTGAGGTGCTTCGCTCACCATTTGGCCAAATAGTTTGGAACATCCCACCACGGTAAGGTGACCTCATTGGGATGGACCTTCAGACCTTACATGCCTGGTAACTGACTGCACAGAGGCACATTCATAGTGCAGGGTCCTTCCCAATGAGGTCACCTTATCGTGGTGGGATGTTCCAAACTATTTGGCCAAAAGGTGAGCGAAGCACCTCAATTTTTCATTTTTCATTGTAGCAATATAGCATTTCATGTTTTATCTGTATCTTTGTGCTCGCAGTGTGCTGCTGTATTCTCCTGCTTGTGTATACTTAGCCTAACAGCATGCACCTGTATGCCGGGTCCATGCAATAGTTTGGTATCAGTATGTCCTGGCCAACTTATCCTTTTTAGTGTTATACATATGGGGGAGTGGCTACCTCCATGTTGGTTCCTGTACCCCACCCATCTTATAAGGTGGTGGATGTCTCAGACCTTACAAGCCTGGTAACTGACTGCACAGAGGCACATTCATAGTGTAGGGTCTGTCCCAATGAGGTCACCTTATAGTGGTGGGATGGTACAAACTATTTGGGCAAATGGTGAGCGCAGCGCCTCAATTTTTCATTGTAGCAATCTAGCATTTCATGTTTTATCTGTATCTTTGTGCTCGCAGTGTGCTGCTGTATTCTCCTGCTTGTGTATACTTAGCCTAACAGCATGCACCTGTATGCCGGGTCCATGCAATAGTTTGGTATCAGTATGTCCTTGCCAACTTATCCTTTTTAGTGTTATACATATGGGGGAGTGGCTACCTCCATGTTGGTTCCTGTACCCCACCCATCTTATAAGGTGGTGGATGTCTCAGACCTTACAAGCCTGGTAACTGACTGCACAGAGGCACATTCATAGTGTAGGGTCTGTCCCAATGAGGTCACCTTATAGTGGTGGGATGGTACAAACTATTTGGGCAAATGGTGAGCGCAGCGCCTCAATTTTTTATTGTAGCAATCTAGCATTTCATGTTAAATCTGTTTCTTTGTGCTAGCAGTGTGCTGCTGTATTCTCCTGCTTATGTGTATATATATTATATGTAGATATCTAGGTTTTCACACGGGTTTTTTTCTGGCATTTTTTTTGGGAAAACTGCCACTGCAGTTTTCTAAGCTAAAGCCAGGAGTGTATTAAAAGTAAATGAGATATATAAAGGAAGGATTTATTCTTCTCCTTCCTATTGGATCCACTTGTGACTTTGGCTCAAAAACTGCAGAGGCAGTTTTCCAAAAAACGCAAAAAAAAAAAAAAACTTGTATGGAAACCTAACCTAACAAAGTCACAGTCCTACCAGGCATGTATACAGGCAAAGTTGTTGTGAAACTCCTGAGCCTATATCTGACCTAGGTCCACCATGTCTTTTCTATCTTTGGCAGCCTCAATGTCTATTATGCCAGACAGAATAAACCCTACAACCTTAACCTCTTCAGGACACAGGGCGTATGGATACGCCCTGCATTCCGAGTCCTTAAGGACCGAGGGCGTATCCATACGCCCGTGGGAAATCCGGTCCCCACCACTAGCCGGTGCCGGATGCCTGCTGAAATCATTCAGCAGGCACCCTGGCACATCGCCCAGGGGGGTCCTGAGACCCCCCCCCCCCCCCCATGTCGGCGATCGGAGAAAATCGCATGTCAATTCAGACATGCGATTTTCTCCAATTCCGGGCTGATCGGGTCTCTGGTGACCCGATCACCCGGAAAATAGGGCTGATCGGAGTTGTCAGCAACAGCCCCGATCAGCCTAAAGGATTGGAGTGAGATCGCAAAGCTGCGATCTACTCCTATCCCCTGCAATTACTCAGAACGGAGTTCTGACCAATGACAGCGCAGGACAGGGGGTTGCCATGGCAACCCCCCGTTCTGCCTGCCCCTGGATGTCGAGGGGCTCTGGGAAGAAGATGGATGCCGTACCTGCAGGAGAAGATGCCTGGGGACCTGGGATCTTCGCTGGAGCCTGCAGGATCCTGATCAGGTAGGGAAGCGACAGTGGGAGGGGGGGAATTCAAAGTGAAAGTAAATCGATCTTTACTGTGGCAACCACTAGGGAGGCCAAACTGCAACTCCCAGCATGCCCAGACAGCCAAAGGCTGTCTGGGCATGCTGGGAGTTGTAGTTTTGCAACATCTGGAGGGTCACAGTTTGGAGACCACTGTTACAGTGGTGCCCAAACAGTAGCCCTCCAGATGTTGCCAAACTACAACTCTCAGCATGCCTCGACTGCCCAGGCATGGCTGGGAGTTGTAGTTCTGTAACATCTGTCCCTTCAGATTTAGCAATTTTCATGACATTTTTGAAAATTGCTGCTCTACTTTGAAGCCCTCTCATTTTTTCAAAAAGCAAAAGTATGTCCATTTTATGATGCCAACATAAAGTGGACATGTTGTGTTTGTGAAGAAAAATACAATTTATTTGGAATATCCATTTTCCTTACAATTAGAGAGCTTCAAAGTTAGAAAAATGCAAAATTTTCCAAATTTTCATGAAATTTGGGGATTTTTCACCAAAAAAGGATGCAATTAACGCCAAAGATTTACCACCAAAATAAAGTAGAATATGTCACGAAAAAACAATCTCAGAATCAGAATATTCGGTAAAAGCGTTTTCGTGTTATTAATTTGTAAAGTGACGGTGGTCATAATTGCGAAAAAGGGCTCAGTCCTTAAGGTGAAAAAGGGCTGCGTCCTTAAGGGGTTAAAGGGGTACTCCGGTGTAAAACTTTTTTTTTTTTTTTTTTAAATCAAAAAGTTAAACAGATTTGTAAATTATTTCTATAAAAAAATCTTAATCCTTCCATTACTTTTTAGGGGCTATATACTACAGAGGAAATGCTTTCACTCTGATGTCATGACCACAGTGCTCTCTGCTGACCTCTGCTGTCCATTTTAGGAACTGTCCAGAGTAGGAGAAAATCCCCATAGCAAACATATGTTGCTCTGGACAGTTCCAAAAATGTACAGCAGAGGTCAGCAGAGAGCACTGTGGTCATGACATCAGAGAAATCTAAAAAGTAAAGCACTTCCTCTGTAGCATATAGCCCCTAAAAAGTACTGGAAGGATTTAGATTTTTTAATAGAAGTGATTTACAAATCTGTTTAATTTTCTGGCACCAGTTGATTTAAAAAAAAAAAAAAGTTTTCCATGGGAGTACCCCTTTAACTACTACTTAACTGAAAGCACTAAAGCAAAATTCTGGCACTAACTAAATTGTAGCTTAAAAATTACTACGTAAACTTTGTTATATATGAAAATAAGTCTTTATTGATGTCTTTAGTGTCATAAAACTAATAATTTAGAAAACAAATGCTTGTTTGCTTGTGTCTACACATTTAGTCCTATTAACGCTAAAACAAAAAGTATATATTTCATTAACAAAAGTAAGTAAACTGTATTGGTCACTTTAGGAGGATAATAGTAGCAGCCCGTAGCTATCTGACAATCGGTTGCAGTCTTAAAGCTGAGGGAAATTTCATGCTATAGAATAATTTGCCATATGAAATTAAATGAAAGTGTAGTTTTAATATATTGTTTTATTATTTAGAAAATAACACTATGACTGCAGTCGCAAAGCTTGTGGTTGATGTGGCTACACACAACAGATTAGCACCTGTTTATCTGTCGGAGATATTAAGCATGCTATACTCAAGAGATATCTGCTGTCCAGAAACACACTGACAAAGCTATCTAGCATAAACCTCTCCATAAGCATGCACGCTTAACCAAGCATGTATGTCTATTCTATAAGCAGAGAAAGACAAGCCGCTGCCAGACAGTTTTCACAGCAGTATGTCTCCCTGAGTACTGGCAGAACAAAGGATCAGGAATACTGAAATCTAACATGTTCAGACCTCATTTCCCCTTACGTGGGGGGGGGGGGGAAGAGTTCATAAAACTTCATAAAAAAATCAGAGGGGCTCCTGGTGTTGGGACTTCAACCAGTTTTTAGAACAAACAAGCTTAAAGGATATCCCCAAAGGATAGGGGATAAGATGTCTGATCGCGGGGGTTCCTGCTGCACCCGGCATTTGTTTAGAGCATCAGATGCAGCACCAGAGGCACATGACATCACGGCCTCACCCTGCTAGTGACATCCCAGCCATGCCCCCTCAATGCAAGTCTATGGGAGGAGGCGGGATGGCAGTCACGCCCCCTCCCATAGACTTGCATTGAGAGGGCATGTCCATGATGTCACGAGCGGGGCGTGACCCTGACTTCACGAGCCTCCGCCAGACATCGCCAGTCATTTGGCATGGAGCGAAGTTCGCTCTGTGCACGGATGTCTGGGGGCCCGCCGCTGGGTCCCAGCCTCTTTGGATAGGAGATAAGATATATAGGGGCAGAGTACCCCTTTAAGAACCTAGCTGAGCAATCACCTGGGGCAAAAAAAATGTATATCACAACCAAAGGAACACTGGCTTTTTATTTCTGTCCTTTCTGTTCTTCACATCACTATTGAATATTACAGCATGTCTAAATGTTTAATTACAAAAGTGAAATCCCAACTTTGTCATGTCAGAGGTGATGATTTTAGAAGGGGCTCCAAACAACCTGTAGAAAAGTAAGATCAAAACATCCATTTCTACATTGAATTCTAAAAACATCTGATCTTCCAGGACATCTGCATTCTCTGTCCACTCACAGAATGTAACTTCAAAGCAAATTCTAAGTTTTAATGTGTTCTTGTAATGTCCTCAATACTTCATAATCCTATCTGAAACTTCCCTTTTTCCACAGACCTCCCACAAAAGCGTTTAAAGGGGTTGTCGACTAAAGCCTTTTTATTTTAAACCTGGCGAGGATCACTTTTCCAATTGCCTAGATTCTACGTAGTTTTAGTTTTTCACTCAGCCTTTCTTTATATGCAAAATTATATACAAAATTACAATCAGTCATGTTCTACCTTGCATTCACTTTGCTGTACCTGTTTGCTTTGTACAAGTTTGTTTATTTAAAAAAAATTATCTGGTCAGAGAGGTTATAAATTAAAGAAAGAACTCTTGGTTACCTTTCTAGTTGCTGTGCCCATGCCAGTATAACAGAGTTCCACTATCCAGTACCTCTTGGATCGGGGATATGATGTCACATGCCTGCACTGCCCATCATTGGTGGGACACTGCTGCGGCCTCTCATTGGATGAGCGGACATGTGACGTCATGTCACCAAACCTGGAAGCGGGCAGCAGACCTCTGTTATACCAGCGGCTGAACAGGAAAGAGGAAGGTAACAGACTGTTCTTTTTTTAAATTAATTTACAACTTCCCTGACTAAAATTTAAAGAGGTATTCTGGCCAAAGACATCTTATCCCCTATCCAACAGATGGGGGATAAGATGTCTGATCGCAGGGGGCCCGCCGCTGGGACCCCCCGCCATCTCCGTACAGCACCCGCAGTCTATGGAGGGCTGCTGCTCCAGTCTCAGAAGTCTCTGATAGGTAATGTGACGTCATGCCACGCCATGCCCCCTTGTGATGTCAAGGGGACATCCTCTACATTTAGAGGAAAGAAGGTTTCTACACCAGCACAGACGCGGGTTCTTTACTGTAAGAGCAGTGAGACTGTGGAATTCTCTGCCTGAGGAGGTGGTCATGGGGAACTCTGTGAAAGAGTTCAAAAGGGGTCTGGATGCATTTTTGGAGAATAACAACATTACAGGTTATGGATTTTAGATTTATAGGGACAGAACGTTAATCCAGGGATTTATTCTGACTGCCATATTTGGAGTCGGGAAGGAATTTTTACCTCCTAGTATTAGGGTTTTTTGCCTTCCTCTGGATCAACTCAGTAGGGACTCATTAGGTATATAGGTTGAACTTGATGGACTTTGGTCTTTTTTCAACCTTATGAACTATGTTACTATGTTATCCTATGCTCCCTCCATTCTTGTACTTTGGAAGAAAACAATTCATTTTTTTTTTTCCCCAAATCAACTGGTGCCAGAAAGTTAAACAGATTTGTAAATTAAACAACCAAAGAAAACGAAAGTGCACTCACCGCAAAGCAGAGACTGTCAGGTCTAGAAGTCCGGTGGCGGGATACCGGGTCACGGCATAGGCGCTGGTGAAATGTGGCCTTGAAGTAGCCTCTGAGCGCCACACTTCACCAGCGCCTATGACGTGACCTGGTATCCCGCCACCGGACTTCTAGACCAGACAGTCTCTGCTTTGCGGTGAGTGCACTTACGTTTTCTTTGGCTGTTTGACTTGATGCTTCACATTTATGTACGTGCACCCCGCAGGAGACCTTGATCGGAGGTCACTGAGGACCTTGCTGCACACATCATTAGGTGATATAGCCCCTTGAGTGCTCTCCCCATTTTCTTGTCTTGGTTTTTGTGATATAGATTTGTAAATTACTTCTATTAAAAATTTTTTTAATCCTTCCAGTACTTTTTAGCTGCTGTATACTACAGAGGAAGTTGTATAGTTCTTTTCAGTCTGACCACAGCACTCTCTGCTGACACCTCTGTCAGTGTCAGGAACTGTCCAGAGCAGGAGAGGTTTGCTATGGGGATTTCTTCCTGCTCTGGACAGTCCCTAAATGGACGGAGGTGTCAGCAGAGAGCCCTTTGGTCAGACAGAAAATAACAACTCAATTTCCTCTGTAGTATACAGCAGCTGATAAGTACTGAAAGTATTAAGATTTTTTTATAGAATTAATTTACAAAGCTGTTTAACTTTTTGGCACAAGTTGATTTATAAAAATGTGTTTTTACACAGGAGTATACCTTTAAAGGGGTACTCCGGTCCTTAGACATCTTATCCCCTATCCAAAGGATAGGGGATAAGATGCCTGATCGCGGGAGTCCCGCCGCTTGCACGCGGTACCCCGTTTGTAATCAGTCCCCGTAGCGTGTTCGCTCCAGGTCTGATTACCGATGACCACAGGGCCGGCGGCGTGTGACGTCACGCCTCCGCCCCCGTGTGACGTCACGCTCCGCCCCTCAATGCAAGCCTACGGGAGGGGGCGTGACAGCTATCATGTCCCCTCCCGTAGGCTTGATTTGAGGGGCGGAGCGTGACGTCACACGGGGGCGGAGGCGTGACGTCACACGCCGCCGGCCCTGTGGTCGCCGGTAATCACGCTCCGGGGACTGATTACAAACGGGGTGCCGCGTGCAAGATCCCGTGGGTCCCCAGCGGCGGGACTCCCACGATCAGGCATCTTATCTCCAATCCTTTGGATAGGGGATAAGATGTCTAAGCACCGGAGAACCCCTTTAAGGAAAGAATATGTACCAAAATACACATTTTCGTGACTTGTAGGCAATTTCCTGTGTACAGGAGCGAGATTTCTGCTGGTCCTTCTTCAGCACAGTAGATCATATTCAGGCTGTGCTTAGCAAAGTAAAATATGATAAATTAATAGAATTTTAATAATAAATAATTGCAAGAAGAAATTATGTTTTTTTCTGGAGTTTTCCTATAATACGACTATCTGAATAGGTAAAACTGACTTGACCTCTGCATGGAGAGCACTTTTCAAAACAGGAGAAATATGGCCATATGTTTAAAAAATACTTTTTTGTTTATTTCCTTATGAAAGGTTTAAAAGGGATGTCTATTTTAACAGCATTTCCAGTGGGGGACCCAAAATTGGCAGTAGGGGGAGATTTATCAAAACCTGTCCAGAGGAAAAGTTGCTGATTTGCCCATAGCAACCAATCAGATGTCTTCATTCATTTTTAACAAGGCCTCTGCAAAATGAAAGAAGCGATCTGATTGGTTGCTATGGGCAACATTTCCTTTGCACAGGTTTTGATAAATGTCCCCCTGTGACTTTATAGGTGTGAATATGTTTTTTTAATCAGTCTTTTTTTTTTTTTTTTACTTTATTTTTTTTTTAGACTGGGCCCAGCCTTTAGCTCCCACCATTGTTGGTGAGCAGGACGCACATGAATGTTCTCTCAGTTTGATTGAGTTTAAGAGAAAACATACACATTGAACAGTTACAACATAAAAATATAGACAATGCAGCAAAGTATGAATGATGTGAAGGGGGTCGATCTCTGTCCTGTGCTGTGAATAAATAATAAATGTGAGAGTTATTTGTTTTCCTGGCCTTAAGGAATATACAAAAGGAGACACATTTTAGTTTCCCCTGCACATTTTTTGTTAGATTAGTGTGTATGCCTGCTGCATGTGGAGATAATGTAGTTAACATACTATGAATTTTGTCAGCACAAAATAAACTGTGTGAGCACATAATGGGTATCGTCAGCACAAAAAGAAGAAATTACTTCAAAATTAGGGATCTTTACTAAATAACCCTGTTGTAGCTGGAATAACCCATTGCATAAACGCATACCAGGATAGGGGTAGAGAGAGATTAGAGAAATGTATAAAGCATAATGTACACAAATTATGTCACCATTTCTTACGAATTGTGGACATCTCTGTGTTTATTTGGCTACCAAACTCTAAATATTTGTGAGTACAGTGGTCCCTCAAGTTACAATATTAATTGGTTCCAGGACGACCATTGTATGTTGAAACCATTGTATGTTGAGACCAGAACTCTATGGAAACCTGGTAATTGGTTCTAAAGGCACCAAAATGTCATCCAAAAATAGGAAAAAAGTGAGAATTAAAGAAAAATAAGTAGATAACTAATATAGATAAAGAAAATCCTTACATATAAAAGTAGGAAAGATCTGTTGGGCGCTGTAAATTACTGTCTATGTCAGTGTTTCCCAAGCAGGGAGCCTCCAGCTGTTGCAAAACTACAACTCCCAGCATGCCCGGACAGCCTTTGGCTGTCCGGGCATGCTGGGAGTTGTAGTTTTGCAACAGCTGGGGCCACCCTGCTTGGGAAACACTGGTCTATGTAGAAGACAGGAGCTTCTTCAGGGTCCTGTAAGTAAAAAAGTAATGGAGTCACCCTCACCTGGAGCAGCTAACCCTGGAACAGGTAAAGAGTACAGAACATGTAATACCTCCCTGTACTGTAGGGGGCGCTACCAGACACCAGTCAGTGCATACGCTTCAGTAATACAGGGGTTTTACCAGTGAATGCCCATTCTGATTGGTCGGTTCTTCCGGCCATTGACACGTTTCGCAGATCTGGACTGTCTGTACATTGTATGTTGAGTCTGGTTTCAACTTACGATGGTCCAGAAAAGACCATTGTATGTTGAAACTATTGTATGTTGAGGCCATTGTAAGTTGAGGGATCACTGTACAAGATTATTAGTTAGTGGTTACGTTACATATGTGGGAAATTTTGAGAGTCCTCAGATTACAATGGATAAGAGTTTCGGAAAGCTTGACCTGACGCTTTTTTATTTAAAAAATTGAGTACTGGGTGAACACCATGGGATGAATTGACTAAGAATGGACATTGCTAAAAAAAAAAAGGCGAAAGTTTTGGTTTTATATCCATGTGAACAAACCAGAAAGGTTATACCGATAAGGGTCTATTCACATGGCGGTATTTCCGCCAGCAAAATCTGCTGGCGAAATTTTGCCTTAAATGAAAGCCCAACACACTTCTATGGGATTCCGCACTCCCGTTGACACTTCGGAAATCCCGCTATACTGCAAGTACGATTTATGAAGTGTCACCGGGAGTGCGGAATCCCATAGAAGTGTATTGGGCTTTCATTTCAGGCGCAAATCCGCCGGCGGAATACCACTGGTGGAAATTCCGCCATGTGAATAGACCCTAAGGGTAAGTTAGAAAATTTCACAGTATTAATGTAACATTGGTGTGAATATAACTTCCATTGACCCATTCACACTGTGAAAATTCAGGGCAAAGCAGTCCTGGATTTTGTAAGCCATTGGTGCAGATGGAATCTCCACCTGGAATATCTCCAGGCAGGCAGTGGTTCCTAGAGGGACGCCAAGAAAAACGGCAATTCTGTCGCATGGCGTTTTTTCGGCCAAAAAACGCTGCGGCTAGATGTTAGCTGTAAATCAATGAGAAAACGCAAAATTATTTTTCGACTTGCCGTTTTTTTAATCCTTTTGGTGTTTTTTACACTTTTTTTTTGCGTTTTTCAGCTCCTTGGTGGTTTTGCAAAGTCGCAGCATGTTGAGCCACTGGCGTTTTTCCCCTGAAGGCGTGGCGTTTTTCTCATAGAAATCTATGGGAGTTAAAAAAATGCCAAGAAAAATGTCATGCAGGTTTTAAATTTGGTGTTTTTGCAGGCGTTTTTTAATTCTTTTTTGGACTTTAGCGATCCAAAAAAGTTATGGAGATACCTTTTTTAATAAAATTTTGTAGGGTACCATTAAAAAAATAAAATAAAAAAAAGATACAGTTGTGATGGAAAAAATTGTATTTAACAAAATAGATCTTTTTTATAACAACATTTTTATTATTTTTTAAACAGGGATCAATTTATGTGTGCGGGCAGGGCACTAAAAATTTAGCCGACAATAATAAAAAATGTAGTGTGTGTGTTTTGCACTTTAATTTCTTTATTTTTTAGGTGGTACTACTCTCAGCATGGAACACACTGTACTAATTGACAGATTGCCCCTGGTCCGTGCGATCCTTCTGTATAATTTATAGATGCGGGCGGCCGCTCTTCTATGGCCCCCTGCACTGCCATATATATATATACACCTATTCATATTTCCCGCAGAGGGCTGTGATTGGCCAGATGATTCCAGCCAATCAAAACTCTCTGTGGGAAATATACATCAGTACAGGGGACCATAGAAGAGTGGCCGTCTGCATCTATACATTATACAGGAGGATCACAGCAGGTGTCAGGAGTGACATCTGCTGTGATCTTTCCTTAACTGCTGGTACTATTGCTCCCTACATGGAGAAGAGTGTGCTCCATGATGGGAGTAGTAGTACCTGTAGTTTAGGACAGATCACAGCAAGTGTCACTCCTGACACCCGATGTGATTGTCCTATCTATTACAGAGATGCGGAGCAGCTTTCTCCTGCGCTCCGCATCCCTGCACTATTCTCCGGCCAGTGATATGAATAGAACATCACTCATTCATATTTCCCTCTGAGAGCTGTGATTGGCTGCCACCATCCGGCCAATCCCCACTTTGGGCAGAAAATATAGTGTATAGGAGGAGTATAGTGCAGAGATGTGAGCGCTGTATAGAGCCACTCCGCATCTCTGCAATAGAAAGGACGATCGCATCAGGTGTCAGGAGTGATACCTTCTGTGATCTGTCTATTAGTACAGGTACTACTACTCCCATCATGGAACAGTCTGTTCCATGCTGGGAGTAGTAGTACTACCCAAAAAATGTTTTTAAAAAATTGAGAAAAAATTTGAAACACACATACACACTTTATTAAAAATGTATTAAAAGTTCATTATAAAAAAAAAAATTTCCTTAAATGAATTTTTGTCCCACCCCAATGCATCTTTTTATATAGTTTTTGGTGCCCAACACATTTTGAAAGAAAATGCCAAAGGGGCCAAAAATGCAATTTCAACTCAAATGCAAAAATGCCAGAAAAAAACGTCTGACGCGGGAAATGGAATCCTAGCCTTAGAAGCCACCCAGCAATGTCTATATTCATGTAATCTATACACGTTCCTAAGGCCAACACAGCACTAAAATTATGTAATAATATGACATCACCTTACGCTTCTCCAGGATATATGTATATACATATATATCTACACATAATGGAAGAGTCCATTGTTAACCTAAGACGATTAGGCACAAGGGTACAAAGATTTTAAATGTTGCGAAAGGAAAGTGACAACATCAACAGCTTTGTCATAAACATATTATCACTATGTAACACATGATCATAAAAATAAATAGACATGGTGAGAAAATAGTCATGTTTAGAATAAGCCATCTTGGACATGTCTGTATTATGGTTCTGTGTGGTACAGATTCTGTATAATGCACTAGATCTATTGGTCTAAATTGGCCCACATTATTTAATGTGACAACACTGAAGAAATGACACTCTGCTACAAAGTAAAGTAGTGAGTGCACGGCCTGTATAAAAGTGTTGAAAGAGGTACTCCGCCCCTAGACATCTTCTCCCCTATTCAAAGGAGAGGGGATAAGATGTCTGATCGCGGGGGTCCCCATCTTATCCCCTGAGCTAACCAACACCGTTAACCACACATTTTAGACCTCACAATCAAATGTGAATGCGGCGTCTAAAGGGTCATTGCCGGGCATCAGCCCTATTGGCAATGCCAGGCATTACCCGTGGGTCCTGGCTGCTCATAGCAACCGGGACCCACTACATATGAAGCATGCTCAGCTCGTGAGCATGCTTCAAACCCCAGTAACAGGACCAGGATGTACAGGTACAACCTCGGTCCTTAACCCATTAAGGACCCGGGCTTTTTCCGTTTTTTCATTTTCAATCTTTCCTCCTTAACTTTAAAAAATCATAACTCTTAAAAATTTTCACCTAAAGTTATATATAATGGCTTAATTTTTGCGTCACTAATTCTACTTTGTAATGACATTAGTCATTTTACCCAAAAATCTACGGTGAAACGGGAAAAAAAATCAATGTGCGACAAAATTGATGAAAAAACACTATTTTGTAAGTTTTGGGGGCTTCTGTTTTTACGCAGTACATTTTTTGTCAAAAATGATACCTTATCTTTATTCTGTAGGTCCATACGGTTAAAATGATACCCTACTTGTATAGGTTGGAATTTGTATCACTTCCGAAAAAAATCATGAATACATGCAGGAAAATTTATAACTATAACTTTTTTATTTTTCTGTGTTCAGGGCGCTTTGAGGACTCATTTTTTGCGCCGTCATCTGAAGTTTTTAGGGGTACCATTTTTGTTCTGATCAGACTTTTTGATCACTTTTTATTCACTTTTTTGTGGTATAAAAAGTGATCAAAAATGCGCTATTTTGGACTTTGGAATTTTTTTGCGCGTACGCCATTGAACGAGCGGTTTAAAAAGCGGTATATTTTTATAATTCGGACATTTCCGCACGCGGCGATACCATATATGTTTATTTTTATTTACATAATGTTTTTTTTTATTTTTGGAAATGCCGGGTGATTCAAACTTTTATTAGGGGAAGGGATAATTGAAAGGGTTAATGATTTTTTTACACTTTTCTTATGCAATATTATAGCTCCTATAGGGGGCTATAACATTGCATTAACTGATCTTTTACACTGATTGATCCATCTCCATAGGAATGGATCAATCAGTGTTTTCGGCGATTGATTGCTCAGGCCTGGATCTCAGGCTTGAAGCATTCATTCGGCGATCGGACAGCACAGGAGAAGGTAAGAAGACCTCCTCCTGTGCTACAGCTGTTCGGGATGCCGTGATTATACCGCGGCGATCCCGAACAGCTCCCTGAGCTAGCCGGGCACTTTTACTTTCGTTTTTAGCCGCGCGGCTCAGCTTTGAGCGCGCGGCTAAAGGGTTAATAGCGCGGCTAAAGGGTTAATAGCGCGCTATAGGGTTAATAGGGTTAACAGCGATCAGTGCTGTGCGCTATTAGAGGCAGGTCCCGGCTTCACTATGACGCTGGGCCCGCCGCGATATGATGCGGGGTCACCGTGTGACCCCACATTATATCGCAGGACCGGTACTCATGACGTACGCATACGTCATGGGTCCTTAAGAGGTTAAAGGGGTACTCCACTGGAAAAAAAATTTTTTTTTATCAACTGGTGCCAGAAAGTTAAACAGATCTGTAACTTACTTCAATTTAAAAATCTTAATCCTTTCAGTACTTATTAGCTGTTGTATTCTCCAGAGGAAGCTCTCTTCTTTTTGAATTTCCTTTCTGTCTGACCAAGGTACTCCCTGCTGACACCTCTGTCCATTTTAGGAACTGTCCAGACAGCATAGGTTTGCTATGGGGATTTGCTCCTACTCTGGACAGTTCCTGACATGGACAGAGGTGTCAGCAAAGAGCACCGTGGTCAGACAGAAAGGAAATTCAAAAAGAAAATAACTTCCTGTGGAGCATAGAGCAGCTGAAAAGTACTGGAAGGATTAAGATTTTTCAATAGAAGTAATTTACAAATCAGCTTAACTTTTTGGCACCAGTTGATATAAAAAAAAAATAATTTCAGCAAAGTACCCCTTTAAGTACCTGGACACAAGGGCACGCCCTTCGTCCTTAAGGGTTAAGGTTGTGTCTCTTCAGAATAACTCAACATACAGCAATTAATGTCTAAACCTTGGCAACAAAAGTTGGTACAAGTTATGTGGTTCAGATGGTGTCAAACGTGTGTGACAGCAACCAAGTGAAGAGTACAAAGACTGTGGTGGTGTGAGTGTCATAGGCTGGGGCTACATGAGTGTGGCTGGCACTAGGGTGCTACAGTTCATTAACTCCTTAACGACGTAGGACATATATTTACGTCCTGCGCCGGATCCCACTATTTAACGCTGTGACCCCGCGTCATATCGGGTCGGTCTTAGCTGCCATCAACGGCCGGGACCCGCGGCTAATACAGGACATCACCGATCGCGGTGATGCCCTTTACTAACCCTTCAGATGCGGCGATCAAAGTTGACCGCCGCGTCAGAAGAGAAACTGAAAGTATCCCGGCAGCTCAGTCGGGCTGTTCGGGACCGCCACAATGAAATTGCGGCGTCCCAAACAGCTTACAGGACACTGGAAGGATCCCTACCTGCCTCCTCGGTGTCCGATCGGCGAATGACTGCTCCGTGCCTGAGATCCAGGCAGGAGCAGTCAAGTGCCGATAACACTGATCAATGGCATGGTGATACACAGCAGTGATCAGTGTAAAAGATCAGTGTGTGCAGTGTTATAGCCCCTATGGGGGCTATAACACTGCAAAAAAAAAATTTGAAAAAAAAGTGTTAATATATGTGATTTAACCCCTTCCCTAATAAAAGTTTGAAAAAAAAAACGTGTAAATAAAAAAACATATGTGGTATTGCCGTAAAAAGCATTGGAAGGATTATGATTTTTTAATAGAAGTGATTTACAAATCTGTTTAACTTTCTGGCACAGTTGATTTAAAAAAAAAACTGATTTGTAAATCACTTCTATTAAAAAATCTTAATCCTTCCAGTATTTTATAGGGGCTGTATACTTAAGAGAAATCTCAAAAAGAAATGCATTTCCTCTGATGTCATGACCACAGTGCTCTCTGCTGACCTCTGCTGTCCATTTTAGGAACTCTCCAGAGCAGGAGAAAATCCCCATAGCAAACATATGCTGCTCTGGACAGTTCCTAAAATGGACAGCAGAGGTCAGCAGAGAGCACTGTGGTCATGACATCAGAGGAAATCCATTTCTTTTTTGGATTTCTCTTTAGTATACAGCCCCTAAAAAGTTCTGGAAGGATTAAGATTTTTTAAAAGAAGTGATTTACAAATCTGTTTAACTTTCTGGCACCAGTTGATTTAACACCTTCAGGACCAAGCCCATTTTGGCCTTAAGGACCGGAGCGTTTTTTGCACATCTGACCACTGTCACTTTAAACATTAATAACTCTGGGATGCTTTTAGTTATCATTCTGATTCCGAGATTGTTTTTTCGTGACATATTCTACTTTAACATAGTGGTAAATTTTTGTCGATACTTTCTTGGTGAAAAATCCGTAAATTTGATGAAAAATTTGAAAATTTAGCATTTTTCTAACTTTGAAGCTTTCTGCTTGTAAGGAAAATGGATATTACGAATACATTTTTTTTTGGTTCACATATACAATATGTCTACTTTATGTCTGCATCATAAAATTGATGAGTTTTTACTTTTGGAACACATCAGAGGGCTTCAAAGTTCAGCAGCAATTTTCCGATTTTTCACAAAATTTTCAAACTCGATATTTTTCAGGGACCAGTTCAGGTTTGAAGTGGATTTGAAGGGTCTTCATATTAGAAATACTCCATGAATGACCCCATTATAAAAACTACACCCCCAAAGTATTCAAAATGACATTCAGTAAGTGTTTTAACCCTTTAGGTGTTTCACACGAATAGCAGCAAAGTGAAGGAGAAAATTCACAATCTTAATTTTTTACACTTGCATTTTCTTGTAGACCCAATTTTTGAATTTTTACAAGGGGTAAAAGGAGAAAATTTTTACTTGTATTTGTAGCCCAATTTCTCCCGAGTAAGCACATACCTCATATGTCTATGTAAAGTGTTCGGCGGGCGCAGTAGAGGGCTCAGAAGTGAAGGAGCAACAAGGGGATTTTGGAGAGTACGTTTTTCTGAAATGGTTTTTGGGGGGCATGTTGCATTTAGGAAGCCCTTATGGTGCCAGAACAGCTAAAACCCCCCACATGGCATACCATTTTGGAAACTAGACCCCTCGGGGAATGTAACATGGGATAAAGTGAGCCTTTATACCCCACAGGTGTTTCACGACTTTTGCAAATGTAAAAAAATAATAATAATTTTTACCTAAAGTGCTTGTTTTCCCAAACATTTTACATTTTTAAAAAGGGTAATAGCAGAAAATACCCCTAAAAATTTGAAGCCCAATTTCTCCCGATTCAGAAAACACCCCATATGGAGGTGAAAAGTGCTCTGCTGGCGCACTACAGGTACAGGAAGAGAAGGAGTCACATTTGGCTTTTTGAAAGCAAATTTTGCTCTGGGGGCATGCCGCATTTAGGAAGCCCCTATGGTGCCAGAACAGCAAAAAAAAAAAAAAACACATGGCATACCATTTTGGAAACTAGACCCCTCAGGGAATGTAACAAGGGGTTAAGTGAACCTTCATACCCCACAGGTGTTTCACGACTTTTGCATATGTAAAAAAAAAAAAATTTTTTTACCTAAAATGCTTGTTTTCCCAAAAATTTTACATTTTTAAAAAGGGTAAAAGCAGAAAATACCCCCCAAAATTTGTAACACAATTTCTCCCGAGTACGGCGATACCCCATATGTGACCCTTAACTGTTGCCTTGAAATACGACAGGGCTCCAAAGTGAGAGCGCCATGCGCATTTAAGGCCTGAATTAGGGACTTGCATAGACGTGGACATAGGGGAATTCTACGCCAGTGATTCCCAAACAGGGTGCCTCCAGCTGTTGCAAAACTCCCAGCATGCCTGGACAGTCAACGGCTGTCCGACAATACTGGGAGTTGTTGTTTTGCAACAGCTGGAGGCTCCGTTTTGTAAACAGTGGCGTACCAGACGCTTTCATTTTTATTGGGGAGGGGGGCTGTGTAGGGGTATGTGTATATTCAGTGTTTTTTACTTTTTATTTTATTTTTTGTTAGGGTAGTGTAGTGTTTTTAGGGTACAGTCGCACGGGCGGGGGTTCACAGTAGTTTCTCGCTGGCAGTTTGAGCTGCGGCAGAAAATTTGCCGCAGCTCAAACTTGCAGCCAGATACTTGCTGTAAACCTCCGCCCATGTGAGTGTACCCTGTACATTCACATTGGGGGGGGGGACATCCAGCTGTTGCAAAACTACAACTCCCAGCATGCACTGACAGACTGTACATGCTGAGAGTTTTAGTTCTGCAACAGCTGTAGGCACACTGGTTATGTATCACTGAGTTTGTGACCTTACTCAGTGTTTCAAAACCAGTGTGCCTCCAGCTGTTGCAAAACTACAACTCCCAGCATGTACGGTGCATGGTGTAAGGTGACTGCTGGGATTTGGAGTTTGCAACAGCTGGAGGCACACCGGTCGTGAAACACTGAGTTGGGTAAAAAAAAACTCTGAGTTTCACAACCAGTGTGCCTTCAGCTGTTGCAAAACTACAACTCTCAGCAGTCACCGACAGCCAACGGGCATGCTGGGAGTTGTAGTTATGCAACCAGCAGATGCACCACTACAACTCCCAGCATGCACTTTAGCTTATTGTGCAAGCTGGGAGTTGTAGTTATACAACAGCTGAAGGTACACTTTTCCATAGAAAAAATGTGCCTCCAGCTGTTGCAAAACCATAAGTCCCAGCATGCCCATAAGGGAATGCTGGGAGTTGTGGTGGGCTGCCTCCTGCTGTTGCATAACTACAGCTCTCAGCATGCCCTTTTTGCATGCTGGGAGCTGTTGCTACTGGCCGACGAATCAGGGCGATCGTGAGGTGGCACCAGTGCCACCTCACCCCTGCAGGCTCTGGCTGTTCGGGGCCGTCAGAGACGGCCCCGATCAGCCAGTAATTCCGGGTCACCGGGTCACTGGAGACCCGATTGACCCGGAATCGCCGCAGATCGCTGGACTGAATTGTCCAGCGATCTGCGGCCATCGCCGACATGGGGGGGCATAATGACCCCCCTGGGCGATATGCCGGGATGCCTGCTGAACGATTTCAGCAGGCATCTGGCTCCGGTCCCCAACCGGCTAGCGGTGGGGACCAGAATTCCCACGGGCGTATGGATACGCCCTCGGTCCTTAAGGACTCGGAATGCAGGGCGTATCCATACGCCCTATGTCCTGAAGAGGTTAAAAAAAAATCCATGGGAGTACCCCTTTAAGTCAATGCTGGAAAGTAATGGTGGCCACAGAAAATATTGACACTTTGGGCCCAATTTTGCCATTTCCACTTAGGGGTGTACATACTTTTGTTGCCAAGGTTTAGACATTATTGGCTGTGTGTTGCGTTATTTTGAGGGGACACAACATTAAACATTGTTATACAGGCTGTGCAATTATTACTTTGCATTGTAGCAGAATGTCATTTCTTCAATGTTGTCACATGAAAAGGAATAATAAAAAATGTACTTATGTGAGATACTGTATGTTTGATATTTAGGCATTTATATATCAGACAGGAGGCTCATATCTTATGCATTATTCTTTCTTTAATAATGCCCATAGCAGAACAAAATTCAATAAACAATCAGTGTAAAGAAAAAACTACAACTCCCAGCAGTCCCAGGACCACAGCAGCCACTCCTCGTCTGTAGCCCCTATATAAGGACTGCCCACATATAGATCCTCCTCTTTCTTTCTGCTCATGGCAGAGCATGCAAGCTAAGTGCTATCTGTGATTTAATGCTTTGGTTTTCTTACTTGTTACTCATAGCTATTATAGATATTGTGGTGTTGTGGGAGAAGATAATCGCGATTATCTTCGCCCCTTCACATTTTATTCAATTTTATTCTGTTTCGGACAACTATCTTCTCCGGCGCTAGTCCCCCCCCCCCCCTTGCTCCGGTTTATCGCTCCGCTATTCTCTTCCATCCTCCGTTCCTCCTACCCTCCACCGCTTTCCCCTCCCCCTCTTCCGGCGCCATTTTACCTCAGTCTTCTCCTCCTACTTTTCTGCGCTTCGCGCGCGCGGGATAGGGGCGGATCTTACGGGTGTCGGCCGCATTTCATCGCGGCCTACACGCTGAGAGGGGCGGAGTTCCTATTTCGTCACTGGATCGCGCTCCCGCGCCTTCCAATCAGTACCCAGCCGGACGTAGTCTCGCGAGACTTCGTCCCTGGGTACAAGGACTCTCGGGCTCACCTCCCACCGCTGCGTCAGTGCAACGCTAGCGGTGTGGAGGACGGAGCCTGTACTACTACTACCCTATTGTCTACGTATTTTGTAGGTAGATTGCCAGGAATTTATTCCTTCCCCTCATCAATCCTATTCTCATTTCCCATTAGTTTCACTTACAGATAAAACTGTTAGTCACTATGGCTGAGGAACCCTCATCTGCTCCCCTCAGAGGGGAGAGCTCTTTAGACTCTGCCCAATTTATGACCGCCAACCAGATACAGGATTTGATTAATAAATCTGTTCAGGCGGCTTTGGCCTCCGCCATGGTAACCTCTGGATCACTACCAGCGGTATCCGATGCATCTATTCCGCCATTCCAAGGCGGTGAACCGCCAATTAAGAAGGGAAAGGTTTCCCATAAAAGGAAACATACCTTGGCAACATCTGACTCCCCGGCAGGGGAAGACAATAATGTGCTCCAGGCAGCCCCTACCCCGGTCTGCCAACCCCAGCATCCATCAGACTCCACTCGACCCCTGGGCCTCAGGGAGTTACAAGAGAAGAGGCACAGATCCGCTAGACGGACCAAACCCGATTCTTACGTAGACTCCTCTGACGAGGATTCGTCGGGATCATCCAGCGAGTCTGACGGCTATGAATCCAATCCTAATATCGAGGATGCTGGGGATACGGCGTTTGACACCGACGCCAACCCTGTTACACAGGGCACTGTGATCCTAGACTCCCTAGGTGAACCCCTTTTTCACCCTGATTCCATCTCTCATCCACGATCGGGTGAATGGTCCCCACTTCCCCACGTGGCCCAGTATGTGGAGCTTTGGGCTCGTAAGTCCCTAGACAGGACCAGCCGTAACAAGCTGAGGGCTGAGTGTCCTAGGCCCTTTATTCCCAATAAAGTAGTGGCAACCCCCGAAGTAGACCCCATTCTGACGAAATATCTAATGAAATCGGGTAAATTTCCTAAAAAGGGAATAGAACGCTCATTTAAAACTATTCAGGAGCGTATCTTGGACTTAATGGGCCCTCTCACTAAGATACTCAACCTGTCTGAGCAGGCCGCAACGACGGATCAACCTGTCGATACCCGTCAACTCCGCGGGTGGGCCCAGAGGGCCATATGCCTAGCAGGTACTGCCAACACCACCTGCTCGATTGAACGACGTAGGTCGATTCTTATGCGCCTCGACCCGCAACTGTCCCACCTAGCTGAAACCGAGTCTGGGCCTGCAGCAGCAGGAATGCTCTTTGGGGACAACCTGATGAAGGACATCAACAGGTTTGTCGGCCTGTTTACAGGTTTGGATAAAGCCCAGACTTCATTAAAGAAATCAGGGACCAATAAGCTTTTTCCTCGGGCCGGCAGAGGTAGAGGCCGATCTGCCGGCCGCACCCCCTCCTATAGGCCACAGGGCAGACCCTCTGCCCAATACCAGTACCCTCAGGCTCCTCCGTCCTACACCGTCCCAATGGCACAACCGTCGCCTTTCTTCCCTCCCAGAGGCCGACCTTGGCGCGGACGTGGCGGACGCGGATATCCCCGTTCCCGTCCAACTACCGGTAAGTGTGCCTGGTATTCCACATGCTCACATTCCTGTGGGGGGGCGCCTGATGTATTTTTCCCACGCCTGGTCTGCGATTACGGCAGACGCGTGGATTCTACAGACAGTAGCGGGATTTCACATAGAACTCCAATCTCTACCGGTTCTGGGTATACAACCAGCTCCTATCCGATTTTCACAACACAACATGGTGCTCATAGACAACGAGATTCAAGATCTCCTATCCAAACAGGCGATCCGAGAGATCGACCCTTCTTCCCTAGGGTTCGTGAGCAACCTTTTCCTAGTGAAGAAAAAAGGGGGCGGTTACCGTCCGGTCATAAACCTTCGGGAACTAAACCAACATGTCACGTATCGCCATTTCAAGATGGAGGGAATTCACTCCCTTCGCGATTTGTTACAACCAGGCGATTGGCTGGTGAAGGTGGATTTAAAGGACGCTTACCTCACCGTCCCTATCCACCAAGATTCACAACATTTTCTTTGTTTCCTCTGGAGAAACCACATGTGGCAATTTACTTGCCTTCCGTTCGGCCTGTCATCAGCTCCGTGGTGTTTCACCAAACTGATGAAACCAGTGGTGGCATCCTTGAGGAGCAGAGGGGTCCGTCTGATCATTTATCTGGACGACCTCCTCATCATGGCCCGCTCCAAAGCGCAAGCTTCTCTTCACATGTCATGGACGGTACTGCTTCTGCAGAGTCTGGGATTCATAATCAACCGAGAAAAATCGGTTTTGATCCCTCTGCAAGAGATGGAGTTCCTTGGCTTCTTGGTGGACACCAATCAAGCCGTTCTCCGCCTTCCCAAATCCAAACTGGCCCTGATCCGCAAGGAGATCAGAGCAGTCTTACGCAGAGGGTGCTTATCCTTAAGGGTACTAGCACGTTTGGTGGGCCTGCTAGCAGCCTCTATCCAAGCCATCTTCCCGGCCCCTTTGCACTACAGGGCCCTTCAGAGACTCAAGATTATGCATCTGCGCCAGGGCCTCAGGTATGCGGACGAAGTTCCTCTTTGTCCGGCAGCCATCGAGGAGTTGCAGTGGTGGCTTCGTCATGGCGTCGAGTGGAACGGCAAAACCATATTCAACTCCTGCCCGGACGTCATCATAGAGTCGGACGCGAGTCGTCTCGGCTGGGGCGCGCGGTGCGGGGAGGCTTCCACAGGAGGGACTTGGTCCGCCACGGAGGTCGCTCTGCACATCAATGCCTTGGAGCTCCTGGCGGCATTTTTTGCCCTCAAGAGCTTCATGCCACAAGCGTCCAATTGTTGTGTTCTTTTACGCATGGACAACGTGGCGGCGGTCCAATACGTCAACCGCCTAGGGGGCACCAGGTCCAAGATGCTTGCAGATCTTGCCAAAGACTTCTGGCACTTCTGCCTAGATCGCAACATTATCCCGGTGGCGGAGTATATTCCGGGGGTCTCCAACACGGTGGCCGACTGGAATTCTCGCTACTTACTAGATTCCAGCGATTGGCGGCTGGATCGATCAGTTTTCCTACGGTTGAGACAGCTTTGGGGTCCATTGTGTACGGATCTTTTCGCTTCTCGCCTCAATCATCAATTACCTCGCTTTTTCAGCTGGAGGCCGGACCCAGAGGCGTCGGCAGTCGACGCTTTCCGTCTCATCTGGCCCAAGGGAACGCACTACGCGTTTCCCCCATTTCAGATGATCTCCAGGGTCCTTCTACATACGATGAACCAGAGGGCGACGATTGTACTGATCACCCCCTGGTGGCCCACACAACCGTGGTTCCCTCTCCTTCTGGGGATGGCAGTGGACTATCCCAGACTTCTGCCCCAATTTCCACAGCTCCTCTCCAACCCGACCGGGGATCTACACCCTCTGGTGGTGGAGGGCAACCTTCCTCTCCTAGCGTGGTTGGTTTCGGGGTCCCGGATGCGGACCAGGATCTTTCAAGATCAGCTAGGGATCTCCTCGCCCTGGCCTGGGCCCCCGGGACTAGATCGGCTTATCGATCAGCCTGGAGGCTCTGGGTTCGTTGGTGTGATCAACGACAGATTGATCCCGTACATGCACCTGTGTCTGTAGTGGTGAACTACTTGGCAGATTCCTTTGAATCCGGAAAATCTTATAGTTCCATCAACGTTTACCGATCGGCTATCGCGGCTTACCATTGCCCAGTGGACTCTTTGCCGGTGGGCAAACACCCACTGGTATGTAGACTTTTGCGTGGCATTAAGTTTAAACGGCCCCCGCGGCCGAGATATCAGTCGACCTGGGATGTCTCCAGGTTGCTCGAGATGTTTGTCTCGTGGGAAGACAATGACGGTCTTCCCCTAAAATTGTTGTCATATAAACTGACTGTCCTTTTATGTTTGGTGTCTATCAAACGCGTCTCGGACGTGAAGGCTTTGGACGTCTCTAGGCGACAATTTTCGCCTCAGGGAGTCAAGTTTTCGGTGGTCCGACGGACCAAGACAGGTATCCACTCGGTTTTTTACAAGTTTTTTCCCGCGCATCCTCGACTTTGTGTGGTTCGTTGCCTGCAGGCGTACGAATCGCAGACTGCAGATCTACGGTCTCCGGATTTCTCTCAACTTCTTATATCCTACGTCAGACCTCACCATCCGGTGACCTCCGCTACTTTGGCTCGTTGGGTGCGTTCCGCCATGGATATGGCGGGCCTAGACGTCTCCCTGTTTGGAGCTCATTCTTCTAGGGGTGCTATGGCTACTAAAATAGTCACAGCAGGGGGCTCCCTTTCTGACCTGCTCATGGCTGCTGATTGGTCTTCAGAGACTACCTTTCGCCGGTTCTACTTCAGACCGGAGGACCATGTTTCCATGTCAGTTTTGTAATACTAGTTCTGATTTTGTTTCCTCTGTCTCGATACTTGTTAGCTTTGAACTTGCATAAGATATGAGCCTCCTGTCTGATATATAAATCGAGATTTTCCTAGCTTGTGACGGAAAATATTAGTTATATGAAGACAGGAGGCGAGTATCTTCCCTCCCTACCCACCCTGTTATGATTTTTGTTGTCTTTTTCAGGATACTGAAGGCATTGGCTGTTTTCCTGTTTACGGATAACCTGTTGGTTAAGCACTGCTGGGGTTCCCTACAGTCCCCGTTGGGACGAAGTTAGGCCGTCGATTGGCCTCGTTTCCTGAGTTCTGGCCCTGCTGGCCGAAGATTCAAGGAGCGGTGTGGACGTCTGGCTGGCGTTCGGTTTCCTGTGCGGCTCTGATTCGCATGAAGAAAGAGGAGGATCTATATGTGGGCAGTCCTTATATAGGGGCTACAGACGAGGAGTGGCTGCTGTGGTCCTGGGACTGCTGGGAGTTGTAGTTTTTTCTTTACACTGATTGTTTATTGAATTTTGTTCTGCTATGGGCATTATTAAAGAAAGAATAATGCATAAGATACTCGCCTCCTGTCTTCATATAACTAATATTTTCCGTCACAAGCTAGGAAAATCTCGATTTACACTGCATTATTAGGGGAAGAATATGGTGCTTTCCGGTATCGCAAGGAGCATCTATAGTTCCATAATACAGAAACTTTAGGAGGTACTATACTTCCATCAGGCTTGACCATATTTTACAACCCTATTCACAGATATATGGCTTCCACAACTCTGTTCATCTTAGAAATAAGCAGCATGCTATTCTGCCGATTCCACACAGAAATGCCAAAGATTATCCTGACCCAACTCCTTAAAGGGGTACTCCTCCCCTAGATATCTTATCCCCTATCCAAAGGGGATCTCCCTGCTGCACCCGGCATTCCTTTAGAGCGTTGGATGCAGCACCAGAGGCTTGTGATGTCACAAGCCTCCGCCCCGCATTGCCAGTCATCTGGCACAAAGCGAAGTTCGCTACGCGCACCGGATGTCTGCAATCAGACATCTTATCCCTTATCTGCGATCAGACATCTTATCCCTTATCTGCGATCAGACATCTTATCCCTTATCTGCGATCAGACATTTTATCCCTTATCCTTTGGATAGGCGATAAGTGGTCTAGGGGCGGAGTACCCATTTTATCAACACTTTCCATTCCATCGTGTATTTATACACACAGTGCCATACATTTACGACGCGGCTTTGAAGTAAGCGCAGGAGCGGGTGAGTTCTGGCTACTATAAGCAGCTGGGGACTCTCCAATGATGGAGCGATACTGTTCGGGTTATAAGCGCATATAGCCATCGGAGGTCTCTTAGCAGCCACCGGCATGCAAAATGACCAATAGCACCATGTTATAATATAGTACTGAACAGTAGATACATAAAAAAGACTTGAGATGTGAACTGCAACGTTGCTTGGATGTGCACATGGGTGAATAAATACACAGTTTTAATCTTCTGGATTCAAACCGGAACATTGGGGTTGTTGACAAAAAAACTGTATCCAAGCTGTAATAAAGTGTTGACCCTTTCATGGTACTGCTAGGGCCAGTTTTAGGCTTAGCGTGGCCCTAGGCAAAATCAAAAGAGGGGCCCCAAAAGTCGTAATAGTGCACTAACCAGATTTGCACATTTTTGGTCACTTTAAATACCATAAGAAATATCTAAAAAGCAATTGAAAAGTCCCATGAAAACAAAAATAGTACTGATAAAAACTACAAATCAAAGCGCAAAAAAATGACCCTCATACATCCCCATTTACAGAAAAATAAAAGAGTTATAGGGATCAGAATAGTACAATTTTATATTTTTGTATAGTTCCCCCACATTAGGTTGGCAGTATAGTTCCCCCACATTAGGTTGGCTGTATAGTCCAACCACATAAGATTGTAGTTCCCCCAACATTTGGTTGGCAGCATGTTCTCCAACAATAGGTTGGCATTATTTTCCCCCACATTAGGTTGGCAGTATGTTCCCCCACATTAGGTTGGCAGTATAGTTCCCCCACATTAGGTAGAAAGTATAGTTCCCCCACAGTAGGTAGGCAGTATAGTTCCCCCACATAAAGTAGGCAGTATAGTTCCCACAAATTAGGTTGTAGTTCCCCCACATTAGGTTGGCGGTATAGTTCCCCCACATTAGGTTGGCGGTATAGTTTCCCCACATTAGGTTGGCGGTATAGTTCCCCCATATTAGGTTGGCGGTATAGTTCCCCCACATTAGGTTGGCGGTATAGTTCCCCCACATTAGGTTGGCGGTATAGTTCCCCCACATTAGGTTGGCAGTACAGTTCCCCCACATTAGGTTGGCAGTACAGTTCCCCCACATTAGGTTGGCAGTACAGTTCCCCCACATTAGGTGCAGTACAGTTCCCCCACATTAGGTGCAGTACAGTTCCCCCACATTAGGTGCAGTACAGTTCCCCCACATTAGGTGCAGTACAGTTCCCCCACATTAGGTGCAGTACAGTTCCCCCACATTAGGTGCAGTACAGTTCCCCCACATTAGGTGCAATATAGTTCCCCCACATTAGGTGCAATACAGTTTCCCCACATTAGGTGCAGTACAGTTTCCCCACATTAGGTGCAGTATAGTTCCCCAACATTAGGTGCAGTATAGTTCCCCAACATTAGGTGCAGTATAGTTCCCCCACATTAGGTGCAGTATAGTTCCCCCACATTAGGTGCAGTATAGTTCCCCCACATTAGATGCAGTATTGTTCCCCCACATTAGGCTATAGTTCCCCCACATTAGGTGCAGTATAAGTCCCCCCACATTAGGCGCAGTATAGTTCTCCACATTAGGTGCAGTATAGTTCCCCACATTAGGTGCAGTATAGTTCCCCCACAGACATACAGCCTTCAGCCATACACAATGGATGGCTGGAGGCTGTATGTCTGTGTACTGCCCCACTTCAGTGTTCCGACCACCACTCCTCCGGTCCGGGATCATGATTTACTGCTATGGCCTATAGACCATAGCAGTAGGTCCCGGGACCGGAGGAGCGGTGCTCGGAATACCGAAGATGACACGCTGCCAGCTGGTGCTGGTGACTTACCATGCCGGCCGGCGCACGTCCTCCTCTTTGATGCTCCGCTCCTCGGTTGCTATGGGCGCACGAACGGGATGTCAGTGACGTCCCTGCCTGCGCTACCTCCCGGCGGCCCCTGCGTTTTTAAAGTTAACGCGGGGGCTGCCACAAAAAGGTAACCAAGACATCCTTGTGTACCGAAAAGATCTTTTGGGACACAGGGATGTCCAGAATGTGACGGGGGCCCCCTGCGGCTGCTCAGTGGTGGCCGCGGATCCCCCCCCCCCGGGCCTCTGCTGAGCAGCCGGCAAGGGGCCCCCTGGGGGAAACACTGACCTATACTATATACCACTACATAGTCCAACATGCTGGGGGTTGTAGTTTTCGTTCGGGGCAGCTGCTGAGCCACAAGCTGTATCAGGGCATGCTGGGAGTTGTAGTAAGTAACTAACTGCAACTCCCAAATCGAATTAAAAAAAAAGCAATCAAAACAAAAAAATTTACTGTTAACCCCTTAAGGACTTCGTTTTCGTTTTTTTCTTCCTCGCCTTCTAAAAATCATAACTCCTTTATATTTTCATTCACAGACTAGTATGAGGGCTTGTTTTTTGCGCGACCAGTTGTCCTTTGTAATGACTTCACTCATTTTACCATAAAATGTATGGTGCAACCAAAAAAAACTATTTGTGTGGGGAAATTGAATAGAAAACAGCAATTTAGCTAATTTAGAAAGGTTTTGTTTTCACGCTGTACAATTTACGGTAAAAATGACGTGTTCTTTATTCTGTGGGTCAATACAGTGAAAATTATACCCATGATATTATTGTACCACTTTAAAAAAAATTGCAAACTTTTTAACCAAATTTGACCTATAACTTTTTTATTTTTCCGTATAAGCGGCGGTATGAGGGCTCATTTTTTTGTGCCGTGATCTGTACTCTTTATTAATACCACATGTGCACATATAAAACTTTTAATAATTTTTTTATCAATTTTTTGGGGGAATAAAATGTTACAAAAAAGCAGCAATTTTTGACTTTTTGTTTTTTTCGTTCACGTCGTTTACCGTAGTGGTTCATTAACATTATATTTTAATAGTTCGGATATATATGCATGCGGCGATACCGAATATGTTTTATAAATTATTTAAAATTTTTTTCACACTTTTTGGGGGTAAAATGGGAAAAAGGGACAATTTACATTTTTATTGGGGGAGGGGATTTTGAAAAAAAACTTTTTTTTTTTTTTTTTTTTTACACTTTAATAGTCCCCATAGTATTGCTAAAACTGTTCAGTGCTATGCATGGGGCATAGCACTGATCAGTGTTATCTGTCATCTTCTGCTCTGGTCTGCTCAATCTCAGACCAGAGCAGAAGACCAGTGGAAGGCAGTGGTGGCAGGTGAGGGGACCTCCAGCCACCAAGCTGGATGATGAGCCAATCATCCATTTTAGTGACCGCATTGCCGCGAATGAGGTGATCTGTATTGATCACAGCATCTGAGGGGTTAATGGCACACATCAGCGTGATCGCTGATGTGCATCGTTACCGATGAGTCCCAGGTTCAATGCTCGTGGTCATGTACAGGACGTAAATGTATGTCCTGGCACCTTAAGTATCACCGCAACAGGACGTACATTTACGTCCTGCATCGTTAAGGGGTTAAAAACTACAGATCGGGGCGCAGAAAATGAGCCGTCATACAGGCCCGTATAAGGAGAAATAAAAAACTTATAGGGGTCAGAATAGGACATAATTTCCCCTGCATATGTGTACCCTGTGATGTCACGCATAAATAATTAATTATGCAAATTAGCATGGCCAGTATTTTTTTTGCAAGAAAGGTGGGAACCTACCTGGGAGTCAAACCTTGAGAAGCAGGGCGCCCACACTGAGGGACTACAAGTCTCAGCACTGTGCCGGTTCTACACTACATATTGTACTCACATAGATACTTACACCAAAAAAACAAAAAAAAAATAGCTCAATATGTGGGCTAAAACATTGCCTGTATGTGCAGAGTATTGAAGAAATACACAATATAAATCTTCTGGATTCAGACCAGGACATTGAGGTTGTTGAGACAATACTGTAACCAAGGTTCACACCATGTTTTTGCAATACAGTTCCCATATACGTTTTCAATTTGAAAGATGTATGGGACCGCATTGAAAACCGTACGCCAAATGATGCATCCGGTTTCATCCATTTTGCATCTTGTATGGTTTTGTCCGTTTTTTCCCCGTATCCAAAACTGTAGCCTACCACGGTTTTTGGTCCGGGTGAAAAACCGTATTCATTTTTTTTTTTTTTTTTTAACATGGGAGTCAATGGGAACCATAGAGAACCGTATGTGCGAACGGTTCCATCTGATTTGCACCATACGTTTTTTTTTTACTTTTCACAGTTTTTTTTCTTGGAATTTCAATCAAACAAGTGAAACTTTATTCATAATGGAGTGAAAAGTAAAAAACGTATACTTTTTTTTTCCTTAAAAAACGGTTGCAACCAGACATAATTTTTCAAACCATATACAAAAAATTACACACACATTTTGATACAGTTTTGGCTGGGTTCACACCATGTTTGTACAATACAGTTCCTGTATCAGGTTTTTGATAAAAAATAGATTCCTCAAAACCTGACTAAACTGTATCAAAACGTGTACAAATTTTAATCCGTATACGGTTGAAAACCATACACATTTTGAAAAACAATGTCCAATTGCAACAGTTTTTAACCCCTTAAGGACTGAGCCCTTTTTCACCTTAAGGACTTGGCCATTTTTTGCAATTCTGACCACTGTCACTTTAAACATTAATAACTCTGGAATGCTTTTAGTTATCATTCTGATTCCGAGATTGTTTTTTCGTGACATATTCTACTTTAACATAGTGGTAAAATTTTGTGGTAACTTGCATCCTTTCTTCGTGAAAAATCCCAAAATTTGATGAAAAATTAGAAAATTTTGCATTTTTCTAACTTTGAAGCTCTCTGCTTGTAAGGAAAATGGATATTCAAAATAATTTTTATTCACATATACAATATGTCTACTTTATGTTTGCATCATAAAAGTGACGAGTTTTTACTTTTGGAAGACATCAGAGGGCTTCAAAGTTCAGCAGCAATTTTCCAATTTTTCACAAAATGTTGAAACTCGCTTTTTTTCAGAGACCAGTTCAGGTTTGAAGTGGATTTGAAGGGTCTTCATATTAGAAATACCCCATAAATGACCCCATTATAAAAACTGCAACCCCCAAAGTATTCAAAATGACATTCAGTAAGCGTTTTAACCCTTTAGGGGTTTCACAGGAATAGCAGCAAAGTGAAGGAGAAAATTCACAATCTTCATTTTTTTACACTCGCATGTTCTTGTAGACCCAATTTTTGAATTTTTGCAAGTGGTAAAAAGTAGAAAATTTTTACTTGTATTTGAAACCCAATTTCTCTCGAGTAAGGACATACCTCATATGTCTATGTTAATTGTTCGGCGGGCGCAGTAGAGGGCTCAGAAGGGAAGGAGCGTCAAATGGTTTTTGGGGGGCATGTCACCTTTAGGAAGCCCCTATGGTGCCAGGACAGCAAAAAAAAAACCACATGGCATACCATTTTGGAAACTAGACCCCTCAGGGAACGTAACAAGGGGTAAAGTGAACCTTAATACCCCACAGGTGTTTCACGACTTTTGCATATGTAAAAAAAATAAAAAAAATTTACCTAAATGGCTTGGTTTCCCAAAAAATTTACATTTTTACAAAAGGTTAAAGCAGAAAATACCCCCCAAAATTTGAAGCCCAATTTCTCCCGATTCAGAAAACACCCCATATGGGGGTGAAAAGTGCTCTGCTGGCGCACTACAGGTCTCAGAAGAGAAGGAGTCACATTTGAAAGCAAATTTTGCTCTGGGGGCATGCCGCATTTAGGAAGCCCCTATGGTGCCAGGACAGCAAAAAAAAAACACATGGCATACCATTTTGGAAACTAGACCCCTCGGGGAACGTAACAAGGGGTTAAGTGAACCTTAATACCCCACAAGCGTTTCACGCCTATTGCATATGTAAAAAAAAAATAAAATTTTTTTTTACCTAAAATGCTTCTTTTCCCCAAAATTTTACATTTTTAAAAAGGGTAAAAGCAGAAAATACCCCCCAAAATTTGTAACACAATTTCTCCCGAGTACGGTGATACCCCATATGTGGCCCTAAACTGTTGCCTTGAAATACGACAGGGCTCCAAAGTGAGAGCGCCATGCGCATTTGAGGCCTAAATTAGGGATTGCATAGGGGTGGACATAGGAGTATTCTACGCCAGTGATTCCCAAACAGGGGGCCTCCAGCTGTTGCAAAACTCCCAGCATGCCTGGACAGTCAGTGGCTATCTGGCAATACTGGGAGTTGTTGTTTTGCAACAGCTGGAGGCTCCGTTTTGGAAACCGTGGCGTACCAGACGTTTTTCATTTTTATTGGGGAGGGGAGGGGGGCTGTGTAGGGGTATGTGTATATGTAGTGTTTTTTACTTTTTATTTTTTGTGGTAGTGTAGTGTAGTGTTTCTAGGGTACAGTCGCACGGGCGGGGGTTCACAGTAGTTTCTCGCTGGCAGTTTGAGCTGTTGCAGAAAATTAGCTGCAGCTCAAACTTGCAGCCCGATACTTACTGTAAGCCTCCGCCCATGTGAGTGTACCCTGTACATTCACATTGGGGGGGGGGGGGGGACATCCAGCTGTTGCAAAACTACAACTCCCAGCATGCGCTGACAGACTGTACAAGCTGAGTTTTAGTTTTGCAACAGCTGTAGGCACACTGGTTATGTATCACTGAGTTTGTGACCTTACTCAGTGTTTCAAAACCAGTGTGCCTCCAGCTGTTGCAAAACTACAACTCCCAGCATGTACGGTGCATGGTGTAAGGTGACTGCTGGGAGTTGTAGTTTGCAACAGCTGGAGGCACACCAGTCGTGAAACACTGAGTTAGGTAAAAAAAAAACTGAGTTTTACAACCAGTGTGCCTTCAGCTGTTGCAAAACTACAACTCTCAGCAGTCACCGACAGCCAATGGGCATGCTGGGAGTTGTAGTTATGCAACCAGCAGATGCACCACTACAACTCCCAGCATGCACTTTAGCTGTTTGTGCAAGCTGGGAGTTGTAGTTATACAACAGCTGAAGGTACACTTTTCCATAGAAAAAATGTGCCTCCAGCTGTTGCAAAACCATAAGTCCCAGCATGCCCAGAAGGGGCATGTTGTGGTGGTCTGCCTCCTGCTGTTGCATAACTACAGCTCCCAGCATGCCCTTTTTGCATGCTGGGAGCTGTTGCTAAGCAACAGCAGGAGGCTGTCACTCACCTCCTGCTGCTGCTCCGTCGCAGGACAGTCCCGCCGCCGTCGCTCCTGGGGCCCCGATCCCAACATGGACGCCGGGGATCGGGGTCCCCAGCACCCGGGGTCGTCTTCCCGCTCACGTCCTCCGGAAGAGGGGCGGAGCGGGTGCGGGAGTGACACCCGCAGCAGGCGCCCTGATTGGTCGGCCGGTAATCCGGCCGACGAATCAGGGCGATCGTGAGGTGGCACCAGTGCCACCTCACCCCTGCAGGCTCTGGCTGTCAGAGACGGCCCCGATCAGCCAGTAATTCCGGGTCACTGGAGACCCGATTGACCCGGAATCGCCGCAGATCGCTGGACTGAATTGTCCAGCGATCTGGGGCCATCGCCGACATGGGGGGGGGGGGGGGGGGGGCATAATGACCCCCCTGGGCAATATGCCGGGATGCCTGCTGAATGATTTCAGCAGGCATCCAGCTCCGGTCCCCAACCGGCTAGCGGTGGGGACCGGAATTCCCACGGGCGTTTGGATACGCCCTCGGTCCTTAAGAGGTTAAGGGAAAAAAGCATACGTTTTTAACTTTTCACTCCATTATGAATGTAGTTTCACTTGTTTGATTGACAAGCTGTGCAAAGTCAAAAACTGTATGGTGAAAAGCGGATGGAACCGTACACACGTACGGCTCTGTACGGTTCCCGTTGACTCCCATGTTAAAAAAAAAAAAAAAAAACGTAAATGCTTCAATATGGTTTTTCACTCGGATGAAAAAAACGTGGTAGGCTACGGTTTTGGATATGGGAAAAAACCTGACAACTGTACAGGATACAAAACGGACACAACCTGATGCATCGTTTGGCATACGGTTTTCAGTGGAGAGTCAATGCATACGGTTTTCAATACGGTTCAAATAGAAAACGTATACAGGAACTGTATTGCAAAAACACGGCATGAGCCCAGCCTTGAGGAATCCGTTTTTCATCAAAAACCTGATACGGGAACTGTATTGCAAAAACGTGGTGTGAATGCAGCCTAACTTGAGGCAGTGCCCCTGTACGTGTAATCTGCCCAGCATCACCTCATGGACATTCCGTGCGCCCGTGTCCAGCAGGGGTCCACATTCTCCCAAGCCATACTGTACACGACTTCCACTTCACACCTCCCTCCTCACATTACTTTCTCATAGCTCGCAGTCTTGAATGAATCCCTGCTGGCACCCCGCCTCTCTGCACAGAAGGACTGTCCGTCTTTGTTTCTGTCTGCTGTAAGCGGAGAGGCTCTGATTGGCTGCTGGACACGTCAATCAGAGCGGTGTCCCTGCCTCCTCCACAGCAGGTCAATGAATTGACAGAGCTCAGAGCTCAGGCAGCTGAAAGACCTGGGAAGTGAGTGCTAGGAATCTGCTGCTGCTGCTGCTGCTCCTCTTCACATTATCCCTCATCCAGGACTGTCACCACACTGTGGGATTTGAAGACATCATTCACACCATTCTCCACCTAAATGCAGTTTTTTTAGGGTGAGTTTGTAACATTTCTTCTTATTTCTATACATTCAGTCTATGGTGTGTTATATACTATGGCTCATGGATACATGTGTCTTAGCAGTGTATTGTGCCTGTGTGTTCATTTCACTACTAAGATTTACTACAAATGTCCTTGTAGGGTCAAGGATTTTTTTTATTTTATTTTTTTCATTTCTGTTCCTATGTTTTTTTTTTTTTGTTTTGTTTTTTTGGTTTTTTTTTTTACGCCCTTATGTGGACATAAGAACCTGATTGTCACCTATATAAGTGTCACCTATCTATTAGTTCCATAAATACAGTAGTTGTCGGTGATAGAAGCACGTAGCTGTGTGGCACATCTGTCCAAGTGCTTAGCATAGTGTTTCGCAACTGGAGTGCCTCCAGCTGTTGCAAAACTACAACTCCCAGCATGCCCGGACAGCCGTTGGCTGTCCGGGCATGCTGGGAGTTGTAGTTTTGCAACAGCTGGAGGCGCCCCGGTTGGGAGCCACTGGATTAGCACCTCCTTGCTGGTGAGGCCAGGTAGTCCAGCCTTGTGGCATGCTGAAGTTGTGTTAATCTTGAACTTCTCCCATGAACCAGATCAGCAGGGGGTCTGGTCTTTGTCAGTGTCTGGGTCTACAGCTGCTTTTGTCTAGGTCTGTGCTCTTGTCCTTAAACGTTATGACCATCTACAGCTTCTTTAATGCAGATTCCTCATTGCTACTGCTTCTTCTGCTTTACAACCCAAACAGTCAGCCCCATCTGTTAGAAACACCACGTTCAAATGGAGATTAAAAGGACCAGGGAGATTCTGTCAAGTGTTTTGACTTTGAACACCGCTTGTATAGTACGTGCCAACGTGTTACACATTTCAAGTGAGAATCACACTGGAAGATGGCTGTGACATGTCCTGTGATGACTTATGGTACGACTCGTGTCATTGTACCATTCGCTGTTTGTTGGTGCATTTGAAAAAAAATAGATTTGTATTCAATACCCATGTTCAAATCCCAGGCAAACTCCAGACTATACCATCTGCAATACTCTTCTTGGCTATCTGAAACCTGCTACCTCCTGTCTCCATTCTAGGTCTTGATAATTGATGTCACGTTGAAGATAGGTTTACACACTTCGTTCCTTGCCCTACAGACAGGGACGTGCACATACATTTTGGGGGGCAGGGGCTCAAGAGTAGAAAAAAAAAAGG
Source organism: Hyla sarda (assembly GCF_029499605.1). Lineage (NCBI taxonomy): Eukaryota > Metazoa > Chordata > Amphibia > Anura > Hylidae > Hyla > Hyla sarda. The sequence continues at coordinate 482,080,003 of NC_079189.1, forward strand.
GCGCTTGGGGTAATGGACCTCTGGCAGTCACGTCAGCTGAATGGGACCCCATGGAGGTACCAATAAGTAAGGGCATTATAGGGTAAGTGCGTTAAAGCCTCCTTTTGAATCTATGTGTGCACATCCCTGCCTACAGATGATGAAATTGGTCTTTTACTATATATATATATATATATATATATATATATATATATATGGGGTCAGTACTTTCCTCAGGGAGAGGACACCACTTCTGGTGTAACGGAGATTTAAGTAGGCCATATAGCAGTCCGCGGGCTCCTGGGTACAAAAATATGCAAATTAGCTCATCACACCACCTTCACAGGTAGTGTGTCCTGCAAGCAGCTCAGGCTCCAGTTAAGAAGTCTCAGAACTGATTGGGATTTATGCCAAGCCAGAACTCTCTCCAGAAGGAAAGAGCACCCATCTGCAGACAGCTGTTTCGAGGTGTTTGCCCGTCGTCTGTACAGAGCAGGGTTTTCTGGCTTGGCTGAGGTGAGAGGCCTGTGGCTATATATATATATATATATATATATATATATATATATATATATATATAGTTAGGATAGAACCAAACGGCATCTTCATTGACCGTCTGAAAATTCCACATTTCTTCCATAACGGAATTGTCTTTCAGATCTCATTCAGATGGTGTTTACATGCTACAGCCATTGTCATCGGCAAACGGATTGTTTAAAACATCACATAATTTGGCAGATAACACAGATTTCAGTCAGATCAAATTGCACAGTTTGAGTGATATGAGTCTGATTGGACAGATATTGGTCAGATATCTATATGTGTATAGCAGTGTTCCCCAACCAGGGTGCCTTCAGCTGTTACTGAACTTCAACTCCCACCATGTCCAGACAGCCAAAGGCTGTCCGGGCATGGAGTTGTAGTTTTGCAACAGCTGGAGGCACCCTGGTTGGAAAACACTGGTGTATAGGCACTAAACTCTACCTATGTCATTAGGTGGGTGGTGTTAATAATGGTTAATTATAATATTGTCAGTTTTTCACGTTACTTTTCCAGTGTTAGGCTGGGTCCACACTACGTTTTGTCCCATACGGGAGCGCATACGGCAGGGGCGAGCTAAAAGCTCGCGCTCCCGTATGTGACCGTATGCGCTCCCGTATGCCATTCACTTCAATGAGCCGACCGGAGTGAAACGTTCGGTCCGGTCGGCTCATTTTTGCGCCGTATGCGCTTTTACAACCGGACCTAAAACTGTGGTCAACCACGGTTTTAGGTCCGGTTGTAAAAGCGCATACGGCGCAAAAATGAGCCGACCGGACCGAACGTTTCACTCCGGTCGGCTCATTGAAGTGAATGGCATACGGGAGCGCATACGGTCACATACGGGAGCGCGAGCTTTTAGCTCCCCCCTGCCGTATGCGCTCCCGTATGGGACAAAACGTAGTGTGGACCCAGCCTTATGTTGAAACTTTATCGAAATAACACCTGGAAAACTGTAAAATCATACAAATGTTTATAAACAAAACATGGATACGATGTTTGCTATGATATAGGAGCCAATAAGAGCTATTTAGCAGGGCTGTGCCCAGAGAATTATACAAGTTGGATTTTCTCATCTCCCTTGCGGTGACTCTATTGGACATATTAAACATGGCATCTTCCTTTGAAATGTTCCTTCATAAATCGATATAATATATAAGTGAATGTATGTTGTTGGTACAGTGTCTCCGTCAGTCCATCGCACCTGATAAATGACTTGTAAAGAGTGAAATGAGAAAACATAAGGCCATCATCTATCTTGTTACCTGCATAGTCTACTTTCTGTCATAGGGGTAATTGGCTGGAAAATATTGTCTAATACTTTGATATAAAGTATACCCCATACAGCTGTAATCTACAGTTAGCTTCCTTCCAAGCTTTCCTACATGCAAACCACCTTATCAATGCTCTGAGCGCCATGCACATGACAGATTAGCACAAGAGCTCTGCCAAGTGTAGCTCGGTAATATTTCACCTTATAAACTATGAGCGTTTGCACACAGCAGTGATTTGTGGCTACATAAACTACGAATGCCCATCATACACTGGGATGGCGTTCCCATGACCTTCAGGACCTTATTAACACTCTGTACGGCACTGCATAGCAAATTGTAGAGTCCAAGGTCCTGAACACATGTACAGTAAGGACTCATTCTGCTAATTGGTTAATGGTACAACTGGGGGAAAACAAGCAACCAACAGAGAATATGGACTGTAGCCAGAATTATCTTCTGGGCATTCTTTTAACCCATGTACTAAAGGCTGGTGTGATTTTAGGTTATTTTGTGTGTATCTTCTCTGGGTGCAGTGTAGATGCATGTTTTTTTTATTTTTTTATGTAGTTTACTGATAACATTTTATTATACTTTTAGTTAAACACATTACAGGGTTTAGTGGAGGCCTTATCTGTGCCAGATGACTGGCAATGCGTGGCATCACAGCCATGCCCCCTCAATGCAAGTCTGTGGGAGGGGGCGTGACTGCCGTCCCATAAACTTGCATTGAGGGGGTATGGCTGTGATGTCACGAGCCTCCGGCGCTACACCCGACACTCTAAACGAACACTGGATGCAGCAGGGAGATCGCGGGGGGCCCCGGCGGCGGGACACCCGCGATCAGACATCTTATCCCCTATCCATTGGATAGGGGATAAGATGTCTAGGGACGGAGTACCCCTTTAAAGAGGTACTCCGGTGTAAAACTTTTTTTTTTTTTAATTAACTGGTGCAAGAAAGTTAAACAGAATTGTAAATTACTTCTATTTAAAGATCTTAATACTTTCAGTACTTATTAGCAGCTGTATGCTACAGAGGAAATTCTATTCTTTTTGAATTTCTTTTTTGTCTTGTCCGCAGTTCTCTCTGCTGACACCTCTGTCCGTGTCAGGAACTGTCCAGGGCAGCATAGGTTTGCTATGGGGATTTTCTCCTGCTCTGGACATTTCCTGATACAGGCCTCAGGTGTCAGCAGAGAGCACTGTGGACAAGACAAAAATGAAATTCAAAAAGAAAAGAATTTCCTCTATAGAATACAGCTGCTAATAAGTACTGGAAGGGTAAAGATTTTTTTAATAGAAGTAATTAACAAATCTGTTTACCTTTACCTGTTTACTCTGTGGTGTTTCTGTACTACTTAGATTACAGATGGTCCACTCTTACTCTTTAGTTATGATTTCCTTGATTTCTCAATATTATGACATGGTAGCAAAACCCTCAACAGGTGACAACTTGCATGATACCACTGGATGGCCACCCATATAGCATACACATCTCCCAACTGAGTTTTGTAAAATCATGTTTTGTCATCTCAGAAAACACATATTGGTACCATGAGATAAAAGTAGAAAAACAGACGAGGCCACACATCCACATCTTGTACAGAGATTCTTTGCTTCTGAACATAATTCTAAAACTAACACGTTGTTAGTGTACACTTTGATCAAAATGTGCAAACCCACTTGCCACATTATGGCCACATAGGTAGAGCGTAACTAAAAATGGCATATCGCTGAGGGAAATGTGGTGCCTTGGTGGGGGTATAGGGTAGTTGGGGTGTTGCTTTCTTGAATTATTAAGGGCGCTGTTAACCCTTGTCACTCGTGATGCCAGGGTGAGGGTTAAATACTGTAATGGTGCTGGGCCTATCGCCACCCTTCCCAAGAACGATAGGTGAATGCGTAATAAATGGATTGTCCACAACCACTGTCAACTGAAACTTGCAGGAACTTTTACTGAAGATTTTCTGAAGCAGACAATAGCAATAACAGTCCATGAACAAAGTCTATTTGTATTTGAGCAGCGATTGACAGTTGGTTGAGATCAGATAAGCTCAATTTAGCTTTAGGAGGATTTTGTTGCATAGATCCGCTGGATTTAGGGGTTAATTAGGTCCAGTGATCTTGCGATGAGTAGCTGGGAATTAGATATCTATAACCGCTGTGATGTAGGCCGAGGCCACAAGGCTTTGACCTAGGAAACGTACTTGAAAGTTGCGGAGGTCCTACCTCATTCAGTGACAGCAACCCAAAAGAGCGATCAATGGCCGCAGCTCCCTTATATGGGCAGGGGCGGGCCGTTTTGGATTGGTCCGAAACAACTGTCACTCACCGTTACACGGCATTATGGGAAACACGTGACTCAAGAACCACCTAAGGTCCCTCAACATACCATAGAGTTCTGGCCCGTGTTACATGACCCACAGGTCCTGCGACGCTGGAACAAGTAAGTGAACACAATATACATATTTACATAGATAATATTTATAAATATCAAATTACTAAGGGGTGACTAGGGGTTAACTAGGGAAGCGAACCCCAATAGTCCTATGGACTCTGACTTTGGGGACTAATAACAAAGGCACAGTATGAAATACGGTGCAGGGATACCACAGAAACTATCACCACCGCAACACCAGTGCCCATAGGGGGAACAACAAAGTAGTTGAACAGCCTCAATACTGTTCACCCTAGCCCTTGGTCTGGTCCACGCCACCCCACAGACTCAGTGTCATGGTAAAGTTCACAAACTATGTGCTCCCAGTTAATGTTGCTCGCGAATATTCGCAATGCGAATTTTATTTGCGAATATTGCATATTCATGAATTTGCGAATATTTGCGTATATAGCACTATATATTCATAATTACGAATATTCGTTTTTTTTTTTGTTTTTTTTCACAGTACACATCACAGTGATCATCCCTCTCTGCTTCCAGCTTGTGTGGTGTAAAGAAGGCTCTAATACTACTGTGTGAGACTGGCGTGCGATTTTTCGCATATGCGGAAATTAGCATATTCTAATTTTCGCATATGTGAATTTTCACTTCTGTTAATTTTTGTATATGCTAATTTTAGCATATGTTAATTTTTGCATATGCGAATTTTTCGCATATGCGAAAATTATAACGAGAATATTACAAATATGCGAATTTAGCGAATATATGACGAATATTCGACCAAATATTCGCGAATATTGGCAAATTCGAATATGGCCTATGCCGCTCAACACTACTCCCAGTCTGAGGGACAGATCCCTGTACAGTCTCCTACTGGTTAAGTATGCCTAAACTGTGTGGGTGGAGCAGAGTGCTGACCAGGTAAAACAAAATAAATTAGGGGGATAGAAAACACAAAGTGACATAAATGTAGAAAAACAGTTTTTCTACATTAATGTCACATATTGGTATATGTTTTTCTATGAGGAGAGTGCCTCACAGATTCTCTGGGCCATGGGCAGAGTGCCCAGCTCATCAAGTCTACAAATAGTAGGCCAGAGATGTGTGATGTGACTGGCTGGACAGATTTGCTGGTCTACAAACAGTAAGCCAGCGATGCTTAAAGCTTTACTGGTTTACAAACTATGTAGAGCTGTGCAAGGGCTTGTCAGGTCTACATCTGTATCTGATGGGACCCTATCATTCTACAATTTCAGATTACACTCCAGTAGTTACATGAAGATAATTCCTTTAGGAAGAGACCAATACTTCAAAATGCTCCAATTGTAGCAAAACAAAACCCTTATCCCCGTAATGTAATTTTCTGATCAGACAACTGGTGTAAATTCATTAAAAGTATAGTGTTGGAGCCAAATGCTATATCGGTGTTTACTAGCCAGTGTGCTGTCAACTGTTGCAAAACTATAACTCCCAGCATGCCTGGACATCCAAAGGTAACAGCTGGCGGCACACTGGTTGGGAAATACTGTACTGTGCTTTATTGATAAAGGCTCTGCACTATTTTTATGTTATGAACAGTGACTCAAAGTTGTGTCAGTCCTGAATATCTAAGATTTACAACACATTAGTAAATAGAACGATAACAGCAGATTATTCATATGGTGTACCAGTATGTACATCATTTATCCTATGATGAGTAAACAGGTCAGACAATGATAGAACCTGATGGATTCTTTCTATATAGATATAGTAATTATTCTCCAATACGTATATTAGTGAAATCATATTACATATACATGTAAACCTAGCCTTATAGGCATTATAAGTAATATAATATGTTTTTGACCCATGAACAATAATCATGTACCTAGAATTAACATGGTGAATGCATGCTAGGAATGCAACCAAGCCCTAAATACAGAATTCCCCATTCTCACTTTCCCCTTGGTTTACATTTGTGGTTTTTATACATTTTGATAATAGAGATCAGCCATGTTCACTTTCATTTTTCTGGGATAGCCACTGTCATTTTCATAAATTTCTTTAAAAAACTTTAGGAATATTGTAATATATTAAACAATTTCCCTTTTAGGCTAAGTTTCCACTTGTTTTTTTTCTGGCAGTTTTTGGATAGCTGCCACTGCAGTTTTTGAGCCAAAGTCAGAAGTGGATCCATAAGGGAGAAGAAGTATAAGTCCTTCCTTTATATGTCCTATTACTTATGGATCCACCTCTGGCTTTGGCACAAAAACTGCAGTGGCAGATATCCAAAAACTGCCAGAAAAAAACTAGTGAAAACTTAGCCTTAAACTTCTCTTTTCTGACATTGCAATAAACTGAGAACAAGGCGTTTTTTGTATAAAAGGGAAGGAAGTGTGATAAGAACCTATCCAGAATGATCTCCTCTCACAACTTACAGTGTAAGCAAAATACTTCCCTCCTGTCCCAGAACATGTGCTCCTCAGGCTTTAGTATTATGCTTGTACATGTTTTGTTCATTTGTACAGTAAAATATGGCACATGGTATCGTGATCGCCAGGAAAATACCAGAAAAGACAAAAGTTCTTTAGAAGTGATAACTTTTGTTAGCCTTTTATTTATTTATTGTTTTATAAATATTTACCATCACTTCAGGCCTATCGACTTTTACCGACACCATTTTTGGGGAGAAGTTTCGCAGTCAACCTAAGTGTAATTTATGTGTTATCTTATTCATTACTTTCGCCTTCACCATATTTCCTAACAGCTTGAGTCTTTCCTAGAGATTAGGGCCTACATTACCCTGCTCAAACTACATGCAGTCTGCTTGTCTTAATAAATGTCTGTATCTTAGGAATGTGACAATAAACTTATTAACTCAACCTTCAGATCAGGATTGAGATTAATGGTCTCTGTTGGGTTCAATATTGGGGGCCCTTGGTCCAGTAATTGCAGCGTCCAGCCTTGCCCTAAGATGTATCAGTATTCGCAGGATGACCAAAATATGGCTTGAGTTCCATTTTGAGCTCTACTAAAGCCAATTGTTTTGGTTAGAAGATAACAGAGCGGAAAGTGAATTTTGTTTAATACAGGTTTAGTGACAATGACAACTTATGACCTATACACTAGATAGGGGATGTGCCTGATCGGTGGGGGTCCCCAGTTCTAAAGATGGGATGAGGTCCCAACAGTCAGACACCCACCAATCTGACATTTATCATCTGCCCTGTGTAGTAATGCTTTAAAAGCTTTACAATGGATTGCTACATTTCAAGCAACAGCTTTGCGCTGTGACAATACCATGTTGAATAGGATCTAAATACAATCTAACAATCAATATTGTATTGTGAGATAGCTGTATTATTACATCATAGTGCAATCTAGAACAACATATCATTTCTGCATTCCTCCAGGTCACATCAGGGCCTGTGGTCTCCTATTAGCCCATTAAAAGCCAGGCTGCATATGCAACTTTTGCTGCATTGTCTAGAAAATGACTTATTGTTTAAAGCGTACCCGTCAGACGCAACAAAAAACATATTTTTTAAAATATATCACACACCTAACCCTGACCATGAACATCTAATTTTTATGTGTCTAGCACCTTTCTTTTTTTTATTACACTTTTAATTTAGCTCACTAGTCTGAATTGCTCTCAAAGGGAGGGGCGTGGCCTCACTGTGCAGGTCTCCGCCCCCTCCCTCAGTATGCTGTCTGCTCACATCTCCTCTAGCATTAGCAAAACTACAACTCCCAGCTTGTCCTCACTGACAGTAGCGGGACACAAGCTGACAGCGGGAGGATTTTTCCACCAGGTGTGAGCCCTGCACTCACAACTGTCAATCAAGGAAGTGTGTCCATGACATAGGTGTTGACGCATGGACACAGCAGGACTAGTATGTGTCCAAGCAGGCAGGGGGTATGAAATACTGAAAATGTTCTAATGAAAGCAATTGCTAAACCTATGGGTTATACATGCTTTACAACATATCAAAAGTTTTTTTTTATCTGACAGTGCCCATTTAAATCAAGTTGTTATGGTGAACATATTTTTTTTATAAATTTTTGTTGATTTGTAGGATTTTTTGTTGATCAAATGCAGGATTGCAATGAAAGGCAACATATATGTGTAACACAACATTGCACTGTTTACAATAAGTGATGGTCACAGCTCATCACCTCTCCCTCCCTGCACAATGACTTCTGCACACGGAGTGACAGTAGCTTTATAATGTAGCTATGTGCTTCAGCTTATAGATGGGAATAGCTGGACATATTTATAGGGGTGGTCTGAGGTCAGCAACCAAATCAACATTGCTGAACCATAAGCTGTTTGTTGTACAGTATGGTATATAGTGTATCTCGTAGTCTGGTATTTAAACCTGGATACTAAACATTAAGTTAAGCCGCATTGATCCATTTGTCTAAACAAATAATTAACTGTAATGGACGGAGCGACCGAGCATAGCAGGTATAATATCTGGATATATGTGATGTTTTCTTACAATGGCAGAATACTGTCAGCCTGCAAGTGGACACTGAACAGCTTGTATACTATTTATGACAAGCAAGAACCGGATATATTGGCTCCACCTAACCTATATAACCTTCTTCCCTGCATAAATTCCATGTATGTACCAGATCTGATTCAGTAATTCTCTTGGTGGCCAGAATATAAGGAATAATCCTGTCACAGTTTAATATGCTGTATACATGTGTGTGTGTGTGTATATATATATATATATATATATATATATATATATATATATATATTGTATATAGCATATGCACAGTGGCACAAAGCCTCTATATTAGCTCTGTACTAAGCCTTACAGGCTTTGTTGGACACCATGGGGGAGATTTATCAAAACCTGTCCAGAGGAAAAGTTGCTGAGTTGCCCATAGCAACCAATCAGATCGCTTCTTTCACTTTTGAGAGGCCTTTTCAGAAATGAAAGAAGTGATCTGATTGGTTGCTATGGGCAACAGGTTTTGATATATCTCCCCCTATGTGTTTGCAAATTCTTCTCCACCTTTATAATATAGTTATGTTCCATGGAAGGTGCCATGATTTACACAATTCTATAAACTATGAGATATACTGAGCTACAACACAGGATCCATACACCACTTTCTTAATCCTATTCCAGATTTCGGCAAATTGAGCCGTGATACAGCCATGTGCACAAGTTCTCAATATACGTCCATGTGTCTTATTAAGTTGGATGACAACCAAAATGGCAGCCATAACGGCTCCCACATTGGATGTCACCACATACTCTTAATATACAGTGACCCATCCTCTGCTCTTATCCTAATTTAAGCAGATGTGGTACTTGGAATTGCTATAAATAGATGGGCAACCACCCCTGTAGGATGAGATTAGTGGGTCAAGTCATCTGATTCAATTTCTGATGATTTACACTTTTTTTGCCCGACCATTTTATTTTTTATTTTTTTGGGCAGGCCTTTAACATTAATGTAGTCTTACACACATGATAGCTGCCAGCTGAAAGCTTACCCTCCTGATCCTGCCCATACAAATAAATGCTCCTCTGGCAGAACTTAATCTCCTTGAGAACAGAAGGATCAGGCAGTTGAAAATCAACATGCCCAATCCCTCTCACCTCCAGAATTATGTGTTCAAGGAGATTCCTTTTACATATTAGACAGTCAGCCAGCCAGCCTTTTTCTTATGTGTATGGGGGCCTACCTACCAGGGTCAGAGTGTGTCTGAGACCTCTGCACTTCTGTAGTTACCCTTATGGATCGATTCACTCATCTCTACTAGAGATGAGCGAACTTACAGTAAATTCGATTTGTCACAAACTTCTCGGCTCGGCAGTTGATGACTTTTCCTGCATAAATTAGTTCAGCTTTCAGGTGCTCCGATGGGCTGGAAAAGGTGGATACAGTCCTAGGAGACTCTTTCCTAGGACTGTATCCACCTTTTCCAGCCCACCGGAGCACCTGAAGGCTGAACTAATTTACGCAGAATAAGTCATCAACTGCCGAGCGGAGAAGTTCGTGACGAATCGAATTTACTGTAAGTTCGCTCATCTCTAATCTCTACCTATTGATCTGTCCATCCAGCTTCCATAATTCTGCTATCACTATGCAGCTCCACTAACATCTAACCTGCATCCCTATGATAACATCATAATACAACTGTAATCCCCCCCAATCAAAGACCCTGATAAGAATATTAAGAGATGGAGCCGGGCCTGTACAGTCAGAGAATTCTAAAGCTGCTCCATATAAACACCCACAACTCATTTCCTGACATTTTACGGCCTCTTTTACAAGCATGCTGTAAGCATACCTAGCATTCATTAGGGTTTGATGTAACACTGGACAGGATGCATGTGTTACACCATATAGTGTCAGGAGACAGAAAGGAGATGAAGTAATCTGTTCCGATCACACCCACTTTAACTTGTTGGACATTTTGTTGTGATAGAATGTATAAAATCTAGAGACATAATGATAACTAATATTAAAAATATATATAACTAATATTCTAATTTCCATATTGGCCAGAATGGGTCTATGTTCCCTTTATATGCAGGCACGTTATGTGAGAGAAACTAGAGCCACGTTCACATAAGCATATTTAACAAACACATTTTGCAGTCCTTTATAAGGAACCGAGTCTGTAGGGCTATGCAAATATGTGTGTATCCTAAAAAATGCAGAATGAGCTCATTTCATCCATTTTTGGCGATGGAAAATGCCCATTAAAGGGGCACATTTTGTTCCGAACGCTTGAAGCGAGTGGCAGGGGTTGTGATGTCATGGCCACGTCCCTGGTGATGTAACGTCACGCCCCCTCAATGCAAGCCTATGGGAGGGGGCGTGGCGGCTGCCACGCCCCCTCCTATAGACTTGCATTGAGGGGGCATGACTGTGACGTCACCAGAGGCGTGGCAATGACGTCATGACCCCCGCCGCCTGCACCTAGCATTCTAAACGAACGCCGGGTGCTACACAGAGATCGCAGAGGTCCCAGCTTATCCCCTATCCCGCGATCAGACATCTTATGCCCTATCCTTTTTATAGGGGGATAAGATATCTAGGGGCGGAGTACCCCTTTAAGGACTATGGAGAGGGATTTGATCCATATTGTAACAGTATGACATAAGTATTTCAAGTTCATTTATATCCTTCTCCTGTATACCACATTTTCTCAGCAGTAAGAAAATAAACAGGGTTTTTTCTTTCCAACAAACTTCACATTGTACTGTTCATTGTTGCACATTTTTGGGGTAGAAGACCATGAGAACCAGCTCCCTCCTGAGAGCGCCCGGACTGGATTTGGACTAATCCTATAGACAATAGATACGAAAGGAGGTGTCCAGCGCAGACTCGTAGATCAAAGGAACTTCTTTATTAGTAAAATTGCATAGTTGCCATGAGATACAACAGCAAAGGGTTCAAGTCGTGTGACGCGTTTCAGCCAGCAAGGCCTTAGTCATACACAAACATACATTTTTGGGGTAGAATTCCACACTGAATATTCAGAACAGCTACATGTGTAAGTGAATTTTTAAGTGATAACCAATCATAGATAGATGCTAGATAGATACAGGGCCAAATAGGCAGCCGCCTAGAGCGCCCTCTTGATGGGGGGTGCCGCTCTGCCTGCTGCAAGAAAGTTAGACATCCAGTATCCGAACCACTCGCTCAGCCAGTAGCTTGAGCAGGAGGTTTGTCACCCTAGATGTTAGGTGGGGTGTGTCAAAGGGCGGGCCAATGGTCGGAGTCATGGGGGCAGCAAAATTAGCTTTTGCCTAGGGTGGCAAAAATCTTTGCCCCAGCCCTGGATAGATACAGTATGGAATAAATATTAGATTTTTTTTTATTTTACTTTGTCAGAGATAAAAAAAAAAAAAAAAGCAGAACCCACAATTTTTGGCTGCGTATGCAGAAGTACAGAGATTAAATGTTATGCCGGAGATTATGATTGCATTTAAATGACTAGAACTATTCTTGCCAAATTCTAGATCAAAAATAACCCGTGGTAATAAAAGTTAAGCATCAGTAGAAAACATTATTGTATAATTTCATCTTTCATGTTATCTGCCATAGGACTTCATTATTAACACTTTGTTAAGCATCTATAATTTAGGGTCATACAATCAGTATAATTGTCTCACAGGATGTATGGAGTGTTCCTATCCAAAAAAAAAAAAAAAAGATATTTTCTTAAAGGGGTACTCTGCCGCACACATCTTATCCCCTATCAAAAGAATAGCGGATAAGATGGGGGACCCCGCGATCTCCGGGCCGGCACCACTGTCATTCGGGTCACGGAGCAAACTCCGCTCTGTGCCCGATGACTGGCGATGCAGGTCGCTACGCCCCCTCCATTCAAGTCTATGGGAGGCGGCGTGACAGCTATGTACTATGTACTAATAACCATGTAGTCTTACAATATGATTACCATTAAAATTCATTTCCTGAATCGATTTTATATAAAAAAATTAAAAATAAATTAATTAAATTGCGGCTGACCACTCCCATCCTCATTGAATTGAAATGAAGAAGAATTGAGACAAGCATGGCAGGGATAGGAAGTGGTGTAGTCTGACAATAACCTAAATGAGGCGAGCAGCTCAGATCTGCATTGTTTAAATGGAATTCATTCCATTTATTTACATTAAAAAACGTAGAACCCCTGAATACAGTGAAACCACACGTGTGAATGCGGCCTTGGTAGAATATGCCATTTAAATATCTTGCTTGATGCATTAATTTTTTTCTTTTTCTTTTTTCCTTTATTGGTTTATAAAATGTAGCTAAATGAAAGAAGATAATAAGTTATGTACAAAGTTGTCCTTACAATGCTAGTTGTCAACCAAACTATTTTTTTCAATGGGAATTCAAGCCCAATTGTTTTCACCGAGAGGCCAAAGTCATACTTGGCAGTTTTTCCTATGTGGATTTGTAAAGTTAATGTTGCAGATAAAAAAACAAGAAGTGACATGTCATTTCTCTAATGTGGAATTAAAGGGGTACTCCGCCCCTGGCATCTTATCCCCTATCCAAAGGATAGGGGATAAGATGTTAGATCGCTGCGGTCCAGCTGCTGGGGACCCCGGGGATCGCTGCTGCAGCACCCCGCTATCATTACTGTGCAGAGCGAGTTCGCTCTGTGCGTAATGACGGGCGATACAGGGGCCGGAGCAGCGTGACGTCATGGCTCCGCCCCTCATTACATCACGTCCCGTCCCCTTAATGCAAGTCTATGGCAGGGGGCGTGACGACCGCCATGACGGGGGCAAGCTGTGACGTCACGAGGGGCGGAGCCGTGACGTAACGATGCTCCGGCCCCTGTATTGCCCGTCATTACGTGCAGAGCGATCTCGCTCTGTGCAGTAATGATAGCAGGGTGCTGCAGCGGCGATCCCCGGGGTCCCCAGCAGGGGGACCGCGGCGAACTGACATCTTATCCCCTATCCTTTGGATAGGAGATAAGATATCTAGGGGCGGAGTACCCCTTTAACGCAAATTCAATTCAGGTAGCCTGGCCACAGATAACCCCACTGAGGGGACAAGTTTGCAGCCAAAGCTGCAGTCATATTTGAAGCTTGTTTGCTGCCATGGATTTCAGTACTGATTTCTCCAGTGAAAAAATCTATCATGTGAGAATCACCCAAGTACATTGAATTTAAATACCAGCCAGATAGCAGATTTCTGTCTTTGAACAAAGAAATACAGTGATCCCTCAACTTACAATGGCCTCAACATACAATAGTTTCAACATACAATGGACCATTGTAAGTTGAAACCAGACTCAACATACAATGCTACAGACAGTCCAGAGCTGTGAAACGTGTCAATGGCTGGAAGAACCAGCCAATCAGAATGTGCATTCACTGGTAAAACCCCTGTATTACTGTAGTGCATGCACTGACTGGTGTCTGGTAGCACCCCCTACAGTACAGGGAAGTATTACATGTTCTGTACTCTTTACCTGTGCCAGGGTTACCTGCTCCTCTGGACACCAGGTAAGGGCGACTCCATGTTACTTTTTTAGGACATTGCGTGTACCGTACAGGATCCCAAAGAAGCTCCTGTCCTCTACATAGACCAGTGTTTCCCAAGCAGGGTGCCCCCAGCTGTTGCAAAACTTCAACTCCCAGCATGCCCGGACAGCCTTTGGCTGTCCGGGCATGCTGGGAGTTGTAGTTTTGCAACAGCTGGAGGCTCACTGCTTGGGAAACACTGACATAGACAGTGATTACAGCTCCCAGCAGATCTTTCTTACTTTTATGTGTAAGGATTTGCTTTATCTACATTAGTTATCTACTCATTTATCTTTAATCCTCACTTTTTCCTATTTTTGGATGACATTTTGGGGCTTTAGAACCAATTACCAGGTTTCCATAGAGTTATGGTCTCAACATACAATGGTTTCAACATACAATGGTCGTCCTGGAACCAATTAATATTGTAACTTGAGGGACCACTGTATTGTGTAATAAATGTCATGGACAATATTATAGGTAAGCAAAATATTTACAAAGTTACTCAGTATTTTATACAAATTGAATGGAGGGTTTTTTATTAAGGCTATGTTCACATGGTGGAATGTCTGTGCGGAATTCCGCTGGAATATTCCTCCTGGACATGACATTGCAGCAGAGTCCCATTGATTTCAATAGGATTCTTCTGCTTCTACCACAGAAATCCCAATTCGGATGTCTGCAGAAATTTCTATAATTTCTGCAGGTTCTGCACGGAAATGCCTTACCATCTATGAGGCAACGCATTTCTGAGCGGTCCTAGCACCCGCCGGATTAGTGGTTGTAGAAAAAGAAGATAGTCTTTGGGTACCTGGACCATGGTACACACATTTTATTACTACATTACAGCGTACCTCCATTGGGGGGGGGGGGGGGATGCATTTAGTTTCTCATATACAAAGTTTCTAAAGCTTTCCTCATAAGGGTGCGTTCACACACACAGAATCCTGCACAGATTTGATGCGCAGGATTTGTAGCTGCCGATTAGAAGCTGTGTTTAGTCATTTAGTTTACATTGAAATCTGCAACAGAAAATCCTGCGCATCAAATCTGCGTACGTGTGAACATACCCTCACTGTGGTCTGATTGTTGCGGTAGTGCCAGACCCTACTGTTGTTCTTACAAGTATTCGTACCCTTAGAGTATGTTCACATGCACATAATCTGCGGCGGATTTCACAGTGCGAATTTTATGCTGCAGATTTTATCATTGATTTCTCATAGAATTCTCAGTAGATATTGTATGTGGGAGTGTACCCTTAAAGGGGTACTGCGCTGGAAAGCATTTTTTTAAATCTACTGATGCCAGAAAGTTAAACAGACTTGTAAATTACGTATGTAGAAGATGTTCGGCACTGCCAACTTCTGTACCTGGAAGCTGATGGACACTAAGTCGCTGTTGCGGGGGGAGGATTCAGTGGTGCTCAGACTCACGTAGAATATGACATCAGTGCATAAGAAGAAAAATGAAAGGTCGGCACTCACCGGATTTCCTATTCAGCAGGTTTTATTGCACAATACTCACAGCCATAGTACAGTTCTAGGGGAGACGACGGATGGTAACAAAGGGGGGTACCACAGAGAGGCGACACCAGTGTTTCGCACTTCGTAGTGCTTCAACGGGCCAGACTTGTAAATTACTTGTATTTAAGAATCTTAATCCTTCCAGTACTTGTCAGCTGCTATATGCTCCACAGGAAGTTCTTTTTTTTTAAAATCATTATCCTTTCTGTCTGACCAGAGACATTTAGGAACTGTCCAGAGTAGGAGCAAATCCATATAGCAAACCTATCCTGCTCTGGGCAGTTCCTGACATGGACATAGGTGTCAGCAGAGAGCACTGTGGTCAGACAGAAAGGAAATTCAAAAAGAAAAGAACTTCCTCTGCAGTATAAAGCAGCTAATAAGTAGTGGAAAGATTAAGATTTTTTAATAGAAGTTATTTACAAATCTGTTTAACTTTCTGGCATAAAAAAAAAAAAATTCAGTGGAGTACCCCTTTAAAGGACTGCAGTAATTCAAGTTTTCTTCTAATCTATCCATATTGAAACAACAGCAATGTACTGTATATTCTCCAAGTAACTGACACTACCAAACACCATGGAAGACTCATTTTCTATTTTGGATTAGAAACTTGACTTTATACACTGAGGTGCTTATTTTAGGCATATTCTAAGTGGATCGCCAGAGCTATAAGTATTATAAAGATTGAACATGAAGTTGGTGCAAGTCATCTTTTGACTTTTTAGCCCCGTTGCAAAAAATACAGTATGTGTTACTGTACTTCCTGCCTTTCCAGCCAACATGTCATTCATGATATAAGGAATTAAAAGACAACTAAACTACATGTTTGACATAAGGAATGTATCTTTCCTGTAAATCCATGAATAGAAAACCTCACTACTCCAATGCTGTCTACAGGAATCTGTTCTGTTCTGCGCTCAATCCCACTTGCTTTGTGTGGCGAAAAATGCTCAATATTATCTGTGTAAATTGTTCTAATGATAGTGATTTTACTGTACTCAACATGAAGGAGAAATCTTCAATTGTTATTCTGTCAGAAGTATTCTGCTCTGATAATGGGAGATTAATACATAGTTTATATGCACACGGTATTGCCAGATAATTGTCATTCTCCATGCTCTTACTTTTTGTCTCACAAAGTTTAGTGAAATGATTTGCAGTGTAGAAAAGGGTAGTCAGCATAATACTATTGATAGGCTAGATTAGATTTTATACACATATGTACAGTATATTATGTATTAAGTGTGTGGGGTGGGGTGCTGATTGTACCCTGCATAACCATTTAAAACACAATTAAAATGATCTTTTCATGTGATGTCATAGATACACAGGTGATGTCATAGATACACAGGCGATGTCATAGATACACAGGCGATGTCATAGATACACAGGCAATGTCATAGATACACCAGTGATGTCATAGATACACAGGCGATGTCATAGATACACAGACGATGTCATAGATACACAGGCGATGTCATAGATACACAGGTGATGTCATAGATACACAGGCGATGTCATAGATACACAGGTGATGTCATAGATACACAGATGATGTCATAGATACACAGGTGATGTCATAGATACACAGATGATGTCATAGATACACAGGTGATGTCATAGATACACAGGCGATGTCATAGATACACAGATGATGTCATAGATACACAGGCGATGTCATAGATACACAGATGATGTCATAGATACACAGGTGATGTCATAGATACACAGGTGATGTCATAGATGCACAGGCGATGTCATAGATACACAGATGATGTCATAGAGACACAGGCGATGTCATAGATACACAGGTGATGTCATAGATACACAGATGATGTCATAGATACACAGGTGATGTCATAGATACACAGGCGATGTCATAGATACACAGATGATGTCATAGATACACAGGCGATGTCATAGATACACAGGCGATGTCATAGATACACAGATGATGTCATAGATACACAGGTGATGTCATACATCATGACCTATGGCTCAAGCTACATAAAAATGGTGACAGGTTGACTTTAAAACATACTGCTAATTGTAAATATGTGCTTAAATTTTGCGGCCACTTCTGATTCCATGACCTTCTCAAAAACTATTGAGATCTGGGGGCGGATTTGTTAAAAGTCACATACCCAGATTAGGATAGTTTAGGGTCATGGGATCATAAGAGGTGGCAAAATTTAGGCACATATCCTGCCACCGAGACAAAGATTAAAGGTACGCTTTAATAAGTGTCTACCCAGCTCCTGAGGTGCATTACCAAGTCACGTGGCCTGTCTTTTTATGGTATGTTGCTTTTTTACTAATCTCTTTTGACTTACATGTATTTTTACATAAAAGATTTACTATCTTTTATTTTGCATGTGAGATCATATGTTTTTTAAAGGGGTACTCCGCTGCACACAACTTGTCCTTATCCATAATCCTTTGGATAGGGGATAAGATGCTAGATCGCAAGGGTCCCGCCGCTGGGGACTCCCGTGATCTACGGGCTGGCACTAGGGATCGACCGATTATCGGTATGGCCGATATTATCGGCCGATAATCACGATTTTGGGCATTATCGGTATCGGCAATTATCTTGCCGATAAGCCGATAATGCCCCACCCCCCGCACCGCCCCCACGCACCACGATCGCCACCCCCTCGACCCGCCGCACCGCACACCCAACCCACCGCACCGCGTCACACCCCCCACCGTGATGCTGGGCGGTATACCGGTATGGATTTTTGCCCATACCGCTATACCGGTCGGGCCCCTCCCCCACCCTCCGAGTCAATAAAAAAATTAAACTTACCCGTAATGGGGGTGGTCCGGGCCATCCATCCTTCCTGTAGTGTCCGGGGGCGTTCCGGGTGAAGAGTGAACCGGTCCGAGCTGTCCTTCTTCTCCCACGTCTTCTCCTCCACTCCGGGCAGGCTCCGGCCTAGTACGCTGCATAGACGCCGTTACGCCGTGACGTCAGATGCGTCGCTGCGCACGGGCGTCACTGCGCAGCAGCGTCTATGCAGCATACTAGGCCGGAGCCTGCCCGGAGTGGAGAAGATGACCGCCGGAGAAGAAGGACAGCCCGGACCGGTGCACCCTCCACCCGGAACGCCCCCGGACACTACATGAACGATGGATGGATGGCCCGGACCACCCTGACAGGTAGGGGAGAGAAGCGGGTGGTGGTGGCGGCGGCCTATGGCCCCGCAAAAGCCACTGCAGATCATTGATTTAAAGCGCCTGCTTTAAATCAATGATCTGCAGCGGTGTCGCAGGGGGTTAAATAGCCGATAACTTATACCGGAATATCGGTATAAGTTATCGGCTATCGGACCTAACCTGCACCGATTATCGGTATCGGTATCGGCCCTAAAAAAACGATATCGGTCGATCTCTAGCTGGCACCCCTGTCATTCGGTGCACAGAGCGAACTCCGCTCCATGCCTGACGACTGGCGATGCAGGCCACCAGGCCCTCTCCATTCAAGTCTATGGGTGGAGGCATGACAGCTATGTACAAGCCATCACGCCCCCTCCCATAGACGTGAATGGCGGGGGCGTGGTGTGACGTCATGAACGCAGAAGCTGCAAGCTTCCGTTTTCCGGACGCCGCAGCTGCCGTCCCGGAGATCCTTTGGATAGGGGATAAGATGTGTGCAACGGAGTACCCATTTAAGTAACTAAACCTTAGCTGTAGCTCTTTTCGAGCAGGATGCTCATGTCAGTGTTATCGTGTATGATTTACAGCACATAGGACTGCCTTATTCTGCAGTGACGCATGGCAATAAAGTCTTTCACATCAGTCACTGCCCCAAATGGAGATTACTGCCTCATATCCCTATAACAGGCACACATGCGCTAGTGCCAATTTCATGTCAAGCAAACCAGTATGTTCTGGCCTCTAAGAAGGAAACAGATCTCAGTGAAAACCCACAGAGAGCGTGCACCTAGCAGATGGTGCCAAGATAGCAATGCTGAACACTGTATCATGATGAATCTGTCTGATTTTTATGACAACTCACAGCTTTATAGCTGATATTTATGTTCTTTATTTGAAAAATGGGAAGAAAATAGAACTTTTATACTGAGAAGGGGATTGCATCTTCGTATTTAAGAAAATCCATTGGTATGATTCATTAGGAGTGGCTACACCTGTTCAGGCTCACCCTAGTAAGGACTCTTAACAATACAAAGCTTCCAATAGAAGGGAAGGAGAAGTGTCATGGCTCCAGCTGTTTCCAGTCATTTTCTATGATGATCAGGCGCAAAGTCAACAACAGCTGGAGCCAAGGTTTACCCATCCCTTCTGGGGAATGTGGTTCAATTGTAGCACCAGATGTACATTTGAAGCACAATACAGTTATGTTACACATTTTGTATTTGATAGTATAATCCATACTTATATAATGACATTTTCTTTATAGGAATTTCTAAATATAAATTACTGAGGCATTTGGAAGTGATGCCAGTTCTTATAAGTAAAGAGTTTGTATAAATGTAAAGCTGACTATACACATTAAACAAATGTCGGCCAAGCTCACCGATTATGGAGGGACTGGTTAACAATCTAATGCATATGGCAGCCTTACAAGTCTCTTCCGATGACAGATGTCAGGGGGATCAGGACTGAGTAGTTGTATTTGTCTGAACCTTTTCTTATCGGAATGATATGCTCCCTCCAGAGAAGTCTTATAAAAAGGCATACATGGTCAATGGTCATTCAGGCAAGATAGGTATCAATTCACAGCTATCTTAAAGGGGTACTCCACTGGCCAGCGTTCGGAAGTAAATGTTCCGAATGCTGTTTTCGTTCTGCGGGGGTCAGCCACGTCCCTTGTGACATCACAGCCATGCCCCCTAAATGCAAGTCTATGGGAGGGGGAGTGCCCGTGATGTCATGAGGGGTGTGGTCAACCCCCACAGTGCGAAAACAGCGTTCGGAACATTTACTTCTGAACACTGGCCAGCTTGAGTCATGGCCGTTAATGTTGGCACCCCTGAATTTTTTTTTTAGAAGATGAAGTATTTCTCACAGAAAAGGATTTCAGTAACACATGTTTTGCTATAAACATATTTATTCCCTTTGTATGTATTGGAACTAAACCAAAAAAGTGGGGAAAAAAAGCAAATTGGACATAATGTCACACCAAACTCAAGAAATGGGTTGGACAAAATTATTGGCACCCTTTCAAAATTGTGGAAAAATAAGATTGTTTCAAGCATGTGATGCTCCTTTAAACTCACCTGGGGCAAGTAACAGGTTTGGGCAATATAAAAATCACACCTGAAAGCAGATAACAAGGAGAGACGTTCAGTTAGTATTTGCATTTGGAAAACAGAAAGAGGAGAAGAGAACTGTCTGAGGACTTCAGAACTAAAATCGTGGAAAAGTATCAACAATCTCAAGGTTACAAGTCCATCTCCAGAGATCTAGATTTGCCTTTGTCCACAGTGCGCAACATTATCAAGAAGTTTGCAACCCATGGCACTGTAGATAATTTCCCTGGGCATGGACGGAAGAGAAAAATTGATGAAAGGTGAAATGCAGAATAGTCCGGATGGTGGATAAGCAGCCCCAAACAAGTTCCAAAGATATTCAAGCTGTCCTGCAGGCTCAGGGAGCATCAGTGTCAGCGCGAATTAAATGAAATGAAACGCTATGGCAGGAGACCCAGAAGGGTCCCACTGCAGACACAGAGACATAAAAGTAAGACTACATGAACTTGAGTAAGCCAAAATCCTTCTGGGAAAACGTCTTGTGGACAGATGAGACCATGATAGAGCTTTTTGGTAAAGCACATCATTCTACTGTTTACCAAAAACGGAATGAGGCCTCCAAAAAAAAAAAAAAAGACACACAGTACCTACAGTGAAATATGGTGGAGGTTCAATGATGTTTTAGGGTTGTTTTGCTGCCTCTAGCACTGGGTGCATTGAATGTGTGCAAAGCATCATGAAATTTTAGGATTACCAATGGATTTTGAGTAGCACTGTACAGCCCAGTGTCAGAAAGTTGGGTTTGCGTCCAAGATCTTTGGTCTTCCAGCAGGGCAATGACCCCAAACATACGTCAAAAAGCACCCAGAAATGGATGGAAACAAAGCACTGGAGAATTCTGAAGTGGCCAGCAATGAGTCCAGATCTAAATTCCATTGAATACCTGTGGAGAGATCTTAAAATTGCTGTTGGGAAAAGGCACCCTTCCAATAAGAGAGACCTGGACCAGTTTGCAAAGGAAGAGTGGTCTAACATTCCGGCTGAGATGTGTAAGAAGCTTATTGATGGTTATAGGAAGCAACTGATTTCAGTTATTTTTTCCAAAAGGAAATATTAAGTTAAGGGTGCCAATAATTTTTGTCCAGACCATTTTTGGAGTTTGGTGTGACATTATGTCCAATTTAGCTTTTTTTTCCTCCCTTTTTGGTTTAGTTCCGATACACACAAAGGGAATAAACATGTGTATAGCAAAACACGTGTTACTGCAATCCTTTTCTGTGAGAAATGCTTCATTTTCTTGAAAAATTTCAGGGGTGCCAATATTTACGGCCATGACTGTATGTATTTATCAAACTACCATGAATAAAGAAGATGGAGGATGTGCTTTAGGAGGAGGCACATTTTCTACGGCCGGGAATAAAAAATTACCTGCATCCCTGCCGAATATTATTCTAAGGCTGATATCTGCTGGCTAAAACTAAATTTATACTTCACAGGCCTACCTACCCTGTCTGAACAAGGTGCTAAGGAAGGACATTTTATTTTGAAACTTTACATGGATTACTATTTGACCGCTATTAGATTGAAAATTCTGCCGCTCTTGCCGCCACACTGTCCCAACTACCTCCATCTGTGTACCCTGCCAAGTACTATTCCAGCTGCCTCCCTCTGTGGACCCTGCCTGGTACTACTTTGCATACCACCGCGTGCCTCCAGCACTTCAAAACACTGGAGTTAAGCAGCAGAAACAGAGTGAGTGACATCACTGACTGAGTGACATCAGACGCCGCTTTCACTCACCATCTACAAGCGCTCGGTCTGGAGCACCTTGGCTTTATACTGTTCCGGCAGAGTAGCAATATTTACTGTATACTGGCAACTTTTACATACATCGGCAGAGCCTTTACAGAGAATATTCAAGGAGCAGTGAGCGGTACATGGTACCATCAGATATTCAGATACCGCATTATTGAATACGAACTGTTATTGAATGTGAATTGCGGTCAATCACTATTGCAGTTTGATATATATTCAGAAGTGTCCTTCCATACACACTGGACATTTTTCTTGTATCTTACAGGTTTCCCTTTTTATTGTCCATTTACTATCAAGTATATTTTTATGTTATTTTATGTTATATCACACGGGCACTGTGAGAAATTTTATGTGTAAAGTTATTTATAATAAAATGTATTCATCTTTCCAAACATCCATTGTACAACCTTTATGGCTGAGGTATTTGAGGACTGGGAACTCTATTATTTAACATTTTATTGTTATTTCACCTGAGGGTACAGGTGCACCCAGTTAACCTCGTACAATTTTTGTTGGGAGCTGTCCATCTATTTTTGATATTTTTGGGTTCACATATGTTCGGCATCCAGCATAGGGGAACTCGACGCATCTGATGACAACGTGCTTCAGTCATTGTATGGCATCCGGCGTCCATTGTTTCTGGCAGCAAACTGCGTTCCCCTGTTCGGTGCTGTCCGCATGTCCAACCATCCGGCATCAAAATTGGGATGCTGTATGACTGTGAATTGTCCCATTCAATTGAATGGGATCAGTTTTAGCATAAGTTTCCCTCTAGTGCATGCTAGAAGGAAACTATGCCGGACGCCTGATATATTTGAACACAGCCTTATTGAAGCTCAGACCTATTCACTTGAATGGATTTTTTTTTGTTAAATTACACAGCGTACACAGCGAATGGATGTCCTGGGTAAATATCTAAAGACTACAATGCTCCACCAGCCATGACCACACATTGATGGCACATCTCAGTGATATCCCATCATTGTTGATAATAACCATTCTTTATTTCTGTTTTTATATAGTACTCACAGATTCAGTAGTGCTGTACACCCAAAAGTGTCCCTGTCCCCATTGGAGCTCGCAATCTAAATTCACCTATCAGTATGTTTGGAGTGTGGGTGGAAACTGGAGGAAACCCACGCAAACCTGGGCAGAGCACTTGCAGATGTTGTCCTTGATGCGATTTGAGCCTAGGAGGACCCCAGCACTGCAAGGCAACAGTGCTAAACACTGAGCAAAAAACCCACACCATGTAGAGTTTTCAAGTATCTTGTCCCCAAATGAACTCAGTTATCTTTGTATAGTAAATAGTTGGGCTGTACAAAAGAGCTTTCCCTAAACATTTTGTGCAACTCTTCTATTTAGTTTTTTCCACCATATACTAAAACTATAATCTGTGTAAATTATACTTGAATCTAATCTGTGTAAATTACGTCTCAAATAATAATTAATATTTTCTGTAAATCATTATTTGTTAATGACTTTTAGATCATATTTTGGTAATGTAACCTTGTGCTTTACA
Organism: Hyla sarda; assembly: GCF_029499605.1. Taxonomy (NCBI): domain Eukaryota; kingdom Metazoa; phylum Chordata; class Amphibia; order Anura; family Hylidae; genus Hyla; species Hyla sarda. The sequence goes on from NC_079189.1 coordinate 482,104,276, forward strand.
CCTCGTCTTGCTTTTGTCTTTCCAATGCCTCTGCAGTACACTGTCTGCATGTGATGTATGAATCATTCTGGCGCTGACAGTGTGACGTCCTGCAGTGTTCTGATTCCTGTGCTGTCTGCAGTAAATGTGACTTGAGGCTGATGAAATTTATAGTTGGCTGTGTAGAGATTAGCTGAAGCCAGCCAGAACCATGCTGGAGGTAATAGGATGGCATTCTCTGATCTGTGACGCAGGGTTCATATGTCATTTTGTTCTGTGCATGAAAAGAATTGCGTGGTCGGAGTACTGGACAAGGCAGTGGCCATTCTAATGACTATGTACTGTCAATCTTGTGATATCTGGCAATAGGAGAGCAGAAATGCATAATTTACACAATGGATTGGGGATATTTGGGAAGAAGTGTCACGTAAAGTTCCCATCTCATAACGTGATGTCATTGTCATGTCTGTTCTGGTCTGTGTTCACGCACAGCTATTGGATTTGCTGTGTGTGAACAGTTTTATGTTTCCTGGTCATGGAATAGTTAATGTCTCTGGCTTTTTCAGCGTCAGCCTCTGTTAGCCAATAGCCTTTAGGGTGTGTCTATTTAAAGTCAGCCCAGTCTTGTCTCTGGGCTGGTGATTGACTTAATTTCATCCTGACTTTCTAACGTGCTGGATATGCTGGTGATTGACTTCATTTCATGCTGACTTCATTTCCTGATGGACTTCCTGATGTCTAGCTGCTAACATGCTGGCTATGCTGCTAATGGAGGCTTGGTGAAACACTCTTTGTTTAAACTTTTAATCTACTATCTTTGTTTTAGCTTGCACTTTGCATATTCTGGTTTTACTCATGTTAGGTGGCATGCTCTTAGTGCATTTTAAGCTATGTTTGTTTAGTCGCTTTTAGGATTTGTTTATCCTTTCTGCTATGTGTCTGTTCACTCACACTGTGTTTTCTTTTGTATCCGTTTATGTGAAGTTCCGTCTTTTATATTTCTGTTTTCCTACTGGGCCAGCATTCTGACCACACGGTGGAGTGTGCCGCTGGCCAGTAGTCTATTTGGATTTATTATTAATGGCTACTCCTATAGTGGAGTGTCCAGTTTGTGTGTTCAGTGTGAACAGTGTAAAATAAATATATCCTGTGTATCTAGGCATCCCTGTTACCGCTCCATGGGACTCCTTGTCTACTGGAGGTGTTCTGAAGGGATTGCAATTATTCCTGTCTTGTGTCCAGCGTGAACAGTGTCCTATGTTAGATCCCTGTAACCGCTCCATGGGACTCCTTGTACTGGAGGTGTTCGGAGGGATTGCTATTCCTGTCTTGCGTTCAGTCTGAACAGTGTTCTATAATTATATCCTGTTGTATCCGAGTTGTATCTAGGCATCCCTATTACCTGTCCATGGGGACTTCGTGTCTACTGGAGGTTTACATAGGGAATGCGAATATTCCTGATTAGCGATAGATTCCTGTTTCTGGTCCATGGGGTCTTTGTGTCTATTGGATGTTCTGGGGGATTATGCTATATTTCTGTCTGTTCCTAAAGTCTTTTGACTTATCCATTTTCCTGCCTGGTGTTTTAAACTCTATTTTTATTAGTTCTTGATTTCAGATCTTTGGAGTTCTGTACATGACTACTGATCTATAGTGTCCTCTGTTCACTACCACTGAGTCCTCTGTTCATGTCCGCTGATCTATAGTGTCCTCTGTTCATAACCGCTGATCCATAGTGTCCCCTGTGCTGCTCACTGATCTGTGTCCTCTGAACTTATACTATTGAGTTCTATGTTCCTGTTATGTTTCTGGTTTGTGACCGACTATTTATTAGTATGTGTTTTTATTATGCCCCTGCACTTTAGCTCAGGAAGGGACTGGCACCCAGTTGTCGATCCACCATTTAGGGTGGATGGGCAAGTAGGCAGCTGTTTTAGGGTCATTTTATGGCTCACTCTCCCAGTCCCCCTGCTCGGTCCCTGACAGTCATATGATTAGGATATGCCACCACTTTATGATCAGTGGGGCTACAGTATTAATAGTAGCCATTTTTAACAACCCAGTGGTCATTAGTAATGCTCTCCTTATCCAGTAATAATTTCCACCGGATGGCAGTAGTGATTCCAACTATAGCCAGTATTATTTAACTCATGTAGACATTAGCAATGACTCCTTTGGTAATAAAAAAAAAAAAAAGAAACTTTCCTTGTTATCGATTTAACCCTAAGCGCTAGGTCCTGTTGGCGTGATTACTCTGCATCCTCTGTCAGCAGGTCAAAGTCCATGAAATGATCAGCCTGGCAATACAGTTTCAGCTGAATTAAAGGATACCCATTCAGCCAAAGATTCACCACAGCCTGGGTATGTGTATTAAAAGTGACCAAAAACTGCTATACACCCAAAGTAGTGCTGATGTTACATAGTTACATAGTTACATAGTTAGTACGGTCGAAAAAAGACATATGTCCATCAAGTTCAACCAGGGAATTAAGGGGTAGGGGTGTGGCGCGATATTGGGGAAGGGATGAGATTTTATATTTCTTCATAAGCATTAATCTTATTTTGTTCCAGGAATGTATCTAATCCTGTTTTAAAGCTGTTAATTGTTCCTGCTGTGACCAGTTCCTGAGGTAGACCGTTCCATAAATTCACAGTCCTCACGGTAAAGAAGGCGTGTGATGTGGTGCATTGCTGTTTAACTACTTAAACTCACATGGCGGAATTTCACCAGAATATTCTGCACAAACATTCCGCTGATTTTAATGGGATTCTGCTGCACTGTTCACACGGTGGAATTTCTTCAGCAGATGTTTCAACTGGGGAAATCCAGATTCCAGCAATGCATTTTGCTCTAAACTGCATTGCCATCTATGAGACGGCACATTTCCAAGTGGTCCTAGTGCCAGTTGAATTATTCAAATGTGGGGAATGTCCGCACGTGTTTTTCATGTGGGTATTCCGCACATTTTATGTGTAAACATGGCCTTACTTGGGGACTAGGTAGGATGCATATAACATATGCTTTCTGCTTAGATCAAGGCAAACCACAACTGTACAGCCAGAGGCCTAGTTCAGGATCAAAAGATGTGCCAGATGTAGATATTGCAACAGTTAGTTTTGTATTATGTCCTAACCTTACTTCCAGATCACTGTTGTATCAATTTTGTTTTCATAATTATTAGTCAATTATGCCTAATATAGAACATTTAAAAATAATAATAATAATAATAACATAAACACAGCCTTATAGCAAATACAGGCAAAAATGAAGCAGCTGGCTCTTTTTTTTTTTTTTCACCAGATCTATTTTAGTATATTTTTTGCCAAAAAAATTCCAGACAAAATTTGTCTAAAAGCTTTATACATCTGTCCACAACATGAGCTCATAGATGGGAACACCCACCTTTCCAGTTGTGAACAAAAAAAAATTAATGGGTAAGAAAAAAATTTGATATTTTGGCGCACAAGCCCTATAAATCTGTCAGTGGTGGAATGCAACAAAAATAATATGTTGTTCCTACTAGTGTTCTGTCCTGAGAGCATTGGTAAATTCTCCCCATAAATACTGGCCTTTATTTACTATTTTTCCCTTTTATACATGTGGGGAAGCTTTGGCAGTTTTAATTTAGGTTAACCTCTGTGTTAAAAGTGAAAAATCACCAAAAACAGAGTGAACTATTTAAAAAATCACACATTGTAAAAAAACTGAAAAACAAAATAAAGTTGTTGAAAGTGATAGCTTGAATGGAAAAACAGTTGAATGTTGGCACACCTTTGGCGCACAATGGGGGTCATTTACTAATGTGATCCAGACTTCTGCACATAAATTGTGCTGCAAGCACATGCATGAAAACCTTGTGTATGGACTCTAAAAAGAGGGTTGTTTCATTGATAGTTTTGAAAAATCCTTTCAAATTTACTAATGTTCCAATGTGGTGGATTTGAGTTAAAATGTGGTGGATGTGAGTTCTGACAAACCCCACAGCTCAGAACAGTTGTTAAAAACAAAAAACATAAGGAATAGATTGTACATATCATTGAAAAATACCTCTAAGGAAAAAAAAAACACAAATAAGGCTAGGATTCCACTTAGTTTTTTTTCTGGCAGTTTTTGGAATACCGCCACTGCAGTTTTTGAGCCAAAGTCAGAAGTGGATCCATAAGGGAGGAGAAGTGCTTCCTTTATATTTCCCATTCCTTTTGAATACACTTCTGGCTTTGGCTCAAAAACTTCCGTGGCAGATCTCCAAAAACTGCCAGAAAAAAACCCAAGTGGAAACTTAGCCTAAGGCCAGTGCAAGTGACGTCATCATGCGTTTTTTCTTGCGTTTTTTCTGGCGTTTTTTTCCGGCATTTTTTTCATTTGTGTGGAAATTGCACCTTGGTGTTTTTTGGTTTTTTTTTGGTACCCAAAATTTCTTGAGTACCAAAAAAACAAAGGATGCAGCAGTGATGGAAATTTTTTTAATTAAACGCAATGTATATATTTTATAACCCAATTTTTATAATTTTTTAATAAAGTGTGTGTTTCACTTTTTTTTTTAAATACATTTTTAACATTTTTTATGTAGTACTACTACTCCCAGCATGGAACAGACTGTTCCATGCTGGGAGTGATAGTACCTGTACTATAGACATATATCGTCCATAATATAGAAGAGAAGCGAGCGGGTCTATACAGCGCTCGCCTCTCTGCACTATACTCCGGCCACTGATGTCAACAGAAATTCATATTTCCCACCCAGAGCTGTGATTGGCCGAATGGTTGCAGCCAATCACAGCTCTGAGGAAAAGATGAATGAATGAGTGGCCGGCCCGGAGTATAGTGCAGAGCAGAGATGTGAGCGATGTATACAGTCGCTCCATCTCTGCTATAGACAGGACAATCACAGAGGGTGTCAGTAGAGGCATCCACTGTGATGTGTCCTTAAGCAGGCACTACTACTCCCAACATGGAGCACACTCTGCTCCATGCTGGGAGCTGTAGTACCTGTATTAATAGACAGTAACCTCTGACACCCGCTTCGATCTGTCTATTAATGCAGGTACTACAGCTCCCAGCATGAGGCAGAGTGTGCTCCATGTTGGGAGTAGTATGACCTGCAGTTATGGAAAGATCACAGCGGGTATCACTTCTGACACCCACTGTGATCCCCCTGTATAATGTATAGATGCAGCGGCCGCTCTCCTATGGTCCCCTGCACGGCCGTATATATACACATGTTCCTATTTCTCACAGAGAGCTGTGATTGGCTGGAACCATCTGGCCAATCACAGCTCTGCGGGAAATATGAATAAGTGTAAATATACGTCAGTGCAGGGGACCATAGAAGAGCGGCTGCCGCATCTATATATTATACAGAAAGATCGCAGCAGGCAATCTGTCTATTAGTACAGGTAGTACTACTCCCATGATGGAACAGTGTGTTCCATGCTGGGAGAAGTAGTACTAACAAAAAAAAAAGTAAAAAAATAAAGCAAAAAAGTGAAAAACACACACACAATACATTTTTATAATTGTCGGCTACATTTTTATTTCCCCGCACACATAAATTGATTCCTGTTTAAAAAGTAATATATATTTTTTTTCAATAATATACATTTCGTTAGATACAATTTTTTCCTTCACTACTGTATATTTTTGAAAAAATTTTTTAATGGTACCCTACGAAATGTTATTAAAAACAGCTATCTACATCAATTTTTTGGATCGCTAAAGTCCAAAAAAGATTAAAAACCGCCTGCAAAAACGCCAAAGTTAAAATCCACATAGCGTTTTTCTTGGTGTTTTCTCACTCCCATAGACTTCTATTGGAGCAAAACGCCACAATTTTGACAAAAAATGCCAGTTTGAGGGAACTACAGTGTTTTTTTCAAAATGCCAAAGAGCGGAAAAAAACGCAGAAAAAGTGAAAAAACGCCAAAAGGATTAAAAAAAACGCCAAAGTGAAAAAACGCAAATTGGAATTCGAAATTTGCGATTTCTCATTCACTTACAGCTAACATCTGGCCGCAGCGTTTTTTGACCAAAAAAAGCCATGCGGCAGAATTGGCGTTTTTCTTTGCGTTTTGCAAAAAAAAAAACAAGTGGAAACGTAGCCTAACACTACACTCCACTCTTAGTAAATCAGGGTCAATGTTAATAGAGTGAAATGCATTTTCCCATACTTTTTTCCCCAAAATATACATGGAACTCCAATAGTACTTGAGGCCTATTATCTCAATGGAAGACACCAGAAAGTGCATGCTATCGTTGTGGGAACAGTAGACAAAGAACACTATTGTGAAAACACCATAGAGTGGATACTACCTCAGTTGGCCACCAATCAGTGAAATTACTAATGAGTGGCTAGTATTTCAGGAGTTGTCACTAAACTGGTTGTTATATATTGTTGGTCTACTATAAAACTGATGCTATACTGTGTCACCATCATGGAGTTGTTTCTACTGCCCAGTAATGGCCAGAAAATAGTTTTTCCCTTCAAATTTAGCTGGATGACTAGACTGTTGACACAATTCAACAATATTATCAGGCTTCTTATAGGCACAAGATCTTGATTTCAAATTATTTTGCTAGAAGGTACACCAAATTCTTAGAAGACAAAACTGGATTGCAAGGAATTGAATAGTCTTGGATGAAATTGTATGTATGAAAATAATGTTACAGATGTTACCATCTCTATCGGCCCCAATGCTCAGCAAGGCGGTAGGTACTCCAGGGTACTCTGGTGGAAAACATTTTTTTTGTTTTTCACATCAACTGGTGCCAGAAAGTTAAACAGATTTGTAAATTACTTCTATGTAAAAATCTTAATCCTTCCAGTACTTATCAGCTGCTGTATGCTCCACAGAAAGTTGTATAGTTCTTTTCAGTCTGAGCACAGTGCTCTCTGCTGACACCTCTGTATGTGTCAGGAACTGTCCAGAGCAGGATAGGTTTGCTATGGGGATTTGCTCCTTCTCTGGACAGTTCCTGACATGGACAGAGGTGTCAGCAGGAAGCACTGTGGTCAGACAGAGAATAACTATACAACTTCCTGTGGAGCATACAGCAGCTAAGTACTGGAAGGATTAAGTTTTTTTTTTATAGAAGTAATTTACAAATCTCTATAACTTTATTGCACCAGTTGATTTCGAATTTTTTTTCAACCAGAGTACCCCTTTAAATGTTGCTGTTCATATGATGATAAAACTGATTTCAAAGCTTTAACATTGTAATACAAATCACTGTGCTGTTATTTTTTTCATGTCCATATAAGTGGGTGTGTGAGAGAAATGTGCTTTTTATACTTTCTCAACACTTAGACTTACTGCGCTTCATGTGAATTTCTGACCACATAAACGTATAATGATGACACTAAGAAATATTGCGGTCTTCATTTCTCTAAAAATAAAGCTTTGTAGATCCATTATCCCAGACTAGGTCTGCAATTGATTTTCCTATGGGTTCTTTCCATTTGGTTGAGCAAACAAGGATGTGCTGGTTTTACTAATAGACTTTTTATCTCCTTGCTGATATGAGGTTGTTATCTGTATATTCAGATTAGGAGTACAACATGACATCTTTACAACTGTAATTATAGTCCGCGGCCATTGCATATTTAAAGGGGACATGTATTCATAAAAATAACTTAGGAGTGAAGTGAGTTTAAGAACTGTGTATGAAATATAAAATACTTATACGGCCTGATAAATTCTTACTGGAAATTACATGAAAAGTGAAACCTAAAAACTTGGCGTAGCATTCTACAGTGCAGAATAAAAAATAGTACTCATGCTTTCTCTAATATTAACAATTGGACTTATCGGACTTGGCCATATAAGATTGTATAATCCACATTTGATGATAACAAGGTTATATTAGGATACGGTTATTGACATTGCACTCCGGACCCCCCTCTCTATCTTCTGGAATAGCAAGCTGCTGTCAAGTCCCCTTCAGTCTGGGGGTCTGTTCATACTGTACAAGATGACACAAGCCGAGAGGCACATTACCCCAATACCCATCCAAAGCTACATACATGGATCATGTGTGCCATGTCTTATGATGCCTTGACTGAATGTTTCAAGGGAAAATTACCTACAGATTACATTATGGATTAGAACAGAGGTCCCCAAAACAGTCCTTGACGCACCAATAGTCCAGGATTAAAATTTTTACCCTATCTTTCCCAATGGAGTAATCAAAAAGAATGTTGGTGGGCCTTGAGGACTAGGTTGGGGATCACTAGATTAGAAAGTACCAGGACAATTACTGGCCTGATACCCTGCCGCTGCAGCCATTCTGATGGTGCCCAAGTATCAACAGAACGGAAGGGAATAGAGGCGGTAAATGTCTCCAGAAAATCTTGTTAATAACAAAGCCTATGAGAATAATTATTATTGCTATACAAATTACATTTCCAGTATGTGTATTTTTCTTAATGTACAACGTGAAAATAAAAATATTGGGGCTAAAGTGTCCAGTTTATTGACAGCCCATCTTACCTGATATACTAGATGATTGCCCTATACTCATTTTAGTCAAGCATAAGCCTGGCAATATTTGTCTTGATTTGTCCACATTCTTCCTATATAAAACTCATGCAGACAAAAGCTGGACCATCTTTTGCTCAACCAATCAGATCAATGTTTTTATTTCCAAATTTTTGCCAAAAAAAAAATAAAAAATGGTTTACTTATTAGAGGCAACTATTCCACCTTTCACCCACCCTGTATATATGGAGCATATGTTGACATCCTAGTCCTGTCTTCTGATGCCAAAATGGTTTATTTGCTAATCCATAGTCTAAAGCGGTCCATAAATGTCCAGTGTTAGCCCTCAAGTGAAAGAAGTGGAAAACTTCTGCTGCAGGCTATAGTGTTGCGCTTCTCATTGTAACTAACTTTCTATCATTCTTTTATATTCGTGTCCTGTGTGTATTGTAGACTGATTTATCACTTGGATTATCTTTTATTCATTAACATTCCTAATAAAGCTGAAACAAAACTGAAATGAATGTGTAATTCATAATAAAACTAAATACAGTCATTTCCAAAAATGGCTAAGACAACCGTTTACTTTCCCTGAATGTTTTTCCTGAGTGACAGTCATCTGCTAAATATCAGGGTTTAGGATCTGCGAGCAGACTTTTATAGGATTCCTTGGGTTTGCCTGCTGCTATATATGGTATAACTTAACCGTATGTGCTGAATTTTGTTTCCGCACATATATTAAAAATGAATTGCTCAAGGCCAAGTAAGGGGAATTTCCAGAAACGAGGTACTATTTTATGTGTTTATGTTGTTGACGTGATCAGATTCTGCTTAGCGTGATTAGACATGATCTAAATGTTTGTCAGTAGGCTACAAACCCTCTGAGGCCTGTGGAAAGGATTATAGGGGATATAAAGGTATTACACATATGGTGCAAATACAACATTTCAATCATGAGCCAATCTTATTTTTCACTATCCTTTCCTTTAAATACAGAAAGCTTTATTATTATTATTATTTTTTTTTTGACATGTGTATCATCTTACGGTTGTTTCCATCACATGCTGTTATCACTGGGAAAAGCTGTAGCCAGGTGGATATTCGCTACAGGAGAAATATAGTATCGTATAGTGGTGGTCATATACAATGTGGACAGGCCAGGAGTGCCAACGTGAGAGCTGCTGTCTGGTATATAGAGGGGGTCTAGAGAAGTAGAACCCCCCACACCTCTGTAACCTTAACATATCCCTTTTTATATGACTACGGGTGCACAGGTTTTAGGCACCTGAAACGCGTCACTTTGGGATTATTGGGTGAGCTGGAATACCTGCCTACTTCTCCTTGACAGATCCCTGTATTTTATTTACAGGTATATTTGAAGTTATTATTTTTTATATTAATGGATTATACATAAACTATTGTGATGTTTTATACAAGGATTTGTCCCTTTCCTTTTTTTCTTTCTAGTTTATTCTTGCTTAATACTTAGTATTTATTGGCATGAATTTTGGGCTCAATGTTTACATAACAGTCCATATTCTGTCCATGTTTACCTCAATATTCAACTACACCTTCGCGTAAAGGACGCCTACCTTCATATTGCATTCAACCTTGAATGTCAAACCCTTTTTATTGTTTTTAGTCACATAAAATACATTTTTATAGTTTTCATATTTCTGGACCTTTACTGCACATTGCGCTTTATGAATAAAAGTGCTTCCTCCACACTCTACGTTCTTCATGCAGACTCATTATTTGGAATCAGTAAAAGTAAGAACACAATAGTTCTTATATGCATCTGAAGTCCCAGCTGGAAACATTGTTAGCACAATAACAAGAATCCTATATTTCCTTCAGTATTATTGGGAATGCAACAAGGTTAAGAATAAACTAAGCATATCCATAACAAATAATGCCGGTTCAGTATTTTTCCTAAACTTCGTAAGAACATTTTATGGTTTGGTTCAGAAACAGTAAATGCACGGCTAGTCGTTCCCTTCTTTTTTGTTTCTTTTTCTGTAGTTTTTTAGCTAGCTGCAGTCTGTCAGATCCCAATTAGTTGTAAGCTGGCGTGGGTGTATTATGTCTCAGCACCTGGCTGCATTCTGCTTTAACACTGTGATGTTTTCTACTCTTAATAGCAAGTGGGTTCTGTGCTTAAGGGTACGTTCAGACGAGCGGATCCACAGCATATTTTACGCTGCAGATCCGCCACTGAAGGACCCCTACAGGGTGCCTTTAAATGTGCCTGCTCAGAGCAGCAATCTGCCGCGACGAGCAGACGCTGCTGTGATGTGCGAGTTGGCGCGATGTGGGAGTATCGCAGTGTGTCTGGTTGTAACGGCGGATTGCCGCTCTGTGCAGGCATCTGTAAAGGCAGCATACAGCGGTCCTTCAGCGGCAGATCCGCAGCGCAATCCACGCTGAGGATCCGCTCGTGATAACGTACGTAGAGTGTCAAAGAATAAACGTTTAAGGGTCTTTTTATATGGACAGACAACTGCCTGGCACTGACTGAATATGTAGAAGTTGTTTGGCTCTTGTCGAAAGGAACTGTTAAGTTAGGTTTTCACACAGATATTTTAATTTTTCTGGGGGGGGAAACTGCCACTGCAGTTTTTGGGCCAAAGTCAGAAGTGGATACAGTAGGAAGGAGAAGTATAAGTCCTGTCTTTATATGTCCTATTCTTTTTGAATACACTTCTGGCTTTGGCTCAAAAACTGCAATGGCTGTATTCCAAAAAAAAAAAACACCAAAAAAACCCTGAGTGGAAACAATATAGCCTTAGGATAATTTCACACACATTTGCAGCGTCCATTTAAGGTACACATCAGAGGAATTCCCCACCATATACATCTGATGTCCACTTAGCAGCTTCTGTCATACATAGGGTGCCACCCATTAAACTTTTTTAACAGAACCCAACTAAATGAAATAATATGTAGGTCTTCACTACTCCACCCAGCAAGCCCCACCCCCACAGATGTCCTGAACAGAGGATATACTTTTGACCTCTGTTGGGTATATGGTGGTCTATAGATCCATTTAACTAATTTACCAGGACTGGCACGCCCCCTCCCATAGACTTGCAATGAGGGGGCTGGGCTATGACATCGCGAGCTCCTAGCGCCGGCTTTATCGTTTGGAACAGTTTGTTTCAAACGCTGAGCAGCGGAGTACCCCTTTAAAGCATTACTGGGATTAAGAAGAAAAAAACTTTTGACATGTCATGCAGACGTGTAAAAAGTTTTAATCAGTCAGGGTCTCAGATCCTTACCGATATCTAGATATATTTGGGAAAAGTACAAAGCTGTGCCCTTAAAGGGATCCTCCGGTACCACATTTATTTGGTTATATATCGTGCTTGTGGCTAGTTGAGCCCTTTTGTAATTGGCATGTGTTACATGTGTTTGCAACATATGTGGTTTTTACTGACCTGTTTGTGGTGCAGGAAGTTCAGTAGTTTTTATGGCTGGTTGTTACGGTCATCAACACCCGCTGCCATGTCTGTTCTATTTTGTGGACAATATATCTGGTCTGCGGGCGTTCTTTTTTTTTTCTAAGAATGTGCTTGTCCTTTTCCCCTCCCATCTAATAAATATTCAGTGTGGACAATTGCTGGACAAATCCTGATGTCAAGTTTTCTGTGATCCGTAGAAAACTAAAAGTACATGCGCAGCTTCCTTCCACTGCACAGTTAGTGTAGGGTGGCTAGCGTATGTTGGCGCATGCGGAGTTGTTCAGGGGAGTCCGCAGTAAACTGCACATGTGCACACAGTTTATTATGGACTCCTCTGAACAACTGCGCATGCGCTAACATACGCTAGCCACCCTACACTAACTGCAGTGGAAGGAAGCTGCGCATGTGCACTTAGTTTTCTATGCATCGTATAAAACTATGCTTTGTTCCAGGCAACTGTTTTGGTGATGCTGTGGTGGCTCGTCCCATTTAGCTGGTTGCTGCGAGTCTGCTGGGCGGGAAAGGCTAACGAAGTGGGCATGAACAAACAGGCCGCAAGGCATGCTGGAAACAGTAGTTTAGTGACCACTTGACAAACAGAAATGAATGCCACACTACAGGGACAAACTCGTGGAGGCAAAGGACAAAAGAGACAACCAAAGAGTACAGAGACTACAGAGACAAGAAGGAAACTCACAAAATGTGTAAGTAAGAAAACCCAAAACATATTGGCCACTGGAGTACCCCTTTAACTTCCCAGCTCGGTGCTCAACCAGACTGCAGGAGATGGATTGAAGAGGGAGCTAGAGAGAGAAGCCCACAGCCATGCATCTCTTCAAGCTGTATCTAGAGATCAGTGGGGGTCTCATCACTGAGATCCTGAATGATCAAAATTTTTTACATATCTGCATATCATGTCAAAAATGTATTTTAAATGACACAGTTGCAACATTGTCTGTGTGAATCCGACCTGAATGTTTATTGTACACAGGCAGTTATATGGAATTATATTACACATCCTAATGCTATACATCTGTATGCTCAGCCTTAGATTCTGTTTTATTCTATTAGTCGTAGGTGAATTAGTGTTATTAATGAACCGCCATGTAAAGATATATCTGGTCCCTTAACCCCTTAATGACCAAGGACGTACTGGTACACAGTAACCCCGCATCATATCACGGCGGGCCCGGCGTCATAGTGAAGCCGGGACCCGCCGCTAATAGCGCGCAGCGCCGATCGCGGCGCCGCGCGCTATTAACCCTTTAGCCGCGCGCTCAGAGCTGAGCCACACGGCTAAAACCGAAAGTGAAAGCTGCCGGTTAACTCAGTGGGCTGTTCGGGATAGCCGCGGCATCCCGAACAGCTTACAGGACAGCGGGAGGGCCCCTACCTGCCTCCTCGCTGTCCGATCGCCAAATGACTGCTCAGTTCCTAAGATCCAGGCATGAGCAGTAATGCGGCAGAATCGTCGATCACTGGTTTCCTATGAGAAACCAGTGATCAATGATGAAGATCAGTGTGTGCAGTGTTATAGGTCCCTATGGGAGCTATAACACTGCAAAAAAAAAGTGAATGAATATCATTTAACCCCTCCCCTATTAAAAGTTTGAATCACCCCCCTTTTCCCATAAAAAAAAAACACAGTGTAAATAAACATATATGGTATCACCGCTTGTGGAAATGTCCGAATTATAAAAATATATCATTAATTAAACTGCTCGGTCAATGGCGTGCGCGCAAAAAAATTCCAAAGTCCAAAATAGTGCATTTTTGGTCACTTTTTATATAATTTAAAAATGAATAAAAAGCGATCAATAAGTCCTATCAATGCAAAAATGGTACCGTTAAAAACTTCAGATCACGGCACAAAAAATGAGCCCTCATACCGCCCCATAAACGGAAAAATAAAAAAGTTATAGGGGTCAGAAGATGACAATTTTAAACGTATTAATTTTCCTGCATGTCGTTATGATTTTTTCCAGAAGTGCGACAAAATCAAACCTATATAAGTAGGGTATCATTTTAATCGTATGGACCTACAGAATACATATCAGGTGTCATTTTTACCGAAAAATGTACTACGTAGAAACGGAAGCCCCCAAAAGTTACAAAACGGCGTTTTTTTTTCAATTTTGTCGCACAATGATTTTTTTTCCATTTCACCGTAGATTTTTGTGCAAAATGACTGACGTCATTACAAAGTAGAATTGGTGGCGCAAAAAAAAAGCAATCATATGGATTTTTAGGGGCAAAATTTAAAGAGTTATGATTTTTTAAAGGCAAGGAGCAAAAAACGAAAATGCAAAAACGGAAAAAAAACCCGGTCCTTAAGGGATTAAATCAAAATGTGTTTGTGTTAGCCCTCACACTCCAGCTTCGGTCTGCTGGAAGTTTTAACCATGTAATTCCACTGAGCTTGAGTGTAGTTAATTCCTTAGTCCAGTGATTCCCAACCAGGGTGCCTCCAGCTGTTGCAAAACTACAACTAACAGCAGGAGGCACCCTGGTTGGGAATCACTGCCTCATTCAGTATAAAGAATGTAGCAAGACTGAGTATTTTCATCTGTCCAGCCAGTGACAGCTTACATGGCAGAGAACAGCAATGCCGCCATCTCTAAACACAGTTTACTGCCTCACTTATCAAGCCGTGTTCCACGCTGACAGCTTGTGACTGATCTGAAATTGTGCTGCATTCACAGAGATGTATATGGTTGTATTTGAAGCTTCCATTTCAGTAAATGCTTTCATTCCGCACAATTTGCTACTTTAATAAGCAGAAAACTCCTTATAGTACAGCTTCACCTTTGGTAAATCCATGATGGCTTGCGAGAGGTGAGATTTCTTAGCTTGCACCCTTTTTCTCTAATCTGACCACTTCCCCAAATAAATGCAATCATTCTAATACTGCAGGTATATTAATAGAACTCATGGGCATGCTGTTCCCTCATGAACAGGCATCAATTTGCCTAAAACTCGAAACTTTCATCCTGCTGGTCTATGATGTCTAAAGTAGTTCTAAATTCAGTTTGATGCAGAGCCACCCAATAATATACTTTATTGGTATCTATTAGAGATGAGCGGACTTACAGTAAATTCGATTCGTCACAAACTTCTCGGCTCAGCAGTTGATGACTTTTCCTGCATAAATTAGTTCAGCTTTCAGGTGCTCCCGTGGGCTGGAAAAGGTGGATACAGTACTAGGAGACTCTTTCCTAGGACGGTATCCACCTTTTCCAGCCCACGGGAGCACCTGAAAGCTGAACTCATTTATGCAGGATAAGTCATCATCTGCCGAGCCGAGAAGTTCGTGACGAATCAAATTTACTGTAAGTTCGCTCATCTCTAGTATCTATCTATCTATCTATCATCTATCTGTCTATCTATCGGTCTATCTATCTATCATCTATCTTTCTATCTATCTATCTATCGGTCTATCTATCGGTCTATATAGCAATACAAAATATCGGTCTATATATCTATCGGTCTGTCTATCTATCGGTCTATCTATCTATCGGTCTTTCTATCTATCTATCTATTGGTCTAGCTATCTCCTATCTATCTATCAGTCTATCTATCGGTATATCTATCGATCTATCTATCCATTGGTCTATCTATCTATCGGTCTATCTAAAGAAAAAAACAAGAGCTTGAGAACAGCGACGAGAGGTCGCTGAAACGTCGCTTCTTTTGTACACTGGGATGATGCAATAAATTTTTCACCTTTTTGCACCTTATTTCTGTGTGCTGCTGGTCTCTTGTTTTTCTCTAGTATATGTGAACCTCTCACCAGGGTACACACCCAGCGTGCACCATTATATTGTTTTTTCTGAAAATTGTTGTGCTGCTCTTCTGGAATTTTTTTATTGGTCTATCTATCTATCGGTCTATCTACCTATCTATGTAGACAAAAATGCAAATCAATGCAGCACTCAAAAAATGTGAAAAAATCAGGTAGCTTTATTCCATACTAAAATACAGGTGCAACGTTTCAGCTGCACAGGCAGCTGAAACATTGCACCTGTATTTTGGTATGGAATAAAGCTACCTGATTTTTTCCACATTTCTTGAGTGCTGCAGTGATTTGCATTTTGTGTCTGGATTTTGGGCCCCAGACCAGGGCCAACTAGCTGCTTGCACCAGTTTATCTTTATTTGGATGTTCTACTCTTTTGCAATTTTTTCTATCTATCTATCTATCTGGCTAAGTTTCTACTTGTTTTTTTGTCCTGCGTTTTTGGTTTGAAAAAAAAGCCAGTGCAATTTCCTGCGTCTGACGTTTTTTCAGGCGTTTTTTCTGGTGATTTTTCATTTGTGTGGAAATTGGATTTTTGGCTCCTTTTTTTTGTTTTTGTTTTTGGTACCCAAAATTTGTTAGGTACCAAAAAAAATAAAAATAAAAGGATGCAGTAGTGATGGAAAAAATTTATTTAACGAAATTTACATTTTTTATAACAACATTTTAATTAATTTTTAATAAAGTGTGTGTGTGTTTTCACTTTTTTTCTCTCCTTTTTGACATATTTTAAGTAGTACTACTACTACTACTCCCAGCATGGAACAGACTGTTCCATGATGGGAGTAGTGGTACCTTCAGTGAAGGAAAGATCACAGCAAATGTCACTTCTGACACCTGCTGTGATCCCTCTGTACAATGTATAGATGCAGGCGGCTGCTCTTCTATGGTCCCCTGCACTGACGTATATATATATATATATATATATATATATATATATATATATATACCTATTCATATTTCCCACAGAGAGTTGTAATTGGCTGGAACCATCTGGCCATTCACAGCTCTCTGCGGGAAATATGAATAAGTGTATATATACGGCAGTGCAGGGGACCATAGAAGAGCGGCTGGCCGCATCTATAAATTATACAGAAGGATCGCAACGGAACCCGGGCGATCTGTCAATTAGTACAGGTACTACTACTCCCATCATGGAACAGTGTGTGTTCTATGCTGAGACTAGTAGTACCACCTAAAAAATTAAAGAATAAAAAGTTAAAACACACACACATTACATTTTTATTATTGTCGGCTACATTTTTAGGTCCCCGCCCTCCCGCCCGCCCAAAAATTGATCCCTGTTTAAAAATTAATAAAAATGTTTTTATAAAAAAGCTAAATTTCGTTAAATAAAATATTTTCCATCTTATCCATTTTATCTTTTTTAATATTTTTTTTTTTAATGGTGCCCTACGAAATTTTATTTAAAAAGGTATTTCCATCACTTTTTTGTGATCGCTAAAGTCCAAAAGAGAATAAAAACCGCCTGAAAAAACGCCAAAGTTGGAACCCACAGCCAAGGAGCTGAAAAACGCCAAAAAAGAGTGAAAAAACGCCAAAAGGATTTTTAAAAAAATGCTAAACTGAAAAGCGGCAAGTGGAATTTTTTTTTTTTTGCAATTTGTCATTGATTTACAGCTAACATCTGTCCGCATTGTTTTTTTGGCCCAAAAAAACGCCATGCTGCAGAATTGGCGTTTTTTGCGGCATTTTCCAAAGGAAAAACAAACAAACAAAAAACAAGTAGAAACTTAGCCTCTATCTATCCATCTATCCAGGAATGACCATATAACCAGTCATTGCAGTGGCCCAGAGGTCTTGAGGTATCTTTCTAACAACATTATTGTTGAAGTGTATATGAGTGACTTATGACCTGTGTGAGCAGCATATGTCTGTATTTGTGATTATTTTGGTGTGTACAGCATATATTTGTCATATGTTGTGTTACTTATAGGTAGGGGTCCATACACAACTTATGCACAGTATATATGTACAGTATATATCCTACACAATGCAATGGGCTTACCTATCCTGCTATATACCCTCACATATTTTAGGGCTAGATAAGGAACTAATAATTGACCACAGTGCCACTTAGACTACTTCATACACACTTTTTGGGGGGATTTTAAAACACTGGTTTTGACAGTTAAAGGGGTACTCTGCCACTAGACATATTATCCCCTATCCAAAGTATAGGGGATAAGATGTCTGATTGTGGGGGTCCCGCAGCTGGGACCGCCGCGATTTCTGTGCAGCACCTGGTGTCCGTTTAGAACGCTGGGTTCGGAGGTTGTGAAGTCATGACCACGCTCCCTCGTGATGTCACGCCACGCACACTCAATGCAAGTCTATGGGAGGGGGTGTGGCTGCCGCCACACCCCCTCCCATAGACTTGCATTGAGTGTGCGTGGCGTGACATCAGGAGGGAGCGTGGTCATGACATCACGACCCCCACCACTCGTTCTAAGTGCTCGGAACAAAATCTTCCGAACGCTGGGGCAGCGGAGTCCCCCATTAAGCTCGAAGAAAAGGATAAAACCAATGATAAATTAACCCAATATGTGCATGAGAAAGTGTGGAACATTTTTTGAGCAAAAATCACAGCTCTGTCTGTGTAACCCTGTCTTTTTAGAAGGTCGTATTTATAGAGTCATTGAACAAGGTTTAAGACAACAATTGCGTATTTCTCTCTTTTATAGCAACAATAAAGGATTCTCCCTTTACCCAACCTATATGCTCTGAGAATAGGTGATTGTCCTTTTTCATGTTGTTGAACATTCAAGTTTATTGCTGTTTTGGTCAAAATGATTCTTCTATAAGAAAGTGAAAATATTTCCTAAATGCTGTAATATCTTCCAGGCATATAGAATTGTATTTCACAAGATTGCTTCTGGGACCTGAGATAAGCTTCACATCCATGCTCCAGTGTTTCTTTAGGATTAAAGCTTGTGCAATGTTATACAAGGCATTCCTATAAATGGAATCTCCGACTCCACACAGTCAATAAATCTCCAGGCAACAGTCAGTCGGATATTTACATCACACTGGGATTGTAGCGTGATTCAAAATAAAGCAGAATAAAAAGACCAAGGAGTCATAGGGCGGATTTATTCATGGGGCCACCAGTTTTCGGGAGTAAATATATAAAAAATAAGCTAAACTCCTTATTTATAAATACCCCTGTTCCACTTTTTTTTCCAGGGGTTAGGGGTTCAGAGTTGCACCCAACACATAACATAATATATTTCACTGTTGATGACTCCAGTGCATGCTACCGATGGGGAGACCAGTGCACCATTCCTGTGTAATGTCTGCGATAAAATATCAAATAAAGGGCTCCCCTCATCATAAATCAGCAAGTAACTCCCATCCATTAAATATATGTTCATATGACAGAGCTGGGGCTTGCAGATATCTCTCATGTGATCACTGATAGGTTGAGCGATACAAGAAAACACTAATAAATGAGTTTTGACAAGGCACATCAGTCATGGAGCTCCTTCCTGTGAGCGCTGTACAAAGGCATTACTACAGTCTCTGAGCGTCTAGAAAATGAGCACTTCTTTTGGGTATAACTAGACTTTTCCAACTGCTGCAATATGTGCGTTTTAACCACATTTAAAAATCCATGTTATGGCCACAAGATGCAAACATCCAGAATGAAAAAAAAAATAAAAAAAAAAACACAAACAGAGCACAACAGAGCCCATTGACTTTAATGCAGCATGTCAGGTTTCTGCCCAGTGTCCATCGTTTTGTAAGATTCTAATATATATCTATATATATATATATATATATATATATATATATATATATATATAAAACTCAACGTGTGTGTGTGTATGTTCCAGCATCACGTCCAAACGGCTAAAGATATTAACATGAAACTTGGCACACATGTTACTTATATGTCAACAACAAACATAGGATAGGTGATTAAACCCTTACTCACCCCCATTTGCCAGGGGCGGGGTTTATGTTTAAAGTCCCATACAAGTCTATGGGAAATATATGTTACTGCATAACTTCCAAACGGCTGGAGATATTTCGATAATACTTGGTCACATGTTACTTATATGTCCACTTAAAATATAGGATAGTTAATTTAACCCTTAACTACCCCTATTTGTGAGGGTCGGGGTTTCTGTTTAAAGTCCCATGCAAATCAATGGGAAATGTATGTTCCCACATAACTTCCGTACGGCTGGAGATATTTCAGTACCTAGTACACATATTACGGGTCGGGATAGGAGGACGGGATAGGAGGACGGGAAAGGAGGACGGGATAGGAGGTCGAGATAGGAGGACACGATAGGAGGACCGGGATAGGAGGACCGGGATAGGAGGTCGGGATAGGAGGTCGAGATAGGAGGACGGGATAGGAGGACTAGATAGGAGGTCGGAATAGGATGTCGAGATAGGAGGTCGGGATAGGAGGTCAGGATAGGAGGTAGGGATAGGAGGTCGAGATAGGAGGACGGTATAGGAGGACGGTATAGGAGGATGGGATAGGAGGACGGGATAGGAGGTCGAGATAGGAGGACAGGATAGGAGGACGAGATAGGAGGTCGGAATAGGAGAACGGGATAGATGAACTGGATAGGAGGACGGGATAGGAGGACGGAAAAGGAGGACGGGAAAAGAGGTTGAGATATGAGGACGGGAAAGGAGGACGGGATAGGAGGACGCGATAGGAGGACCTGGATAGGGGGTCGGGATAGGAGGTCGGGATAGGAGGTCGAGATAGGAGGACGAGATAGGAGGACTGGATAGGAGGTCGGGATAGGAGGCCAGGAAAGGAGGACGGTATAGGAGGACGGGATAGCAGGTCGAGATATGAGGATGGGATAGGAGGTCGTGATAGGAGGATGGGATAGGAGGTCAAGATAGGAGGACGAGGAGGACAGGATAGGAGGACGATGAGGACAGGATAGGAGGACGGGATAGGAGGACAGGATAGGAGGACGGGATAGGAGGATGGGATAGGAGGACAGGATAGATGGACGGGATAGGAGGACGGGAAAGGAGGTCAAGATATGAGGACGGGATAGGATGACGGGATAGGAGGACGGGAAAGGAGGACGGGAAAGGAGGTCAAAATAGGAGGACGGGAAAGGAGGTCTAGATATGAGGACGGGAAAGGAGGACGGAATAGGAGGACGTGATAGGTGGATGGGATAGGAGGATAGGATAGGAGGGGAGGACAACAATATATGGGGATGGGATATTAAGTAAAAAGCTTCCTTCTTTGTTTATTTTCCTCCCCAACAAGGATTAGGTACTCAGCTAGTATGTATATAAAACTCAATGTGTGTGTGTATGTATGTATGTATGAGTGTATGTTCCAGCATCACGCCCAAACGTCTAAAGATATTAACATGAAACTTTGCACACATGTTACTTATATGTCAACAACAAACATAGGATAGGTGATTTAACCCTTACTCACCCCCATTTGCCAGGGTTTTTGTTTAAAGTCCCATACAAGTCTATGGGAAATATATGTTCAAGCATAACTTCCAAACGGCTGGAGATATTTTGATAATTCTTGGTCACATGTTACTTATATGTCCACTAAAAATATAGGATAGTTAATTTAACCCTTAACTACCTCCATTTGTGAGGGTCAGGGTTTTTGTTTAAAGTCCCATGCAAATCAATGGGAAATGTATGTTCGCACAATAACTTCCGTACGGCTGGAGATATTTCAATAATACCTGGTACACATATTACTTATATGTCAAATAAAAAGATATGATAGTTAAATTAACCCTTACCTACACCCTTATATAAAAGATGGGTTTTTGTTTCAAGTCCCATGCAAGTATATGGGACTTCCAGTACCTTACTCCACAAGCTCCGCTCTGCATCTCCTGGTGAACATGTCAATCCGGCTTGCAAGCCAAACCCCATATCACAAAGACACGTCCACATTTTAAGCCCCACCCCTTTTATTATCTACCCTTTTTGTGCATTGGTCTGGCTTGCAAATCACGCCCAGTCCAACAAAGCCACATCCCCTTCTATTTTCAGCTTACAATATCTTTATCACAAATCAGTCCCACCTGAGGACAGGATATGTGGATGGGGCATAAGGACGGGATATTAGGTCAGGATATGAAGACGGGATGTGAGGATGGGATATGAGGATGGGATATGAGGACGGGATATGAGGACGGGATATGAGGTTGAGATATGAGGTCGGGATATGATGTCGGGATATGAGGTCGAGATAGGAGGTCAGGATATGAGGTTGAGATAGGAGGACGGGATATGAGGTTGAGATATGAGGATGGAATATGAGGACGGGATAGGAGGTCGAGATATGAGGATAGGATAGGAGGTCGAGATATGAGGATGAGATATGAGGTCGGGATATGAGGACAGGATATGAGCTCAAGATAGGAGGTTGAGATATGAGGTCGGAATATGAGGATGGGATATGAGGTCGAGATAGGAGGACTGGATAGGAGGTCAAGATAGGAGGACGGGATAGGAGGACGGCATATGAGGTTGAGATATGATGATGGGATATGAGGTCGGGATATGAGGTTGAGAATGAGGATAGGATATGAGGACGAGATACGGAGACGGGATATGGGGTTGGGATATGAGAACAATATATGAGGACGGGATATGAAGTCAAAGGCTTTCTCCTTTGTTGATTTTCCTCCTCAACAAGGATCAGGAAGGAAATACTGGGCAACGCCAGGTACTCAGCTAGTGAGACATAAAAATACTGCTTGCAGTGTTTTTTTTGTCCTGTTACTTAAAGGAAATCTGAGATGGAGGCCCGAACCGAGCCTCTGACACAGATATGTATAAAACCTTAGATCATCGTATGGTTCCAATTCAGCACAACCATTTGGGTGCTTGCCTTTTGTTACTGTAATATTAAACCTAATTTGCCATATAGTAAATCTCAATCTGTAGCCTGTTGCAAGGGGAGGAGGTAGTTCCTGCATAGTATGTCTCAGGGATAATTTAAAGGGGAACTCCGGTGCTCCAGCGCTCGGAGCCGGAGGCCGTGATCGTGATGTCACTGCCACGCCCCTCGTGACACCACACCACGCCCCATCCATTCATGTCTATGGGAGGGGGCGTGTCTGCCGACATGTCCCCTCACATAGACATGAATGGAGGGGGCGTGGCATAATGTCACAAGGGGCCTTGCCGTGACGTGATGACCACTGCTGCAGGAACCCAGGATTTGTTTAGAATAGAGGATAAGATGTCTAGCTATGGAGTACCCCTTTGTGCACAGGTGCTAGGTTTGCACCGAGTGTTCTATGTAGTCATCATTCCTCGGCAACAGGGTGGATCAGAGATAAACTTTTTCCCCAAACTTTAAAGTGTACCTCCAATGATGGTCCTGGGTGAAGAATATCTGTTTAAATTTTTTAGCCACTCAGGAGCCAAAGACTTGCCCCTTGACTATCGTGGTCAGGAGACAGATGTGCTGGAATGCCCATAGACTGGCATGGGACTTTCAGGAAATATGTTTCCCATTTAAAGGGGTTGCCAGACATTAATAGCCATTCTTAGTAAGGATCTGTGCTTGTCTTGGTGCTAAATGGCTATGTTGTGAGATTACCATAACGGTGAGGCTATCCTTTTGTTAACTAGCTATTTCCTGTTGGAGTTCATTCCCACAAACTACAACACCCATGAATCCATGTTTGTAAGTGTGAGTATACGGTTATGTGAAAAGATCAGGGGTGTCCACTCAGTAGTACACCCAGTTACTCACTAGTCTCCCAGCAATAAATAAGCAAAAGTTATGGCTGGTGTGCGTAAAACATAACTTTTAATCAATAATCATGATGAAAGATCACCTAATAAACCTGAAGTACATGAAGAGGCAGTCCCATGTAGGGATAACCTCTGACGTAAAAAAAAAAAACCTTCACCACCTGTTAAAAGATAGTGGGGTATCACAGCCAATTATAATCGGGTATCTCACAAATATATATATATATATATATATATATATGTAATGTAGGTATGCCCATCTATGTTTCCTATGCGTTTCAGCTCATGGGTATACATGGCCTCATCAGGGGCAGTCACAGGGTATGCAAAGGCAAGGCACGTGCCTTGGAAGCCGGCTGTATTGCACAGGACTGGACATCAATAACAGTCCATGTGGAACTGGCTTTATGGCATACTCACTCATACCTGTATCTTTAGTTGGAGTATTTGTGCTTGACTACTGCTTTTGTATGCCTCATACAGGTTCTTTTTTAGGACAGCAGGATTGTTTGTTATTGTCCTTGGTGTCAATATTTGACTGTATGTCAGGCATTCTGAACTTTGCATACCCTGTGACTGCCCGTGATGAGGCCACATATACCCGTGAGCTGAAACGCATAGGGAACATAGATGGGCATATATATATATATATATATATATATATATATATATATATATATATAATACCTGATTATAATTGGCTGTGACACCCCACTATCTTTTAACAGATGATGAAGGGTGTTTTGATGTCAGAGGTTATCCCTACATGGGCCTCCTCTTCGTGTACTTCACGTTTATGAGGTGATCTTTTATCATCATTATTGATTAAAAGTTAGGTTTTATGCACTCCCCCCCCCCCTAACTTTTCCTTTGTATGTGTGGGATCACTTTTCTCCCTCTCACACATCAGCCAACCCACCTATTATAACACAACTGTGCGCCCTTCAATGTAATAGACCAGTGTTTTATGACCAGGGTACCTCCAGCTTTTGCAAAACTACAGATCTTGCAGAATGATCTTCCTCCCATCCATTGAGGCAAAGACAGGCTCCCTCTGACCACATGACTAGTGATAGAAGGTCTTCAGCCACACTGCAACCTGGGAACGCCTGAGACGACACTCATTTTGTATGCTGTTCAAAATCAACATTGGGGCAAAAATCACAGAAGAATTGTGAGACACCACAAAACACCAGTACAGACACTATATTATGAACTACACTTTACAGCCCGTGTAGCATAGTGAAATATAACAAAAATCCTGAAATACCCCTTTTAGACCCTTTGAAGCTATGACCAATAACTTCCTCTGTCAGCCCATCAATACTCTTGTGGCCCAATAGTTTTTACAGCATAATTTACTATTATGGTAAAAATACTGAAAAACGAGGGTGTCTGATCTCTATTTAAAATAAAGTTATTTGTCAGAATGCTAAATATTAGTATCACTATTTGTTCAGTTTATTTATATAAAGCCATGATCGTCCACTGCTAAAAACACATGGGAAACATGACCTCTCATCCCTTGGTGACCCACAGAAGTGTGCCATCTATAGCACCCAATAATATAAAACGCCAGTATTTAGTTTAGAATCTCTTGGGAAACAATGACAGCAGCAAAGTCTTGTTTGTAATCAGTTTCCAAAACAGTATGGACACAGGCACAAGCCTATTCCTAATCTTAGAAGGACTAAATTTATTCTGCTAAGGGCAACTCCACAACACATAGCCTCTCATAATATAAGAAGGGAAAATGTATTTTTATATCTCTCTGGGTATTTATGGAACATATGAAGGGAAACAGATAAACCAAGGGGATTTGTTGAATAATAGTACATGAAAATAAATATTAATAAATAAGCAACACAGGGTTATATGCTTGTTATTACAGTACAAAAACCAAAGCAAAGTAGAATTATACATTGGCCCTTAGAAAGTTGTCGAGCTGGCTGCTATGGGCAATGGAATCAGGCATTCTTTTGGACTGGTTTGATAAATAAGGTACAATATATGTTGCACAACGATAACACATTGGCCTACATTTTATTAATAATGGCATATTTTGCTTCAATAAAATAAAGAAGAAAATTACCTAAATGATTAAAATAACACAATAAAGGGGTGGGGTACTATGTAATGCCACTAGGCTGCAGAACCTGGCTTCACTTTCAGCAGTCACCTTTTGATGGTCTTAACAATGGCCCCCCAGTACTCAGATCCCCTCAGGACTTATGGCAGGTCAAAATAGCGAGACCCAGCTGCAGTCACACAAAGAAATCATACGAGCTCATATCTAATATCAGAAGCAAAAACAATAGACATATCACAATATACTGTATATCAGTGGCCAACTACTACTCCTCCTGCAAGGAGTAGTAGTAGTGTTGTAGCAAGGCTTACATTGAGTGCAAAAACAAATACGCAACATGACAACTCAGACTGAGAAATATCCAACAATAGCAGGACCAAAAAAGCTCAATAGGCAGAAAATACCAGAGAATATACAGCAACCCCCCCCGACATGCGATAGCCCCGACATATGATCAAATCGACATACGATGGCTTCTCAGAGGCCATCGCATGTCGATGTCAGCATCGACATACGATGCTTTTATATGTCGGGGCCATCGCATTAACTGCTATCCGACAGCGCAAAATGCTTAAGCTGCTGTCGAATAGCAGTGTAATGTGCCCCAGCAGGCTCACTTACCTATCCCTGCTGCTCCGGGTACTCTCCGGGGTCCGGGCCTCGCTTTCCGGCATCGTTATTACGTAGCTGTGCACGCCGTCCCGGTGCAACAACGTAATAACGTCACCAGAAAGCGAGGCCCGGACTCCGGTGAAGATACAGAAGACGCCGGAGGACCCAGAAGAAGACGCCGGAGCAGCGGGAGAGCATCGGGAGCCCCCGGGAGACCATCGGGAGCGGTGAGGACGTGGTCCGGAGTGGCGGGGACAGGTGAGTATTTAATGCACTTTTACATTGCACAAATCCCTCAACATACGATGGATTCAACAAACGATGGGTCGTTTGGAACGAATTACCATTGTATGTTGAGGGACCATTGTACTATACTAAAACAAGACTGGGCAGACACAAACAGTCCATAGCAACAGAGGCTAGCAGATCAATATATTCAGCTCCTGAGGCTAGTAGTTGGCTAAGCCCCCAAAATAGACTCAAGGCAACAAGACCAGGCACAACAAATTCCTGGCATGGTCCAATACTCCAGCAGAAACTTACCCTGCTGCTTGCAACTGTCTGACATTAAAAAGAAGGACAATATAAAATGGCAGAACTGATCCCACCCTACAGAACACCCTAGAAGGTTATTACTTTAATATAATATACACTTTTTGCCAACAGGCAACCAAAGCCCTTTTACGTTTACAAATGTATTGTCAAATGTGAACTATTATAGTGTAAAATAATAAAACATAACTTTTTTTTAAGAATACAAACCTGCATAAAAAGTAATTCAAAATTCAGACATGTTTCTGTTTTTTATTTTTATTTTAATTTTTTGTATAAAAGTTCATTCAATGGCACTTTGCTAAAAGCCTCCATTAACCTGGAGGAAATATATGCTGTATAGAAAGCTGTGCCTATGGTCCATTGAATCTGCAGTTTACGCATTGCTCTCTATAACAAAGGACTCTAAGTATTAAAACTTTATTCAATGCCTCACCATACTGGCATCTTCTGGACTCTGATAACCCTGTAAGATGCAGTGTGAACAGCCAATTCAACTGCAACACCCAAAGAGTACAAACACACATGTTCCTGCCGCCATTAAAGGGGTATTGCAGGCAAAACCTTTTATTATATATATCAACCGGCTCTGGAAAGTTAAACAGATTTGTAAATTACTTCTATTAAAAAATCTTAATCCTTCCAATAGTTATTAGCTTCTGAAGTTTTCTGTCTAACTGCTCAATGATGATGTCACGTCCCGGGAGCTGTGCATGATGGGAGAATATCCCCATAGGAACTGCACAGCTCCCAGGACGTGAGTCATCAGAGAGCAGTTAGACAGAAAACAACAACTCAACTTCAGAAGCTAATAACTATTGGAAGGATTAAGATTTTTTAATAGAAGTAATTTACAAATCTGTTTAACTTTCCGGAGCCAGTTGATATATAAAAAAAAGTTTTGGCCTGGAATACCCCTTTAATCATTTCTGTCGGTACCCCGCCAAAAACAGGATGCCAATGCATACTGTTAATAAGAGCAGCGGATCCGATTAATTTCTATGGCCAACAGGAATCTAGTCTAGTTACTCTGTACGGGACGTATCCGCTATTTACAGCGCACTCATGATGGGGACTTTTATGCTTTTGAAATAGCGCGTTTGTCCTGAAAGGAGTCACTAGGTAACTCCATTCGGCCATAGAAGTGAATAGGGTCAGCTGCTCCCATTAACAGTATATTTTGGCACCCCGTTTTTGTTGAGGTGCTGATGGATACGATTAATATAGTGTGTTTGTACCCTTAGGTCTTTATTTTATTTTTTCCTTCACAATAGTGAGGTGACTACAATGTGTGCATAAACCCTGACATACTGATACAACTCTTACTATAGTTAATGGTTTGCAGCTGATCAGACCTGCAAGTTTCTATTTAATAATTTTATTCAGCTCTTGGCACATGCAAAGAACTTGAAAAGTGATTATGTAAAGATAGAAGGCCTGAAGGCACCTGGCCCACATGGCATATGTCCAGGAATAGTTTGGAAGCTTCATCCAGAAATAGAAAATATTTTTAGTGCACAAGAACCCAATTTCCTTAGCTTCAGTACCACAATATTGGTGAAAAGCAATAATTGCAATATAGATATTTAAATGAAAGCATAATTTACCAATCAGAATATTTTCATCATCACCAAGTTACTTTAATCATCTTTTTTATCTATAACATATTACTGTACAGTGGGTTCAAACACTGAATGTATCAGATTAGATATAGCGCCCCTTTGAACTGTGTCTGGAATGACGCCCCATAGACCAGTGTAGATTTGTGACAAACTAAATCTGTTGATAAATTGACCCCATAGTAACTAGCTAACTATGTGTGAGCCATTAAAGTGAATAGGGCCCCTCGCAGTTCATCATAGCATGTTCTTTTTTTTCCATGCCCTATTTGACGCTTCAAGAAATCCACTGGGCAGCGGTAAATACGCTGCACATTTTGCTATGAGCAGATACACAAGCCTTTCCTGCCGCAGCTTTGTGTGTGCAGTAATGTTTGGAGGCGGACTGAGTGCACTGATGTAACTGTGATGCTCCAAGCCTTACTGCACACACAGGGCTGCGGCAGGGAAGCTCTGTGTGTCTGCTCATAACAAAATGCGCAGCGTATTTCCTGTGCCCGGTGTATTTCTCCCAGCATAAAATATGCTGCGCATGCGCTGTGTGTGATGCTACCCTTAAAGCGCGACTGTCCTGAAGTTTGGGGCATATAACCTAACAACAGTGTGTGTATCGTGTGTTAAATATGTGTTCACCATTCCTTTTACCTTTTTTTATTGCAGCTTTTGTTACCCCAAAAAAACGCTTTTCTGTGCAGTCACCTACAGTCGGATAGGCATGGCCAGGGGTTCGCTATGCCCCGCAGCCGCCACGCCTATCCCCTGTATGTCAGTGCTGGGACTGCTGTGTAATTGACACACCGGTCCCAGCGCATACTCCCCTTATCATCTTTAGGTGCGCGCCAACTTGAATTCTCGCTCGCTCTCCCGGCATTTCCTGTCCCACCCTGTGCGCCTGTGTACTGCTAGAGGCACCAACGTGAATTTTCAAAGCAAGCGCTTGCTCCCCAGCCAGGAGGTGTTGGGAGAGCAAGCAAGAATTCATGTCTGCATGCACCTAAAGATTATAAGGGGAGTATGCACTGGGGCCGGTGTGTCAATCACATAATGTACAGGGGACAGGCATGGTGGCCACGGCACATAGCGAACCCCTGGCCACTTCTATCCGACTGTTGGTGACTGCACAGAAAAGCGTTTTTTGAGGCGATAAAAGGTGCAATAAAAAATTGTTGAGTACATTTTAACCCCTTGCCGCAAAACGCAGTTGCTAAGCTGCACTGCGGCACAGGAGGGTTATGAAGCGGGCTCAGGAGGTGAGCTCGCATCATACCCACACGGTAACCAGGACCCGTGGCTAATGCCAGACATCGCAGTTTAGGCAGATGTCCAGCATTAACTCTTCATACGCAGCGATCAAAGATCGGGACCTTCGGGGTAAAATCGCGATGTCCCGATCAGCTAGGACGAAGCAGAAGGGTGCCTTACCTGCTTCCTGTGCATCCGATCGGCGATTGATTGCTCCAAGCCTGAAATCCAGGCTTGAGCCGATAACACTGATTAATGCATTGCAATGCAATGGCATTGATCAGTGTATTGAATCAATGTACTGCATGTTATAGTCTCCTATGGGAGCTATAACATTGCAAAAAAAGTGAAAAAAAAAAGTTAATAAAGATGACTTAACCCCTTCCCTAATAAAAGCTTGAATCACCCTCCTTTTCCAATAAAAAAAAAAAAAACAGTGTAAATAAAAATAAATATCCCCGATATCCCCGAACTATAAAAATATATTTTTTAATTAAACTGCACGGTCATTGGCGTACGCGCAAAAAAATTCCAAAGTCCAAAATAGCATATTTTTGGTCACTTTTTATACCATAAAAAAAATTAATAAAAAGCGATAAAAAAGTCTGATCAAAACAAAAATGGTACCGATAAAGATTTCAGATCACGGCGCAAAAAATGAGCCCTCATACCGCCCCATATGTGGAAAAATAAAAAATGTATATGGTCAGAATAGAACAATTTTAAACGTATACATTTTCCTGCATATAGTTATGATTTTTTCCAGAAGTAATACAAAATCAAACCTAAGTAGGGTATAATTTTAATCGTATGGACCTACAGAATAAAGATAAGGTGTCATTTTTACCAAAAAATGTTCTGCGTAGAAACGGAAGCCCCCAAAATTAAAAAATGGCGTTTTTTTCTTCCATTTTGTTGCACAATTATTTTTTTTTAATGTTTTTTTCGTCATAGATTTTGGGGTAAAAAGACTGATGTCTTTACAAAGTAGAATTGGTGGCGCAAAAAATAAGCAATCATATGGATTTTTAGGTGCAAAATTGTAAGTCCTTAAGGGGTTAAACACACAATGCACACACTGTTAGGTTATAGGCCCCAAACTTCATGATAGTTGCAATTAAAAATATAAATATTTATTTAGAATACGTTTAAAAAAAAAAAAGCAGAAACAAGTAGCATGCATCCACAACCATGTTTCCTATTTTTTACCCATGGATCAGTAGTCTCCGTTTTTCACATGACTTATTCTCCACACACGCCTCATTTTAAGGTTAGCGCTGGTACTAAACCTTGTTGCTGTTTACACAGTAAATGATGTTTGGGGCTTTGTGTATTTCCAGCTAGTGAACTGAAAT
Source organism: Hyla sarda (assembly GCF_029499605.1). Taxonomy (NCBI): domain Eukaryota; kingdom Metazoa; phylum Chordata; class Amphibia; order Anura; family Hylidae; genus Hyla; species Hyla sarda. Next base: position 482,135,213 of record NC_079189.1, read on the forward strand.
AGAGCAATCTTCCATCTGGGGTTATTAGACAGGGAGACCTTGCTAGAGTCAAGCCAGATGACTGGATGAGTTCAAGCAGGAAGCGAAAACATTTTAGGGCTGGTTATTAATGTAATCTTCTTCATTAGGCAATTCCAGTTACCATTAAGTCGCTTGTCTGATTTCTTGTATACAGAAAATGTGAACCGCGCAGAGTATGGGTCATATGCGAATGCTGCCGCTGTTATGTCTTTAAAGGGATATTCCAGGAAAAAACTTTTTTTTTATATCAACTGGCTCCAGAAAGTTAAACAGATTTGTAAATTACTTCTATTAAAAAATCTTAATCCTTTCGATAATTATCAGCTGCTGAAGTGGAGTTGTTGTTTTCTGTCTGGCCACAGTGCTCTCTGCTGACATATCTACTTGTCTCAGGAACTAGTAGAAGAGGTTTGCTATGGGGATTTGCTTCTAAACTGGGCGGTTCCCAAGACACGTGTCATCAGAGAGCACTTAGACAGAAAAGAACAAGTCAACTTCAGCAGCTCATAAGTACTGAAAGGATTAAGATTTTTTAATTTGCAAATCTGTTTAACTTTCTGGAGCCAGTTGATATATAAAAAAAAAAGCCGTTGGCTGTCCGGGCATGCTGGGAGTTGTAGTTTTGCAATAGCTGGAGGCACTGCCCTATTTACACATTTGGGGGCAATTTAACACTGTGTACTTAGCTACACAGCAAACCTACTTACCATACTCATTTTTATAGGTATTGGTTTTGGACATTTAAAGCCACCAAAATGTGTGACATTTGGAGTAGCACATGATGAATTCTCAACCACTGCGAAGTCAAAGGGCAAAATTGTTTAAAGTAAAAAAGTTTGCCAAAAATCACTTTTGCGCCTTTTTTTATACACCAACGGATGTGTGAAATGCTTGATAAATCCCCCCCCATCGTCATTTCTAAGGTAGGTGATACACATAAATTAATAGAAAAAAATCCTCAAAGTTATGCGCTCTAAGGGTAGGGTCACATGTAACGGATCCGCTGCATAGTGTGCCTCCAGCTGTTGCCAATCCCGACCTGCCCCGCCCCCTGACCTGCTTGTAGTGGCAATCTATCCGCCACTCCGAGCAGCCACACAGGGGCCTGCGACTCGTCAAGAGCATTTGCAGTGTACTCAGACATCCCAGAGCAGTCGCGATCTCCGAGTACACTGTGCATGCGCGCGGCAACTCGCAGGCCCCTGTGTGGCTGCTCAGAGCGGCGGATTTTACGCTGCAGATCCATTACGTTTGACCCTACCCTCAAGAAGTATTCACACGTATTCACATATCCTGCGCATATTTGAAGTGCAAGATTTGAAGCTGCAGATTTTATGCTGAAGAGTTCAATGTAAACTAAATGAATAAACACAGCTTCAAATCTGCAACTTCAAATCCCGCGCATCAAATATGCGCAGGATAACGTACGTGTGAATACACCCTAAATCTGTGGTACCTCTGTTATTTTTCCACATTACTGTACAAAAAAGTTATTAGTTAGATCTCTTTGAGAGGACCACCCAAAATTGCACTGCTAAGTGGTCTTTTATGAGGGTAATCTTCTCAAAGAAAATGGCCACTATGCTTATGTTTGGTGGACTGAAAACCTTTAAAAATAATCTGGATGGGGACATAATTTTGGACAGGTTTCTCTTTTGTTTATTATTACCTTTTATTGTATGTAATGTATATTTCACAGCAGGGAAGGTATGTATGTTCATCTACTCCAATGATGATAGCTAAAGGGGACCTGTCACACAAAGTTGGTAGCCAAGGTTGTCAGCAGGTACAGTATAACTTAAAAGACTAGAAAATGTTGTGAAACAAAGAAAAGAATAATGGAGCTACTCATAAATCAGTACAAAATTATATAAATTGTATTGAAGGAAATGGGACATACACTTAAAATCAATTAAAAAGGAGGAATAGACACCAGATAAGCGGCATCACCAGGGCTAGAACATAAATAATGGAACTGTATACAGTAGTAGTAGTAGCACCTGGATGGTTTATAAAGCCTTTAACATACAAACATGATATATAAAAGAGGGCAACTTCTGCTGTATGGTCCCCGTGGATGACCTTCATTAACTCGGCGGACTTTCAAGACCTACACACTTAGTCTCCTGCCCCCAGACTCTCACCTTCTAACGCCCAATCCAGCCTAAATAATTTTGACGTGGGCTCCTCCTATTCACATTGCCTTGGGTAGACTTGGTGCTGGGGCCGCCCCGGAATGGTGAGTTATATCTTTGACCTTATGCGTGCTTGTGCTTTGGTTTCTGTCTTTACCTCTCTCCTTTCTTTTCTTTTTCTCTTCCTCCTTTTCTCTCCATACTCTTCTTTCTGTCGCCAAGTGGCCTTCCCCTCCCTGTCCCCCCTCTCCCTTCCCTTGTCCCTTTGTGAGGGTCTAGATTTATATGCTCGGAATGTAGCCCCCCCGCGTCTTTTCTGTTATGACTATGTGTCTTCTGTTCCGATTAACATCTTGTGTTTCATTGGAATGCCTCAACCATACCGTGTTGCCTGTTATTTACATTGTATTATTGCATTGTTATTCTCCATGCTGAATATAAATACAAATTTTGAAATTGAAAAAAAAATAAAAATAAAGAGGGCAACTTGACAATGGCTATGCAAGGGGTCCAAGATGATGAAACTGCAAAGTGCAATGTGCTGCAGCCATACTGATACAATGGAAACTATGGGAATAGTACACACAAGTGCATACAAAGAACTATACCAACCAAAGGATGTTGTCCTGCTGCTAGAGGTCCCAGGATGCCATCGCCCCAACACGTGTTTCGGTCCCGATACCTTTATCCGGGGGATGCTAGGATGAAGGTCTACAGACCAAAACACGTGTTGGGGTGGCAGCATGCTGGGACACTGCCACTGATCCCCCAATGGAAAGAGATGCAGGAAAAAATGGAATGATAGCCCAATCCACTCAGATGTTGGTTTGAAAAAAACATCTTCTTTATTAAAGTGAAATCACAACATGTTTCGAGGCTTACACATGCCTCTTCCTCAGGTAAAATCAGGCTTACATCATGTAAGCCTGTTTTTACCTGAGGAAGAGGCATGTGTAAGCCTCGAAATGCGATGTGATTTGGCTTTAATAAAGAAGATGATTATTGAAACCCACATCTGAGTGGATTGCGCTATCATTCCTTTTTTTTTTCCTGCATCTCTTTCCATTATAACCATCGGCCTGGAATCTCTCCACACCGACCCCGGAAAAGCGGCACCACTTCCTTGGATACCTACGGACACAGTAGTTATGGCTCATACACCAACTACCAAAGGTGAGCAGTTTGGCTAGTTTTTGTTCCTACACAAACACACCTAGAATCCAGCAATACCATCCCATGGGAAGCTCTGCCTCTTTCTGTTTTATAGTATACTAGCTAAATACCCGGCATTGTCCAGTTTTTCCTTCCTAATCCTTGATGGGGAGGAAAATAAACAAAGAAGGAAGCTTTTGATTTCATATCCCCTCCTCATATATTGTTGTCATATCCCAACCCCATATCCCACTCTCATATCCCGACCTCCAATCCCGACCTCCTATCCCGTCATCATATCTCAACCTCATATCCCGTCCTCCTATCCCGACCTCCTATCCTGTCCTCCTATCCCGTCCTCCTATCCCGTCCTCCTATCCCGACCTCCTATCCCGACCTCCTATCCTGTCCTCCTATCTCAACCTCCTATCCTGACCTCCTATCCCGACCTCCTATGACGTCCTTCTATCTCGACCTCCTATCCTGACTTCCTATCTCGACCTCCTATCCCGACCTCCTATGCCGTCCTCCTATCTCGGCCAAATATCCTGACTTCCTATCTCGACCTCCTATCCCGACCTCCTATCCCTACCTCCTATCCCGTCCTCCAATCCCGTCCTCCTATTTTGTCCTCCTATCTCGACCTCCTATCATGACCTCCTATGACGACCTCCTATATCGACCTCCTATCTCGACCTCCAATCCCGTCCTCCTATCCCGTCCTCCTATCCTGACCTCCTACCCCGACCTCCTATCCCGACCGGTAATATGTGTACCAGGTATTGAAATATCTACAGCCGTACTGAAGTTATGTGGGAACATAAATTTCCCATTGATTTGCATGGGACTTTAAACAAAAACCCTGACACTCACAAATGGGGGTAGTTAAGGGTTAAATTAACTATCTTATATTTTAAGTGGACATATAAGTAACATGTGACCAAGTATTATAGAAATATCTCCAGCCGTTTGGAAGTTATGCAGTAACATATATTTCCCATAGACTTGTATGGGACTTTAAACATAAACCCCGTCCCCTGGCAAATGGGGGTGAGTAAGGGTTAAATCACCTATCCTATGTTTGTTGTTGACATATGAGTAACATGTGTGCCAAGTTTCATGTGAATATCTTTAGCCGTTTGGACGTGATGCTGGAACATACACACATACACACACATACATACACACATACATAGATACACACATACACACGTTGAGTTTTACATATATAGATTCATACTGATCCCCCAAGGTAGTTGTTTAGGGTTTAATGACAGGGATGTGATAAATACAAAGGGGGCATTTATCATGCTTGTGCTTGGCATAAACTGGCAAAAAGAAGCATAATTTTTAAGCAAGCACCTGCCTAAATCCAGCACGTCTGTGTGCTGGCAGGGGATAATTTAGACCTGCATGTGAGGTGCCAGCTATTTTATTCTTTAGTGACACCAGTTATGACAGACAATATCCTCATCCATGTTGGTTCTACATACAAAATAGCTTTTTGTTCAGTTCTTTAGTACACAGCCATATGGGAGACCCAACTCTAGGCTCTCGACAGTCGATAACGTCTTAGAACGACTCACATTGCTTTCTGAATACATCAACAAAACATTTCTATATCGATAACAGATAAAAAGCAGCTTTGATAATAATTTACCATCACTAATAGCTTGTGCTATATTTTCTCCATGTGCTATGTCTTGTGGTCCATTTGATTACGGCTCTCCTGGCAGATCTAAATAAGAATTTCTTCTACTCCACTGCCAAGAAAAGCATCCAAAATGAATGTATGCCAGCCAGCTCTGAGCCTTCTGTTGATATAGTCTTGTTTCTACAGTTACAATCCAGGCACGGGCAAAGACTAATCATATCTGAGGTTAAGATGTTAAAATATTAAATAGCAAGTCATTTTAAAAGGGGAGCAAGAGTGCGTCAAGCACACATCTTATTTTAGACTGTGTTGTCTTGGCTGTTACTAGGACTTATATTGTATTATGATCCGGGTTACTATTTTTAGAGTAATGCAGCTGGATCCAGACGTATTCTTCACGACTGTTTGGAAAAAAATAAGACTCACATTTATTGATCAGCGAGCAAAGCAAAGTAGGCTTAATTTTTAGCGCTTTAGCGCTCTAATATGACGTAATACATATTTTATTAGAAACACCATCTCAACATTATTCTCCCCATCATTGCATAAAAATATAGAGAAATGTATGTATGTAAAGTTGGCTTCAGTTAGATGCTGTTCTATCAAGTTCCCCTTGTTTTTGAGGCCTAAAACCTGTTCATTTACATAAAATAAAACAGAAACTATTATGATCCGCCACATTTTCATTTTGGATCACTAAAAAATGAATCTACAATAGATCTGAGACAGAGACAGAAACGTTGACATAAAATAGTGGCTTTCTAAGAATGTGGTATTGCTGAGGCGGAAATGACACAAACAACGATAGTGTGGACATCACCACATGCCCTTTACGATTTATCCTGACAATACCATTAGTAAGCTGTAGTCTTTACAATAGCAGGGCCTCTTCTAAGAGGTGGCAAACTGTCCACGTCCCTAATAATAATAATAATAATAATAATAATTTTAGTTATATAGCGCCAACAGATTCTGCAGCACTTAACAACTTTAGGGTACAAATAAAGACAAGAGTCAGACTTAAAGGGGTGCTCCACTGCTCAGTGTTTGGAACAAACTGTTCCGAATGCTGGAGCCGGCGTCGGGAGCTCGTGATGTCATAGCCCCACCCCCTCATGAAGTCACACTCTGCCCCCTCAATGCAAGTATATGGTAGGGGGCGTGGCTGCCGTCACGCCCCCTACCATAGACTTGCATTGAGGGGGCAGAGTGTGACATCATGAGGGGGCGGTGCTATGACGTCACGAGTTCTTGGCGCTGGCTCCAGCATTCAGAACAGTTTGTTCCAAACGCTGAGCAGCGGAGTACCCTTTTAACAATATTACACACTAACTATTCAAACAGAAGGAGTGAGGGTCCTGCTCGCGAGAGCTTACAGACCATGAGGAGTGGGGGGGGAGACTAAAGGCGTAAAGTGCTTTATTGATACAATGGTCCAGCCATATTTTATAAATAGGAAAGGTTACATACAGGAGAATGAACCAATCACTAACTAATCTCTGAAGGTCTAAAGTACATAGAGAATAAGGGAAGACCCAGAGGTCTCAAAAGGGGCAAAGTGGTAGTAGAGGAAGCCAACTAGGGAGTGTTTTAGACCTGCTTGAAGAGATGTGTCTTTAGCTCACGTTTAAAACTGTGGATGTTGTGGTTGAGTCTGAGGGATCGAGGTATTGCATTCCCTTCATTCCTAGGGGAGTAATCTGACTTAAAGGTGAACTCCAGAATAGAAAAATTGTCCTCCATACTGCCGGCAGAAAAAAAATATAGATGTACATACCTTCCTTCGCTCCCCCGGGGCCTCCGGTAATCGGCTCCTGTCTCCGCCCCGCTCCTCTTCCTGGTTGCCGGTGGTCGGCAAGTCATACTGCACCCAGCCAATCACCGGCCGCAGCCAATCCCGACTCGGCCGGCGATAGGCTGAGCGGCAGTGTGAGAATGCTTCAAGACACACAATTCTTCACTACACCGGCACCTGCTGCCGGGGCCGAGAACGACCACCGGCAACCAGGAAGAGGATCGCGGCGGAGACCGGAGGCGGTTACCTGAGGCCCCAGGGGAGGAAGGTATGTGCATCTTTATTTTTTTTCTGCTGGCAGTATGGAGGACAATTTTTCTATTCTGGAATTCTCCTTTAACTATAAACCTCTTCACTACTGTAGACACATGGGAATGTAAACCTAACCTGGTCCTGCTATGTTATCTTCCTTTGTCTTTTCGTGTCTAGACAGTTGCTTGTATCAGTTTTTGTTTTTGCTGAAGCAATGATCCTTTCCAGGTTTTATTTCTGTTTGGCTAGAGGTGATGTCTTGATCTATTTAAGATACCAGCAGGTTATTGATTTGGTTAGCACTGAGTTTCTATGTGCTATCTTTGCTTTCCCAATCTGACAATGTGGGTTTTAACAATTGATAATGGAAGTTTCTATTTCTGTTGTACAATTTCCTTCAGTCGGTGTTATCCTGTTGTGTGTTTGGTGTTTGCACTTTATCTGAGCCACTTGCAAGGCTTTTACCCCCTGCTAAACTACTATTCCCATCAGCCATCTAATTTGATACATGCTAGTTTGGCTTTCTTCTGTGACTGCTGATTGGTCCTACTTTTCTGCCCTACCATAAGTCCTGGGGATATGTGAGTACTGGGAGCCATTGTTTGGACCTAGTAAAGGCGACTGGTAAAGTTGGTTTTGCAGTCTAGCAAATAGTCAGCATCATTATACCAGGAAATTTACAATAAACTCTTAGCTTGTTGCCCAGGGCATATATATATTTTTTTTATTTGTACCTTCCCCAGCCAAATTTTTATTGCTTTTGGTAGAACCCATGTTTTTTTCTGCTATTATATCCCATCTGCTGCAATTTTCTTTGTATTATACATTTTGAAATGTTTTCCTGTGAATCACTGATGTATTGTCTTGATATTTTTTAACATTGATAAAACATGGTACAAAAGGAACACCTTTAGTGTTTTTTGTGTGGGCAAAGGAATTTCAATTTTCTGATGTTCTCACCTCCTGATGTAATCTCCTCATATGACACATAGGGTACTTACACCAAAAATAGTCTAATGATAAATCTACACAGGATGACACTTTTAAGTTAATAGAAATTCTTCAAACAAAGACGCAAACGTACTTAACGTGATTTGTTTAAATTGCCCTGGGAATCTTAACGTACTGGTTCTAATGCTATCCTTGTGACTAGTGTTCTTGTGCACTCCCAGTGGAGCAGACAGTGGTGTTCTGTATATGAAATGAAGACAGTGATTTTCCCACAGTTCCCTTGTCACATGGCTGTTCTCGGGGGCCCTCCGCTCAGCAGTGAGGTTGGACCACAATAGTAAATTGGTTCTTCGTGTAGCAGGTTCACATCAAACCCATAGGGGTCTAGCGGGAGAAATCCCTCCTGAAATGTCTAATTACACTTTGGCTCACATCTGACATTTTAAGAGATTTAAAGCCAATGGCTTGTATTATACACATGTATCTGCCAAGTGGGTGCCATAGGAACTGAATGTGTCTGCTCTTCTGGTTTGTAAGGTAAGTAAGACTGCATGAGATGTCTTACTTTTTATGTGTCAAAAGTACACAGTCTGCTATTTCTACATGCTGAGTGGCCGTAGGGAGTCTTTTGCTAGGACTGAGCTAACATTCACTCAGGTTGCCTATTATTGTAAGTGCTTTTAGTGTTTTGGACTAGTCTGACACGCTCACCAATTAATTTTCTTAAGACGGAAAAGAACAAAATCTATGGTTCTAGCATTGAGGAGCCCATGCTGCCTTTTAGCAGCCTAATTGTAACTTTGGGATTATTTTTTTATATTCTTATGGCCACTGTGCCAAATGGAAAGCAAGAGAGTCAATTTAGGTCTGCTGGAATCAGATACATGTATATTACAGTAATGATAAGTGCCCGCTTCCACATATTTTGTACTCGATGACAAAATTCTTTAACCCAGAGGTGCCCAACGTTCTGTTGGTATTGAGTTAAATTCAAATACAATGGAAACTCCTGAAGAAGACTGCCCAATTGCATTAAAAGTGGTCTTCTGTGGGGGTGGTGTTATCATAGAAAATGGCCACTCTGCAGAATGTATGGTGGGCCGAATTTCAGTCACACTAAATCTGGTCTGGATAAGGGGTGGTCCTCTCATAGAGGTGGTCTTTTGGAGAGGTTTCCCTGTACTACAGAAAAAGAAAGCTATGACCGAGTGATATGGCTGTTAACCCATTGTTAACTGCTGATGATGTGGTTTGTAATCCTCGTACTAAATATTACTAATGCTATGACATCTTTATTGTCAGTGCTGTGCCTTCCCTCCTATATTATCTCTGTAGGTGACCTGAGAGCCTCCTATTATCCAGCAAATAGAACTTATCCCTATCCACAGCATAGGGGAAAAGTGTCTGATCATAGAGTCTAACTGCCGGGACCACCATGATCTCCAAAACAAGGCACGTCTCTTACCTTGGGGTACATCTTTTATCTCTTTCGAGACAAACTGGACTTAGGAGTGACGGCCCACTCTGCCAATCACCGAGGTGGGACATCCCATTCTGGAGATCACGGGGGATCCAAGCAGACGAGTTGCCTGCAAACAGACCTTTATCCCCTATCCCCTAGCTCTGTGTGTCCACTCATAGTGGCGGATTTCCTGCTGTAAAAATCCGCCACTACGAACTGACTTAAAGAGCTACCTGGCCTCAGCAAGGAGCTCACTCTGCGGATGTCTGTCGATGGCGCATCCGCAGCGTAAAGTATGCTGCGGATGCGACCCGTGTGACCCTGCCTTAAACTTTTCAGACGGAATAACATATTTTGCATAGTAAACATTATACAAACAGAAAGTGTAATATATGAATTTAAAAGAAATTTTTTCCTTTAGAACATATTCTATCTCTTGTGTATGTCTGTCCCTGTTTCCTAATATGATGTTATTTTCGAACATCCCCTTTAGCAGCGTGAGGTTTCTGTTACTCCAATATTTATACAGTGCAGCAGTCTTATGGCAGATCGTAGTCAGGAATCCATAAGTTAGCAGCCTTTCTCGAGTATTATTGGATACAATGTATATCATGACTACTTTCTTATTAGGTTTCAGCATGTGCTGCCAATAAAGATGGAGTTTTCGTTATATAAGGTGTGTATAGTCCTTTATTACATAATGACTAGACAAAGTGCACAAAACAGCTGGCAGTCCTCTGAGATCGGCATGGTAAGACTGGATCATGTAAGAGTGCTTTCTTTAATTTGATCCATTTGACTGAAGTCATTTGTCGTGCAGTAAGAGTTATGCAGGTTCTCCGAGAAGCTGGGATCATATTAAACGCTTGGAGTAATGCCAGTTGGACAGCCCTGTTCTATTTTACATTGTGCACAGCACATCAGTATTCTTGAGCAGCTCGGGTTGTGAGGTTGGATAGAGCATAAAGCCTAGTTTCTGATCATTATATATGTAAAGTAAGTCTTAAACGGTATTGGGGGCAATGCAACATAAAGAATCCGCTCTCTGCTTAGGTTATAATGTGATGTGTCTGAAAACTTCATAATTCAGAAAATGCATCAACCCATATAGTCACCTGGTAATCCTGTCATTGCTTTTAAAATGATATCAGAGTATGTTAATGCTTGTATGTTTTTGTTATAAGTGTGTTACCTGCGGAGGTGTAACTTGAAGCTACTGGGTCCCGATGCAGTATGTGTTACAGGACTTCCCATCTGCCATTTATATTACTAGTTTCTCTTATGTGGCAGACGGGCTTTGAATATGGTGCGACTGCTACCTTTGCACACTACGCCCAAGGTTACCTGTGTTAGCTATAAAAGAGGCAAAAACCTAAACCTTATTGTTACTTGTCCTCACAAACAAACCCCCAACAGTTAAACTTCTTTGAGGGGATGATCAAATTGCCTTAAAAGATGAATGAGTAGGTATTCTCAAAAAATATGGCCACTGTGCATAATGTATGGTGGATGAAAAATCTGGCACACAAAATCTAGCCTGGATAAGGGGGTGGTCTTCTCAAAGAGGGGGAATTTGGAGAGGTTTCACTCTACTACTCTGCGTACCACACAGATGTGGAACTAATATTGACACCATCATTGACATTATCTGCACCCTAAATGCAAGCTATTAAAGGGGTACACTCGTGGAAAACTTTTTATTTTTATTTTTTAAATCAACTGGTGCCAGAAAGTTAAGCAGATTTGTAAAATACTTCTATTAAAAAAATCTTAATCCTTCCAGTACTTTTTAGGGGCTGTATACTACGGAGGAATTGCTTTACTTTTTAGATTTCTCTTATGTCATGACCACAGTGCTCTCTGCTGACCTCTGCTGTCCATTTTAGGAACTGTCTGGAGCAGGAGAAAATCCCCATAGCAAACATATGCTGCTCTGGACAGTTGCTAAAAATGGACAGCAGAGGTCAGCAGAGAGAACTATGGTCAGGACATCAGAGAAATCTAAAAAGTAAACCATTTCCTGGAAGGATTAAGATTTTTTCATAGAAGTAATTTACAAATTTGTTTAACTTTCTGGCACCAGTTGATTTAAAAAAATTAGTTTTCCAGGGGAGTACCCCTTTAAACCAAGAAGGAGACGCATTGTTTTAGGAGCAGTACAAACATGTGTTACTCAATTGACTTTACTTTATGGTGAAAGAGGCATGTCATAAATTCTTTGATAAATGTAATACATATGTATAAAAATATGATGGGGCTGCAATTTTTGAATTTTCCCAGCAGCCTCTTAGGATTTGTAGATGACTGTGTCATGTAGTCATGCTAGTCACATTTAGGACTTTGTTCATGCACATTTGATCATAGTGACAAGATGGGGAACGAGTGAATGGCAAACTAGCTCTGATTTGCACTTGAAGCTAAAGAGCTGTAATTCCAGTGATTGCTTTCTAGACTGGCCGATGTACCAATGTTATATGTTATATGAAAACCACAGAATTTGTTGTAAACTGTTATTTCTATAGCCATTTCACTTCTCGCTGACAATGCCCTGGTCCAGCAGTGTCCATATGGGGACTGGCACATTGCAGTGATGTTGGCGGGCTGCACCTGTAGCTTTAGCTGCTCAGTTCATCATGGGAGTGGGGTTAAGTATTCATTTGTTTTCTCTTTTCCTGTAGGGGGGAAATCATCAAAACTTGTGTAGAGGAAAAGTTGGCAAGTGGCACATAGCAACCAATTAGATTGCTTCTTTCATTGTTGAAAAGGTTTCTGAAAAATGAAAGAAGCAATCTGATTGGTTGCTTTGGGCAACCGGTCAACTTCTCCTAAGCACAGATCTTAAAGCTTAAGCCTTAAAGGGGTGTTCCAGGAAAAAAAATGTGCTCCAGAAAGTTAAACAGATTTGTAAATTACTTCTATTAAAAAATCTTAATCCTTCCAATAATTATAAGCTGCTGAAGTTGAGTTGTTCTTTTCTGTCTGGCAACAGTGCTCTCTGATGACATCTCTGTTTGTCTCGGGAACTGCACGGAGTAGAAGAGGTTTGCTACGGGAATTTTCTTCTACTCTGGACAGTTCCCGAGACAGGTGTCATCAGAGAGCACTTGGACAGAAAAGAACAACTCAACTTCAGCAGCTCATAAGTACTGAAAGGATTAAGATTTTTTTAATAGAAGTAATTTACAAATCTGTTTAACTTTCTGGAGCCAGTTGATATATATGAAAAAAGTTTTTTCCTGGATAACCCCTTTAAAGCTCTCCAACTGGAAGGTGAGTACTAAAGGGTTACTATTACTGTGTAATTAATGACCATGGCATCTATGTGGTTTGACAGAGGGAAAGGGCTCCCTCTTAAAGGGGTACTCCACTCCTCAGCATTTTGAACAAACTGTTCCGAATGCTGGAGTCGGCTCCGGGAGCTCGTGACGTCATAGCCCCCTCATGACATCACACCCCGCCCCCCTCAATGCAAGTCTATGGGAGGGGGCGTGACAGTCGTCACGCCCCCTCCCATAGACTTGCATTGAGGGGTGGGGCATGATGTAATGAGAAGGCGGGACTATGACGTCACAAGCACCCGGCACCAGCTCCAGCATTCGGAACAGTTTGTTCCAAATGCTGAGCAGCGGAGTACCCCTTTAAACCTATCTTTAGCCTATCAATGCAGTCAAGGGCTGCAGTGTATTGCTATAACCAGTGGCCTAACAAAGACGCCAGGCCTGCAATGGCATTAAACCTATTAACCCTTATATATTGCCGTAGATCGGTTTTACGGTTTTAACTCTGGTTGATGAACACTGGCAGAGAAATCGTCTACTGTAGTGTACCCAGCCTACCCTGCCTGTCCTGGTGCTGAGAGAGAACCATTGCTGACTATGTCTACTGTTAGAAAATGGTCTTTCCCAACACTGCAGCACCAGTACAGACAGGACTGTGTACAGTATAGTAGACTTTGCTGAGCAGCGGATATAGCCGATGGTGTTCGGGATAAAGTATCCCAGTCTTTGCTCCAGAAAAGGACGCTTGGTGCTTTTGTACCTAGTATACTAACATCTTCTGCTGTAGTAGAGGCCAGGAGAATTGGGAAAGTGCACTGACCATAACAGTCTTCAGCTAGAGATTCATAATAATTCATTTTTAAACCCCCACCACCTTGGATATTCCTGCGAATGCCCTTGATTTTGTCAGTATGAGAAATGTGATGTTTTCTAGAACATCTATATAAGGAAGGCCAGAAAGAATATCGACTGACATACACACCTTCCACAAAATGTACTTTGTAAGGAGGTTGTTTCTGATCAGGTGTGTTGGTGATCAAGAGCATGCATGTGCTTGAAACGCGCTGGGCTTGTCTGTTTGTTTCTTTTCAAGGAAATTAAATATAACCTTCACTATTTGTATAACCCGCACTGACCCGGTGTAGGTCTGTTCACACTGCTAGATGAGGTGACCTGAATATATCTGTTTGCACATGAAGGATATTGTGAGGTATGAATATATTGTTTGGAGGAAATGATTTGCATTGAAATCAAAGTGAATAAAATACATACTGAGGTGGCTATCTAAAACTATAGCCAACACATACAGGCATCAGCATAAACAATGCCATTCCTAAAAGGTTGTGGTGATTTTTGTAGGCCATGCCCAATAACTCTGAAATCCTTTCTTCAGAAATGCTGTGCATGCCATTACTGAGAAATAAACTTACAGAAGATTGCTTCACTGGCGGAAAAAAACACAATTGTTTTGATGTATGTTAACTTGTTTTGTGAAGGTCAAGAAGGTCTTCTGTCTTCCTCTGACAATTTTCTGCCTGACTTTTTACATAAGGAGAATAGAGCTCTGCAGAATTGCTTTCCTAAATGTGTTATTGTTGGTTCACTCACACAGCGGATAAATGAATTGTACCAAGCTCTAACGTAATGATGGTCAATGGAATGCAGGTTAAGGAGACACTAAAGATGCCCATACGCAGTGGTCTAGAGTTAATGAAAACCCTTATTTCAATCAAAACGTTCAATCGTTTATTTGATGAAATCTAACAATAAATGATCATTTCAGTGTCAACGTCTGGGTTTGAAATAAATTTTCAGGAATGATTTTGTGTCCATGAACAATTTTTCAGGAAAGGATGTTCATCAGAACAAGATTGTTTGTCCTTCGTCATTGATCATCTATGGTTAGTTTGAACAACTGTTTTGGCGAATATGGACTAAAATGTATGTGTGTGGTTGGGTCTGCACAACCATCGTTCATCAGACGATTGTTTGTTTGTTTAGCGGTTGTTCAACCATCTTCCTACTTCTTTGTAATATGTTTAGCCACCTAGGCACCAAGGTAATATGTAAATTAAACATTACAAGTACAATCATGCTTATTTGCTGTAAAGTTCCACTTTATTAATGCTATCTGCTATTTCTAAATGGTAGAGACAGACTATAATGTAGAATTTTGAAAGGTGGGATTACATGGAGCCTGGAAAAAATCTTCCCTCCATGATCATTTCATATTTCTAAAGTTATTTAAAAAAAAAAAAAAAAAAAAAGGAGTGTATTTATATATATATATATATATATATATATATATATATATATATATATATATATAAATAGACAAAAAGACACCAGAAACTGTCCATATGAGAAAGGTACGTTAAGGCTAAGTTTACACACAGGTTTTTTTCTGGCATTTTTTGGGCAAACTTCCATTGCAAAGCCAGAAGTGTATTCAAAGGGAAGGGGAAATATAAAGAAATGACTTATACTTCTCCTTCCTGCTGGCTCCACTTCTGGCTTTGGCTAAAAAAAAAATGCAGTGGCTGTTTTCCAAAAATTGACAGAAAAAAACCTATGTGGAAACCTAGCCTTACAGATATATGATAATATGCACAGTTCCATAGTTACAATTCTTTTATGTTGTTTTATTATAGACATTTAGAAAATAGTAGCTTGTAATATACTGTAAATAAAATAAAGAATTTGCTTTGGGTATTGGACATGCAGGCTTCAATTTTGAGAAGTCTATATCATGGCAATATGGTCTTAAAGGATTTTTTGAGCCAGAGATCCACAGTAGAAGCTGAGCTGGCCATTTATTGGGAAACATGTTATATTACACAGCAGCTATTCAAATGAAAGACCATCTATATTTAAGGTAGTAATGCACGTTCAGTAACTGTAGGCTGAAATCTTGTTCGGCCAATGGTAATCTCTCCTGATCATCCTATACACATGAATGTTTGGTATGGCCAAAACTTATTGCTTGCTCTCTGGGGAGTGGAGGGGTAATCCCAACCAGATAGCTCTGGTGTCGGCTTATCTCCCTCAGAACAATAGTCAAGTGGTACCAATCTTTCCACAGATGAAGTTGAGAGGCTGCCATACACTTTAGGCAGTTGGCTGAACCTGTCAAAGTCAGCGACTTCAGCTGACTTTAGTCTAAGGTATATGGCTCCCTACGAGAGAAAGGCAGAGGACCTTGCCTTAAAGGGTCATATACAAAGCAGGTGACTTGGTGGGAACTATTAAGAAGCCTACAGTACTTTCTATTATATTATCCCAAAATGGCAGAAATTCTGCAATGCGCACATAATGAACATACCTGTCCAGACTCCAGCGGCATGTCCCCCATCTCTCCTGGTAGGCACATTCTCAGGTGTCTGTGACAATAGCTCTGCTAGTCTGGGAGCCATTCGTCACTCTATGATGCTTCCATTCGGCCAATCAGCTATGGCAGCTAGTCCAATAAAAGAAGGATGTCCTGGAGGGGGATTATTAAAATCGCCTTTGTGCTCTCAGTCCTTGCTCTTGATTGTGGCTTGTCCCTCACCAATGTGTGTTATAGTGATTGTTTGCCTGTGTACTTTGACCTCCTGCTTAGTGACCTGACTACCCTTCTGCCTTGTGTTCCTGTGCTGCTTGCCCTCCTGTTGCTGACCTAGCCTTTCTTACCACTAATGTACATCAGAAGTCTGACTTTTTTCCTGACTCCGTCTTGTTGAATGGGTAACCCCTTACCTGACATTTTTGTTCCTGATGTGCCAGACTGTTACTCTCTTTTGCCGGTTTCACCTTTCACTGTTCCAGAATAGGAAACCTTGACCATTTGTGAGTCCCCTGTTTAGGTTGAATTGTCAAGTAGGTAGGGACAAAGGTTGTGGGCAAGTTTTGGGCCACTCTCTTCCCTGCTTGGCGTAACAGCAAGTTACTATCATAAAGCTGTGATGCACATAGTGGTTATAATATCACAAAAATCCTAGTTTTTGTTTTACATTAGCAGATGTGTCCTTTAGTTTCTATGGCGAAGAAGGTATATTTTTAGTGAATGATTCCTTTATCTGCATTTGCAACCCCTTGTACATTCCAGGGACTTTTTTTATATGAAAAGGTCAGAGAATATGTAATCACATTTATATAAAAGTAATGAAAACTATTCAGTGTTGTGACAATAGTATATGATAAACAATGCCAAATCATACCACATGCAATCTTTCAAGCTTTCATGCACTGTAGCTATTGTAAGTAGTATATATTGATTTATACCTTGCTGATATACATGAGTTGAATGGTATCTAATAAAAGCATACACAACAGAATATTTTCTGGCTTTGTGTAAAGGTATGTTTTAAAGTGAAACAATTACTGGCACTTATGCTTGCAGGGGGTTTGCATTGGTATACATGCAGCTTATATTTTGCACTACTTATGACTTATTTGTTCGGGCAAGTTTCCAGGGAGTCGTGCAGCGCGATAACAGAGTGGCTACAATTTCCATTAATACATTCTTATGTGGAATATTAATCAAGAAATACTTCATGCAGTGAAAATCAATTTACATAACACATATATGCACAATGGCCAACAAAGAAAATTTCTATTCATTAGAAACTGAAATATTTTCTTACCATGTGTTAAGCATTTATATAGAAAAGGAGGCCTTGGGTGTTTATAAGCTTTTATAATCAGTCTAGGAAAATCTTAATTTGTTTTACAGAATGCAAAAGACAAAAAAAAAAAAAAAAAAGAGGGTAAAGTTTCATATTGCTTCTGTTCTTCAAAAAAAAATTACTAATATACTAAAACTATCTAGATATCATACAAAGCAGTCTTGGCACCAAATATAATACTGTTATACAATGTGTATATTATTATACTACACTAACGCTATAATAGGAGTTATAACCGTGTGCCCGCTGTTGATTTTCCTATACAGTCATGGCCGTTAATGTTGGCACCCCTGACATTTTTCAAGAAAATTAAGTATTTCACAAAAAAGTATTGCAGTAACACATGTTTTGCTATACACATGTTTATTCCCTTTGTGTGTATTGGAACTAAAGCAAAAAAGGGAGGAAAAAAATCAAATTGGACATAATGTTACACCAAACTCCAAAAATGGGCTGGACAAAGTTATTGACACCCTTAACTTAATATTTGGTTGCACACCCTTTGGAAAAAATAACTGAAATCATTCACTTCCTATAACCATCAATAAGCTTCTTACACCTCTCAGCCGAAATGTTGGACCACTCTTCCTTTGCAAACTGCTCCAGGTCTCTCTTATCCCAACATCAATTTTAAGATCTCTCCACAGGTGTTCAATGGGATTTAGATCTGGACTCATTGCTGGTCACTTCAGAACTCTCCAGCGCTTTGTTGCCATCCATTTCTGGGTGCTTTTTGAGGTATGTTTGGGGGTCATTGTCGTGCTGGAAGACCCAAGATCTCGGCCGCAAACCCAGCTTTCTAACACTGGGCTGTACAGTGCGACCCAAAATCTTTTGGTAATCCTCAGATTTCATGATGCCTTGCACACATTATTTCCAATTAGCTTTTTTTCCTCCCTTTTTTGGTTTAGTTCCAATACACACAAAGGGAATAAACATGTGTATAGCAAAACATGTGTTACTGCAATCCTTTTCTGTGAGAAATACTTAATTTTCTCGAAAAATTTCAGGGGTGCCAACATTTACAGCCAAGACTGTAGGTGCGTGTCTTTGCATCCCGTACAGTGGTAATTAACCTAATATAAAATGATGTTAATAGGAAGTGCTGCTTGGGACTTTCTAAATAATAAATAAATGAATCAGTAAATGGTTTGCTATATGGTTAGTAACCCATAATATTCACAACTTGGTATATTTTATTAAGGAAATTATTGTTTCTTATTTAACTAGTATATATTTATTAAAAAAAAAACTTCCAGTTCTGCGTTCAACCCTTGAGGAATTAGTGCAGCCATACTAAATATCCATCTGAACTCTGCTCTGGATAACTCGGCAGTGTAATTTCCTCTACTGTGGGACAATTTTCTCAATTCCAGAAAATGTGGATCCTGCTGGTGATTATTGTGTTTATCCCTGAAGTGTTGCGATAGTGGATGCCCCTCAAAGCCTCTTTTTATGTTGTATATATGTAGATAATTGTCTCTTTGTTCTTCCTATGTACATTTTTCCGCATTGGACATTTTAATCCATATATTATTCCCTTAGTTTTACAGTTAATATGGCTCATGATTTTATTTTCTACATTTGCATTTTTGACTGTAAATGTACCATAGTTCTGTCGTTTTACAATGTAGCAAACATAGTGCTGTAGTTTTACAATGTTACAAACATAGTGCTTTAGTTTAACAATGTAACATAGTTCTGTAGTTATACAATGTACCAACATAGTACTGTAATTATACAATGTATAACTACACGTAAAAAAACTACAGATCACTGCGTTAAAAATGAGCCCTCAATCAGCTCCATAAATGTAAATATAGGAAAGTTATATTGGGTTAAAATAGGACAATATTAGGCATACACATTTTCTTACAAAAAGTTTGACTTAAAAAAAAAAAAAAAAAAAAAAGTAGTACAGTAACAGACAAACATGTAAACATGGGAATCATTATAACTGTATTGACCCACAGATTAAAGAGAAATTGCTAGTTTAGCTGTAAACTGCCCAGCTTAACCCCTTAAGGACCGGGGTTTTTTCCGTTTTTGCACTTTCGTTTTTTGCTCCTTGCCTTTAAAAAATCATAACTCTTTCAATTTTGCACCTAAAAATCCATATGATTGCTTATTTTTTGCGCCACCAATTCTACTTTGTAATGACATCAGTCATTTTGCCCAAAAATCTATGGTGAAACGGAAAAAAAAATCATTGTGAGACAAAATTGAAAAAAAAAAAAAGCTGTTTTGTAAATTTTGGGGGCTTCCGTTTCTACGCAGTGCATTTTTCGGTAAAAATTACACCTTATCTTTGTGTAGGTTCATTCGATTAAAATGATACTCTACTTATATAGGTTTGATTTTGTCGTACTTCTGGAAAAAATCATAACTTCATGCAGGAAAATTAATACGTTTAAAATTGTCATCTTCTGACCCCAATAACTTTTTTTATTTTTCCGCGTATGGGGCAGTATGAGGGCTAATTTTTTGCTCCGTGATCTGAAATTTTTAACAGTACCATTTTTGCATTGGTAGGACTTATTGATCGATTTTTATCAATTTTTTCATGATATAAAAAATGACCAAAAATGCACTATTTTGGACTTTGGAATTTTTTTGCGCGAATGCCATTGACCATGCGGTTTAATTAATGATATATTTTTATAATTCGGACATTCCCGCACGTGACGATTCAATATATGTTTATTTTTATTTACACTGTGTTTTTTTTATGGGAAAAGGGGGGTGATTCAAACTTTTAATAGGGAAGGGGTTAAATGATCTTTATTCCCTTTTTTTTTTCCACTTTTTTTTTTGCAGTGTTATAGCTCCCATAGGGACCTTTAACACTGCACACACTGATCTTTTACATTGATCACTGGTTTCTCATAGGAAACCAGTGATCGATGATTCTGCCGCTTGACTGCTCATGCCTGGATCTCAGGCACTAAGCAGTCATTCGGCGATCGCACAGCGAGGAGGCAGGTAGGGACCCTCCGGCTGTCCTGTAAGCTGTTCGGGATGCCGCGATTTCGCCGCGGCTATCCCGAACAGCCCACTGAGCTAACCGGCACTTTTTACTTTCACTTTTAGCCACGTGGCTCAGCTATTAGCGGCGGTTCCCGGCTTCACTATAACGCCGGGCCCGCCGTGATATAATGCGGGGTCACCGTGGGACCCCGCGTTATATCACGGGAGCGGGACCAAGGATGTACTCATACGTCCTTGGTCCTTAAGAGGTTAAAGTGTGCCTGTCATTTGCAAAAACTTTCTATATAATGTAGATAATATCATTATATTTATTTGTAATATACATTGGTGAAAAATGTGTATATTTTTATGTGAAAAAATGCCGTTTCTATAGCTATTGTGTGTGCGCGCGCAAAGACAAAATACAGAAAGTGAGGGCAGGACATGCAGGATTCTGTGCAGATTCCTGGCTTGTCACTCTGCCTGCTGTGTGAGCCAGGGTGTGTCATAAGGCCTTAGTGAACAGAGCTCTGCTTTTTCTTAGTGCCCAGAACCTCGCTTGTCCTCAGTGTACAGTGCTCTGCTTGTCCTCAGTGTACAGAGCCCTGCTTGTCCTCAGTGTACAGAGCCCTGCTTGTCCTCAGTGTACAGAGTCCTGCTTGTCCTCAGTGTACAGAGTCCTGCTTGTCCTCAGTGTACAGAGCCCTGCTTGTCCTCAGTGTACAGAGTCCTGCTTATCCTCACTGCACAGAGCACTGCATGTCCTCCGTGCACAGAGCCCTGCTTGTCCTCAGTGTACAGAGCCCTGCTTGTCCTCAGTGCACAGAGCCCTGCTTGTCCTCAGTGCACAGAGCCCTGCTTGTCTTCAGTGTACAGATCTTTGCTTGTCCTCAGTGTACAGAACCCCGCTTGTCCTCAGTGTACAGAGCCCTGCTTGTCCTCAGTGTACAGAGCCCTGCTTGTCCTCAGTGTACAGAGCCCTGCTTGTCCTCAGTGTACAGAGCCCTGCTTGTCCTCGGTGTACAGAGCCCTGCTTGTCCTCAGTGTACAGAGCCCTGCTTGTCCTCAGTGTACAGAGTCCTGCTTGTCCTCAGTACACAGAGCCCTGTTTGACCTTTATTTTTAAAAATGTATTCAGTGTTATTATGTACATTATATAAAAATGTTTTTTCAAATGGCAAGTACATTTTAAAAACAAAACCTCTAAAAGTCCACAAGGAGTTAATCTAAAATATGGAAATATAGAACATGTAACACATCATCTAGTATGCTCATTCCAACCTGCTCTACTATTTGTCTGTCAGGTGAATTCCTGTACTATGGGATGAAAATACTCACAATTCACCTGTTTCCTACTGAGAACAGTTAATATGGATGTCAAAAGACACTTTCCTATAGGATCCTATAGGAATACAGCGTATTTCGGGCTGTGGATGCACCAACATCAGTAACAAGAGTTAGCTCCCTGCTGCAGCTGGGTAGCTCTGTGTGTCCGCTTGCAGTGGCATATTACCTCTCAGTGTGACCCTACACTAAAGGAACACACTGAGCAAAACTATGTTATGCCTTGTGCAGGAAAAGGGAATCCCTGTGTCATGCACCACCCTTTAAAGGAGATCTGCAGCTGCATATAACTTATCGCCTATACAAAGGATAGAGGAAAAGGGTTTGATCGCGGTGGTGGGTCCGACCACTGGGACCCCCGTGGTATCCTGTACGGGGCCCTGGCTCTGCCCCCCCCCCCTGCACCCCCTCCATGTATCTCTATGGGAGAGGCGGAGATGCAGTATTCGTGCATCCCCATCTCTTCCATAGAGCTAAATGGAGGGGGCCTGTCTGTCAACCTCAGTGAGGTCGACGACACGAGCACTAGCCACACAGAGCTGCGGCAGGCGGTATGGGAGATCGAGGGGCGGTCCCAGCGGTCACACCCCCTGCGATAAAACACTTATCCCCTATTCACAGACCGATGCAGTACTTCTTTAAGCCCATTTCTATATTGTAGTGTCTGATGTAAAGACCACAAAAGCCATATATTTTTTTGAGTGAGACACAAATGTGCAACTTTTTTGCATGTTTGCGTTGCACTCATCACTCTCTTTAAAGGTGGGAGGGGCGTAGTGGGAGGGGATGTAGCTTACCACAGACCAAAACATTTATTATAATTTGTTCCCCTTTAAAGACTGGTGTATAAAATGCCAGACTTTAGTATATTTTCTCGATGTGTCCAAAATTGCAAATTACCAGGGTGAACACCGTATAGACATTGAGTCAGCAAGGCATGCAGTGAGATTGCAGTTCTAAAGCCTGCAGCGAATATGTAGACTGGACAATGGTGTTTGATGGTGGATTTATGCATTATCACTGCGTCATCTTAGATATGGAGACAATTTACAACATTCTACATGTTTATTATTTGGAATACATTTTAAAGAACTGTGATCTGGACTGCGAATACAAAACGGATACATGCAGACTGCTGTGAATGCATTAAACCAAAGGTTTTCTGCTTTTTTTTTTCTAATTTTCCATTTTTACTATTTATATAATCTTGCAGCTTTCAGTCTGCTCACTAAGCCTAAAAATAAGCTGATACTTCCTGTTCTGTACTGATCCCTTTACAGCAGTCTTTTTCTTATCATCACAGACAGGACTACATTAAGGCCCCTTTCACACTGCCATTGCTCCCCTTTAATGGCCGTTCTCATGACGGGAAGCAACGGGCAACATTGGGTCCCATTTACAATTATGGGGGCTGTCGGGCGGCATTGTTTTTTGACGGGAATAGCAGGTGAAAAAGACAGCGCAAGCAGTATTTTTTCTCCCGCTATTCTCCCCGGCTCCCCTGACGGCCGTCACACTACCATGTCATAACGGTAATGTGAATGTAGCCTAAAAGGAAGCACCAGTAGATAAAATTCACAGCAGCTGAAGCTCAAAGGCCAGTCTCCCCCTTCCTGTGGAATGACCTTTCCAAAGGTCACAGACCACACCTTAGAAACCTTTTCCCCTAGGGGCAGCTCTAGTATTCTGTTGTTTATGTCCATAGGGCTTAAAGCTGTGAAGCATATATCTAATAATGTGATTAGCAAAAAAGAAAGTATCAGTGTCTGGTTGTTATCCATAAAAATGAAATTATATTAATAATCTACATTACGAAATCTCTGCGTGGAATGCCAATCAGAAATTTTGCTTGGAGATTCCACTGCATTTATTTAGCATTGGTGTGAATGGGTCTTTCTCTAATTCTTATTCATATTGTGGAATTTCAATGACATAAAATTCTGCCAAAGAAATTCTTACGCGGAAAGAATGAGCATGTTCATTCTTTTGGCAGAATTACACTCAATGAATTGCCGTCAATGGTGATTTGGGATATATACAAAGTAGCACGGCACTGCGAGGGTAATAGGAGGCGGTAGGTGGGGGTTGGTGTATTCTGCTGGTGCGGGCGTGCTGGGGTGCTCTGGTTAACACAGCAATATAATCTTCATAACCAAGCAGGGCAACTCACCAGGTTCACGTCTTCCGACTTCTTTATTGAGACAGATACTCACATAAATTCATAGGGAGGGGACACATACAGGGGGGATACCAACAGGTGACAAGCTCCGCTTCGTACTAATTAGTACTTCATCCGGCCATAATGGCCGGATGAAGTACTAATTAGTACGAAACGGAGCTTGTATCTGTCTCAATAGAGAAGTCTGAAGACGTGAACCTGGTGAGTTGCCGGTTTTTCTTTACCCCTGCTTGGTTATAATGGTGATTTGGGCACTGGCCCCTCAGGCAGCAGAGATTCCGCATTGTGAACATACCCTAAGAATCATAAACAAGCAAAACAGTAAAGAAAACTAAAGTGTGAAGAATAGGAGACAAGAATAGAAACTAAGAGGCTTTGAAATAACTGAAAGTATCATGGCTTTTAATGCATTTAATGCAGTCTTATGAAAGGCTTAGACAATAGAAACTGATTGGTGGGAAATACTAGTGAGACGTGGTTTACATCAGACAGCCGGAAGAACATGACATTCTACTGATCATTGTTCTATGCGCAGAACCAGTTAACAGTATTTAGAAATTATTTTGAGAAGGTTAAGGATTGAGCGAGCGAGACGGAAACGACAAAAACAAGAACAATCTGTATAATTTCCAGGTTCAGTACTTCTAGCTTCCTCTGCCATTGGCTTTGGTCCAGTTCAGGATATTTTTTCTTCCTGATAACCTGGTTGAATGAAAGGAAAAGGAATCCAATGTTCTTTTGCAGCCATCATTCTAGACTTCAGTGTATTTAAGCCACATCTTAGTTTTTTAGTGAACTGTTAAGTTATATTCTATATTA
Source organism: Hyla sarda (assembly GCF_029499605.1). NCBI lineage: Eukaryota > Metazoa > Chordata > Amphibia > Anura > Hylidae > Hyla > Hyla sarda. The sequence continues at coordinate 482,159,889 of NC_079189.1, forward strand.
TATACTTATCAGATACCACTAACATTTTTCATTTGAACCTGAGGTTTAGAAACTCCAATTTTTCTCTTAAATTTTTTAGAATTCCCTCTTCCTTATGCATGTGTTGTCTCCTTAGAAGTTTATTGTTTTAGCCATTTTTGGAACCATTTTACATTAAAAACAAATATGTATGGCTCCTTCACCATTTTATTCCTTCATATAAACCACCTGACGTGCAGAGAACATCCTTGTGGTAGTGGACTCCCCATGGAGAAAATATAGATATTTCAGGAAGCAGCCATGGCGCTTCTGTCCCTGACGTTCACCTGATAACAGGTACCTGTAGGATCTCCTGTGCACTGTAGAATAAGGCACTCTCTTATATGGTTGGTGCCTAAGTAGGATCCCAATCCTGCACTATTCATATCAAAGACAACTTGGCACTCCGAAATGAGGTTCAATGCCATTGCAATGCAAACCTCAATTCTTTTCAATACAATAAAAGTTTTTGGTCCCACTGGACCTCTTTCAGATATCAGGATTGGGTCCTACCGGACCTCCTTCAGATATCAGGATTGCTGCGGAGGCTATGTAAATGTAAAGCAAAATGGCATGTTGCTGGTATATAGATGTATATATAGTGCAACCTATAATTGCTAGTGGTATCACTATAGGTCGCAAGGTATATACATCTATACCCTGGCAACCGGCAGTTTTGCTTTAAATTTACATAGCCTCCGCAGCAATCCTGATATCTGAGGAAGGTCCAGTGGGATTATAGCGTTATATTGTATTGAAAAGGACTGAGGATAATAAAATGACATTGAACCTTATTTTGGAGTGCCAAGTAGCAGTATCTCCTATGTTGTAGCAGGGCGCAATGTGTAAAAATAAATAAATAAATAAATAAATGAATCAACTGGGGAAAAAAGCCACTGATATCCCTAGTTACAACTTTTATCTCTGCCCCAAGTAACCCCAAATTATTTTCCCTATGTAAAAATTACACTAAAAGAAAGGGGACACAATTTAATTTATGCTATAAAAAAGGAAATAACACAATTTAATTTATATCAATTCCACAACAAGCAAAGAAAGAATGGAGCACTCACCAGGTCTTATGGGATAGTTCAAGCTTCTTTATTTCATCTTACTTGACAGAATATACACATATGAGGGAGAGCGGACATACAGACAGGTGGGGGAGAGGTTGAGGGCGACAGTCCGTGTTCGAAGCGCTACGTGCGCGAACACAGATCGTCGCCCTCAACATCTCCCCCACCGGTCTGTATGTCCGCTCTCCCTCATATGTGTATATTCTGTCAAGTAAGATGAAATAAAGAAGCTTGAGCTATCCCTGAAGACCTGCTGAGTGCTCCATTCTTTCTTTGCTTGTTTTCTTTGCTTTCTTTTCACTTACCTGATGTGAGCACCGGGAAGGTTGGATAGAGTGCAGTGTTAGCGGCTCAGTGGACACCTATACAGCAGTATTGGGCGCCTTTTTGTTTAAGGACTGTACAATTTAATTTATGCTATAAAAAAGGAAATAAACACATTTCCATTTTTTACACATTAAAAATTATCAAACGTACGATAAAACCTACATATAAATAAAGCCTGTGTCCCCGGAAAAAACTACAAAAAATAGTTTAATAACTAAACAAAATAAAGCTTTGAAACTTGGATGTACTAATAAAAATATATGGACAGAGGGAAAAGACCCTGGTCCTGAACTGGTTAAGCAGCAATGCTGGAATGCCAGACATCTAGTCTTGTGTAATGCAAAGTAATGATAGCGGGTATATCTCACTGACATATAAAATATACATGTCTTTGTCAACACGAAGTTAGAAAGCGTGGCTTGTGGATGCAAATCTATTATCAGTGTTTAGAAAAAGTGACCCTTTTGTAGGCATAATATTAATAAATTATTACAACGCTATATGGATTGTTGGTGAACATTTCCATTTAATTGCCTGAAGAAAATGGGGAAAATACATCACGTCTGACATTTTAACAACAGCATAATTGCATGAGGAAAAATAGCAATCAACTATGTATACTAAAGGATGATGTAGCGTATAATTCTCTACACCATTACCATAGACTTGTGTGGAGTTGCATGACCTCAACGAAAGGCTTGCCAACTTAATCACATTAGTCACGAGATAGGCCAGACCTTATTAGGGTAGATAGGATAACCTTTATAGAGTAGCATATAAGATGTGTGAATAACACCTATATCAAGAAACATCTTAACCGTTAAGCTACAAAATATACCTTGGTCTTAATTTTCTTATTTTCTGTAGAATAATTCAGAGCAGTAGCTAGGCTTTCCTTTACCCGGGGCAGACATTCAACATGGTACCCCTCCCCCTAAAATGTTTTATATAGAGATGGACACAGGTACAGTCTTACTAATCTTACTAGTCTTACTAATAATTCATATATTAGCACTACAGTGAAACCTCTTTTAGAAGACTGTCCTAAATTGCATTGAAAAATGGTCTTTAGTAGGGGTTGTCTTGTTAAAGAAAATGGCCACTATGCGTAATATATTTTGGTCTGAAAACTCTTCAAACAAATCTGGTCTAAATAACGGGGTGGTCTTCTCAAAGTGGTGGGCTTTTGGAGATTTTGTACTGTACTTTATCAAACTCATACATATGCCAGTACTGTCATTCTGCGCGCACACACACACACATACCGTATATACACATACCGTATAAGCCGACGCGGATATAAGCCGAGGCCCCTAATTTTACCCCAAAAACCCAGGAAAAGTTATTGACTCGACTATAAGCCTAGGGTGGGAAATACATCATCCCCCCATGTCATCATCCCCCCATGTCATCATCCAGACCCCCATCATTATCACCGCCTGTCAATCATCCCCGTCGTCATCATCCCCCCCCCTTCATCATCACCGCCTGTCAATCGCTTCATCAGTGGTCTTCAACCTGCGGACCTCCAGATGTTGGAAAACTGCAACTCCCAGCATGCCCGGACAGCCATCGGCTGTCCGGGCATGCTGGGAGTTGTAGTTTTGAAACATCTAGAGGTCTGCAGGTTGAAGACCACTGCGGCCTTCATTATCATCCAGACCCCCCTTTAGTCGTTCTGGGCTGTCCATCTTCACCGAGAGGCCCTCTTCTCCACTCCGGGCTGGCTCCGGACTAGTGACGTTGCCTTGACGATGACGCACAGGGACGTTCATGCAGAGGGACATCACGGACATCTGCTGCACACGGACATCCCTGTGTGTTGTCGTCAAGGCAACGTCACTAGTCCGGGGCCAGCCCAGAGCGGAGAAGAGGGCCTCCCAGTGAAGATGTACAGCCCGGAATGACTAACCCTCCCCACCGGACGGTCCCTGCAGCATAAATGGCCCGGATCACCTCACCCTTCCATCCCACCCAGGGGAGGTGAGTAGAAAACTAAAGGGGGGTCTGGATGATAACGAAGGCCGCAGTGATCTTCAACTTGCGGACCTCGATATGTTTCAAAACTACAACTCCCAGTATGCCCGGACAGCATGCTGGGAGTTGTAGTTTTGCAACATTTGGAGGTCCGCAGGTTGAAGACCACTGAGAAGGGATTGAGAGTTCACTCGAATATAAGCCGAGGGGGGCTTATACTCGAGTATATACGGCATATAATAGTGCTATATGAGACACATACATAAAGTTTATACATATTAAATACACATACATACATATTACACATATAATTACCCACATTACACATAGTTAGCTCTGCTACATACCAGCAGGTGTTATAATCGCACTAGCCCAGGTTAGGCAAAATGTACTTGTGGCACCCCAAGCCTTTTGATATAAAAAAGGTTAATCCAAGATTAAAAGTTATATAACTAGCTGATTGATGGAGGTCCAAATACTGAGACCCCCCATCGATCATTAGTGCAGAGGTGAAATGTCCCCTGACTGAATGGACCATGCTTAGCCACCACTCCATTCACTCACTATGGGACGTCTAAACATTGCTGAGTACTGAACCTGGGGGACATATGACCTCGGTCCTCATGATTGGTGAGTGTCCCAGTGGTCAGACCTCCACTGATCAGCTATTCACAGGGGCTAATTTATAATCTTGGAATAACCCCTTTTAATGTTTTTTCGTATAGTATTCATGTATTTAATATGTAAGGTAATGTAAAGCTTTCTGTAACTATAGGATGCTTTTCAGCTTGCCGGTCCTGTTTACCCTATTCACCAATGGCAAGGTGGCTTCATATTGGATGTGACCCTAACATTTGTTCTTTGTTATGTCAGGAGTTGGAGATACGTTTCGTGACAATACATTTATGGAATTCAAGACTATAGTAAAACCTAAAATAGGATTCCGGCTTGTAAACAAGAAAGAGTGACAAGGTGTTCAGGATAAGGCAATGATTGTGGAATATAATGAGGCAGGTGTGACCTGTAGCAGTCAGATCCTTCTCATCCTGTAGAACTTGCTCTGGTCTTGAGGAGTAAGCATGTTCTGCTGATGTCATAGCCTCCTGACCTGCTTTGCTGCCTGCAATTAATTAGAATATGAATCATTATGTATGGTGTTAATTGTTACAAGCTTACTGAGGCTTTGTCTATGTGTGAGATATTGTGACATGTATCAAACGATCCAAGATTAAAGGGGTACGCCCGTGGAAAACTTTTTTTTTTTTAAATCAACTGGTGCCAGAAAGTTAAACAGATTTGAAATTTACTTCTATAAAAAAATCTTAATCCTTCCAGTACTTTTTAGGGGCTGTATACTATAGAGGAAATGCTTTACTTTTTGGATTTCTCTGATGTCATGACCACAGTGCTCTTTGCTGACCTCTGTTGTCCATTTTAGGAACTGTCCAGAGCACCATATGTTTGCTATGGGGATTTTCTCCTGCTCTGCTGTCCATTTTAGGAATTGTCCAAAGGGCAGCAGAGAGCACTGTGGTCATGATATCAGAGAAATCTAAAAAGTAAAGCATTTCCTCTGTAGTATACAGCCCCTAAAAAGTACTGGAAGGATTAATATTTTTTAATAGAAGTAATTTACAAATGTGTTTAACCAGCTGATTAAAAAAAAAAAAGTTTTCCATGGGAGTACCCCTTTAAAGGGGTATTCTGACTGCTTAAAACATTAAAAACACATACTTATCTTCCTCACTCCCACCACCATTCTCCTGGAGAGGGTTCTGTTGAACAAAACTTGCTGTGTGAGGTCAGCACATCCACTGCCTGTTTAGCCAGTGAGTTGCTGCAGCTGTGTCCTGCCTCTACAGATCATTGGCTGAGTGGGTAATACACGCACCAACCTCAAACACAGCAAGCACAGGGGGGGAGGGAAGTATGTTTTTTTTTTCTTTTTTACATCTCTAAGCTATTATGTTCACTGTATGCATCATAACTAGAGATGAGCAAACTTACAGTAAATTCGATTCGTCACGAACTTCTCGGCTCGGCAGTTGATGCCTTATACTGCATAAATTAGTTCAGCTTTCAGGTGCTCCGGTGGGCTGGAAAAGGTGGATACAGTCCTAGGAAAGAGTCTCCTAGGACTGTATCCACCTTTTCCAGCCCACGGGAGCACCTGAAGGCTGAACTAATTTATGCAGGATAAGTCATCAACTGCCGAGCCGAGAAGTTCGTGACAAATCGAATTTACTGTAAGTTCACTCATCTCTAATCATAACTATAGATGCAGAGGTTAATGTCTCACCAGCCTGAAGCTTGATCAGCCTGAAAGGTCCCTGTGTCCCATACCACTACCTTTATTATAAATTATGCATGATAATTGAGGGCAGGAGCTGCCCCAAGTTATGCCACTGACCCTACCTATTAATGGGTTTTGCCATTTTTCCTCCAAATACTGACAGCTTATGTAAAGGGAAACTGTCAGCCTGTTCACCCACACTAAACCCTATAAACTGGGTTATAGTGTTGGTGAACAGGAGTCCAATGAGGGGTCACTTATTAAATATGTCCGGTAGGTCCTGAGGTATGTCCCCCAACATTGATGCATGACAGTGGTCAATTCTGTTGTTGCCCATATAGTGTGACATTGGCATTTAGGTCTGGCATTTGTCTCAGTACTACAGTGTGTTTCTCAACATAAATCCTGTCTCCAGCCATTCTTTTGAAACCATAATGTCCAATATCAGACCGACCTTATCTGTTAAAGTATTAAAGCCGTACTTCGGTGGAGAACAATTTTTTGAAAATCAACTGGTGCCAGAAATTTAAACAGATTTGTAAATTACTCATATTTAAAAACCTTAATCCTTCCAGTACTTATCAATTGCTGTATGCTCCACAGTAAGTTATTTTCTTTTTTCTTTTCTTTCCTGTCTGACCATAGTGCTCTCTGCTGACACCTCTGTCTGTGTCAGGAACTGTCCAGAGTAGGAGCAAATCCCCATATCAAACCTCTCCTGCTCTGGACAGTTCCTGAGACAGACAGAGGTGTCAGCAGAGAGCACTGTGGTCAGACTGAACAGAACTTCACAACTTCCTGTGGAGCATACAGAAGCCGATAAGTACTGGAAGGATTAAGATTTTTTAATAGAAGTAATTTAAAATCCATATAACTTTCTGGCACCAGTTGTTTTTCAAAAAAAAAAATTCCACCGGAGTACCCCTTTAATCTAATGACAAGTGGATTACGGAACAATTTGGCCAACTGTGTTTATGGGGACACTTTAAATGCTGAGGTCATATAGGCATCCCAACCTGCTACAGTAGGTAAAATGAATAACCACCACAATACACAATATACGGTATATGAAACAAGGCCATATGTGTGTATACTTGTAGATACAAAATGCATGTCATGACCCAGCCAGCCTAGAAATAGATCGGTGCCATGATAATGGGATAAGATTTATATTTAAAGGTTTTTTATATTACAGTCTAATTTCCATTGTTTGCTGATGGCTCGGCTTAGAAAAGTTTCTCCACATGCTCCACGGTGTTAGCAGTCATACTGTAATTCTCTATTAACAACGTGATTGCTCATTCTTTATGAGCTCAGATATGAAAAGAGCGATCAACAATTACACACTGGGGACACACGGCAAAGGCATTTTACTGGCGAATTGAATTGTTGGATGAACAAATAAGTTCACAGGATGTGCGATCCACATATTGGAAGAGCTTTATTGTTGGATTGAAAGGAGAATTCAGTGTATGTGATACATTGGTAATTGGTATATTAGCAGTGTAGGCCAGACATTCAGGTAACTGTTTTGATCCATATACCCTTTGAAGAGACTATTGATTTGGTTTTCTGCCTGTGGTATACTTACCACTCGTTTTTGTAATAAAAAAAATAATAATAATTAAGTAGCTACATTTTCTATAGGAGCATAAAGTGGTGGATTGGGCAGGAGCAGATGAAGGCTGTCATTAACTGGCCAGCCTTTGACATTAAATGACAGCAACATTTAGGTTTGGCAAGGCATAAGAAATACACTGCTCAAAAAAACAAAGGGAACACTTAAACAACACAATGTAACTCCAAGTCAATCACACTTCTGGGAAATCACACTGTCCACTCAGGAAGCAACACTGATTGACAATCAATTTCACATGCTGTTGTGCAAATGGAACAGACAACAGGTGGAAATTATAGGCAATTAGCAAGACACCCCCAATAAAGGAGTGGTTCTGCAGGTGGTGACCACAGACCACTTCTCAGTTCCTATGCTTCCTGGCTGATTTTTTGGTCACTTATGAACGCTGGCGGTGCTTTCACTCTAGTGATAGCATGAGAGGGAGTCTACAACCCACACAAGTGGCTCAGGTAGTGCAGCTCATCCAAGATGGCACATCAATGCAAGCTGTGGCAAGAAGGTTTGCTGTGTCTGTCAGCGTAATGTCCAGAGCATGGAGGCGCTATCAGGAGACAGGCCAGTACAGCAGGAGATGTGGAGGAGGCCGTAGGAGGGCAACAACCCAGCAGCAGGATCGCTACTGCCACTTTTGTGCACGGAGGAGCAGGAGGAGCACTGCCAGAGCCCTGCAAAATGATCTCCAGCAGTCCACAAATGTGCATGTGTCCACTCAAACGGTCAGAAACAGACTCCATGAGGGTGGTATGAGGGCCCGACATCCACAGGTGGGGGTTGTGCTTACAGCCCAACACCATGCAGCATGTTTGGCATTTGCCAGAGAACATCAATATTGGCAAATTCGCCACTGGCGCCCTGTGCTCTTCACAGATGAAAGCAGGTTTACACTGTGCACATGTGACAGAAGTGACAGAGTCTGGAGATGCCGTGGAGAATGTTCTGCTGCTTGCAACATCCTCCAGCATGACCAGTTTGGCGGTGGGTTAGTAATGGTGTGGGGTGGCATTTCTTTGGAGGGCCGCACAGCCCTCCATATATTTGCCAGAGGTAGCCTGACTGCCATTAGGTACCAAGATGAGATTCTCAGACCCCTTGTGAGACCATATGCTGGTGTGGTTGGCCCTGGGTTCCTCCTAATGCAAGACAATGCGAGACATCATGTGGCTTGAGTGTGTCAGCAGTTCCTGCAAGAGGAAGACATTGATGCTATGGACTGGCCCACCTGTTCTCCAGACCTTAATCCAATTGAGCACATCTAGGACATCAAGTCTCACTCCATCCACCAATGCCACATTGCACCACAGACTGTCCAGGCGTTGTAGGGAGGTCATATGGATACGTGGAGGCCACACACACTACTGAGCCTTTTGTTTTGTTTTAAGGACATTACATCAAAGTTGGATCAGCCTGTAGTGTGGTTTTCCACTTTGATTTTGAATATGACTCCATATCCAGACCTCCATGGGTTGATAAATTTGATTTCCATTGATAATTTTTGTGTGATTTTGTTGTCAGCACATTCAACTATGTAAAGACGAAAGTATTTCATACGATTAGTTCATTCATTCAGATCTAGGTTGTGTTATCTTAGTGTTCACTTTATTTTTTTGAGCAGTGTATGTCAAGTGCTAAATTTCCTACCATAAAACAGATATAAGGTGTGTATCAGCACTGAGTTGGCAAAATCTCTTTATTAGACATGGGTAGATATTAAACAATTGTGAGTTACGAGCCACACCCTGTCACATGGGATAGCTGTCACCTGAATATTCTGAGTGGCGTGAGGAGAGACTTATCTCTATGGGCAGTTGAAACCTTACATAACCAATCCTCTCCCAGTTTCTCCCAACCAGGGCACCACCAGCTGTTGCAAAACTAACAACTCCCAGCATGCCCAGACAGCCAAAGGGTGTCCGGGCATGCTGGAAGTTTTAGTTTTGCAACAGCTGGAGGCACCCAGGTTGGGAAACACTGCTTTAGATTGGCAGGTCCCACTGAAATGAGTGGTTTCTGACTACTTTTTTGTAATGTGAATGTCTGTTATTAGCAGCACTGGCACACCAACCCCAGCAGGCCACATAGAGTATCACATTCCCTTTCACTGGCTCAATGCATACCATGTAGTGCAAAGAAGGAGAAGTAGATCCAGCACACCATTAACCCCATAAGGACACAGAAAATTTAATTTTTGCATTTTCATTTTTTCCTCCTCCTCTAAAATCTTTTATATTTACATTCACAGACCCATATGAGTGCTTGTTTTTTGCATGACTAGTTGTACTTTGTAATTACATCACTCATTTTACCCTAAAATGTATGGTAAACCATAAAAATTTATTTTTTGTGTAAGGAAATTTAAACAAAAATCATAATTTAGCACATTTGAGGGGGTTTCGTTTTCACACTGTACACTTTATGGTAAAAAATACATGTTTTCTTCTCTGGGTCAATATTATTAAAGTGATACCCATGGTTACATAATTTTCTCAAACTTTTTTTTTTACAAATCAGTATGTTTAAAATTGCCCTCTTTTGACCACTTCTAACTTTATTTTTCCTAATTTTTTGCGCCATGATCTGTAGTTTGTTTAAGTACCACTTTTGGGTATATGTGACTTTTTGATCGCTTTTTATAAAAAATGTTTGCAGTCTGATGTGACAAAAAAGCTGAAATGTTTTATTTATTTTTTTTACGTTACGCCGTTTGCCGAAGTGGATCATTAACATTATATTTTTATACTTCAGACATTTATGCATGCGATGATACCAAATCTGTTTGTTTTTGTTTGTCTTTTTTGTATTAATATGGGGAAAAGGGGTGATTTAAAACTTTATTGGGGAGGGGCTTTTTCAAATAAAAATTCACTTTTTTAGAAAAATTTTTACTTTTATTTTAGACTTTTTTAGTCCCCATAGGGGACTATTTATAGGGATCATTAGATTGCTAATACTGTTCAGTGCTGATCATGGGCATAGCACTGATCAGTATTATCTGCGGTCTTCTGCTCTGGTCTACTGAAAGGCAGATCAGTGCAGAAGACCCCAGTAGATGGACAGAGGCAGATGAAGGGACCTCTGTCCACCATCTTGGCTAATCTCATCCCCGCAGCAATGCTGCAGGCGATAAGATCAGTCATTTTAAGTGCCGCACTGCCGGGGTTGATGACAGACATCAGCGCGATTGCTGATGTCTGCCATTACCGGCGGGTTCGCGGCTACAGACAGCCGCCAAGACCCGCCATGAATGAAGCGAGCGTAGCTCCTGCGCTCACTTCACAGCCGCGCCATAAATGTATGGCGTTGTGCTTGAAGTATCGCTACGCAGTGCCGTACATTTATGGCGCATGTCCTTATGGGGTTAAAGGGGTACCCTGGTGGATAACAATTTTTTTCTAATCAACTGGTGCCAGAAAGTTAAGCAGATTTGTAAATTACTTCTATTAAAAAATCTTAATCTTTCCATTACTTATCAGCTGCTGTATGCTCCATAGGAAGTTAAGTTGCTCTTTTCAGTCTGACCACAGTGCTTTCTGCTGACATCTCTGTCGTTGTCAGGAACTGTCTGGATCAGGAGAGGTTTGCCATAGAGATTCTACTCCTGACAGTTCTCGATACGGACAGAGGTGTCAGCAGAGAGCACTGTGGTCAGACAGAAAATAAAAGAAAAAAGAAAAGAACTTCCTGTGGAGCATACAGCAGTTGATAAGTACTGGAAGGATTAAGATTTTTAATGGAAGTAATTTACAAATCTGTTTAACTTGTCTATAAAGTAGCTCCTGCGCTCACTTCACAGCCGCGCCGTAAATGTATGGCGTTGTGCTTGAAGTATCGCTATACAGTGCCGTACATTTATGGTGCATGTCCTTATGGGGTTAAAGGGGTACCCTGGTGGATAACAATTTTTTTCTAATCAACTGGTGCCAGAAAGTTAAACAGATTTGTAAATTACTTCTATTAAAAAATCTTAATCTTTCCAGTACTTATCAGCTGCTGTATGCTCCACAGGAAGTTAAGTTGTTCTTTTCAGTCTGACCACAGTGCTTTCTGCTGACACCTCTGTCCTTGTCAGGAACTGTCTGGATCAGGAGAGGTTTGCCATAGAGATTCTACTCCTGACAGTTCTCGATACGGACAGAGGTGTCAGCAGAGAGCACTGTGGTCAGACAGAAAATAAAAGAAAAAAGAAAAGAACTTCCTGTGGAGCATACAGCAGTTGATAAGTACTGGAAGGATTAAGATTTTTTAATGGAAGTAATTTACAAATCTGTTTAACTTGTCTGTAAAGTAGATGATTTGAAAAAAAAAAATTATATATATATATATATATATATATATATATATATATATATAAATATATATATATATGTATTGCCACCAGAGTACCCCTTCAAATTTTTTTTTTATCTTTATGTTTTTTTTTAAATGGTACCTGTCATTAGTAATAAAAATGAATATGTTATAGATTAGCCTATTTGAAATAACTTTCACATATAAATTAACTAAATTTTATTAAAAATTATATGTTAAAAAGTCATAAAACACAGCACCTCAGCTCAGCACAGTGTATAGAGCTGAATCTTTCCCTTTGAGCTGAGCTAGACTGTAAAGTCATGATGCCATTCGTGCATATTGCTGAATATTTTTTTAAATATTGTGCTAAATATTTCAGCTCCCTTTGCAAACTGCTGGGCAGAGCTCACACACTGTAGAGTTAAGTGCCGAGAGCCAATCACAGCCCATCTCACACTCTGCTGTGTGTGGCTGAGTGAGGGGTAAGTTCTCCCCTTTAGATGACATCACGCCTGCTGGGGAACACCCTTCTCAGTCTGTGGAGCTCACTGGCAGTGAACTGAAAATATACAGGGTGGGCCATTTATATGGGAATGGTTGGTTATATTAACTTCCTGTTTGTGGCACATTAGTATATGTGAGGGGGACTTTTCTAGATGGGTGGTGACCATGGCGGCCATTTTTAATCCAACTTTAGTTTTTTCAATAGGAAGAGGGTTATGTGACACATCAAACTTATTGGGAATTTCATAAGAAAAACAATGATGTGCTTGGTTTTAACGTAACTTTATTCTTTCATGAGTTATTTACAAGTTTCTGACCACTTATAAAATGTGTTCAATGTGCTGCCCATTGTGTTGGATTGTCAATGCAACCCTCTTCTCCCACTCTTCACACACTGATAGCAACACCGCAGGAGAAATGCTAGCACAGGCTTCCAGTATCCGTAGTTTCAGGTGCTGCAGAATGGGCAAAACAAAAATTGGAACAGGACTCTCAGTTTACACAGAAGATTTTGTTCAGTGATGAGGCAAACTTTTATGTGAATGGTGAAGTTAACAAACAAAACCACCGCTATTGGTCTGACACTAACCCACATTGGATAGATCCCTCCAAGACTGTTGGGACACACAAATTGATGGTATGGTGTGGTATATGGGGTATAAAGATAGTGGGGCCATTCTTCAATGGAAACCTCAAGGCCACTGGATGTGCGAGGTTGCTACATGATGAGGTGTTTCCCTCTTTATGCACTGAAGCTGGCATGTTCCCTAAGTTTTTCCAGCAAGATGGTGACCACCACATTATGGGTGTCAGGTCCGAGCATTCCTAGATGAACAGTTTCCTGGAAAGTGGATTGGTCATCGTGGGCCAGTTCAATGGCCCCCAAGGTCTCCCGATCTGACCCCCTTAGACTTTTATCTTTGGGGTAATCTGAAGGCAATTGTCTATGCTGTGAAGATACAAGATGTGCAGCACCTGAAACTACGGACACTGGAAGCCTGTGCTAGCATTTCTGCTGCTGTGTTGCTATCAGTGTGTGAAGAGTGGGAGAAGAGGGTTGACAATCCAACACAATGGGCAGCACATTGAACACATTTTATAAGTGGTCAGAAACTTGTAAATAACTCATGAAAGAATAAAGTTACGTTAAAACCAAGCACATCATTGTTTTTCTTGTGAAATTCCCAATAAGTTTGATGTGTCACATAATCCTCTTCCAATTGAAAAAACAAAAGTTGGATTCAAAATGGCCAACTTCAAAATGGCCACCATGGTCATCACCCATCTTGAAAAGTTTCCCCCCTCACATATACTAATGTGCCACAAACAGGAAGTTAATATCACCAACCATTCCCATTTTATTAAGGTGTATCCATATAAATGGCCCACCCAGTAGAACAATATCAAGGTAGAAAACTAAAAAATAATAAAAATAAAGGCAGGAGTTGGTTTCTCATGATGGGGGTAGTGAACTGGGAGGATGACCGGTACTCTTTAAAAGTGGTACAGCACACCCATGTATCCAATGAGTTACAGGTTCTGGATGCGTTTTGAGCACATTCACGCTCACGCTTTATCAGAGATAACATCCAGTGCAACTGGCCTGCTAAAATATGGGTGCATTAAAATGGATGTCTGTTCCTCTCTGTAAGACTAGAGAACTATAAAGAGAGGTAAGCAGGGTATGCTGGAGGCAGTGAGGTGCAGGCTTGAGCCCTAGGCTGTACATATTGCTTTGACTGATCCTTTTGTGATGAGGAAATATATTATATTGATGCTTTAACCTGTAGAAGCCTGCTGGCTGACTCAATGTCCTCCCTCTTCCTCATTCTCACTGGTGCCAAATAACAAAATGTGGAAGAGGTGGTGCCAGGCAGCTTACAGTGATATGCAGAAGTCAGTGGCTCTTTGGAACTTGATCCCTAGGCTGCAGTGCTGGCACAGAGAATGAGGTCAGGAGCTGGAATCCCCATAGCAGTCACAATTGTCGCTCTGCATAAGCGCATCAGGTGAACTCTGCACTAAAGCACCAACATTAGAGCACTGTCGTCATAGCTATATGCACACTTCACCCGTGCAAGAGGTAGGCACCTCCAAGCCCCACATTGAACTACCGGAGAAACTGCCTGCCATGTTGGATGGCAGTCCCTGGCCCTGTTTCTAAGGATGGTTTTGGGACACTTTTGTTCTAGTTTTCCACCACCCAATAAGGCTGGGTTCACACTGAAATCAGTCGGCACTTGGATCGGATTCCACCCGAAGAATGAACAGAACGTTGGCTCATGCAGTATGATAACTTTGGTGCAACTTGCCAAGTGTGTTAGACACTTTTGTTGAATTTTTCACTGCATATTCACTTACTTTCTGCCAATTTTGGCATGCATTTAAGCCACTTCCCTTCCCAACAAGCCACTTACCTTTTCTAAGCCACACACCTTTGTCTGACGATGCGTAAAACGTATCTAAAACATGTAATAAATATGGTTAAAGGCATGTGAGACAATTTACTGGTGCAAATTAAACAGAATTTTGTAAGTTTTTCCCAAACTACAATTTCCTCCAATGAATTTTGTAAATATCTTTCAATGCATCAGTTTTGCCAAGGGTTTACCTTCAGGCAGTAATTTCTGAGCTGAATTTTTTTGCCGCTGTGATTGGTTGCTATGGGCAATAAAAACTGTTTTTGGTCAGTGTTTTGTTATATTCTGTGTTTTATTGTAACAATGTCATGAAGGCATTTGCTATTAGTTATTTGCTATTAGTAATATGCTATTATTGTGCTACTATTGTGCAATTAGTAATATCACAAAATAGGGCATGTCTTGTGTTATAGGCTGTACGCTGTTGTAATTATAGAACAATAGACAATAGCTTGTGTCTTTATGTATAAGCTGTGTTGTATTGTGACTGTGTCTTCTTTAATAACTTGTTTGATGATGTCACATTAGACTACAACTTCTATAGGCTGGTGTTATTATGTCACAGTTATGTTTAACTTCTATTTCTAGGCTTCTGTTTTTGGGATGATGTCACTGTGGTGTTTTTTTTTTTTTTCTAGGCAATTTTTTCCCTACAGTCAGTTTTAGTGTTTATCTTTATTCATAGATTGTCCTATTGTGATAACATCATGATAGTGCTTGTTTTTATTCCTAGATTCTGCTCCATTGGGATCATGTCACATTGATGTTTTAGTTAATTGTAGACTGTGTATTATTGTGATTATCTCACAAAAGCATTTATCTTTATTCATAGACTATGTTCTGTTGTTTTTGGATTTATATCTAGTCCGTGTTCTGTTGTAATTATGCCACAGTAGTCTTTCTTTCTATTCCTTAACTTTGTTATATTACGATGACGATACAAATGTGTTTATCTTGATTGATATGCTTTTGTTATATTGTGATGAAGATCAGATTCGTTGCATTGCTCTTAATAAGGGAAACAAAATAATAGTCCTGCAGGTATGATAACTTTTATTGGCTAAATTAAATAACAACTAATCCTGTTACACAGCAAGCTTTCAAGACTGTTTAGGTCTTTTCATCTGGCATTTTATAACTATGACTGATAACAATTGTAAAACCAGCTTATACCTTAAAGAGAAATAAGCAGTCTAAAGCTTGTTGTTTAGCATCATTTATATCAAGAAGCCAAAGTATCATATAGGCAAGGCTATTATTTTGCTTCTCTTATTGAAGGCATTAAAGTTTTCAACGTGCTATCATAGTACCGAACTCTTTTAATACGGCATAATAAGGTTTGCCTTTATTCTTCTTGATATTGCAGTGCAATGGAAGCTAGGTTACTGTAGGTTGAAGACGTTTCTCAAGAGATGGGTTTTCAAGTTGCTTTTGAAGGTTTCAATGGATAGTGAGAGTCAAGTGTGTTAAGGTGGTGAGTTCTAGAAAAGGGGGATGAAATCTTGGAGACAGTTTTGTGAGGAGCGACAAAGAGCAAAGAAGGAGGTACTGTGAGTTAAGGATGGAGTGGAGGGGTGCAAGAGTTGAGAAAAGAGTAGGTTTCAGAAATGTTTATATATGGGATTGATATATGGGAATCGAGTCAATGAGGGAAAGTTTAAAGATTTCGTTTCTCCATGTTAAGTTTTAGAAAGCAGGAGAAGAAGGAATATATACTATCAAAATGTTCATTGACATTCAAGCTGGTTTACTCCATACATGTATTAAATAAATTGAATTGACCTAGTATATAATCTTTATTGGCCACTGATCAGAACCTTCCTATGTATTGGACTAGGTGCCAAATGATAAAATGTTGACAATCATTTACTGTGAGCACATTGATCTAACTGGGTCTAGTGGATTTTCAGTGCTAGATCAATTATAGCCTATATAGTTCTCTTTTGGGGATTTAGGTCCTGTTTATAGCTTATTTAGTTAGGGCTCTTTTAGGCTGCATTCACACCTAATTTTCAGCCTACGGTTGCCGGATTCGGCTGGGGGAGGGGAAAACCGGGCGCTCCAGTACCCCAGCCGGACCGGCACTGAAATCCATTTACTTTAATGAACCGACCGGAGTCAAATTGTTACCCCGGTCAGCTCATTTTTTACCCGTATCCGGTTTTGTGACTGGACCCAAAACTATAGTATACTAGTTTTCCCTTCCCCCAGCCGGATCCGGCAACCGTAGGCTGAAACGAAGTGTGAATGCAGCCTTACACAGTTTTTTTGGTCTCCATTGGCCCAGTATACATTTGTATATCTTTTTTTGTCTATAAAATATCACACTAGACTGTTCTATTCCTTGTAGAGGCACATTGTAAAAAAATCAAATGCCACACTGTAGAAATTTTTTTTTACATCAGAACTTATGACATGTTCAGTTCCTAACCAGAGGCCTGAAGCCCACCCACATGTCGGTGGACCACTCCTATCCCATACACTGAGACATTGTGCCATGTGATACATTCAGGATGCCCCTTCCAGTTGTGCTTGTATGTGGCCTGATTTATATCACTATGGACCCTCTTATCCCATGCCGACAGCTCAGTAGCAAAGTTTAAAATAGTCAAAAATATAATAGAGATTTTTAGTGCTTTTATTGCTCCCCCTCCATACTCTTCCTACATGAAGCTCAACAATTGATTGAGTGAAAAAAAGTTAACAGATCATCTCTCTATTGGTTTTTCTACCACATTCTGCACCATTGTGCCAAATTCTCTATTCCACCAATTAAAAAGGATTAACACAAACAGAACAATTGACTCAAGTCCTTACTAGTAAACTAATATCATGATGGTGAGCGGTGGGCCTTTATGCAGCTACACATGTAGGCTGTCCTCCCTTGTCTTTATTGCTGCATTTTCTTTTTCTTTTTTTGATAATAATCTTTTTATTTTCTAACAAAAAAAGAAACAATACATTGGTGCATCTTCTAAAAGAATAGTGAGCAAAAGCAGGATTAAACATTGGCAAATATTATATGTAAAACTGATACAGCAAAGTTTGTTTAATGCATGACACATGGCTTACTAGACAAAGTGGGAATAGGACCCTCAACATGCTCGTAATCATATTTATGCACTGTCCCCATTAAAACAATATATTTTATTTAATTTTCTTCTTGGTTCCTTTTTTACTCACTTTAATGCCCTGTGGGATCCATCTGCTGTCTATATTCCGTCTGCCCTTCTTCCTATTGCTCGTTGTATTCTCTCTTTTCTTTCCTCTACCAATTTATTCGCTAATCTGTCCCATCTGTCTGCTCAAATGTCTTGTTGTCTCATCTCATATGTCTCAATAGTTTTCTTTTTCCTGGGTTCTCTTCCTCTGCTCAAAGGGCCTGACCTATATTATGTTTCCTTACTATGTTATTATTCAGTTACTGTTATTATTTTATTAAGTTTCATCCAATGCATTGCTGATTCAAAGGTAAACAAGCTGCTTTGCTACCAAACAGCCATTCGTCCCTGTTCATGACTTCATCAGTGTACCCAGCTGAAAAAATAATACATCAAAACCAAAAATCTACACACCAAAAGTAATAGACATATTGCTGGCTAACCTTTTGTTCATAATTTTTTTTGGTAACAGAATTGACCTAGTCAGGAAACATGCTGGCCAGGATAAAGGATACTAATGACAATTGATTTGAATGCTCCATTAATACAGTCACCCAATTTTTCACTTCAGTGAAGCCAAAGCAGCCATTGGGTCCAAAGTCTTTCACTTTCCTGCAATAATCTAGAATCACTAGGGGGGAAGCTTCATATAGGATTCATGGATGCATTGGGATAGCCAGTTACAGAGTATCTCTATGTTTTGGCACATAGAAGAGGTCCTGAATGTAGTTAAATAGTTAGTAAGGCTGAAAAATACATATGTTTATCCAGTTTAGCCTGTAACCCTGCAGTGTAGATCCAGAGGCAGGCAAAAAGGCCCATGATGTAGAAACCAATTTTCCTCATTCTGGGGGTTTGGGTGTTGGCTCCAAACCTGGCAAACAGAATAAATCCATGGATCCACAGCTCTTCTCCAGACTCAGCTTCAACCTGTAACATATGATTTTTATATGCCCTAATAGATTATATAGACTGGGATTGTTACTCGGAAACAAACTTTTTGAATAGGCAACCCTTGAATTGTGCTGTAGGAATCTTCCAGCCATAGCCAGCTGGTGTAGAAGAAGGGCTTATAGAAAGGGATTTTGTCTGGCCATTTACTACACTCATTAATTTGTTTTGTATTTGTGAATTTTATAAATACTATTGGTTAAAAAAAAAAAAAACACTATAAAAGAAAGCTATAGTAACATTTTGTTTCTGTGACGTGCAGCTCATTTCTAAGATCTCTTGCCGAATTACAGCAGTGGTCTACGTAAAAGCATTGCATCAGCAGTTTCCATGTTTTCAGCTTCCCTCTACATTTTCCAGTGAAGTCGGTCTTAATTCACACCCTAAGGGAAGTCTCCTGTTACGAGATTTAATGGCAGTGCCTGTTTCTGGCTGGTGTAATATTTCTGGAATGAGAGTTGTACATCTGGCATTGCTGTTTTATATAAAATGATAAACTATGTGCTGCCACCTGTACAGAATGAATATTGAAGCCTTTATAGGCTTCCTTATAAGGCTGAAACATTTCCTTCTGCTTCGCCTGGTTAGGCAGGACAAGAAGACATTCTAGGTTACTGTGCATTGATAAAGAGTGCTGCAGATTTTGTTGGTGAACTATAAGTAATGGTTATGATACGTTTGCCTCTATCACTATGGTGCAAATCATTCTTGTGTTTTGTGTTTGAGAAATTTAATATACCTTATGAAAAATCTAAAACCATTTATGAATTATTAAAAGCATCTAACGCATTTTACAGCTACCCCCTTACTGATCTTTCATTAAAGGGGTACTCCGCCCCTAGACAATGACATCCAAAGAATAGGGGATAAGATGTCTGATCGCGTGGGTCTCGCCACTGGGAACTCCCGCAATCTCGGCTGCAACACCCCAGACATCCAGTGCACGGAGCAAACTTTGCTCCATGCTGGATGACTGACAATGCAGAGAGGCTCATGACGTCACGGTCACGCCCCGCTCGTGACGTCCCAGCCATACCCCCTCAACGCAAGTCTATGGGAGGGGTGCTGAACTCGACGCTCTAAACAAACGTCTGGTGCATTCAGACATCAGACATTCAGATGCGTTCAGACATCTTATCCTTTGTATAGGAGATAAGGTGTCTAGGGGCGGAGTATCCCTTTAACCCCTTAAGGACCCGTGACGTCCTGGCACCCTGGGCTTTAAGGACCCAGGGCGTCCTGTGACGTCCTGGCGTATTCCGGTCCCTGCCGCTCACCTGGCAGAGATCGGAAGCGGATGCCTGCTGAAATGCTTCTTCAGCAGGCATCCAGGGCAAACGCTGAGGGGGGCCATGTAGGCCCCCCCATGTTGGCGATCGTCGCAAATCGCGAGGGAAATCTGCGGCGGTACTGGGCTGATCGGCTCTCTGGGACCCGACCGCCCGGTAATTTAGCATGATCCCAGTTGTCACAGACAGCCAGGACCATGCTGAAGCATAGGAGCGAGGTGGAAAGCATGCCACCTTCTCCTATCCCCTGCGAGTCCTCGGTTAGCTAACCGACCAATCGAAGGGGGGGGGGGGGGGGGCGGTTACTTCCTCCCGCCCTGCCCGGCCCCTGGAAGTCCGGAGAGAACGGGAGAAAGACCGGAGGACGCGGCGGGGGACGGGGGAGTGCCGGGGCCCGGCCCCGGGACTTACCTCATCCCTGAAGACCCGGATCCCGGCGGCGGAGACGGCGGCAGTGGCGACAGGTGAGTTGATCTTCGGCGGCGTCGCAGGACCTTTGCAGCAGTCCAGACCGCCGTAAAGCGATCTGGACTGCTCTATCTGGTCCCCTTACACTACAACTCCCAGAATGCCCAGACAGCCATTGTCGTCTGGGCATGCTGGGAGTTGCAGTTTTGCAACATCTGGAGGTCCACAGTTTGGAGACCACTGTGCCCTTCCAGATGTTGCAAAACTACACATCCTCAGCATGCCCTTACTGTCCAGGCATGCTGGGAGTTGTAGTTCTGTAACATCCGGCCCTTCAGATGTTGCAGAACTACAACTCCCAGCATGCCTGGACAGTTTTGGCATACTGGGAGTTGTAGTTTTGCAACATCTGGAAGGGCACAGATTGGGAACCACTGTATTAGTGGTCTGCAAACTGTAGTCCTCCAGATGTTGCAAAACTACAACTTCAAGCATGCTGGGAGTTGTAGTTCGGCAACATCTGGCTCTAAAGATGTTGCCGAACTACTACTTCCAGCATGCCTGAGAATGTTTGGGAGTTGTGGTTTTGCAACAACTGGAGGCACACTGGTTGGGAAACATTGTCTGTTTCCTAACTCAGTGTTTCCCAACCCGTGTGCCTCCAGCTGTTGCAAAACTATAACTACAAGCATGCACTGATAGACTGTGCATGCTGGGAGTTGTAGTTTTGCAACAGCTGGAGGTTCCCCCCCCCCCCCCCCCCCCCGTGGATGTACAGGGTACATTCACATCGGCAGGGGGCTTACAGTGAGTATCAGGTTTCAAGTTTGCGATGCAGCTAATTTTGCGCGGCAGCTCAAACTCGCAGTGGGAAACTCGCTGTAATCCCCTGCCCATGTGACTGTAGCCTAAAAACACTACACTACACTAACACAAAATAAAAAGTAAAAAACACTAGATATACACATACCCTTACACGGCCCCCCTCCCCAATAAAAATTAAAAACGTCTGGTACGCCACTGTTTCCAAAATGGAGCCTCCAGCCGTTGCCTGTCCAAGCATGCTGGTAGTTTTGCAACAGCTGGAGGCACCCTGTTTGGAAATCACTGGCGTAGAATACCCCTATGTCCACCCCTATGCAAATCCCTAATTGAGGCCTCAAATGCGTATGGCGCTCTCTCACTTCAGAGCCCTGTCGTATTTCAAGGCAACAGCTTAGGGCCACATATGGGGTATCGCCGTACTCGGGAGAAATTGCCTAACAAATTTTGGGGGGCTTTTTCTCCTTTCACCCCTTATGAAAATGGGAAGTTGGGGTCTACACCAGCATGTTAGTGTATATAGAATTTTTTACACTAACATGCTGGTGTTGCCCTATACTTTTCATTTTGAGAAGGTAAAAAGGAAAAAGGACCCCCAAAATTTGTAATGCAATTTCTCCCGACTACAGAGATACCCCGTATGTGGGCACAAAGTCCTCTGGGGGCGCACAACAAGGCCCAGAAGGGAGAGTGCACCATGATTGTTACAGCGGTTTTGACCAACGCAAAAAAACAAAACCCCACATGTGACCCCATTTCAGAAACTACACCCCTCACGGAATGTAATGAGAGGTGCAGTGAGAATTTACCCCCCACTGGTGTCGGACAGATCTTTGGCACAGTGGGCTGTGCAAATAAAAAATTTTGTATAGCCCACTGTTCCAAAGATCTGACAGACACCAGTGGGGGGTAAATGCTCACTGTACCCCTTGTTACGTTCCTCAAGGGGTCTAGTTTCCAAAATGGTATGCCATGTGGGGGTTATTTTGCTGTCCTGGCACCATAGGGAAACACACATTTTAGTGAAAATTTTTTTTTTTTTTTAATGTATACAAAAGTCGTGAAACCCCTGTGGGGTATTAAGGCTCACTTTATTCCTTGTTACATTCCTAAAGGGGTCTAGTTTCCAAAATGGTATGCCATGTTTTTTTTTGCTCCCCTGGCACCATAGGGGCTTCCTAAATGCGACATGCCCCCGAGCAAAATTTGCTCTCAAAAAGCCCAATATGACTGCTTCTCTTCTGAGCATTTTAGTTCGCCCCTAGTGCACTTCAGGTCAACTTATGGGGTATCTCCATACTCAGAAGAGATGGAGTTACAAATTTTGGGGGGTATCTTCTGCTATTAACCCTTGCAAAAATGTGACATTTGGGGGGAAACACACATTTTTGTGAATTTTAATTTTTTTTTACATATGCAAAAGTCGTGAAACACCTGTGTGGTATTAAGGCTCACTTAATTCCTTGTTATGTTCCTCAAGGGGTCTAGTTTCCAAAATGGTATGCCATGTGTTTTTTTTTTTTTGTTCTGGCACCATAGGGGCTTCCTAAATGCAACATGCCCCCCAAAAACCATTTCAGAAAAACGTACTCTCCAAAATCCCCTTGTCGCTCCTTCGCTTCTGAGCCCTCTACTGCGCCCGCTGAACAATTTACATAGACATATGAGGTATGTGCTTACTCGAGAGAAATTGGGCTACAAATACAAGTATAAATTTTCTCCTTTTACCCCTTGTAAAAATTCAAAAATTGGGTCTACAAAAACATGCAAGTGTAAAAAAATGAAGATTGTGAATTTCTTCTTCACTTTGCTGCTATTCCGGTGAAACACCTAAAGGGTTAAAACACTGACTGAATGTCATTTTGAATACTTTGGGGGGTGCAGTTTTTATAATGGGGTCTTTTGTGGGGTATTTGTAAGATGAAGACCCTTCAAATCCACTTCAAACCTGAACTGGTCCCTGAAAAATAGTGAGTTTGAAAATTTTGTGAAAAATTGGAAAATTGCTGCTGAACTTTGAAGCCATCTGATGTCTTCCAAAAGTAAAAACTCATCAATTTTATAATGCAAACATAAAGTAGACATATTGTATATGTGAATAAAAAATTTTTTGGGGGGAATATCCATTTTCCTTACAAGCAGAGAGCTTCAAAGTTAGAAAAATGCTAAATTTTCTAATTGTTCATCAAATTTTGGGATTTTTCACCAAGAAATGATGCAAGTAACGACGAAAATTTACCACCAAAAGTAGAATATGTCATGAAAAAACAGTCTCGGAATCAGAATGATAACTAAAAGCATTCCAGAGTTATTAATGTTTAAAGTGACAGTGGTCAGATGTGCAAAAAATGGCCGGGTCCTAAGGTGTAAAATGGCTGGGTCCTTAAGGGGTTAAGGCGGCACTCTAAATGCTACCTTTTTCTGTCCCCATGTTTGTTATATGCCATTTTAACAATCGCTGATGTATTTTGTAGTACTGACCATCATTTTATCTAAATTGGTCTTATGAGGCAGTATACTGGTAGCTAGTCTGAGCATGGTAAGCCAGATGATCCCACACATGCTGTTTCATCTGTTTTTGGTGAGAACTAGAATCTACTCTTCACAGACCCCACAATATATATAGATATAGGGACAAACAAACACCAAGACCTTGTGTTCTATCAGCTGGGGACTGTTACTAGCACTAAAAGGGTGTCTGAAAATCTGCTATAAGGCCAGTCACCTCTGTTTACACCCTTGAATTCACCACACTTTTCCATCTTTCCATTATTGTATTCTGTTATACAAGTCAGGTGGACATGATATATGCTGCTGATCCTTATTGGATGATTTTATTTATGATGATGTAATCAACACAACCACATATAATATAAGGGGCAAATAATAGGTGTACCAGATTGTGATACACAATATACCTAATACAGTGAAATGGTGTTACTGAATAGATTATGGTGATGTACATTCAATATATCTTTGCATTAAGCCTAAGTAGTTATATCTCTGTCCAATTATAAAGTGATTTTCTGTCAAACAAGAAACATTGTACTGAATACTGCTCAGTGAAATAAATGTCAAGATTTAATTGAGTACTCTTTACATTTTTGTCATGAACTTAAAGGGGTACTCCGCCCCTAGACTTTTTATCTGATAAGATGTCTGATCATGAGGGTCCCGCTGCTGGGGACCCCCATGATCTCTCCTGCAGCAACACCCTTTCTCAGCTGCACAGAGCGAGGATCGCTCTGTGGCTGATGACGGGCGATGCAGGGGACAGAGTCACGTCTCCGCCCCTCATGATGTCCCCTCCCCCGCAATGCAAGTCTATGGGAGGGGATGTGACGGCCCCCTCCCATAGACTTGCATTGCGGGGGAGTGACATCATGAGGGGGCGGAGTCGTTATGTCACAATACTCTGTCACCTGCTTTGCCCGTCATCAGCCACAGAGCGATCCTAACTCTCAGCTGAGAAATGGGGGTGCTGCAGGAGAGATCGCAGGGGTCCCCAGCAGCGGAACCCCCACGATCAGACATCTTATCCCCCATCCTTTTGATAGGGGTAAGATGTCTAGCGGCAGAGTACCCCTTTAAAGAAAATTGCAGATATCAGAACATTAGAGTTGCTAAAGCAGTTGTACAAGATTAGAAAAGTGTTTTAGCTTAGACAAAAATAGTACTCTTTCTGGGGGGATAAAATTTGAAATATTTTTCTAATTGTGAACTTGGTCTCACTCAGAACTCTGAGTGACAGTGGTTCTCTGAGCTTTCAAACTTTGCCAGGCTCAGCTCGCGCAAGCCCAGCAACGGTGGTAATAGCAGAAGGGAAAAGGAACACATGGCGTTTTGGCACCCAAATGTAAGAAGGAAGTACAAGGAACTATGAGATGATGTCAGAGTAGCCCAGCATACCTTGCAGTTGGCAGCAAGATCACATGACCCTAGGTTAGACAATCATTGCTTTGCATTATGTGACATACAGCTCCCAGGCCAATAAGGAGCATAGGGGTGGGTTTAAGAGGCTGATAAAGCCATATGCACTGAATTGTAGCCGCCATCTTCAAGAGAGAAACCTGAGAGAGCAGTGCACAGGAACTACTGATCCCAGAAAGCCTTTACAAATCTATTAGAATTTGAAAGAAAGCTGAACACAGCATTGAGCAGTGGGCTGACTTCAGACTATCTCCTTCATTATTATGCCTAGTTGGTGCACTATAAACCGAGCCACCCAGCAGTGTGTCACTGCAGAATGAGCCCATAAAAGCTATCACATTACAAGCTAAGCAAGGATTTAGTAGTGGGATAACCTCAGACAGTGACCCATCACCTGAATTACTATATCCAGTTAATGCACTACAAATCCCAGCCAGCAATGTCACTGAAAAATTAGCTCATAAGAGATGTTGCATTACAAGTTGAGCAAAGCATTCACCAATGGGCTGACCTCAGACAGTGACCTGTCACCTGCATTACTGTGTCCAGTTGGTGTACTATAAATCCCAGCAGTCTGCAGAAAGAACCCACATAAGCTATAACATTACAATACCTAGCAAGCTGAGCAAAGCAGTGAGCTGACTTGTATTTAAACATAAAAAGCATTGTGAACATGGAATAGGCATTTTAGTTCAAGTTACGTGTATTTTTTGGGTTTTATCAAACATTTAGCATTTCTACCTGTGTTTAAAGGGACAGCCTGTCTAACTGCAGTAAACCCAATACACTGGGTTATAGTGCGAGTGAACCTGGGTAAAGAGATTTCTTTAGAATCAGTAATGAAAAAGGCTCACTCTGACTAATCTGGCTAAGTTTCCACTTGGTTTTTTTCTGGCAGTTTTTGGAATACTGCCACTGCAGTTTTTAAACCAAAGTCAGAAGTGGATCCATAAGGGAGGAGAAGTATAAGTCCTTCCTTTATATGTCCTATTACTTTTGAGCACACTTCTGGCTTTGGCTCAAAAACTGCAGTGGCAGACTTCCAAAAACTGCCAGAATAAAAAACAAGTGGAAACTTAGCCTCTCACTGATACCCACAGTGGGTAAAAATAGTGCAGGAACCAATAAATAATCAGTGTTCAAAGACTAAATGGATATAAAAATGGATGAGATCAATAATATAACAATATAATTAAGTTTATTATAGTCCACAAAAAAATATTAGCATATGATAGTGTTTCACACCACAAGGGCCCATGTGGCTGAAAATCAACTACAAACTCATATAAAAATTAATACTACTAAAAATATAAACACCATAGTATGAAATAGTAATAAAAATATGGTAAATCTCAAATAGCTCACTTACACATCCTACAATATAAAATTGGCTATCATAATGTATATCAAGTACTTTCCCAGGATAAATACAGAGTCACTTAGTGTAGAACGAAGATGAAAAGTCACGTTGTATAGAAAATGTAACTCCTTTGGTACGCCGTTCCTGTAAGGAAAATAAACCTTAAAAGGGGTACTACGGTGGAAAAAAAAAACTTTTGTACGGGCCAGAGGAAGCACCCTCAAACGCAAAACTAGTTGCCGCCCATCCGTCATGCCCCCGTCTCACCTGTTACACCCGAGCTCCTTGTGTACCTATCCTCTCTACTGAAGCTTTTGTATTCTCTTGGAAATAAAGCTTGAATTTTTGAATCGTGACCAGCGGTGAGTGCATTATCTTCTTTCCTTATGCATTGCTGTGGATACTTACCTTACCTGGACATACTTGATAATAGCACCTCTTTTTCCTATGCACTTTATATCAGGACTGACACACGTTGTTGGCTCACATTTTTGTTCATTACTACACTCTCAGTTATATTGCATTAGCAGTGCCAGGCTCAGTTTTTCTACTTCTATGCTGTCTTCATAGATTTGTAAATTACTTCTATGTAAAAATCTTTATCCTTCCAGTACTTATCAGCTGCTGTATGCTCCAGAGGAAGTTCTTTTCTTTTTTAATTTCTTTTCTGTCTGACCACAGTGCTCTCTGCTGACACCTCTGTCCATGTTAGGAACGGTCCAGAGCAGGAAAAATCCCCATAGCAAACCTCTCCTGCTCTGGACAGTTCCTGACATGGACAGAGGTATCAGCAGAGAGCACTGTGGTCAGACTGAAAATAAATGAAAAAACAAAAGAACCTACTCTGGAGCATACAGCAGCTAATAAGTACTGGAAGGATTTAAAAAAAACTGTTGAATGAAAAAAAATATTTTCCACCGGAGTACCCCTTTTCATGTCACTGATTGGATACTATGTATCACAGAGTTCCACTCTTGTAAATGAAAAAGATACTATGTATCTGACAATAGTTATTTTCCTATGGAGCAAACATCTGTATCTGTATAATATTGTTCTTGCATATTCCTGTTAGGGAAGTAAATATGTTGGTACAAATATGTTGGTCGCCCCTCCCAGTGTGTAATTTATGATTAGTCGGTCACCTCTTCTATTTCATGACCTGTGGACCGATAACATAAAACATATAAAACTTCCCTTTATTTAAATTTTAAACTAAACCAACCCCTTTGTAGCGTCAGAATACAACTTGTTTTTAAAGATGAAATTTAAGAAGCTCAGTAAATAACAGTCCTTGTCAAAAAGCTTGCTTATACTGGGTACGTGTGAAAGTCAGGGTTCACATGTGAGTGCATATCTCAAAAAAGTTGCTATTTTTTGGCAGTTTTTAGGCTGCACAAAAAATGTTGCGACAATTCAAAGTAAAATACACAGTGTATATCAATGATAAATTCCCCTCCCCCCCCATTTTTTTTTTAAAGGGGTACTCCGGGGATAAGATGTCAGATCGCCGCGGTCCCGCTGCTGGGGACCCCGGGGATCGCCGCTGCGGCACCCCGCCATCATTACTGCGCAGAGCAAGTTCGCTCTGTGCGTAATGACGGGCGATACAGGGACCGGAGCATCGTTACGTCACGGCTCCGCCCCTCATGACATCACGGCCCGTCCGCTTAATGCAAGTCTATGGCAGGGGGCGTGACTACAGCCACGCCCCCTCCCATAGACTTGTATTGACGGGGGCGGGCCGTGACGTCACGAGGGGCGGAGCCGTGATGTAACGATGCTCCGGTCCCTGTATTGTCATTAAGAGCGATCTCGCTCTGTACAGTAATGATAGCGGGGTGCTGCAGCAGCGATTCCCAGCAGCGGGACCCCGGCGATCTGACATCTTATCCCCTATCCTTTGGATAGGGGATAAGATGTCTAGGGGCGGAGTACCCCTTTAAGCTAACAGTTGACATGGATTTTTTTTTTTTCAAGTAATGGCAATAAATCCTATGAAATAAATAGTGTCTATACAAACACATTAGTCGTAGACTTTAATTAGAATGCATCTTCTGATAAGTATCTGTGTCAATTTTCTAAACATGACAAACACTTTTTCTAGCTGAAGTTTTCTTATCTAGTTGAAATGTCTCTAGCCTGAGGCAGATGGAGAAAAAACACTTGAGATTTCAACTGTTTGTTCCGATCTAGGAGTTGATGAATCAAGCACTGTTTCTACTTTCCTACGCCAGAATTGCTTATTGAAAGACAGTAGAGACAAGGCAAGAAAATATATAAATAATGATGACATGTGTGTACTTGTCTTATCACATCAATCAAAAGGTTTGGAACAGGGAATACATGGAAAAAAAACAACAAAAACTAAAAAAGAAAAAAAGAAGCATTGTATATCAGCATTCTCACAGTTGCTGACTGCAGATAAAAGTGTTACACACCAGGTGTTTTGAATTTTTATTAATGCACTAAATCATTTGGTAGATGATGGACAAATAAGTTAATTATACTACTAAATAAAATGTTGTATATGATCAGTTATACCTTTCCTTGGGCATTGTTGGCTATTAAAGGGGCACTCCCGTGGAAAACTTTGTTTTTTTTTTATCAACTGTTGCCAGAAAGTTAAACAGATTTGTAAATTACTTCTATTAAAAAAATCTTAATCCTTCCAGTACTTTTTAAGAGCTGTATACCACAGAGGGAATTTTTTTTCTTTTTGGATTTCTCTTATGTCACGACCACAGTGTTCTCTGCTGACCTCTGCTGTCCATTTTAGGAACTGTCCAGAGCAGCATATGTTTGCTATGGGGATTTTTGTCCTGCTCTGGATAGTTCCTAAAATGGACAGAGATGTCAGCAGAGAGCACCGTGATCGTGACATAAGAGAAATCCAAAAAGTAAAGCATTTCCTCTGTAGTATAAAACCCCAAAAAAGTACTGGAAGGATGAAGATTTTTTTATAGAAGTAATTTACAAATCTGTTTAACTTTCTGGCACCAGTTGATCTAAAAAAAAAAAAAAATAAAGTTTTCCACGGAAGTACCCCTTTAAGTTCACCTTTGTCATTCAGGTTGGAGCATCGATCTCTATTAGTTTATTACATTTTCTTATTATAGCATTCTCTTCTGCAACATTGTACATTATTGTAAATAAACTGAGAGGGAAAGTGTAAAGAAGAGGGAACACTAAAGTAGTGTTAAAGGGGTATTCCACTGGCCAGTGGAGTACCCCTTTAATTGTATGAAACTACCTATAGAATGTAACTTGAAAAATGATATCATAGAAAGTATACATGAAAGGAGGAATACATACATTAAACAATGGGTGACATCACCGGAAACCTGCACACTATCATGTAAATACAAATATAAAAGGGTATGGTCCCAACTTATGTCAACTAGATAAGAACTACTTGTTATGTACTGGGACAGTTAACATCTCAAATGGCACTGGATGTAGAAATAGGCAGACAACTAATTGCTGTTATTATAAAGTGCTATGTGCAGTGTATGCCAAATACATGCAAAGTAATAAAGCAATTACCAAAATCAGGACTATACAGACCCTAAAACAAAAGCAATGAGGTGGTGCAGGAACTGGAATAGCGCCACTCCATCACATGTTTCGACATGTGTAACCACCATCCGGAAGATATATCTTCTAAAAGAAACAAAAGGTGGATGTTACAAAAGGTATCCGTCAAGTGATTCCAGGTATTGTTACAGAGAAAGTCGATGAGAAATGTTTCTTATATATCAATAAATGATAACAAAAGTCCAGCACAGATACTTGTGCAATAAAATTCTTTCTTAATTTGAAATAAAGAAAGAATTTTATTGCAAAAGTATCTGTGTTGGACTTTCGTTATTTTTTGGTGGACTTTCCGGTGCTGGTTCACACCGATCCGTGCACAGTTTTTTTGGCAACTGAGGTAGCTGACGTACCCTCCTATTCACATATCACGAGTACGGAGTAAAATTGTCCCCTTAAATAAAGTGCATTGTGAGCTTAGTGCTTGTTAATATTAAAAAATTCCATAGAGAATGGAGGTCTGGCCACACACTTGCAGAATACTCCTTTAACAAATGCGTAGCTCATTGGGAGCTATAGTACATGCTACAGTAAAAAATATAAAGTATCTCTCGACCTCTGTGATTTTTGTGACTGGTACATTGGCATGTGCATTGTCAAAAAAAACAATGTATTATGATGGAGAAAGAGATATTAACAATTCTTCCCATGTAAATCAGGGATCAATAGAACAGTATCTCAGGGTTTATCAGTTTACAGCCATTGTAACTAACCTATGATAAGACACATACCGACCTATGATGAACCCCCGTCCTAAAATAAACAGAATATGTCCTTTCAAAGGAAAATAAACACACTTTGGCAGAACTTTTTATTTTTCTCCACAAAAGTCCTGTTTGATAGGGTCTTATGGTCACTTCTTTTTATTGAGTAAATAAATTGTCTTACTAGACATAAATGTTCCTAATATGCAAACTATGTGGTATCAGCAAATGGCGGTGTTGACAATCTCATTTTCACTATTTACGACCTGATGTGTTGTACAATCATAAATCGGCGGAGAGGAAATAATTGCCTGTGGAAGAAGTTGAATTCTGTCTGTGCTGAAGGGAACCCGCAGCATATTGCTCTGAGCTATAAAAGGCTCCATTTGGCATGTGGATCCGCTGTAGTATTTCACCTTCTCCGGTGACCTATTTCTCTTTCCATGATGTTGAACTACCACCCCCAGCATACATTCTATTATTTATTGGCCTCTGGTGCTAAATTGAGAATGGAAATGAAGGAATAATTAATTTTCCAAAAAATAAAATTAGATCTAATTAGGTTTCCATTGATCCTTGGTGAAGTCATATTTTCCATGTAACGGAACAAAATGTACAGTTTGTAACAGAATGTTAAACTGGTAGAAAATGCCTATGAATATAGCATTTAATAATGATGTTAGGAACTACAATTTGGCCACAATTGGGGAGGCATACATTGTATGAACATACAAGTTCTCATCACTGCTCACCTATCCACATTGGGGGCTGAACTGCAGGGACCCCCACCAATCTGAAGAACAGGGGTCATGGTTGAATAGAGAAGCAGTCAGGCATGCACATTGCCAATATGTTCAATTCTGTGGGACAGATATAGCTATGTTAGATACCTAACGGGATATGTGTTTTTCTAGGAAAATACCATTCATTCTATTCTTAAGAATTCTTGTTAAATCCTAGTATTGGATTATGAGAAACTAAAATGCACATCATCTCAGGAGCATAAACAGTGATAAATGGTCATGTATAGCAAAACCCCAGTTAAAGGGGTACTCCATCCCTAGACATCTTATCTATCCAAAGGATCTCCCTGCTGCACCTGGTGTTCGTTTAGAGCGTCTGGTGTGGTGCCAGAGGCTCGTGACGTTGCAACCACACCCCACTCATGATGTCATGGGCACGCCCCCTCAATGCAAGTCTATGGGAGGAGGCATGATGGCCATCACGCCCCCTCCCATAGAATTGCATTGAGGGAGCATGGCCATGACATCACAAGCCTCTGCCCCACATCACCAGTCTTCTGGCACAGAGTGAAGTTTTCTCCGTGCACCGGATGTCTGGGGTTCTGCAGCCGAGATCGCAAGGGGGACCCAGCAGCACGACTAGAGATCTTATCCCCTATACTTTGGATAGGAGATAAGATGTCTAGGGGTGGAGTACCCCTTTAATTATCACTCATCCCATTTTAAACCTGCAAGGGTCTCCTAGACCCTGCAAACAAAGAAAGAGGGCATCAGAGTAACCTTAGCTAGACACATTATATGTCAGATGAATGCCCTTATGGCTGACAGCTATCTCCCCCAACTGCACATACACTAGCCTGCGCAACTTGACTGAGTATGCATGTGTTTTTCAATAAGGAGAAGGGTGTTAGCAGCTGCCAGACTTCTGGCAGCGGCTCATATGCCCTGAGATATAGGAATCACGCATGTTGAAATCCAACGTTCTGATTCTTCTCTCCTCCTACATTATCTTGCGATAGTCGGGAGGTCCCTTATGCCTGGATTAGATGGTCTAAAGTGTATGGCCAGCCTAAGATCCACAAAGCTTCCCTTCACTAATAATACACTGCTCAAAAAAAATAAAGGGAACACTTAAACAACACAATGTAACTCCAAGTCAATCACACTTCTGTGAAATCACACTGTCCACTCAGGAAGCAACACTGATTGACAATCAATTTCACATGCTGTTGTGCAAATGGAACAGACAACAGGTGGAAATAATAGGAAATTAGCAAGACACCCCCAATAAAGTAGTGGTTCTGCAGGTCACTTCTCAGTTCCTATGCTTCCTGGCTGATTTTTTGGTCACTTTGGAATGCTGGCAGTGCTTTCACTCTAGTGATAGCATGAGATGGAGTCTACAACCCACACAAGTGACTCAGGTAGCGCAGCTCATCCAGGATCATCAATGCAAGCTGTGGCAAGAAGGTTTGCTGTGTCTGTCAGCGTAGTGTCCAGAGCATGGAGGTGCTACCAGGAGAAAGGTCAATACATCAGGAGACGTGGAGGAGGCCGTAGGAGGGCAACAACCCCGCAGCAGGACCGCTACCTCTGCCTTTGTGCATGTGTCCACTCAAATGGTCAGAAACAGACTGTGAGAGCCCGACACCGTGCAGGACGTTTGGCATATGCCAGAGAACACCAAGATTGGCAAAGTCGCCACTGGCACCCTGTGCTCTTCACAGATGAAAGCAGGTTCACACTGAGCACATGTTACAGAGTCTGGAAACACCGTGGAGAACGTTCTGCTGCCTGCAACATCCTCCAGCAGGACCGGTTTGACGGTGGGTCAGTAATGGTTTGGGGTGGCATTTCTTTGGGGGGCCGCACAGTCCTCCATGTGCTTGCCAGATGTAGCCTGGCTGCCATTAGGTACCGAGATGAGATCCTCAGATCCCTTGTGAGACCATATGCTGGTGCGGTTGGCCCTGGGTTCCTCCTAATGCAAGACAATGCTAGACCTCATGTGGCTGGAGTGTGTCAGCAGTTCCTGCAAGAGGAAGGCATTGATGATGGACTGGCCCGCCCATTCCCCAGACCTGAATCCGATTGAGCACATCTGGGACATCATGTCTCGCTCCATGCACCACAGTTGGCGGATGCTTTAGTCCAGGTCTGGGAGGAAATCCCTCAGGAGACCATACGCCACTTCATCAGGAGCATGCCCAGGTGTTATAGGGAGGTCATACGGGCATGTGGAGGCCACACACACTACTGAACCTCATTTTGGCTTGTTTAAAGGACATTACATCAAAGTTGGATCAGCCTGTAGAGTGGTTTTCCACTTTGATTTTGAGTGTGACTCCATATCCAGACCTCCATGGGTTGTTAAATTTGATTTCCATTGATAATTTTTGTGTGGTTTTGTTGTCTGCACATTCAACTATGTAAAGACGGAAGTATTTCATGCGATTAGTTAATATATTCAGATCTAGGATGTGTTATCTTTATTTTTTTGAGCAGTGTATTATAAGACAATGAGGTATTTATTGCATTGAGGTCCCTTGTCCTCTATATACCGTAACTGGTCAAGACCAATATATGGAGGGTTAAATTATTAATTAATTTCCAATAGATTCCCCATTAGGGAAATCCAATAGAACCCTAATTTCCTATATACTTTTTTTTATTGTTTGCTATTAAAAACTCCCATAAGCTTTTATTATTTTTTCTACACACTTTTAAAAACCAATAGCGCTGTATGCTCTTACTGTATTGCTAACATGAAGCTATATCCTTGCACAGCCCACCACCTCCTGATAAAGCTACTTAGTAGCGAAACATGTAGAGGGGGGCAGAGTAGGACTTTTTAAGTAGGAATAGCGCTGTGGCTCAGTAAAATTACTAAGTGTGACCTGCAGGCACACACAGTTCTTTCACTAGTGAACCAGTTTAAAGCAGCAGAGATATCTGTGCAAGGATATACAAGCAAAGAGGTAGAGCAGCACAACCTCCAGAGAAAGCAACGGGTGCAGGCGGTGAAGGTCCCAGGTCCAGGGTCCCATAGACATCCACTCCAAAAAACAAAAAGCCGCAGCACTCTAAGGTACAAGGTGAATAAGGTTTATTGACCCAACATCATGAACAACGTTTCAACTGCCCAATTGCTTGAGAAAGACTGCAATTGGGCAGTTGAAACGTTGTTCCTGATGTTGGGTCAATAAACCTTATTCACCTTGTACCTTGGAGTGCTGCGGCTTTTTGTTTTTTGGAGTGGATGTGCAAGGATATAGCTTCATGTTAGCAATACAGTAAGAGCATACAGCACTATTGGTTTTTAAAAGTGTGTAGAAAAAATAATAAAGCTTATGGGAGTTTTTAATAGCAAACAATAAAAAAAGTATATGGGAAATTAGGGTTCTATTGGATTTCCCTAATGGGGAATCTATTGGAAATAAATTGTCCTCTATATATGCTCCTGATTCAACTCTGGTAATTTCAAAGTTGACATAGTGCCATATTATGAATTACTGATAAATGCTACATTTACACTGGAATATGGAAGATGCATCCTCTCATGTGTCATTATTTCAGTGTTTGGTGAATATTTATGGTAAATCACATTCAAAGACGTGCATCCTAATGTCACACTTATGATCCCCTACTTTTACTTCATGAGTTCGTCACTAGATGATAATCTCCATTGAATTGCATAGTTGGAAGGCTTTCAAAATATACCAGTTTGTTGTCACATTTTCTACCAAGAATACTATTAAAAAAGTAATATCTGAAGACTTTTCAAGTCACCATGAATATTTAAATATGTGCAAAGTGTTCTTTTTAAACAATTTCTATCCGGATTGTACTCCTTATACCATATGCATGAGTTCTGAGTTCAACCTCATTTTGACCGGGCACTTCCGAAATTTAATGATTCCATGTATACATTTGCCAAGTCTCCAGGTAAACATTGTGCTTCAGCTATTTACATCTCGCACTTGGCCGTCAATTCAGCTTCTATTTATTTTTTTTTTTTTTTTGCGGCCCTGGATTTGGAACACTCCAATGTTTTATTTAGACTTGCACAGGCTGAAGCTGCCTGTTCAGTTTGTTAGCAATTGTTTTGATCTGTAGCCATGACTCGGGGTACACATTGCAGCATAAATAAATAAATTTAAACATCCTCAGCACTTTCGCCTGTGCCAGAAAAGAAATACCATAAATTCAGCTTTGGAAAAGTCCTCTTATAGGAGTGTTCCAATAATAAGAGCGTGTTTTCAAATTTCAGAGCTGGATTTAGTCAAGATAGTCTAGATTGGGATCTAGTGTGTTAGAAACACTGTCACTAACACCACTAGACTTGTATCATGATTTGGTTCTGACCACATCTTATATATAGGGGGTTGACTTGTTTTCTTCTGATACTTTCTGTTTATGGGGAGATTCAGAACAAATCGGAATTGATGCTGCTGTTCTAGGCAATATTAGTAGGCTATTTGGAATTATATTATATTGGACATTACATACATTATATACCAACCTTTACAAAAAATACGTACAAAAAAAATCGCTGACAATGCTGATTATGATCAGTTCAGGCAATGGTTGTGTGACTGACAGCAGTAACCAAACAAGCATTTGCAGAAAGGTTGACCTCTTTAGATCTTTTTTATGCATCTGTAATAGTATATATAGGACATCACCCACATTCATTTATCCTTTAATTTATACACATGGTCATTTTCTGAAAAGGTGGCACATGAATTCTATTTTTTATTATACCTTTGTAGGATTTATGCGGCAATGCGGCATCTGACATGTCTATTT
Source organism: Hyla sarda (assembly GCF_029499605.1). Classification (NCBI taxonomy): domain Eukaryota; kingdom Metazoa; phylum Chordata; class Amphibia; order Anura; family Hylidae; genus Hyla; species Hyla sarda. The sequence goes on from NC_079189.1 coordinate 482,196,198, forward strand.
ATTGTTTAGCCACCTACAGTTGGCACATCAACCGCCCCCCTCCCCCTACCCAAAAAAAAAAAACTGTGGCCCACATTTATCATTAGCTGTCTACCTCCGTTTTTTTGTTGCGTCTTTTTAAACACCGTATATTTCCCGTCCTTGCGCCTTTTTTAATTAAAAAGGTGCACGCATCTTGATGATTTTGGCGCAAGCACGGTAATACCCTCAAACCTCTATCTTACACCTTTCTCTTACACTGGTTTTTGTGATAGCGCAGTGGACACATAGAAGTATTTCCTACACCACCTTGAGCTTGGTGTAAATTTTTGCCGTATTTCTGGTCTTTGCGCCTTTTTATGCGCCTTTTTATAAAAGGCGCAATTGATAAAACACATCCATATCATGTGTACTGTCCAAATCAGTGGATCGTAACTCAAAATCAGCAGAAACTTCTAAACAAAAAGGTGCAAGAAAGGTGCAAAACCATACTTTGTGCCAAATTAGCGCCAAATATAGAAGGAAAAAACGGTGTAAACACATTGATAAATGTGGGCCTATGTGCGCAAGTAGCTCTTAGCTTTCCCAATGCTGCCACCATTACCTGTCGTCAGTGCATAGTGTAGAGGGTTCTGTCTACACTAGTGTCAAATATAGTGGCGTCCCATTGGGCTGTGATTTCAAGGCCATGTATCACTAGGTGACAGATGCTGAACAGAACTGTATATTACTTACATTCTTCAGTCAGCAAAGAATAATGGAGCTTATACAGACTAAAATGACTATGTTTTATTCAGATTATTCAAAATAAAAAACTTGATAAAATGTACATTGTAAAAAGGCAAGATAATAAATATTTCATATGAAATGTGCACAAATGTTATATATACAAATGAGAACACCAATATATGCAATATCTCAAAAATATACTACAATGACAATAAATGGTGTCATAGATCAGAAACACCTATATTAGAATAAGATATAGGTGCAAGTAAAAATTAAGTTAAACAATTTAAACTTTTATTTGGAAGGGGTTAATTCACCTTTTTAGTCCCCATAGGGGGCTATACCATGCAATCTTTCGATACTGAGTATTGATCAGTGTTATCAGTGCTCTGCTCTGCTGAGGCTTCTTGGAGCAGCAGAGGACCGATCGGATGGCGAAGAGGTAGGTTAAGGGCCCTCCCGCCATCCACTCTGTGATTTCACTATGATTGTCCCAATCAGCTCCACTGAGCTAACCCTGCATTTTAGATGTCATTGGGCATCGGCCCAATCAGCGATGCCCGGCATCAACTGTGGATCATGGCTGCTCATAGCAACTAGGACCCACCGGGTATGAAGCGTGCTCAGCTTGTGAGCACGCTTCAAACATTGGTAATGGGACCAGGGTGTACAAGTATGCCCTCGTTCCTTAAAGGGGTACTCCGTCCCCAAGACATTTTATACCCTATCCAAAGGATAGGGGATAAGATGTCTGATCGAGGGGGTCCCACCACTGGGGACTGCCGCAATCTCGCATGCAGCACCCACCCTCCCATAGACTTGCATTGTGGGGGCGTGACATCACACGGGAGCGGAGTCATGATGTCACGATACTCTGGCCCCATAGTCGTGACCCGGCAGACTCTGAGGCTGCAGCACTGTGTGCAGCTCCCACAGGTGGGTGCTGCATGCGAGATTGCAGGGGTCCCCAGCGGCGGGACCCCCACGATGAGACATCTTATCCCCTATCCAAAGGATGGGGTTAAAGAGCAGAGACCCAGCACAGCACCGGTACACCCTTGGTCTTGAAGCACCAAAGACCAAGGGCATACTGGTGCTGTGCTGGGTCTCTGTTCTTTAACCCCATCTTCTTTATTTTCATGCAGCAGTCTGATAGGACAGGAGTGAGCACAGAGGAATGCTAGTCTCACCCTCACTTACTGGACTTTTCTATAAAAAAGGAAATAACATTTTCTTATGAAGTATATTAGAAAAGTTAATGTTTTGCCAAGATATGCAACATATAAATACGTAATTGAATCTGACAGTGCCCATTTAAAGACATAGCCGATGATATAAGTGCATACAGTGAATGTATAGGCTGCTTATTTCTAAAGCACAAAAATGTCGCCTCCACTCTGTTCAGTCTTAAGCAAGTCCGATTTCTAAATGCTGCAATTGCTATGATTTTATTTATATGTCAGAGTTATAGAATGAAATGGAGAAATTGCTCCTGGGCAAGGTTATCTTATTCATTATGTTAATTTAGAGAAACTGCTTGAACAGTGCTGCGCTAACCGGCGGTGTTCGCAGCGCCTTCTCGGTGGTGTGGAGGTAATTTAAATAATTGCTTGCGGTAGATGAGCTTAGGTATAGTATTTATGCATCCGATACAGCAGACGGCATACAATGACTAAGCCGGCAATTTAAAAGGAAAAGTATTTTATTTTTATTTTTTTTACATACTTTAGCTTTGTATACTTGATGGCACTTTTGCAGTCTTTTATATGTCATAAATCACCATAGCGCCGTGTATTTACAGCACTGGAGAGGGAAATGTCTTATGCTTAGACTTAAAAACTGCTACATTGTAATTGAATTAGCCAGCGTGATATTACTTCCAGAACAGCAACCATAAACCGTTCTGCTCTCTACCTGAAATGTGTAGTAGTATTTTTCTTGCTGTGTCATTATATTATTTTATTTTTAGTTTTTTTTCTCCGACGCTATAAATTGCTTCTCGTTGAAATTCCTAATATGGTTATAACAATTTGAAGCAGCCTGGTATAACCGCCTCCTACAAGTGGTTTTGCCTGGAGTGGGCAAACGTTTCCGTGCACCTAGTTGAAAGACAGACGACTGATGTTCTTCATTGAGTGGTTTTCTTAAATCCCACTGTGCATCGTTTTATCATTAATCCTTCCTCAGGGCCAGCAACGTAATGCTGTCATGCGGTTTACTTGTGTTTCCATATTGTCCATGAACATTACAATGTCTACGAGGAGCATAAATAATCACCCAGACTAAGTAATTCAGCATGTTCTTGTTCCCCGTATTGAAGACAGGGAGCATTCAACAGGTCCGAAGAGTGGTGTTGCTATAGGACAGTGTTTTCCAAGCAGGGTGTCTCCAGCTGTTGCAAAACTACAACTTCCAGCATGCAAGCCTTCGGCTGTCCGGGCATGCTGGGAGTTGTCGTTTTGCAACAGTTGGAGGCACCCTGGTATGCATGTGTTCAGGTAACAAGCACAACTTGCTCCTAGAAATCCATAGGTTTCAAATGTTACATAAGAGAAGAATACTTTAAGCAGGTGGTGTGGAGGCGTATTTACAGCTATGTGCATTGCATATTAGTCAATGTTTACATCAGCGTTAGGCAAATCCATTATAAAATTTCCATTATTGTCACCTAAGGCTAGGTTCACATTGCTGTTTTGCTCCATCCCGTTCTGGGTCCGTTTCCGTATTTTATTTTTTGTACTGAACACCCCCAAAACATTTCAGACCACAACTGATTTTACCAGGGCCCCACCGGGTCCCGACGGATCCCATTAACTTGATTGGGGGTCCCCTGGGGATCCGGTGGTTTACCAGAGCTAAAGAGTACCTGTCACCAAATAAATTTTTCAAAACTAACTCCGGCTATGTTCCCTAACTACTCCTAACACCTCTCCCACCCTTAAAAAAAAATTGTCAGATCTTTAAAAAGCTTACCATTCTTCTTGCTTACATCTCCCAGCAGTAGTAAGTGGGCGTTTCCCAGCAAGCATGACATCACTGAAGCCTGCTGGGGGACCACTTCCACCCTCACATCTTTGCAGCGCTGTGATGAATAGAAGACCTCAGGCTCTGTGCAGCTTTCAGTGAGGCTCTGTGCAGCTGTCAATCAAGCTCAGTGCAGATAAACACTTCCTGAGTTTGGTCTCCTGCCAGGCTGGGAGGAGACTAAACTCACTGTATTTATTGTGGCAGGGAATTGAACAGAGCCACCTAGTGGCTGATGTTTCTATTACATTTTAAACATATTTATGTTGAAAATTTAAATAAATTAGTCATGCCTGGTATTTTTTCCATTAAAATAAGGAAAATTAAGCAGAACTGATGATAGCTGAGGTTAGCCGAGATGAAAAATCGTCCATTGAAATGAATGGGATCCGTTAACCTTATTTTCATTTCGGTTTCTCGAATTTTTTAATGGAAGTTAAAAATGTTGATGTGAACCCAGCTTTACTGTTAGGATGCTGCATGTAGATATCTTACTATGCAATGCTTGCTTGATTCTGTACAGTACATAGTTCCTACACAATGTGATATAATCACATAAAATAAAGCCTATAGTAGTCACCTCTAAGGTTGGAGAGTCCAGGTAATGTACCTAAAGGAGAAGTATCATGCAGGAAAACTTATTGCCTATCCACAGGAGTGTCTGATCACGGTTGTCTGACCCCTGGGACCCCCCTCCTACACGGCACCCCAGCTCTCCCAGGAACAGGATGTGTCGATCCCCGAACGAAGCTGCAACCAGCACGCCCCGTTTATGTATCTCTATTGGAGAGCCTGAGATACTGTGTTCGGGTACCTCCCGCTCTCCTATATGTTGGGGTCCACGTGCTCTGTTCCTGGGGACTGCTGGGGTGCCATGCAGGCGATCATGGGGGTTCCCAGCAGTCGGACCCCTGGGGATAAGTTGTCCTGCATGATACTTCTCCTTTAAAGCAGTGCCGATGAAAAGCTTCCAGCTTTACCTCTGAATCTGCCATTCTGACAGTATTCTTTCAGAATTTTTGTTAAAGAAGCACTAAAACTGTTCTCCCCAAGTTTCCTCTTGCCCTTAAGCCTCCAACAGTACCTAATGTAATTTCATATGGAGTAAATTTTTCTTCATGTGCTTTTATTATGGAGTTATTAGCTCTATTTCAGTCCTACCCTGTACCATGGGACTGGCATTAAGGCTTTTAGTGATTTTCTCTATTCTTTGCAATAAGGCTCACATCAATGCTCTCGTTGGAATGAATAGAGAATGTAACTTCTGTTTTTCACACAAGTGGTTATCATTTTTGGTTAAATGATACAGGGTAGGACTATAACAGAACCAATAAGTGACTAATAAAGGTACCACACAACAGACAAAGCAGCCAAGCCCCCTTTCAGCACCTGACTTGTGAAGTCTTGTTTCGGGCTGCACAGCAAGCAAGAAAAGGTTTGAGACAACACTCATTTTGTAGGCTGCAAAAAATGAACTTTCAGGGAAAAGAAATACAAAATAATTAGATTCCAGCCACCAAACATAGGTAGTATGTAGCAAAGTATATTAGTAACTAGACTCACTTTGCTGCCCCCATCTCACATAAAAAAAAAAAATCCCGGAATACCCCTTTAACCCCTTAAGGACCAAGGACGTACCGGTACGTTACACGGTAACCCCGCATCATATCACGGCTGGCCCGGCATCATAGTGAAGCCGGGACCCGCCTCTAATAGCGCGCAGCGGCTAAAAGCGAAAGCGAAAGTTGCCGGTTAACTCAGTGGGCTGTTCGGGATAGCCGCAGCGAAATCGCGGCATCCCGAACAGCTTACAGGACAGCGGGAGGGCCCCTACCTGCCTCCTCGCTGTCCGATCGCCGAATGACTGCTCAGTGCCTGAGATCCAGGCATGAGCAGTCATGCGGCAGAATCGTCGATCACTGGTTTCCTATGAGAAACCAGTGATGAATGATGAAGATCAGTGTGAGCAGTGTTATAGGTCCCTATGGGACCTATAACACTGCAAAAAAAAAAGTGAAAAAAAAGTGAATAAAGATCATTTAACTCCTCCCCTATTAAAAATTTCTCTCTGTACGGGGGGCCAGGCTCTCCGGCCAGATAGCGGGTGTCGACCCCCGCACGAAGCAGCGGCTGACACGCCCCCACAATACATCTCTATATCAGAGCCGGAGATTGCCGAAGGCAGCGCTCTGGCTCTGCCATAGAGTTGTATTGAGGGGGCGTATCGGCCGCCGCTTCGTGTGGAGGTCGACACGCCCCCTTCCCGCGGGCTGTCGGGGCTCCGTACAGGAGATCGCAGGGGGCCCCAGCGGTCGGACCCCCCGCGATCTGCAACTTATCCCCTATCCTTAGGATAGGGGATAAGTTGTTCACCACTGAGTCACCACTGGACTACTCCTTTAAGGGGTTAAATGGTTATTTCGGGCAAAAACATCTTATCCCCTATCCAAAGCATAAGATGTCTGATTGCGGGGGCCCGCTGCTGGGACACCCCACGATCTCCCTGCAGCACTCGCATTCTATGCAGAGCTGCATCTCTAGTTTCGGAAAGCTCCGGGTTTCCGGGACTGGGGACGTGACTTCACGACACGCCCCCTCCATTCATGTCTATGGAAAGGGGGCATGACGGCCATCCCGCCCCCTCCCATAAACATGAATGGAGGGGGCGTGGCATTATTTCATGTCTCCAGTCCCGGAAACATAGAGGTTTCCAAAACTTGAGATGCAGCCCGGCATAGGATGCGGGTGCTGCCGGAAGATCGCGGGGGGTCCCAGCAGCAGGCCCCCCACGATCAGACATCTTATCCCCTATCCTTTGCATAGGGGATAAGATGTTTTTGCCCAGAATATCCTTTTAAGTTCTGACCAGCAGTAGAGCCATGAAACTTGACTTGAAATATCAGCCAAGCCACAGACTCCACTTTATAGACAGTTTTACAGTAGTTGCTACCAATTAGTACAAAGGAGCATTCTGCTTGGTTGTGTGAAATGCCATATGTGTGGGCTCTCTGAAGATTGTTATGGCCTATCACTTAAAATGACCTATATATAGTATTTGACACATCTAAATACACCTTATAAGAGTTCTGTACAATCGGAATATACAGTATCTGTAGGGATGACTTTACTCTTACTTTCTTTAGAATCAAACTAGTTGTAACCAGTAGATATTTTTGGCACAGTTATGGTTGGGTTAGACCATTTACTAAGGAGTGCTGTAGTCAGGTAGTGAGAAATAGATCATACAGGTTGTTTGATAAGGGGTGCAATGTATTTTGCTTAAATCTGCTTAGAAGATCTATACAAGTAGCAGCTTTTGCTCAGGCCGTTCTTCTATATGGCTTCCATGTAATATGACATTTGGGCTGCAGTGACCACTGCCCCTCTGAGTGATGTCACCACCTCTGACCAGCCCCTACAGCGTACACTACACTCTGTGTCAGAAGCATGTATATGTTTCTTATTAGGGCATTTAAGGAAGAATATGTGCATTTCCAGCATGCTGTTTTGTCCTAAATAATTCAAAATATAGAGGAACATACAGGGAATGAATACAGCAGGATTTAAAGACTGTTCTGCTCTGCAGAGCAATGTTCTGTAGCTGCTTGGGTTGGGAAACTGGCAGGGGTGCTATGGGAAGGGATTTGGCAGGGTGGGGAGGGCTGTGATGAAGAGCTGAAGAAAATGCATTCTGGGAATTGAATTCTGAGCAACTGCTCTACCAGAAAGTTGTTTTATAGATGTTTGGTGGTTTGAGAACTGTGACAGACAGGTAGGTAAGTAATGCTATATGCGTCAACATTTGTATTTTCTTTTTTCCTAACATCGGAATAACCCTTTTACTCCTGTTCCAGAACAATAGGGGGTATTAAGGCAAGTAGCTCTTTGATGTATATCTGTTGTGTAGACTGCTTTTAATGCTTGTCTTTATATCTTGTTGCCAATTGCAGCATGTGGCGTAGTCTTATACATGAGAGAATAAACTGTAATGCGGCAGCATTGTGTCCTTTCCTACGGGGAAACAAGTGATGCTGAGCGTTTACACTTTTTGCTTTGTGACAGTAATATCATTACAATAGCAGGAAAGCAAACAACATGAAAAACTGATGGTAAAGACATTGTGTAACAGGCCATGCCTAACAACAGACAGCAGGATCATACCGCTTGATGTACCGTATCTAGAAAGCCTTTGAGTAATGTAGGTTGTGCCATAGAGCTGGCTCTTGATGGATGCTCCTATTGTGCCAACAATAGAATTGAGTTATATTTTCTCAATACATTTACACTTCTTTTCGTAGGTTGATGAAAGAATATAATGATTTACACTTGCTATCAACCTTCATGTCAGCTATACATTATATAATGGCATACAAGAAATACCTATATATTGGATTTTTTTTTCTTTGCTTTTTTGATTGAAAGGCTATAAAAATGAAATCAGGATTCTTGGATCCAGGCCACATAGAGTTGTATGTGCGTGTTTTTTCCCACAAGTGTTCAAACATTGTACAAAACTGCTTTTCACATTAAAGGTGTACTCCCGTGGAAAACTTTTTTTTTTTAATCAACTGGTGCCAGAAAGTTAAACAGATTTGTAAATCACTTCTATTAAAAAATCTTAATCCTTCCAGTACTTTTTAGGGGCTGTATACTAAAGAGAAATCCAAAAAAGAAATGCATTTCCTCTTATGACCTCTGCTGACCTCTGCTGTCCATTTTAGGAACTGTCCAGAGCAGCGTATGTTTGCTATGGGGATTTTCTTCTGCTCTGGACAGTCCCTAAAATGAACAGCAGAGGTCAGCAGAGAGCACTGTGGTCATGACATCAGAGGAAATGCATTTCTTCTTTGGATTTCTCTTTAGTATACTGCCCCTAAAAAGTATTGGAAGGATTAAGATTTTTTTTTAATAGAAGTAATTTACAAATCTGTTTAACTTTCTGGCACCAGTTGATTTTAAAAAAAAAGTTTTCCATAGGAGTACCCCTTTAAAGCATATATATGCTATGTATTCATTGTATAAATAATAGACATGTATAGACAGACTGTTCTTTTAAAGCTTACAAGAACATTATAAAAATAGTGAGTTAGAAAAGACAATGCCTACCCACCATGAATTTTCTTCAGTCTGCTGCTTGGTTTGCTGCTTCTTCTGTTTCATTAACACTTAGTATCATCCACAATTTCAGCTTAGTTGCCTTGTTTAAATGTAGTTTTAGTCTGTTATTATAAAATGAAAGTATTCCTTTATTTATCCTTGTTATGTTTCATCTTAATTTAGGCACCTTTTTTAAGCATCACTTGGAAGTTCCTCCCCATCTCTTATATCTGTTACAGGACTATGGATAACATCCATAACCCCTTAAGGACCGAGCCCTTTTTCACCTTAAGGACCGGAGCGTTTTTTGCAATTCTGACCACTGTCACTTTAAACATTAATAACTCTGGAATGCTTTTAGTTATCATTCTGATTCCGAGATTGTTTTTTCGTGACATATTCTACTTTAACTTAGTGGTAAAATTTTATGGTAACTTGCATCCTTTCTTGGTTAAAAATCCCAAAATTTGATGAAAAAAATGAAAATTTTGCATTTTTCTAACTTTGAAGCTCTCTGCTTGTAAGGAAAATGGATATTCAAAATAATTTTTTTTTGGGTTCACATATACAATATGTCTACTTTATGTTTGCATCATAAAATTTATGAGTTTTTACTTTTGGAAGACACCAGAGGGCTTCAAAGTTCAGCAGCAATTTTGAAATTTTTCACAAAATTTTCAAACTCGCTATTTTTCATGGACCAGTTCAGGTTTGAAGTGGATTTGAAGGGTCTTCATATTAGAAATACCCCATAAAAGACCCCATTATAAAAACTACACCCCCCAAAGTATTCAAAATGACATTCAGTAAGTGTATTAACCCTTTAGGTGTTTCACAGGAATAGCAGCAAAGTGAAGGAGAAAATTCAAAATCTTCATTTTTTACACTCGCATGTTCTTGTAGACCCAATTTTTGAATTTTTGCAAGGGGTAAAAAGGAGAAAATTTTTACTTGTATTTGAAACCCAATTTCTCTCGAGTAAGCACATACCTCATATGTCTATGTTAATTGTTCGGCGGGCGCAGTAGAGGGCTCAGAAGGGAAGGAGCGACAAATGATTTTTGGGGGGCATGTCACCTTTAGGAAGCCCCTATGGTGCCAGGACAGCAGAAAAACACACATGGCATACCATTTTGGAAACTAGACCCCTCAGGGAACGTAACAAGGGGTAAAGTGAACCTTAATACCCCACAGGTGTTTCACGACTTTTGCATATGTAAAAAAAATATTTTTTTTTTTACCTAAAATGCTTGATTTCCCAAAAAGTTTACATTTTTAAAAAGTGTAATAGCAGAAAATACCCCCCAAAATTTGAAGCCCAATTTCTCCCGATTCAGAAAACACCCCATATGGGGGTGAAAATTGCTCTGCTTGTGCACTACAGGTCTCAGAAGAGAAGGAGTCACATTTGGCTTTTTGAAAGCAAATTTTGCTATGGGGGCATGCCGCATTTAGGAAGCCCCTATGGTGCCAGGACAGCAAAAAAAAAACACATTGCATACCATTTTGGAAACTAGACCCCTCGGGGAACGTAACAAGGGGTTAAGTGAACCTTTATACCCCACAGGTGTTTCATGACTTTTGTATATGTAAAAAAAAAATTTTTTTTTTACCTAAAATGCCTGTTTTCCCAAAAATTTTACATTTTTAAAAAGGGTAATAGCAGAAAATATCCGCCAAAATTTGAAGCCCAATTTCTCCCGAGTACGGCGATACCCCATATGTGTCCCTAAACTGTTGCCTTGAAATACGACAGGGCTCCAAAGTGAGAGCGCCATGCGCATTTGAGGCCTAAATTAGGGACTTGCATAGGGGTGGACATAGGGGTATTCTACGCCAGTGATTCCCAAACAGGGTGCCTCCAGCTGTTGTAAAACTCCCAGCATGCCTGGACAGTCAGTGGCTATCTGGCAATACTGGGAGTAGTTGTTTTGCAACAGCTGGAGGCTCCATTCTGGAAACAGTGGCGTACCAGACGTTTTTCATTTTTATTGGGGAGGGGAGGGGGGCTGTGTAGGGGTATGTGTATATGTAGTGTTTTTTACTTTTTATTTTATTTTGTGGTAGTGTAGTGTAGTGTTTTTAGGGTACAGTCGCACGGGCGGGGGGTTCACAGTAGTTTCTCGCTGGCAGTTTGAGCAGCGGCAGAAAATTTGCTGCAGCTCAAACTTGCAGCCGGATACTTACTGTAATCCTCCGCCCATGTGAGTGTACCCTGTACGTTTACATTGGGGGGGACATCCAGCTGTTGCAAAACTACAACTCCCAGCATGGACGGTCTATCAGTGCATGCTGGGAGTTGTAGTTTTGCAACAGCTGGAGACACACAGGTTGTGAAACACCGAGTTTGGTAACAAACTCAGTGTTTTGCAACCAATGTGCCTTCAGCTGTTGCAAAAGCTACAACCCCCAGCATGTACGGACAGCGGAAGGGCATGCTGGGTCTTGTAGTTATGCAACAGCCGGAGGCATACTACATTGGCTGGGGATGCTGGGGATTGTAGTTATGCAACAGCTGGAGACACACTGGTTTACTACTTAACTCAGTGTGCCTTCAGCTGTTGCAAAACTACAACTCTCAGCAGTCACCGACAGCCAACGGGCATTCTGGGAGTTGTAGTTATGCAACCACCAGATGCACCACTACAACTCCCAGCATGCACTTGAGCTGTTTGTGCAAGCTGGGAGTTGTAGTTACACAACAGCTGAAGGTACACTTTTCCATAGAAAGAATGTGCCTCCAGCTGTTGCAAAACTACAAGTCCCAGCATGCCCATAAGGGCATGCTGGGAGTTGTGGTGGTCTGCCTCCTGCTGTTGCATAACTACAGCTCCCAGCATGCCCTTGTTGCATGCTGGGAGCTGTTGCTAAGCAACAGCAGGAGGCTGTCACTCACCTCCAACGATCCACACAGGACTGTCCCTCGCCGCCGCTGCCGTCGCTCCTGGGGCCCCGATCCCAACAGGGACGCCGGGGATCGGGGTCCCCAGCACCCGGGGTCGTCTTCCCGCACCCGCTCACGTCCTCCGGAAGAGGGGCGGAGCGGGTTGCGGGAGTGACACCCGCAGCAGGCGCCCTGATTGGTCGGCCGGTAATCCGGCCGACGAATCAGGGCGATCGTGAGGTGGCACCAGTGCCACCTCACCCCTGCAGGCTCTGACTGTTCGGGGCCGTCTCTGACGGCCCCGATCAGCCAGTAATTCCGGGTCATCGGGTCACTGGAGACCCGATTGACCCGGAATCCGCCGCAGATCGCTGGACTGAATTGTCCAGCGATCTGCGGCAATCGCCGACATGGGGGGACATAATGACCCCCCTGGGCGATATGCCGGGATGCCTGCTGAACGATTTCAGCAGGCATCCGGCTCCCCTCCGGCTAGCGGTGGGGGCCGGAAATGCTCAGGGCGTATCCATACGCCCTCGGTCCTTAAGGACTTGGAGACGGGGGCGTATGGATACTCCCTATGTCCTTAAGGGGTTAAAGGGGTGCTCCACTGCTTAGCGTTTGGAAGAAACTGTTCGAAACGCTGGAGCCGGCGCCGGGAGCTCGTGACGTCATAGCCCCACCCCTCATGACGTCACGCCCCGTCCCCTCAATGCAAGTCTATGGAAGGGGGCGTGACGACTGTCACGCCCCCTCCCATAGACTTGCATTGAGGGGGTGGGACGTGATGACATGAGGGGGCGGGGCGTTTGGAACAGTTTGTTTCAAACGCTGAGCAGCGGAGTACCCCTTTAAGGGTACATATTCCGATGCAGGTTTTTACGTTTGCCTACTTTCTGCTGCAGATTTATGCAAACAGAATTTTCCCAGCATAAAATCCCCTAGCACATTATGTTGCTACCCATTGACTTCAGTGGGTCAGCAGCAAATTTGCTGTGGAATTTCCCTTAAACCAATATGTGTGAATGTACCCTACATTAATGGGATAACTGCCCCAGGTTATTTTATTCCTGAATATTACCCCCATAAGTTTGCTGATCGCATCTTTTCGGCAGACATAAAAGCAGTTTTTTGGCAGCACATCTCTCTGGGTAAACCGGTGCTGCTTACATTAATAGAAGTGAATGGCCACATAAATGATTGAGCAATTGATTTACTCCCAACAATGTGGACTGTCTTACTGGTCCTTTGAAGGAGTGCCAATTGACTTGTATACAATCAGTGGTTGTAAAGAGAAGCAATATGCTTGTGTAAAAAGACCCTTAATGGGGTACTCCGGTGGAAAACTTATTTTTTTAAATGAACTGGTGCCAGAAAGTTAAACAGATTTGTAAATGACTTCTATTTCAAAATCTTAACCCTTTCAGTATTTGTTTGCTGCTATATAACACAGAGGAAATTTCTTTTTTGTCTTGTCCACACTGCTCTCTGCTGACACCTCGGCCCGTTTCAGGAACTGTCTAGAGCAGCATAGGTTTGCTAAGGGGATTTTCTCCTGCTCTGGACAGTTCCTGATACCGACATCAGGTGTCAGCAGAGAGCACTGTGGACAAGACAAAAAGAAATTAAAAAAGAAAATTAATTTTCTCTGTAGCATACAACTGCTAAAAAATACTGGAAGGGTAAATATGTTTTAATAGAAATAATTTACAAATCTGTTTAACTTTCTGGCACTATTTCATTTAAAAAAAGTTTTCCACCGGAGTAACCCTTTAAGGCTCAATTTTACACAATGGAGATTCCGCTCAGAATCTAGGGATAGTAAGGTCTAGACTCTATATTAAAGAGGACCATTGTCCAGGGTCAGTATTTAGAGGGTGGTCTGGCCTAGGGTCTTTATGTAGGGATAAACTGGTCCAGGGTTTTAATTGAGGGAAAGTATGGTCTGAGGTCTGTTTTATGGGGAGGCTGATCTGGGGTCTGTATTAGATCAGGGGCTCTGCAGGGATTTGTATATGTTTAGGAGATCTGGTCTGGGTTTCATTGTGGTGTGTTATAAGATATGTCATAAGTGCTATATGTCATAGGTTTGGTGTACTACAGGGTGGGCCATTTATATGGATACACCTTAATGAAATGGGAATGGTTGGTGATATTAACTTCCTGTTTGTTGCACATTAGTATATGTGAGGGGGAAACTTTTCAAGATGGGTGGTGACCGTGGCGGCCATTTTGAAATCGAACATTTTGAATCCAACTTTAGTTTTTTCAATAGGAAGAGGGTCATGTGACACATCAAACTTATTGGGAATTTCACAATAAAAACAATGATGTGCTTAGTTTTAACATAACTTCATTCTTTCATGAGTTATTTACAAGTTTCTGACCACTTATAAAATGTGTTCAATGTGCTGCCCATTGTGTTGGATTGTGAATGCAACCCTCTTCTCCCACTCTTCACACACTGATAGAAACACCGCAGGAGAAATGCTAGCACAGGCTTCCAGTATCTGTAGTTTCAGGTGCTGCAGAATGGGCAAAACAAAAATTGGAAAAATTTTGTTCAGTGATGAGGCAAACTTTTATGTGAATGGTGAAGTTAACAAACAAAACCACCGCTATTGGTCTGACACTAACCCACAATGGATCGATCCCTCCAAGACTGTTAGAACAAAAAAATTGATGGTATGGTGTGGTATATGGGGTACAAAGATGGAAACCTCAAGGCCACTGGATATGCGAAATTGCTACATGATGATGTGTTTCCCTCTTTATGCACTGAAGCTGGCATGTTTCCTGAGTTTTTCCAGCAAGATGGTGCACCACCACATTATGGGTGTCAGGTCCGAGCATTCCTAGATGAACAGTTTCCTGGAAAGTGGATTGGTCGTCGTGGGCCAGTTGAATGGCCCCCAAGGTCTCCCGATCTGACCCCCTTAGACTTTTATCTTTGGGGTCATCTGAAGGCAATTGTCTATGCTGAGAAGATACGAGATGTGCAGCACCTGAAACTATGGATACTGGAAGCCTGTGCTAGCATTTCTCCTGCGGTGTTGTTATCAGTGTGTGAAGAGTGGGAGAAGAGGGTTGCATTGACAATCCAACACAATGGGCAGCACATTGAACACATTTTATAAGTGGTCAGAAACTTGTAAATCATTGCACATCATTGTTTTTCTTGTGAAATTCCCAATAAGTTTGATGTGTCACATAATCCTCTTCCTATTGAAAAAACAAAAGTTGGATTCAAAATGGCCAACTTCAAAATGGCCGCCATGGTCACCACTCATCTTGAAAAGTTTCCCCCCTCACATATACTAATGTGCCACCAACAGGAAGTTAATATCACCAACCATTCCCATTTTATTAAGGTGTATCCATATACATGGCCCACCCTGTACATTATGGCAAAAATATTATATGTTCTCCTTTTTTTGTAAACTGTGAAGGAAATGTGTTCAGAGACCAGTATATAGAGAAGAAACATGCTACCATGAAAAAAAATCTGATGTATAGTTCTCACTTACAGGTCCAAATACATATTATTACCATTTCTCATACATATCACCGGTTACATGTGAGCTAAAAAATTCTACTTCTATTAAATCAACTACAAGCTATGTACAGATCAGGCTATATGTTCTTTAGCTTTATTCCCACATTCCCAAACACCTTTATATGGGTGACCTTTATTGCAGTTCATTCTGAATTCCTTCATGAATAGAATGACAAAGTTACAGTGAAGACTTACACAGGTAGATTGGATACCTTACAAAGGGGATACTGAATGCAGACTTGGATACCTTACAAAGGGGATACTGAATGCAGACTTGGATACCTTACAAAGGGGATACTGAATGCAGACTTGGATACCTTACAAAGGGGATACTGAATGCTGACTTGGATACCTTACAAAGGGGATACTGAATGCAGACTTGGATACCTTACAAAGGGGATACTGAATGCAGCCTTGGATACCTTATGGGTCCTGTGGAAAACTCGATGACAGCATTAATGGCCGCAGTAATGGCTGTCCTTAATTCTTTCATTCTGAAAGGTCTGAATAGACTGAGATTTCACACAATTTCACTAGGAATACATTTCGAAACAGGAGACATCCAGAGGAAACAAATTCATTTTTGCTATTCATACATTCATATATAATGTGTACAGTGATCATTGAATAAAGAATATACATATATGTACAGTATATAAAAAAGAAAGCTCTTCTAGCAATTGGATCCCCTCCTCAATTCACTGAACCATGAGCCCACAGGATAGGGAGTATTTGGTTTCTCTGACACAAAGTGGATTTATGAATAGCTATGCGGCCTCTGATTTCTAAGTGAGATGCTGCAAGTGGCACTCTGCGCTCCTATTACGACATTGATTGAATGCCTTTGCCCAAATCTGACTTCCTTTCCTCCTTTCCTATGCTGTTGATATTCTTCTAGTAATGCATAAAATACTTCTTAATACTCTGCTGTGAATCTACAGTATATTGCACGATTATGATTTTAGAAGCATTTTTTTTTATATAGTCATTTTACTGCATTTTAATATACAGTATATAAGTCCCATTGACTTTAATGGGGTCTGTCGGAGATCCGGAAGTTTGCCAGAGTTTAGAGGTGCGTTCACACTGAGCAATTCACGCTGAAAAATTTACGTGCAGAAAAAATTATTTTCTATTCGAATGGACTATGCGCCGAATCTGCGCGGAATTTGCGCAGAATCGTGCGCGGAAATGGGGGAGAAAGAAGTGAAGGGTTTTTCAGCCATTTCCGCGCAAAAACGATGTTGGGTGGAATTTTCTTTTACCATTGACTTCTATTGATTTCTACTAGCGGATTCTGCTTGAAGAATGAACATGTTCTTTCTTCAAGCAGAACGGAATTCAGCGTTGGAATTCCGCTAGCAGAATTTCCGATGTGAGAACAGGACAGCAGAAAAAACATTAAAGTCAATGGGCAGAGGAGATGTGCATTCATTTGGAGAATTCAAGAGGAATTACTCGAGTGAATTACTCAGTGTGAACGCACCCTAGCAGAGAAAAAAAATTGTGCAGAATCGCCGATGAAGCTTTATATAGCAGAGCCCAAAGGTAATGTGAAAGAGGCCTTAAAGGGGTACTCCGGTGGAAAACTTTATTATTTTTTTTTTTTTTAATCAACTGGTGCCAGAAAGTTAAACATATTTGTAAATTACTTCTATTAAAAATGATTAATCCTTCCAGTACTTATTAGCTGCTGAATACTACCGAGGGAATTCTTATCTTTTTGGACAAGAACATTAATCTCTGCTGACATCTCTGTCCATTTTAAGAACTGTCCAGAGTAGGAGAAAATCCCTGTAGCAAACATATGCTGCCCTGGACAATTCCTAAAATGGACAGAGATGTCAGCAGAGAGCACTGTGGTCATGATGTGAGCAGAGAGCTCTGTGTTCCAAAAAGAAAACAATTTCCTCTGTGGTATTCAGCAGCTAATAAGTACTGGAAGGATTAAGATTTTTTAATAGAAGTAATTTATAAATCTGTTTAACTTTCTGGCACCAGTTGATTAAAAAAAAAAAAAAAAAAAAAAAAAAAAGTTTTCCACCGGAGTACCATTTTAACAGTCTTGATGACTCAATATATTGGGAAGTACTGTCATTTTTAAAAATGTTTTTTTTTTTTTCTTCAAATTAAACATTAATCTGATTTATCAGGGACCATCCTCTGAAATGTCAAATCTCTAGGGGTGTATGGCAGTGAAGTGGTTAATGCGCACATGTCAGTCAGTGGTGGGCTAAAGGAACGACCCGGGGTTGTTTACAGTAGTGTTTTCAGTCATACACAGTTGAGTAATTTCTAGTCAGAGAAACGTTGCTCATCAATCAACATGTTGGCTAATCTCTGAAATGGTGAATATCTATTGGCTGTCAGGGCATGCTGGGAGTTGTAGTGGTGAAACAACTGGAGGCACCCTGTGTTAAAAACAATATCCTGCCATGGCCATGGCGTAACCCCCTACCCCCCACCACCACTTGTCAGTGATTTGCGCCACTTGCCGTTGCTGCGGCGCAACCCCCTCCCCCCCCCCCCCCACCGCCACTTGTCAGTGATTTGTCAGTGATAAGTACTACAACATATCAAAAAGAAAAGTTGGTGACAGTGCCCATTTAAATAAAAACTAATTTTAAAAAGTTATCACCTTACCTACAGGCTAGGGGATAGGTAGCGGATTGGTGGGGGTCCAACTGGGAATTCCACAGATCCCAGCAGTCCCAACTTTTCCATAGACGTCAATGAGTTAAGTCCAGATTATTATTTTGTATGTCCATGTAGCTGTGTAAAAAAAAAAATATATATATATATATATATATATATATATATATATATATATACATGAATATTTATAAAAAGAACAAGTTTCAGTATCTGGTTCTAATATGTAAAATAAAAATCATATTCCCTGTAATGCATTTCAATAGGGCCATACCTATCACCAATTAGGAATCTAATATTATACTGAGATTTTATTTTACTAATATAAAATATACAGGGTTCTGTATATCGTTCTCCCCTGGAGTTCATGAATCCGAATCTCATGTATGGAACTATGCAGCCTAAAATATGGTACATAATACGGTTCTGCACTCATCTGCGCAATACAGCTCAACAGTAATCAAAGCATTAATGAAAACGAGCCCTATGCAAAATAATAGTCCCCTGCTGCCTCCATACCCCCCTCACTGTGACAGACAGTGGTAATTGATGTAAAGGGAACACAAATTGACATTAAGTGAGGCAGATTCATTAAGCCTTTTTACATTCATTTAGTTCCTTTGATGGTCAGGCAGCCTCACAGCCCCTGGCGCGTGGAAAACTGATTTTTTACAGCCGTACGTAGAGTTTCCAGTCACCTGTGTGTGACATGAATTGAAATTAGGCCCAGGTTGCACTAGGAAATGCTCGGGATTATCCAGACCGCCAGCACTTTCTACCTGATCAGCGCATTCATTACTGTAGCTGGAGCTGACAGAAGCGGGCCAGCATGTGCCATGTGGTGTCCTGCACAGTAAGGGTTAAGTCTGTCTTCCTGCCGTGATACGTTGTTTTCTATAAGCTTGTTTTTTAACCGTCACTTTTATTTTTCTCGTCCTCTGAACATCTGTGCAGTGATTCCTGTGTGTGACACCTCAACATCCTTTTTACTCCGGAGACAATGGTCATGTTTTATTGCTGATGTGCGTTGTGCGTAGTGCTTTTTTTTTTTTTTTTTGTATTTGCATCTTCTTCCAGTCGGCTTTCTCAGACGACACATTTGTGCGTAAACTAGGCCTTAATAGTATTGTTTATTTACCAGAGAACAACTGAGCCCTGCTTAATAAAGCCGTCACCACGTGCCAAATTGTTAACAACTGAGACATTTCTGGTGTTTTCTTTTTTTTTTTTTTTACAGATGGAAATCCAGTACGTATACGGAAGCTATTAGCACTATAATTGCTGTCTGTCACTATGACAACAAGCCGCTGCAGTCACCTGCCTGAGGTCTTACCAGACTGCACTAGCCCAGCACCCTCTGGAAAGACAGTGGAAGATTGTAACAGTCTTGTGAATGGACAGCCACAGTATGTCATGCAAGTTTCAGCAAAGGACGGTCAGCTACTGTCGACAGTAGTGCGGACTCTGACAACACAGAGGTAATACAGCTTATTACTACATCCTTTTATGCATTTCTGTGTTATTTTATTGTGACAGTGTTTAACAAAGGCCAGTACTGTGCTGGTGGCTAAAACAATGAGATGTTCATGTTTGGCAGCTCCAAAGACTTAACAATGAACAGTAGGGATCCTAACTCCTCTTATATGTGGCTTAGAAATAGAGAGATTTCAGTATATAGGGGAAATAACTCCAACGTAATTGCTTGTGTCATTTAAAAGAAGGAAACTGCTGTGAAAATGTTTCCATAATGTCAATATCTTAAAATAGCGGGAAATTGTTTTCTTATTACAAGTTCTTACAAGTTTCAGTGGTGTGCATGCAAAGGAATATTACATATACGTTGTTGAATGTTTCATATAAGATGTTCCCTACCTGGTTTTATTGAGTTTGCATGCAGGGCATTATGTTCAGCATGCTCTGGGCAGGCAGCCTCATATTGTCCTCTCCTGGCAGGCAGGCTCTTGTTGTCCCCTCCAGGGCAGGCAGCCTCATATTGCTATTTGCTGGGAAAATCGCCTCATATTGCTTTTTCCTGGGCAGCCATCCTCATATTGTCCTCTCCTGGCAGGCAGGCTCTTGTGGTCCCCTCCAGGGCAGGCAGTCTCATTTGTCTCTTTTCTGGGCAGCCATTCTAATATTGTCCTTTCCTGGGCAAGCAGGCTCATATTGTGCTTTCCTGGGCAGCCATCCTCATATTGTTCTCTCATGGGAAGGCAGGCTCATGACCTCTTCTGGCAGGCAGACTTGTGTTGTACCCTCCTGGTAGGCAGACTTGTGTTGTACCCTCCTGGCAGGCAGACTTGTGTTGTACCCTCCTGGCAGGCAGACTTGTGTTGTACCCTCCTGGCAGACTTGTGTTGTACCCTCCTGGCAGGCAGAATTGTGTTGTACCCTCCTGGCAGGCAGAATTGTGTTGTACCCTCCTGGCAGGCAGACTTGTGTTATACCCTCCTGGCAGACAGTCTTGTGTTGTACCCTCCTGGCAGGCAGACTTGTGTTGTACCCTCCTGGCAGGCAGACTTGTTTTGTACCCTCCTGGCAGGCAGAATTGTGTTGTACCCTCCTGGCAGACTTGTGTTATATCCTCCTGGCAGACAGTCTTGTGTTGTACCCTCCTGGCAGGCAGACTTGTGTTGTACCCTCCTGGCAGGCAGACTTGTTTTGTACCCTCCTGGCAGGCAGAATTGTGTTGTACCCTCCTGGCAGACTTGTGTTGTGCCCTCCTGGCAGGCAGACTTGTGTTGTACCCTCCTGGCAGGCAGACTTGTCTTGTACCCTTCTGGCAGGCAGACTTGTGTTGTCCTCTCCTGACAGGCAGCATCATGGTGTCCTCTTTTGGAACACAGACTCATATTGTCCTCTCCTAGGCAGGCAGGCTCCTATTTGTCCTCTCCAGGGCATGCAGGCTCTTGTTGCCCTCTCCTGAGCAGGCAGTCTCATATTGTTTTCTCCCAGGTATGCAGTCTCATATTGTTTTCTCCCAGGTATGCAGTCTCATATTGTTTTCTCCCAGGTATGCAGTCTCATATTGTTTTCTCCCAGGTATGCAGTCTCATATTGTTTCCTCCCAGGTATGCAGTCTCATATTGTTTTCTCCCAGGTATGCAGTCTCATATTGCTTTTGCCCAGACAGGCAACTTAATTTTGCCCTCTCGAGGGTTGACAGACTCATATTATATTCTCTTTCTGCTGTTACATCCTACTTCCTCTCATCCACATACCTTAATATAGCAAATTAATAAGGGTCTATTCTAACCAGAGATCATCTTCCCATAATCTTCCCAAAGACCATTTATTTCAGTTTGCTGTCAAATTGAATGCAGTCTATTGTTTCCTGTTTTCAGCCATATCCAACTCTAGTGATTGACATTGGAATTAGGGCCAGTAAGTCTATAAAAAATCTTTGCCCCTTGGTCACTACTTTATGTCACATATCACCAGTGCTCATACATATGTGGAACTGATAACAGCAGCATAAACATTAGGCTAAGGCTGGATTCATATCACATTGTACCAGTATGTCACTTGTGTACAACGCAAACCTGTCAAAAAGGCATGTCAACATATATATAGCAGGCAGCTTTGTCAGGAACTACATTCGGTCCATTTTTCGGTTCAGTTCTTTTGACAGGTTTGCAACATATACCAGCAACCTACTAGTACAAATAGGAAATCTTGCTTAAAGATTACCTGTCATATTCAATATGATCATGTACATAAACTTTTGATTTGTCTAGTGCCTATATTTCGCTCTCAAATGCCTTATTCCTGTTGCTTACTTGATTTGTCATCCTGTGCTTTGGAGGGGGTGTGTCCTCAGTCTGCATGACTTTTTTACTCACTAAATCTGCTGAGCTGAGTCTCTTGATCCAATGACTGCAGGCAGGTCTGTAACTCCTCCTCTCTTTTTTCATGCTGCAGTCTGATAGACAGGACAGGAGTGAGCACAGAGAAGTGCTATTACCACCCCCTTCTTAACTGGACTTTGTTTCAGCCTGTGCTTTAAAGGATACCTCTCATCAAATAAACTTTTGATATATTTTAGATTAATGAATGTTGAATAACTTTCCAATAGCATGTTAATGAAAAAATGCTTCTTTCTATTGTATTTTTCCCGATCAGTCCTGTCAGCAAGCATTTCTGACTCATGCTGGAGTCCTAAACACTCAGAGCTGCCAGCCTGCTTTGTTTACAGCCAACAGGCTGTGAACAAAGCAGGCTGGCAGCTCTGAGTGTTCTCCTTTGTGAACAAAGCAGACTGGCAGCTCGTAGTGTTTAGGACTCCAGCATGAGTCTGAAATGCTTGCTGCCAGGACTCGTAGGGAGACCCCTAGTGGTCATTTCTTCAAAGTGGAAAATTAAATAGAAAGAAGCATATTTTTTTAATAACATGCCATTGTGAAGTTATTCTGCATACATTAATCTATAATATATCAAAAGTTTTTTTGATGAGAGGTACCCTTTAACTTGGACAAAGATGATGATGCTGTTGCCAGACAGAATAATGTTCTTGATGGTATGGGGACCCCTAGTGGTGTGTTTTATAAGCCATGATTTCTATAAAAAGGAAATTCAATTGTCTTATGAACTATATTGGAAAGGTTAATGCTTTGACATGATGTACAACATATAAAATATGATAGTGCCTATTTAAGTGTTCCTTTTGACTAATTCAAACCTCAGTTTAAAGTGCCACTGTAGCCTCACCTAAATGCTAGTGCACAACATACTAGATGATACTGAAGGTGTCTTGTGCACGGATCCTATATGATTATATCTTTAACATTTTATTCAATCTAACTGCATCCTAATAACACGACTGAGAATAAAATCCACAAAACATCCAGTTAATCCCAAGACAAATCTGACTTTACATATTTGCCATATACTTATGTTATAATTTGATCACTATGCCAATGTGCCTTTTAAAGTGATGTTGAATTAGACTATCTTATTTTTACTGAACTGCTGAGATCTTTTCAAATCTTGTTTCAACATTCATGCTCTTTGCAGATTTTTATTCTCTGAGAAACGGAGGGCTTTTAAGTTCTTTTTGCACAGATGTCAAATAATATTATAAGCTTTGCTGAGACCAATGTGTGCGGCAATTCAGTAAGAAGATACTTCTTTTTTCAATATAGTAAAGTATCTCAGTTGGCCTCATTTCCAAATGACATGCCTTCAACCAACCGTGACTACTAAAGCGGAAAAATACCATTAATGGAAATGCATTACCATGCTAGCCAAAGAATGCAGAGTGAATAAGGTCACACTGCTCGCATATCATGCCCTCATCTAGGGGCATATCTCTTACAGTCAACCTACTAATGCATTGTTCCTTATAATGCCAGTTGTTAGTATGTTCTGCATGTTTGTCGTAGTGTATTTATGTGTAAAAGACAATATTAAAAGGGTTGCCTGGTTTATAAATTCCATTCAAAACCCTCATCTATTAACCAGAAAGGAGCAACAAAGGCTCTAAAGAGCCTGGCATGGCATTGAATCTGTTTGATTTCAATGGGAATAGTGTAATACTTCTTTTGTCCTTTTGTGGCACTGCAACAGAATGAAGCACTTTCTGCCAGGTTCTCCTATAGATTACAGTTGATTGGTGGGCCTATTAAAACCTGCCCAGAGAAACAGTTGCTAAGTTGTCCATAGCAACCAATTAAATTGCTTCTTTCATTTCTCAGAGACCTTTTCAAAAATGAAAGAAGCGATCTGATTGGTTGCTATGGACAATTCAGCAACTTTTCCTCTGGAAAGGTTTTGATAAATCTCCCCCTATTTAAAGGGGTACCCCGGTGAAAACCTTTTTTCTTTTAAATCAACTGGTGGCAGAAAGTTAAACATATTTGTAAATTACTTCTATTAAAAAATCTTAATCCTTCCTGTACTTATTAGCTGCTGAATACTACAGAGGAAATTATTTTCTTTTTGGAATGCTCTCTGGAGACATCACGAGCACAGTTCTCTCTGCTGGCGTTATTGTAATAATAATAACGCTTCATTTATTGTTGTCCTAAGTGGGATTTGAACCCAAGTCCCCAGCACTGCAAGGCAGCAGTGCTAACCACTGAGTCACCGTGCTGCCCTTAGAATACATCTTCTATGCATGGTTGCTAAAATGGACAGAGATGTCAGCAGAGAGAACTGTGCTCGTGATGTCATCAGTGTTCCAAAAAGAAAGGAATTTTCTCTGTAGCATTCAGCAGCTAATAAGTACTGGAAGGATTAAGATTTTTTAATAGAAGTAATTTACGAATATGTTTAACTTTCTGCCACCAGTTGATTTAAAAGGTAAAAGGTTTTCACCGGTATACCCCTTTAAATCTCCCACAATTCAAGACAGCCACCCACACCATTACCTACTGAACCTGCATTTCTCTGATTACAACAAGCCCCACCCACTGGACACTCCACATTATCGCCAACTTTAACTTGTTACCATCTGGTTGTGCCGTGGGTGATTTGTTTACAGCTTGTTCATCGGCACATCCTCTCCTCAATAGGCAATCTCTGAACTATGTGCGTGCATTGGTGCACACTTTCATATTGGCATCTCCCCACCACTAGGGGCACTTCTCAGAGGCTGGCTGGCAATTTTTAGTATGGAGAGGCAAGCAGATAGTAGCTCCCCACCTATTTAACTCCACTTTCCCATACTGCCTGCCCCACCTCCCTTGTGACAGTACTTGTACTTATTGAGATCATTTTCTATACATGATACTGTATACGTTAAAAAAAAGGTCATAGTTGGCAAAAGTTATCAATTAACACCTGTATATACTGAGTCAATATTATCACTATACATATACAATATACCAAGATCAATATAACCAGTGCCCACTTTGGATGCAACCACGATTATTATGTTCAGTGTCACTGTGGCTCCCCTCTCTCTCCAGCGCGGGTGGCATCTTCAGGCAGCAGACCACACAGAGAAGCTGCTTACTGAGGGGAGAGCTGGTATTGACTGACATTGGAGATCACTCTTATGCCGGTCATTTAACTATTTAAAGTGGTATTCCAAGAAAAAAACTTTTTTTTTTATATCAACTGGCTCCAGAAAGTTAAACCGATTTGTAAATGACTTCTATTCAAAATTATTAATCCTTCCAGTAGTTATCAGCTGCTGAATTTGAGTTGTTCTTTTCTGTCTGACAACAGTGCTTTCTGCTGACACCTCTGCTTGTCTCAGAAACTGTGGGTAGGAGCAAATCCCCATAGTAAACCTCTAATGCTTCAGACAGTTCCTGAGACAAGCAGAGCTGTCAGCAGAGAGCACTGTTGTCAGATAGAAAAGTACAACCCAACTTCAGCAGCTGATAACTACTGGAAGGATTACGATTTTTTTAATAGAAGTAATATACAAATCTTTTTGGAGCCAGTTGATATTTAAAAAAAAAAAAAAGTTTTTTCCTGGAATACCCCTTTAAATGCTGTGATCAATACATTACATTGATCTATATAAGCAATCAAATAATTGCTTATAAAAGACCCCTAGCATTGCTTAACCCCTTAAGGGCCGGGGTTTTTTCAGTTTTTGCACTTTCGTTTTTTGCTCCTTGCCTTTAAAAAATCATAACTCTTTCAATTTTACACCTAAAAATCCGTATGATGGCTTATTTTTTGTGCCACCAATTCTAATTTGTAATGACGTCAGTCATTTTGCCCAAAAATCTATGGTGAAACGGAAAAAAAATCATTGTGAGACAAAATTGAAAAAAAAAAAACGCTGTTTTGTAATTTTGGGGGCTTCCGTTTATACATAGTACATTTTTCGGTAAAAATGACACCTTATCTTTATTCTGTAGGTCCATACGATTAAAATGATACCCTACTTATATAGGTTTGATTTTGTCGGACTTCTGGAAAAAAACACAACTTCATGCAGGAAAAGGTATACGTTTAAAATTGTCATCTTCTGACCCCTATAACTTTTTATTTTTCCGCGTAAGGGGCGGTATGGGGGCTCATTTTTTGCGCCGTGATCTGAAGTTTTAAACGGTACCATTTTTGCATTGATAGAACTTATTGATCGCTTTTTATTGATTTTTTCATGATATAAAAAGGGACCAAACATACACTATTTTGGACTTTGGAATTTTTTTGCGCGTACGCCATTGACCGTGCGGTTTAATTAACGATATATTTTTATAATTCGGACATTTCCGCACGCGGGGATACCATATATGTTAACTTTTATTTTTATTTACACTGTGTTTTTTTTTATGGGAAAAGGGGGGTGATTCAAACTTTTAATAGGGGAGGGGTTAAATAATCTTTATTCACTTTTTTTTTCACTTTTTTTTTGCAGTGTTATAGCTCCCATAGGGACCTATAACACTGCACACACTGATCTTTTACATTGATCACTGGTTTCTCATAGGAAGCCAGTGATCGATGATTCTGCCGCTTGACTGCTCATTGTTAGGATTCGGCAGGCTGGATGTGGATCCTCTGTGTCAGCAAGGGATTGGCGTGGACCATGTCGGTGGACCGATTCTAGGTTGCTACTGGTATTCACCAGAGCCCGCCGCAAAACGGGATGGTCTTGCTGCGACGGTAGCAACCAGGTCGTATCCACCGGCAACGGCTCAACCTCGTGACTGCTGAGAAGGCGTGGGACAGAAGGACTAGACAGAGGCAAGGTCAGATATAGCAGAAGGTCGGGGCAGGCGGCAAGGTTCGTAGTCAATGGCGATAGCAAGAGGTCAGGAACACTGGTAAGGCAAATACTATAAACGCTTTCTCTGGCACAAGGCAACAAGATCCGGCCAAGCAGTGAAGGGGAATTGAGGTTATATGAGCAGGGAGCAGGTGGAGGCTAATTAGACTGATTGGGCCAGGCACCAATCATTGGTGCACTGGCCCTTTAAATCTTAGAGAGCTGGCGCGCGGGCCCTAAGGAGCGGAGCCGCGCGCGCCAGGACGTGACAGCCGGGGACCAGGACAGGTGAGTGACTTGGGATGCGATTCGCGAGCAGGCACGTCCCACTATGCGAATCGTATCCGCGCCAGCAGTGTCAGTGCAGTGCTCCCGGTCAGCGGGTCTGACCGGGGCGCTGCAGAGAGAGAAACGCCGCGAGCGCCCCGCGGAGGAGCAGGGACCCGGAGCGCTAGGCGTAACACTCATGTCTGGATCTCAGGCACTGAGCAGTCATTCGGCGATCGGACAGCGAGGAGGCAGGTAGGGACCCTCTGGCTGTCCTCTAAGCTGTTCGTGATGCCGCGATTTTGCCGCGGCTATCCCGAACAGCCCACTGAGCTAACCGGCACTTTTTACTTTCACTTTTAGCCGCGTGGCTCAGCTTTGAGCACGCAGCTAAAGGGTTAATATCGCGCGGCACCACGATCAGTGCCGCGCGCTGTTAGCGGCGGGTCCCGGCTTCACTATGACGCCGGGCCCGCCGTGATATGATGCAGTGTCACCGTGGGACCCCGCGTTATATCACGGGAGCGGGACCAAGGACGTACTCATAAGTCCTAGGTCCTTTAGAGGTTAAAAAAGTATGAGAAAAAAAGGTTTTAAAAATATAACTCCTCCTCTCTAATATACCAGTACAGCTCTTGGCTCCACAAATAATTAGCTCTCATGGAAAAAAAAAGTAATATGGGTCAGAATATGGCTATGAAGAGATGTTTTTTTTTTGTTTGTTTGTTTTTTGTGATCCTAAAAAATTTGCTAAAACTATAATTTGTTGACATGGAATATGTGGTCAGAAAAAATATGACTATTAATAACTTCAACCTAGGTGTATGCAAACATGTGAATTGAACTGTGTATGATTAAAGTGTACCCGTCAGATCCAACAAAAAAACTTTTTTTTTTTATATATCACTCAGTACCTAATCCTGACCATGTGCATCACATTTTTATGTGTCTAGCACCTTTATTTGTTTTTTTATTACACTTTTAATTTAGCTCACTAGTCTGAATTCCTCTCAAAGGTAGGGGGCGTGGCCTCACTGTGCAGGTCTCCGCCCCCTCCCTCAGTATGCTGTCTGCTCACATCTTCTCTAGCATTAGCAAAACTACAACTCCCAGCTTGTCCTCACTGACAGTAGCGGGACACCAGCTGACAGTGGAAGGATTTTTCCTCCAGCTCTGAGCCCTGCGCTCACAACTGTCAATCAAGGAAGTGTGTCCATGACATAGGTGATGATGCATGGACACAGCAGGACTAGTATGTGTCCAAGCAGGCAGGGGGGGCAGTTGTTTGACTGGCTTTTTCGGTATGAAAAACTGAACATTTTCTAATGAAAGCAATTGCAAAACCTATTGGTTATACATGCTTTACAACATATCAACATTTTTTGTATCTGACAGTGCCCATTTAAGTGAGATTAAAAATCTATAGCATTTGTTTTAAATATGGATCAGCCTATTAAAAAAATGTAAAAGTATGACATGTATAACTACCATCATAGTGGCATGCTGTGAGTAGTGGAGCTATCTTGTATAATTTTCATCGAAGTTTTACTAGCTGTCACGTCAAGCAAAAATGCCTGCTAAAATAAAGCAGATTATACTGGGGATCAGCACATCACTGTCAATCTATGTAAATACGCCTGCATAAAGTTTCCATAAAACTTCTTTATATGAGACATGAATTAATTTAGGTTTAGTTTAAATTCACCCTATCCAGAAAGAGAAGAAGAAATTACTTAATGGGGTTTGCCTCTTTTGACAATTAATTTGTTAAAAGGGACCCTCAATGATAAGCTGGATCCCACAGCATTTTTTATTTATTGTGTGTGAACCTGGCAAGTAGTCAGTTCCCTTGCAGCATCACTGTAAGTAATATGCAATGCTAAAATTAATCACAAAATAAATAAAATTCACCATATCAGTCCCCTGCTAGTCCAAAGCCAACCCTTCCTGGATACACTGCTGGGCACTCTTCACCAACTGATTCCATCGGTGACGTCTCGGCATGACATGTGACCACTGCTGCAGAGGAGACCCATACGATGTTGACATGTCAGCACTACAACCAGTGATTGGTGTAAGGGGATAGGCCTTGCCACCCTTTAGTAATATGTTTTTTGCTCAAGTGACTTTTTTCCTTTGTTTCTCCCATTATGGTTCAAATATTTTTATTAAACAATTAAAAACATACAGTAGTCCATATAGTAAACAGTGTCTAGATATCAAACAGAACCAATGTATAGAGCTCTTCGCCCAATATATCCCAGTGATCTGACTCCAGCCTCTATTATCACATCCCGCATTCTTTTAGTGGGTTGATTGGACTGTGTGAAGATGGCCAAACCATTTAGGAATTCAAGGAAGTAGGGGTTGCCCACCATGGGAGTCAGGGGACCAGGAGCTGTCACTAAGTTTAGGTGAAGACTTTCCACAGGAATGGAGACAGGTCAAGACATCGCCTGCCACAGCATTAGAGAGCCAAAGTACACCTCGCACCACCCACTCAATTTCTACCCGAAGCTTTGAACCTATATGCCACCTTACGCAAACACCTAAGTTAGGAGCCTTGCAGATTTCGCAGCAGAGTCGGATTGGTAGAACAATTAAAGCAGCCAGCCAATTTTATGGACACTGATATTCCTAACCAAGAGAGTGGTCTTGCATTCTAGTTCTGGAGGTCAGACTCCAGAGAGAAGGGCATTGGTTTAAAGTTAAGGTCAGATTCCAGGTGTTTTAGATCAGCTGGAATCTGAATGGCAAAATATTTGGTGGATACGTGTTACCAGCGAAAAGGAAAGTTAACCCTTAGTTCAGCCACCTCCTTATTGGCAACAGTGATGTTCACTTTTGATGATTGTGTGTAAAATAACAGACAGCTTAACTCTCGTGAGTATAAAGCAAATAACAAAAGCAAGCCCCCACTGTCCAATTACCATACCCTGATAAAAGGGCATTTGCTTGTCCATCACCAAGATTTATAAGAATGGGGACAAGGGACAACCCTGGCACTTTCCATTAGAGATCCAGAATGGTTCAGAGAGCATCTCATTCACACTTACTTAGGCTGTAGGTGTAATGTATAGAGCGAGAATGCATTCCATCATTTGGGACCCAGGTCAACCAATCTTTGCATTTTTTGCATTTTTCTAACTTTGAAGCTCTCTGCTTGTAAGGAAAATGGATATTCCAAATAAATTTTATATTGATTCACAAATACAATATGTCTAATTTATGTTGGCATCATAAAATTGACCTATTTTTACTTTTTGAAGACATTAGAGGGCTTCAAAATATAGCATCAATTTTCAAAATTTTCATGAAAATTTCAAAATCTGAAGGGACAGATGTTACAGAACTACAACTCCCAGCATGCCTGGGCAGTCTAGACATGCTGAGCTACCGTCTGGGCACCACTGTATATAGTGGTCTCCAAACTGTGACCCTCCAGCCTTTGGCTGTTTGGGCATGCTGGGAGTTGCAGTTAGGCAACCACTAGGAAGACAGCAATAAATATCGCTTTAATGCCACCTTCGTTTATGCTCCACGCCATCGCCTCCCTACCTCCGCCACTGATCTCCGCTGATGCCACCGATGATCAGCGGTCCCCACTGCATCTTCTCCCCAGGTACTGGCCGCCATCTTCTCCCCCCCGTTCTGCACGACATCCAGGGGTGGGCAGAGTGGGGGGTTTCCATGTTAACCCCCCGTTTTCAACTGCCATTGGTCAGTAGTCATTGCTGACTAATGGCAGGGGATAGGAGGAGGTGGCACCACTGCAACCTCGCTCCTATCCCTTAGGATGATCGGGGCTGTCACTGGGCGATATGCCGGGATGCCTGCTGAACGATATCAGCAGGCATCCTGGTCCGGTCCCCACCCGGGGAGTGGCGGGGACCAGAATTCCCACGGGCGTATCCATACGCCCTATGTCCTTAAGGACTCAGGATGCAGGGCGTATGCATACGCCCTGAGTCCTGAAGAGGATAAGGACTGAGCCCTGTTTTGCAATTCTGATCACTGTCACTTTAAGCATTAATAACTCTGGGATGCTTTTACCGTTTATTCTGATTCCGAGTTAGTTTTTTCGTGACATATTCTACTTTATGTTAGTGGTATATTTCCATCGCTACTTCCATCATTTTCTTGGTGAAAAATTTAAAAATTTGATGAAAGATGTGAAATTTTAGCATTTTTTTTTTTTACTTTGAAACTCTCTGTTTATAAGGAAAATGGACATCCCAAACAAATGATATATTGATTCACATATACAATATGTATACCGTATATACTCGAGTATAAGCCGAGTTTTTCAGCACGATTTTTCGTGCTGAAAACACCCCCCTCGGCTTATACTCGAGTGAACTCCCCCACCCGCAGTGGTCTTCAACCTGCGGACTTCCAGAAGTTTCAAAACTACAACTCCCAGCAAGCCCGGGCAGCCATCGACTGTCCGGGCTTGCTGGGAGTTGTAGTTTTGAAACCTCCGGAGGTCCGCAGGTTGAAGACCACTGCGGCCTTCAACATCATCCAGCCCCCTCTCACCCCCTTTAGTTCTGAGTACTCACCTCCGCTCGGCGCTGGTCCGGTCCTGCAGGGCTGTCCGGTGAGGAGGTGGTCCGGTGGGATAGTGGTTCCGGGCTGCTATCTTCACCGGGGAGGCCTCTTCTAAGCGCTTCGGGCCCGGCCTCAGAATAGTCACGTTGCCTTGACAACGACGCAGAGGTGCGTTCATTGCCAACGTACTTCTGCGTCGTTGTCAAGGCAACGCCTCTATTCCGGGCCGGAAGCGCGGAGAAGAGGCGCCCCCGGTGAAGATAGCAGCCCGGACCACCTCCTCACCGGACAGCCCTGCAGGACCGGACCAGCGCCGAGCGGAGGTGAGTACTCAGAACTAAAGGGGGTGAGAGGGGGCTGGATGATGTTGAAGGCCGCAGTGGTCTTCAACCTGCGGACCTCCGGAGGTTTCAAAACTACAACTCCCAGCAAGCCTGGACAGCCGATGGCTGCCCGGGCTTGCTGGGAGTTGTAGTTTTGAAACCTCTGGAGGTCCGCAGGTTGAAGACCACTGAGGGCGAATGATGAGAAGAGGATGATGAAGGGGGGGTGTGGGGATGATGAAGGGGGGTGGGGATGATGACAAGGGGATGATGAAGGGGGGATGTGTGGGATGATAAGGGGATGATGAAGGGGGGATGTGTGGGATGATAAGGGGATGATGAAGGGGGGATGTGTGGGATGATAAGGGGATGATGAAGGGGGAATGTGTGGGATGATGACAAGGGGATGATGATGAGGATGTTAATGACGGGTCTGGATGATGACAGGGGGGGATGAGGTATTTCCCACCCTAGGCTTATACTCGAGTCAATAACTTTTCCTGGGATTTTGGGTTGAAATTAGGGGTCTCGGCTTATACTCGGGTCGGCTTATACTCGAGTATATACGGTACTTTAAAAATGTTCAAAATCTGAATTTTTCAGGGACCAGTTCAGTTTTGAAGTGGATTTGAGGGGCCTTCATATTAGAAATACCTCAGAAATGACCCCATTATAAAAACTGCACCCCTCAAAGTATTCCAAATGACATTCAGAAAGTGTGTTAACCCTTTAGGTGTCACAGGAATAGCAGCAAAGTGAAGGAGAAAATTCAAAATCTTTTACACTCACAATTTTTACACTCGCATGTTTACCCAAGGGGTAAAAGGAGAGAAATCACTGTAAAATTTGTAACCCAATTACTAGAGGGCTCAGAAGGGAAGGAGCGACAATGGGATTTTGAAGAGTGAGTTTTTCTGAAATGGTTTTTGGAGGCATGTCACATTCAGGAAGCCCTTATGATGCCAGAACAGCAAAAAAAAATAAAAAATAAACAAGGCATACTGTTTTGGAAACTACACCCCTCAAGGAACGTAACAAGGGGTACAGTGAGCCTTAACACCCCACAGGTGTTTGATGACTTTTCGTTAAATTTGGATGTGTAAATAAAAATGATTTTTTTTTCACTAAAATGCTGTTTTTTCCCCAAATTTTACATTTTCACAAGGGGTAATAGGAGAAAATGACCCCCCAAATTTGTAACCCCATCTCTTCTGAATATGGAAATACCCCATGTGTGGACTTCAAGTGCACTGCGGGCACACTACAATGCTCAGAAGAGAAGGAGTCACATTTGGTTTTTGTAAAGCAAATTTTGCTGAAATGGTTTTTGGGGGACATGTCGCATTTAGGGTGTGACCCCATTTTGAAAACTACAACCCTAACAGAATTTAATAAGGGGTGCAGTGAGCATTTACACCCTACTGGCATTTGACAGATCTTTGGAACAGTGGGCTGTGCAAATGAAAAATTAAAATTACCACTGTTCCAAAAATCTGTCAGACACCTGTAGGGTGTAAATGCTCACTGCACCCCTTATTACAATCTGTGAGGGGTGTAGTTTGCAAAATGGGGTCACATGTGGGGGGTGTCCACTGTTCTGGCACCATGGGGGCTTTGTAAACACACATGGCCTTCAATTCCAAACACATTCTTTCTCCAAAAGCCCAATGGCGCTCCTTCTCTTCTGAGCATTGTAGTGCGCCCGCAGAGCACTTTATATCCACATACGGGGTTGGGAAACACTGAGTTAGGAAACAGAATGTTTTCCAACCTGTGTGCCTCCAGTTGTTGCAAAACTACAGCTGCCAGCATGCCCAGACAGCCGAAGGGCATGTTGGAAGTTGTAGTTATGCAATAACAGGAGGAGAACAGTTTGGAGACCACTGTATAGTGGTTTCCAAACTGAAGCCCTCCAGATGTTGCAAAACTACAACTCCCAGCATGCTGAGACTTTCCAGGCATGCTGGGAGTTGTAGTTCTGCAACATATTAATAAAAGGAAGGTAAAATCAAGCACATAACATAAACTCCCTGCACAGTTAACAGTCAGTCCAGCTTGAGTTTTGTCCTTCTGTCTAGCTTCTTCCAGAGCATAGCTCTTTAGTCAAACATACACATATAAAAATAAAAATAAACCAGAAAAGTATGATCATATAAACATGTACATAAAGCTCTAATAAAAATAAATATAGGTATGTTTGCTTACAAAAAAGTGTTATTGTTGCCATAGTGGCATGCAATATTATGCCTACACTTTATGCACATGTTGGATGTGAAAGGTTGGCGGGTCATTGTGCATTGCAGCTCCATCATACCCTGTCAGAAACACTGGGCATCAACATACTAACCTAGTTTCATAGCTGTTAGTGTTCAGAAGTGTTAAAGGGGTATTCTGACTTCATACATCTCCATTCATCATAGACATCAATGGAGGGGGCGTGACGTGACGTCACTAGGGGGGTGTGGCCGTAATGTCACATCCGCATCTTGGAGGCAGCACAGAGATTCTATGGTTCCCCAGCAGCGGCACCCCTGCAATCATACATCTTACCCCCTATCCGTTGGATAGGGGATAAGATGTATAAAGCCGGAATATCCCTTTAATGCAGGCCCAGCTGAAGCTAGATGCTGACACAGTGGTGTTTTGGTTTGTGAGCCAGAACTGTAATGGAAGAGGACAGAGATGACTATTTAAAAGACCAGTGTTGTGGTCCCAGGAGAAAGTATGTGGTGTAACCTCTGGGAAGGGTGCTAATAAAATGTGGCTAGTGGTCCCTCAAGTTACAATATTAATTGGTTCCAGGATGATATATATATATATATATATATATATATATAATCCACACTATCTTACTTTAGAAGAAAGCATTGTGAAATATTCCTGTAGTTATATTAACAAAAAGTGAAACAATGTTCTTGATGCCATTGATTTAACCTCTTAAGGACCCAGGACGTATGGGTATGTCCTGGGTCCCGGTCCTGCGATATAACGCGGGGTCACACGGTGACCCCGCATCATATCGCGGCGGGCCCGGCGTCATAGTGAAGCCGGGACCCGCCTCTAATAGCGCACGGCACTGATTGCGGTGCCGCGCGCTATTAACCCTTTAGCTGCGCGCTCAAAGCTGAGCCGCGCGGCTAAAAACTAAAGTGAAAGTTGCCGGTTAGCTCAGGGAGCTGTTCGGGATCGCCGCGGTATAATCGCTGCATCCCGAACAGCTGTAGTACAGGAGGAAGTCTTCTTACCTTCCTTCCTGCAGTCCGATCACCGAATGAATGCTTCAAGCCTGAGATCCAGGCTTGAGCATTCAATCGCCGAAAACACTGATTGATCCATTCCTATGAGATGCATCAATCAGTGTAAAAGATCAGTACATGCAATGTTATAGCCCCCTATAGGAGCTATAATATTGCATAATAAAAGTGTAAAAAAATCATTAACCCTTTCAATTATCCCTTCCCCAATAAAAGTTTGAATCAACCGGCATTTCCAAGAATAAAAAAAAGACAGTGTAAACAAAAATAAACATATGTGGTATCACCGCGTGCGGAAATGTCCGAATTATAAAAATATACCGCTTTTTAAACCGCAGGTTCAATGGCGTACACGCAAAAAAATTCAAAAGTCCAAAATAGCGCATTTTTGATCACTTTTTATACCACATAAAAGTGAATAAAAAGTGATCTAAAAGTCTGATCAGAACAAAAATGGTATCACTAAAAACTTCAGATCACGGCACAAAAAATGAGTCCTCATAGCGCCCTGAACACAGAAAAATAAAAAGTTATAGGGTTCAGAAGATTTTAAATGTATACATTTTCCTGCATGTAGTTATGATTTTTTTCTGAAGTGATACAAGATCAAACCTATATAAGTAGGGTATCATTTTAACCGTATGGACCTGCGGAATAAAGATAAGGTATCATTTTAGCCAAAACTTACAAAATAGTGTTTTTTCATCAATTTTGTCGCACATTGATTTTTTTCCCGTTTCACCGTAGATTTTTGGGCAAAATGACTAATGTCATTACAACGTAGAATTAGTGACGCAAAAAATAAGCCATCATATAGAATTTTAGGTGAAAATTTTAAAGAGTTATGATTTTTTAAAGTTAAGGAGGAAAAATTTTAAATGAAAAAAACGAAAAAGCCTTAAGGGGTTAACAATAGTGATTTATTGTAGTTGTGTAAAAATAAAATAAATGTATACAGCTATCCAAAACCACATGGGAAAGGGGATTTCCAGGGAAAATAAATCATAGAAACTAAAATGTAATATTTGGCCATAGGAAGATGAAACCATATTTCTTTCTTTTCCTGTAAGGAAAGATAAAGAGTTGTGTTTTAAGAAGACACTTAGCCATGAGGACACTTGAATCTCATTATTATAGCTAGATTATGCATTATAATGTATTAGTAATGTATAATATATTTGACCCTCCAATGTCTTTTCAAGGTCGGAACAATATAGTTGTGATTTACTAACTAGAGTAAAATAGTATCAAATCAGATTTCTTCTATTATTTCTCAATTAAAAATGTCAAAATGTCTATGGGGCCATAAAGATGCTTTTGCTATTGCATATAAATGTGTTCTCAGGGTGATGGCAATTTTATTTTGGATTAGCTGAAATTGTTGTAACTCTGTGCTCAGTGGATTCCAATCAATAGAAGAGAAAACCGATAATGTAAAGGCCTATTTTTGTTTTCTGTAACTATTTTTCATTTATTGTCTTGTATTGCATGTATATGGTTAATTTACATACATTGTAATCATCAAAGCTACTGGATGTATCCATGACTGCATATCATGGAGTATTTAAAGGGGTACTCCGGTGGAAAACTTTTTTTTTAAATTAACTGGTGCCAGAAAGTTTAACAGATTTGTAAATTACTTCTATTACAAAAAATCTTAATCCTTCCAGTACTTATTAGCTGCTGAATACTAGATAGGAAATACTTTTCTTTTTGGAACACAGTGCTCTCTGCTGACATCACGAGCACAGTGCTCTCTGCTGACATCTCTGTCCATTTTAGGAACTTTCCAGAGCAGCATATGTTTGCTAAGGGGATTTTATCCTACTCTGGACAGTTCTTAAAATGGACAGAGATGTCAGCAGAGAGCACTGTGCTCGTGATGTCAGCAGAGAGCTCTGTGTTCCAAAAAGAAAATAATTTCCTCTGTAGTATTCAGCAGCTAATAAGTACTCGAAGGATTAATATTTTTTAATAGAAGTAATTTTCAAATCTGTTTAACTTTTTGGCACCAGTTGATAAAAAAAAATTCCACCGGAGTACCCCTTTAATTGTGATTGGGGGGGAGGAGTTTGCCTTGCTCTGGATCAACACAGTAGGGTCTTATGTTGAACTCGATGGGCTCTTGCCTTTTTTTCAATCTTAAAAACGATGTTACTATGTGTAGCAGATAAGATTGGAAACTGTACAACTTACCTAGCCAACCCATTAGCCCACTGAATGCGTGGCAGCGACCTCACATAGACTAAACAAAAAGGAGCAATGTCCCACACTGCTTTAGTAAGATCGTCAGTACTTTATTGAATTTTTATAAAAGCCATAATTCAGACAATGGGAGATAAAGATTGACGCATTCTGTGCACAATACTACATGAAGCGCCTCTGTCTTTATCTACCTATTGCTGAAATGATGGCTTTTATGAGGATTCAATAAAGTGCTGAAGATCTTACTTATGTTTTGCTGGACATTGGGGGAGATTTATCAAAACCAGTGTAGAGGAAAAGTTGACCAGTTGCCCATAGCAATCAATCAGATCGCTTCTTTCATTTATCACAGGCCTTTTCAAAAATGAAAGAAGCAATCTGATTGGTTTCTATGGGCAACTGGTCAGCTTTTCCTCTACACAGGTTTTGATAAATCTCCCCCTTGGGAAGAGAAAGACTCTTAGCTTGGCTCCATCCGTATTCTCAACTTACGATTATGGTTATACTGCTTTTTATTTTCATACAAAAATAAAAATAAGAGAACAGGTTAAAATGAAGAGCAGTTGCTTTATCCACAGGGAATAAAAAGATCAGCTGTTATAGTGGATCTGTACTTTTTCTTATGGCATACATCTAGTGGTCAACTGCTGGGACCAGTGGAGTCGAAGGCCATGTTCACACCGCGGAATTTCTGTGCGGAATCCCATTCATTTCAATGGGATTCTGCTGCACTGTGCACACAGCATAATGTCATCCGCAAAACGAATAGATATGTCTTTCTGCAGATTCCGAAAGGAAATGCATTACTGTCTATGAGACAGCACATTTCAGAGCAGTCCTAGCGTCGGCATGTTCTGTCGGTGCTCTGCTGTCAGTGGAATGTCCGCACGGAAAGTTCCCATGCGGACATTGAACTGTGTGAACATAGCCTCATTCTGACACAATAATACTGAGCATCCGATACAACAATGCTCTAAAGGTCTAGCACAAGACAACACCATTTGGAGTCAACTTTGGAGTCAGCTGCTCGGGTCTGTTATTTATGAGCTAATTCACAATCTGTTAGACCTTATTGATAAGATTTTCTAAGTACAATGATCAAAATAAAGAGTTTTATTTAATTAAAAGTGGATATGTGTATGTTTACAAGTTGTCTAAAGATGCTGAGTTGAAGAAGTATCATGTAAAAAAAAACGTATCCCCTATCCAAAGGATAGGGGATAAGTTTTAGATTGCAGAGGCTCTGAGCGGTGGGCCCCCCATGATCTCCTGATTGGAGCCCAGGCCCTCCTTCCCAGTGGCGCATCATGACCCCTGCCGAAGATTGCCGAACGGCTATATGGAGGGGGCGTGGTGACCCTGCTTCGGGCTGGGGTCGTGACGCGCCACTGTGAAGGAGAGCCAGGGCTCTAAACAGGAGATTGCCGGGGGGGGGGCCCCAGCGCTCAGACCCCCCGTGATCTAAAACTTATCCCTTATCCTTTGGATAGGGGATACATTTTTTTTACATTATTCTTCTCCTTTAAACTTAAGAATAATTTTATCTGTTCGCCAGGAATCCTAGTCCAATGTTGGCAGAGACTGATGAACTAAAATGTGGCATTTTACCAATATGTTCACATATGCCTTCTCCAGTTCAGAGATTCATAGTATACGTGATGACAAGGCATGTCCCCAGACTGTTTCATTCTACCTTTAATCATAATTAACTTTTTGATATTTTTTTTACTAAGTCTATTAACCTGAATTGTTAAGTTCTAGGGGAATGTGCTTTCCATGCTTTATATTCCTGGCAGCAAAAACCTCATTTGTCCCTGGAAATGGTCCAAGACATCATACAAGCATATTCCAATTTGCTTGTATAGAGCAGACACAGATGAATCCTATCTATGATATCAGATTCAACATACAAGTATGTTGTTTATCTTACAGCACTTTCAATGATCGCCCAATGTGCAGGATTTGTCATGAAGGAAGTAACCAAGAAGACCTTCTCTCCCCATGTGAATGTACTGGAACGCTAGGGACAATACACCGCAGCTGCCTAGAGCACTGGCTTTCATCCTCCAACACAAGCTACTGTGAACTCTGTCACTTCAGGTTTTCTGTGGAGCGCAAGCCTAGACCATTAGTAGAGGTAAGTAAATAGTGTGCATTGCCAGACATTCTAATGTTTGTTTCCCAAAAATGCTGGAAACTTTGCTATAAAAAGGACTCTACACTACATTATAAAAATTTGGCGCAATCTTGGACTGTCTTGTCTATGTTTACGCTGCCTTACATTTAGACAGTTTTTGATTATGTCCTCCATTGTATAGTTGTATTGTAAGTTTCAATGCAGTGTTCTTTGCAATAGTGATGTGACCTTCTAGGTTTAAAAAAAGAGTCCCATATGTGGCTTTGCACTTGGTGGATTTGGAAGTAACACATAAAACACATAAACTGTTTACAATATTTGGGTTACAGTATATTTCTCTGCCTCAAGCACTGTAAAGGTTATATACACCTATCAGTGGTGGTGAAAAAGCAAACTGCACCAATGGAGAGATGCTGCAAAGACTGTCTATTGCTCTTGAGGACCTGTCCTGTCCTGCAATACAACCCATTGTGGTAGCACAGTCTTTTTGTGGCACTACATGGAAACTATACATATACTCCCTTGAAATGTTATCTGATCCATGGGTGTTCCATCTGGAAGACCTCTTGTGATCAGCTAATAGTTAAAGGCGTACTCCGCCCCTAAACATCTTATCCCCTATCCAAAGGATAGGGGATAAGATGTTTGATCACGGGGGTCCCGGTGCTGGGGACCCTTCGATCTCGGCTGCGGAACGACATCCAGTGCACGGAGCAAACTTCGCTGTGTGCTAGATTACTAGCGATGCGGGGCGGAGGCTAGTGACCTCACGGCCATGCCCCTTAATGCAAGTCTATGGGAGGGGGCCTGACTGCCGTCACACCCCTCCCATAGACTTGCAATGAGGGGGCGTGGCCGTGAAGTCACAAGCGGGGTGTGGCTGTGACATCGTGAGCCCCTCCCATAGACTTTCATTAAGGGGACGTGGCCATGAAGTCACAAGCGGGGTGTGGCTGTGATGTTACGATCCTCCGTTGCTGCACCCAACGCTCTAAGCAAACGCAGGGACAGGGAGATCGCAGGGCTCCCCAGCAGCAGGACCCCCACAATCAGACATCTTATCCCCTATCATTTGGATGGGGCATAAGATGTCTAGTGGAGGAGTACCCCTTTAAGGAACCCTTTTAACAAAATGATTTTACTGTCCATTGTGGAAAACCTATTAAAAAAGAGTCTAGACAATAACTAATATAACTAATATAACTAATATGTCCTCTTTAATAAGATCTATTTCCTAGTTGTTTATTAAACATAAATATTCACAGTAACACACATTATTTTGGTATCTTGGAAATATTGTTTTATTTTATTTTTTTACAAATCCAGAGTGGTATAACTATGTGTTCTTTGCATTTTACATAGAATTTTCTCACATTTCAAGTACATCATAATTAGTGAACATGTGTTACCATGTTGTCAAGTTAAGGAAAACCTCTTGTTAGCTTAACTGCTCAGCTAAGGGGGGGGGGTTGTTATCTTAGCTGATCACATTGGATGTGGTTTTACCACA
Organism: Hyla sarda; assembly: GCF_029499605.1. Classification (NCBI taxonomy): domain Eukaryota; kingdom Metazoa; phylum Chordata; class Amphibia; order Anura; family Hylidae; genus Hyla; species Hyla sarda. Next base: position 482,237,037 of record NC_079189.1, read on the forward strand.
AATTATCCATTTTTTTAAAATGTATTTTTAAACAGATTTACCTGCATAATCTATATACCTGCAAAATCATGTAGTCAAAACCATGCGCCAAAGTCGTCCGTGTCCCAGCAGCCCGGTGGACAGTCCATGTGGCCTTACCCTTAATGTTCACTTAGGCAAGCAATTTCATGATCTTATTGTGTATATAGTGTCTTTGCCTGACAAAACTTTTTCACTACCTAGGATACAAAAAGAATAACTCCATTTTGGTATACTGTTTTGCCCATGCTTGATGTTGATAGAAATAGTGGAAAGGAGGCAGTAAATGTCATCTCATCTTTTACTATAGTTCTCTTGTACCCATTCATCACAATTGTATCTATGCTTCTAGGTTCACCTTAGACCTCACACATCCCATTTGATCATCCAAAGTGATTTCATGGAGAATTATGGTTCTTTCAAATGGATTTTGCCAAGTTCCTTGGCTTTATGATTTTTGCATTGAGCTATTTTTAACTCTATTTCCTGATAATAAGGAGGTGGGCGTAGCATTCTTAGCAACACAATTTTTCGTTGTTCCAGTTGACTGCTCTTATAAAAGATACAAAAGGATTCCTTACTATTAAAATGCCGGGAGCTCTCATTTTTATTTCTTGACTACAGACATAATTGAGTTCAAAGACAGAAATATCTATATGCCCTTGTAAAGACTGATATCATGTGCAGATTATTGTACAAGGTTTGACAGCCAGTTTACTATCAAAAGATACTACAGGTTACGGTGCATTCTTAAAGGGTACTCCAGTGCTAAGACATCTTATCCCCTATCCAAAGGATACAGGATAAGATGCCTGATTGCGGGGGTCCTGGCGCTGGGTTACCCCCGTGATCTTGCACGCAGCACCCCGATATAATCAGTCCCTGGGGCGGCGGGGGCGGAGTGTGATGTCACATGGGGCGGGGCTGTGACAGCACAATGCTCCTGCCCCCGAGATCGCCACTGATCAGACCCGGAGCGAACATGCTCTGGGGAGTGATTGAAACGGGGTGGGACCCCCGTGATTAGGCATCTTATCCTCTATCCTTTGGATAGGGGATAAGATGTCTTAGCATTGGAGTACCCCTTTAAGTGGATCACCAACATTTAACACTATGGCTGACATTTATGAAAGGATGTTTAGTGTAGTTGTTTTTCTACACCCCTTTTTTTGTTGGTGGTTTTGACGTACATGCAACAAATTTATCAAGAAGTCTAGAGTTTAGAGGTTTTTCTCACCTCTACTTTAAGATGTTGCAGATTTTCACCTTGCTTTTGCTATTTGCGCAATTTTTTTTAACTTTTTACTAAAGTCACTGTTAATAAATACATGACCACTGTATGGTGAAAAGGATAAATGGTGTACTGCAACACAACATTGTGACGAATGTCTATTTGAAAAGGCACAAAAAAAGGCGCCAAAAAAAAAAAACCTAACTGCACCAAACAAAGACAACAAAACAGCTCTAAAAACAATGATAAATGTCTCCCTATATAATTTTAAGTTTTAACCTGCTTTGCTGGTATATTTCAAAAATTCGTCTTTATTAGAGGCAACGTTCCATTTTTATTATACAGCTCTCCAGTCACCCCGGTTCTTTTCATACAACCATGTTAAAATGGACCTGTGGCCGCTCCTGACCTGTCTGTTTTAGTGCATAGTTGTATTCCATATGAAACAACAATTCTGGAACATTTTCGTATAGCTCTGTGTTGTGTCACGTTTTCTTAATAGAAATGTTTGGGTAAATAGGATTGTTTCAGTCCAGAGGAAGATAGGTGTAGTCCAGCACCAATTAAATGTATTTAAACTTTGTTTAACCCCTTAAAGACCAGGTCCATTTTGGCCTTAAGGACCAGACCAATTTTATTTTAGCATTTTCATTTTTTTCTCCTCGCCTTCTAAAAATCATAACTCTCTTATATTTCCATCCACAGATCCATATGAGGGCTTGTTTTTTGCGTCACCAGTTGTTCTTTGTAATTACATCACTTATTTTACCATAAAATGTACGGCGCAACCAAACAAATATTATGTATGTGGGAAGATTGAAAAGAAAACCGTAATTAAGCCAATTTTGGAAGGTTTGTTTTCACGCTGTAAACTTTCCGGTAAAAATGACATGTTTTCTTTATTCTGTGAGTCGATACGATTAAAATGATACCCATGACATATGCTTTTCTATAATTATACAAAATTAGTATGTTTGAGATTGCCCTATTTTGACCACCTATAACTTTCAAATTTTTCCGTATATCGGTCAGTATGAGGGCTAATTTTTTGTGCCATGATCTGAAGTTTTTATCAGTACCACTTTTGCTTAGGTTTTACCTTTTTCAAAATTTTTTATAATTTTTTTTTTTATAAAATGTGACAAAAAAGCAGCAATTTTGGACTTTAAAAAAAAAAATTTACATTTATTCCATTCACCATACGGGATAATTAACAATATATTTTAATAGTTAAAATTTTTTCGCATGCAGTGATACCAAATATGTGTATTAATTATTTTTTTTATGCTTTTTGGGGGGTAAAATGGGAAAAAAGGACATTTTACTTTTTTATTGGGGGGAGGGATTTTTCATATTTTCTTACTTTTTTACACTTTAATAGTCCCCATAGGGGACTATTTATAGCAATTAGTTGATTGCTAATACTGTTCAGTGCTATGTATAGGACATAGCACTGATCAGTATTATCGGTGATCTTCTGCTCTGGTCTGCACGATCTCAGACTAGAGCAGAAGATCCCGGGAGACAGCTGGAGCCAGGTGAGGGACCTTCGGCTGCCATGCTGGATGATCGGATTCTGTATTGATCACGGCATCTGAGGGGTTAATGGCGAACATTCGCACGATTGTGGATGTCCGCCATTACCGGCGGGTCCCTGGCTGCTAATAGAATCCGGGACCTTCCACGCATGACTGGTGCTCTCGGTCATGGCGGCGCGTAAATGTACGTCATGGTGCGTTAAAGGAGTAGTCCAGTGGTGAACCCAGTGGTGAACAACTTATCCCCTATCCTAAGGATAGGGGATAAGTTTGAGATCACAGGGGGTCCGACCGCTGGGGCCCCCTGCGATCTCCTGTACGGAGCCCCGACAGCCCGCGGGAAGGGGGCGTGTCGACCTCCGCACGGAGGGGCGGCCGACACGCCCCCTCAATACAACTCTATGGCAGAGCCGAAGCGCTGCCTTCGGCAATCTCCGGCTCTGCCATAGAGATGTATTGAGGGGGCGTGTTGGCCGCCGCTTCGTGTGGAGGTCGACACCCGCTATCTGGCCGGAGAGCCTGGACCCCGTACAGAGAGATCGCAGGGGGCCCCAGCGGTCGGACCCCCGCGATCTCAAACTTATCCCCTATCCTTAGGATAGGGGATAAGTTTTTCACCTCTGGACTACCCCTTTAAGTACCACGGCACCATGACGTACATTTACGTCCATTGTCGTTAAGCGGTAAAACATTATTTTGAAATAGTCTCCAGAGTTCTGACATTTTTGAGTCTATGAGACCCTTTTCTATAGACAGATGGAGAGTAATGGTGGAGAAAACTGCTTTTTAAGATATTTCATTAAATTATTTAGATTATAACATTTTATGTGTACTAGTTGAATAAAAAACTTCTTTTGTTTTTTATTTAAAAGCACTTATCCCTACGAGACATGGAGATCTCCTATTCTCTCCCAAAAATCCTTTTTTTCTACATAAATCCAATTCTTGCTTTAAGGCCCGCCAGAAACGTACTCCAATTTTACTTTCCATAAGCTTCATGACTGATTGAGATCTTCCTATATCTGTCCCATGTTCCTCTAAGAGATGCAGACAAGGAGCTGAAATTAGAATGTAGATTCTGTGTCTGTTCCTTGGATGTGGAGGAATTTGCCAGATTAAAGTTCAGACCGACTAAATCACATCATTATAATTGTTTTTTATCCTGCTTGTCTTGATTATTCATGTCAACTGGCTTTTCTGCTGGAAAAGATAACAGTTCAATCTTAAATTGAACGTCTTGGAAATTAACTCATTCAGCGCTGTAAAGATTCGTCATGAGCCTCTGGTTCATTATGCTGGGGACCAGATCAAACCCGCTATTGATCAGTATATAAACAGCTCCTATATCACCTGCAGCAGGATGACATTTGATACAGCTCCTTGCTTATTTCTTCCAGTTTACTAGTCTTTAGGGGGGGAGAGAATGCTTTATTATAAGACTACATTTTTATCTGTTTCCTACAGCTAATGTTTTCACATAATGTCAAGCTGCACTGCAAAAGTCTTAAGTCTTTTTTGACCTTTATGTAAATGCATTGGGAGAATTATTTCGGAAGGCAAAAACCCAGAAAAAGGGCGATCAAAGGTCTGTGAATTGTTAAAGATCTATTGAGAACAAAATGGATAATTATACTTTTAATTATTCTCTGCTAATGAAGTTATAATACCAAATGTGACACGGAGCATGGAATAGCGAACCCCTTTATTGATGAGTGTGCCCGCTTCTTGTCACCTTGGGCATCTTATGTCCCTGTGTGTCAATCTATAAATACAATAGATTGAACTTACTGATACAGGAACATATTAACATCAAATGTATTTGGTCTCTAGATCATGGTCAGTGTTTCTGTCTTATAAATTGAGATTATAAAGTACCATAAGTATATTTAAAAATATGTAGCTATGCTTTGCCAAAGCTGTTAATGTAACAACTTCCTGACAATGATGTCATACCCTATGACATTAATACAACTAGCTGGAACAAACAATATCAAAGGCATTTTGGATTTAATTACCGTACATGTCAGTGTGTCTAAACTATACAGTAGTACATGACTTTTCATGAAATACTGTCAGCTAGCAATATATAGGCCCACAGGGGAGAAGGTCAATTCCCAATGGGCCCCTAACTTATGTCTTGTGTCAGTCTAGCGGTGGGCCCATCTTTTACCCTTAACCCCCCTCCTGAACTCACAGTGATGCCAGTGGCGCTCCCTTAGTCACCCAAACGTACCACAACACATTGGTTCATTATATGGTAAAATAAAAGATATTATTTAAGTGGTCCTGCAAACAACAAGCCTCCATATGGATCTGGTGATAGCAAAGTAAAATATGCTTTGAAGGAGGACAGTACAATTGTCTTCAAAATTTAAGGTTAACCCCTTACCACACCTTGATAACAGTAAAACAGGAGACTTGCATAACATGGGCATCACAACCTACCTCACAGGAACCTACTTATAGTCCTCCTAGAAATAGAAACCCTGCATGCTCTGCCTACAAAATCTTAAACATTATTTTAACCCAACATAAACTGACCATAGGAGTAAATTAGAACAGTAACCAGTTCTTTTTTTTTTTTTTTTACTTACAGACATATTGCCAATTTTCTATTTTATTGTGGTGGCCATTTTTGCATAAGTGACAATTATTTCTTTTAGAAATTGATAGTAAAACTGTCAACATGTCAGAAGCTAGAGCTGTAAAAATATATCCTACATTGTGAACAAGAGTGATCCTAACTACCCCCATGACAAGTAGCTCCAATACTGACGACAGGGGGCCAGTAGGCAGAGCAGAAAGCATAGATAAGACAAGCCCACAGCGCAGATTGTGGAAAGTCCATGTTGCTGTTTAGAAGAAAATTTTATAATCACTGTAAATAGAAAAAATATTATTTGCCAGTCCTGCACTATGGTACTTTCTCTATATAACTGAAGGTTCAATTTAACCCCTTAAATGGGCACTCTCATTAAAACTAAATTTTGCTATTGCACTCCTTATGGTAAATAAAAAAGATTTCTAATATACTTTGGTTAAAAAAAAAGAAGTTTTCTATGTTTTATTTGTGCTTAAAAAAGCTCAAGAGCACATTTTCCCCCATCTTATACACAGACTTAGGACCGAAGCCCAAACACAGCAAGTGCAGCCTGGAATGCTGAGGGGGGGGGGGGTGTCCAGCCTCATCCAATCATAGTTCCTCTCACACTTAACTGCCATATGCTGTTGGTTGGACACCCCCCCCCCCCCCCCCTCAGCCCTCCAGGCTGCATTTTCTGTATTTTGACCTCGGTCCTAAGTCTGTGTATAAGATGGGGGGAAATGTGCTCTTGAGCTTTTTTAAGCACAAATAAAACATAGAAAATATTAGAAAGATTTCTTATTTACCATAAGGAGTGCAATAGCAAAAATTAATTTTAATGAGAGTTACGCTTTTAATGACCAGGCCTATTTTAGCATTAGGGACCAAACAATTGAATAATTTTTTTTATTGTGGACTTCCAAGAGCCTTCAACTTTCCAACTATTTAAAGGGGTACTCCACTGGAAAACATTTTCTTTTAAATCAACTGGTGGCAGAAAGTTAAACAGATTTGTAAATTACTTCTATATAAAAATCCCAATCCTTCCAGTACTTATCAGCCGCTGTAAAATACACAGGAAGTTCTTTTCTTTTTGAATTTCCTTTCTGCCTGACCACAGTGCTCTCAGCTGACACCTCTGCCCATTTTTAGGAACTGTCCAGAGTAGGAGCAAATCCCCATAGCAAACCTCTCCTGCTCTGGACAGTTCCTGACATGGACATAGGTGTCAGCAGAGAGCACTTGTGGTCAGGCAGAAAGGAAATTCAAAAAGAAAAGAACTTCCTGTGTATTTTACAGCGGCTGATAAGTACTGGAAGGATTGGGATTTTTTAATAGACGTAATTTACAAATCTGTTTAACTTTCTGGCCCCAGTTGATTTAAAAGAAAATGTTTTTCAGTGGAGTACCCCTTTAATATTTTCATCATGAGCTTGTTTTTGCAGGATGAGTTTGATCACTGATATATTTTGGTATACTCAATATACCAAAGCATTATTGCCCATCAGTATAAACCTGACAGGCAACCTATTAGGCCGAGCCTCTGGCACCTGCTCCTTTGCCAGATGTGCATGTAATAACTAGCTTGCACAGATGAGGAGCATTTACATAAATCTGCATTAACAAAACCTGGAGGAATTATTCTCAAGTGTAATTAATTTAGACTTTGTTCACACTTCTGTCAGAGGTTCAGTTGCAGATTCTGTCAGGTTTGACAGTAAAAATGTTCTCATCAAAATGACAGAAACCATGATACAACTCAACAGACCCAATTATAGGTAATCTATTGGGCACCAGTGTGAACATAAGCCTAGTTTTAGTGTTATAAAAAATGCAGTCTAAAAAAAGGTTTGAAGACTAACGGACTTCTAAAGTCCTACGACACAATATACCAGATTACTATGGTACAGATTTGCTGTTTAATAAAAGGCAAGGTATAGCAGAGGAGGTTGATGTATATTAGTGATAGAATCATAGGAAATTAGGTATAGTGAATAACATCATGCTGCGGTTTGGGACTCTACCCATCAATATAGAGAACTGTTATCTAACTTCTAGTTTGTTTAGGAAAATTGCATGTGATTATGCCTAGTTTACTACTATGGAAGCAACTTGTGCTTATATGAATATGTCAGATCCTAATAAACTGACTGTATTAGGTCTGAGCAGGTTTTCTCTAAAAAAAAAAATTAAAAAAATGAGTGACACTCAGCAGGGTGCAGGTATCTCTACGTTAATACACCACTAGGGAAAATATTGGTAATAAATGGAATATATTATTGTGATATAAGCTTCTTGTGTCACAACACACATTATTCCACCAGGGAAATGGTTGGTTAAAAACTGTATGTTAGATGAGATCCGCCAAGTGACCCTTTAGCTTTGCTGATACATACGGTACCTTTTATGTGACTCTCGGAGCGACATCCCATGGTGCTGGAACAGACTCTGTTAGTAAATAAAACATTACCCAGCTCTGCTGATGAAAGCTTCTCATAAAATGCATAAAACGTTCTATTCCCTGGTGGGATTTCTTTTTTCTTTTACAAGTATAAAAATACATTTTTTAGAATTTAGCACATCAGCTAAATGCTAGGCAGGGAATAGAAATTCAGTTACATGTGAAATATTTGTACATTCTAGGAATGGTCTGTTAATATGGTCACTTTTTATTTTCCTACTGATCCTATGAGATCTGTTGAATGGATAAAAGTGTACGTGAAACTGCTGAAGATCCTTTTTTTTCTTCTGTAAATTGAAATGCCATCTGTGCTTCTTGCAAGTATTAAACTTTATGATGACATACGTGTAATACATGTTATTCTAGTACAGTCAGTGAAAATACTGATTGTAGAAATGGTTCAATGGGCGTTGGTAGTAAAAATGGAAGATTGCGGTACCCTCTCTCCTCACACCACTTAATGCGTTTTCTCCTGTAAAATCAAATAAATATATCTAAGTAGACAATTCATAGCTATATCCGTTTCTAGAAAAGCTAGACTGTAAACAAGATGGCCTTCATTACAGCTCCAAGTATGGTTGTCAATCAGATTGACGTTCAGGGGTATTTACAAGCTAAGTGGCATACTGTACCATGATAAATCCATACTGGTGCACCTTACAAATCACTTGTGTACAGTTTTGGGCACCAGTGTACAAGAAAGATATAGTGAAGCTGGAGAGGTTTGAAAGATGGGCAACCAGATTATTGTCTGGGGGAAACCAGTCACTGCCTATCACCTGCCCAATACCTATACATCTATGCAGTCAAGCAGACTGGTGGCAGCACTATGCTGTAATAGGTCGTTTGTTTGTTTTTTCTCCAAATTGCCATAAATCCCAGATTGGTAGAGTTCTGAAGTGATGCTGCACATAAAATCTTTGGACCTCAACGACAGTGACTATTGGGTTCTTGGTCACCTCTGATACAATAAAAAATACTGGATCAAATAAACCTTTTTTAGAATTAATAATTGTAATATTTTTATATTTGTAAAAGTCAACCCTTTATAAACTCTTCACCGTGACAACTTCCTCTCTCATAGTCTCAATGCTCTTACAATAAAGAATCCCCTTCTGTGTTGGTATGGAAACCTTCTTCAAGACATCATAGGGTATATAGAATATAGAATTATGATATGTAAAGCAGTAATTCTCAACTAGGTTGCCACAAACCTTTCTGTCCCATTGAACCTGGTTAAGATTTTGAAGAAAGACAGCAAAAGCAAGAGCGGTCTCCAGAAAATTGATCTGAGATTTTAGATGGAAATGAATCAGTTAAATACAATTGATGAGAGTTGAACAGTCATGGTAGTATGAGGGACATATGCCAGCACATTGTACAGAACGGGGTGAGGTCTCCCTGCCTTCCCTGCATCATAAACATGGCCTAGATTGATCAACCTGACACTTCTTTACACAATAAAAGCTTCAGAACATAAATAATCCGTCTCAAAAGTTAGTTAGTTATGCAGTGACCTTCCGTATGACTTCTTTCCCTAGTGCAGAAGATTATATGTCTACACAACCCTGTACATATAAAGCTTCACTGAGAGGGTTCATGGCATCCTGGAAATCCAATACCAAAAAGTTATTGCATCAAATACGGTAATATTTACTCTTATGCGTAAGATTAGTAAGTGAACAGAAGTTCCTTAAAGTGGTACTCTGGTAAAAAACGTTTTGGTTTTTTTTAAATCAACTGGTGCCAGAAAGTTAAACAGATTTGTAAATTACTTATATTAAAAAATCTTAATCCTTCCAGTACTTATATGCTGCTGAATACTACAGAAGAAATTATTTTCTTCTTGGAACACAGAGCTCTCTGTTGACATCACGAGCACAGTGCTCTCTGCTGACATCTCTGTCCATTTTAAGAACTGACCAGAGCGGCATATGTTTGCTATGGGGATTTTCTCCTACTCAGGACAGTTCCTAAAATGGACAGAGGTGTCAGCAGAGAGCTCTGTGTTCCAAAAAGAAAACAATTTCTTCTGTAGTATTCAGCAGCTAATAAGTACTGGAAGGATTAAGATTTTTTTTAATAGAAGTAATTTACAAATCGGTTTAACTTTCTGGCGCCAGTTGATTTGAAAAAAAAAAAAAAGTTTTCCACCGGAGTACCCCTTTAAAAATGGTCTGTTCACATATACAGTATTCTGCACAGATTTGATTGTAAACTGAACACAGCTTGAAATCCTGCGCATCAAATCTGCGCAGAATATCGTACGTGTGAATAGACCCTAAAGCACAGAAACCATGAAAATGATTTTGATGAGCTAGAAAGATGGAGAAAATAATATATAATACAATTATATTTTTCCAAAGTATTAATGGGGCAAAATGTTTTTAGGTTAAAGGCTCTGATTGTGGTAAGTGTGTGTTCAATTTGGTACTTATCATGCACACATTCTAATCTGCAAATTTACCTGAAGTAGTTCACATTTTTTTCGAATTGCCATGTGAAAAACTTTACATACTGTGAAATGCTGGCAAGGGACCTTTTACATGGACCATTTATCGAGTTAATGAGCATTCCTAGGAACGCTTGTCCCCAATGATTGGCCTGTGTAAAAGGACCAGTGATCAGCTGACGTATGAGCAAGAGCTTGTTTATCAGCTGATTGGATCTTTTGTTCGGTCAATAAAATCCTCATTATCAGCCGTAAATGTTCTTCTGACAATGATGAAGTTTAGGGCCGTGTTATATATCGAGCTGTGTAAAGGCTGAGATAACAAATGCCGATCACAGGGATCAGAGCTCTTTATCCTCCCACCCATCAGCCCATCTAACTTAGCATTAAAGGGGTACTCCGCTGCTCCGTGTTTGGAACAAACTGTTCTGAACGCTGGATCTGGCGCCGGGAGCTCATGATGCCATAGCCCCGCCCCCTCATGCCGTCACACCCCACCCCCTCAATACAAGTCTATGGGAGGGGGCGTGACAACCGTCACGCCCCCTCCCATAGACTTGCATTGAGGGGGTGGGGCGTGATGTCATGTTGTCATGCGTGATTCTCATGTTGTCATCATCTTAAAATACTTGTAATCCATTGCGATTGTTTTTACACTTGAAAAATGTGAAATTATAACCTAGTCAAAGAATCACCTATTATACTAGCACAGCACTCTGTGACATCACCGTCCAGTGAAAAACCTATGCTGTGGAAATGCTATGTGACATCACTGTACTGGTACCATGAAATCACCACCCATTCTTACACCAATATGCTTAATATACAGTTCTAATTTGGTGTTACTTCATTGGGTTGTTTTTAACCCCTGAAAGTCCAGTGGTGAGTATAGTCTACTATTTCTTTTTTCTCAATAATATAAACTCAGTAGAGTAACACATTTCCAGAGTCTGATAACAGCTCCATCCCGGCCCTGCAGGGATGTAGCTACCAGATTTGCAGGCATATAAGCTGCTATGGGGGGACATTGGGCTTTAGAAGCTCACCTTTTGTGTTAGAGGAGCAGTAACATGTTGCCAGAAGATGGTAGGTGAGGGTAAGGATATTTTCAAAAGGGTGAAACCCATACGGTAATTGACATGGAAACTGCATTGGTTTCCATGTCAAAAACCATGCTGTGTCACTTCACTGAGAGACAGGAACCATATGAAAAAGAAGTGACATGTCACTTCTTTTTTACTCCATAAAGCTCTGAAGCTCCCATTTCAATCAATAGTGCTTCAGGGCTGTCCTCCACTATGCCGGCCACGGTTCAGAGAAAGGGTACTGTTCAACAGGGGTGCAGTTTTTTTACCATGTTAACATATCTTAAGAGTGCAGGAGAAAGATCTACAACCGTGCAGTGTCTCGTTCATCTAATAGCCTGTTTGCTAATAGGTATTATATATATTTTGTTTTTTGCTAATAGGTATTATTATTCTGAATTATTTCATATGGGACAAGAATCAGAAAATGTGTAGTATATGGGGCCATCATTTGAAAGGGGATGAATTTTTCTTGAAATTGGAAATGGCTTGTGGGATCGCTAGAAATTTCTGTAACCATAGCAAAAACATTAGGGTTATGGAACGGGAAGATTTATCAAGGCTGATAAGGAACCTATGTTGGCAGTTAATTACTCTTAACTCGTACCAGTAATGTTAACTTGTCCTTGACAATATACTATTGGAATTATAACATTCTTTAGACACGATCTACAATCTCCTCAGTACTGGTTGAACATTGTAAGTTTGCTACTATCAGATTTATTTCTTTGCTGCTATAGGAGATTGCAACCCATTAATCAGCAGTGTGCAGACGACCCTCAGGGCTAAGGAAAGCTTAATGGAGTCTCTTAGCTGGATGGGTCTTACTGACCCTTAAGTAGAAGCCATTTTATTTTGTTCTTAAGGCACTTCTAGTTGACACCTAGCGTTGGCGATCTTAAGATGTTAGGTTTATGAACACTCGTCTTACTGTTCTTTATTACACAACTTAATAAAGAAGTTGTAGTGAGAAAAATCCAATGTTCCCAGAGTAAAGTTTTAGCTTTCGTTTAACTGCTAAGATATATATTTTATTTGGCATGGCCCCTGAATATTATTAGAAAACAAAATGTTTTCAATTTTAAAAAGCTGTTGTTCTACATATTTTAGCTTCAGAAGGATGTGAATGAAAGGAATCCTTTGCACCTTAAAGGGGTATTCCAGGTAATTATGTGTGTGTGTGTATATTTATATATATATATATATATATATATATATATATATATATATATATATACACTGCTCAAAAAAATTAAGGGAACACTTAAACAACACAATGCAACTCCAAGTCAATCACACTTCTGTGAAATCACACTGTCCACTCAGGAAGCAACATTGATTGACCATCAATTTCACATGCTGTTGTGCAAATGGACCAGACAACAGGTGGAAATTATAGGCCATTAGCAAGACACCCCCAATAAAAGAGTGGTTCTGCATGTGGTGACCACAGACCACTTCTCAGTTCCTATGCTTCCTGGCTGATGTTTTAGTTATTTTTGAATGCTGACAGTGCTTTCACTCTAGTGGTAGCATGAGACAGAGTCTACAACCCACACAAGTGGCTCAATGCAAGCTATGGAAAGAAGGTTTGCTGTGTCTGTTAGCGTAGCATCCAGAAAATGGAGGCACTACCAGGAGACAGGCCAGTACATCAGGAGACATGGAGGAGGCCGTAGGAGGACAACAACCCAGCAGCAGGACCACTATCTCCGCCTTTGTGCAAGGAGGAGCAGGAGGAGCACTTCCAGAGCCCTGCAAAATAACCTCCAGCAGGCCACTAATGTGCATTTTTAAACTCAAACGATCAGAAACAGACTCCATGAGGGTGGTATGAGGGCCCGATGTCCACAGGTGGGGGTTGTGCTAACAGCCCAACTCCATGCAAGACGTTTGGCATTTGCCAGAGAACACCAAGATTGGCATATTTGCCACTGGTGCCCTGTGCTCTGCTCTTCACAGATGACAGCAGGTTCACACTGAGCACATGTGACAGACGTCACAGAGTCTGGAGACTCCGTGGAGAATGTTCTGCTGCCTGCAACATCCTCCAGCATGACCGGTTTGGCGGTGGGTCAGTAATGGTGTGGGGTGGCATTTCTTTGGAGGGCCGCACAGCCCTCCATGTGCTTGCCAGAGGTAGCCTGCCTACCATTAGGTACCGAGATGAGATCCTCAGACCCCTTGTGAGACCATATGCTGGTGCGGTTGGCCCTGGGTTCCTCCTAATGCAAGACAATGCTAGACCTCATGTGGCTGGAGTGTGTCAGCAGTTCCTGCAAGAAGATGGCATTGATGCTATGGACTGGCCTGTCCGTTCCCCAGACCTGAATCCAATTGAGCACATCTGGGGCATCATGTCTCGTTATATCCACCAATGCCACCTCATCAGGAGAATGCCCAGGCATTGTAGGGAGGTCATACAGGCACGTGGAGGCCACACACACTACTGAGGCTCATTTGACCGGTTTTAAGGACATTACATCAAAGTTGAATCAGCCTGTAGTATGGTTTTCCACTTTGATTTTGATTTAGACTCCATATCCAGACCTCAGAGGGTTGATAAATTTGATTTCCATTGATAATTTTGATGTGAGCATATTCAACATTCAGTGTGATTTTGTTGTCTGCATATTCAACTATGTAAAGACGAAAGTATTTCAAATGATTAGTTCATTCATTCATTCAGATCTATGATGTGTTGTCTTAGTGTTCCCTTTAGTTTTTGAGCAGTGTATATATATAAAGCTCCAAAGCCATCACACTACCTGAATTAGTTCCCTAATTAGTTCCATATCCTGACTGATATGCATGGCTCATGTGGCCCTTGTTATCTTCTCTGGTTGATATTCTTTGCCATCTTTCTCTCCCCTTGCCTACTTTTCTCACTAGTCATTTTTGCTTTGCCAGCCAGCTCACTCTCTGAGAGCAGCCCCCACCCTCCCGCTTTGTGAACAAAGAGAAATTCAGTGTCTGATTGGCTGAGGCTGCACACACCTACCAGTTACTTGTTTTGTGGTCTCTTAAGAAAATGAAATCATTTAGCATTTATGTATTTTTGTCCAGTTAGTAAGAAATGAGTTACTTGATAAGACTTGCATGGTGCATCCCTGGACTTTCTTATTGCACTTGGATCTGGACAATTGCCTTTTGCATCTGTTATGCCACCATGCGAAAAAATGCAGAAAAGGGGAAAAGCAGTTTGACAGAATCCAGCCAAGATTTTACTGCTCTAATAAGATTTTTCATAGTTAACAAAAAAAAAAAGCCCAGTAGGTAAAAAGTGCAATTTTCCACAAAGAATAGAGGACTCGAGGCTCATGACAGAAGTAAATATATTTTTTGGTAGCTCTGTCTAGTTTTGCTGTACTTGGCAGAACTGAAAATGATACATTAGAATTCAAGTAACAGAAAAATGGAATAATAACAGTAATATGCTGATACCCAGTTGACACATTTACAACCAAGCAATTTCGCTTGGCAAATAAAAGCCTTTCTTTTACAGTGTAATCCTCCTATAGACCAGTTTATCAAGCACCACAGCGTAAACATGGGGCGAAAAAAACTTGCAGAAGGCATTTGAAACTAACTTTTGATTTAGTCAAGGACATATCCGGTCAGTAGCACTATGAAATATTGTAGAATGTCACAAGTCTTGTTAAATCTACTTTGACAAAAGAATAGAAGTATTGAAACTAGAGAATATTATAGAAGCATTAAAATTAAAAGGTTGCCTCATCAATATAACTTCTATATATAGTAATGTATTTCAAACTGATATATATATATATATATGGTATTTGATATAGGGTGGTTCCTTACTATGTAAGCCAGAGAAGAGAGTGGCTGAAAAAGGTAGTTCCCGCTCAAGTGGTTCGGAGTCAAATGTTCCCTGGTGTTAACATTTCATCACTGGGGGTTACTGATGCCAGAACTAGAAGAAAGGGGTTGTGTATGTTATTGAAAGGAAATGCCCAAAAAACACATTTATGCTCCTAAATAGGTGGGCTTGACCAATGGGCTATATGATTTATTTAATTGATATACTATAAACATGGCTGATAAACTGCTGTTAAGACAACCGCTTTCTATGTACCCTATTAAGGTATATGGATATCAAAGAATGGTGTCCCTTGCACAGGAGAGCTTAGGAAAAACTCTTTCCGATTGGGCCTGACAACCTCAGGCTGTCCATGTATTACCTGGATGGACATACATCTAAAGTCCATCATGCTGAAATGTAGTATACTTGGCTGACCTTAAGTTACCCTGTAAAAATAAGCTTTTCCTTGTGGTTTTCAGTGTTTTCTGTGAGGAAACTTTGCAATATGTAACATGGGGTTTCTTGCTTTTTTGGGCAGTTCCCCTAGACCAATGTAATTCAAACAGAACAAGATTACTTAACACTTATTCACATTCAGTGGAGTGGCAGTCTTTCTGGTTACAGCTCTAACTGGAGGCACAAAAGCATTCTTGTTACCTTCACACTGGGCTGCACTCTTACTTACATTTCAGGTCCCTGTTCTCCCACAGGAGCTCCTTTCAGGTCCACGTTACTTCACACAGATACACAATATTCACTCACTTTCACTTATCTGTAAATTTTATATCTCCCAAACCCAGCTCTTATGAATATAATTTTCCTCTAAAACTACTGTCCAGTAGGCTAACTACCTTGAACTGGGTCCACTAGACCTCATAAAGTCCTGTCTCCAGGTCTCCACTGTCAGGGGAAAGTTAGCCTTGTTTCGGCACTCTCCACTACAGATTACCCGTACCAACTTTGGCTGACTTCACCCCCATGCCCCATTAGACTTCCAAGAGTGAACTACGCCCGGATGACTATACACTCAAGGCCCAGGCCCTGTTCGACAAAGCAACCTTACCACTTCACCCTCAGAAACGCGCATTTCACTTTACAGACAACCCTTCTATGCAGATTTAAGCAGGCATGCATCAAGTATCCCAGCCTCAAGGCCACCAGCATGATACCGCTCCTGTGCCTCTCCTACAAAAAGACAAGCTTGCATGTGATGTCCAAGCCTCAGGCCTTCACTTCACTCTACATGGGTAGCAGCACTTTCCGCTGACCCCTCAAAAGGGCAGGCCACACTGATTGGAGCCCAACCCCCAGCCGTATTACTCCTCCATGGCCTATGCCAGGGCCTGTACTTCCCCTGATGGTTGTCTGGTGATAAGCCCCTATATGCAAAACATTCAGTTCATCCAAGAACTATACAGATGTATACAGTTTATCCCCTATAAAGCATTAAGTTATCGTAAGTTACAAAGCCCATGGTAAGAGAGGTCAGATCTTCTTTGTTGGGCAGACATAATGATTCATTTAATGGGTTGTCCATTTATAATGCTTTTGTTTGGAAAAGGCTTATTTTTAATATTGTAGCAGCATAACGTAATACAGTAATAACCATGTTAGATTTTGAATATAACTTAACAGAATTTACCCTGGTTGCCAGCGACACATTTATGGTGTATTAGCGTGCAGGAGTTGCCTTGGCAGTATTTTACTTCAGCTCCTTGTTGGCTCAGCACAGTTTAGGGAATGTAAACTATGATTCATTATTTTAGTAATTTGAATTCAGCAAAGTTAAATCGGTGCAGCTACACGCAGAAGGGAACAATTAGGACAGAAATTAAGTAATAATGGCGTCTAATTTCTACACTCTGCAATTGTTTGATGGGACATCCATCTTTTTTTCCCGGTAAGACATGAATTACTACATCAGAATATTATCAGTATATTCACTACTCATGCACTATGTGCAAAAGTTTCAGTGTGAGGAATTGGCTAGATAAAGTAGAAATATTTGGTATTGCTACTTATCTAAACCTTTATCAGTATAATATAATTGTCCTTAAACCCGTCATCCTCTAATATTGAGATGACTGTTCTGATACAGTCCATATTACATAGAAAAGCTCAAAAGTAAGCTTCAAAAAGTAGGAAATGACAGGATTGTGTTGGTGGTTGAACCTCCGCTAAAATCAGCTGTCAATGTTATAGTCCTGAAAAACTCCTTTGATATCAACAGAAGAAGAAACTCCTTAAAGGGTTCTCCACCCTTAGACATCTTATCATAATATCTATATATAAAATTATAAAATGTCTGATCACGCGGGTTCCGCTGCTGGGGACCCCTGCAATCTCGGCTGCGGCACCCCAGTCATCCGGTGCACGGAGCGAACTTTGCTCCGTGCCGGATGACTGGCAATGCAGGGCCGGAAGCTCGTGACATTACAGCCATGCCTCCCCAATGCAAGTCTATGGGAGGGCGCATGACAGTTGTCATGCCCCCTCCCATAGACTTGCATTGAAGGGACGTGGCCGTGATGCCACAAGCCTCCAGCGCTCCACCCGATGCTCTAAACAAATGCCAGGTGCAGCAGGCAGCAGGACCCCCACGATCAGACATCTTATCCCCTATTCTTTGGATAGGGGATAAGGTGTCTAGGGGCGGAGTACCCCTTTAAAGTATCTTTCTCATTTTAGTAAACTTTTAAAATGTGCTTCACTTACTGGCTCACATCAATCTCCATCTTCAGCCCATTTATAAGAGCATGGGGCACTAAGAAGCAGGACGTACATCACTGCAAGCCATGGGGCAAGGCACACTACCGCACGCTTCTCCACGATTGAGACCACTGAGCACTGAGACCCTGATGATCAAAGCTTTTGGCATTGCTCTGTGATTTTTTTTTATAAATGACTGGGACACTTTAAATTTTAAATAGTCTCAGTAAGTTTTCCCTTCATCTGACTGATCAAGATATGGTTTTTACCAACTATATCTATACATGACACTACAATAAATGAGCTGTGATAAACAGACAGTATTAAGTAGCTTGTGGTTAATACGTAAAACTATTTTCTTTGCGTTTGTTACTAGCAATACAATAAATGATAGATAATAGATGGGCTCTGAGTTAACTTTAATACAGTCTTCAGAGCTTGTCATTGAATGGGTAACTAGGAGAGAATGTAGAGAAGGTACTTGAAGGGGAAGATATGTTTAACATCCAAAACCTTGTAGTAGAAATAAAAGTGCCAAACCCTAACTTGCTAGTGTTAAAGGACAATGGAGGAATGAATTATTCACCGCACCAGTGCAGACTGGTAAAATTGTGCAAACAATTTCTGCAAGATTTTTTTGCGAACGTGGGAGTTTGTGCAATGGCTGGACTTTTCTTGCCACTCTGCATTGGTACAGGGAATGATAAATCCTCCATTGTCCTTTCAGACTAGTAAAATGAGATTTGGCATTTGTATTTTCACTACAAGCTTTTAGATGTTAAACATCTCTTCCCCTTCAAGCACCCTCCCATTCAGTGGAATACATCTACATTCTATCCCAGTTACCCATTTAGTGACAAGCTCTGAAGACTGTATTGAAGTTAACTCAGAGCCCATCTATTATTCAGGATCATTTATTGTATCGCTAGTAACAAATGCAAAGAAAATAGTTTTTTGTAGTAACCACAAAGTACGGTGCTTTATACTGTTTGTGTCCATCACAGCTCATTGATTGCAGTCTTATGCCATACATTTCCCTCAATATTTCTGAATTCCGCTTCTCCAAAACAATACAGTTTTTTTTTTTTTTTTTTAAATATGTTGCAGTATATTGATCTGTATTGCAAGACGGGATTTGTTGTAGAGACATAAAAGAGCCATGAATGTGATGGGTCCATAGAGCAGCATTTCTCAGCTTCTGTCCTTAATGGGAACCTTTTAGGTTGGTTATGCTACCCGCATGGAGGGCTGCATAATACATGCTGTTTTCAACAGTCTGTCGCTTGTGTCGATGTACAGTCATTTAGAAACACCTACACATTGAACCACTTAGCGTGCCATGTGCAGCTAGAGATGAGTCCAACATAGTCATTAGGGGGTGCTCTGTCCACCTGCTGATGATTGACAGACTTGTTTCTCTCGCTGGGCAGAAGGAGAAAACTGTCAGTCATCACAGTTGGTTCCACTCTGGGTTTGGGTAAAAATACTGACCAAAATACTATGTGTGAAAGCGGTCTGACACAAGTGAGGCATGTGAATGATAGAACACATATAGTGCCTATTTTAGAACACTCTTTTAAGCATTTCTCATGGCTTGTGAGACATTCTTTAAATAGTCTTTTTTTATAGCTTTATATCGTCCCACAACCTCATCAATAAATGTCATATTTAAATCATAGAGTTTACTCGGAAAGCAGTATGAAAACTATTTAAAAGTAAATGTCTATGTTCAGTGACTAAGTCTACTAAAGTTGATAAACTTCTGGATAGTAATATTGGTTCCCTGCAAATTGCTAAAACTCATTTGCAGTAAAACACATCTTGGTTTGGAAACACAATAAGGAACAGATTTTATTTCCGTGATATAGTTGACTCGGTGTTGTTAGTTGTGGTGGTTGTTTTTCAGAATTGCCAAAATTGTTTCCAACGAAAGTTATGAATAATGAAGAATGAGCTGGTCCGCACATAAGACCATGTTCATATTTACATTGTAGTATCTGTTAATAGCCATAATGATTTGATTTGTCACACAACAGACACCAGCAGTGCCCAATGGACAACAAATAAATAAAAAAACAGAAAAGTTGGCACTATTTTAGTGCCGTAAACTTAGTAAAATACTGTTAGTATGGATGGAATGGATGGAAGCAGGAGTGAAAAATCCACTCACCTATCTGTGTTGTGCAGGCACAACACTAGAAAGGGTATCTTGAGCTCTTTTGGGTCCTCATTGCTGCCAGGCATCAAAGACCAGTCATCCAGAAGAGCGGTGGTGAATACATACATATAAGGCTAAGTTTCCACTTGTTTTTTTTTCTGGCAGTTTTTGGAATACTGACACTGCAGTTTTTGAGCCAAAGCCAGAAGTGTATTCAAAAGGAGTGGGACATATAAAGGAAAGACTTACACTTCTCCTCCCTTATGGATCCACTTCTGACTTTGGCTCAAAAACTGCAGTGGCAGTTTTTTAAAAACTGCCAGGAAAAAAACAAGTGGAACTTAGCTTAAAGGTGGGGATTCTGTGAGGTCCCTAAAACAGGATGCAGTGGTGGCACCTAAGGTTCCTAGATCATCGTTTATAAATCCATTTTCCAATGAGGACAGAAAATTAATTTCTGTAGGGATATGGAAATGGATAAAATCAAATTGGTTTTACCCATTTGTATTATATACTGTGGTGGTTTATCACGTCGGTAAGACCTAACGAAGTGAAACGCATTAGAAGTACCCTTATTTCACTATCCCTATGGAGAATTTGTTTCTGTTCCTCATGGAAGAACGAGTTCACAAATGATGATCTAAGCACCTCAAGTGCCACCACTGAATCCTGTTTTAGGGAACCCACAGTATTCCCACCACTACATGCAAACAAAGCATTGCACACATAAAAAATTGCCGAATTTGTGGTATAGATGTGAACAGAATCTCATAAAGCTGCATACTGATCCAGTCTAGCTGCAGGAGCTGCTAGGGCTTAGAGGAACCAGATTAGCTATACAGTGTATTTACACAGGTGAGTATTTCTTCAGGATATATCTAACATTCCTAGGGGGTCTCAGCACTGAGACCCCAACCAATCAAATCTTTTAACATGCCTGTACAACATGTCAATGTTTTTTTTAAATGACAGTAGTGCTTTTTGAAGACATATACAGTATTCTTACTCATTTATAGTATTTACATTATTTAACTTGACATTCAGACTTTTATTTATATTACTTTTCACGCGATTGAAAAGTGCCTTGAAACATATGCCTGAACATTTGTATGTATCTCCTAATGACTCCCTTGGAAACAAAACTAAAACCCATGTGTAGAGTTGTATACACTTTTTAATACACTTCAACCAGTGTGTGCTGCCCAATCATATGCCAGATAGACAAGCCTGTCACATATGTCTGGCCAATAGATGCCTATGGTCACAATATAATTTTGGCCGTAGTAAATAGGGACATTATGAGGCTTATTAACTTTCGGATCTAAGCATATCATAAATGGTAATGTCTAAAAGAGCCATTCAGAATAACTTTACAACAAATATCTAATGTTCCTCTATTACTGGAATCTCTCCTATTATAAAAGCAGTCTGATAATAGAGAAGAAAAGCACAAGCAGAGAAAATTATTTAGATAGCATTTAGTATTCAAAGAAGTAATGGACAATTTTAGGCCACCATTATCTTGAGGGGAACCACACTACAGTCATGCACACTGGGTAACATTCTCTTTAGGACTTCGTTCACACCGCAGAATCCCCGAGCAGAAAAATTCAGCTTGAAAATGATGTTGGGATTCTGCTGCACCGTACAGAATCTTAATCCCATACGGAATTTCCGCGGTGGAAATATTTGCCACAGAAATCCTGATTCCAGCATCTACAGAAAGAATTGACAAGTCAATTATTTCTGTGGAATCGACACTAAAAGGCATTGTCATCTATGGGGACAGCGCATTTCCAGGCAGTCCTAGCGGCGACAGAATTTTTTGCAAAATATTCACCGTGTGAACAGTCCTACAGTACTTCCAGTGTCTTCAAGGTCATCATGTTGAGGTGCATTTTTTGTTGCTTTTTCTCCGACTCTTACACCAAGAATTTACAAGTGGAAGTCCCACCCATCCCAATGTGATTAACATTAGTAAAGGTGTGCCATTTGGCTTAAAATAGTAGCAGAAGTCATGCAACTAGTGTAAGCCTGTTATGCTGTATTTGTGGGAGGGATGTGTCGGGCGATCGGCGATGTCAGCTGGTTTGTGTAGCTGCGAGTTGGGCAGGTGTTTGATTTTCCCGCCAGTGGCAAGCTCTGGGGCCCGCTCTGTCTACTGGAGCCTCGCTGTCCGGGGTATTGTACGGTCAGTTATCTGGGGCAGCCCGCTGGCTACCTCTGGGCGGAAGCTCGGCCTCACGCCGGGTCAGGGGGTGTGCCACTCACTGACTGTTGGCTTCTTTCGCGGGCCAGTAGTCAGTGGGTGACATCGGTGGTACCAGAGGAAAGTGACTTCATGGTAGGGTAAGTGAAACGGGCTGCGGGCTGGCTGCCCGCAGCAATATCTTTGGGGGAACTGTCTGGTTCTGTCGGTTGTTCCTGCCAGTTTCCGCAGGTTCGGAGTTGCCGTTCCGGCCTGCTGTATTGGCGTCCCGCAAGTAGCTGAGGGGAGCATGGGTCGGGCTGCGGCAATAACTTTGGGTCTCCGCCGTGTTTACTTGATCCGGCACCGGGTGCACTCTGGGTCCGGGCTTGTTTTAAATTCACTGGCCTCGCAATTATATTTCCTTTCCCAGGAATCACTGAAGGTTAAAATTACCTGGGACATCCAGAATTATCGTCTTTTGCCATCCATAGCATTCATTGGGGGACATGTATCAAAGAATTTACACAGTTTTTGTGTGTAAATTCTTGCGCAAAATTTTTACATTCTGATTTACATTTCCTCCTGATGTCCCGATATGGGGTACCTTGGAGTGACATCTATAGTAGGCACGGATTTATTAACTGCGTACTTTTCCTTTACACCCCAAAATTTTCCGCAAGTACCTTTTTTTGAACGCAAATATAAGCCGTCTTGCACTGCACTTAGCGAGATGCTCTAAATCATCGATGTCATTTTTCAGAGTGGATTGCGGAAATTACTCTGCTTTTGCCGCTAGTCAGATTATCTCTGTGATACTTAAAATCTTTCCATGTACCTTGTAATAACAATGTAATGTTTATGGACACTTGTGATCACCCTTTCACCCGCAGTCTAACCCCATACACCCGATAATACACCAGGTTATAGTGCGGGTGAAATACTTCCCGACACAGTTCAGACTTCACACTGTGTAAAATTCAAACTTCCCACTGTTCTTGATGAGAGCAGAAGAATGTGTTGTAGTCCAGGGGCTGAGATGCCCATCGCAGCAGGTCATTCTGCAGAGACCCGCTGCGATCCGCATTTATTAACTTAGAAAGCCGGCGGCACATGCGGCTCCACTGCGCTGCCCACGGCTCCTGTATACACTGTCATAATTCATAATCCCCGCCGCCGGGATACAGGAGCTCTGATTGGTCAATAGCTATCCACCAATCAGAATAGGTATTAGGCAACACACCAGGTAATATTCAAATCAAGTGCGGTTTAATGTCCCATATCAAGATACAACGTTTCGCAAGTATCACACTGCCTTTCTCAAGCATCGAAACTGCCGAAACGTTGTATCTTGATATGGGACATTAAACTGC
The DNA here is from genome assembly GCF_029499605.1 of Hyla sarda. Taxonomy (NCBI): domain Eukaryota; kingdom Metazoa; phylum Chordata; class Amphibia; order Anura; family Hylidae; genus Hyla; species Hyla sarda. Next base: position 482,260,657 of record NC_079189.1, read on the forward strand.
ACTTGATTTGAATATTACCTGGAGTGCTGCCTAATACCTATTCTGGATATTGGCTACACAGTCTGCGACTGGGACTGTTGATTTTGGCTTGCACCCACCTACTGCGGGACTACTCCGGTTGTGCTGTCTTCGCATTTCCTTCTGTGTATCCCCCAATCAGAGCTGCTGTCTCCCGGCGGGGATTATGAATTATAAGAACTGTATATAGGAGCTGGCAGGCAGTGCAGTGTAGCCGCATGTACCGCTGGCTTGTATATTTAATAAATGCGGATCGCAGCAGGTCTCTGGAGAATGACCTGCTGCGATCTGCCCCTCTGCCCTTGGACTACTACTCCTATCATGAGTCTGTCCCATGAAGGGAGTAGTTGTAGTACCGCAGCGCTGAGGGATGGCACTTGCACATCCCCCGGCTGCGGGACATTATAGGACTACTACTCACATCATGGACAGACTCTTCCCATGATGGGAGTTGTAGTCCAGGGGCTGAGGTGCAGATCGCACCGGGTCATTCTGCAGAGACCTGCTGCGATCCGCATTTACGTTAGGAAGCCGGGCCGGGCGGTACATGTGCCTACATCGTGCTGCCCGCGGCTTCTATATACACTGACATAATTCATAATCCCCGCCGGGAGACGGGAGCTCTGATTGGTCAATAGGTATTCTCCAATCAGAGCTCCTGTGTTCCAGCAGCGGGGATTATTAATTATTACAGTGTATATAGAAGCCGCAATGTAGACGCATGTACTGCTTAATAAATGCGAATCGCAGCAGATCATTCTCTGAAGATCAGCTGCGATCAACATTTATTAACTATACAAAGCGGCGGTACATGCATCTACATTGCGGCTTCTATATACACTGTCATTATTCATAATCGCCGCCCCCGGGAGCTCTGATTGGTCAATAGCTATTCTCCAATCAGAGCTCCCATGTTCCGGTGGAGGCGATTATGAATTATGACAGCTGTATATAGAAGCCGCAATGTAGACGCATGTACCGCCGCTTTGTATAGTTAATAAATGCGGATCGCAGCGGATCTCCAGAGAATGATCTGCTGTGATCCGCATTTAAGTTAACAAGCCGGGCGGTACATGCGTCTACATCGTGCTGCCCGCGGATTCTATATACACTGTAATAATTCATAATCCCCGCCGCCGGAACACAGGAGCTCTGATTGGAGAATAGCTATTGACCAATCAGAGCTCCCGTCTCCTGGCGGGGATTATGAATTTTGTCAGTGTATATAGAAGCCGTGGGCAGCGCAGTGTAGATGCATGTACCGCCCGGCTTCCTAACTTAAATGCGGATCGCAGCGGGTCTCTGCAGAATGACCCGGTGCAATCTGCACCTCAGCCCCTGGTCTACAACTCCCATCATGGACAGAGTCTGTCCATGATGGGAGTAGTAGTCATAAAAGTCCTGCAGCCGGGGGATGTGCAAGTGCCATCCCTCAGCAGCGCTGCGGTACTACAACTACTCCCATCATGGGACAGACTCTGTCCCATGATAGGAGTAGTAGACCAAGGGCAGAGGGACAGATCTCTGTTCACATTATGCGTTTTGCATAATCGGAACAGAGCAGTGTGTTCCCAAACAGAGCGACTCCAGTTGTTGCTTAACTACTGCCTCCCTTGGAGTTGTAGTTTAGCAACAACTGGAGGCTCCCTGTTTAGGAACACGCTGCATTATGTGCGCTCTTCCCAGGGGAGATCGCAAAAAATGTACTAACCCATATTTCCTGTTTTTCTTTTCTTCTCATTTCAGATACGTGAATGCAGAGGACTACGTCAGATTCGGTGGACTGCGACGATTACCAGCGTTTTTTTTTTTATATTTCAATAAAATGGTTAACGAGGGCTGTGGAGGAGTGATTTTTTTTTTATAACATTTTTTTTATTAATGTGTCATGTTTTTTATCATTGAATTTTCAGGCATAGTAGTGGAAGCCATCTTATAGACGGAACCAATTATAAGCTAGGGCTTAGTGTTAGCCCCAAAATCAGCTAGCGCTAACCCCCAATTATTACCCCGGTACCCACCGCCACAGGGGTGCGGGAAGAGCCGGTACCAACAGGCTGGCGTTATTTAGGCTGAGGAGGGCCAGTAACAATGGTCCTCGCCCACCCAGGTAACATCAGGCTGTTGCTGCTTGGTTGGTATCTGGCTGATACTGAACATAGGGGGAACCCTATCCGTTTTGTTTTTATAACTAAATACATTTAAAAAGTGTGTGGTTCCCTCATTTTTTCAGTATCAGCCAGATACCAACCTAGCAGCAACAGCCTGATTTTACCAGAGTGGGCGAGGACCATTGTTACTGACCCTCCCCAGCCTAAGTAACGCCAGCCTGTTACCACCTAGGCCCAGGAGCGACATTTTTGACGCTCCGGGCCTGTTGGTACACCGCTCTTCCCGTCACCCCTGTGGCGGTGGGTACTGGGGTAATAATTGGAGGTTAGCACTAGCTGTTTTGGGGGCTAACGCTAAGCCCTGGCTTAGTAATGGATTCTGTCTACAAGACGCCTTCCACTACTAAGCCTGAAAATTCAGTTATAAAAAACACAACACATTAAAAAAAAAATTTATTTAAAAAACCACTCCCCCACAGCCCTTGTTAACCCTTTTATTGACATTTAAAAAAATGCTGTTCATCGTCGCAATCCACCAAGTCTGACATAGCCCTCCGCTTTCACGTATCTAAATTTTCGAAGAAAAAAAAACAACAAAAAGTTTAGTACATTTTTTTGTTTCCACACACCAGCAAAAATGCAAGTAAAAAACGCAAGAAAAACTGACAAAACACAGGAAAAAGCTGGCGTTTTTTGCTGATGGACAAAAAAACTCAATGGAATAGAACACCTAAAAACCTCAAAGCAATAGAACAAAATCCCTAAGTCCACTTTTCCTGTGAGGTAGAGAAGGAGTGCACGGTAGAGAAGGAATTTACGGTAGAGCGGGGGGGGGGGCGTTTCTATATTTGCACAAGATTTATCAAAGGAGTGTACAGCCTTAGTAAATTCTGAGCAAGCGTGTACAATAGACAAGCAGTGTAAAGGGGTAGAACTGTGTCTACAATAGACTCATAATGATAAATTCCCCCCATTGAGCAGTAGTTTTGTGCTACTGATAGATCGTATTGTAAGGAAAAAAAAAAAGAGAGATATTTTACACTTTGTACTCTTGCCCTACTTCTGTTAGCAGGTAAGCACCCAGAGCTTTTCTCTGCACATACATTCATTTCATTTATACTAAATATATGCTCATAGCATTAACGCTACTAGTAAATTCACTGCATTATGCTGCTTGTATACTCATTACAATCATACTGCACGTATGCTCATGCGTTCATACTGCACATACGGTAATGCATTTATACTGCACTCACGCTCATAGCATTTATACTGCACATACAGTCATACTGTTATACTGCACTCATGTTCATAGTATTTATACTTCACATACGGTCATAGCAATTATGGCACATATGGTCATGCATTTATACGGCACTCACGCTCATAGCATGTATGACACATACGGTCATGCATTTACACTGCACTCACACTCATAGCATTTATACTGCACATATGGTCATACATTCAACTGCATATACGGTCATATTTGTTGTTCTGCACATACGGTCATGCATTTATACTACACTCACGCTCATAGTAGTTATACTGCACATATGGTCATGCATTCATACTGCACTAATGCTCATAGCATTTATACTGCACATACGGTCATGCATTTATACTGCACTCTCGCTCATAGCATTACACTGCACGTACACGCGTAGCCTTTTTCATTGCACGTACGCTTACAACATTGATACAGCACCTACGTCCATAGCAATTATATTGCACTTAAGCGCATAGCGTTTATACTGCATGTACACTCTTAGTTTCATTGCACTTACTCTCATACCTATAATGCACGTACACCCATAGTATTTCATACTGCTCTTAGCATTTACACTGCACTCTATCTCATAACATTCATGCCGCACGCACGTTCATAGTATTCATACCGCACACACATTCATTGTATATATACTGCACGCACGTTCATAGTATTCATATTGCATGCACGTATGAATACTATATTCATACCGCACACATGCTCATCGTAATTATACCGCACGCACGCTCATAGTATTTACACCGCACGCAACCTTATAGTATTTATACTGCCTTACGCTGCATGCACCCTCATAATATTTACACTGCATGCACCCTCACAGAATTATGGCATGTATGCTCATAGGATTCATACTGCTCATTGCTCAGCATTTATACTGCATATCCTCATAGTTCAGTTATTGTATTTAGCTTATAGCAGTCATTCTGCATATACGCTTATATTGTTGCTACTGCTCGCACACTCTCAGCATTTATACTGCAGGTACGTTTATAGCATTTATACTGCACATTTTCTCATAGCATTCTTGTTGCACTTATGCCCATAGCATTTATACTGCATGCACACTCGTAGCATGGTACTGTATCATAGTTTTCATAGTTTTATGCGGTACATACGCTTGTAACATATTAATGCACATATGCTCATAGAGTTCATACTGTACACATGTTCTTAGCATTTATATGGCACATAGCATTCATACTGTACGCATGCTCATAGCATTCATAATGCATGTACGCACATTGTTGTTATACTGCACATGCTTTTAACCTTCATACTGCATATAGGCCCATAGCTTGTATATCGCACATACGCCCACAGCATTTGTGCTGTTTTATGCGCATAGGGTGGTGCAATACATAAGTGCATAGTTTACACGGGTCATAGGCTCATAACATTGGTGCTGGGCATAGTATTTAGGTCGGGCTTAAATCCAGAGCTTCCATACGGTACATATGTTCCCAGAAGTCATTCTATTCATACCCTCATAAATTTATTGGTCATACGCCAGTAGCACACACGGTCCTTGCATTTAGACTGTACACGCGTTTGCAAGGTTCATACACTCATAGCATCTATTCTGTACATACGCTCGTAGCGTTCATACTATACATACGTTTTGTTAGCATTTATACTGCTTATGAGCTCATAGCATTCACATATAACTTTATAAAAAAAAAAAATCAAAGCCTTACATAACTTTAATACATACTCAGAGGTTTTTCATACATGACAGCATACATGTCAGATCTGCCATGCCTACAGGGGGAGGCACTGCATAATTATTGTTTCTGACACATCTTCAGAGCAAGAATATCACGACTCATAGACGGTAGTATACCCAATATGCCTGCCACATCTGCAGGGGGATGCACTGCGTAATTATTGTTATTTACACTTTCAGAGCATAACATTACGAACCATAGGCAGTAGTAAACCTGTTATGCCTTCCACGCCTTCAGGGGGATGCACTGCAATTGTTGTTACTGACACCTCTTCATAGCAATAATATCACAGATCATATGCGGTAGTAGACCTGTTACATCTGCCATGTCCGTAGGGGGATGCACTGCGTAGTTATTATTGACACATTCAGTGCATGACTTTATAAACCATAGGCGGTAGTATACCTGTTATGCTTGCCACGCCTGCAGGGGGATACACTGCAATTGTTGTTACTGACACCTCTTCAGAGCAATAATATCCCGACTCATATGCGGTAGCATACCTGTTACATCTGCCACATCTGCAGGGGAATGCACTGCACAATTATTGTTACTGATGCGTTTTCCAAGCAATAAAACCACGTCCTATATACGGTAGAATACTGGTTATGCCTGCCACGTCTGCAGGGAGATGCACTGAGTATTTTGCTACTAACACGTTATCAGAGCAATAATAAGGCTTTTAGGTGGCAGTATTCCCGATGTGCCTGCCACGTCTGCAGGGGGATACACTGTGTATTTATTGTTACTGACTCCTCTTCAGAGTAATAATGTCATGACTTATAGGCTGTTATGCATGCCACGTCTGCAGAGTAAAGCACTGTGCAATTTTATTACTGACACATTTTCAGAACAATAATATCACTGACAAGTGGTGGTAGGGAATCAGAGGATACTGTTTGGGGTTTTGGCCCTTTATGGGCAGGGCCCTACAGGAGGTTATGACTCTAACTAACATGTAAGTATCAGCAATCATACAGGTGCGGATTTACCATTTACAGCCAATCGATCGGATGAGACACAAGCATTGGTACGCCCTGACACCTCAAAGCAGGGAGGTTGTCATTACGTGGTTCCTGGTATTTGATAATCGCTTGGCCAATTTTGACTAAGCACTGGTGTTTGGATGAGGTATAATTAGTTCTTGATTACTGCCAGTTTTTTTGGCCCTCTATAGGCTTGCCCACAGTCGCGGTTTTGGGCACACTTCTGGCCACTGAAAGTATGTTATTGATTGTTATCTATATTATTGTCATTTCTATTATCGTGATTACTATTGTTAGCATTATTATGTATTGTTGTCGTTTATTAGTCAGGCAGCCTGTCCACGCTTAGAGCCCCGACCATAAACCTTGTTTTGCTGAAGTCAGTAAAGTCACTTAGGAGAGGCCAGACGCTTATTACACAACACACCTCAATTTACCCCCAGTAAAGCATTAATCATTGCATTTACTCAACATGAAACAATAGTAGATCCCCATAGCAATGATAGGAATGTGAACTGAGCTACACTTAATAACACAATACACTTCTGGAAAATGTGAGGAAGGAAAGCAATCTGCGTTTTGTTTCCTGACTACGTAGAATTAGTCATTTTCTTGATGTTCCAGTGAATGGGATTTTCTGTGAGTGTGTTTTGGCTTAGATTTTACAGATTTCCCCCTTCACAAAACACAGGTGGTTAGCGAATGTTTATCAGGAAGAGGTGAAGCACTGACTTATCTTTTGTGATTCATCTGGAATATCTGAGGAGACATGCCAGTAAACAGATCAAGGGTCAACAATTGGTAAATTCCAAATACTCCTTTATTGCACAGCATCTTACACAACTTTTCATAGCCATCAACTGACTTTTGGAAACTTAAAGTGTACCTCTCATTAAGTTCTTTTTTTTTTTTACTGTTCCTACCTGTTCTCTAAATAGCCCTAATCCACTTTCAGTCTTTAAAGAAAAAAATGTCACCTCATAAATCTGCCTTTTAGCACTTTTTTAGTGCTCATTTACAGTGTAAGCTTCTGGCCGGAGGAAGTGGCCGTTCACCAGCAGGCGCAAGGACACTGAAGCATACAGTGAGCCTGCTTCCGCCCTCTCCTCTTCTATGCTGTCGGGAGTGCGCATAGAAATTTCAGCCAATCATACTGGAGGCTGCTCTGAGTCTCCTCCTCGCTGTTTATCATTGCACGTGCTACCCAGGGAGGAGGAGTATAAGGAGCAAGTGCAGTTCTGTGAGGAAAGTAAATCTGTGAGGAAAATAAAAAATGGTGGGTGTATTATAGTTTCCATAACTAAATGCCCTAGTGTTCCCCCTATATTAGTGATGTCCCGGTACTGCTATGTCTAATCTGCAGGCGGGCAGATTATCAACAGGTATCACGCTCCCAAGCTATGCATTGCGCTCATCAGCTGAGCACACATCATAGCCGGGACCCGCATTTTTTTTTGCTGCCATCTTTAGTTTTTTTGGGCCAAAATTGCCGAGTTTGGTGCCAAAATCGTCAATTTTGGCACCAAATTGATGATTCTGGCACCAAATTTTGAATCACAGAAAATTCTGGCGGAAGCATCTCATATAATATTCCATGATTACTAGTGCTCATACAAGCAATTACTGTATGAATAAAACATGTCCAGGGGTTAAATGTGAGTGCAGGTACAGTGACCATGAAAATAAAAAAAATATAAAAATTTTATTAACATTTTCCAATAATAATAATTTTTTTCTTCAATATTTGATTAAATAAAAAATTTTCCCTAAAAAAAAAAACTAAAGAAAACAAAAAAACGACAACTATTTCTGTGATTTCTACACAAGCAAAAAGCTATTGTGAAATATTTGATGTAAAATGGACTCCCACCCCTTTGAAAATATCAGGTAAAACATGGATATTACATAACATGCTCACTTTTGCAAAACTGGTGTGACTAGTGTAAACCTTGGATAATTCTCATGTAGAACACTTTGAATATCTGATGGAAACTTTTTTGCGCCCAAATTTTGATGCAAAACGCAAAATTTTTGAGGTGAAGAGTTTTGATAGAACCCCCAGTGTATATACACACTGATTTTAGGTGCAGGAGTTTTGGAGATTAGTTACCTGCCACTGAGATAGACAGAGGGCAGCATAAAGCATTTGAGCTTTTTAAGCTCATTTGCAGGATTACAGCAACAAGGCATCTATGACTCTGTTGCTACTAGATCATTGGCTATCCATCCTTGGACCACTTTTTGGTGAAAGACGGTCAAAAAGAACGTCCGTTGCGATTGTACATGAAAAACTATTCTCACAGTCTGGGGAAAGACAGGCTGTGTCAAGAGTCCTAACCATGTTTGTGGTATGAACTTTGACCAAGAGCCTCATATTGGGACATACAGTATGTGTTTATTCTGAGGCTAGACAGCCTAGGATTTACTTTGGCACAGTGTTTTACAGCTTTTTTACTGTGTGTGACCATGATAAAGCTGGTTGCAGTTTTGAATCACTGTGTTGAATAAAAAAATGTTCATGTACCAGCCGTCTTATCCTATACTTCCACAGGCTAACTAGACCCAAAGTCATTGCATTAGATGCCTACATTTAGAGGTAATCCATATGCACTTTTGAGGCATCAAGTCTGCTGACAGTCCCATAAAGATGTTAAGAAGAACGGAAGCCTACCGAAGCATACTAGCTTCAATGACCAAGGGGCCTGCAGTTGTAATGCCCTGGCCACTGTATTAGCCATGATTGACAACTCTAGTGGTCTTCTCATTGGACACTAGAGCTGTCAATCATAGCTGGGGGAGGAGAAAAGCTCCTAACACTGTGAAATCTGTCCATGGAACAAAAAGACCCTGCCTCCTGGACACCTGCAGTGATCCGGGCATTAAAAAAAAAAATGCATGACCAAGACTTTTTGTACGCTTCCACCCCCGAACAAATACCTTTATGGAGCTGTAAGCAGTTTTCCTGCCTGCTGATAGAGTCACAGTTTTCTGTCAGAGTAAAAAGGTCTTTACTTATGGACTTTGATGAACAATGGTGCCAAATATTGTACTAACACATAGCTCTGTTGTTTTATTAGCAATGAGCCCTGTTTGAGACCCTTACTAATGCTTTTTACTTTATTTTAATGATGGTGAGTTGGAACCATAAGTTTATGTTTATTTTGTCTATTCTGTCACCCAACATGACCTTTTACAGCAAAAGCCATTTTATATTGAAATACAATGATACAACTAGTCTGAAAAGTACAACATGAGTTCCTTTAGGTCATCATTACACTGGTCTGACAGGAACTTGGTGTGATGATATGCGGCTTTACAGTGTCACATTATGGTACACGATCATTATAAATTCTTGTTTTCTATCCATACCTTTTGTTGAGTCTATTTGCCCATATTCTAGATTGACTTTTTGGCCTGTAATGAATCTGTACTTGCTAACACGTTTTCACTTTCTTTAAAAAATTTTAAAAAAAACACACTTTGCAGACATCACACCCATGTCCACTTCTAGTCCAGCACTAACACCTTGACTGCCAATGGCAACATGGCACCCAAGTAACACAGTCATAATAAGCCATCAAAGAGTAGCATAATCATTTTAAGGAATCATATTTGCTCTGGCAGCTCCACACTGTATGCTTTATTCCCATATTCTTTATTCTTGGTTGCTGCATCTGTCAATATAATGATATTGGAATTTCAAAAGCCAGTTAGCATAGTAATAGAATGGCAAATCCAAGAAATCATTTTCTTTCTCAGCACCTGTTCGAAAGTAATATGACAGCTTCAACCTAGGTAAAATGTATTTCTTTTATATGATGATTTAATGTACTGATTAATAACCACAATTACTATAAAACCACAGCAAAAACTGTATTTTACTGGACTATTACAGCTGAGTGTGTATCCACTCCACAGCATAAGTCAAGAGTCTCATATTTGATGTTCATTCCCAATTTCTAAGGAAATGCGGAGACATGGCCTGTAGACAGCCACCCTCAGAGGATAGCCTCTGCATATAGTGGCTAGATATAATCCTCCAAAAGGTTATCTTTTTTGTAATAAGGACTCTTGAGCAAAGATTTGCAACATCCATAACTTCTTCCTAAGAAAAATGTAGGGCAAAACGCTCAAATGATAAAGAATATTGGACCTTATTTATAAACTCAAACCAAGTAATGTGTCACATTATAACCACAATTTTAGATCAGGCATGTAAACATCTTTTCAGTACTGAATCCAAAAATGATCACACCAAAATTAGATCATTAAAATATCTGTTTATTGAAAATATTTAAAACAATAACATGGTATAAAATACATCATACATAGATGTGGCTGAAAGGTATACCAATAAAGGAAAGTAAACAATGTGAGATGGTCAGTAGGGTGAAAGTGCTAATACAGTCATGGCCGTAAATGTTGACGCCCCTGAAAATTTTCAAGAAAATGAAGTATTTCTCACAGAAAAGGATTGCGGTAACACATGTTTTGCTATACACATGTTTATTACCCCAAAAAGAAGCAAATTAGACATAATGTCACACCAAACTCCAAAAATGGTCTGGACAAAATTATTGTCACCCTTTCAAAATAAGATTGTTTCATGTGATGCTCCTTTTAAGGGGAACTCCCTGGGCGTGGATGGAAGAGAAAAATTGATGAAAGGTGTCAACACAGGATAGTCCAGATGGTGGATAAGCAGCCCCAAACAAGTTCCAAAGATATTCAAGTTGTCCTGCTGAGGGAGCATCAGTGTCAGCGCAAACTATCCGTCGACATTTAAATGAAATTAAACGCTATGGCAGGAGACCCAGGAGGACCCCACTGCTGACACAGAGACACCCAGAAATGGATGGCAACAAAGCACTCTGTTCTGAAGAGATCTGAAGTGGCCAGAAATGAGTCCAGATCTAAATCCTATTGAACCCCTGTGGAGAGATCTTAAAATTGCTGTTGGGAAAAGGCGCCCTTCCAATAAGAGTGACCTAGAGCAGTTTGCAAAGGAAGAGTGGTCGAACATTCCGGCTGAGAGGTGTAAGAAGCTTATTGATGGTAATAGGAAGCCACTCATTTCAGTTATTTTTCCAAAGTGTGTGTCACCAAATATTAAGCTAAGGGTGCCAATAATTTTGTCCAGCCCATTTTTGGAGTTTGGTGTAACATTATGTCATATTTGCTTTTTTCCTCCCTTTTTTGGTTTTGTTCCAATACACATATAGGGAATAAACATGTGTATAGCAAAACATATTACTGCAATCCTTTTCTGTGAGAAATATCAAATTTTCTTGAAAAATTTCTGTGCCAACATTTACGGCCATGACTGCATATGTAGGTGAGCTGTAGATAAAACACACTCACATTAGGGCTATGCATGTGAAGATGAGAGAGGACAGGGAAATATATAAACACTGGCCCCAATGTAAACTCCATGGAAGTAGACAAAAAGTAACAGAAGCTATATACATGACCCACACAGCATAAATAGCAAGAGTAAAGATACACCATACAGACCACTTTATGTCAGGCCCAAGGCCTGATTATGGAATCATACATGTGTATTATAATTGTATTCGTGTATAATGTATAATTCAAGATATGGGTGAGGGTTCATTCAGAATGTGTGTCTGTTTTGCGTATTCCAGTCATATTGGGGGGGGGGCCTGTTGGTGGTATACTTGTTTTGAAGTCAGGCACTCTGGCCATTATAGAACAAACTAAGATAAGGGACCAGAAAAGAGGGATGGCAGCCGTTGGCTGTCCGGGCACGCTGGGTGTTGTAGTTTTGCAACATCTGGAGGTCCGCAGGTTGTAGACCACTGTCCTATACTTTACATTGCACGGATCCCTCAACATACGATGGTTTCAACAAACGATGGTCCATTTGGAACGGATTACCATCGTATGTTGAGGGACCACTGTATATTCTTCTAAAAGAAATGGTTACCTATACAAGCAGCAGTGATCTGATAATCTTGCAGAGAGCCCAAAAGGAATTCAAATCCCCTGCTGCTTTCCTGTCAACTGGTCAGCAGCGTGGAAATGACAGCCTGCACTTAGCCGATAGATTCACAGCGCAATGAACAGGAATCTGAATTCCCCTCAGCCATGCAAGCTTATTAATGTAATACTGCGGCTTGTAAAGGGGGTGATTCTGAATATAAGATCATATTAGGCACCTGCTGTCTATGCAATACAATGTCATCTAAATTCCAGGAAAGAGATATATCATGAATAGTGCTTAATAGCTACTAAGTAGATAATAAGTAATGCATTAATGTTCCTTTTTGGCTCTTTGTATCCCTCATATGTTCACATTCAGCCTCCACCAACCCCGCAGCCTACACAACGCTGCCGGCTGTAGCACATCTATGTGTTGTTTATGTACAAATATTATTGCTTTTTGCAGAGATAGGAGAACTCCTTCAAGGATCCTGCAGGCAGTGCCAGCTAAAATAAACCATTTATTAGATTATCTTTTTTTTGTAAAGATGTTTCAGTCCTCAGTTATTTAAGTCAATATGTGACTGGCTGCAGGTTATTTAGCTAAAGAGATAGATATTTAATATAACGGAGCCACAAATTGGTTTATTTTCCATTTACTGACAGACAAAACCATATTCGATGGGAGGCAAGAGGGAAATGAAATATGGTCTACCTGGCCTTGTCTGCTTTAAGAGCGGACTTGTTTAATTAATGTTCAGCCATCAGGCGACACCAGAAGAATATGAATTTCTTTAGGGTTATTAGGGGTCATTTGTTACCAGACAGTGATACTGTAATATAGGTGCAGAAGAAGATTCAATACTTATGATTGTTACCGTATTTTTCACCGTTTAATACGCACTTTTTCTTCCCCAAAACTGGGGGGGGAGGAAAGTTGGTGCATCTTGTACGGCGAATACACACACCTATCGCGGCAGTCCCTGCGGCCATCAACAACCGGGACCCGCGGCTAATACAGGACATCACCGATCGCGGTGATGCCCTGTATTAACCCTTCAGACGCGGCGATCAAAGCTGACCGCCGCGTTTGAAGCAAAAATAACACTAACCCGGCTGTTCAGTCGGGCTGTTCGGGACCGCCGCGGTGAACAGCTTACAGGACACCGGGAGGGACCTTACCTGCCTCCTCGGTGTCTGCTTCGTGCCGGGATCCCATGCATGGCCGGCACTCTCCTTTGTCGTCATCACGTCATTGCGCACACCGTCCCGTCATCCAATAGGAGCGGCGTGCGTAGCGTCGTCATGGCGGCGACGGAGAGCGAGGATACCCGGCAGCAGAGATGTTCCAGAGCGATGGGGCCACCCCGGGGACGCGGTGACATCGATGGAGGGCGAGATCCAGGGCAGCGGTGATGAGCGGTGACGGGTCTGGAGCGGCGGGGACACGTGAGTACTACCTCCTATACCAGTGGTCTTCAACCTGCGGACCTCCAAATGTTGCAAAACTACAACTCCCAGCATGCTGGGAGTTGTAGTTTTGCAACATTTGAAGGTCCGCAGGTTGAAGATCACTGTCCTATACTTTACATTGTATTTGGTTCAGAATCTTTATTTTCTAGATTTTTATCCTATAAAATTAGGTGCATCTTATATGCCGGAGCATCTTATATGATGAAAAATACGGTAGATAGGAAGTGATGGCTTTTCTTATTACCAGGAATTAGTGAATGGATTGGACCATACTTGCACTTATATAGTTACATAATCACTTCAGTTGAAAAAAGTACTTATGTCCATCAAGTTCAACCAAGGAAGGCAGGAGATGGATGAAGGCAAAGGGTATGGGTGAATGAAGAGGAAGGGATGTGATTCTATATTTATTCATATGCATCAATGTTATTTTGTTCTTAGACTTTGTCTAAGCCTGTTTTGAAGTCCTTAAATGTTTTCTGCTGTGACCAGTTCCTGAGGTAGACTGTTCCATACATTCACAGTTCTAGTATTTAAACTTTTTTTTTTTCCCCAGGTGGAAGGAGTGCCCTATTTTGAGGTCGTTTTACCTGGAACAGTTTTTCACCATATTTTTGAATAGTCCACTTAAATTGGTTGATCATATCTCCCTTAAACGTCTCTTCTCAAGACTAAACATATTAAATTGTTTTAATCTTTCCTCAAAGCTAAGTTGCTTTATGCCCCTTAGTTTTAGTTGCATGCATTTGTACCTTTTCCATCACCTAGACATCCAGGTACCCCAAACTGAACTGCATATTCCAGGTGAGGCCGTACCAATGCTTTATAAAGCATCACCACTATGTCCTGTACTATGATCCTCTATTGATACATGACCATATCCTGCTGGCCTTACGAACTGCTGCTTGACATTGCATGCTACTCAGTAGTCTATGATCTACAAGAACATCCACATCCTACTCTAACAGTGAATCTCCCAGTTTTACTCCCCCTAAGACATAGGATACATTTATGTTGTTAGTACCCAAATGCATAATTTTATATTTATCCACATTAAACCTTATTTTAAATATTCAGTGTATCCAAGTCAGCTTGAAACTTTTGCACATCTTCCATTGACTGTACTGTACTACAAAGTTTGGTGTCATCTGCATAGATAGCAACAGAGCTGATAATCTCATCCTCTATATCATTAATAAATAAGTTAAACAAAAACGGACCTAGTAGTGATACTCCCACTGTCTTACCTTCTATGCACATCTTTGAATACAACCTTGAATAAATCTTTGAATACAACCTTGAAAGTCCTTCCCTTCAGCTTTGCACCTAATTATTGTAAAGGGACCTCCACCTACCATGTATTCTATCGTTGTTCCCACATGGACCACAACAGCTTTGGTTGAGATGGTCTTGGCAATGAATTAATCTATCCATCTACCTGATTATTGAATCCCCAATAACCTCTAGCTGCCTTGGCCTACCTGCATTACCATCCGTTACCATCCCTCCCCCACCCCCTCCACTACTAGTTGGACTGTTCTCCCGGCTGTTAGTGAGACCATATCCACTAGGGTTGCAATTTCTGAGACTTAGACTGTCACATCACCCAACTTGGCAATATAATGGCTTCTTTTTCTTGGAACCTTTCCAGTTCCTGTTACTACATTAACCCAGCTACTTTCTTGGTCCTCCTGATTCATTTTGCCACCCTCCATGTCTACCTACCTCACTAACTGCTTGCTCGTTAAACAACATGCTCCTTTCAAGATTGTCAATAGCCTCCTTAAGATCTCTAATGCAAGCTTCCATATGGGCAACATGCCCACATATGCCACAGTGGTGGTCATCCTGCTTCAGTCATATATAGAAATGGCACACTGTGCACTGAAGAATCTTACCATCCATTATCCTGATTACAAAAAACTGTGAAAAGTCAGTGAAAAATAAAGATAGTACTTACAGGCACTTTTAACTCCAGCTGTCAACTCCACAAACACAAGCCACGTAGCAGCATGCTCAGGGTGAGCAAAGATTTATGTAAAAAACATTTCAGTGTGACTGTCCCTGTCAGGAACTGTCTGGTTTGCTATAGGGATTTGCTCCTGCTCTGGACAGTTCCCGACACAGACAGAGGTGTCAGCAGAGAGCGCCATGGTCAGACCAAAGGAACTTTCTCTGGATTTTAAGATTTTTAAATGATATTTGATAACATTTGACATATGATTTACAAATTTGTATAATTTATTGGACTAGTTGATTGAATTTTTTCTTTCCTCCAGAGTACCCCCATAAATTATTCTCCATTAACCGTTAAAAGCCTGCTAGCAAATAATTCAGAAATATAGCGTTGCTATGCAAGCAGATTCTTTCTTTTCACAGTACAAATTATTCTTTCCTACCAAATTGTAGAAAATACTTTTTTATTGCTCCATGTGATATTAGCAGTGTTGAAACGAAATCAAAGGGTACCGTGGCTTTCTGGTGATCTATGGCTTATTTGCCATATTGCCATATGATAGAACATGGAAGCACAAAAACGTCTGTAAGTCCCAGAGAGTTACACTATATTCCTTTGCTGTCGGTTCATACTACATGGAGCAATAAAGAAGCATTTTCTACTAATCTGTGAATTTCATGGCAACAGTTCGTTGTATCAAGATTTATGTGAACTATCTGTACATGACCACTGAGCAGCACCTAGTTTTATGGGGACTGACATATGGAGTTAGAACAAGACCTGCAGATAAATAAGGCATGTTGGGTTCTCTATTCTTTGTAGTTTATTCCTTTTATTTCTCTAATATAAAAAATGCATCCAACCATGTAGATGGTGACTAGTAGTCTACCTGTTTTGGAAATGTATTCCTTAATCATAGCATGATTTATAAGCCTATTACTTACACTAGTGTATATGGAAATATGAACGAACCCCCTTATCAGCACACTAGTATTAATGGGGCCTAAGAATGCTGCAAAACTGATCAAAAATACAACAGTTCATGAATTTGCTATTTAATCTGTCATTCCTGCTAGTCTTGGCTTAAAGACAAGTATGTATTAATGTTTATTACAAGTGATATGTACATTTCTCATATAACACATAATGCTGTTACAAGACATAATTTTTCGATATATTTATTTCATCCCTTCTGCATGCTCATGGAACTTATTGTGCGTATTGTATCCAGAATCCCATATCCTGATGATGATAACATATGCTGATCCTGTGCAGACATATAGCAAAATATTAAAACCTTTCCTTCCTGTGTAAGCTGGCTTTTCCATCAACACGTATTATCCCAGGTCCCCCAGTCAAACAGCTTTCAGTTTTTCTAATCAGGCTTTAGGCAATGCTAATGGATTTGTATTACTGGGGCCGAGCACTTACACACAACATTAACCCAAAAAACTGTAAACTTACAATAAAATCATATTTAGAAATAGGAATGACTAATGTTTAGCAGAAAGTAGAAATTGCATTGTTAGATATTGGATTAATTTGGAAATCAAATAATGGTGTATAATAAAGATTAAATTTGTAGGTACTATCTGACACCTGATAATGTGTTATGTAGTCTTATGTAGAGATTTTGGATATATAGTTTATACTATAATACTGCACATAGAGCCACCATATAGCACATCATTACTGCTACCATGCAATATATCACAATCTATATCTATATATGTAAAATTCTATGTGTGTGTGTA
The DNA here is from genome assembly GCF_029499605.1 of Hyla sarda. Classification (NCBI taxonomy): domain Eukaryota; kingdom Metazoa; phylum Chordata; class Amphibia; order Anura; family Hylidae; genus Hyla; species Hyla sarda. Next base: position 482,277,914 of record NC_079189.1, read on the forward strand.
TGTGTATGTGTGTTCCAGCATCACTCTAAATGATTGGAGATATTTTCATGAAACTTGGTACACACTTATATGTCAACTAAAAATATAGTATAGTTAAATTACCCCTAACATACTGCAAAGGTAGGGGTTTTTGTCTTAATTCCCATACAAGTCTATGGGACTTATGGTACATCTCCTAGTTGCATTACCCATGCAAAGAAGGGGGGGGGGGGAGAGATGGCTCGAGATTGCCTGGGACTTTTAAAAATTCTACCAACAGATGAAGGTGCATAGAATAGTAAGTGTGGAGGAGGGGCCATGAGGACAGGATATGAGGACAGAATATAAGGTAGAGATATGAGGACAGAATATAAGGTCGGTATATGTAGACGGCATAGCAGGTCGAGATAGGAGAATGGAATAGGAGGTCGGGCTATAAGGATGGGATATGAGGACAGGATATAAGGAGATATGAAGATGGGATATGTGGTGGCCATATGAGGATGGGATGTGAGGATGAGATATGAGATCAACATAAGAGATGGGGATATGACGACAGGATATGAGGATGGGATATGAGGACAGGATATAAGGACAATATATGAGGTGGAGATATGAAGACAGGATATGCTGGGGGCATATGAGGACAGGATGTGAGGATGGGATATGAGATCAGCATAGGAGATTGGAATATGAAGAAGGGACATGAGGAAAAGATATGAGGTTGGGATATAAGGACAGAATATAAGGATGATAACGTCATTGTTGCCTCTCCTCTCCCAACAAGGTTTAGGTAGGAAGATCAGGCATTAATGGGTACTATTCTTGTAGTATACATTACTGCCAAACAATAGGACATTTACACCCGTTACACAGTACATAATACATACGCAGATACCGAATTTAATACAGCAATGCTATACAAATTAATAGAGTGTAGAAGGAATAACGGGGAAGTCACTCACCGGGATGCAGTACAAAACTTCTTTATTTCAACAGTGCAGACATACGGGTGGCACGGACATCAGAGCCGCAGCTTGATCAGCCGTGAGCTGGGTTACAGCTGTATCGCGCGTCTTCACACGCTTCTTCAGACCCCCTGACTTTATAGGCTGTATTGAGGTAGCGTTGCCGACCAGCTTGTTTCTCACACCGTTGTATTTGCTAAGTATACAAATGAATGCTGCTCTACAATAGACAGCACTGCCATGCTTTATATTCTATAGCCATATGTTACAGAAATAATACCCAACAGTACATAAGAGATGCAGCTACACAGTATATAAATAATTCCACTGGATAAGATAAAGAGGTAAATTTTAAATACAAGACAGAGAGATAGACATATAAATGGAAAGACTAACAGACAGTCTAAAAAAACTATGGCTGCAAATCTCTGAATATAAATGATTATTATTTCATACAGTATATAATAAACGCCAAGTGCTTGAAGAAAACCTGACACTTTGATATGATTAATGATTCCTCTGTAGACGCAGCATAGGCTTTAATTGCCTTTTCTACTCTTTACCTGTTTATTTAACCAGTTACATTTAGCTGCACATTGATGGTTGGAAGCAGAGAAAGGCAAAACGCTACATAAACCAGTTACCATGAATGATGCTGTCTAATTTATCACCATCCAGGATGATAAATGAACGTTCAATTTGTATTTTCATTTTACGTCTGCACATAATACTGTGCTGAATAGTTTACCTTGTCTCTGTATTAAATAATTTAAGGTTATGGTGTTTCATTTGGTATGGCATCTAGATACTAGGGCTGTAAAGTGCACATTACATGTGTGTCATTTACAATTTAGATGCAAAGGAAAGGTTGAGGGTGAGAGCCAAGGGGGGATGTGATGAATTAAAACGTTACCTTTTATTGACAATATACTTACATGTTGCAGTGCATTGTGAAAGTGTCACAAGCTAGAATTAAAAATAGAATGTGGGGGAAGGGTTATACCATTTGATTCGCACAACACATCTATCATTTTGAAGATGGAAAATTTTTTGTTTTTACTTTGACACAATGTAAAAAACAGTGAACTTTAAAGTGAATACTTTTGTGAAGTCACTTGGAGTATTTCTCAACACATCTTGACACTGAGACTTTTGTCCATTCTTCCACTCAAAACCGATCCAACTCATGCCAAAGATTATATTTAGGGTCTTGTCCTGTTTGAAGGTCAACCTCTGTCTTGGTCTCAAATTCCGGGCAAACTAAGGCTGGTGTTACATGTTGCAGTTTTTTTTTTTTTTTTTTTGGAAGGCTGCCATTCCAGTTCTTGAACCAAAGGTGAAGTATAAGTCCTTCCTTAATTTTTTCCCATTCCTTTTGACTCAACTTCCTGCTTCGTGTCAAAAACTGCATCAGCAGTTTTCCAAAAACTCTGGTGTGTGACACTAGTCTAGGAAAGGTTTTTCTTAATAATGTCCCTGTATTTACTACTGTCAATCCTTAGCAGTTTTCCAGTCTTCGCTGATGAAAAGCATCCCTACAGCTGTTGATGATGCTGTTTTTGGGTGATGGGTTTGCGTCATACATACTCGACACTACAGAGTAATTGGGTGAACTAGATAGAAAAATGTATTCTTTAGTCTTACAAACTGACAAGTTTAATTTTCCTATGATAATGAAGTTACATTTTATTCTCTTATGACCAGAGCCTTCTATTTTTAAGTATTTAAATATTAAAATAATTATATTGAAGAAACCAATAGATTAAAATAGGATTGCCTCTTTGAATATATAAAGTTTCTTCCGTTACTCAGGAATTATTCACTAGTAGCTACATGACACTGTCAGTAGCTCGGATCATGTCCAAGTGCTGACAGATTCCCTTTAACCCCTTAAGGACCAAGCCCATTTTCACCTTAAGGGCCAGAGCATTTTTTGCAAATCTGACCACTGTCACTTTAAGCATTAATAACTCTGGAATGCTTTTACTTTTTATTCTGCTTCCGAGACTGCTTTTTCGTGACATATTCTACTTTATGTCAGTGATAAATTTTTGTCGATACTTGCATCATTCCAAATTTCAAAATTTTTTGAAAAATTAGAAAATGTTGCATTTTTTTTTATTTGAAACTCCCTGCTTATAAGGAAAATAAATATACCAAATAAATGATATATTGATTAACATATACAATATGTCTACTTTATATTTGCATCATAAAGTTGACATATTTTTACTTTTGGAAGAAATCAGAGGGCTTCAAAGTTCAGCAGCAATTTTGCAATTTTTTACAACATTTTCAAAATCTGAATTTTTCAGGGACCAGTTCAGTTTTGAAGTGGATTCGAATGGCCTTCATATTAGAAATACCCCATAAATGACCCCATTATAAAAACTGCACCCCTCAAAGTATTCAAATGACATTCATAAAGTTTGTTAACCCTTTAGTTGTTTCACAGGAATAGCAGTAAAGTGAAGGAGAAAATTTAAAATCTTGATTTTTTACACTCGCATGTTCTTGTAGATACAGTTTTTGAAATTTTACAAGGGATAAAAGGAGAAAAGCCCCCCAAAATTTGTAACCCAATTTCTCTTGAGTATGAAAATATCTCATATGTGTATGTAAAGTGTTCGGCGAGCACAGTAGAGAGCTCAGAAAGGAAGGAGCAACAATGGGATTTTGGAGAGTGAGTTTTTCTGAAATGGTTTTTGGGGGGCATGTCACATTTCAGAAGTCCCTATGGTGCAAGAACAGCAAAAAAACACGCAACATGGCATACTATTTTGGAGACTACACCCCTCAAGGAACATAACAAGGGGTATAGTGAGCCTTAACACCCCACAGGTGTTTGACGACTTTTCGTTGAAGTTGGATTTGTAAATTATTATTTTTTCACAAAAATGCTGGTTTTCCCCAAAATGTTACATTCTTAAAAGGGGTAATAGGAGAAAATGCCCATCAAAATTTGTAACCCCATTTCTTTTGAGTATGGAAATATCCTATGTGTGGACGTCAAGTGCACTGCGGGCGCACTACAATGCTCAGAAGAGAAGTGACATTTGGCTTTTGGAAAGCAAATTTTGCTGAAATGGTTTTTGGGTGTCATGTCGCATTTAGGAAGCCCCTATGGTGCCAGAACAGCAAAAAAAAACAAAAACAAACACATGGTATACTATTTTGGAAACTACACCCCTCACGGAACGTAACAAGGAGTACAGTGAGCCTTAACACCTCACAGGTGTTTGACAAATTTCCGCTAAAGTTGTATGTGAAAATGAAAAATTTTATTTTTTTCACTAAAATGCTAGTGTTACCCCAAATTTTTCTTTTTCACAAGGGGAAATAGGAGAAAAAGTCTCCCAAAATATGTAACCCCATTTCTTCTGAGTATGGAAATACCCCATATGTGGATTTAAAGTGCTCAGCAGGCGAACTAGAATGCTCAGAAGTGAAGGAGTGACATTGATCTTTTGGAGAGAGAATTTGGTTGGAATAGAAGTCGAGGGCCAAGTGCGTTTACAAAACCCCCCGTGGTGCCAGAACAGTGGACCCCACATGTGACCCCATTTTGGAAACTACACCCCTCACAGAATGTAATAAGGGGTGCAGTGAGCATTTACACCCCACTGGCATTTGACAGATGTTTGGAACAGTGGGCTGTGCAAATGAAAAATAAAATTTTTCATTTTCACGGACCACTGTTCCAAAAATCTGTCAGACACCTGTGGGGTGAAAATGCTCACTGTACCCCTTATTACATTACGTGAGAAGTATAGTTTCAAAAATGGGGTCACATGTGGGAGGGGTCCACTGTTCTGGCACTATGGGGGCTTTGTAAACACACATGGCCTTTAATTTCAGACACATTCTCTCTCCAAAAGCCCAATGGCGCTCCTTCTCTTCTGAGCATTGTAGTTTGCCCGCAGAACACTTTACATCCACATATGGGATATGTCCTTACTCAAAAGAAATGTGGCTACAAATTTCGGGGGGCTTTTTTCCTATTCTCCCTGGTGAAAATGAAAATAGGGTAACACCAGCATTTTAATGAAAAAATTTTTTTTTTCATTTTCACATCCAAATTTAACAAAAGTTCGGCAAACACCTGTGGGGTGTTAAGGGTCACTTATACCCCTTGTTGCATTCCGTGAGGGGTGTAGTTTCCAAAATGGGGTCACATGTGGGTGTTTATTGTTTTGTGTTTATGTCAGAACCACTGTAAAATCAGCCACCCCTGTGCAAATCACCAATTTAGACCTCAAATGTACATGGTGCGCTCTTACTTCTGAGCCATGTTGTGCGCCCGCAGAGCACTTTGCATCCACATATGGGGTATTTCCGTACTCAGGAGAAATTGTGTTACAAATTTTGGGGTCTTTTTTCTTTTTACTGCTTGTGAAAATTAATTATGGGGCAACACCAGCATGTTTTTACATGTTTTTACACTAACATGCTGGTGTAGACCCCAACTTTACCTTTTCATAAGGGGTAAAATGAGAAAAAGCCCCCCAAAATTTGTAACGCAATTTCTCCTGAGTACAGAAATACCCCATATGTTGCACTAATACGACAGGGCTCCAAAGCGAGAGAGCCCTATACGCATTTGAGGCCTAAATTGGGGATTTGCAGTATTCTGCGCAGATTTGATGCGCAGGATTTTAAGCTGTGTTCAGTCATTCAGTTTACATTGAAATCTGCAGCAGAAAATCCTGCGCATCAAATCTGCAAATCAAATATGCGCAGAATACTGTACGTGTGAATAGACCCTTAAGGAAAATGCTCCAATATCCTATATCTGTGAATGGAAAAATTATGTCATCCTTTGCTTTCAGTATCTGATATGACTCCCTCGTGCAGCATTAACTTAATCTAAACGTTGCTGGTAATTGTTGATTTGTCCTCGGCTTGGAGGAATTTTAACCTATTCCTCTGTAAAACAGCTTCACCTCTGTTATATTGGTGGGTTTCCTCCCATGAACTGCATGTTTCAGTTACTACCACAACATTTCGATTGGATTAGGTCAAGATTTTAGACTTGTCCATTTCACACCCAATGTTCTTTAACCATTTTTGGGTAAAATGACTTGCTTTTGGGTCATTGAGGGAGAATTATCAAAACCTGTGTAGAGGAAGAATGGTTTAGTTGCCCATAGCAACAAATTGGATTGCTTCTTTCAATTTTCAGAGACCTTTGTAAGAATCAATGAGGCAATCTGATTGGTTGCTATGGGCAACTGCACCACTTTTCCTCTACACAGGTTTTGATAAATTTCCCCCATTGTCTTGCTGCATTACTCACATTCCCTTGAGATTCAGCTCACGGACAGATGTGCTCACATTTTGCCTTTGGAATATATGAGAAAAAAAACGAGCAAAACAAAGGCGTTACCTAGTGTTGTAACCAAGGGCTTCCTCAGTTGGTAAAATGGCAGATAACTTGTTGTGCTGGGCAAAGAGCTCAATACCTTTTAGCGCATGTACAGTATTTGCAATTTAAATCCACCGAGACCATCGACCCGAACCAGGTAGAAAGATCTTTGCTACAAATAAGGATCAAATCACATGCAGGGTTCACTGAGAGAAAAACAGACACCTATTAAATAATAAAAGAAATGTACTTTATTAGCGGATTTCTCTGATTATAATGTACATTTCTTCTATTATTTTATCAGTGTTTGCGGCTTCTTCACTACATCAAAATGGTGTGCACCCTATTAAAGAGTACCTGTCATTAAGTGGTCCCCAGTCCCTATTCATTCCCCCCACCCTGCTAACCACCCCCCTGCCTTGTTTCTTTATTTTTTTTTGTGTGTTTTTAACCTTTATTTTATCCCCGCTCTTCAGCTCACACTGAGCCAGCTCCATTGGCTGGGAGGGGGCGTTCACCGGCACATGCGATGTAAACTGAAGCCGTGCCGGGAAGAGCATACGCCCTCACTCTTCTATGCTGCACTCACACTAGGAGCACAGCATAGAAGAGACAGCCAATCCCTGCTGGCTGTTTTCCTTCCCCTCCTCTGCACTTGTGTCATAGGGGGGATGAGAGCAGACCTGCAGCAATTGGCTGCACACATGGTTTGCTCTTCCCTGTATTATTAACAGGGCAGAGAGAGAACTCAGTCTACAGCTGAGGTCCCGCCCACACTTCCTGACTTTAGTCTCATTCCCGGCTGGCATGAGACCAAACTCAGGATTGGGGAAGACACAGAATGCGGCCAGCACAAGGAGGGAGACCCCTTGTGGCCGGATTTTCAAAGTTATAAAAAATTTATAAAAAGTAAAAAAAAAATGTAAAACAAATATATTAAAAACATTCATATTTTTAATAAAGGAATGCAATACAAAAGATTGATTTTAATTACTGTGGCCATTCAAGGATGTTTTTCTCTCAGCGAACTTTGTGTGGGATCGGATACTTCTTTGTCACATTTTCCCTTTAGAATTTGCAGGTATAAATTCAAGATTTATTGTTAATCAATTATGACAACCCAGCCTGACCCTAATGCAGTAAAACAGGTCCAAACTACCACTGTATTTCATATAGATTAGGATATATATATATATTTTTTTTTTTTTTTGCTGGAATGCAGGGTTTTCCTTTCTCCAAACATAACGCTTCTCATTTAAACAAAAAAAGCTCTATTTTGGTTTCATCTGTCCACCAAACATTGTTCCAAATGCCTTCTGGCTTGTCCAGGTGATCTTTAGTAAACTGCAGACAGGCAGCAATGTTCGTTTTGGAAAACCGTGGCTTACTCCTTGCAATTCTGTCATGGTTGTTTAGTGTCCTTCTAATGATGGAAAATAACATTAGCTAATGTATGTTCTTACCATGGGTTGCTTTGTGACCTTGTGGACTATTGTACATCTTGCTCTTGGTGATCTTTATAAGTTGACCACTCCAGGGGAGGGTAATAATGCTCTTGACTATTTGCTATTTGCACACAGTCTGTCTCATCCTCATAAACAACAACAACTCTTCTTCTGAGGCCCTCAAAAATCTCATGTGATCGTGCCATGATACACGTCCACAAACATATGTTGTGAAGATCAGACTTTGATAGTTCCCTGTTCTTTAAATAAAACAGGTCACATGCTCACACCTGATTGTCATCCCATTGAAGGGGTACTCCACCCATAGACATCTTATCCCCTATGCAAAGGATAAGGGATGAGATGTCTGATCACAGGGGTCCTGCTGCTGGGGATCCCTGCGATCTTGACTGCAGCACCCCCGACATCTGGTCCACGGAGCGAATTTCGCTCCGTGCCGGATGACTGGTGATGCCGGGCAGAGGCTCGTGATGTCATGGCCATCATGCCCCCTCCCATAGACTTGCATTGATGGGGCGTGGCCGTGACATCATGAGTAGTGTGTGGCCGTGATGTCACGAGCCTCTGGCCCGCATTGCCAGTCACTCGGCACGGAGCGAACTTCGCTCCATGCTCCGGACGTCTTGGGTGCGGCACCCGTGATCAGACATCTTATCCCCTATCCTTTGAATAGGAGATAAGATGTCTAGGGGCAGAGTACCCCTTTAATTGAAAACACCTGACTCTAATTTCAACTTCAAAGGTTTACATGCTATTGCCATTCATTGATATGTGGTACTAGAGAATTTATCTTAATAATTAAAGAACCGAGTCTAATATTTTCAACTCATTTGTTTGATTTGGTAATCTATATCTACTTTTAGGAAAATCTGATGTAGTTTTAGGCTAAAATTATGCAGAAATATAAACATTTCTATAGGTTTCATAAACTTTCAAGTACCAATGCAATTATATTAATATTTAAATATTTCATATAATAATTATGATAATAAATATATGAACACATTTATTAAATGTTTACATAAATTAATAAGAAAGGTATAAGAGCTATAAATAAAATGTATTGATGTATGAACTATAGGCCCCTGAGTCTGTTGAAGTCTGCCGGTATGAGTAGTGCCCCCCACATCTGTTTATTAAGGTAAAGGTTACCACTTTTCAGAACCTTCCCAGGCGTTCTGCTTACCTTGATTCCGGCCCAGAAGATTTAATTAGCCTTTGTGATTGCATCATCTGACCCTGTCTTTTATGTGTCCCTGGAAAGGAAGATGCAAAAGGTCTGAATTATTTGGTGCAATTCTCTGCAGTACTGCAGGGATGCAGCTCAGCTCTGCTCATACAATTTTGCCTATAGCTGTTTTTTTTCAAAGAATTCTATTACTGGACCTGATTCCAATCATGACAAGGAGATACAACTTTTCTAGCCTCATGTATGAGCAATAGTTCCCAGACATGTTAGGAGGAGTGATTACCTTTATGTATTGTCCCTGCCAGTGAAACGGAAATTCTGTAATTTTTCTATCTGACCCTGTCCCTTAGCGTGAATAACACATCATACAGTTTTCCTCTGGGATGCTGTTCTCAGCTATGGCATTTTTGTCAAATATTGCTGAGGAATGGTCAGAGGCATAACTTGTAGCTTCTGGACCCCGATGCAAAATCTGTAACAGAGCCCCAAATGCCAACTGTAATACACTGCTCAAATAAATAAAGGGAACACAATACAATGTAACCAGAGCCGGCCTTAGGTGTTCAGGCGTCCTGTGCGAGCTAACCTTGTGGTGCCCCCCCCCCCCCTATTACCCCATAAACATGCACAAAGAGGAAAAAAATCTTTGTAACAAATCTTTTTTTTATATTTAATCATTCCCCTGCCCCCTTCACCAGTCCCCTGCCCCCCTTAATCAGATGCAGTACAGTTCACCCACATTAGGTGCAGTACAGTTTCCCCACATTAGGTGCAGTACAGTACCCCCACATTAGGTGCAGTATAGTTCCCCACATTAGGTGCAGTATAGTTCCCCACATTAGGTGCAGTATAGTTCCCCACATTAGGTGCAGTTTAGTTCCCCACATTAGGTGCAATATAGTTCCCCACATTAGGTGCAGTATAGTTCTGCACATTAGGTGCAGTATAGCTCTCCACATTAGGTTGGCAGTATAGTTCTCCACATTAGGTGCAGTACAGTTCCCCCATATTAGGTGCCATATAGTTCCCCCTCATTAGGTGCCATATAGTTCTCCACATTAGGTGCAGTATAGTTCACTCACATTAGGTGCAGTATAGTTCCCCCACATTTGGTGCAGTATAGTTCTCCACATTAGGTGCAGTATAGCTCCCCACATTAGGTGCAGTATAGTTCCCCCACATTAGGTACACAGTCCAGTTCCCCCACATTAAGGGCAGTCCAGTTCCCCCACATTAGGGGCAGTCCAGTTCCCCCACATTAGGGGCAGTCCAGTTCCCCCACATTAGGGACAGTACAGTTCCTCCACATTAGGGGCAGTACAGTTCCCCCACATTAGGTGCTGTACAGTTCCTCCACATTACGTACGCAATACATTTCCCCCACATTAGGGGCAGAACAGTTCCCCCACATTAGGTACGCAGTACAGTTCTTCCACATTAGGTACGCAGTACAGTTCCCCCACATTAGGTGCAGTACGGTTCCCCCACATTAGGTGCACAGTACAGTTCCCCCACATTAGGTGCGCAGTACAGTTCCCCCACATTAGGTGCGCAGTACAGTTCCCCCACATTAGACAGACACCCACACATGCACACACACACATAGACAACCTTACTTGTCCTACGCTGCGCTTCTCTTCTCTCCGGTGGCGGCCTGACGAGTGACATCACTGACGTCCAGTGCGGGTCTGCGGAGGGATGTCACATGTGCGACGTCCCTCTTCAGACTCGGGCACCAGCCAGCCAACCGGAGACGCGGAGGAGGGTGGGCTAAGTGAAGCCTTCCAGTGTAATGAAGAAAACTGTGCCCTGAAGCGAAATGTGATCCTCCGCATAGGGACACAGTTGAGGGAGGGTAGAGGGAATGTAATGAGAGGGAGCGGCCTGCAAAGCAGAAAACTGTGTCCCTGTGAGGAGGGTCACATTCTGCTACAAGGCACAGTTTTCTTCATTACACCAGCATTTAGCGCTGCTTGCCTGAAGCAGGGCTAAATGTCTGAAGAAGTTAACTGCCCGGTGCCCGAAACTGCATGTGCCAGGCGTCGGTCGGGCAATACAAATTATATATACCTGATGCGAGCTGTGTCGGCCACCCGGCGCCCCTGTTGCTATGGCGCCCTGTGCGGCCACACAGCTCGCACACCCCTAAGGCCGGCCCTGAATGTAACTCCAAGTCAATCACACTTCTGTGAAATCACACTGTCCACTCAGGAAGCAACACTGATTGACAATCAATTTCACATGCTGTTGTGTAAATGGAACAGACAACAGGTGGAAATTATATGCAATTAGCAAGACACCCCCCAATAAAGGAGTGGTTTTGCAGGTGGTGACCCAGACCACTTCTCAGTTCCTATGCTTCCTGGCTGATGTTTTGGTCACTTTTGAATGCTCTCGGTGCTTTCACTCTAGTGGTAGCATGAGATGGAGTCTACAAACCACACAAGGGGCTCAGGTAGTGCAGCTCATCCAGGATGGCACATCAATGCGAGCTGTGGCAAGAAGGTTTGCTGTGTCAGCATAGTGTCCAGAGCATGGAAGCGCTACCAGGAGACAGGCCAGTACATCAGGAGATGTGGAGGAGGCCGTAGGAGGGCAACAACCCAGCAGCAGGACCGCTACCTCCGCCTTTGTGCAAGGAGGAGCAGGAGGAGCACTGCCAGAGCCCTGCAAAATGGCCTCCAGCTGGCCACAAATGTGCATGTGTCCACTCAAATGGTCAGAAACAGACTCCATGAGGGTGGTATAAGGGCCCGACGTCCACAGGTGGGGGTTGAGCTCACAGCTCAACACCGTGCAGGTCGTTTGGCTTTTGCCAGAGAACTGGCGCCCGGTTCTCTTCACAGATGAAAGCAGGTTTACACTGAGCACATGTGACAGACGTGACAGAGTTGGGAGACGCTGTGGAGAATGTTCTGCTATCTGCAACATCCTCCAGCATGACCAGTTTGGTGGTGAGTCAGTAATGGTGTGGGGTGGCATTTCTTTGGGGGGCCACACAGCCCACCATGTGCTTGACAGAGGTAGCCTGACTGCCATTAGGTACCAAGATGAGATCCTCAGACCCCTTGTGAGACCATATGCTGGTGAGGTTGGCCCTGAGTTCCTCCCAATGCAAGAAAAAGCTAGACTTCATGTGGCTGGAGTGTGTCAGCAGTTCCTGCAAGAGGAAGACATTGATGCTATGGACTGTCCCACTTGTTCCCCAGACCTGAATCCGTTTGAGCACATCTGGGACATCATGTCTCGCTCCATCCACCAACGCCACGTTGCACCACAGACTGTCCAGGAGTTGGCGGATCCTTTAGTCCAGGTCTGGGAGGACATCCCTCAGGAGACCATCCTCCACCTCATCAGGAGCATGCCCGGGCATTGTAGGGAGGTCATATGGGCACGTGGAGGCCACACACACTACTGAGCCTCATTTTGTCTTGTTTTAAGGACATTACATCAAAGTTGGATCAGCCTCTAGTGTGGTTTTCCACTTTGATTTTGAGTGTGACTCCATATGCAGACCTCCGTGGGTTGATAAATTTGATTTCCATTGATCATTTTTGAGTGATTTTGTTGTCAGCACATTCAACTATGTACAGACGAAAGTATTTCATACGATTAGTTCATTCATTCAGATCTAGGATGTGTTATCTTAGTGTACCCTTTATTTTTTTGAGCAGTGCACTAGTCTCTTAGGGGGCAGAAGTGCTTTGGGGCAACTGCTACCTCTGCACCCCCTATAGCTACACACCTGGTGGAGTGGTGTTTATTGTAAAATACTATGCTGCTATCTGCTTCTGTCTGTGTCCGGGCCTTCACCAGTGTTTTCCTCGCTGGTCACTAGAGTCCTGCAGAGGAAACCTCTAGTTTGTTCCTGGTCATAGACAGGAGCCGGGACTGGGTGGGTATTTTTTCTCTCCTCTGAAAGTATAGGAGTATGGATTCCTGTCATTTTAACTGAAGTCCCTGCTCTTTTACCCTAAGTAGCAATGCACTATACATTGCTGCTTACTCTCTTACAAGGAGGTAAGAAGCAATGATATCTCCTCTAAGAGCTTTTTGTGATTTGTCACATTTTTGTGATTTGTTTCGGGATTCTATCACCAGTGGAGAGGTGTATCTTGTAAAATACTCAGCTGCTTTCTGCTCCTGTGTCGGGGCCTACACCAGTGTTTTCCTCACTGGTCACTAGAGTTCTGCAGAGGAAAACCCTAATTTGTGCGTGGTCATAGACAGGAGCCGGGAACGGGTGGGTATTTTTACACTCTTCTGAATGTAAAGGAGCAGGGACTCCTGTCATTTTAACTGAAGTCCCTGCTCTTTTACCCTAAGCAGCAATGCATTATAGATTGCTGCTTACTCTCTTACAAGGAGGTAAGACATAATACTATCTCCTCTAAGAGAGCTTTGTTCCTTCCTCTCCACCAGGGATTCTAAGTAAGTGACTACATTATGGGCTTTGATGTCAATTCATGATTTACTTCAGGTTATCTTTCTGTTTTTATCATTGTCAGGCTGTTTCCTCACAGGTTTTCGCAGTTTTTGAGCCAAAGTCAGATATGGACCCAGTAGGGAGCAAAAGTATAAATCTTTCTTTTATATTTACCATTCCTTTTGAATGCACTTCTGGCTTTGGGTCAAAAACTGCAGTGGCAATTTTCCACAAAAAAGCCAGAAAAAAACCCTGTGTGTGTGATAACTAGCCTTATGGAATCAACTGTTTTTATATCTTTCATTCACTATCACAGAGCTTGGCTGTGCAAATGCAGTCACCTTTTTGCTTAGAATCTTGGTTTAGAGTTCCTATCCCTAGTATTGTGGGGGTCTCAGCATTTAAATCAAAGTATTTCAAAGCAAAAAAATTCTGCTTACATTTTACTTTGGAAAATGTTGTTGGTTCAACTTTCTTTTGCTCATGCACCTTATACCAAAGCATGGTTGAGAGCCATATGCAATCTTAGGTGGAATGACTTGATGTAATACCATTTCTGGTTTATTTAATAAATTCATTATTTAATGTACTTGCACTTTCATTTGTCCTATGGTTTACATCATTTACCAAGACATATTTCCTCCTTTGTGCCTGTGGTATTTTTAGCACTGGTCCTCTTTTAATTTTTTTATGAATTAATTTAATTATATGAATTGAAATAGAGAAAACAGACATGGTTGCACATCCACAACATGCACAATGATCTAATGCTTCTCAGCAACATTTATTAAACTAACAGATCGTTAGTGTACTTTATAATAATTGATTTATGTATTATAAGATTAGATGTAGATTGCAGTTTTCGGTGTTGCTGCTACTTTTTATGTGCATTACTGCAGACATATATAATATTGTACCAGTCTGATTAACTGCTACAGCTTTTGGATTTTTATATAAAAACATAAACTAGTTATCACATATGGAACAAATAAACATTTGTTGGAACCAATAGTCCAGTAAAGATTATACAGATTGTTTCCTTTTATTCTTGTTTCATGCTTCCATGTGTTCTGAATGGGCAGAGAAGAGAAAGCCACTGCCATACTGTTCTTACAGTGGATCATCTTCCCAAGAACAAAAGGATCAGGCAGTGAACTTCAACATCCATACACATTAGATGGTCAGTTGGTCCTGCAGAAATGATCAGATTTGGCTGACACATATCTGTACAGTATATCCATAACAGGGCCCCCACCTACTATAACCCGTCTAAAGTACTGGTGTTTTCCTATTTGACAGAAAAAACTTGGGCACCATCAGGCAACAGGACTTAAGGACAACTAGAACATGCTACTTCTATACCTCTACCTCTGAGTGAGAGCTATGGGTTAACAGAGGCTAGTGTTCCTACTTGTTGCAAAACATATTCCATATCTGTATGTAAAAAAATGATTGAAAGAAGCTGATAGTATAAGACAGATTCGAGGGTATTGCACATTAGATAGCAATTGCAATGCAAGGTGATGTATTGCCTTCTTCCAGGGCCTTGTAATATCTATTGAGTCGCATCATTACCAGCCACAGTAAGTTAAACCCTTCAGGAGAATCCGCATATTCCACAATTAAGGAGATGATTCCTGATATATGGGAAACATACAGCCTGGTCTGGAGAAAATAATATACAGCATAGCCATCACCTCTGTATTTATGGCACAATATATAGAATAATCACAGACACAAGGGTACAGATCCAGTGCGAACCAAGGTCAGGGATTAGCATTTCATCCCACACTGAACATGTATCTACTTACTGCAAATCTAAGGCTGAAAGCTCAGTAATATATTCAGGAGTATTTTCATTAGAAACTTATTAGGAACTCATACATAATTGTGATATAAAAATCTAAAGATTTTAGATACAACTTAATGGGGAGTTAAAGGAGATCTATAGTGCTCTGAACTTTATCCCCTATCCCCCCCCCTCCCCCGCGATCTCCTGTACGGGGCCGCGGCAATGTTGAGGAAAGCGGGCGTTCCGTCCTCGCATGACACGGCAGCCGGCATGCCCCTCCATTTATCTCTATTGGATTCATGGAGAGGCGTGCCGGCTGTTGTGTCATGCGGGGGCGGAACGCCCCCTTTCCTGTACATTGCCGCGGCCCCGTACAGGAGATCGCGGGGTGCCCCGGCGCTCGGACCCCCTGCCATCTAAAACTTATCCCGTATCCGAAGGATAAAGTTCAGAAGACTACAGATCCCCTTTAAATGAAATCTACTGTTCCCTGTAAGCAGTCATTTCCATGGAAACCATGACTGTGATGTCCTGAAATTACTGACAGGAAGTCTAGAAAGCATCCTGTCCCCATGATCTCTACTTTATTTGACCAATATGGCTAACTACCTCTTCTGACTTTATAATAAACACACATAGTCAGCTCAACCTAGTGAGACAAGGGGAATAAACCACTATCAGACCCCTCAAGTGGATTTTGTTTTAGGAAGGACATCAGCTCTCCTAACACATCTATTTTATTACTTGTTTCAGGGGCATACATAGAGTTTATGGAGTCCCATAGCAAGAATCAGAATTACCACTACTCCTGATTTTGCTATGGGGCCTTACTAACATCCTCTGATACTTCGGTGAAGCCTGGATTCCTAGCACTGTACATGTCGGACAGGGAGGAAGAAGCCAGAGGCACAGCTATGGCACACGCTGGTTGGCCAGTCAAACAGCTGAACATCACTGTTCATTAGCCAGAGGCAGTGGTCACTGGGACTATCAGTACAGGAGGTAGGGAAATGGGATGATTTGCAATCGACAGCTTGGGGACCCATAGATGCAGACCACACAAAGCCACAGTCAGCCCCCCCTGTCCTGAGTGCCCCATAGCTTTTGCGTGGTCTCCACTGGCTTTTTTGTTCCCTGAAATATGAATTCTGAAGCATTCTTTTAGAACTTTGTGGTGTGGTTCCTCACTTACTCCTGTAAATATTTGAAATAACTGACCCCTGTCAAAAGGGTGTGTTCTAACAGTCTGATATGATCAGCACCGATTAGACAGTCTCAGGCAGTATTATGGTTGTTATATGGTCCTCATTTTAGAGCTCATTTTGGTTAATATTTTAAGCAAACACCAAAAGCAATACATAGAACAAGGTGCAAAACTTTCCATTATAGCTTTTCTCTTGAGTTTTTTACACTCTTGGTGTTTGGATAAAAATACTCCTTTGGCCCACAGTAGACAATGCCACGTCCAACCCGCTAAACCCTAAACCATCCTAAACCTCCCAACTTTTTTGGGGTTCCAAAAAAGTGTTGAGTGTTACATAGTGGAACATCCAAAATATGATATCAACTGAGTGACTTAGACTCTTAATTACACTAATTACACTAAGTGAACTACACTAAGAACTTGAGAAATTTTGAAAACAAACATGAAGGTTTAATGACCCAAACCAGAGTGGGACTGATGACAAGACAATAACACGTGGTATGCATGAGTCGGCAATGGTGTGGCAAAAGGAAAAAAAGCGAATAAAGAAATGTAGACTTTCTTACCCCAGAAAACTGGGGTACATCCTTAAAGGGGTACTCCGCCTCTGGACATCTTATCCCCTATCCAAAGAATAGGGCATGAGATGTCTGATCGCGGGTGCCGCACCCCAGACGTCCGATGCCGTCATGCCCCCTCCCATAGATTTGCATTGAGGGGGCATGGCCGTGACGTCATGAGCGGGGTGTGGCATCACGAGCCTCTGGCGCTGCATCCAACGCTCTAAACGAATGCCAGGTGCAGCAGGGAGATCACAGGGGTCCCCTTTGGATATAGAATAAGATGTTTAGGGACAGAGTACCCCTTTCAGAAATTCCCCCATTATGATTTAAAGTCAGAATGCTGGTAGTTCTTGTTATTGTAGTTACCAGTGTAGTCCCTTGCCATTGTAGAGCTGATGGCATGCACTGATAATGTGCCACCAACATTCTGCTTCTAGTATTTCTCCAAGGATAATAAAGAGAGGATCTGAAGATATTTATCCTTTTTTTTTTCCTCCCTAGATCCATTTCACAACATGCGTATAGAAGAAAAAAACAGATGTGACTAGCATTTTGCTTATTGTTGGTCTTTTTCTATGAGGCTTCATGTGGAGATATGTATTGGAATATTGTATACCGATTTTCTGTTATATAAATATACTGTTAGTGCTAACGTGTTCAGCATATTCTTGTTGGTAATATATAAGACCTGTCGATGTAGACGCTACGGAGAACAATATGGCTCCCATAGACTGCAATGAAATATAACTCTACAGAACTGTAAAATATCTGGTGTGCCAACATGATATACACCTCTGTAAAGCAGTTACGTGTTCGTACGGGAAGAATAAGTGTCCAGGGATTTACGGTGTGAATTTGCATGGAAAGAATTCTGATTTCGGAATATCTGTGCCCTTTGTACACAGTGTTCTTTATGCCTTCTCATTTCGTGAATCGTGGCGCTCCCAGAACAGCGAGGCTTTAAGGGATTCCTACATTTAATTTCTCTGCTTTTCTCTTAATTAAAGAATTCCAATTTGGGAGCTGGTAATGGCTTTACTTACGGTTATGGCTCTAATGAGCTTCTTTACTGATATAATTAGAAATGAATTTTCCGTTGTCGCTTCTGTCCAAGTATCATATAATTGTGCATTGCCGCCGTGCTGAATCGGTGCGGACGCTTTAATATATTACAATATATACTGTTTGCCCATGTTTGTGTGACATTTTAATTGGTGAATTAAATTTTACACATCTCATTATTTTGTCATCTGTAGTGGATACAGGCCATCCGGATGATTCCACATTAGTAAACAATACAAAAGTGTGTGATTTGTAAAACAGTGTTTTATGTGTGTGCGCTGTGATGACTGTCACCTAAACACAGCACATAGGAATTTATGATCCCACGGTAAAATATTAATGCGGTCGGCCGGACAGAAGTGACAAGCGTGTAACTCCAAAGACATTACAATGTCACGTCTTCATTATGGAAATATTGATTGAGTGACATTGCAGTAGCATTTGGGTTAATGTATACAGACCTCTCATGGTGATTAAGATGCGATTGTAGAGATGACTGAATACCATGGAGAGGAGAAGCTGGCATACAGGTAGAAGATTCTCCGTGGTAGGCATCTTTAAAGGGGTACTCTGCTGCCCCAGCTTTCAGAATATTTTGTTTCGAATGCTTGGAGTGGGTGGCGAGGTCATGATGTCACTGCCACGCCCTCGTGATGTCACACCACGCCCCCTCAATTCAAGTCTATGGGAGGGGACGTGGCTGCCATAGACTTTCATTGAGGGGGCATGTTGTGACATCACAGGGGTGTGTCAGTGACATCACGACCCCGCCACCCACTCCAAGCGTTCTAAACCAGCGGCGGGACCCCCCCCCGTTCTAAACCAGCGGCGGGACCCCCCCCCCCCCCCCCCCCCCCGCGATCATACAACTTATCCCCTATACTTTGGATAGAGGATAAGATGTCTAGGGCCAGAGTACCCCTTTAGTTATTACCATTCATAGCCTGTAGTGTAAACCATGCTGGAAGAGTGGCAGCATAACGTGCAAATGCAACCATAGCCATTGTCCAGGGATTGACCATCCTGTAAGAAAAATACTTTGTCAAGCAGAGCTATATACAGTGATCCCTCAACTTACAATGGCCTCAACATACAATAGTTTCAACATACAATGGTATTTTCTGGACCATTGTAACTTGAAACCAGACTCAACATACAATGCTACGGACAGTCCAGATCTGTGATACCTTTCACAACTGGAGGAACTGACCTATCAGAATGGGCATTTTACTGGTAAATCACCTGTATTACTGAAGTGCATGCACTGACTGGCTGTCTGGTAGCGTCCCCTACAGTAGTACAGGGAGGAACTACAAGTTCTGTACTACTCCTTAACCATGCCAGGGTTAGCTGCTCCTTTGGACACCAAGTAAGGGCGGCTCCATTTGGGACACTGTGTGTACTGTATAGGACCCTGAAGAAGCTCTTGTCCTCTACATAAACCATTGTTTCCCAACAGGGTGCCTCCAGCTGTTGCAAAACTACAACTCCCAGCATGCCCGGACAGCCAACGGCTGTCCGGGCATGCTGGGAGTTGTAGTTTTGCAATAGATGGAGGCACCCTGGTTGGGAAACACTGACATAGACAGTGATTACAGCTCCCAGCAGATCTTTCTTACTTTTATATGTAAGGACTTGTTTTATCTATATTAGTTATCTACTTATTTTTCTTTAATCCTCACTTTTTCTTTTTTTCGGATGACATTTTGGGGCTTCAGAACCAATTACCAGGTTTCCATTGAGTTCTGGTCTCAACATACAATGATTTCAACATACAATGGTCGTCCCGGAACCAATTCATATTGTAACTTAAGGGACCACTGTAATGGTGTTTTCTGTCTTTAGTGCAGTTGATGCTTCAGGGCCCCAGTGCAAAATCCATTCTAGGGCCCCTCAATCAACACAAATGATTTCAAATAATAGTATTCTCTTGGCATACATCTTGAAGGAACGTGCATGGCTACAACTTCTTTTCCTATTATAGTTAGGTTTTTTGAGTTTTGATGGCATCTGTATTCATTGTACAATAAATTGTCACTATTATTAATACTATTCATATGGACATTTACTGCACATCTTCTTCTGTTCACATCTTATAGCACCAGATCACATAAAACAAATGTCTGAGTCTCATATAGTTGTCAGATACATTTCATGCGTCTACTGTAACAGTTTAGCTTGTCACTTTCTCTTGTGAAGGTATTCGGTCTGCATTACATATAATAAGAGAGTGATGTGCTTGTAGAGGCAAATATATCAGCGGGGAATATCTGTATCCACTCTTTTATCTGTATGTAATAGATATATTAATGGTAACAGTGACATCTGCTGGCCGACACTAGACATACATGTCTGCCAAAATTGTCTGGAATTTATGTGCATTTACATGCAGAGTAGTAAAAAGGTTTTGCTTAAAGGGGTACTCCGCCCCTAGACATTTTATTCTCTATTCAAAGGATAGGGGATAAGAGGTCTGATTGTTGGCTTCCTGCCACTGGGGACCCCTGCGATCTCCATGCTGCACCCGGCGTTCGTTTAGAGCGTCAGGTTCAGCGCCGGAGACTCATGATGTCATGGCTGCGTCCCGCTCGTGATGTCATGCCCACGCCCCCTCAATTCAAGTCTATGGGAGGGGGCGTGACGGCTGTCACGCCCCCTCCCATAGACTTGCATTGAGGGGGCATGGCCATTACATCACGAGTGGGGCCTGACCATGGCATCACAAGCCTCCGCCCCGCATCGACAGTCATCCGACACAGAGCGAAATTCTCACATTGCACTGGATGTCTGGGATGCCGCAGCCGAGATCGCAGAGGTCCCCAGTGGTGGGAGCCCCACGACCAGATATCTTATCCCCTAACTTTTGGATAGGGGATAAGATGTCTAGGGGCAGAGTACTCCTTTAACCCAGGCAAAAATTCAGTTCACAGCTTTAGTCCACCCCAATGGTACCCAACATTCTCTGTCAGTGCCTCTTTCATTACACTCATGTAAAGATTCTAACAGTTGTAGGCAGTTTTTATTCTCTTTTGGACTTTAGTGATCCAAGAAAGTGATGGAGATGCCATGCTGGGAGTTGTAGTATTGCAATAGCTGGAGACACACTTTTAAAGATATATAGACAAGAGTTTAAGATAAATAGACAAAGATAAATAAAACACTGATCTGTAAGGCTGCATTCACACGGCCGTCTAGACCCGTCCTGCTCTTCTCCCGTGAAAAATAAAAACGGACTTTAACAAAAACGGACAATAATGGATACAAACGGATGTTATCGCAGCATGTTGAGCCACTGGCATTTTTATCCCTGAAATTGTGGTGTTTTTCTCCCATAGAAGTCTATGGGAATAAAAAAAAATGCCAAGAAAAACGCCATGTGGGTTTTAACTTTGGCGTTTTTTCAGGCGGTTTTTATTCTCTTTTGGACTTTAGTGATCCAAAAAAGTGACGGAGATACCTTTTTTTAATAAAATTTGAAGGGTACCATTAAAAAAATAATAATAAAAAAGATACAGTAGTGATGGAAAAAATTGTATTTAACAAAATGTATCTTTTTTATAACAAAATTTTTATACATTTTTAAACAGATCAATTTATGTGGGTGGGCAGGGCACTTAAAAATAGAGAATAATAAAAATGTAGTGTGTGTGTTTTTCACTTTTTATTCTTTATTTTTTAGGTGGTACTACTACTCCCAGCATGGAGCACACACTGTTCCATGATGGGAGTAGTAGTACCTGTACTAATTGACAGATCGCCCCGGGTCCATTGTGATCCTCCTGTATAATTTATAGATGCGGCCAGCCGCTCTTCTTTGGTCCCCTGCACTGCCGTATATATACACCTATTCATATTTCCCGCAGAAAGCTGTGATTGGCCAGATGTTCCAGCCAATCATTGGCCAGATGTTTCCAGACCATAGAAGAGCTGCCGGCCGCATCTATAAATTATACAGGAGGATCACAGCGGGTGTCAGAAGTGACACTCACTGTGATCTTTCCTTAACTGCAGGTACTACAGCTCCCAACATGGAGCAGAGCGTGCTCCATGATGGGAGTAGTAGTACTTGCAGTTAAGGACAGATCACAGTGAGTATCACTCCTGTCATCCGCTGTGATAGTCCTTTCTATTGCAGAGATGTGGAGCGGCTCTATACAGCACTGACATCTCTGCACTATACTCCGGCCAGTGATGTGAATAGAACATCACTCATTCATATTTCCCTCTGAGAGCTGTGATTGGCTGCAACCATCCGGCCAATCCCCACTCTTGGCGGAAAATATGAATAAGTGATGTTCTATTCACATCACTGGCCGAAGTATAGTGCAGAGATGTGAGCGCTGTATAGAGCCACTCCGCATCTCTTCTATACTATGGACGATCGCATCGGGTGATCTGTTTATTAGTACAGGTACTACTACTCCCATCATGGAACAGTGTGTACCATGCTGGGAGTAGTAGCACTACCTAAAAAATGTCAACAAAGAGAGGGAAAAAAAGTGAAACACACACACTTTATTAAAAATTAATTAAAATTTCGTTATAAAAAATATCAATTTTGTTACATACATTTTTTTCGATCACTACTGCATCCTTTTTTTTTTTTTTTGGTGCCCAACAAATTTTGGGCACCAAAAAAAAACGCCAAAGGGGCCAAAAATGCAATTTCCACACAAATGAAAAAACGCCAGATGCACGAAATTGCACTGGCGTTTTTTCTGGCGTTTTTTCAAACCAAAAAATGGAGGACAAAAAAAGAAGTAGAAACTTATCCTCAGGGCTGTATCTGCCATTAGGCACCCATGAGTCCGTGCCTAGGGCAGGAGTGTTGAAGAGGCAGTATGTAAAAAAAAAAAAAAGGGATAAATACTCTTGTTGTAGCTGCCGCCATGTTGTGATTTGGAGAAAAAAGAATAAAAAAAAATGAAAATGCAGGGATTTCAATCAATAAATACAAGTTACACTGAATCTTTTCCCACAAAGATCAATCTGCTCAGCTCCTTCTGCTCTATAACATTATGTTGATGGATTAAATAGCATTTCCATGGTGACAGGTTCCTTTTAATGGAGAAAGGTTTTTCTGGATGGACAATTTGCTCACATTTAGGTCACAACACCGTATTTATTTAAAAATATTTCATATATTATTTAAGTATATGGGTGTGGTTGCACCAAATCATGCAGATTTTGGAGCAGGTTTGCTGCTACAGATTTGGAGATGAAAATGCAATTATTTAAAGGATAAAAAATATGTATTCATACTTTTTTTCTCCATCTGGTTTATTTGCTAAGAAAACATGCCAGTTTTTATAAAAGCTTTATTCGTCATTTGGTCGTCATAAATCATGCAATAAATTACAATCGCACAAAGCATGACAGTACAATATACAGCACAGGTTCCCTAAGCTATACACTGTACCACATGCTACACTAACACTCCGCTCCATCACTCAATATCGGAAAAACAAAGTCGAAAAACAACAGCATATTACAGTCTGTGATCGGGGAGGGGCATGGGAACAATAGGGGTGGGGGTGGATCACAGGGTCAAATTACTGGGCCAATCTATTGGGAGGTAGGGGAAGCAGAGAAGCGTTAATCCTCTTCTTCATCGACGTCCGGACAGTCCAAGATAGAATAGTCTCTAAGCCGGCTGTGGACCAGCCTGCGGCAGTCCTGGACGGACATGTCCTCTCTGTTGTAGATGAGCGATTCCTGGCAAGCCATATAGTGTCCTTAAAACTGTTCATAAGGCGCCAGGCCTCCCGGATGGCCTCCACGTCGTGAACCCCAGGAAAAAGTCCATAAAGCACCGAATGGTACAATAGGTAGTTCCTGGGTACCGAGTCTCTAAGTTCAGGTTCCAGGGCATTCAATAGGCCCTGCGCAAAGGGGCATTGCCAAAAAACATGTGCATAGATGTTTCCTCCACATAGGGGAACCTAAGGCAGTGCCTGGTTTTGCACAGGCCACGGACATGCATGAATGACCTCAGAGATAGTCCACCCTGAATGGCCATCCACGACAAGTCCTTGTGTCCATTGAGTAGCCTTGCAGAGGCTACGTTGTCCCAAACAATCTCTGCCATGGCCGTAGGGAAACCTGGAACTGGCTCCAGCAAGTCCTTAGCTCTGATGAACTTGTAAACAGTCTTAGGCTTCCACAAGTCGAGCTTGAGTCCCTCCAGATGGTGTTCCCCTATGAACCGGACAACATCCCCATAGTACCAGGGAGTGTGCCAGTTGTAAGGGATGGAGCTGTTCCACTTGTCCCAGCCGATCCTCTTCCAGTGGGGCAGGAGAAACAGGCGGGACATGGACCTGCCCGCGGAGCCTTTCTTTTCAACCAAAGTCCTCTGCACGCTTACACATGCAAAAGAAGCCCGCAGCAGAGTGGGGATATCGGGGACTCCCTTCCCACCCTTGCTGGGCTCTTTGTACATTACAGTCCGTTCTATTCTGTCCATTTTGCCACCCACAGATGAAGCAAAACACAGTCCGGGTGATGGCCCTGCAAACGGTGGCAAGGGGAGGGCCAGGCCTGTGCGGTGTAGCACAGGCAAAACTTCACTCCGCAAGACAAGTGTTTTGCCCTCAATGAAGAGCTGTCTGGTGCTCCAAAGTGCCAGTTTTTATAAATTGGGTGGATTTCTGACAGCACCCACCTTACTATCCACATTCTTATGAAGGATAAATCTTTCCTGATGCCCTAGTTGGGTATATCTGCATGACTGAGGGAGTCCTCTGCTCTGGAAGGCTTAGGCTCAATTCACACTAAGGAATTTACTGAATTAGACAGCGCTAGGACCGTCCCATAGACGGCAATGTCTGTGACACAGATTCTACCTAAAGAATGAGTAAAATCTGTCCGTTTTGAAATTCCACTCGGAAATTCTGTAGTGTGAACCTAGCCTTATGGTGTCCATGAATTACATTCATCTGAATGGCTGCGATGTAATGCATTTACCCTGAATGGCCCTGTGCAGGTTAAATGTCTCACTTAAAGGGCTATCCCGGCCTTATACATCTTATCCCCTATCCAAAGGATGCCGGGGGCTGCACCGAGGTCCCAGTGGCGGGACCTCTGCGATCAGACATCTTATTCCCTATCCTTTGGAAACAGATTTTTTTTAATATCAACTGGTGCCAGAAAGTTAAACAGATTAGTAAATTACTTCTATTTAAAAAAAAAAATCAGCTGCTGCATGCTACAGAGGAAGTTGTAAAGTTCTTTTCTGTCTGACCACAGTGCTCTCTGCTGACACCTCTGTCCATGTCAGGAACTGTCCAGAACAGGAGCAAATCCCCATAGCAAACCTCTCCTGCTCTGGACAGTTCCTGACATGAACAGAAGTGTCAGCAGAGAGAACTGTGGTCAGACAGAAAAGAAATTCAAAAAGCAAAGAACTTCCTGAGGAGCATACAGCAGATGATAAGTAGTGTTGGGCGCAAATATTTATCGCGAATATCGCATATTCGCAAATTCGCGAATATAGCGCTAAATATTCGCAATTACGAATAGTCAAATTTTTTTCACAGTACACATCACAGTGATCATCCCTCCCTGCTTCCTGCTTGAGGTGTAAACAAGGCTCCAATACCAGTTACTGTGTCAGACCGGCGGGCGTCCGAAAATTCCGGCGGACGTCCGATAAAAAAAGGCCGCGAATATTGCAGATATGCGAATTTATGACGAATATTGGTCCATTTATTCGCAAAATATCGCAAATTCGAATATGGCCTATGCCGCTCAACACTAATGTTAAGTACTGAAAGGATGACGATTTTTTTAATAGAAGTAATTTACAAATCTATTTATCTTTCTGGCATCAGTTGATTTAAAAAAAAAATAGTTTTCCACCAGAGTACCCCTTTAACCCCTTAACGACGCAGGACGTATATTTACGTCCTGCGCCGGCTCCCGCGATATGAAGCGGGATCGCGCCGCGATCCCGCATCATATCGCGTGGGTCCCGGCGCTAATCAACGGCCGGGACCCGCGGCTAATACCACACATCGCCGATCGCGGCGATGTGCGGTATTAACCCTTTAGAAGCGGCGGTCAAAGCTGACCGCCGCTTCTAAAGTGAAACTGAAAGTATCCCGGCTGCTCAGTCGGGCTGTTCGGGACCGCCGCGGTGAAATCGCGGCGTCCCGAACAGCTGATCGGACACCGGGAGGGCTCTTACCTGCCTCCTCGGTGTCCGATCGACGAATGACTGCTCCGTGCCTGAGATCCAGGCAGGAGCAGTCAAGCGCCGATAATGCTGATCACAGGCGTGTTAATATACGCCTGTGATCAGGATGAGAGATCAGTGTGTGCAGTGTTATAGGTCCCTATGGGACCTATAACACTGCAAAAAAAAAGTAAAAAAAAAGTGTTAATAAAGGTCATTTAACCCCTTCCCTAATAAAAGTTTGAATCACCCCCCTTTTCCCATAAAAAAAATAAAACAGTGTAAAAAAAAATAAAAATAAACATATGTGGTATCGCCGCGTGCGTAAATGTCCGAACTATAAAAATATATAATTAATTAAGCCGTACGGTCAATGGCGTACGCGCAAAAAAATTCCAAAGTCCAAAAAAGCGTATTTTGGTAACTTTTTATAACATTAAAAAATGAATAAAAAGTGATCAAAAAGTCATATCAAAACAAAAATCATACCAATAAAAACTTCAGATCACGGCGCAAATAATGAGTCCTCATACCGCCCCGTACGTGGAAAAATAAAAAAGTTATAGGGGTCAGAAGATGACATTTTTAAACGTAAAATTTTTCCTGCATGTAGTTATGATTTTTTCCAGAAGTGCGACAAAATCAAACCTATATAAGTAGGGTATCCTTTTAACCGTATGGACCTACAGAATAATGTTAAGGTGTAATTTTTACCGAAATATGCACTGCGTAGAAACGGAAGCCCCCAAAAGTTACAAAATGGCGTTTTTTTTTCGATTTTGTCGCACAATGATTTTTTTTTCCGTTTCGCCGTGCATTTTTGGGTAAAATGACTAATGTCACTGCAAAGTAGAATTGGCGACGCAAAAAATAAGCCATAATATGGATTTTTAGGTGGAAAATTGAAAGGGTTATGATTTTTAAAAGGTAAGGAGGAAAAAACGAAAGTGCAAAAACGGAAAAACCCTGAGTCCTTAAGGGGTTAAAGAAACAAAATATTGAAAAATGTCCTGTGGAGTAGATGCAGTGCACATGTCACCCTTTCCCAGTAGTGATACTGTCGCCAGCACTTGCGCTGCTCCTACAATGTCCAATACTGACCCTTTTTCCTAATGCAATGTGTATGCTTGATAAAGGTCGTTGATCAAAATGTAACATGTTGTAAATTGTAGATTGGCAATAATCTATCAGCCTTTGAGTTGTGGAGATCTTACTGTGTCCCTTTTATTATACAGTGGTTACGGAATCCTGGCCCCCAGCATGAGAAGAGGACGCTGTTTGGAGACATGGTGTGCTTCTTATTCATAACACCACTTGCAACCATCTCCGGATGGTTATGTCTTCGAGGAGCGGTGGATCACCTGCACTTCAGTAGCCGGCTGGAAGCAGTTGGACTTATTGCACTCACTGTTGCACTCTTTACAATTTACCTCTTTTGGACACTTGTAAGTATTTTGAGTTTTTTAAAGTAGTCTTTGTTAAAGGGGTATTCCAGGAAAAAAAAATGTTTTTATATATTGACTGGCTCCAGAAAGTTAAAGATTTGTAAATTACATCTATTAAAAAATCTTAATCCTTTCAGTACTTATGAGCTGCTGAAGTTGAGTTGTTCTTTTCTGTCTAAGTGCTCTCTGATGACTCGTGTCTCGGAAAACGCCCAGTTTTGAAGAGGTTTGCTATGGGGATTTGCTTCTAAACTGGGCGTTTCCCGAGACACGTGTCATCAGAGAGCACATAGACAGAAGAGAACAACCTTAACTTCAGAAGCTCATAAGTACTGAAAGGATTAAGATTTTTTAATAGAAGTAATTTACAAATCTGTTTAACTTTCTGGAGCCAGTTGATATATAAAAAAAAAAAAAAGTTTTTTCCTGGAATACCCCTTTAAGAAAGCTATCAGATGGCACGAAATTATGGAAAAAGAAGCAAAAGAATTTAGTAAGAATTAAAGAGTACAGAAATGGTGTCAGTTCAAAAGGACATCTGCTCATCCTTGGACTCTCTAAACTGGTGACTTGGTTACACCCAGGGGTGGGCTGACCATTCCAGAATAAAGCCAATGCCTACGTGTGGTGCCCACAGCTTATGAATTGGATGAATGGAACTTTAAAGGGGAACTCCGGTAGAACACAAATGTTTTCAACCCAACTGGCTCCAGAAAGTTTAACAGATTTGTAAATTACTTCAATTAAAATATCTTAATCCTTCCAGTACTTATCAGCTGCTGTATGCTCCAGAGGAAGTTGTATAGTTCTTTCCAGTCTGACCACAGTGCTCTCTGATGACACCTCTGTCTGTGTCAGGAATTGTCCAGAGTAGAAGCAAATCCCCATAGCAAACCTCTCCTGCTCTGGACAGTTCCTGAGACAGACAGAGGTGTCAGCAGAGAGCACTGTGGTCAGAATGGAATCAAATACACAACTTTCTCAGAAGTGTACAGCAGCTGTAAAGTACTGTAACGATTAAGATTTTTTACTTAGAAGTAATTTACAAATCTGTTTAACTTCCTGGCACCAGTTTATTTAAAAAAAAAAAAAAAAAATTCACCAGAGTACCCCTTTAAGTGGGTGGGAAAACATGAGTGCTGCTCAAAGTCAATGGGTTAACCCAGCTCAAGTGTATGGCACCTACTATGTTTAGTCAGGGGTTCATTGCCATTATGACCAGTCCACCCTTGCCTAGCAATACAGTCTCTGCAGCAGTATGGTCCTTTGGATAAATGGAAAGGCTTAATACTTTGTTAATAAATGGCCCTGGTTTTGGCCTAACTATTATATTGATCTTGAAAGATCTGTCCATCTATGGCAGTGTTTCCCCACCAGGGAGCTATCAGCTGTTGAAAGACTACAACTTCCAGCATGCCCGGACAGCCTTCGGCTGTCCAGGCATGCTGGGAGTCGTAGTTTTGCAACAGTTGGAGGAACCCTTGTTGGGAAACACTGATCTATGGCCTGGTTTACTGAACTGGATGTCAGTGATATAATACAGGACGGACAATAGAAAACCGTAAATCCAAACTGAACTGTATTTGGATTTAAAGGGGTACTACCGTGCTGACAACTTATCCCCTATCTAAAGGATAGGGGATAAGTTGCCTGGTCGCGCGGGGTCCCGCCGCTGGGGATCCCCGCGATCTCGCACGCAGCACCCCGCTCTCATCAGGCCCCGGAGCGAACATCGCTCCGGGTCTGATGACTGCCGATCACGGGGCCAGAGTATCGTGATGTCACCCCCCCCCCCCCCCATGTGACGTCACGCTCCGCCCCCTCAATGTAAGTCTATGGCAGGGGGCGAGACAGCTGTCTCACCCCTGCCATAGACTTGCATTGAGGGGGTGGAGCGTGACGTCACACGGGGCAGAGTTGTGACATCACGATCACCGGCCCAGTCATCAGACCCGGAGCGATGTTCGCTCCGGGGCCTGATGAGAGCGGGGTGCTGCGTGCGAGATCACTGGGGTCCCCAGTGGCAGGACCCCGTCTGATCAGGCAACTTATCCCTAATCCTTTAGATAGGGGATAAGTTGTCAGCACAGTAGTACACCTTTAAAGAAGTACTCCGGTGGAAAACTTTTTTTTTTTTTTTAAATCAACTTAAATCAACTGGTGCCAGAAAGTTAAACAGATTTGTAAATTAGATATAGAGATAAGTGTAGCTCACAGAAAAATAGGCGAGGTTAACTGAGATATTCTCACACCTAAGAGAATAGCTAAAAGAGTTTAAAGATAAAAAATGGATTACTCAGTCCTCAGCTGTATTACTCAAAAACAAGTATATGACGGATGTATGGTTCAACTGGGAAAGAATAGTGGATTTCCAAACCAATATAATAGTAATATAAAATTTAATATCAAGGAAAATAATAATAAATTCAAGTGCAAATTGGAAAATCACAGCCGCAGGGCCCTACGGCTGTGCAATATATACAAAATAAAATTAATATAAAATTATATCACCAATATAAACCCTGGAGAGTAGTGGCATGTAATGATTTTCACAACGATCGATCATAAGAACAATAGGGACAATGAAATGGTACACGAAAAGGCTGTAACAATAGTGTAAAGTGATACAGTATGGAATGTTACAATTTGACTAAATGTCTATTATCCACTTGGCCTTTTTTGAACCTGTAAAGAAAGAAATGTATGCTGCCCTTAGTGATATCAGCGTCCGTCCTGTAAAGAAGATTGTACAACAGGAGGCGGAATATTCAATAGTAATGTGCGGAGAAATATAATGCTCCTGCTGCAAGGATAAAGCTGGAGGCCCGGATGCAAGGGACCTGCTGTGCCGATATAATTCCTGTAAAGGGGAAGACACAGGCACTTGCGTGCCACTCACCCACTCCCCGCTCCACTCGGTAAGGAGATTTTCTGCTCTAGCTAAGAACGGCTGGAGCACCGGCAAGTGCAACCGCCGCCGGGAGCTCCCGGCGTCTGACGTAGCGGGTGGATGGTCCCGTGTCTGGCAATCAGCTGGTCAGATGGATGCAGCCTACTTCGTGATGGTGCAATGCTTGCAGGAATCCTGAGATGCTTTTGTGAATAGCAACCAGTAAGATGTTCTCCGCACAGGTAATGTTGCTGAATAATGGAAAATCCGATAGTCCGGTATGGCAAATGTACTAATGTAAGGAGGACTGACAGGTAAAATGTCCTTTGCATAGACAAAATCCCTTTGTTCGGGTACCTTCAAACGAAAGAATAAGTCCGGTAATCCGGTAGTAGAGGGATAAATCCGATAATCCGATATGGTAATCCGGTATGGCAACTAGGCGATAATACTCAAAATAATTGCCAGCTATTATAAAGTCTCTCCTTGTCGTAAAACTCAAGACTGCATGGGCTATAGATGTAGAACAATAAAAGTAACAATACCAAACGCGTTTCGGGGTATGTAGCTGAATATAAACCGTTCTAACCCCTTCCTCAGTGGTGAATATGAGGAAGGGGTTAGAACGGTTTATGTTCGGCTACATACCCCGAAACGCGTTTGTATTGCTACTTTTATTGTTCTACATCTATAGCCCATGCGGTCTTGAGTTTTAAGCCCAGGAGAGACTTTACAATAGCTGGCAATTATTTTGAGTATTATCACCTAGTTACCATACTGGATTATCGGATTTATCCCTCTACTACCGGATTGCTGGACTTATTCTTTCGTTTGAAGGTACCCGAACATAGGGATTTTGTCTATGCAAAGGACATTTTACCTGTCAGTCCTCCTTACATTAGTACATTTGCCATACCGGACTATCGGATTTTCCATTATTCAGCAACTATACCTGTGCGGAGAACATCTTACTGGTTGCTATTCACACAAGCATCTCAGGATTCCTACAAGCATTGCACCATCACGAAGTAGGCTGCATCCATCTGACCAGCTGATTGCCAGAGACGTGACCATCCACCCGCTACATCAAACGCCGAGAGCTCGCGGCGGCGGTTGCACTTGCCGGTGCTAGAGCTAGAGCAGAAAATCTCCTTACCGAGTGGAGCGGGGAGTGGGTGAGTGGCACGCAAGTGCCTGTGTCTTCCCCTTTAAAGGAATTATATCGGCACAGCAGGTCCCTTGCATCCGGGCCTCCAGCTTTATCCTTGCAGCAGGAGCATTACATTTCTCCGCACATTACTATTGAATATTCCGCCTCCTGTTGTACAATCTTCTTTACAGGACGGACGCTGATATCACTAAGGGCAACACTGTGCCATCTTTTTTACAGGACGGACGCTGATATCACTAAGGGCAACACTGTACCATCTTTTTTTACAGGACGGACGCTGATATCACTAAGGGCAGCATACATTTCTTTCTTTACAGGTTCAAAAAAGGCCAAGTCGATAATAGACATTTAGTCAAATTGTAACATTCCATACTGTATCACATTACACTATTGTTACAGCCTTTTCATGTACCATTTCATTGTCCCTATTGTCCTTATGATCGATCATTGTGAAAATCATTATATGCCACTACTCTCCAGGGCTTATATTGGTGATAGAATTTTATATGAATTTTTTATTTTGTATATATTGCACAGCCGTAGGGCCCTGCGGCTGTGATTTTCCAATCTGCACTTGAATTTATTATTTTCCTTGATATTACATTTTATATTACTATTATATTGGTTTGGAAGTCCACTATTCTTTCCCAATTGAACCATACATCCGTCATATACTTGTTTTTGAGTAATACAGCTGAGGACTGAGTAATCCATTTTTGAGATTTGTAAATTACTTCTATTAAAAACTCTTAATGATTCCAGTACTTATTAGCTGCTGAATACTACAGAATTTTTTTTTCTTTTTGAACACAGAGCTCTCTGCTGACATCACAAGCACAGTGCTCTCTGCTGACATATCTGTCCATTTTAAGAACTGAGTAGGAGAAAATCCCCATAGCAAACATTATGCTGCTCTGGACAGTTCCTAAAATGGACAGAGATGGCAGCAGAGAGCACTGTGCTCGTGATGTCAGCAGACAGCTCTGTGTTCAAAAATAAAAAGAATTTCTTCTGTAGTATTCAGCAGCTAATAAGTACTGGAAGGATTAAGATTTTTTAATAGAAGTAATTTACAAATCTGTTTAACTGGCACCAGTTGATAAAAAAAATAAAAAAAAAGTTTCCACTGGAGTACCCCTTTAATCAAAATTATGAAAATTCAGCCCTCTAGGTGTAGATAGGTAATGTACAAATATTATCGGTATGCAACAGGTGTAGGAGACAAATGAGGATGTAGCTGGTTTTCTGTCAATTTGCGTGTTTTTAAATTATGAATAAACGTATAATAAAATAAATACACTTAAGAATATTTCTAAAAGGCTAGAATCTGAGCAGGGCCCTTGCTACAGATTCAATATAATATGCATTTGGTATCACAATAAAACATAAAAGTAAAAAATGCAATGCAAATGCTGTTTAGAAAGTACAGTATGCCGCCTTACTGGACTAGATCCAAAATATAGTTCTGATACTATAGCCGTATCATAGGATGCATGAAGATTGGTGCAAATAATATATCTGCTTGTTACCTGTGGTCCCGAAGTGGAGATCATGGCTCTGAATGAGTAAAACGGAGATCGTAGCTGCGGCACCTCCGCGCTGTACTAATAGACAGCGATTCTCATCGATACGATCTCTGTTTTACTCATTCGGAGCCTCGATCTCTGCTTCGGGACCACAGGTAACCTACACCCATAGGCCGGGAGCAGTCCGTGCCAACCTGTGGGGATAGCAACTACAGATAAGCAGCTTGTCTCAACAATTGCCCTTTCCAACCGGATCTATTGTATTTTTGTACCGCATTATTAACAAACTGTTACAACTCGGAACTTGGTACTATCTGAGACATTTACTACATTTAAAGACACCCACAAAGCGTAACAGATATATTATTTGCACCAATCTTCATGCATCCTATGATACGGCTATAGTATCAGAACTATATTTTGGACCTAGTCCAGTAAGGCGGCATATTGTACTTTCTAAACAGCATTTGCATTGCATTTTTAACTTTTATGTTTTATTTTGATACCATATGCATATCATATTGAATCTGTAGCAAGGGCCCTGCTCAGATTCTAGCCTTTTATAAATATTTTTTATTGTATTTATTTTATTTTACATTATTCATAACAAAAAACACGTGAATTGACAGAAAACCAGCTACATACTCATTTTCTCCTACACCTTTTATATACCGATAATATTTATAGAAGAGGAGTCAGATCCAGCTCTTGAAGTATAAAATGACTTGTTTATTCCGACATGACAAACTATAGGAACACCGGTAAGTGACGCGTTTCAAGCGCAGGTGCGCTCTTAGTCATGTTCCTCGGTGCAGACATTAATTACCTTTATAGTTTCTTTATTATTCCTATTGTACTTGGATTTAAATAAATAAATATATATATATATATATATATATATATATATATATATATATATATGTGTGTGTGTGTGTTTTCCATGTGTACGTTTCATACAACTTTCTATTAAAATCATTTGATTTGAATTAATATGTATTAAGTATAGTTTGTGCTTAGTACATATAGAGAATCCGTTCTTACGCTACAAAGATAAAGAATTGAAGCACAGAGCTAAAACTGAAGAAGCATGTACGGGTCATTTTCTAAACCATTTTTATATTTTATCTTTCCTCCCCAGGTGTCATTTAGATACCACTGTAGATTATACAATGAATGGCGTCGGACCAATCAGAGGGTTATTCTGGTGATCCCTAAATCGATCAATTTACCTTCCAACCAACAGTCATTGCTGGGACTGCACTCTCTCAAACGAAATTCAAAAGAGACTATAGTGTGACGAGAGATCGACTGGGACTTGTCTTGCAGCAACATGCACTGTAGCACTCTCTTTCTCTTCTATCACTAGGACTTCATTCAGAGACTGTTAACCCCTAATTTGGATATATAACTCTCATTTTCTGGAGCAACAGAACCAGTTTAAATGTAAAGTGATGAATGCTGCAGTTATGTATTTGCTAACTTGCCAAACCTGTTCATTTAGCCGGTGGCATCTTACATACACCTCTGTAATACAGCAGCCTTTAACTCTTTATTTTGTTATATTATGACATTAAAGGTAAAAGTACTTTGTTGTACTCCATTATGCTTTTCTCCTAGTAGAAATGTATTTGCCTTGCCCAAGCCTTTCTAAACCTGCTAACTAAATATATATATATATATATATATATATATATATATATATATATGTTACAGTTAAAACTGTTTTTTTGTGAAAACCAGTGTTGACTGAATGCCTTTGTGAAAACTAGGATTTACTGCTTTTCCCTAGTTTAAACCGGGTTTTTAATGAACGCCTTTGTTCAAACTAGAATGTTACTGCTAATACAAAAACGGAACTTTGTATCCTATTTTATACCGAATATTGTTGTATCCTCAATAAATGCTACGTCAAAGGTTTCCCTAGTTAAAACTAGTTTTAAAACAAATTTAATGACGCTTACCAGGCTAATACCTCCTCTTCTTCGTCTAATACCGCCGCATCATCAGGTGCCCAACTTTCTTCATGTATTACTGTCATCTTATTCAAACTCGTTTTCTCAGTTTTAACTGAGTAATTTTGTTAAAACTAGCTTTCTTCAGTTTAAACCAGTTTTAACTGACATTCGGGTTTTTGATTAGCAGTCAATTCTAGTTTCCATGAAGGCGCTCAGTAAAAACTGGTTTCAACTAGGAAAAAGCAGTAAATTCTAGTTTTCACAAAGGCTTCCAGTATAAACTGGTTTCAACTAGGAAAAAAGCAGCAACTTCTAGTTTTGACAAAGGCGTTTAGTGAGAGCTGGTTTTCACCAGCGAAATCCAGTTTTAACTGCAATATATATATATATATATATATATATATATATATATATATATATATATATATATATGTATATATATATATGTTCCGAAATGCTACAGAGATAAAGCAATGTATTGGCAGACGGAGTTCTCTATGAGCCAATATGTTAAATGTGATGAGAAATGCCTTTACAATGTACTGTTATTTGCTCACACCTGAGGCATTCAGTTTGTGGCCACACACACGCTTTTTTCCCAGGTCATCTTAAGCAGCAAATGTCATATGATAGTCACAGTCAAGGGTGCAATTTTTTTTCACCCTATGTCTTTCAGATCGTTGCATTAAAATGACAAGTACATTTGACTGTTGCACGATTCAGTGTATTCCTATGGACTGCCATCTTCACGTTACAAAAAGTCTATGTGCAGCCCCATACAAACATTTGTGTTATTTATGTGAAAGTTTCCATGTTGGGGTGCATTCACACCGTTTTTGCAATACAGTTCCCATATATGTTTTCAATGTGAAAACCATATGGAACCATATTGAAAACCGTATGCATTGACTCTCCATTGAAAACTGTATGCCAAACGATGCATCCGTTTTGCGTCTTGTAAGGTTTTGTCCGTTTTAATACCCGTACCCAAAACCGTAGCCTACCACGGTTTTTGGTCCGGGTGAAAAACCGTATTAAATCGTATATGTTTTTTTTTTTTAACATGGGAGTCAATGGGAACCGTACAGAATCGTATGTGCGTACGGTTCCATCCGGTTTTCACCATATGGTTTTTTTCTTGGAATTTCAATCAAACAAGTGAAACTTTATTCATAATGGAGGGAAAACGGATGCAAAAAAAAAAGGATGCAACTGGACATCATTTTTCAAAATGTATACAGGTTTTAACCATATACAGGTTAAAATGTGTACACACGTCTTGATAGAGTTTAGTCCGGTTTTGAGGAATCCATTTTTCATCAAAAACCTGATATGGGAATTGTATTGCAAAAATGTAGTGTGATTGCACCCTTATTCAGTAATATTGGTTATGTCTTGTACTTTGGCTGCATTCACATTCATGTTCTTTTTGGGGCACTTTTTTATACAACACAACCAAACATACTTAACAATTGAAGCACAAAATGCATCAATTTTTTGATCCATCTCAACAATCCGCTGGAACAAATAGATTCAGAAGAAATAGATTGAAGATCAGATTGAAAAATGCATTTCCACATTGGTTGTCCAATCTGTCCTTCATCAAAGAGGTGGTTGGGTCTAGAATCAGGGAATTCTGAAGAAATAGAGGAGCCCCTGCACTCGGGACTTTATCTGCCAGAGAAGAAAGCAGCTACAAAAAGTGTTTGGAAGACCCATCACATCTTTTTTTACCCTATTGTTCAATGAGAATTGTGTAATTCTTCATTTGTCCTGTGGAGGTGCTGCAGGGGAATTGAACACAAGCTGCTGGTTCCTCCACAGATCAAAGCTGATTGTTGGGGTCCTGTATTCATCTTTTTTCAATTGGACCCTTCCAACAAAACTGGGTTGTCCAAAGCAGACCACCCCTTTAAACTTTTTTAAAGGGCTTTTTTCCTTTTTTTTTTATTGTATAGCTTTTGCTACTTTTACATTTAGCAAAATAGTAATTTTGGTGTCCAGGTGAATCTCACATAATTGTGATTTGTCACAAACCCATAAGAAAAGACACTGGTGTGAACGCAGTCACATACTTTATATAGATATCGGCTCGGCCTCCACTGTGTGAAAGTAACGTGTCAGTCCATAGTAAAAGTGAAGAATCTAGCACAATACTTTTCTCCAGTGATGTACGTTTCTCACATAAAGATATGCAGTCATTTTTGTTATTTCCTTTTCCTTTTTTCGAAACATTTTGTATAAATATATTTATGGTTTCTAAAATATTTTTTTAAACAACTATTTTTTCCAAGTCTTGCATTTACAGGATAGATGCGCCGAGTGGATGTAACGTATTACCACACTGAATCATTTCAGTCTCCTCCGCTTTACTTTGGCTGTGATGCTTAACGTTATGATCTTGCTTCTGACTCTCTGGACTCTTCATTTTGTTCATATTAAGAGTGAAGAAAAAAAAAAAAAACAGGAAAGACATTTTTTATCCTCAACAGGTCAACTCATTAACCCTTTCCCCACTGGAGTGCATAAGATCCTGATGTTACACTTTGTCACCAGCACTGTCTGGGAGATGGATAACAGGGGCATTGTACATCTAAAGCAGTTTTTAAAATGATTTTGCATATACGTTATGAGTTATTATAACATTGTGCATTATTTAAGTAATAAATCCTCCATAAAATGGTTGTCATAAGATTTGCTTTGTAGCCTGAATCCTTTGGGTTGTATAAAGATATTTTCACAATGA
This sequence comes from Hyla sarda, assembly GCF_029499605.1. Lineage (NCBI taxonomy): Eukaryota > Metazoa > Chordata > Amphibia > Anura > Hylidae > Hyla > Hyla sarda. Next base: position 482,315,837 of record NC_079189.1, read on the forward strand.
AGATTGGGAGGAGCGGGGGGGTTGTCTGCAGTATTATACTTGTTTGCATTTTCTGGCCGAGCTCTTATTTGGCGCCTGCTGCATGCACATGAGGCTGTGCATGCAGGCTGGTAGCCAGCGGCTCTATGACTTGGACGGTAATACCATTGGCCACTGCTTGTGAGCATGAAATATTGTGCAGTGTGCACCATGTAAACCCAGCTTCAAAGAAATGTTACTTTATGATATGAGTTTTACATGTGTCCAACAGGTATTACCAAACTACATCTACTATCCATGTTCATGATGTATCTATACATCTATATGTGATCTATATTATTGTGGCCTAGATCCTTACACTTTCATTAGGCTGTACTATAACTTTTGCTATAACACTCGTTATTTACCACCCATTTCTCCTCTTTTATTTTTATTTTTTCTTTTTCCATATATGTAGCCATAAGGGCTTGTTTTTTAATGGCACCTTTTATTTTATCATAAAGTATACAGCGAAGATTAAAGTGTGGTAGAATTGAAAAAAGCCCCCTACAATTTAGTAATTTTTAAAGGGTTTTATTTTTACGCAGGGCATTTTATGGTACCTTTTTGAGTCAGTACAATTACAACGATACCCAGCTGATTTCGTTTTATTTTACTAGTTTTAAGAAAAAGTGAAATTTATTGTACAAAATAAATATGCTTAAAAGTGCCATTCACTATACGTGATCAATAACATTTTATTTTAGTTTTGACAGTTCCATACGATGCAATACCAAATACAGTCATGGCCGTAAATAGAATTTCTCACAGAAAAGGATTGCATTAACACGTGTTTTGCTATACACATGTTTATTCCCTTTGTGTGTGTATTGGAACTAAACCAAAAAAGGGAGGGGAAAAAAAGCAAATTGGACATAATGTCACACCAAACTCCAAAAATGGCCTGGACAAAATTGTTGGCACCCTATTTGGTTGTACACCCTTTGTAAAAAAAAAATAACTGAAATTAGTAGCTTCCTATAACCATCAATAAGCTTCTTATACCCCCCAGCCGGAATGTTGGACCACTCTTCCTTTGCAAAGTGCTCCAGGTCTCTCTTACTGGAAAAGCTCCTTTTCCAAACAGCAATTTAAAGATCTCTCTACAGGTGTTCAATGGGATTTAGATCTGGACTCATTGCTGGACACTTCAGAACTCTCTAGCACTTTGTTGCCTTCCATTTCCGGCTGCTTTTTGACTTATGTTTTGGGGTCATTGTCCTGCTGGAAGACCCAAGATCTCGGACACAAACCCAGCTTTCTGACACTGGGCTGTACAGTGCGAACCAAAATCCGTTGGTAATCCTCAGATTTCATGATGCCTTGCACACATTCAAGGGACCCAGAGGCAGCAAAACAACCCCAAAACATCATTGAACCTCCACCATATTTCACTGTAGGTACTGTGTTCTTTTCTTTGTAGGTCTCATTCTGTTTTCAGTAAACAGTAGAATGGTGTGCTTTACCAAAAAGCTCTATCTTGGTCTCATCTGTACACAAGACGTTTTCCCAGAAGGATTTTGGCTTACTCAAGTTCATTTCGGCAAAATATAGTCTTGCTTTTTTATGTCTCTGTGTCAGCAGTGGGGTCCTCCTGGGTCTCCTGCCATAGCGTTTCATTTAATTTAAATGTCGACGGATAGTTCACACTGACACTGATGCTCCCTGGGCCTGCAGGACAGCTTGAATATCTTTGGAACTTGTTTGGGGCTGCTTATCCACCATCCAGACTATCCTGCGTTGACACCTTTCATCAATTTTTCTCTTCTGCCCGTGCCCAGGGAGATTAGCTACATTGCCATGGGTTGCAAACATCTTGATAATGTTGCGCACTGTGGACAAAGGCAAATCTAGATCTCTGGAGATGGGCTTGTAACCATGAGATTGTTAATATTTTCCCACAATTTTGGTTCTTAAGTCCTCAGACAGTTCTCTTCTCCTCTCTTTCTGTTGTCCATGCTTAGTGTGGCACACACAGACACACAATGCAAAGACAAAGTGAACTTCTCTCCTTTTTATCTGATTTCAGGTGTGATTTTTATATTGCCCACACTTGTTACTTGCCCCAGGTCAGTTTAATGGAGCATCACATGCTTGAAACAATCTTATTTTTCCACAATTTTGAAAGGGTGCCAATGATTTTGTCCAGCCCATTTGTGGAGTTTGGTGTGACATTATGTCCAATTTGCTTTTTTACTCACTTTTTTGGTTTAGTTCCAATACACACAAAGGAAATAAACATGTGTATAGCAAAACATGTGTCACTGCAATCCTTTTCTGTGAGAAATGCTTCATTTTTTCGAAAAATTTCAGGAGTGCCAACATTAACGGCCAAGACTATGTTTGTTGTTTGTTTGTTTTTTTACTTTTTTTATTCGAAAAATAGGAAAAGGGGTTGATTATTTTTGTATTATATTTTTTATATACACTTTTTAAGTCCCTCTATGGTACTTTTATGAGCAATCATTTGATTGATTATACTGATCATTGCTATGCAGGCTGTATTAGTAGATATCCCTATGGCAGGCACACTGCGGGGGACGAGAGGGGGGGTAAATTGGACATTCGACAGGTGCGGCATCTGTCAATGAACCTCTTTAATGCTGCAATGGATGATGGCATTTAGGGGTTAAATTACCAAAATGAGCATGATTCTGTTACTATGCAGCATATGTCCTGAAGGGGTTCAAGGGTTTTTCCATTTAAGTAAAAACTAACTGATATCAGACAAAGTCATTAATGTGATTGCATAATCAGAAATGGGAATGATGGGTATTCTGGTAAATTCTATAATACTCTCTCTTTGAAACTGGCCCCCACTTTAGTCAATGTTTACAACTAGGGATGTCCCGATACCATTTCTTTAAGACCGAGTACGAGTACCGATACTTTAATTCTAGTACTCGCCGATACCAAGTACGAGTACTTATATTTTAAAGGGAATCTGACCCCAGGGTGACCCGGTTTCTGGCACTGCTTACCGTATGATATGTGGGTTCCTTGTTGTGTACAATGGAGGCGGCTGCTGTAGTATGTGCCAAGATTTCTTTCTTCTACATTGGGCAGAACAGGGAATTTGCATTGGTGGCGAGACCGATGTTATCATGGTACGAGTCCCCGATACCATGGAAATGGCCAGTATCGGCACCCATACCGATACTAGTATCGGTATCGGGACATCCCTTTTACAACATAATTATCTCAGACGCCACAATTTTGCTGTTAAGTAATATATCAAGGTCCTGTACAAGCAGGGAAACCCCTTCTTCCAACTCCACCTCATACAGGACCATATCTTTAATCAATGAAGGCATAAAAATTCTCTCTAAAATCTTTGCAACCCAGCTGCCAGATATTCTTCCCAAAATTATAGGGGACGCCAAGCTGCTTTTATTAAGGACCAGTTGGCTGTTATATTAGAACAGTCTTGGTGGTTCTGTGGGGAGAAGGCAGTATTCCAATCAACCTCTGGTTTATTTGTAATTGATGCAGAAAAAGCATTTGAGAACACCAACTGGGCTTGCTTAGATAACGTTCTTGATAAATTGGGAATATCAATTCCCAGCAGACCTTTACCCCTATATAAAAAAAAAAGTCTATACCTTTCCCCCTGAATCCATACTCCTGGTGTACTTACTGATATTTTCCCACCAAGGCTGCCCCTCTTTCTCATTTACTTTTTAACCTCGCAATGGAACCCTAAGCTTACCATTGCATAGTATCAGATATATGTATATATATATATATATATATATATATATATATATATATATATATACTGCACGAAGAAAAATAAAGGGAACACTTAAACAACACAATGTAACTTCAAGTCAATCACACTTCTGTGAAATCACACTGTCCACTCAGGAAGCAACACTGGTTGACAATCAATTTCACATGCTGTTGTGTAAATGGAACAGACAACAGGTGGAAATTTTAGGCAATTAGCAAGACACCTCTAATAAAGGAGTGGCTCTGCAGGTGGTGACCACAAACTACTTTTCAGATCCTATGCTTCCTGGCTGATGTTTTGGTCACTTTCGAATGCTGGTGGTGCTTTCACTCTAGTGGTAGCATGAGACTGAGTCTACAACCCACACAAGTGGCTCAGGTAGTGCAGCTCATCCAGGATGGCACATCAATGTGAGCTGTGGCAAGAAGGTTTGCTGTGTCTGTCAATGTAGTGTCCAGAGCATGGAGGCGCTACCAGGAGACAGGCCAGTACATCAGGAGACACGGAGGAGGCCGTAGAAGGGCAACAACCCAGCAGCAGGACCGCTACCTCCACCTTTGCGCAAGGAGGAGCCTGCCAGAGCCCTGCAAAATGACCTCCAGCAGGCCACAAATGTGCATGTGTCCACTCAAACGGTCAGAAACAGACTTCATGAGGGTGGTATGAGGGCCCGACGTCAACAGGTGGGGGTTGTGCTTACAGCCCAACACCGTGCAGAGAACACCAAGATTGGTAAATTTGCCACTGGCACCCTGTGCTCTTCACAGATGAATGCAGGTTCACACTTAGTACATGTGATAGAGTCTGGAGATGCCATGGAGAACATTCTGCTGCCTGCAACATCCTCCAGCATGACCGGTTTGGCGGTGGCTCAGTAATGGTGTGGGGTGGCATTTCTTTGGGGGGCCGCAGAGCTTGCCAGAGGTAGCCTGACTGCCATTAGGTACCGAGATGAGATCCTCAGACCCCTTGTGAGACCATATGCTGGTGAGGTTGGCCCTGGGTTCCTCCTAATACAAGACAATGCGAGACCTCATGTGGCTGGAGTGGGTCAGCGGTTCCTGCAAGAGGAAGACATTGATGTTATGGACTGGCCCGCCCATTCCCCAGACCTGAATCCGATTGAGCACATCTGGGACATCATGTCTCGTTCCATCCACCAACGCCTCGTTGCACCACAGACTGTCCAGGAGTTGGCGGATGCTTTAGTCCAGGTCTGGGAGGACATCCCTCAGGAGACCATCCGCCACCTCATCAGGAGCATGCCCAGGCGTTGTAGGGAGGTCACACAGGCAGGTGGAGGCCACACACACTACTGAGCCTCATTTTGACTTGTTTTAAGGACATTACATCAAAGTTGGATCAGCCTATAGTGGGGTTTTCCACTTTAATTTTGAGTGTGACTCCATATCCAGACCTCCATGGGTTGATAAATTTAATTTCCATTCATAATTTTTGTGTGATTTTGTTGTCAGCACATTCAACTATGTCAAGACGAAAGTATTTCATACGGTACGATTAGTTATTTTATTCAGATCTAGGATGTGCTATCTTAGTGTTCCCTTAATTTTTTTGAGCAGTGTGTGTGTGTGTATATATATATAGATAGCATTATCTGCAGACATCACTGATATTTATGGAGTTCCCTGACAAGCATCTACCTTGAGTTCTGCAGTTTTTAGGTAATTTGGGCACTTTTTTCAGGATTTAGAACAAACATTGACAAATGCCAATAATTTTACCTTGACCATTATAGTTCTTCCTACCCACTATACAAGATCATAATAGAGAACTCATACATCAAATACTTTTTGTGGCAAAATAATCTGTACATCCCCTTTTTCATTAATCGATCCGCTTCTTAATACAATTCAAACTACACACCCCTTATCGCTGGATCACCTGTTTGCCTCTCTCTGCTAAACTATTCAGTTTTTCCTTTGTCATACTGATATAAAAAAAACTCCACTATCTGCATACTAAATACCAAGACACAGCTTAGGAAACTGGAAACAATCTACTTTTGGAGGACACCACTGCTTCTTGGAAAGCTTTCAGAAAAATGAATAAACTTTTTTTCCTTTCCAAGTACCGGTATCTCCCACAAGACACCCACAATCTTTCCAATATTCTATTAGATAGCTTCACATATACTTTTCTTTCTTGGGTACAGCTTAAAGGGGTACTCGGCCCCTATACATCTTATCCCCTATCCAAAAGATGGGGGATATGATGTTTGATCACGGGGGGTCCTGCCGCTGGGGACCCCCATGATCTCACTGCTGCACCCGGCATTCGTTTAGAGCATCGGTTGCAGTGCCGGAGGCTCGTGACGTCACGGCCACGCCCCCTCAATGCAAGTCTATGGGAGGTGGTGGGAGCCTCCACCCTGCATCGCCAGTCATCCGGCACAAAGCGAAGTTCGCTCCGTGCACTGGATGTCTGGGGTGCCGCAGCAAAGATGGGGACCCCCGCGATCAGACATCTTATCCCCTATTCTTTGGATAGGGGATAAGATGTCTAGGAGCAGAGTACCCCTTTAAACCTGCTACATACTAGGGCTGCACGATATGGGAAAAATGTTCGATAGCGATTTTGGGCCTAAAAATTGCAATTTCGATATGCGATGCGATATAATAAAAAAAAAAGGTGAAATGCCCCCATTTCACATCTACCTACCCATTTTATGCCCACCGCCCATTTCACATCTCCCCCTTGTCACATTCCCCCCCCCCCCCCCCCTTGTCGCATTCCCCCCATGTCACATTCTTGTACTGCAGCAATACACTAGGTTTCCCGGGAGGTTTTCAAATCCAAAAAAGACCTTTCCCCATCAGCCAATCACTGGCTTGACACGTGACACCACTGCGGCCAGTGGTTGGCTGAAAAGGGAAAGGTCCTATTAGTTGAATGGTGAAGAGAGGAAACCCCGGACCGCACAGAGGGGAACGGCATCTGCAGGGATCGGGAGCAGGTGAGCAGAAGGTTTTTTTTTTTCTCCCTGCGCCCTTTTAGCTCAGTGTTTTTCTATCAGGGTGCCTCCAGCTGTTGTGAAACTACTACTCCCAGCATGACCGGACAGCCTTTGCCGGTCCGGGCATGCTGAGAATTGTAGTTTTGCAACAACTGGAGGCATCCTGGTTGGGAAACACTGACTTTTAGGCTTCTTTCACACTACAAAATTCTCCGTTTTTAAACATTCATATGAAGTTCCGTCTGAAAACCAGCTGAAAACGGCAATAACAAAATCCTATACGTACGATAGAAAATCCCATTATTGTCTATGGGATTTTCTAATAGCCGTTATAGTCCGTTAATCATAACGGATGTTATTTTGTGACGGAAGATAGTAACGGGAGAAATAGTTCATGAACTATTTCTCCCGTTACTATCTTCCGGGCTGCTAATACTTCACAAGCAGCCGCTTTAAATCAGTGACCAGAAGATTTATCGGCATATAACACGCAGGCAGGGGTGAATGTCATATGCCGATAAATACGTATTTACATTTGTTTTTACCTGCTCTGGCCGGCCACACCACGGGAGCCGGCCCGAGCAGATAATCGCATGTTTTCCCGGGGGGCCGTATCGCTATATCGCAAAAAGCTAAAATCGCGATTCGATTGCTTTTGCGATGGATCCGATGGATCATGCAGCCCTACTAAATACTAAGTGACACCCTTTAAAGAGACCCTTCTCTTTGAATTGATGAATGCCCTATGCAGTAAGGAAGCATCATTTCACTAAATGGAGACATTTTATTCACACTACATTAAATGATGATGAAAGAATTTCTATAATGAACCATTGTCCATTTACGACCTGTAATTGCTTTCAATATGTGAAAGACACTTTGGGTAACCTCAAAATATAGACAGTGCTCACATTTTTTTTATATAATGGCCTTCCTATTCATAGTGTGACAAACATAAATAATGTAAGAACTTTAATGTAACCTATAAAGTGAACAATTGAATTTAAAAACAAACTGAAATCTTTGAGAAGTAAAAAAAAACTGCTCACTATAACCTGGTTGGGTAAGTACGCACACCCTCTTATAACTGGGGATGTGGCTGTGTTCAGAACTAACCAATCACATTTAAACTCATGTTAAATAGAAATCATTACACACCGACCATCATTTTAAGTGACTCTGAATAATCACAAAGAATTCAGCTGTTCGAGTAGGATTTTCTTGACATTTTCTTAGGTTTATTTCAGAGCAAAAGCCATGGTCCACAGAGAGCTTCCAAAGCATCAGAGGGATCTCATTGTTGAAAGAGAAGTGTACAAAAGAATTTCCAGAGCAACAGATATACCATGGAACACAGTAAAGATAGTCATCATCAAGTGGAAAAAATATGGCACAACAGAGTCATTACAAGAACTGGATGTCCCTCCAAAATTGATAAAAAGACAAGAAGAAAACTGGTCATTGAGGCTTCTAAGAGGCCTGGCACAACATTAAAGGAACTGCAGTAATTTTTGGCAAGTACTGGCTGTGTGCAACATGTGACAACAATCTCCTAACCTCTTAAGGACGCAGGGCGTACCTGTACACCCTGCACCCGGGGTCACAGCTGCTATTCATAGCCGGTACCCTGGGCTAACAGCGTGCGGCACAGTGATCGGTGCCGCGTGCTGTTAGCCCAGGGTACCGGCTATGAATAGCAGCTGTGACCCCGGGTGCAGGGTGTACAGGTACGCCCTGCATCCTTAAGAGGTTAGGAGATTGTTGTCACATGTTGCACACAGCCAGTACTTGCCAAAAATTACTGCACTATTAACCCTTCAGACGTGGCGATCAAAGTTGATCGCCATGCTGAAAGTGAAAGTAAACGCTTTCCGGCAGCTAAGTCAGGCTGATCGGGACTATCATGATAAAATCGCGATATCCCGATCAGCTAGGACGTGAGTGGAGGTCCCCTTACCTTGCTCTGTTCGGCGTTTGATTGCTCCAAGCCTGAGCTACAGGCTGGAGCAATCGAGCCCCTATCTTGCTGATCCATGCAAAGCTATGGCTTTGCAGGGATCAGGGTAAAAGATCAGTGTGTGCAGTGTTATAGCCCCCTATGGGAGCTATAACACTGAAAAAAAAGTGGAAAAAAAAAAGTTAACAAAGGTCATTTAACCCCTTCCCTAATAAAAGTTTGAATCACCCCCCCCCCCCCTTTTCCCATAAAAAAAAAAACTGTATGGGGTTTAAGATGTCTAGTACCCCTTTAAGTGGAAATTTTGGGTGAGTTCCCACACTTTTTTCCCAGGAGCTCACCCCTGTATATGTGTATATTATATATATATATATATATATATATAAATATATATATATATATATATATATATATACTGTACATTCTAAATAGTGTAGCTAGGTAATATGAAAGTCTCTGTGGACTGCAATTTCCCACAGCTGTCTTAGGCAAGAGTACTAGTCATTGTTTTTAAGGCTGCCTATGCAGCATTTTTATGTAGCGGCTTGTCATAATAACATGTTTCCTGGTGAGCTATGTCAGTATTTACGACTATACAGCCACTAAAACCACTATAGAAGTAAGATACAATCCAATAATGTAACCAAATACAAGTTAGGTCTCTGCAAGTTAACAATATTTACCTTTATTCTGTAGGTACCCAATGATACACCAATTTATATAGGTTTTAAGTTACTACTGTTGAAAATTTTTTACTTTTTGTATGAAAATTTGCCTGCTTAAATTTGTCCTCTTCAGACATCTATAACTTTATTTTTCTGTATACATAGGGCTGTATGAGGGCTTTTTTTTTGCTCTGCGATCTGTAGTTTTTATTGTTACTATTTTTGTTTGTTGGGACTTTTTGGTCGCTTTTTATAATTTTTTTTTTCTGCTATATGAAGTGACCAAAAATACGCAATACTGGACTTCAGTATTTTTTTTTTTAACGTTTACAACATTGACTGTGGGATTAAAATAACATTATATTTTAATAGTATTTACACACACAGCGAAACCATATGTTTATTTTATTCATTTCATTTTATTAAAAAAAAAAATGGGAAAAAGGGATGATTCAAACTTTTATTAGGGAAGGGGTTACATTTTTATTAACTTTTTTATTAAGTCCCCATAGGGGACTATTACGAGTAATCTTCAGACTGCATTCACCAATTAATGATGTTCCATAGAATAGAAATAATCAGTGTTATCTGCACTCCACTGCTAAACAAAAAGACGTAAAAGTACGCTTATCTCTCCATGCGAGTTGTAGCTGCCATGATTCCTGATTACTCCAGGTGCTGTCAGGGCGTTGCTGCCGTGGACAAGGTGCATAGTGGAAAGGAGTAACTCACTTGGAGTGAAGATCCCTCAGACACATCAGTAGAAATAAAACACAAGCTTTTATTTTGTCTTCTTAAAAAACATCAGGGTAGCAAATCATGTTAAAAACATGGACTGACGCGTTTCGGCCGTGTAGTCTTTCTCAAGGTCTGCTGCACAGCCGAAATGCTTCAGTACATGTTTTTAACATGATTTGCTACCCTGATGTTTTTTAAGAAGACAAATAAAATCTTGTGTTTTATATCTACTGATGTCTGGAAGTGCTGAGGGATCTTCGCTCCAAGTGAGTTACTCCTTTCCACTCCACTGCTAAAGCCTGCCATTTCTGGTTGCAGCATTGGAGCGCCAATCAGAGAGGAGGCAAAAAAGGGGATTCCCACCATCCCCGCGGCTGATGGGGACCCCGCGATATCACCATGGTTGTCCTGATCAGCTACCGACATTAGATTTGCAACACTTTTAGAAGTATTAAAAGGAGATATATCATGCAGAAAAACATATTTACTATCCAAAGGAACGGGGATAACTTTCAGATTGCAGGGGGCCCAACTGCTTCTCCCCGGGAAGAGTGGTACTCCTAGATATTGAAAAATCAAAGTCACATTAGGTGGGGTAATGGAAAAGAGTATTTAGTAAATTTTTTACATGCAGAATAAATATTTTACCTAAATTCTGGTGTCTGATTATTTAGACAGAGTAGAAAGTGTCTAAAACGCATTGGCCCTCATTTACTATTCTAAACCCGACTTGTTTTGTCGGGTTTTTTTGTCGCATCTTTGTCTGCGCCAGTCTGCGACACGATGCGTCATTTTTCCCGACGGACCCGATTTGGATTCTCCCAAACCTGAAAAAGGGGTGTAACGCGACATTACTGAGCTTTCCCGCGTATTTATAAAGGTTTCCAACCCGAATTTGTTGAATTGTTGTGGATTTTTTCCCGACAACTCGGAGGATTTGGAAACCAAGCCAAAAAAAAACACGTGCGACAAACAGGATGCGACATAATAATAAATACCAGGGGAAAAAAGCAGTCGGGTAAGAAAGCAAGATAAACTTACAACCCGATTTTCTAAGTAAATGAGGGACAATATGGTTTACAAGATGTGCACCGGTTTTTCCTGGCTAGAATTCTGTCCCCTGCTGTTTTAATAAAATAGTAGTGTTTAGGTGATTGGATAGAAAAGAATAATCAGAAGTGTTGTCCAAGACGGTCCCTGCGGCCATCAACAGCTGGGACCCGCGGCTAATACAGGACATCACCGATCGCGGTGATGCCCTGTATTAACCCTTCAGACGCGGTGATCAAAGCTGACCACCGCTTCTGAAGGGAAAGTGACACTAACCCGGCTGTTCGGGACCGCCGCGATTTCACCGCGGTGGTCCCGAACAGCCCGACTGAATAGCCGGGTTAGTGCTTACAGGACACCGGGAGGGACCTTACCTGCCTCCTCGGTGTCTTCTCCGTTCAGGGATCCCCTGTATGGCCGGCGCTCTCCTTCCTCGTCATCGCGTACGTGCATCGGCGTGCGTAACGACGGCGACGGAGAGCGAGGATACCCTGCCGGCAGCAGAGACGTTCCGGAGCGACGGGGACACGGCGACAGCGATGGAGCGACATCCAGGGCAGCGGTGACGGGTCCGGAGCGACGGGGACACGTGAGTATTACCTCCTATGCAGTGGTCTTCAATCTGCAGACCTCCAGATGTTGCAAAACTACAACTCCCAGCATGTCCGGACAGCCGTTGGCTGTCCGGGCATGCTGGGAGTTGTAGTTTTGCAACATCTGGAGGTCCGCAGGTTGAAGACCACTATTGGGTACAAAATCTTAATTTTTTTTGATTTTGCACCTATAAATTGGGTGCGTCTTATACGCCGGTGCGTCCTATAGGACGAAAAATACGGTAAGTAATGCACTCCACTGCACGCTCACCACACAAGACTTCAGGGCTGAATAAAAAGCATCTAGAAGCTCTTTTATACTCTACTGCACAACATTTGGAAAAACCAGTGAAATACTGAAAGAATATAGGGGAGATCAAAGCCTGCACAGATCACTTCTTTCATTTTTCAAAGGCCTTTTTAAAAATTAAAGCAACAAGCTTATTTGTTCCTTTGGGCAACTTTTCTTCTGCACAAGTTTTAATAAATCTTTCTGACAGATTGGTCAGATGAGAGCAACACTGTCTGGAATACTGTATGGAATACTGTATGGAATACTGCCGTAATATACAACGTGGGGGAGACTCATCAAAACCTGTGCAGAGGAAGAGTGGTGCAGTTACCCATAGCAACCAGATTGATGAATCTTCACAGTTTCTCACAGCATTTGATAACTATGGTGCAACGGCACCAAACCACCACCCCAAATGGGTGGAAAAAAAATCACAACTCCCCTTAAACTATTTTGGCTGTGTGCCATCACGTTTATTTGCGCCCAAAAAAGCATAGGTTAAAAAAATAATAATAATAAAAAAAAAAGTGCACAAAGTAAATCCCTGCCCACTGCAAAATCGAAAATGTTCTAAAGTAGAGCACTTCCGGTTTTGCTTGAAATCAAATGTTGCAGTGTGTTGACGCAAAATGTGCCTGCACCACACACATGCAACAAATTTAGGGGGGAAAAAAGCTTCCCAAATGAATAAATTCCCCCCCGTGAGTTATAGAAGAGGTCCACTTAACCTTCAAGATTTGATGTGTGGAGGAATGGGCCATAAGTTTCTCCATACAGTAAGCTCATTGAAGCAGTCTTTACCAACAAAGACTTTGGTACAATACACTGCTCGAAAAAAAATAAAGGGAACACATGTAACTCCAAGCCAATGACACTTCTGTGAAATCACACTGTCCACTCAGGAAGCAACACAACAATCAATTTCACATGCTGTTGTGCAAATGGAACAGACAACAGGTGGAAATTATAGGCAATTAGCAAGCTACCCCCCCCCCAATAAAGGAGTGGTTCTGCAGGTGGTGACCACAGACCACTTCTCAGTTCCTATGCTTCCTAGCTGATGTTTTGGTCACTTTTGAATGCTGGCGGTGCTTTCACGCTAGTGGTAGCATGAAACGGAGTCTACAACTCACACAAGTTGCTCAGGTAGTGCAGCTCATCCAAGATGGCACATCAATGTGAACTGTGACAAGGTTTGCTGTGTCTGTCAGTGTAGTGTCCAGAGCATGGAGACGCTACCAGGAGATAGGCCAGAAACTCAGGAGACGTGGAGGAGGTCGTAGGAGGGCAATAACCCAGCAGGAGGACTGCTACCTCCGCCTTTGTTCAAGGAGGAACAGGAGGAGCCCTGCAAAATGACTTTGCTGCCTGCAACATCCTCAGGCATGACCGGTTTGGCAGTGGGCCAGTAATGGTGTGGGGTGGCATTTCTTCGGGGGGCTGCACAGCCCTCCATGTGCTTGACAGACGTAGCCTGACTGCCATTAGGTACCGAGATGAGATCCTCAGATCCCTTGTGAGACCATATGCTGGTGCGGTTGGCCCTGGGTTCCTCCTAATGCAAGACAATGCTAGACATCATGTGGCTGGAGTGTCAGGAGTTCCTGCAAGAGGAAGGCATTGATGCTATGGACTGGCCCGCCTGTTCCCCAGACCTGAATCCGGTTGAGCACATCTGGGACATTATATCTCGCTCCATCCACCAACGCCACATTGCACCACAGACTGTCCAGGAGTTGACGGATGCTTTAATCCAGGTTTGGGAGGACATCCCTCAGGAGACTATCCTCCACCTCATCAGGAGCATGCCCAGGCATTGTAGGGAGGTCATACGGGCAGGTGGAGGCCACACACACTACTGAACCTCATTTTGACTTGTTGTAAGTACATTAAATCAAAGTTGGATCAGCCTGTAGTGTGGTTTTCCATTTTGAGTGTGACTCCATATCCAGACCTCCATGGGTTGATAAATTTAAGCCCTTAAGGACACAGGGCGTATGCATACGTCCCCGTTTCCGAGTCCTTAACCCTTTAAGGACTGAGCCCATTTTCACCTTAAGGACTCAGCCCTTTTTTGCAATTCTGACCACTGTCACATTATGCATTAATAACTCTGGGATGCTTTTACCGATTATTCTGATTGAGATTGTTTTTTCGTGACATATTCTACTTTATGATAGTGGTAAATTTTCATCGTTACTTGCATCCTTTCTTGGTGAAAAATCCCCAAATTTCATGAAAATTTCGCATTTTTTTAACTTTGAAACTATCTGCTTGTAAGGAAAATGGATATTGCAAATGAATTATATATTGATTCACATATACAATATGTCTACTTTATATTTGCATCAGAAAGTTGACATGTTTTTACTTTTGGAAGACATCAGAGGGCTTCAAAGTTCAGAAGCAATTTTCGAATTAATTTTCCAAATTGGAATTTTTCAGGGACCAGTTCAGTTTTGAAGTGGATTTGAGGGGTTTTCTTATTAGATATACCCCATAAATTACCCCATTATAAAAACTGCACCCCCCAAAGTATTCAAAATGACATTCAGAAAGTTCGTTAACCCTTTAGGTGTTCCACAGGAATAGCAGCAAGGTAAAGGAGAAAATTCTAAATTTTTTACACTCGCATGTTCTTGTAGACCCAGTTTTTAAAATTTTACAAGGGGTAAAAGGAGAAAAAGCCCCCCAAAATTTGTAACCCAATTCTCTCGAGTAAGGAAATACTTCATATGTGGATGTCAAGTGCTCTGTGGGTGCACTACAAGGCTCAGAAGGGAAGGAGCGACAATGGGATTTTGGAGAGTGCGTTTTTCTGAAATGTCACATTTAGGAAGCCCTTATGGTGCCAGAACAGCAGAAAAACCCCCACATGGCATACTATTTTGGAAACTACACCCCCAAGGAACGTAACAAGGAGTCTGCTGAGCCTTTACACCCCACAGGTGTTTGACGACTTTTCGTTAAAATCGGATGTGTAAATGAATTTTTTTTTTTCACAAAAACGCTGGTTTTCCCCCAAATTTTACAAGGGGTTATAGGAGAAAATGCCCCCCAAAATGTGTAACCCCATCTCTTCTGAGTATATCAATACCCCATGTGTGGACATTAAGTGCTCTGCTGGCGCACTACAATGCTCAGAAGAGAAGGAGTCACATTTGGCTTTTGGAAAGCAAATTTTGCAGAAATTGTATTTGGGGGGGCATGTTGCATTTAGGAAGCCCCTATGGTGCCAGAACAGCAAAAAAAAAAACCAAAAAAACACATGGCATACTATTTTGGAAACCACACCCCTCAAGGAACGTAACAAGGCATACAGTAAGCATTAACACACCACAGGTGTTTGACAAAGTTGGACGTGAAAATGAAAAATTAGATTTTTTTTCACTAGAATGTTGATGTTAACCAAAATTTTTCATTTTCACAAGGGGTAATTGGAGAAAAAGCCTCGCAAATTTTGTAACCCCATTTCTTCTGAGTATGGAAATACCCCATATGTGGTTGTAAAGTGCTCTGCGGGAGAACTACAATGCTCAGAAGAGGAGGAGCGCCATTGAGCGTTTGGTGAGAGAATTGTGTGTGTGTGTGTGTGTGTGTGTGTGTGTGTGTGTGTGTGTGTGTGTGTGTGTGTGTACAAAGCGCACCCCCCCCCCCCCCGTGGTGCCGCAGCTCAAACTCCCAAAGGTAAAGTTGGGGTCTACACCAGCATGTTAGTGTAAAAAAAAATTAAAAAAAATTAACATGCTGGTGTTGCCCCATGCTTTTAAATTTTCACAAGTGGTAAGAAGGAAAAAAAATTGGTAAAGCAATTTCTGAGTACGGAAATACCCCATATGTGGGCGTAAAGTGCTCTGTGGGTGCACAAGGCTCAGGAGTGAGAGCGCACTATGTACATTTGAGGTCTAAATTTGTGATTTGCAATGGGGTGGCTGATTTTACAGCGGTTCTGACATAAACACAAAATACCCACATGTGACCCCATTTTGGTAACTACACCCCACACGGAATGTAACAAGGGGTATAGTGAGCCTTAACACCCCACAGGTGTTTGACAAATTTGCGTTAAAGATGGATGTGAAAAAAAATAAACATTTCACTAAAATGCTGGTGTTACCCTATATTTTTCATTTTCACAAGGGAGACTAGGAAAAAAGCGTAAGGAAAAAAAAAGTGTAAGAACATACCCCATATGTGGATGTAAAGTACTCTGTGGGTGCACTACAATGCTCAGAAGAGAAGGAGCGCCATTGGGATTTTGGCAAGAGCCGGTGTCTGAAATTGAAGGTGATGTGTGTTTACAAAGCCCCCATAGTGCCAGAACAGTGGACCCCCACATGTGACCCCATTTTGGAAACTACACCCCTCACGTAATGTAATAAGGGGTACAGTGAGCATTTACGTCCCACAGGTGTCTGACAGATTTTTGAAACAGTGATCCGTGAAAAAGAAAATTTTATTTTTCCTTTGCACAGCCCACTGTTCCAAAGATCTGTGAAATGCCAGTGGGGTGTAAATGTTCACTGCACCCCTTAAATTCTGTGAGGGGTGTAGTTTCCAAAATGGCGTCACATGTCCACTGTTCTGGCACCACGGGGGGGGGGGGGGCTTTGTAAACACACATGGCCTCCCACTTCTATTCCAACCAAATTCTCTCCAACGATCCATGACGCTCCTTTTCTTCTGAGCATTGTAGTTCACCCACAGAGCAATTTACATCCACATGAGGTATTTCCATACTCAGAAGAAATGGGGTTACAAATTTTGGGAGTCTCTCTCTTCAATTACCTCTTGTGAAAATGAAAAGTTTGGGGTAACACCAGCAATTTAGTGGAAAAAAAAAATAAAATTTTCATTTTCACATCCAACTATCAGAAATTTGTCAGGCACCTGTGGAGTGTTAAGGCTCACTTTACCCCTTGTTACGTTCCTTGAGAGGTGTAGTTTCCAAAATAGTATGCCATGTGTTTTGTTTCTCTTTTCTGGCACCATAAAGGCTTCCTAAGTGCAAAATGCCCCCCAAAAACAATTTCAGCAAAATGTCTACTGTTCTGGCACCATAGGGCTTCCTAAATGTGATATACCCCACAAAAACCATTTCAGAAAAACTCACTCTCCAAAATCCTATTGTCGCTCCTTCCCATCTGAGCCTTGTAGTGCAACCACAGAGCACTTGACATCCACCTATGAAGTATTTCTTTAGAGAAATGGTTACAAAATTTGGGGGGCTTTTTCTCTATTTACCCCTTGTAAAATTTCAAAAACTGGGTCTACAAGAACGAGAGTGTAAAAAATTAAGATTTTGAAATTTCTCCTTTATCTTGCTGCTATTCCTGTGAAACACCAAAATGACATTCAGAAAGTCTGTTAACCCTTTAGAATAATTTGGGGGTGCAGTTTTTATAATAGGGTCATTTACGGTGTATATTCAATAAGACTCCTCAAATCCACTTCAAAACTGAAAAATTCCGATCCTAAAGTTGTGGAAAATTACTGCTGAACTTTGAAGCCCCCTGATGTCTTCCAAAAGTAAAAAACAGGTCAACTTTATGATGCAAATATAAATTAGACATTGTATATTTGAATATATATATAATTTGCAATATCCATTTTCCTTACAAGCAGAGTTTCAAAGTTAGAAAAGTGTAAAATTTTCATGACATTTTGGGATTTTTCACCAAGAAAGGATGCAAGTAACGATGAAGATTTACCACTATCAAAGTAGAATATGTCACAAACAAACAATCTCGGAATCAGAAATCGGTAAAAAGCATCCCAGAGTTATTAATGCATAAAGTGACAGTGGTCAACTGCAAAAAATTTAAAAAAAAAAAAGAGGCCGAGTCCTTAAGGGGTTCATTTCCATTGATCATTTGTGCGATTTTGTTAGCACAACTATGTAAAGATGAAAGTATTTAATACGATTAGTTCACTCATTCAGATCTAGGATGTGTTCTTCGTGTTAGTTATTTTTTTTTGAGTAGTGTATTAAGTTTCTGTAAACGCATCTAATACTCTCCCCCCAGGGTAATTCCACAGAGCAATTGCTGAGCTTATTGTTTTGCTAGTATGGAGTACAAGGGTTGTTAATTGGTAAAAATATGAAGTCAATAGCACCTTTATAAATATAACTTAGGGAGAAAATGTTGTAATCTAAAAAGGAAAGCAAGAAAGCCCCTATTTTAGGCCCCACAGTGGATGCCGTTTTCTTGCTTGTAAGTTACTTGACATTCATTTTAGGACTATATGGTCACTTTGTTTATTGTAGTTAGTGTCAATTTAACAATGCAACAACTGTTCCTATTTTGATGAGGCACAAGACACATGTTGTCTTACACAAAACAGATGTTATGGAGGCAACTGTGACAGAAGCAGGTGTGTCCTCACAGGCTCAGCTTGCTTCCTTCTCCTGCAGCTGCTGATAAACCTCAGCCGTGCCAAAAGTACCAGATAAGCATGTGGATTTACTAGGAGCCAGGTTACGGTTTGTACTTTTACATCATTTCATTCAATTGATACCATATTTAAGTTGATTTTCATATTTGAGAACTTCAATAGTCATCTCCTGTAAAGCAAGATGTGAAAACAGGAATTTGGGGCACAGAAGAGTACCATTGCTGTCAGTGGGATTCTACTGACCAGGGCACACAATGGAATTCATTGAATTGAATGTCATTCTTTCAATAATCGCACAGTCCTAGCGCTCACATATTTCTAGCCAGATTCTGTAATGTGAACTCAGCCTTATGGTTTTACTGAACCAGCATAGATCTCTATGGTGATTTGAGCTTTACCCCAATTGCAATAAAAGGGAGGTAAGCTTTACACCAATTGCCAGGCCAGGTTTCCCATCAAGCTCTGACAAAGTGAAAGCTGAGCTGTGATTGGCTGCTGTGGGTAAATTCTCTCCAGTTTCTCGTGTGTTTTGATCAGGGCCAATGTGGCTTTTACCCTAAAAAGTGAACAGTTTAAAAAAAAAAAAAAAAAAAAATAAACCCTCAAAAGTTGCTAAATTGCATTTTTCTCTACGAATTTATAAAATTCCACACAAATTTTTTGTCTTCAAACAATGATGCCAAAAATTTTAACATTTGTAAATTACTTCTATTTAAAAATCTTAATCCTTCCAGTACTTAGCTGCTGTATCCTACAGAGGAAGTTCTTTTCTGTCTGACCAGTGCTCTCTGCTGACACCTATGTCCATTTCAGGAACTGTCCTGAGCATGAGAGGTTTGTTATGGAGATTCCCTCCTGCTCCGAACAGTTTCTGAAATGGACATAGGTGTCAGCAGAGAGCACTGTGGTCAGACAGAAAAGAAATTAAAAGAGAGAAGAGCTTCCTGTGAAGCATACAGCAGCTGAGAAGTACTGGAAGGATTAAAATTTTTAAAAAGCAGCAATTTACAAATGTTTTTGTCACAGTTTTCCCACGGAGTAACCTTTAAGTGATGGCACTTCTAGGGAGGGCATTAAGAAATCAGACTGCTTACAAGACCAACCAACGTCACATAAGGACACTTCATACAATCAGTAAGACTGCACTTCTATAATAGGATCAGATAGGAAATTACAACCGCATTAGAAAGTTTTTTTTTATTTTACTTAAACCATGGTGTCATTTAAAATAGCTACAACATTACCCACCCACCAAACTAATCTAAAAAATTCCAATAAAACAGCTGCATTTTTCACATAATACAAATAACACCTTTGCAATAAAGCTGAGGAGTAAAATTGTTTAAAATTCAGATTGTGATAGAAAAAAAAACTTCAGTACAAAAAATGCTGGGAGCAGAAATGTTGTGTGCCTCCAAGCAGACAGCACCTTTACGTGGCAGGTAAAAATACATGGCCTTCACATTTATCATTTCATTCCTGAATCTTCCAGGGTCTTACAGTGTACAAGTCAATTCACATTTAACATGTTTCAATTCTTGAAATGACCCAATGCCCACCACTGTAATAAAAAAATAAGGCCATTTACTTGGGCATTTTATTCTGTACACAGTGACGTGTCATACTCCCAAGAGGCTCAGATCGGTAGGCTAAAAATCAGACGGGTGACAGCTTTACATTATAGAACAGCTTCTGTTGTCAGCAGCCTACAAGAGATAGGAAATAATTAATAGAGCTTTATATGCAGGTCCTCAAATGTCATCTGGTTTTACTGTAGTCAACAAATGCTGGCAGTAAACAACTGTATAGACCAACTTTCCACTTACATGCACAATTTTCCATTTTAAGACAAACAAAGCCACACTCTTCTCATGGATTTTTTTGCTGCAACCAGATGTTATCTCTTTGGGACAGTTGTCAATAGATGGCTTAAAAATGGAAGTACGCACACAACCTTTTACTGCTAGGTGTATACACAAAGTGCTACAACTCAGTCAGTCTGCTATTACTTTGAGGCTGAAACATTATCCGAAAATTAAATATACCGTATTTTTCGCCCTATAGGATGCACCGGCGTATAAGACGCACCCAATTTATAGGTGCCAAATCTAAAAAAAAATAAAGATTCTGAACCCAACAGTGGTCTTCAACCTGCGGACCTCCAGATGTTGCAAAACTACAACTCCCAGCATGCCCGGACAGCCGTTGGCTGTCCGGGCATGCTGGAATTGTAGTTTTGCAACATCTGGAGGTCCGCAGGTTGAAGACCACTGGTATAGGAGGTAGCACTCACGTGTTCCCGCCGCTCCGGAACCATCACCGGTGCCCTGGATGTCACTCCATCACTGTCGCCACGTGCCTGTGGTGTCCGGCGCTCCGGACTTCTTCCCCGGGATCCACGCTCTCCGTCACCACGTCGCTCCTATTGGATGATGGCGTGCGCAACGACGTTGAAGGAGAGCGCAGGGGGTCCTGGCACGGAGAAGACACTGAGGAGGCAGGTAAGGTCTCTCCCGATGTCCCTTAAGCTGTTCGGGATGCCACGATTTCACCACGACGGTCCCAGAACAGCCCGACTGAGCAGCCGGGTTAGTGTTATTTTCGCTTCAGACGCGGCGGTCAGCTTTGGTCGCCGCGTCTGAAGGGTTAATACAGGGCATCACCGCGATCGGTGATGTCCTGTATTAGCGGCGGGTCCCGGCCATTGATGGCAGCAGGTATTGCAGTATTAGACGCACCAACTTCCCCCCGCAGTTTTGGGGAAGAAAAAGTGCATCTTATACGGCGAAAAATATGGTATATGGCAAAAGGAAATTTCCGACATTTATGTACTGGGCATTGCTCAACATGAATTAGGATCTTTACCTGCAATCAAATCATGCACTGGGAAGTGTGAACTGATGCTACAGTTCCAAAAAGCCATTATACCACCACTTCAGACCCAATGGGTTCTCCAATATATAAAAAAAATACTACCATACCTGCCGACGTAGCCGGGGTTCTGTCTCAAGCTCCTCCATTACTTCTACCTCCTCTTCATCAACTTCTTCTTCGGGTAAAGATGTTGTGAACACAGTTGCCCTTTGAGCTACTTCCTATTTTTTTTAAACAGAACATTTTTTTTATAAATCAGTTGACAGCTGGATTGAATGTACCTGCTACATTGTAAAGGGTCACAGAATCTAACATGATAAATGATAATCCCATTCTAATTACTTGGAGCATTTTACACACATTAACAACACAGCTATACAGGGAAAACATTCTACAAAGAGTCCCCCTGTGGGTATGGTTACACTGAGGAAATTAGAAAATTCTCAGATTCTCTTCATGGTAAAAACGGTGCAAAAAAAATTAAGCACAATTTAGTGCAGGAAGTACTGATGAATTCATGTGATTTTACATGCAGATTCCAAAAGGAATTTCAGCCAAGGAAATCCCATCAAAAAGGAGTCTGTTGGCAGAATTTGCACAAATTTCCTCAGATCTTCCGTCTTCAGTGAATTGCGCGCTGGAGGTGGGCCAGTCGGCTCAATTTAAGTTTTCTTTGTAGCGGGTCAGGTGAGTGTTCAGTCTGCGTAGCGCTCACCTCACCTGTGGCAGTGATTCATTTTTAGCCAGCGGGCCCACCTCCAGTGCACAATGCACTTTGGAGGGACAGATCTCTGGAATGCAGGTACGTATTTAACCCATTAACTCCTCATCTGTCTACTGTTCACCCACACTATATCCCAGTGTATTGGGTGAAGAGATGACCATTTTACTTTAAGATTAGGACAGATCACTTTAAGAACAATGAAACATTGTTTAAAAGGGGAATTCCAGGCCAAAACTTTTTTTTTTATATATGAACTGGCTCACGAAAGTTAAACAGATTTGTAAATTACTTCTATAAAAAAATCTTAATCATTCCAATAGTTATTAGCTTCTGAAGTTGAGTTGTTTTCTGTCTAACTGCTCTGATGACTCATGTCCCAGGAGCTGTGCAGTTCCTATAGGGATATTCTCCCATCATGCACAGCTTCCGGGACGTGATATTGAGCAGTTAGACAGAAAACTTCAGAAGCTAATAACTATTGGAAGGATTAAGATTTAATAGAAGTAAATTACAAATCTGTTTAACTTTCCAGAGCCAGTTGATATATATAAAAAAGTTTTGCCTGGAATACCCCTTTAAGAATATACATGTGACATTGGCAACACTACAGAAATGTGGGGGAAATTTACCAGTTTTTCATTTCAGGTTATAAATTATTATTATTTTTTTTTTAAAGTGTTAACCAGAAGGCGCAAATTAGACAAAACGACTTAACCCAAGAAATAAAGGTGTTACAATACAGATTTGTATTAACTTTAATGCAATGGTAACTGATCATTGGCAATTTGGTGGAAAGCCCTTCATTTCTCCCAAATCAACACAAGCCCAGACCCGTCTTACAAAACTGGCTGCGGACAGCATTTGTGGTGCAATTTGAAACAAAACAGATTAAAAAGTTGCAGAGGAGAAAATACAAAGTGGGGTAGTTAAATGGGGGACGGGTGTTTATCTACACCACAATTGATAAATGACATCCTATTCATAAATCCAGCCGATTTGTTATCTTGTACTAAAACTACTAGTACTACCTTCAAACACTAAAGTAGAGGGGGAGTAAACGTTACTCTGATCGGGTAATTAAAGGATTTCTGAGCCTATGAAGCTTCTATTTAACGTTGTGCACCGCTTCGTCCTGTTTTCATGCAAGTGACCCCCATCAGAAGTGCTGTAGTGAAAGTCTTTACTTTATAGTTTGACTGCATGAAAATTTAAAAAGCAGTGCAGGAGGTATAGAAGTTTACACAGTAATAACTTGGCATCATGACCTTAAAAGCTGAAGAAAACGAAATCCTGCAATATCCCTTTAACATAAGGTGGTCAGAAAAGAGAAATATTGTACTGTATTTCATGTGCATCACAATATTACCACATTTCTCTTCTGTAAAAATGTACACAGTAAAGTGATTAACCTTTTAGAAGTTTCACATCTTACAGACATACCTGTCCCTGAGAGTTTCTCAACACAACTTTGACATCTTGACCAGTGCCCCAAGAACTTTGGTTTTTCCAGATGAGGTCAGAAGGAGGACTTGCAGGGACTCCAGCATTAGAAGCCCAAATCTAGAATGATTTAACAAAAGTGTTTACAGTACAATTTAGAGTAGGGTATTTTGTTGAGTATTTTTCTACTCACTGAAGTCAATGGGTAGCACAATCAGTGTTATGGCTTTTAAAAGTCACATCGCATATATGTGGAAACTTGTCAGACACTAGGAAACCTGTCAGTAAATTAAGAAGACTGGCTCTAGTTTTTAGGATGCAGTGCCCCTCTAGCTATGCTTAGCTGTAGTCTTCCCTCCAGACTGAGATCAGGGTACAAAGACAAAAGGGGGAGATTTATAATAGCCTGTCCAGGGTAAAAGTTGCTTGGTTGCTACAGACAACTGAGCAACTTTCCCTCTGGACAGGTTTTGATAAATCTCCTTGAAAGTGTTAAAGCTAGATTCACTGACTACATTGTACATAGTTTTACAGTAGACTTGTTAATTAAATATTCCAAATTACTACTACTTACTGTAACTGTCTGTCCTGCCTTAAGTATGTATCTTGAGGTAAACTTGTAGTTTGCTGAAGTCTCTCCAATGGTTCGTGAGATCTCCCAACCTCCCAGTGGTTGATCCTGAAACATTTTATCAGCTCGGTTATATCACATAAGCAGGATTCATCTTCATTACAATAACTGTAGGCTAGCAAGGCTTACCTGGTCAGAGTTGTTCTTCAGTCTGATAAATTTGCCATCCACATCCAATTCTTCAATTGACACATTACCAGTTGCAGAAGCAGAGTGAGCAATGCTAACACTACTGCTTGCCTCTGACTCTTCTACATCAACCCTCTTTCTTTTGCCTCTGGTGGTTCTTACGCTACGGCTTGAAGATGCTCGAGACACAGTGACACGGGATGAAGGACTGGGAGATAGCTTTAGCCTAAAACACAGGTGGTGGTGAAAGATCAGACCATTTGCAAATAAATCGTACTCAACCGTTTGGGATTGTGAGCAGCACATGCTGCCTGCCTTACCTTTCTTCTTCACCTTCCAGCAGTTTGCGGTATGCACTTATTTCCATGTCCAAGGCTAGTTTGACATCTAAAAGCTGTTCGTAGTCTGAAAGCTGTTGCTGCATCTGGTCCCTTATGTCAGCCATTTCCCGCTCCCTTTCTGCTAGCATTCTGCGACAAGAATCCTTCTCTTTAGCAAGTAATTCTTCCAACTCTTGCATCCGATCATACCATGCCCTAGACTGAAGACAAGCATCTTTATAGGTGATGGAGAGGACAAACCCTTGTTCTTATACACAGTATCCCAAGTCTTCAGCCTACCCTCTTTATAAAATTCTCTTTTATACCTCCTTCTGCAGGTCTGACAGCTGTGTTGAGAGGCTGTCAATGCGCAGTCTGCTTTCCATTAGCTCCTCACGAGTACTCTGAGCAGTAGAGTTGTTCATCTCAGAAGACAGCCTTGCATTCTCCAGCTGAGAAATGAGAAAGAAACTTATAAGCTGACAGAAAGGGGAAGCACACCGATTTTAAAAACTGTTCTACTGTCAAACAGGAATTAAGTATTTCCTAAGGAAATGCCGTCATTACAGTAACTTTCAATTGCAGCTGATTGTGAAATCATTGCCAGTCTATTTAAACTTCACACAGGTGTATTAAATGTTTTATTTTAAAAAGTTACATTTCAGATAGGAGTCAGTAACTCACTTGCTTGTTTAATTGCTAGGTTTAAGTAAGCTTTAGTCTCAAACTACATTCAAAATTCCAAATATAGCCAACATTTACTAAAATGTATGTAGTAAAGGGCGGGTACCCACTGTTATCTGTTCCAGTATGTTAAATCATACAGCTGCATCCACACCACACACTTCTTTTCCAAGTGTTAAACAAATGCAGTGTGAACTCACCCAACCAGCTTATCAAGTAAAATGCTTTACAAGCAAAGCTTGTTGGGGAAACTAACATTTTACAACATGCAATATACCTTTGCTTGATAAGTCTGCTCAAGTTCATCCTTATACATCCTAACTTGTTCTTCCTGTTGTGCTCTCATGTCTGCAAGTGCCTGAGCGAGTCTGTGTTCATAGTCAATGATACGACCGGAATCAACTTCTACCATGCGGGTCTCCTGTCGCTTTCTTGTTTCTTTGATCTCCTTTAGGAAAAAAAAAAAAAAAAAACACATTTTAAATAACGTAATAACTATAGACACAACAGGTCCATGGATAATGGGATAGTCATGAGTTACAGAGTTTCTACAGCCAAAGTAAATGTCATACATCTGAACGATTTGGTTTCTGTAGTATCCATGTTTTTAATAAACCAATTTAGATGTTTGGTACAGATTCTTGACCCGGGAAGTCTGTCTGCAGAAAATCTGCTAAAGGACAGTTGTTGAAATAAAAACCACACAAATGCATATGGCAGGTATTCCTACCAATCCTTTTAAGGGAACAGAGGGGTGTTTAATACCACTTCACAGACATTACCTCTTCATATATATTTTTCCTGAACTCAAGCTCTTCAGCCAGAGATTGGCAACGATTTTCAAGATCCACTTTCGAGAGAGTTTCATCACCAAGCTGTGACTTTAACTTTGCCAATGCAGATTCAAACTGGAAAAAAAATAAATTAAAGATTACTACACAGATGATTTGATTATAATTTCTTCCCAAATGATGTCTATGTACAGATCAGTAAGTAAACCTATTACTGTGCACAAATACAGGTAAAAAGGCTCATTTTGTAATGAGATGAAACAGGACTGCCTGAGATGCACTAGCCCTTTTACTGTTACTCATGTTTCATATGGAAGTTATGGGTACTGCTATCCTGCCTAAGCTGTTTTAACAACATTTAGTGATCGGCTTTACAGCAGGACCCATGATAAAGGAATTTGGCATGTCACTGGGCTTTTTCTGATCTTTTCAGAGATAATTCTACTGAGAGGGAGAATATGGGTCTGATCTCTATTGAATGGTGGTGGATCCAGTGTTCTCTCCCCTGGTGTTACCATTCATTGTACTCCTGTCTGCGCTGAGAAGCAAGGAATGGGAATGATCCTTACATAGCAGGAAGTCTTAACATGGTTTACAAATAAGCTTAATTTACAGTTCTACAAGTTTAAAAAAATAAAACATTTGTTCTTTATCTACAAATATGCTTTGTCACTCCCCTAGTTGTCATTTAACAACAACCCTCATTAACTTCATAGGATATATCTGTCCAGGATTGACCAGACATTTATAGGTTTTACTGGAATACCCTTTCTAATGCTATATTCCAAGTAGTAAAGAACTGTGCACTGATTAGTAACTAATATATTTTATAAAGCTGCATAAGGATCTAAGGAGCTCTCTGAAGTAAACAAGTGGCGGCCTGCTAGGGGTATAAATATATAACATGCACCCTGCAGACTCCATCGCTGGTACTGAAAATACCAGTTTACTTCTCCCAAAGACAGCATGCTCTCCTGGCTCTGGTGATAAATTATTTGAATACAGGACAACCAATAAGCAGCAAAGCATTTTTTCAGGACACCAGAAAAGCCAGGGTAGCATGTCTCCAAGGGAAGTAAACATTCAGCAGGGAGAACCAATACTAGGTGCATAAGTTTGTATATTAATGAAACCCATAGCAAGCCTTCTATTCATCTTGAAAAAACCTTTATGGTATGAAGAAAAACTAAACAGGGAAAAAAAAAAAAAATAAGTCACCATGCATTTGATATGATCCTACAATGACTTCACACCACCATATATTTTTTTTAAAGAAAAAAAATTGCATTTTGGCAACACACATGAACATTGTGTCCTGCTTATAGACTTCTGTTTTACTGCAACACCACTCACCTGCCCAATATCAGCTCTGAGATTCTCCACTTCTTGCTCCAGAGCTTTCTTCTCACTCTTTGCAGTGATAAGGGCAGCATCTGTGTTGTGAAGAAGAGACTCATTGTCCCGCAGCTTGGCTTGAAGAACATTAACGTCTGATTCTTTCTTTGAGAAGCTGAAACAAAAAACACATGTATGCAGCCTTTACTAACTTTATATATGTTGTATAGATATCAGTGAAGTAGTTAGAATAGCTCTTAAATTGTCAAACCAGTCTCCCTTTGACCTCTGGGAATTGGGCCAAACTAACTAAACACTTGCCACTTCGATGTATGGATGGGGGTCTATGAGCAGGAGGCCCAAAATCCCATGATTATAGCATGCATATGCTAGGATATGCCAGTATTTTAGTGACCTACCCTTAAAGGCTGCCGTCAGATTCCCCTTAAAGTGCCATCTTTAAAGATCTATTCCTAAAAACCTAGTAAATGATGTTCTTGCTGCACTAGTTCTTCCTTAAGTTGTACCTGACCCCCCACCTAATATTAATTCTCCCTCTTCTGCAAATAGCTGCTACATACCAAGATCCCACATGTGATTAAGCAGCATGAACTACCACCACAAACCGTATCCTCAGTATATTGTGCATATGATTATACAATCGAGGCTGTGACTCAAGGACTGGCCAGGGAGAACTAGAACACCTCTGGGCTAGGAAAGGCTTAAGTGCTTAATTCACATAGCCACAAAAAATTAGTGAAGCACCAAAGTTTTTGCAAGCAAAAAGTATCACCCAAACACATCAGCAGAAAACTTAAGTGGACTTTTCTTTTGCAGAGACTCCCGCAAGCATGTCAGAAACTCTGCATCACAGAGCCAAAAGGTAGAGTTTATAATGACAGCTGTTGCCCAGACATCCTGTACAGACCAGGCAGTAACGGAACTTAACAGTGAGCATTACCAAGCATATGACCATGTAAGTGCCCTAACTTCTTTGTGGTACCATCGCATGGCAGAGGGGATTAGCTTAGGGCGCTTTACCACCATGTTTTCAGCCTACGGCTGCTGGATCTGGATGGGGAAATCGTGCGCTTCTGTACTCCAGCCAGACCGGTGCTGAAATCCATTGACTTTAATGAGCCGAACATAGTCACCATTTGACTCTGGTCGGCTCATTTTCGACCTGTATCCTGTTTTCTGGCTGCACCTAAAACCTTAGTATACTACGGTTTTAGGTCCAGTCACAAAACCGGATACGGGGCAGAAGTGAGCCGACCGGAGTCAAACGGTGACTTTGGTCGGCTCATTAAAGTCAAGGGATTTCAGCACCGGGGAGATTGCAGAGCACCGTGCAAGCGAGGGCTGCAGGGGGAGTCTCCTGGGTGAGAACACCGGAGACTTGGGCTCACGGCATTTGCAGTGGAGTGTACATGTCATCCTGTAGTTCTTGTTGCCCAGCATAGGATTTGTTATGAGGACATTGACAGAAGCACTGCAGTTTACATGGTCAGCAGGCAGTAGTGCCATATGGGCTTGTCCTTAAACCTCAGCACTGAACTTTCAATCAAAACTACTTAATGACCGTGCTCAACAGGTTCCTTTCTATAGGTCACTATTCCCCCAGCCTATGAAACACCAGCTGTTGTAGGACTACAAGTCCCAGCATGTTGTGACAGCCACAGGTTGGGTAATACCGATCTAGGTCATGGAACTGAAATGAAAGGGCACCCTAAGTGTATGAAATAGAATAGCCAGGAGGTTGTGTAAATCCACAGAAATTGACAAATATGACACCTGCCTTTCCAGCAAACCTCAGTACAATGTAATTATATGGGCATTGTGGGGACAGTGGGAAGCTGCCCCCTATTTAGGTGGCAAATTAAAAATTCATTTAACCCCTTAACCACGGACGTAAATGTACTTCCTGATTTGGCGGGACTTTGCGCACCAGAACGTACATACGCGTCATACTCTGCAGGTTCTGGCTGCTAGCAGCAGCCGGGGACCCGCCGGTAATTGCAGACATCCACGATCTTGCGGATATCCGCCATTAACCCCTCAGATGCCGTGATCAATACAGATCACGGCATCTGCAGCAATGGGGTACTTGAATGGATGATCGGATCGCCCGTAGAGCTCCAATCATCCAGCATGGCGGCCGGAAGTCCCCTCACCTGGCACCGGACGTCTCCCAGGGTCTTCTGCTCTGGTCTGAGATTGAGCAGACCAGAGCAGAAGATGACCGATACTAATGATAGGTGCTATGTCCTATGCATAGCACTGAACAGGATTATCAATCAAATGATTGCTATAGATCGTCCCCCTATGGGGACATAAAATGTGTAAATAAAATATAAAAGTTAGAAGAAAAAAAAAGTTAAAAATCCCCTTCCAATAAAAATTTTAATTGTCAGTTTTCCCATTTTACCCCTGAAAAAAACGTAAAGATATATATTTTTTTATATAAACATTTGGTATCGCCGTGTGCGTAAATGTCCGATCAAATATAATGTTAATGATCCCGTACGGTGAATGGCGTAAATGTAAGTCCAAAAATGCTGCTTTTTTGTCACATTTTATTAAAAAAATAATCTTAGCGAAAGTTTTATATATGCAAATGTGGTATCGATAAAAAGAACAGATGGCGCAAAAAATGAAAGTTATAGGTGGTCAAAATGGGGCAATTTTATATTACTGATTTTGTACAAAAAGTTTTAGATTTTTTTTAAAGCGGTACAAAAATATAAAAGTATCTAGCCATGGGTATCATTTTAATCATATTGACCCACAGAATAAACACGTCATTTTTACCGTAAAGTGTATAGTGTGAAAACAAAACCCTCCAAAATGTGCAAAATTGTGGTTTTCATTTAAATTTCCTCCCTTAAAAAAAAAAAAAAAAAAAAAAAATTTACATGGGGGGGGTTCGCCGTACATTATATGGTAAAATGAGGTTTCATTACAAAGTACAATTGGTCACGCAAGAAACAAGCCGTTATATGAGTCTGTAGATGGAAATATAAAAAGTTATGGATTTTAGAAGGCGAGGAGGGAAACTAAAATAAAATTGGCCTGGTCCTTAAGGAGTTAAAAAAATTTAAAAAAAAAGTATGAATTTTACATTTTAGAAAGTCTATTAGATTCACCGAATAGAAAGGAAATGTATGACATGTCCACAAGATTGTACGTTAAAGAAAAAAAAAAATCACTAGATACTTTGTCAATGCAAAAACTATAAGGATAAAAATAAAAGCTGCACTGAAGTATGGAAGAACCACAGGAAGGAAGTATAGAAAATGCCCGAAAGTTCAGTCTATACTAATTTCTTCTGATCCCACTGCTGTCTGAGTTTATAGCACTGGTTTTTCTTTTAAGCACTCAACATTGTTTGGCTCCGGGTGCAGGATCAGCATGTGACCTCCGAGGGGCAGCATTGGACAACAGTTCTATTTCCTGATACAAATTATCACGTAGTACAAGCAAAAAGCAGTATTACACAACATAGGCCATATTCACCATCACCTCTGATATGGCAGACTGCTCACACCTACAGCCACTCACTACAAAGCTTGTTAGCAAAACCATATGCTGTATTTACAAACACCTTGGGGGAATGAAACATTCCCTTTATATGGCTTTTTACTGCAAGTCTGTCGCAATTTATACAAGGTGACATAGTTACATGATTACATAGTTAGTATGGTTGAAAAAAGACATACGTCCATCAAGTCCAACCAGGGGATTGAAGGGAAGGATGTAAGGGGATAAGGGGAAGGGATGTAGTTTTATAATTCTGCATAAGCATTAATGTTATTTTGTTCCAGGAATGTATCTAACCCTGTTTTAAAGCTGGTAATTGTTCCTGCTGTGACCAGTTCCTGGAGTCGACCGTTCCATAAATTCAGTCCTCACGGTAAAGAAGGCGTGTCGCCCCTTTAGACTAAACCTTTTCTTCTCCAGACGGAGGGAGTGCCCCCTCGTCCTTTGGGGGGGTTCACTTCCCTTACGTTACATGTAAAACTGTTGCAAATGTTGAACAATTTTACTTCGGCCCGGACCACTTTGAAACTTAGATCTAAGGCAAGGTTCATATTTTTCTCTTCTTGAGCTGCCCACATTTACCCTCATGTGGTCGGTCAGTGATCTGGTAATTTTTCCATGGAGTTTAGAGAAAAAAAATATATATAAAAATTAAAGTTAGCACTATATTTTTTCTCCGATAAAGTTGACATAACTGCCAACATAGCACATTATGAAGCAGACGTCAGTGTGATGAGCCCTAAGCTTTTTAGCTATTTATGAAGAGCATGCACCTTGGATGATTGGCAAAAAAAAATTAAAACACAACTACGGTAATTCCCCTTGTCTGTAGGAATCGTGTTGCTTAGCCAGCATGTATAAAGTGCTTACATTACAGCATATGCTTCCCTGCATATCAGATACAAGTACAACATTGAGTTCCAGAATACCCGTTACAGGACCAACAGAAGGGGGAGGGCTATAACGGGCAGATGCCCTGGAAAGACTAGCCATTAAAGAAATATATATATAAAATGCACTGACACATTAGCAAAGGAGACCTTTGTGCATTCAGTGTTATGTCTCAAAGCAAGTGCATGTCAGCTGTGCAGGCTCACATTACAGACTGGGCCCCATTCCAGGAGCAGCTGCCACAGCACATAGTCTGGCCACAAGGCAATATGTCAGGCACCTGAGCTGACTGAATGCCTTGACAAGCACAAAGTTAAATGAGTACTGTCAGATTCAACAACTTTATGGGGGAGATCTATCAAAACCTGTCCAGAGGAAAAGTTGCCCATAGCAACCAATCAAATCAGTCATTTCTGAAAAATGAAAGCAGCAATCTGATTGGTTGCTATGGGCAACTTTTAATATGGACAGGTTTTGAGAAATCTCCCCCTATACGTTGTACATCTTGGCAAACCTCAAGTGTCTATTGAAGGTGTACATGTCTGTACTAAATGCTTACACCAATGCCCCAGTCAGAGTCTGAGGGCAAGATATTTCCCCAATTCCATCCTGACCAAAAAGACCGTGCAAGTGTCTTTATAGATGTATGTTCACATGTCAGAAAGGATGCCGATTTTCCCAGTTAAGGCCATTCTCACCACGTTTTTGCAACACAGTTCCCATACAGGTTTTTGATGAACTGTTTCCTCAAAACAGGACTAAACTATCAAAAACGTGTGTACAAATTTTGAAACTATACAGTTAAAAACCGTATACAGTTTAAAAAATGATGTCTGGTTGCATCTGTTTAAGAAAAAAAGTATACATTTAACTTTTCACTCTATTATGAATAAAGTTTCACTTGTTTGATTGAAATTCCAAGAAGAATTGAACTATATGCACACAAAGTTCTGTATGGTTCCCATGCTAAAAAATTCAAAAGTTAAAAGTATACGGTTTAATACAGTTTTTCACCCGGACCAAAAACTGGTAGGCTACGGGGGAAAAAAAAAAAAATTTAAAAACCGACAAAACCGTACAGAATGCAAAACGGACACAACCCAATGCATCTTTTGGCATACGGTTTTCACAGACAACATATACAGGAACTGTATTGCAAAAACGTGGTGTGAATGCACCCTAACTTCAATACAGAAGTCAAAATCTGCCACATGTGAACAGGGCTGTGGCGTCGGTAGATAAATGTTCCGACTTTTGTACTTACGACTCCTCTGTATTAATGTTATCTGTGTGCTGATCTGCTGCTGAAGATAGGGCAGTGGGAGGATCCAGGAAGGGGCATTTATTATAAAACGTGATTTCCCTAGTAGAATCCCATAGTCATGTTTTAAAGTTTAAGCTAACAATCGGAGTTTACAAGTTTTGTAGCCTTAGCTGAATGGCAGCAGTTTTTCCCAATGGTTTACAGCTTCAGTCTTGAACTATTGACCCTCCACTTATAAAAGTGTCTCTAGTCCTGCAAACATCATATTTCCTTAATCCCTTATCAGTGAAAGGCTAGGTTACCCATGGGTTCCCTGTAACAGCAAAACAAAACACTATGGAAAGTATAAGTATTGCCGCTCCTAATTGTGCATTGTGTGCCATATAGTGAAGCACATGAAAAGCATGCTTCTTCACGGTCACTTAATGTGTTCGTTTTGCGGTTACATGAGGCACTGCATGCATTGGTCTTTATTCTTACAGTAGAGAAGTCATTAATTATAACTGTGAATTGGGAAATTTAAACTTTTTTATTCCAATCTAAATTTAGTAGGAGTCTGAGTCTGCATTGTTTGCCGACTCAGAGTACCCAAAATTTCATCCAACTAACTCCACAGAACTGCATGTGAACATATCATTGATTCTATTATATAGTCTTCATAAATGAGACTCAAATGACTAACAGAGGTTGTGAACATGAACACAAGGGCTCCAAAATGTAGAAAAGTGGGACAACTGTTTAGCTCCATTCTTCATATCAGTTGTCATATCAGGGTCCCCCAAGATCAGCACTAAGGAACAACTCCCAGCCAGGGTCCCCAAGATGAGCACTACTAATCCAGCATGCGTCTCCTGTAGATCTCACGTCTGGATCCCTTTAATGTAAGCTGTGGTGGGGTCATATCACCATCTGTTCCCAGTCACCAGTGACCCTACATGCCCCCATGGCAACTTCAACTAAGCCAAATTAAAAGAGGCCTGCGACCTGTCACTGCAATACTTAGGAGTGGTACACCGCCAACATCACTACAACCAGATCCCATTGGATCTCTCTAGGAATTTGCATGAAGCCATGACTACCAGTCAGCAGCATTGGTGGCGGGAGAGCTGCACTTGTTTTTTGGCAGCCTGGGAGGAAGTAAAGAGGGTGTGAGCACAGTTTAGAGGAGATCTGGAGAGCACTGAATGAACAGGGGGAGGGGAGAAAACCCAACAACGCCCAATACCCTGACAGGATGCCACTCCAACCCCAAACAATGAGCCCTTCTCTGTGTGCAGTAGTGCCACTGCACCATGCACTATTAATATCCTGCAATCCGGGCTCCCCAGTCTAATGCATCCATTGTTCCCCAACAGCATATGGGGATTATTGACAGGAAGCCTAGATTGGTATCTGATCACCTGCTACATATACTAGAGAACAGTACAGATCCTAAATCAGTGCACCTCCTGATGCAAAACTACAACTCCCAGCATGCCCAGACAGCCGAAGGCTGTCCAGGCATGCTGGGAGTTGTAGTTTTGCAACAACAGGAGGCACACTGGTTAGAAAACGCTGATTTAGCTGTAACAAAGCCACAATTCCCATTGTACCCTGATCATGCTGAGAGTTGTAGTCAACATCTAATCAGTCATGCATGCTGCAAGACTACAGCCTCAGGGTACAATGGGAGTTGTAGTTTCACTTCAGCACTGCCCAGGATGTGGTGACATACTCGTACTCATCACTACTACAGACAAGGCTTCCCCGGCTATGAATGGGATGGGGGAGGGGAATGCTCCAGCAGTCACAGGATTCCACTCAAGCATGTAATGAGGGGCCCGTCCTGCAGGGGGCGCTCACCTGAGCTGCAGCTGCTCGTAGTCGCCCCGCAGTTTGCCCAGCTCGATCTGCAGCTTGGCTCGGTCCCGGGCAGTGTCGTCCAGGGTCCTCCGGGCGTCCGCCAGCTCGGTCTCGTAGAGCTCCTTGAGCCCGGTGACCTCCCGGCTCCGCACCTCCTCCCGCTCGGTGACCTGCAGCTGCAGCACGCTGTTCTCGCTCTCCAGGCTCCGCACCTTGTCGATGTAGACGGCCAGGCGGTCATTCAGCTTGCTCAGCTCCTCTTTCTCCTGCAGGCGGGAGATGCGGGTCGGGCTCAGCGGGGTGCTCATGCTGCTCCTCCGGCTGGACTGCCGGGGATTAGTGGGGGTTGCGGTCGCCATGAGTAGTAGAGACTACGATACAATGGAAAGCGCCGCCACACGTGACCGGGCCCGGCTCCACACAAACTTTCTATCACCGGCGGCAGAATTCAATGGGCTGAGGCGGCACCGACTCCTCTCCTCAGATACGGCGGGTAGTAATGAGATAAAATCCCCCGGGCCGAGCACACAGGACGCGGAGCTCTCCCGGTATTCTGCTAGAAACGGAGAATAAAATCCAACGGGAGCAACAATGCGCGGTGATCGCCCCGCCAGGAACAGCGGCGAGTGAGAGGCTTGGCCTCAATATGGCGCCAGAAAGGTCACGTGGTGGCCCGCGGCCAATGGGGAGGGAGGACGCGCCCACTCTGCAAGCCTGAGACTAAATTCAAATTGGAGATTTAGATGCGGAGGGGGGAGGTGCGGCCGGGCACAATGGAGGGGGCTGCAGTACAACACCCGCCTCATTGTCATAGCCCGGTCTGCTCTGCTACTACAGGAGACGGTTACACACTGCGCATCACACACACAGAGCTAGTAACCTAACACCGAATCACTATGACCAGAACCGTGTACAGGGGTATTATAGAGCTGTGTACACACTGGGGACTGTACCGACTCAGCTATAGATCAGTGTTCCCCAACCAGTGTCTCCCCAGCTGTTGCAAAACTACAACTGCCAGCATGCCCGGAGGCACATTGATATATAGCCAGTTCAAAAAAGGAAACAGGTCACAAAAAAATATTTGAATAATTATTTTGTTTTTGTTTTACAATCTTTTTATTGGGTTTTTCAAAACATAAACATAACAGACATTTTATAACATAGAGTTAAACAGTCATGACATCTCTTACATGGGGGGATCCGTCACATAATATAATATACATGCATATTTTTGTTTTTGAAGGCTCAGTTCACACATTGTTCCTTTTCCCATTAAAGGGGTAGTCCAGTGGTGAAAAACGTATCCCCTATCCTAAGGATAGGGGATAAGTTTGAGATCGCAGGGGGTCCGACCGCTGGGGCCCCCTGCGATCTCTCTGTACGGGGCCCCGGCTCTCCGGCCAGATAGCGGGTGTCGACCTCCGCACGAAGCGGCGGCCGACATGCCCCCTCAATACATCTCTATGGCAGAGCCGGAGATTGCCGAAGGCAGCGCTTCGGCTCTGCCATAGAGTTGTATTGAGGGGGCATGTCGGCCGCCGCTTCGTGCGGAGGTCAACACACCCCCTTCCCGCGGGCTGTCGGGGCCCCGTACAGGAGATCGCAGGGGGCCCCAGCGGTCGGACCCCCTGCGATCTGCAACTTATCCCCTATCCTTAGGATAGGGGATAAGTTGTTCACCACTGGGTCGCCACTGGACTACTCCTTTAAGCAGATCAGTCAGCAATCCCCCTAAACAGGATGCTGACGTATACTGTTATTGGGAGCAGCGGACCTGATTGATCTTTATTGCCGAAAGGAGTCACATAGTGACTCCTTTTGAGACGTGTGCTATTTCACAAGTGTAGCAGCCCCATTATAAGTTTGCTTTAAATTGCCGATACGTCCCAAACCGAGTCACTGTTGGTCCGCTGCTCCCGTTAAAGCGTACCCGTCAGATCCAACAACATTTTTTTAAAAAATATATCACTCAGTACCTAATCCTGACATGTAGATCTAGTACCTTTATTTATTTTTTATTAGACTTTTAATTTAGCTCACTAGTCTGAATTCCTCTCAAAGGGAGGGGGTGTGGCCTCACTGTGCAGGTCTCTGCCCCCTCCCTCAGTATGCTGTCTGCTCACATCTCCCCTAGCATTAGCAAAACTACAACTCCCAGCTTGTCCTCACTGACAGTAGCGGGACACAAGCTGACAGTGGGAGGATTTTTCCTCCAGCTCTGAGCCCTGCACTCACAACTGTCAATCAAGGAAGTGTGTCCATGACATAGGTGATGATGCATGGACACAGCAGGACTAGTATGTGTCCAAGCAGGCAGGGGGGCAGTTGTTTGACTGGCTTTTTCAATATGAAATACTGAAAATTTTCTAATGGAAGCAATTGCAAAACCTATTGGTTATACATGCTTTACAACATATCAAAAGTTTTTGACAGTGCCCATTTAACAGTATTTGTCGGCATACCTTTTTCGTCGGGATTCGATTAACGGGGGCAGGAACACAGTGTGGGCCTAGGCTTACATGCACTTTTGTTCTGTGAACTCCATCAGTAGAGAAAACATGTTAGAAACTTGTCTGTGCTCATTCCTGTCCTATCAGACTGCAGCATGAAAACAGCGAGGAGGGGGTTACAGAGCAGCTTGTAGTGATTGGATGAAGAAACAGCACAGTAGACTCAGGGAGGAAGTAAATGCATGGTGAGTGAGGGCTGGCTCAGTGCTTGCCTTGGACACCCCTTCCTAAGCAGTGGATGTCAGAATGTGTGAGCAGCAGAACAAAGGGATTTGTGAGCCAAATACAGAAGCTAGACACATAAAAAAGACATAAAGAATCTGCATGACCTAGTGGGTAACATAGCTAAGCTTTAGTTTCTTTCTGTGATATGACAGGTATGCCTTAACCCCTTAAGGACCGGGGTTTTTTGCATTTTCTTTTTTTCCTCCTTACCTTTAAAAAATCATAACTCTTTCAATTTTGCACCTAAAAATCCATATGATGGCTTATTTTTTGCGCCACCAATTCTACTTAATAATGACGTTAGTCATTTTGCCCAAAAATCTACGGTGCAACGAAAAAAAAAAATCATTGTGTGACAAAATTGAAAAAAAAAAACGCTGTTTTGTAACTTTTGGGGGCTTCCGTTTCTACGTATTACATTTTTCGGTAAAAATAACACCTTCTCTTTATTCTGTAGGTCCGGGTCTGATTACTAGCGATCACAGGGACGGAGCATAGTGACGTCACGGCTCCGCCTCGTGTGACATCACGGCTCCGCCCCCTCAATGTAAGCCTACGGAGGGGGCGTCACGCTCCGGGGGCTGATGCTAACGGGGTGCGGCGTGGGAGATCACGGGGGTCCCCAGCGGCAGGACCCCCGCGGTCAGGCATCTTATCCCCTATCCTTTGGATAGGGGATAAGATGTCTTAGTGCCGGAGAACCCCTTTAAAGGCCTATCCTCCAGATAGTTCATCAATATCAGAATGTGGGGGGGGTTCAACAACCTCCACCCCCGATAATTAGCTGTTTGAAGAGTCTGTGGCACTTTTGCAAGCACCACAGCCTCTTTAATGTCACTATAATAGTTTCAGAAGTCATTTCACCTGACATCTGCCTGTCTCTACAACATTCCTCTTACAGTCCTGTCAATATACTACAAGTTAAGTTCTTAGCTTTTCTATGAGCAACAGTCCTAATAGTTGATTCTAGAATCACAAACTTAAGGAAAGGTTCAGTGGTGCAGCCATCTTAGAACAGGTGTGCAAGCGAAGTGCTTACACATGGTAATATATGTTTTCTTTAAAAGCTGATATCTGGGATCTCCTTTGGGAGGGATAATATATGCTTTCATTGCAGCATCTATATACACAGCTTTAACCCCTTAAGGACGTTTTTGCATTTTCATTTTTTCCTCATCAGCTTCTAAAAATCATAACACTTTCAATTTTGCACATAAAATTCCATATGATGGCTTATTTTTTGCGCCATCAATTCTTCTTTGCAGTGACCAAAAAATTCACGGCGAAACGGAAAAAAAATTCATTGTGCGACAAAATTGAAGAAAAATATGCAATTTTTTACATTTTGGGGCTTCCGTTTATACACAGTGTATTTTTCAGTAACAATGAAACCTTATCTTTATTCTGTAGATCCATACGGTTAAAATGATACCCTACTTATATAGGTTTGATTTTGTCGGACTTCTGAAAAAAATCATAACTACATGCAGGAAAATTTATACGTTAAAAATTATCATCTTCTGACCCCTATAACTTTTTTATTTTTCCGCGTATGGGCCGGTATGAGGGCTAATTTTTTGCGCCGTAATCTGAAGTTTTTATTGGTACAATTTTTGTATTGATAGGACTTTTTGAGTGCTTTTTATAAATTTTTTCATGATATAAAAAGTGACCAAAAATACACTATTGTTAGGATTCGGCTAGCTGGATGTGGATCCTCTGTGTCAGCGAGGGATTGGCGTGGACCGTGTCGGTGGACCGGTTCTAGGTTGCTACTGGTTTTCACCAGAGCCCGCCGCAAAGCGGGATGGTCTTGTTGCGGCGGTAGCAACCAGGTCGTATCCACCGGCAACGGCTCAACCTCGCTGACTGCTGAGAAGGCGTGTTACAGAAGAACTAGGCAGAGGCAAGGTCAGACGTAGCAGAAGGTCGGGGCAGGCGGCAAGGTTCGTAGTCAATAGCAATAGCAGAAGGTCTGGAAACACAGGCTTTGGACAACACTAAACGCTTTCTCTGGCACAAGGCAACAAGATCTGGCAAGGAAGTGAAGGGGAAGTGAGGTTATATGGACAGGGAGCAGGTGGAAGCTAATTAGACTGATTGGGCCAGGCACCAATCACTGGTGCACTGGCCCTTTAAATCTTAGAGAGCTGGCGCGCACGCGCCTTAGAGATCGGAGCCGCGCGCGCCAGAACATGACAGCCGGGGACCGGGATGGGTAAGTGGCTTGGGATGCGATTCTCGAGCGGGCGCGTCCCGCTATGCGAATCGCATCCCCATCGTGAATGTCAGTGCAGCGCTCCCGGTCAGGGGGTCTGACCGGGGCGCTGCAGAGAGGAGAACGCCGCGAGCGCTCTGGGGAGGAGCAGGGACCCGAAGCGCTCGGCGTAATAGTACCCCCCCCCTTAGGTCTCCCCCTCTTTTTGTCTCCTTGTCCCTTCAAATGAGACGAGAACATAGGGGACGCCTCTTGAGTCTCCTTCTGGAACAAAAAGAAGTCCTGGGTAGCTACACCAGTGGCAGATAGTTCAGAAGGAATGGGAATGGGGAGGGGGGCAGAGGGTGAAGCATGTCACAGGGCAGAGTGTCACCAGGACGGGGGCTATGAGGAGGCACGGCACAGTCCAGATAGGCCTTGGGGAGACCAGGCACAGGAGGAGACACTGAGGCCCGATAGACGGGACTGGGAGCAGACGTGATGCATTTCTTGCGGCAAGCAGGACCCCAATTCTTGATCACCCCGGTGGTCCAGTCAAGGGTGGGAGAATGATGCTGGAGCCATGGCAGACCGAGGTGGACTTCAGAGGTGCAGTTGGGCAGGACGAAAAATTCAATTTTCTCGTGATGCAGTCCAATGCTCATAAGCAAGGACTCTGTGCGGTAACGCACAGTGCAGTCCAACTTCACTCAGTTGACCGAAGAAATGTAGAGCGGCTTGACGAGACGGGTCACCGGGATGCAGAACCTATTCACCAAAGAAGCCAGAATAAAATTTCCAGAAGAACCAGAGTCCAAGAAGGCCACGGCTGAGAAGGAGGAGTTGGCAGAAGGAGAAATCCGCACGGGCACAGTGAGACGTGGAGAAGCAGACTTCGTACCAAGAGACGCCACACCCACATGAGCTGGGTGCGTGCGTGCGTTTCCCAGACGTGGAGGACGAATAGGGTAATCCACCAAGAAATGTTCGGTACTAGCGCAGTACAGACATAAATTTTTATCCCTACGGCGAGTCCTCTCTTCATGGGTCAGACGAGACCGATCCACTTGCATAGCCTCCTCGGCGGGAGGCACAAGGGTAGATTGCAAAGGATACTGTGAGAGAGGTGCCCAGAGATCAAGGTCTTTTTCCTGGCGGAGCTCCTGGTGTCTTTCAGAAAAACGCATGTCAATGCGGGTGGCCAAATGGATAAGTTCTTGCAGGTTGGCAGGAATCTCTCGTGCGGCCAGCACATCCTTGATGTTACTGGATAGGCCTTTTTTAAAGGTCGCGCAGAGAGCCTCGTTATTCCAAGATAATTCGGAGGCGAGAGTACGAAATTGGATGGCGTACTCGCCTATTGAAGAATTACCCTGGACCAGGTTCAGCAGGGCAGTCTCGGCAGAAGAAGCTCGGGCTGGTTCCTCGAAGACACTACGGACTTCAGCGAAGAAGGACTGGACTGTGGCTGTGGCAGGATCATTGCGGTCCCAGAGTGGTGTGGCCCAAGACAAGGCCTTTCCAGACAGAAGACTAACTACGAACGCCACTTTAGACCGTTCTGTAGGAAATTGGTCCGACAACATCTCCATATGTAGGGAACATTGAGACAGGAAGCCACGGCAGAGTCTAGAGTCCCCATCAAATTTGTCCGGCAGGGACAAGCGGAGGCTAGGAGCGGCCACTCGCTGCGGAGGAGGTGCAGGAGCTGGCGGAGGAGATGGTTGCTGCTGTAGCAGTGGCAGAAGTTGCTGTAACATGGCGGTCAACTGCGACAGCTGCTGTCCTTGTTGGGCAATTTGCTGCGATTGCTGGGCGACCACCGTGGGTAGGTCAGCGAGACTTGGCAGCGGCAACTCAGCAGGATCCATGGCCGGATCTACTGTTAGGATTCGGCTAGCTGGATGTGGATCCTCTGTGTCAGCGAGGGATTGGCGTGGACTGTGTCGGTGGACCGGTTCTAGGTTGCTACTGGTTTTCACCAGAGCCTGCGGCAAAGCGGGATGGTCTTGCTGCGGCGGTAGCAACCAGGTCGTATCCACCGGCAACGGCTCAACCTCGCTGACTGCTGAGAACGCGTGGGACAGAAGGACTAGGCAGAGGCAAGGTCAGACGTAGCAGAAGGTCGGGGCAGGCGGCAAGGTTCGTAGTTAATAGCAATAGCAGAAGGTCTGGAAACACAGGCTTTGGACAACACTAAACGCTTTCTCTGGCACAAGGCAACAAGATCCGGCAAGGAAGTGAAGGGGAAGTGAGGTTATATGGACAGGGAGCAGGTGGAAGCTAATTAGGCTGATTGGACCAGGCACCAATCACTGGTGCACTGGCCCTTTAAATCTTAGAGAGCTGGCGCGCGCGCGCCCTAGAGAGCGGAGCCGCGCGCCAGAACATGACAGCCGGGGACCAGGACGGGTAAGTGGCTTGGGATGCGATTCGCGAGCGGGCGCGTCCCGCTATGCGAATCGCATCCCCATCGTGAATGTCAGTGCAGCGCTCCCGGTCAGCGGGTCTGACCGGGGCGCTGCAGAGAGGAGAACGCCGCGAGCGCTCCGGGGAGGAGCAGGGACCCAGAGCGCTCGGCGTAACAACTATTTGAACTTTAGAATTTTTTTGTGCGTACGCCATTGACCGTGCGGTTTAATTAACAATATATTTTTATAATTCGGACATTTCCGCACACGGCGATACCACATATGTTTATTTTTATTTACACTGTTTTTTTTTTTTTATGGGAAAAGGGGTGATTCAAACTTTTATTAGGGGAGGGGTTAAATGACCTTTATTAACTTTTTTTTTTCACTATGTTTTTTGCAGTGTTATAGCTCCCATAGGGGGCTATAACACTGCACACA
Source organism: Hyla sarda (assembly GCF_029499605.1). Classification (NCBI taxonomy): domain Eukaryota; kingdom Metazoa; phylum Chordata; class Amphibia; order Anura; family Hylidae; genus Hyla; species Hyla sarda. The sequence goes on from NC_079189.1 coordinate 482,358,505, forward strand.
CTGAACTTTTACACTGATCCCTGCAAAGCCATAGCTTTGCATGGATCAGTGTTATAGGTGGTCAATTGCTCAAGCCTGTATCTCAGGCTTGGAGCAATCAAACGCAGATCGGACGCGACGGAGCAAGGTGAGGGGACCTTGCGTGCTAGCTGATCGGGACATCGCGATTTTGAAAAGTGAAAGAAGAAATCTGATTGGTTGCTATGGGCAACTCAGAAACTTTTCCTCTGGACAGGTTTTGATAAATCTCCCCAATCTTCATACATCCAGTATAAAGAAGACGAGGTTTCAGCATCTATATACTTGGATTTAAAGATAAGCTACATATGTTCAGTATGTTGGGGATGAGGTTTCAGCATCTATATAATCGGCTTTAAAGGGGTGCTCCACTGCTCAGCGTTTGGAACAAACTGTTCCGAACACTGGAGCCAGCGCCGGGAGCTCATGACGTCATAGCCCACCCCCTCATGATGTCATGCCCTGCCCCTTCAATGCAAGTCTATGGGAGGGGGTGTGACAGCTGTCACACCCCCTCCTATAGACTTGCAATGAGGGGGCGGGGCTATGACATCTCAAGCTCCTGGCTCCAGCATTCGGAACAGTTTGTTCCAAACGCTGAGCAGTGGAGTACCCCTTTAAAGATAAGCTACATATTTAGTATGGAGGAGATGAGGTTTAAGAGATCAAACATCTTAACTTTTTTGTTCAGTCCATACAGTTTTGTGCCTCCATCGGAGTGAAAGGATTGAAGAAAAACTGTGATCAGTGTCCCACACTAACCTGCTGTTACAATCAGGTAGTGTGGGTGACACTGATGACAATATACACACATGTTTGCGATCCATGCTCCCGTTGTCCTGGTATCTTCATCTATCTGTTCCCTCTGTTCCGCCGGCAAGCTTGGGGCATGGGCCGGCTTCGTTATGTTACCACTGTTGTTTATTTGCTGGGCCCTGCTGCGAGCAGGCCTGGGGAAACAGCAGCGGTGACATCACGAAGCCCATACCCCAAGCTTGCCGGCTGAACGAAGGGAACAGGTTAGTGTGGGACACTTATGACAGTTTTCCTTTAAGATGACAAAAGAGATCAACAATTTTGCAGCTATCATACCTAATAGTATTACCATATAAAACATAATTAAATAATAATGATCCTTGAACATTTTACATTTACACACATAAAATTGTAAGAAAAAATATTTGTTGACAAAAGTGTAATATTGGAATGCTGCTGGTCTTGAACTGAAAACATCCAGCCCTCTGGCACTAAGGGTAACCTGCTGGTTTTAGCTGCCAGTCTTTGAATGACTACACACATAGTCATCATACCTTGACTGACAGCTGCCATTAATCAGTGGGTGTCATTTTGCTATAGCATATGCCATATCTTTTCCTGTCTGTCTGTGTAGGGGTGGCCTAGATGCACCATATACAGTTATAATAGCTGAGGCATGAGTATAGGGTTTATTATCTGTCCTCCCATTCTCTGCTTCTATGTATATTGCAGTGCACTGTACAATTGATTGCACTTCCAAGTTACCTAGCAGAACAAAGTCGCCAAAATGGAGCTTCGCTTGTGTAGGCAGAAATCCGTGCACCAGCCCTGAAGGTGAACACTATTTGAGAAAAAAATACCAAAATTGATGTTTTTGGTCACCACTTTGTCCACAAACAGTGATTAATAAGTCCCTGGTACCAATGTGGCAGCAATAAGAAATACAGCTCACCATTTGTATTGTTACACTACAGAATCTCTGCAGGGACTGTACTAATCTAGCATTGGTGTGAATGGATCTTCCGCTGACCCATTCAGACTGCAACAGAAATTCACACTCCAAAAGAATTAACATTTTCATTAATTTATGCGCCAACTGCATTGCTGTCAATGGTACAGACGCAGGCCTGCGTGATCCTAGCACCTAAGGATTTCATTGGTGGCTGCTCTGACGGGATCTCTGATCCAGAATATCTTCGGGCAGTGATTCCGCAGTGTAAAGAAACCCTAATATTTTAAAGAAGATGTCCAGCGGTAAGAAATTAAACATAAATGTCTGATCGCAGGAGGTCCAACCGCTTGGACCCCACGTGATCTCCCGTATAGGGCCCCGGCTCTGCTTCTGTGTGTGTAGTTTCATACCCAGCACATTAGCTGGTCAAAACATGCCCCCTCCATTCATTTCTATGGGAGAGGCGGATTCACAGCATTCGTCTCCTCCTCTCCCATAGAGATGAATGGAGGGGGCATGTTTCGACCAGCTGACTTGCTGGGCATGAAACTTGCATTAGCAGAGCAGAGATCACAGAGGGTGACCAAGTGCATTTGGACCCCCTGCGAACCTTAGTGAGCAATATTTTAGAGAAAGAAATTGATGTATTTGATTCTGAAGCTTCTGGATCTTGTCTCTGATAAGAAAGGATTGCTGGGCTACTGAGTCTAGGAGGATCCCCAGAAAAGTTTTCCAGCAACTCGGTTGTAGGTCTGATTTCTCTAAGTTTAGGATCCAACCAAGATCCTGAAGGACCTGAGCTGTCCTTGCTATGGGTTCCTGTAGACGAGGAACAGAGTCCTCCACAATTAACATGTCATCTAGGTATGGAATGATGAGAATAATTTCTTTTCTGAGAAAAACAACCACCATATTTTGTAAATATGCAAGGGTCTGAGGAGAGACTGAAGAGCAGATAGACGTATTGAAAATGGCGGACTCTGCCGTCCCACTGGACAGCGAATGTCAGATATGACTGGGAGTCCCTGTGAATTGGAAGGTGGTAATACGCATCTCTGAGGTCTGGTGTGGCCATAACCGCACCATTTTTTATCAGTTGGATGGCTGACTTCACTGTCTCAATTTTGAACTTTCTGTATGTCACTATCTTGTTCAAGGGTTTTAAAATTATAATTGTTCTGAACTTCTCGCTTGGAATTTTGACCAAAAATAGGTGAGAATAGTGACCCAAGCGCTGCTGATTTTTTGGGACCTCTATAACTACCCCTAGTTTTAATAGTTCTTGGACTCGCTGAAGAATCAAAGCTAGGGGACCTGGAGACTGATTTGTGACCACAAATCTTGGAGGAGGGGGAGAGGAAAATTCTATCTGATAACCCTCCTGAATGATGTTGACTATCCATGGATTGGAATCATTGATTCCCATTTGGGGGCAAAAGATGATAGCCTTGTCTTTACTGGTATGGTGTCATTTTTTTACCACTACTATTGCTGGCCTAGTTGGGATTAAACAGGAAGTTTTTTTTTTTCCTTACCACCCTTGTTATATGACCAACAACCTGTTTTACCCTTTCCTTCTCTATATGACTGGTTAGTCTGGCAGAAGAGAAGAAAAGGGGTCTTTTTAGGCTGAGCTTTTTCCTTAAAGGGGTATTCCAGGCCAAAACTTTTTTTTATATATCAACTGGCTCCGGAAAGTTAAACAGATTTGTAAATTACTTCTATTAAAAAAAATCTTAATCCTTCCAATAGTTATTAGCTTCTGAAGTTGAGTTGTTGTTTTCTGTCTAACTGCTCTCTGATGACTCACGTCCCGGGAGCTGTGCAGTTCCTATGGGGATATTCTCCCATCATGCACAGCTCCCGGGACGTGACATCATCATTGAGCAGTTAGACAGAAAACTTCAGAAGCTAATAACTATTGGAAGAATTAAGATTTTTTAATAGAAGTAATTTACAAATCTGTTTAACTTTGCGGAGCCAGTTGATAGATATATAAAAAGGTTTTGCCTGGAATACCTCTTTAAGGAAACCTTTCTTATTATCTGAGGCCTTGGCTAAAAACAAATTGCCCACTCTCCTGGAAATATTTGACAGTACTGCAGTGCGAGCTGATAATTTTTACGGATTCGGCCGAGGCATCTGCTAAGAAATTTGGAGCCAACTTATGAAGGGAAAGAGACTCAATAATATGCTCTTGAAGAGTATCGCTCTGCAGTTGTAATTGAAGTTGGTCTATCCATGCAGCCAAGGTTCTTGCCACACAGGTGGATGCTACATTGGGTCAAAACAAAGTGGCTGCTGCTTCCCAGGTCTTTTTCAGAAGACTTGTTACCTTCCCATCCATTGGTTCCTTTAACTGAGAGGAATCTTCAAATGGAACTGAAGTATGTTTCGCCACTTTAGCAATGGGTCCGTCAACTTTAGGGACCGCAGTTTGAGGAGTCGGAATCAGCAAAAGGGAAATGCCTTTTAATACCCTTTGGGGTATGTACAGGAAAAGTAGGTGACTCACGGTCTCCTAAGCCAACAAACAATTCATCTTGAATGGTTTTAGTCTCCTGCACTTCCTCAAGGTTAAGGGTAGCTCTTACTGATCTAAAAAGCTTGTCAATATCATCAGAGTTGAACAAAAATGTTCTAAAACTCGTCTCCTCTTCCTCATGGGGGCTGTCCACACATTCACCTTCTTTGATATCTTCATGAGAAGTAGCATCATCAGAATCCCAAAAAGAAACAACTCTATTTTTTATAGGAACCTTAGTGGAGGTGGAAGGGGACTGCCTGACCACAAGAAGGGGATCTAGCAGCCTGAATCTCTAACTGCATCATTTTCCTAATATCCTTCATAAGATCAGCGGTTTCCTCAGAGACCATATTGGCAATACATTTTTTACATGGTCGCTGCAAATACAGTGAAGGAGTTTAAACATGCATGGGATAGGCATAAGGCTATCCTTCATATAAGATAGGGCCAAAGAATATTGATAGGATTCAGATTATTGGGCAGACTAGATGGGCCAAATGGTTCTTATCTGCCTACACATTCTATGTTTCTATGTTACAAAGTGGCTTTTTCACCGACGCCTGAGGTTCTTTATTGCAAATTAAACATTTCTTATTTAAAGATTTAGGTTTAGGTTATGGCTTCTCAGTAACCAAAGAAATATCCTTTTCCCCCTAAAAAAATAAAGGGAGGAGAAAATCAACCAAACATGAAAATACGCCAGAGTAGACATAATCTTACCGGCCCTCATTACTCACGGTTCCTTGGTTCTGCACAGGATCAGCTTTAGAGTTTTTTTTTACCAGTGTAGACATGGTGGATAAGCGACTGTAGCAGCAGCAGAAGGAATAGCTGGAGCAACCTGGAGCAGTCAACGGCTTGGTAGCAGCAGTCACAGGCAACTCATGAACCACAGCAGCAGCACTTCAGAGAGGCAGCAGCAACCGATAAACTACAGCAATAGTATAGCTTACTCAAACAATTGCGTTAGCACCAGCTACAGCATACCAGGACTCTGTAAGTAGGATTTCTGAAATCCCCGCCTCTTTTCTGTCCAGGTGTGATGTCAGACTCCATACACGCGAAACAGAAGTGACCCTCGGAGGCCACCGATGTCACCAGAAGTGACGTGCCGCACCGCACCATAGAGGCCTCTGGGTCTAGTGACCCCGCAGCCTAAATTAACAAAGAGAGGACAATGCGTGGGGGACCGTAAAGCAGAATGGAGGATGCGTGAGCCAGCCCGTCTCATCATGTCAGCATAAGCCTGCCTTGGTGTCGAAGGGGAGATAGTGAGCTGAATGCTCCGGTTGGAAGATGGAGACCAGGTATCAACCTAGTGAGCACATACACCTAAAAACACGTCGGGGCAAAAATAAAAATTATCACCCAGCAGGAGTCTTCTGCCTGCACTCTCAGGATTCCTTCCCAAATGGGGACAGGAAAAACACTGGGAATGGAGAGGATGGGGCAGGTTTTCAAACTCTCACACCCATTAGTAATTATCAAACTATGTGAGAGTAAAAGTGGAGTGATTTTCCCACAGCAACCAATCACAGCTCAGCTTTCACTTTGCCAGAGCTCGTTACCTGAGCTGTGATTGGTTGCTGTGTGAAAATCACTCCACTTTTACTCGCACATAGTTTCGTAAATCTCTCACAGAAACATGGATACAACCTTGTGACACTGCTTCTCTCGCTGCTTTATCTTATGGTGACCTTCACTTTTCCCATACCCCCAGATCTGACACCAGGCATGGTGGAGGAGTTGGGGTGCTTCTAGCCCCACAATGCACTTTTCAAGTCATCCCCCCATTACCCTCACTCACATTTCCCTCTTTTGAAGTCCACACCCTCAGGCTCTTCCGCCCATTCTCTCTCAGAGTGGCGGTCATCTATCGTCCTCCTGGTTCTCCCCAAATGTTCCTGGATCATTTTGCCACCTGGCTCCCTCACTTTCTTTCCTCAAAAACACCTACACTCATCATGGGTGATTTTAATATCCCTATTGATACCCCAATCTCCTCTTCTGCCTCTCGGCTTCTCTAACCTCCTCCTTTGCCCTTTCACAGCTTACTGACTCTCCCACACACAAGGATGGGAATACACTGGACTTGTTTAGTGTTGCTTGCGAATATTCGCAATGCGAATTTTATTCGCAAATATCGCGATTTTGTGAATATTCGCGAATATAGCACTATATATTCGTAATTACAAATATATATATATTTTTCACAGTACACATCACAGTGATCACCCCTCTCTGCTTCCAGCTTGTGTGGTGTAAGAAGGCTCTAATACTAATGTGTGAGACTGGCGTGCAAATTTTCGCATGTGCGAAAATTTGCATATGCTAATTTTCGCATATGCAAATTTTTGCTTATGCTAATTTTTGGATATATACGAATATTTGAATTTTGCGAATATATGACGAATATTCGTCCATATATTCGTGAAATATCGCGAATTCGAATATGGCCCATGCCGCTCAACACTAGACTTGATCTTCTCTAGACTTTGCTCTGTCTCTAAATTCACTAATTCCCCTTTTGAGCTTTCTGACCACAACCTTCTCTCTTTCTCTAACAGTAACTCCTATCCTCTTCCAGACACTCCAACCTTGTACACTTACAGAAACCTGCGTGCCATAAACATTAGTCAATTTATAGACATTCTACAATCTTCACAATCACCAATCTCTTCTCTCTCCTGCCCTAATCTAGCAGTCAAACATTACCATGACACCCTAAAGTCTACCCTGGATCAAATGGCACCCTCTAAAACACGAACCTCCCGACACAGACGGCAGCAACCCTGGCACACGCTAACAACCTGCTTTCTCAGGCAATGCTCTAGGTGTGCTGAATGTCTGCGGAGGAAAACTAAGACTTCTTCAGACTATCTGCACTATAAATTCATGCTTAAATCCTATTACTCCGCTCTTCATTTCGCCAAACAAACTTATTTTACCTCCCTCATCGCCTCTCTGTCTAACAACCCAAAACGCCTTTTTGACACGTTCAACTCTCTCCTTCGGCCTAAAGTACAGACCCCAATCACTGATCTCTGTGCTGAAGACCTGGCCAAATACTTCAAAACTAAAATTGATGACATTCGTGATGAAATCCTCTCCCAGTCCCCTAAACGTTCTGATCCAATTCCCAGCCACGTCTCCTCTTCATCACTCACAGTTTTTGAGCCTGTAATGGAGGAGGATGTTTCCAGGCTCCTCTCCTCCGTGCGCCCCACTACCTGCTCTAGTGACCCCATGCCTTCACACCTCATCCAGTCTCTCTCTCCTGCTATCAGCTGTCACCTAACTAAAATCTTTAACCTCTCCCTCTCTTCTGGGGTATTTCCCTCCTCCTTCAAACACTCTATCATAACCCCACTATTGAAAAAACCATCTCTGGACCCGTCCTGTGCAGCAAACTATCGACCCATCTAAAATGTCCCTTTTATCTCCAAACTCCTGGAACGCTTGGTCTACTCCCGCCTTATCCGCGATCTCTCCATGAACTCTCTCCTTGACCCCTTACAGTCTGGTTTCCGCTCCCTTCACTCCACAGAAACGGCCCTAACCAAAGTTACTAATGATCTTCTGACGGCCAAATCAAATGGCAATTTCTCTTTACTGATTCTCTTGGACCTGTCTGCGGCTTTTGACAATGTGGATCACCAACTCCTCCTCAGTAGTCTCCGCTCAATCGGTCTCAAGGACTCTGCTCTCGCTTGGTTTTCCTCCTATCTCTCTGGCCGCTCCTTTAGCGTCTCGTTTTCTGGCTCTACTTCTTCTCCTCTTCCCCTTGCTGTCGGGGTTCCCCAGGGATCGGTCCTGGGTTCTCTACTCTTTTCACTCTACACATCCCCCATTTGAAAAACAATCAGTAGATTTGGTTTCCAGTACCACCTCTGTGCTCATGACACCCAACTCTATACTTCTTCCTCCAACATCACCCCTGCACTCCTACAGAATACCAGTGACTGTCTCTCTGCCGTCTCAGACATCATGTCCTCTTTATATCTGAAACTAAATCTTTCTAAAACAGAGCTTCTTGTTTTTTCTCCATCAACTAATATTGTACCTAACCCTGACATTTCCATCTCGGTCTGTGGTACTACCATAACTCCCGGGCAGCAGGCTCGCTGTCTTGGAGCTATACTTTACTCTGATCTGTCTTTCACTCCCCATATTCAGTCTCTTTCACGTTCTTGTCACCTGCATCTCAAAAACATTTCCAGAATCTGCCCGTTTCTCACTACTGAAACTGCTAAAACTCTCATTATTGCTTTGATTCACTCCCGCCTGGGCTACTGTAACTCTTTACTAATAGGCCTTCCTTTCTCCAAACTCTCTCCTCTCCAGTCCATCCTTAATGCCGCAGCCAGACTCATCTTCCTCTCCAGCCGCTACACCGATGCCTCCTCCCTTTGCCAGTCACTATACTGGCTACCAATTCAGTCGAGAATACAGTACAAAATCCTCAGTCTCACACACAAAGCCCTCCACAATGCTGCACCTCCCTACATCTCCTCTCTCATCTCTGTCTACCATCCTACACGTTCTCTCCGATCTGCTAATGATCTCACACTAACATCTTCTATAATCTGAGCTTCCCCCTCCCGTCTCCAAGACTTCACTCGTGCTGCACCGGTTCTCTGGAATGCTATCCCTCAATCCCTCAGACTCAACAACAACATCCATAGTTTCAAATGTGGCTTAAAAACACATCTCTTCAGACAGGCCTATAACATTCTCTAATTGGCCTCAACATATCCTCAACATATCCCCAACATATCCCCACACCTCTTGTTTGAATAGTTATTGTGTAATATTATGTCTGATACTTGTCTTTGTTTGTACCCCATAATTGTAAGTGCTGCGGAATCTGTAGGCGCTATATAAATAAATAAAATAATAATAATAATAAATCTGGTTGTGAGAGTTTACAAACCTGCCCCATCCTCTCCATTCCCAGTGTTTTTCCTGTCCCAATCAGGCGGAGGTAATCTCTTAGGGTGCTGACATTAAGACGAAATGGGAAATGTCTGATATGTTTGAATGTTATGTTAAGGTGCTGAACCCTTAGCAGAACATTGACAAGAATCATTAGGAAAGGTAGAAGATGTGTGGAAGAATTGCAATTGTATTTTAGAAGATTGGGTGTGGAAATGTATTTGATATCACAAATTTAGTGTAGCCTTGTCGGATCCCAGCTGTTTTAAATATTTTTTAATATTATAATACATCTTCAAAGACAGTGGATATACAACATCATGCTTGTGCGGACAAATGCATTTCACATCTGTTTCTCTTAGCTGTTTTGGGAATAGTTCTGAGCATACGTATATTTTGTTACATAATACATATAGTCATATGGTATGCATTACTGTGACTGCATTATGCATTACTTTCTCTAGCTGGACACAGTATTAAAATAGCGTATGCTGCATGCTTTTAGTTTCACATGAAACTGTCCTATTTTAGCATTTAAAGCATTTTTTATTGTTGCAATGTTCTTATTTTTGTGTAAGAAACATTTCTCCTGTCTCCTTCAGAGTGAAATCTATCAGACTGCCGGCCTGACAGATCCCCCTCCAGTCCCTCTTTCTCCTCAAGTCAAAGGTCAACTATAAAATTATTCAGAAGAGAGAACTGCTGGAGACCAAGCTGTCAGCCAGCCAGTATGATGAACGATAGTTACTATACTCTAAACAGGAGTGGGGCAGTGTACTTGGTCTGCAACAATGTTTATGGTATGCGTCAAAGTAACCTCCATATGAATGCCAGGACCCAAGGTTTCCTTGCAGTAGATTTCCCAGATATCGCCTTCCATGGCTTGCCTTCTTAAAGGGGTATTCCAGGAAAAAACTTTTTTTTTTTTATATATATCAACTGGCTCCAGAAAGTTAAACAGATTTGTAAATCACTTCTATTAAAAAAAATCTTAATCCTTTCAGTACTTATGAGCTTCTGAAGTTAAGGTTGTTCTTTTCTGTCTAAGTCCTCTCTGATGACACCTGTCTCGGGAACCACCTAGTTTAGAAGAGGTTTGCTATGGGGATTTGCTTCTAAACTGGGCGTTCCCGAGACAGGTGTCATCAGAGAGCACTTAGACAGAAAAGAACAACCTTAACTTCAGAAAGTCATAAGTACTGAAAGGATTAAGATTTTTTAATAGAAGTAATTTACAAATCTGTTTAACATTCTGGAGCCAGGTGATATATAAAAAAAAGGTTTTTCCTGGATAACCTCTTTAACAAAGTGCATCCTAGTGCCTTATATTCCCCTGGTAAATGCTGCACATGCATGCCGCTATCCACACAATGTAAAAGAAAATGTGATTCATCAGACCTTTCTATCCATCTTCTTCCATTGCCCCGCAGTCTACTTGTGATGCTTGTGAGCCCATTGTAGGCAATTTTGACAGTGTACAGGACTCAGTTTGGGCACTCTGACTGGCTGTAGCTAGGCAGCCTCTACATACAGCAAGCCGCGATGCACTGTGTGTACTGAAACAGGCTCTTGCGCTTGAGGTGATTGACAGTAGTGATGAGCGGCATAGGCCGTATTCGAATTCACGATATTTCGCGAATATATGGACGAATATTCGTCATATATTTGCGAAATTCGCATATTACGTTATATTCAGGTTTTTTTTTTTGCGCATATGCGAAAATATATGTGCATATTCGCGAATATTGAACTCTCCCTTCTTTAATGATATAGGGAACTAATGGGCTAGTGCAGTGGTCTCCAACCTGCGGGCCTCCAGATGTTGCAAAACTACAACTCCAGCATGCACGGACAGCCAACGGCTGTCCGGGCATGCTGGGAGTTGTGGTTTTGCAACATCTGGAGGTCTGCAGATTGGAGACCACTGCACTAGCCCATTAGTTCCCTATACCATTAAAGAAGGGAGGGCTCAATATTCACGAATATGCGCATATGCGAAGAGCAGAGAGGGATGCAGTGATCATTGTGTAAAACATGAAAAGCAGAAGACTTGAAAAAAGCGCCACTCACCCACTGAGAAATATTTGCCAAACGATGCTTTATTCCAAGTGTCCCTACGGCAGACGGCAAGTCAATAGCTGGAGGTGTGGGGAGCGAGAGCCAAAGCTCTCAGGTGCGGGGGGGCGTACACCAGACATCACTGTGATGTGTACTGTGAACAAAGAAAAAAAAAAAAAAGCGAATATTCGTAATTGCGAATATATAGTGCTATATTGGCAATATTCACGAATATGCGATATTCGCAATTAAAATTCGAATTTCGAATATTCGTGAACAACACTAATTGACAGCAGCTTGTACAGGGATGTGATAGAGATACTTCAGCCACACACTCTGGCAGCAGTGCTGGACTGGGAATTAGAAGGGGTGGGTATGTGTTTTTTTTTTATCCTTGTGCTCCCATTCCCTGTCCCTGTTCACTTTTTAATAAAGCGAAGAAAACCTTACATGAGATGAGCCACCTTTGATAGGTACTAATCACCGTATACTGATAACACCCCACAAAATCTGCGGCCGGTGATTGGTTGAGCTGGCCGTCACTTGCATCCAGAATGATAGGGCCTGCTCTGCTGCAAGGATGTAAAAGTAGCATAGAGAAGATTGTGGGGGTGCCAGTGGTCAGACCCCCTGCGATCAGACACTTATCAAATATCCTGTGGATAAGGGGTGAGTGTCTGAAAAATTCAGTTCCTTGGACTACTCCTATAGAGCGGCTCAGATATTTACTGCTTGCTCATTTCTCCCACTTCCAATACAACTGACTCTTCACCTCCTGCCTTATATATCCCTGCCCTTGACTGGTGCCATTGTCATATAGTAAGAAATGATATTCTTTTGACATGAGAGCTTTTAAAATGATGGCTGATCAGTGTGTTTGCCATGGAAAATAGATATGACCCTGAAATCCTCAGTAGAAAAAAATACAGCTCTCCCAGCTCCTTCTAATGATCGGTGGGAATCTGAACACTAGGGGGGAGATTTATCAAAACCCGTCCAGAGGAAAAGTTGTCCAGTTGTCCATAGCAACCAATCAGATCACGTCTTTCATTTTGCAGAGGCCTTGTTAAAAATGAAAGAAGCGATCTGATTGGTTGCTGTGGGCAACTGTCACGATGCCGGCTGGCAGGTAGTGGATCCTCTGTGCCAGAGAGGGATTGGCGTGGACCGTGCTAGTGGACCGGTTCTAAGCCACTACTGGTTTTCACCAGAGCCCGCCGCAAAGCGGGATGGTCTTGCTGCGGCGGTAGTGACCAGGTCGTATCCACTAGCAACGGCTCACCTCTCTGGCTGCTGAAGATAGGCGCGGTACAAGGGAGTAGGCAAAAGCAAGGTCGGACGTAGCAGAAGGTCGGGGCAGGCAGCAAGGATCGTAGTCAGGGGCAACGGCAGAAGGTCTGGAAACACTGGCAAGGAACACACAAGGAACGCTTTCACTGGCACTAAGGCAACAAGATCCGGCAAGGGAGTGCAGGGGAAGTGAGGTGATATAGGGAAGTGCACAGGTGAACACACTAATTGGGACCACTGCGCCAATCAGCGGCGCAGTGGCCCTTTAAATCGCAGAGACCCGGCGCGCGCGCGCCCTAGGGAGCGGGGCCGCGCGCGCCGGGACAGAACAGACGGAGAGCGAGTCAGGTAGGGGAGCCGGGGTGCGCATCGCGAGCGGGCGCTACCCGCATCGCGAATCGCATCCCGGCTGGCAGCGGAATCGCAGCGCCCCGGGTCAGAGGACGTGACCGGAGCGCTGCCGCGGGGAGAGTGAAGCGAGCGCTCCGGGGAGGAGCGGGGACCCGGAGCGCTCGGCGTAACAGTACCCCCCCCCTTGGGTCTCCCCCTCTTCTTAGAGCCTGAGAACCTGAGGAGCAGACTTTTGTCTAGGATGTTGTCCTCAGGTTCCCAGGATCTCTCTTCAGGACCACAACCCTCCCAGTCCACTAAAAAAAAATTTTTCCCTCTGACCTTTTTGGCAGCTAAAATTTCTTTGACCGAGAAGATGTCCGAGGAGCCGGAAACAGGAGTGGGAGGAACAGATTTGGGAGAAAAACGGTTGAGGATGAGTGGTTTGAGAAGAGAGACGTGAAAGGCATTAGGGATACGAAGAGAGGGAGGAAGAAGAAGTTTATAAGAGACAGGATTAATTTGACACAAAATTTTGAAAGGACCAAGATAGCGTGGTCCCAACTTGTAGCTAGGGACACGGAAGCGGACATATTTAGCGGAGAGCCATACCTTGTCTCCAGGGGAAAAAACGGGGGGAGCTCTTCTTTTCTTATCCGCGAACTTCTTCATGCGTGATGAAGCCTGTAAGAGAGAATTTTGGGTCTCTCTCCATATGATGGAAAGGTCACGAGAAATTTCATCCACAGCGGGCAGACCAGAGGGCAAGGGAGTAGGGAGGGGGGGAAGAGGGTGACGGCCGTACACCACGAAAAATGGGGATTTGGAGGAAGACTCAGAGACCCTGAAGTTATACGAGAATTCGGCCCATGGGAGGAGATCTGCCCAGTCATCCTGGCGGGAGGAAACAAAATGTCGCAAATAATCACCCAAGATCTGGTTAATCCTTTCTACTTGTCCATTGGACTGGGGATGATATGCAGAAGAAAAATTTAATTTAATCTTGAGTTGTTTACAGAGAGCCCTCCAGAATTTAGACACGAATTGGACGCCTCTATCCGAGACAATCTGCGTAGGCAACCTGTGAAGACGAAAAATGTGTACAAAAAATTGTTTAGCCAACTGAGGCGCAGAAGGAAGACCAGGAAGAGGGATGAAATGTGCCATTTTGGAGAATCGATCAACGACCACCCAAATAACAGTGTTGCCACGGGAAGGGGGTAAATCAGTAATAAAATCCATACCAATCAGAGACCAAGGCTGTTCGGGGACAGGCAGAGGATGAAGAAAACCAGCGGGCTTCTGGCGAGGAGTCTTATCCCGGGCACAGATAGTGCAGGCTCGCACAAAGTCCACAACATCCGTCTCCAGAGTCGGCCACCAATAGAAGCGGGAGATGAGTTGCACAGATTTCTTGATACCCGCATGACCTGCGAGATGGGAGGAGTGACCCCATTTGAGGATTCCGAGGCGTTGGCGAGGAGAAACAAAGGTCTTTCCTGGAGGAGTCTGCCTGATGGAGGCAGGAGAAGTGGAGATCAGGCAGTCAGGTGGAATGATGTGTTGCGGAGAGAGTTCAACTTCTGAGGCATCCGAGGAACGAGAGAGAGCATCGGCCCTAATGTTCTTATCGGCAGGACGAAAGTGAATCTCAAAATTAAATCGGGCAAAGAACAGAGACCACCGGGCCTGGCGAGGATTCAGCCGTTGGGCAGACTGGAGGTAGGAGAGGTTCTTGTGGTCGGTGTAGATAATAACAGGAGAACTTGATCCCTCCAATAGATGCCTCCATTCCTCAAGTGCTAATTTAATGGCTAGAAGCTCTCGATCCCCGATGGAGTAGTTCCTCTCCGCTGGAGAGAAGGTCCTAGAGAAAAAACCACAAGTGACAGCATGCCCGGAAGAATTTTTTTGTAGAAGAACAGCTCCAGCTCCCACTGAGGAGGCATCAACCTCCAATAGGAAGGGTTTGGAAGGGTCAGGTCTGGAGAGGACGGGAGCCGAAGAAAAGGCAGACTTGAGTCGTTTAAAGGCGTCTTCTGCTTGAGGAGGCCAGGACTTGGGATCAGCATTTTTTTTGGTTAAAGCCACGATAGGAGCCACAATGGTAGAAAAATGTGGAATAAATTGCCTGTAATAATTGGCGAACCCCAAAAAGCGTTGGATAGCACGGAGTCCGGAGGGGCGTGGCCAATCTAAGACGGCAGAGAGTTTGTCTGGATCCATCTGTAGTCCCTGGCCAGAGACCAAATATCCTAGAAAAGGAAGAGATTGGCATTCAAACAGACATTTCTCAATTTTGGCATAGAGTTGGTTGTCACGAAGTCTCTGAAGAACCATACGGACATGCTGGCGGTGTTCTTCTAGATTGGCAGAAAAAATTAGGATATCGTCCAGATATACAACAACACAGGAGTATAACAGATCACGAAAAATTTCATTGACAAAGTCTTGGAAGACGGCAGGGGCGTTGCACAGTCCAAAGGGCATGACCAGATACTCAAAGTGACCATCTCTGGTGTTAAATGCCGTTTTCCACTCGTCCCCCTCTCTGATGCGGATGAGGTTATAGGCGCCTCTTAAGTCCAATTTAGTGAAGATGTGGGCACCTTGGAGGCGATCAAAGAGTTCAGAGATGAGGGGTAAGGGGTAGCGGTTCTTAACCGTGATTTTATTAAGACCGCGGTAGTCAATGCAAGGACGTAGGGAGCCAT
Organism: Hyla sarda; assembly: GCF_029499605.1. NCBI lineage: Eukaryota > Metazoa > Chordata > Amphibia > Anura > Hylidae > Hyla > Hyla sarda. The sequence continues at coordinate 482,374,085 of NC_079189.1, forward strand.
CTTTTTTGGACACAAAGAAAAATCCGGCTCCGGCAGGAGAGGAGGATTTACGGATAAAGCCCTTTTTTAGATTCTCCTGGACGTATTCGGACATGGCAAGAGTCTCTGGGGCAGAGAGAGGATAAATTCTGCCCCGGGGTGGAGTAGTGCCCGGGAGGAGGTCGATAGGGCAATCATAAGGCCTGTGAGGAGGTAGAGTCTCAGCTTGTTTTTTGCAGAAAACATCCGCGAAGTCCATATAGGCCTTAGGGAGACCGGTTACTGGAGGAACCACAGAGTTACGGCAAGGGTTACTGGGAACCGGTTTTAGACAGTTCTTGGAACAAGAGGACCCCCAACTCTTGATCTCCCCAGTGGACCAATCCAGGGTAGGGGAATGAAGTTGAAGCCAGGGAAGTCCAAGGAGAATTTCCGAGGTGCAATTGGGGAGGACCAAAAGTTCAATCCTCTCATGATGAGATCCGATGCTCATAAGAAGGGGCTCCGTGCGGAAACGTATGGTACAGTCCAATCTTTCATTATTTACACAATTGATGTAGAGGGGTCTGGCGAGACTGGTCACCGGGATGTTGAACCTGTTGACGAGAGAGGCCAAAATAAAATTTCCTGCAGATCCAGAGTCCAAGAAGGCCACTGTAGAGAAGGAGAAGGCAGAGGCAGACATCCGCACAGGCACAGTAAGACGTGGAGAAGCAGAGTAGACATCAAGGACTGTCTCACTTTTGTGCGGAGTCAGCGTACGTCTTTCCAGGCGGGGAGGACGGATAGGACAATCTCTCAGGAAGTGTTCGGTACTAGCACAGTACAGGCAGAGGTTCTCCATACGGCGTCGTGTCCTCTCTTGAGGTGTCAGGCGAGACCGGTCGACCTGCATAGCCTCCACGGCGGGAGGCACAGGAACAGATTGCAGGGGACCAGAGGAGAGAGGAGCCGAGGAGAAGAAACGCCTCGTGCGAACAGAGTCCATATCTTGGCGGAGTTCCTGACGCCTTTCGGAAAAACGCATGTCAATGCGAGTGGCTAGGTGAATAAGTTCATGTAGATTAGCAGGAATTTCTCGTGCGGCCAGAACATCTTTAATGTTGCTGGATAGGCCTTTTTTGAAGGTCGCGCAGAGGGCCTCATTATTCCAGGACAATTCTGAAGCAAGAGTACGGAATTGTACGGCATACTCGCCAACGGAAGAATTACCCTGGACCAGGTTCAACAGGGCAGTCTCAGCAGAAGAGGCTCGGGCAGGTTCCTCAAAGACACTTCGGATTTCCGAGAAGAAGGAGTGTACAGAGGCAGTGACGGGGTCATTGCGGTCCCAGAGCGGTGTGGCCCATGACAGGGCTTTTCCGGACAGAAGGCTGACTACGAAAGCCACCTTAGACCTTTCAGTGGGAAACAGGTCCGACATCATCTCCAGATGCAGGGAACATTGGGAAAGAAAGCCACGGCAAAACTTAGAGTCCCCATCAAATTTATCCGGCAAGGATAAGCGTATCCCAGGAGCGGCCACTCGCTGCGGAGGAGGTGCAGGAGCTGGCGGAGGAGATGACTGCTGAAGCTGTGGTAGTAACTGTTGTAGCATAACGGTCAGTTGAGACAGCTGTTGGCCTTGTTGCGCTATCTGTTGTGACTGCTGGGCGACCACCGTGGTGAGGTCAGCGACAACTGGCAGAGGAACTTCAGCGGGATCCATGGCCGGATCTACTGTCACGATGCCGGCTGGCAGGTAGTGGATCCTCTGTGCCAGAGAGGGATTGGCGTGGACCGTGCTAGTGGACCGGTTCTAAGCCACTACTGGTTTTCACCAGAGCCCGCCGCAAAGCGGGATGGTCTTGCTGCGGCGGTAGTGACCAGGTCGTATCCACTAGCAACGGCTCACCTCTCTGGCTGCTGAAGATAGGCGCGGTACAAGGGAGTAGGCAAAAGCAAGGTCGGACGTAGCAGAAGGTCGGGGCAGGCAGCAAGGATCGTAGTCAGGGGCAACGGCAGAAGGTCTGGAAACACTGGCAAGGAACACACAAGGAACGCTTTCACTGGCACTAAGGCAACAAGATCCGGCAAGGGAGTGCAGGGGAAGTGAGGTGATATAGGGAAGTGCACAGGTGAACACACTAATTGGGACCACTGCGCCAATCAGCGGCGCAGTGGCCCTTTAAATCGCAGAGACCCGGCGCGCGCGCGCCCTAGGGAGCGGGGCCGCGCGCGCCGGGACAGAACAGACGGAGAGCGAGTCAGGTAGGGGAGCCGGGGTGCGCATCGCGAGCGGGCGCTACCCGCATCGCGAATCGCATCCCGGCTGGCAGCGGAATCGCAGCGCCCCGGGTCAGAGGACGTGACCGGAGCGCTGCCGCGGGGAGAGTGAAGCGAGCGCTCCGGGGAGGAGCGGGGACCCGGAGCGCTCGGCGTAACAGCAACTTTTCTTCTGGACAGGTTTTGATAAATCTCCCCCTTAGACTCTACAGATCAAAACTTTTGCCGTGTCTGAAAGTTGTGAAATGTCAAAAGTTGTGTTAAATGACATGGACACTATAACTGCTGAACAATTTGTTTTTACTACATTAAGATGATGCAACTATAGATGCCAAATTATGTTAAAATGTATAAACAATGCTGTTTTTAATTGTCTTGTTTTTTCAGCATACCACAAACCACAGCTTTTGTATATGAAATAATACTGGTACTTTGCCTTATACCCATACACATTATACAGTCAGTGTACTGATCTGCACCCCTCACCTTTCCGATATATTTTGTTGTAGGGGAGCAGCAATATACCGTACTTAAATTCCAAAGTTTACTATTGACTAATGTTTGTGACATCTCTATATACAAAAGATGAAAAGAGCTGAAGAGCAGATGAAAGAATGGAAATGTGATACCTCAGAAACACGCAGGCCTCACCATGCAGGTGAATACTTGTACATGGAAAACAGTATTGTTGATCACAACAATGGTAACTAAGTAGAGGCAGGATCAGAGACAACTGGGAAGAAGAAGCCGAAGATACTCAGACCACACTGTTTTATATTACTAGGGCATAGGCACCTATGTAGAATTGACCTTAGTTCTAGGAGAATTGTAACAATCTATCAATATAGTGAATAATACTGGAACAAAAGAACAGGGTGAAGAGGCCCCCAAATAGAATTCTATACAGGCGATGTCAGATTATTGCAAGTGATGTGATACTGTAGACAGACAAGAGTATAGAAATCTACACGAAAACATGATCTGCAGTCCAAAGCCACTAAAACAAGAAGATCTGAGTGATTTAAAGGAACCCAGAGAACACATGCAGAATCCTGGAGTCATGGTCTCAGTCGCCACCATCACTGACATTAAAGGGTAAATGGACATGTTTTACATTATTATTCTCTCTTTTTTTTTTCTTTGCACGTCTTAATTTGAAGCTTTTGAAATAATTCAATATTCTTTTTAGATCTATATAAATCCATGTTAAAGGGGTACTCCGGCGCAAAGACCTCTTATCCCCTATCCAAAGGATAGAGGATAAGATCCTGACCGCGGGGGACCCCCGTGATCTTCCATGCCGCACCCCCTTAGAATCATCCTCCGGAGCGTGCTCGCTCCGGGTCTGATTACTAGCAACCACAGGGACGGAGCGTAGTGACGTCACGGCTCTGCCCCCATGTCACGTCACGCTCCGCCCCCTCAATGCAAGCCTATGGAGGGGGCGTGATGTCTTAGTGACGGAGTACCCCTGTAAATTTCACATAGACGAATGCTACTCATTTATGATCCAACATCAGGCAAATATTAACAGTATTTGTTGTATATGTTAATATGTTATGAATACATTGGATGGCTATCATTTGGCCATCTCGGATTGCAGTATATGCTACAGTATTACTGCGATATGTGAAATAGGTTTCATAATACAGTATGTGACATTATAATTTGTGTGATTACTGATGAAGATAATGTGAACAATTTAGAACACCCTAAATTGGCTAAAAATACTAAAACCTGTAAAAGACTATTGTTAAATAATTGCTCAAACATTATGGTCATAGGACGTAATTATCTTTGCTGGAAAATACAAGTACAGCAATGAAGAATAGAAATTATTATTTGCATAGCTACAACATTTTCTCTAAGAGCTCTAATGCACACTTCAGAATTTCCTTACTGAATTTCCTCTACTTCTCTATACAAAAACCAGGGCACATAAGTCATTTAAAGCAGATTCATGGAATCGAAGCCTCATTGATGTTAATAGATGACCCTGATGAGGAAATATTTTCTACTTTAAGGATTGACATATCAATAATCCTTATCAGGAACTTCTATAGACATCAATGGGGCTTTTACTCTGCAATGATTCCAGGCAGACTTTCCACATGGAAATTCAGCATGAATCTGCTTTAAAGGGGTTATCCACCATAAGGTGATTTTAGTACTTACTTGCCAGACAGTAAAGGACATGCTCAGGAAGGATCCTTGCATGTCTTTGGGCTAAATGGCTATGTTGTGAGTCCACTATAACATTGCTGCTATCTTGTTTTGAAATGGCTATTTTCTGTTGGAGTTCCCCTTCCTCCAACTACAAGTCCCAGGATCCCTTGTTTGTAACTATGAGGTCACTTTTTTCCTCCCACATAACAGCCTCCCCACACATTGAAGCACACCTGGGATAATTCCCTGCATCGATGTGGAGAATGATCTTCCAACCCAGCAGTCGCTCCACCCATTGAAGTTGAAAGGCTCCTTTCTACACCTGAATAGTGATGTAATGTCTTGGGCCGCATTGCAACCTGCAGACAACATTTTGTGTGCTGTTAAAAATAAACATCAGGGCAAAGATCACATAAGAATTGTGTGACCAGCCATCACACACAGGTACAGACACTATTTTATGAACTACACTAACTTTACAGCCCCTGTAGCATAGTCAAATAAAATAAAATCCTGGAATACCCCTTTAAATTACTTGTGTGCCATGGTTTTTACATGCAGAAGTAGAGGAAATTTGTGAGGAAATTCTACAATGTGAATGGGCCCTTAGGCTAAGTTTCCACTTGTTTTTTTTTTGCCCCAAAAAATGCCAGAAAAAAAACCAACAGCATTTATCTGCGTTCTGGCATTTTTGCCTTTGAGTGGAAATTGCATTTTTGGCCCCTTTTTTCATAATTTGTTGGGTACCAAAAAAAAAAAAAAAATGATGCAATAGGGGTAAAAAAAAATGTATTTAACGAAATTTATATTTTTTATAATGAAATTTTTATTAATTCTTAAACATGGACCAATTTATGAGGGTGGGCAGGGATCTAAAAATGTAGCCGACAATAATAAAAATGTACAAAGGGGCCATTTAAACTAAAAAATAATATATTTTTTGTAATTAAAAGAATAGGCTATGGCTTTGCAGGGATCAGCATAAGAGATCAGTGTGTGCAGTGTTATAGGTCCCTATGGGAGCTATAACACTGCAAAAAAAAGAGTGGAAAAAAAAGTTAACAAAGGTCATTTAACCTTCCCTAATAAAAGTTTGAATCACCCCCCTTTTCCCATAAAAAAAAAAAAAAAAAAAAAAGAACTGTGTAAATTAAAATAAACATTTGTGGTATCGCCACGTGCGGATATGTCCGAGCTATAAAAATATATTATTAATTAAATCGCACGGTCAATGGCGTACGTGCAAAATAGCGTATTTTCGGTCACTTTTTATATCATTAAAAAGTGATCAAAAAGTCCGATCAATACAAAAATGGTACCGATAAAAACTTCAGAACACGGCGCAAAAAATGAGTCCTCATACCGGCCCATAAACGGAAAAATAAAAAAGTTATAGGGGTTAGAATATGAGAATTTTTAACATATAACTTTTCCTGCATGTAGTTATGATTTTTTCCAGAAGTACGACAATATCCAACCTATATAAGTAGGGTATCAATTTAACTGTATGGACCTACAGAATAAAGATAAGGTGTTATTTTTACCCAAAAATGCACTGCGTAGAAACGGAAGCCCCCAAAAGTTACAAAATGAAATTTTTCCTCAATTTTGTCGCACAATGAATTTTTTTTCTGTTTTGCCGCGGATTTTTTGGGTAAATTGACTAATGTCACTGTAAAGTAGAATTGGTGGCGCAAAAAATAAGCCATAATATGGAATTTTATGTGCAAAATTGAAAGCATTATGATTTTTAGAGGGGGATGAGGAAAAAATAAAAATGCAAAAACGGAAAAACCCTGCGTCCTTAAGGGGTTAAATACAATATTTTTCTATCCCCAATATATCTTTTTTTTTTTTTTTTTTTTTTTAAATGGTACCCTACGAACTTCATATTATCTCCATCCCTTTTTTGGATCGCTAAAGTCCAAAAAAGAATAAAAACTACTTGCAAAAATGCCAAAATTAAAACCCACATGGCATTTTTCTTGGTGTTTTTTTACTCCCATAGACCTCTACGGGAGAAAAAAGCCACGACTTTAGTGAAAAAAACACCATAGGCTCAACATGCTGCAATTTTGAAAAACTGCCAAGGAGCTTAGAAACACCAAAAGGATTAAAAAATGCCAAACTGAAAAATGCAAAGTGTTTTTCTATTGACTTGCAGCTAACATCTGGCCACAGCGTTTTTTGGCTGAAAAAACACCACCGTTTTGTCATTTTTTTAGGGCTATGTTCACACAGCGGAAATTTTGCTATTCTGCTCAATTCTGTGTGCTCAAAACAGAATTCTCACGAAATTCAGAGCCCTATTGAGTTCAATGTTATTTCGCCAGGAATTTAGCAAAATTTAAAGGCAGGTCTTACAGTACATTTATGTGATGGTGTTGTCTTCATGCAGCAGCTGCAATGTGTGACTGCACCCATTGCCCCTAAAATGGTAAATATAGGGATTAGCACATCTATAGTCAGTTAAAAGAAATCTAAATTGTTGGTTCTGATTTTATGTGCTCCCTATCAAATCCATAATGTATTTTTCTGCAGACTTGCTCATTCACATGTTTCTGAGTTCTCCAGGAGACATCCAACAATCCCCAAACGTTACGTTATGCCCTGGAAGCATGACATGGTGAACAGGAAACTAATCACAAGGGTAAGAAACAAGATCTCAAGCTGTAATATACATATACTAGCTGAGTACCTGGCGTTGCCTGGGTTTTCTTTCCTAATCCTTGTTGGGGAGGAAAATATACAAAGGAGGAAGCTTTTGACTTCATATCCCGTCCTATTGTTGTCATATCCCAACCCCATATCCCGACCTCGTATCCCGTCCTCCTATCTCGACTTCCTATCCCGTCCTCCTATCCCGCCCTCCTATCTCGACCTCCTATCCCATACTCCTATCCCATACTCCTATCCCGTCCTCCTATCTCAACCTCCTATCCCATCCTCCTATCTCAACCTCCTATCTCGACCTCCTATCCCAATCACCTATCCCGTCCTATCTCGACCTCCTATCTCGACTTCCTATCTCGACCTTCTATCCCGTCTTCCTATCCCGACCTCCTATCCCCTCCGCCTATCCTGTCCTCATATCCCGTCCTCCTATCTCAACCTCCTATCCCAACCTCCTATTCTGACCTCCTATCCCTTCCTCATATCCTTTCCTCCTATCCCGACCTCCTATGCCTTCCTCATATCCCGTCCTCCTATCTCGACCTCCTATCCTGACCTCCTATCCTGACCTCCTATCCTGACCTCCTCTCCCGACCTCCTATCCCGTCCTCCTATCCTGTCCTCATATCCCGTCCTCCTATCTCAACCTCCTATCCCGACCTCCTATTCCGACCTCCTATCCCTTCCTCATATCCTGTCCTCCTATCCCGACCTCCTATCCCGACCTCCTATGCCTTCCTCATATCCCTTCCTCCTATCTCGACCTCCTATCCCGACCTCCTCTCCCGACCTCCTATCCCGTCCTCCTATCTTGACCTCCTATCTCGGCCTCCTATTCTGTTCTCCTATGTTGACCTCCTATCCCGACCTCCTAACCCGACCTATCCCGTTCTCATATGCCGACCGCCTATCCCGTCCTCCTATCCCGTCCTCCTATCCCGTCCTCCTATCTCGACCTCCTATCCCGACCTCCTATCCCTTCCTCATATCCTGTCCTCCTATCCTGACCTCCTATCTCAACCTCCTATTCCGTCCTCCTATGTTGACCTCCTATCTCAACCTCCTATCCTGACCTCCTATCCTGTCCTCCTATCTCAACCTCCTATCCCGTCTTCATATCCCGACCTCCTATCCTGACCTCCTATCCCAACCTCATATCTCGACCTCCTATCCCGACCTATCCCGTCCTCATATCTCGACCTCCTATCCCGACCTCCTATCCCGACCTCATATCCCGTCCTCCTATCTCGACCTCCTATCTCGACCTCGTATCCCGACCTCCTATCCCAACCTCCTATCTCGACCTTCTATCTCCAGCTCCTATCCCGACCTCCTATCCCGACCTCCTATCCTGTCCTCCTATCCCGACCTCCCATCCTGACCTCCTATCCCGACCTCCCATCCTGACCTCCTATCCCGTCCTCATATCTCAACCTCCTAACCCGACCTCCTATCCCGTCCTCATATCCCGACCTCCTATCCAGACCTCCTATCCCGACCTCATATCCCGACCTTCTATCCCGACCTCCTATCTCGACCTCCTATCCCGACCTCCTTTCCTGTCCTTCTTTCCTGTCCTCCTATCTCGACCTCCTATCCCGACCTGCTATCCTGACCTCCTATCCTGTCCTCCTATCTCGACCTCCTATCTCGTCCCCCTATCCCGTCCTCCTATCCCGACCCGTAATATGTGTACCAGGTATTGAAATATCTCCAGCCATACAGAAGTTATGTGGGAACATACATTTCCCATTGATTTGCATGGGACTTTAAACAAAAACCCTGACCCTCACAAATGGGGGTAGTTAAGGGTTAAGATAACTATCCTATATTTTAAGTGGACATATAAGTAACATGTGACCAAGTATTATTGAAATATCTCCAGCCGTTTGGAAGTTATGCAGTAACATATATTTCCCATAGTCTTGTATGGGACTTTAAACAAAAACCCCGCCCCTGGCAAATGGGGGTGAGTAAGGGTTAAATGACCTATCCTATGTTTGTTGTTGACATATAAGTAACATGTGTGCCAAGTTTCATGTTAATATCTTTAGCTGTTTGGAAGTGATGCTGGAACATACACACACAATGGCCCTCATTTACTAAAGTCCAACTGACTCTTTTTCTCGGTTATTGTGCCTAAATTTTAGTCGCAACGTCTGTGCGACTATTTGTGACCAAATTTTAGTCGCATAACCGACACTGTTTTTTTTCACTCTGAAATGGGCGTGTTTTATGCAAAAATGGGCGTTTTACCGACAAAAAATACTCGGATTACTTCCAAAATCACTCGAGAAAAAGTGTGAGTTTGCCTCACACAATAACCTACAGCCAAGAGACCGAGTGAAATTCCAAAAATGGAGTGATTTCTAACAAGGGACTGTTTGCCATTGTGTTTTGTGTGAAAGTAACTTGTTTTATAACCTGAAAACATTTTGTACAGTTAAACACTTTCATGAATAAAATATCGAATGCTTTTGTGATAGATAATGTTTATATATTTTTTCTTTTTAACACATTTGCAATATTAGGTTTAAATCAATTTAACACCCTAGCTGATTAACAAGGATAATTGTTGTAATGTTTGAAAAATTATAACACATGAATACTTTGGATTCATGAAAACATTTTTAAACAAACAAGTCTAAACCATTTTGACTCACAACTAATTTCTTTAGCTCGGAGTTTGTGCGACACAATTGACTAGTGCGACACAAAAAAAACGTGCGACAGAAAAATAACCAACATGTGCGATAGAATAGTAGATAAGCCTGAAAAAAAAAAGACGAGCGATATTGTAATCACTCCAGAATAAACACTCCACTCAGAGCCACACTAAATCAGGGCCAATGAGTTATATATATATATATATATATATATCTCTATAGATTATCATGCAGCTGATTGCAGAAGTCAATAATATAAACAAAGCAATTCACATTATAATAAACATGCAATGGCTGATGTGCAGAGGAGACAATGGATGTGGTTATCATTGAGCGGGTCCCTGTGGCACATACATTGTTTAGTCATTGACCGAGTCCTGTGGCAAAGCTGCTATTAATCTTCCAGGCTCGGTAATTACGTTTCACAGTTTCAGAAGAGACTCATTAAAATTGCATTATCAGTAGATCCAGGGGATTCCCAACACAATGACCATAATAATGTGTTAATGTTGCCATGCCAACCAGTAAATTATAGGAGGTGTTACTTTTTATTATTTCTCTGAAAATGAATAAGTGATTTCCTCTAGCACGCAGATTTATCTGGGCTGTACAAAGGCCCTCACGACGAGAGCCTGTTTCTGCAGAACAAAGAAAGGCTATGTCATGGAGAAGACCGTCACGTCATCCTGGAGAAGATAAAAATCCCATTACAACATCAGCTGACAGATTTCCCATTGCACTCCCATTTGTCCAGATACCAGAGTTATGTGATGAACCAGAAAACTAGAATGCTAGGATCTTACGAATAGATGCCTTATTATCCACTTTCTGTTCAATGACCCAGAGGCCCCAGCCAGTGGTCGACATTGTAACCTTTGCAATCCTATTGTTTCACTCTGTAGCGATCAGCATGTTTCATTGTGTGTCCATGGAATGAGATTTACCGTCATTGTGGTTAATATAAACACAAAAGTGTCTGCTTTATATGTAGTCAATATATAAGACTGATCAAGATTAAATTTATGTCTAAAATAAAAAATGCTAATATTCTAAGATATCAAGCATGTTCTCTACTTGTGTCAATAAAGCTTATTATTAATGTAGTGAAATGCTGTGAAACTTTCTAATATATTTGTGTTTGAATTTCCCACCATAAATTCTAAAAAAAACACAGGCACATATAGAAGACACAATTCCAGGTCTTGCCGTGTTTCGGCAATCAAATTTTAAAGGGATATTCCGGTTATAAAAAAGATCATATCAAAATACCGTAGATAAAAAGCTATACTTTCTCACCCCAGGACCCCACTGGTCACACTGCAGCTACAATTCTTGGTCTTCTTGTCCCTTGAGGCTCATCACTTCAGCCCACTCTGCTATTTACTGGCCACATGCGTGTCCCTCTTCGGTGGGGCCGGGGATAGGTAAAGTATAGCTTATTTCAATTTTTTTATGGCTTCAGCATCATACTCTTTTTTTTTAAATTACCAGAATACTTATTTAAAGGTGTACTCCGGTGCTTAGACATCTTATCCCCTATCCAAAGGATACGGGATAAGATGCCTGATCGCGGGGGACCCACCGTTGGGGACCCCCATCATCTTGCACACCGCACCCGATCACGGGGCCGGAGCGTTGTGACGTCAAGGCTCCGCCCCGTGTGACGTCACGCTCCGGCCCCCTCAATGCAAGCCTATGGGAGGGGGCGTGACAGCTGCCACGCCCCCTCCCATAGGCTTGCATTGAGGGGGCGGAGCATGACGTCACAATGCTTCGGCCCCCATGATCAGCAGTAATCAGACCCGGAGCGTGTTCGCTCCGGGTCTGATTACTGTCGATCACGGGGCCGGAGCGTTGTGACGTCAAGGCTCCGCCCCGTGTGACGTCACACTCCAGCCCCCTCAATGCAAGCCTATGGGAGGGGGTGTGACAGCTGTCACGCCCCCTCCAATAGGCTTGCATTGAGGGGGGCGGAGCGTGACATCACAACGCTTCGGCCCCCATGATCAGCAGTAATCAGACCCGGAGTGAATACACTCCGGGGACTGATTTTAACGGGGTGCGCCTTGCAAGATCACGGGGGTCCAGAGTGGCAGGACCCCAGTGATCAGGCATCTTATCCCCTATCCTTTGGATAGGGGATAAGATTTCCTAGGGCCGGAGTACCCCTTTAAGGTGTATACAGGCGTACAATATCCTGCGAATATTTCATGCACAGGATGTGAAACAGCAAATTTTAAACAGCAGATTTCACTGTAAACTAATTGACTGTACACAACTTCAAATCTGCAGCTTCCAATCCTGCGTATCAAATATGCTCAGGATACTGTACGTGTGAATAGGCCCTTAATCATACCATTTGAGAAAAAGAGTTTACAACATCAGTTGTTGATTTTATTATTTCATTGGCTGAAATATCAGCATTGGTTTTATATTGAACATTTTATTTCATAAAAGCAAAAAAAAAAATGATTCAAATACAACTATTTGTATTGATGCTATGCCTGCATGCTAGACAATAGGAAAATTATAACAGGAGTATTTAAAAAAGAAGCACACAATTATATATTAGGGACAAACTAAATGAGATAAAAATTCAATGTATCCTGCACTCACCTAGTATGCCCAACTCACTTAGAAAGCCCAATAGGTAGTCAGGCTACTAATTACGCTGTGTCCTATGCTGGTAAAATATATGCATAGGGGCTACGGACGTCTTGCAGACAATTCTGTACTATGTAGGAGCAAAATATATTGCTTAGATGTATCTCATGGGTGTATCAGGGTGCATTATGTAAAGAGTACCTGTCATCAACAAAAACTTTTAATATGTTGTTCATAATCATTAATGAAGACATATTGTAACATATCTTCATTAAAAAATATTAATATTTATACCAGTTTTTTCATTTTATACTGTTGGCCACTAGGGGCCTCTCGTCTATGCCTGGTCTGCAGGCAGCTTCCTATGCTTTTCATAGTAAGTGTACAGCTTTTAGGACTAATGCTGAAAGGGCTCTGGTCCTTCCACAGGAAGTTCAGTACTCTCAGCTCAGGACTCGCTCACAGCCTGGAGCAGCACTGTGAGCTACAAGCCTGCACATGCCTCTCATATAACAGAGGCCAGTCACCTCCCCCTCCCCCTGCTCTGTGTTCTCCTGGCCCCTCACCACATGTTATCTTATACATTGTATTATCTCACTGCACTCCCTGCTCTGTGCCCCTCCTGACATTCATCTTAATTACTGCCTCTGTAATTGCTCCCACTGCCCCTGGTTCTCAGCATTGACTTTTTAGTGCAGAGAGACACAGGAGAGAGAGAGAGAGAGAGACAGAGGCTGCCGTCCCTCCTCTGTACTTAGTCTGTCAGCACACTGCAGAGCAGTGTTTCCCAACCAGGGTGCCTCCAGCTGTTGCAAAACTACAACTCCCAGCATGCCCGGACAGCTGTTGGCTGTCTGGGCATGCTGGGAGTTGTAGTTTTGCAACAGCTGGAGGTACTCTGGTTGGGAAACACTGCTGCAGAGGGAGAGCAGCATACAGGAAGACTGGCAGAAGCAGAGTCCCGGCCAGGCTTCATGTGACATCATGCCTGCCGGGACCCGCCTCCTTCCACCCCTCAGAAAGACAGTGCTCCTGAGCTAATGAAGAGGGATAAAAAAAGGTATTTCCACAGCGTTTTAAACCTCAATAAACAAGGGATAGGCATAGTTAGAGTAAGGGACAGATGGGGAGGGGGATCAGGGAAAGTTTAGTTGATGACAGGTACTCTGTACCAAATGCCTCCCATTTCCGCAGGCCTTTCTTGTTTTGCCAGCCAAGTGACTTTGTCAAGGGACCAAGATTATAGTCTCGGTCCCTTGACAAAGCCGGTTGGCTAACGAAACGCCTTCTAACACTGCAGCCAATGGCAACTTATGCAACTGTATGCCTATGCAGAGGTATATGTCAGAGCTCTCCATTGGAGGCGTGCATAACACAGGGACTGCATAACATTATTGCACAGACCCCAAGGCTATCTTCTATGTCCACTGCTGATTTGCTTCTGAGCTTTTTCTTTACCATCTATCATATTGTGACACGGAACCTACACAGAGACAAAACTGCAGACTGTTTTAATAATATAAATTTTATGCATAAATGCTTCTTTGTCTTTCAGGTTTATTATGGTTTAGAAACCGCTAGATTTATACCTCACTATTATACACCGGATATGTGTTTAAGAAAACATTGAATGCCTTTTCTTACTGTACATCTATTTTATCTCTTTAAATACCTTGCCAAAGTGTTCACCCTCCCCCCTTGGTGTTTTTCCTGTTTTGTCGCATTACAACCTGAAATTAAAATGGATTTTTGGGGTTTTGTACTATGTCACTTAAATAACATACCTACTACCTTACAGTTGCAAAATATTTTTACTGTGACACAAACAAAATTTAAGACAAAAAAAATGGATCATTAAAGGGGTACTCTGTCTGATGTCTGATCACAGGGGTCCTGCCGCTGCTGACCACCGCGATCTCGGCTGTGGCACCCCAGACATCCAGTGCTCGGATGACTGGCGATGCGGGGCGGAGGCTCGTGACATCATGGGCACGCCTGGTTCGTGACATCATACCCCCTTCCATAGACTTGCATTGAGGGGGCATGGCCGTGACATCATGAGCTTCCGGTGCTGCACCCGATGAGGGATTAGACATCTTATCCCTTATCCTTTGGATAGTGGATAAGATGTCTAGGGGTGGGGTACCCCTTTAACCTTTGCTGACATCTGAACTCCCTTTTCCCATAAAAAAACAAAAACAAAACAAACATATATGGTATAGGTGCAAGTGGAATTATCTGACCTATTGAAATATAACACTATTGATCCTAAATGGCATAAACAAACAAAAATAATAAAATAAAATGTAAGATTTTTTTTTTTTTTACTGTATCCAATATCATTTAATTGTTAGGTGTATAGCACCCATTTTCTCTCACAAATGCCTTCTTTCTGATGCTCACTTGGTTTGTCATCCTATGCTTTAGAGCAGGGGTCCTCAAACTACGGCCCGCGGGCCACATGCGGCCCGCGGAGCGCATTTACCTGGCCCGCCGGGTGCTTTTGCCTTAGGACATCCCTGTGTTCCGAAATATGCTTTCGGAACACAAGGATGCCTCTGAAGTCCCTGCGGCCCGCGTTTACTTTAAAAACGCGGGGACCGCCAGGAGCAGGCGCACGCAGCAACGTCACTGATGTCCCATGCGTGCGCCCATGGCAACCGAGCGCGGAGCAGAAGAGAAGAAGCAAGGATGCGCGCGTTGGTAGTAGGTAAGTGTTTACCAGCGGCGCGTCCCTTCGGTGTTCTGACCACCGATCCTCCGGTCCTGCTATGGCCGGAGCGGTGGTGGGAACACTGAAATGGGGCAGTACACAGGCATACAGCCTCCAGCCATACTTTATGGCTGGAGGCTGTATGCCTGTGGGGGAACATACTGCCAACGTAATTTGGGGGACTATACTGCCAGCCT
Organism: Hyla sarda; assembly: GCF_029499605.1. NCBI lineage: Eukaryota > Metazoa > Chordata > Amphibia > Anura > Hylidae > Hyla > Hyla sarda. The sequence goes on from NC_079189.1 coordinate 482,389,348, forward strand.
AATGTGGGGGAACATACTGCACCTAATGTGGGGGAACAGACTGCACCTAATGTGGGGTAACATACTGCACCTAATGTGGGGAAACTATACTGCCAGCCTAATGTGAGGTACTATACTGCACCTAATGTGGGGGAACTATACTGCCAACCTAATGTGGGGGACTATATTGCACCTAATGTGGGGGGACTATACTGCCAGCCTAATGTGGGGGAACATACTGCCAGCCTAATGTGGGGGACTATATTGCACCTAATGTGGGGGAACTATACTGCCAGCCTAATGTGGGGGACTATATTGCACCTAATGTGGGGGAACTATACTGCCAGCCTAATGTGGGGGACTATATTGCACCTAATGTGGGGGGACTATACTGCCAGCCTAATGTGGGGGACTATAGTTTAGAGGGTGGGGTCCTCACTCTGCATGACTCATCTTCCTCCCTGTCACGATGCCGGCTGGCAGGTAGTGGATCCTCTGTGCCAGAGAGGGATTAGCGTGGACCGTGCTAGTGGATCGGTTCTAAGTCACTACTGGTTTTCACCAGAGCCCGCCGCAAAGCGGGATGGTCTTGCTGCGGCGGTAGTGACCAGGTCGTATCCACTAGCAATGGCTCAACCTCTCTGGCTGCTGAAGATAGGCGCGGTACAAGGGAGTAGACAGAAGCAAGGTCGGACGTAGCAGAAGGTCGGGGCAGGCAGCAAGGATCGTAGTCAGGGGCAACGGCAGGAGGTCTGGAACACAGGCTAGGAACACACAAGGAAACGCTTTCACTGGCACGATGGCAACAAGATCCGGCAAGGAAGTGCAGGGGAAGTGAGGTGATATAGGGAAGTGCACAGGTGATAACACTAATTGGAACCACTGCGCCAATCAGCGGCGCAGTGGCCCTTTAAATCGCAAAGACCCGGCGCGCGCGCGCCCTAGGGAGCGGGGCCGCGCGCGCCGGGACAGGACTGACGGAGAGCGAGTCAGGTACGGGAGCCGGGGTGCGCATCGCGAGCGGGCGCTACCCGCATCGCGAATCGCATCCCGGCTGAAGGCGGTATCGCAGCGCCCCGGGTCAGTGGATCTGACCGGAGCGCTGCAGTGAGGAGAGTGTAGCGAGCGCTCCGGGGAGGAGCGGGGACCCGGAGCGCTCGGCGTAACAGTACCCCCCCCCTTGGGTCTCCCCCTCTTCTAAGAGCCTGAGAACCTGAGGAGCAGACTTTTGTCTAGGATATTGTCCTCAGGTTCCCAGGATCTCTCTTCTGGACCACAACCCTCCCAATCCACTAAGAAAAAAGTTTTCCCTCTGACCTTTTTGGATGCTAAAATCTCTTTGACGGAGAAGATGTCCGAGGAGCCGGAAACAGGAGTGGGAGGAACAGATTTGGGAGAGAAACGGTTAATGATAAGTGGTTTAAGGAGAGAAACGTGAAAGGCATTAGGAATACGAAGAGAAGGAGGAAGAAGAAGTTTGTAAGAGACAGGATTAATCTGGCACAAAATTTTGAAAGGACCAAGATAGCGTGGTCCCAACTTATAGCTAGGGACACGGAAGCGGACATATTTAGCGGAGAGCCATACCTTGTCTCCAGGGGAAAAAATGGGAGGAGCTCTTCTTTTCTTATCCGCGAATTTCTTCATGCGTGAAGAAGCCTGTAAGAGAGAATTTTGGGTCTCTCTCCATATGATGGAAAGATCACGAGAAATTTCATCCACAGCGGGCAGACCAGAGGGCAAGGGGGTAGGGAGGGGGGGAAGAGGGTGACGGCCGTACACCATGAAAAATGGGGATTTGGAGGAGGATTCAGAGACTCTGAAGTTATACGAGAATTCGGCCCATGGTAGAAGATCTGCCCAGTCATCCTGGCGGGAGGAAACAAAATGTCGTAAATAATCACCCAAGACTTGGTTAATTCTTTCTACTTGTCCATTGGATTGAGGATGATATGCAGAAGAAAAATTTAATTTAATCTTGAGTTGTTTACAGAGAGCCCTCCAGAATTTAGACACGAATTGGACTCCTCTATCCGAGACGATCTGCGTAGGCAACCCGTGAAGACGAAAAATGTGTACAAAAAATTGTTTAGCCAACTGAGGCGCTGAAGGAAGACCAGGAAGAGGGATGAAATGTGCCATTTTGGAGAATCGATCAACGACCACCCAAATAACAGTGTTGCCACGGGATGGGGGTAAGTCAGTAATAAAATCCATACCAATCAGAGACCAAGGCTGTTCGGGGACAGGCAGAGGATGAAGAAAACCAGCGGGCTTCTGGCGAGGAGTCTTATCCCGGGCACAGATAGTGCAGGCTCGCACAAAGTCCACCACATCTGTCTCTAGAGTCGGCCACCAATAGAAGCGAGAGATGAGTTGCACAGATTTCTTGATGCCCGCATGACCTGCGAGATGGGAGGAGTGACCCCATTTGAGGATTCCGAGGCGTTGGCGTGGAGAAACAAAGGTCTTTCCTGGAGGAGTTTGCCTGATGGAGGCTGGAGAAGTGGAAATCAGGCAGTCAGGAGGAATGATGTGTTGAGGAGAGAGTTCAACTTCAGAAGCATCTGAGGAACGAGAGAGAGCATCGGCCCTAATGTTCTTATCGGCAGGCCGAAAGTGAATTTCAAAATTAAATCGGGCAAAGAACAGAGACCACCTGGCCTGGCGAGGATTCAGCCGTTGGGCAGACTGGAGGTAGGAGAGGTTTTTGTGATCGGTGTAAATAATAACTGGAAATCTTGATCCCTCCAGCAGATGCCTCCATTCCTCAAGTGCTAATTTAATGGCTAGAAGCTCTCGATCCCCGATGGAGTAGTTCCTCTCCGCCGGAGAGAAGGTCCTAGAAAAAAACCCACAAGTAACAGCATGCCCGGAAGAATTTTTTTGTAGAAGGACAGCTCCAGCTCCCACTGAGGAGGCATCAACCTCCAATAGGAAGGGTTTAGATGGGTCAGGTCTGGAGAGCACGGGAGCCGAAGAAAAGGCAGACTTGAGCCGTTTAAAGGCGTCTTCCGCTTGAGGAGGCCAAGACTTGGGATCGGCATTTTTTTTGGTTAAAGCCACGATAGGAGCCACAAGGGTAGAAAAATGTGGAATAAATTGCCTGTAATAATTGGCGAACCCCAAAAAACGTTGGATGGCACGGAGTCCGGAGGGGCGTGGCCAATCTAAGACGGCAGAGAGTTTGTCTGGATCCATTTGTAGTCCCTGGCCAGAGACCAAGTATCCTAGGAAAGGAAGAGATTGGCATTCAAACAGACATTTCTCTATTTTGGCATAGAGTTGATTGTCACGAAGTCTCTGAAGAACCATACGGACATGCTGGCGGTGTTCTTCTAGATTGGCAGAAAAAATCAGGATATCGTCTAGATATACAACAACACAGGAGTATAGGAGATCACGAAAAATTTCATTAACAAAGTCTTGGAAGACGGCAGGGGCGTTGCACAGGCCAAAGGGCATGACCAGATACTCAAAGTGTCCATCTCTGGTGTTAAATGCCGTTTTCCATTCATCCCCCTCTCTGATGCGGATGAGATTATAAGCACCCCTTAAGTCCAGTTTGGTAAAAATGTGGGCACCTTGGAGGCGATCAAAGAGTTCAGAGATGAGGGGTAGGGGGTAGCGGTTCTTAACCGTGATTTTATTAAGACCGCGGTAGTCAATGCAAGGACGTAGAGAGCCATCTTTTTTGGACACAAAGAAAAATCTGGCTCCGGCAGGAGAGGAGGATTTACGGATAAAGCCCTTTTTTAAATTTTCCTGGACGTATTCAGACATGGCAAGAGTCTCTGGGACGGACAGAGGATAGATTCTGCCCCGGGGTGGAGTAGTGCCCGGGAGGAGGTCGATAGGACAATCATAAGGCCTGTGAGGAGGTAGAGTCTCAGCTTGTTTTTTGCAAAAAACATCCGCAAAGTCCATATAGGCCTTAGGGAGACCGGTTACAGGAGGAACCACAGAGTCACGGCAAGGGTTACTGGGAACCGGTTTTAGGCAGTCCTTGGAACAAGAGGGCCCCCAACTCTTGATCTCCCCAGAGGACCAATCCAGGGTTGGGGAATGAAGTTGAAGCCAGGGAAGTCCAAGGAGAATTTCAGAAGTGCAATTGGGGAGGACCAGAAGTTCAATCCTCTCGTGATGAGATCCGATGCACATTAGAAGGGGCTCCGTGCGGAAACGTATGGTACAGTCCAATCTTTCATTGTTTACACAATTGATGTAGAGGGGTCTGGCGAGACTGGTCACCGGGATGTTGAACCTGTTGACGAGAGAGGCCAAAATAAAATTTCCTGCAGATCCGGAGTCCAAGAAGGCCACAGTAGAGAAGGAGAAGGCAGAGGCAGATATCCGCACAGGCACAGTAAGACGTGGAGAAGCAGAGTAGACATCAAGGACTGTCTCACCTTTGTGCGGAGTCAGCGTACGTCTTTCCAGGCGGGGAGGACGGATAGGACAATCCTTCAGGAAGTGTTCGGTACTAGCACAGTACAGGCAGAGATTCTCCATGCGGCGTCGTGTCCTCTCTTGAGGTGTCAGGCGAGACCGGTCGACCTGCATAGCCTCCACGGCGGGAGGCACAGGAACAGATTGCAGGGGACCAGAGGAGAGAGGAGCCGGGGAGAAGAAACGCCTCGTGCGAACAGAGTCCATATCCTGGCGGAGCTCCTGACGCCTTTCGGAAAAACGCATGTCAATGCGAGTGGCTAGGTGGATGAGTTCATGTAGATTAGCAGGGATTTCTCGTGCGGCCAGAACATCTTTAATGTTGCTGGATAGGCCTTTTTTAAAGGTCGCGCAGAGTGCCTCATTATTCCAGGATAATTCTGAAGCAAGAGTACGGAATTGTACGGCATACTCGCCAACGGAAGAATTACCCTGGACCAGGTTCAACAGGGCAGTCTCAGCAGAAGAGGCTCGGGCAGGTTCCTCAAAGACACTTCGAATTTCCGAGAAGAAGGAGTGTACAGAGGCAGTGACGGGGTCATTGCAGTCCCAGAGCGGTGTGGCCCAAGACAGGGCTTTTCCAGACAGAAGGCTGACTACGAAAGCCACCTTAGACCTTTCAGTGGGAAACTGGTCCGACATCATCTCCAAGTGCAATGAACATTGGGAAAGAAAGCCACGGCAAAACTTAGAGTCCCCATCAAATTTATCCGGCAAGGATAGTCGTAGTCCAGAAGCGGCCACTCGCTGCGGAGGAGGTGCAGGAGCTGGCGGAGGAGATGATTGCTGAAGCTGTGGTAGTAACTGCTGTAGCATAACGGTCAGTTGAGACAGCTGTTGGCCTTGTTGCGCTATCTGTTGTGACTGCTGGGCGACCACCGTGGTGAGGTCAGCGACAACTGGCAGAGGAACTTCAGCGGGATCCATGGCCGGATCTACTGTCACGATGCCGGCTGGCAGGTAGTGGATCCTCTGTGCCAGAGAGGGATTAGCGTGGACCGTGCTAGTGGATCGGTTCTAAGTCACTACTGGTTTTCACCAGAGCCCGCCGCAAAGCGGGATGGTCTTGCTGCGGCGGTAGTGACCAGGTCGTATCCACTAGCAACGGCTCAACCTCTCTGGCTGCTGAAGATAGGCGCGGTACAAGGGAGTAGACAGAAGCAAGGTCGGACGTAGCAGAAGGTCGGGGCAGGCAGCAAGGATCGTAGTCAGGGGCAACGGCAGGAGGTCTGGAACACAGGCTAGGAACACACAAGGAAACGCTTTCACTGGCACGATGGCAACAAGATCCGGCAAGGAAGTGCAGGGGAAGTGAGGTGATATAGGGAAGTGCACAGGTGATAACACTAATTGGAACCACTGCGCCAATCAGCGGCGCAGTGGCCCTTTAAATCGCAAAGACCCGGCGCGCGCGCGCCCTAGGGAGCGGGGCCGCGCGCGCCGGGACAGGACTGACGGAGAGCGAGTCAGGTACGGGAGCCGGGGTGCGCATCGCGAATCGCATCCCGGCTGAAGGCGGTATCGCAGCGCCCCGGGTCAGTGGATCTGACCGGAGCGCTGCAGTGAGGAGAGTGTAGCGAGCGCTCCGGGGAGGAGCGGGGACCCGGAGCGCTCGGCGTAACACTCCCTGAGTGCTGGGTCTCTTCATCCAATCACTGCAGGCTGCTCTGTAACCCCCTCCTCTCTGTTTTCATTCTGCTGTCTGATAGGACAGGATTGAGCACAGAGGAGTGCTAGTTCCACCCTCACTTACTAGACTTTGTCCCTGGCTGTGCTTCCGCTTGGACAAAGATAATTCTGCAACCAGACATGATTATGTTCTAGACGGTATGGGGATTGATTTCTATAAAAGGAGATAACATTTATGAAGTATATTAGAATAGTTAATGTATTGCCAAGATGTACAACATATAACAAGTTTTGGAATCTGACAGTGCCCATTTAAGTCTATAGCTTGTATCCCTGCATATTCTATTTAAGGGGGACTTTATATAGTTAAACTTGGAACAGTTTGGGTCTGTTGCTTTTGTTATAGGTTTTCAATAGAAGTAAGTTTGGGCTAGTACCTAGATACTAGGAGCAGTAATGTACAGCAGATTTGACAGGTGGTGAGACATCTGCAGCATGCATTATGAATGTCTTACTGTACGTTTCTATGAAAACAGGTGAAATGGAGGGATTAGGGTAATTGATTTTCCGTCTAGTTGTTCCTAAGCTTGGAACTGCTTGTTACTGTATAACAAGAAGAAAACCTTAACCCCTTAAGGACCAAGCCCATTTTGGCCTTAAGGACCAGAGCGTTTTTTGCACATCTGATCACTGTCACTTTAAACATTAATAACTCTGGAATGCTTTTAGTTATCATTCTGAATCCGAGATAATTTTTTCGTGACATATTCTACTTTAACATAGTAGTAATTTTTTGTGGTAACCTGCATCCTTTCTTGGTGAAAAATCCATAACTTTGATGAAAAATTAGAAAATTTAGCATTTTTCTAACTTTGAAGCTTTCTGCTTGTAAGGAAAATGTATATTACGAATACATTTTTTTTTAATTCACATATACAATATGTCTACTTTATGTTTGCATCATAAAATTGATGAGTTTTTACTTTTGGAAGACACCAGAGGGCTTCAAAGTTCAGCAGCAATTTTCCAATTTTTCACAAAATTTTCAAATTTGATATTTTTCAGGGACCAGTTCAGTTTTGAAGTGGATTTGAAGGGTCTTCATATTAGAAATACCCCATAAATGACCCCATTATAAAAACTACACCCCCCCAAAGTATTCAAAATGACGTTCAGTAAGTGTTTTAACCCTTTAGGTGTTTCACAGGAATAGCAGCAAAGTGAAGGAGAAAATTCAAAATCTTCATTTTTTACACTCACATGTTCTTGTAGATCCAATTTTTGAATTTTTGCAAGTGGTAAAAGGAGAAAATTTTTACTTGTATTTGTAGCCCAATTTCTCTAGAGTAAGCACATACCTCATATGTCTATGTAAAGTCTTCGGCGGGCGCAGTAGAGGGCTCAGAAGGGAAGGAGCAACAAGGGGATTTTGGAGAGAACATTTTTCTGAAACGGTTTTTGGGGGGAATGTTGCATTTAGGAAGCCCCTATGGTGCCAGAACAGCAAAAAAAAAACACATGGCATGCCATTTTGGAAACTAGAGCCCTTGGGGAATGTAACAAGGAATTAAGTGAGCCTTAATACCCCACAGGTGTTTCATGACTTTTGCAAATGTAAAAAAAAAAAAAATAAATGTTTACCTAAAATGCTTGTTTTCCCTAAAATTTTACATTTTTAAAAAGGGTAATAGCAGAAAGTACCCCCCAGAATTTGAAGCCCAATTTCTCCCGATTCAGAAAACACCCCATATGCTTGTGAAAAGTGCTCTGCTGGCGCACTACAGGTCTCAGAAGAGGAGTAGTCACATTTGGCTTTTTGGAAGCAAATTTTGCTCTGGGGGCATGTTGCATTTAGGAAGCCCCTATGGTGCCAGGACAGCAAAAAACCCACATGGCATACTATTTTGGAAATTAGACCACTCGGGGAACGTAACAAAGGGTTAAGTGAACCTTTATACTCCACAGGTGTTTCACGACTTTTGCATATGTTAAAAAAAAAAATAAATTCTGCCTAAAATGCTTGTTTTCCCAAAAATTTTACATTTTTTAAAAGGGTAAAAGCAGAAAATAGCCCCCAAAATTTGTAACACTATTTCTCCCGAGTACGGCGATACCCCATATGTGACCCTAAACTGTTGCCTTGAAATACGACAGGGCTCCGAAGTGAAAGCGCCATGCGCATTTGAGGCCTAAATTAAGAACTTGCATAGGGGTGGACATAGGGGAATTCTACGCCAGTGATTCCCAAACAGGGTGCCTCCAGCTGTTGTAAAACTCCCAGCATGCCTGGACTACTGGGAGTAGTTGTTTTGCAACAGCTGGTGGCTCAGTTTTGGAAAAAGTGGCGTACCAGACGTTTGTAATTTTTATTGGGGAGGGGAGGGGGGCTGTGTAGGGGTATGTGTATATGTAGTGTTTTTTACTTTTTATTTTATTTTGTGGTAGTGTAGTGTAGTGTTTTTAGGGTACAGTCACACGGGTGGGGGTTCACAGTAGTTTCTCGCTGGCAGCTTGAGCTGCGGCAGAAAATTTGCCGCAGCTCAAACTTGCAGCCGGATACTTACTGTAAACCTCCGCCCATGTAAGTGTACCCTGTACATTCACAATGGGGGTGGGGGGGACATCCAGCTGTTGCAAAACTACAACTCCCAGCATGCACTGACAGACTGTACATGCTGAGAGTTTTAGTTTTGCAACAGCTGTAGGCACACTGGTTATGTATCACTGAGTTTGTGACCTAACTCAGTGTTTCACAACCAGTGTGCCTCCAGCTGTTGCAAAACTACAACTCCCAGCATGTACGGTGCATGGTGTACGGTGACTGCTGAGAGTTGTAGTTTGCAACAGCTGGAGGCACACCGGTCTTGAAACACTGAGTTAGGTAAAAAAAACTCTGAGTTTCACAACCAGTGTGCCTTCAGCTGTTGCAAAACTACAACTCACAGCAGTCACCGACAGCCAACGGGCATGCTGGGAGTTGTAGTTATGCAACCAGCAGATGCACCACTACAACTCCCAGCATGCACTTTAGCTGTTTGTGCAAGCTGGGAGTTGTAGTTATTCAACAGCTGAAGGTACACTTTTCCATAGAAAAAATGTGCCTCCAGCTGTTGCAAAACTATAAGTCCCAGCATGCCCATAAGGGAATGCTGGGAGTTGTGGTTGTCTGCCTCCTGCTGTTGCACAACTACAGCTCCCAGCATGCCCTTTTTGCATGCTGGGAGCTGTTGCTAAGCAACAGCAGGAGGCTGTCACTCAGCTCCAAGCCGCCGCTTCAGGTCAGTCCCGCCGCCGCTCCTGGGGCCCCGATCCCAACAGGGATGCCGGGGATCGGGGTCCCCAGCTCCCGGGGTCTTCTTCCCGCACCCGCTCTCGTCCTGCGGAAGAGGGGGCGGAGCAAGTTGCGGGAGTGACACCCTCAGCGGGTGCCCTGATTGGTCAGCCAGTAAACCGGCCGACGAATCAGGGCAATCGTGAGGTTGCACCAGTGCCACCTCACCCCTGCTGGCTATGGCTGTTTGGGGCCGTCAGAAACGGCCCCGAACAGCCTGTAATTTCGGGTCACCGGGTCACTAATGACCCCCCTGGGCGATATGCCGCGATGCCTGCTGAACGATTTCAGCAGGCATCCAGCTCCGGTCCCCAACCGGCTAGCGGTGGGGACCGGATTTCCCACGGGCGTATTGATACGCCCTCGGTCCTTAAGGACTCGGAATTCAGGGCGTATCCATACGCCCTGTGTTCTGAAGAGGTTAAAGTTCCAATCCTTTCCAAATAATTCTATCAATTCATATGTGAACAAATGTATTCTAATTTGATATAACACAAGACAAACACATGTTTTTGTAACTTATAGAACAATATAGATTGTTGTGTGTGTAGTTCTCTACAATTAATGATAAACTCATAGCATACTTTACAGCTAAGGACTTGTACACACTACTGTATACGTTACTGTAAATGTTGGCGTGGCATGGAACCATAAAATTATGCCCACAATAGTCTGTGGGGCCATACTGTAATAGTTTGCACCTCTTATTTCATTTGGAGACATACAACGTTTTTTTGTCATATTTGATATGAATGACAAAAAACATGGCTTTTTAATTTGAATAAAATCATTGCTTCAAGAGGAGAATATTGCTGTAATGTGCGACTGTAAGGAGGCACCATCCAGAATTCATACATGCTCACCTGAGCCAAATTTGCATGTTTATATGGGGAATGGGAGAGATATCTGTAATGTATGACCAGCTTAACCCCTTAAGGACACAGCCCATTTGGGCCTTAAGGACGCAGGCAATTTTATTTTTACGTTTTCGTTTTTTCCTCCTGGCCTTCAAAAAATCATAACTCTTTTATATTTTCATCCACAGACTAGTATAAGGGCTTTTTTTTTGCGCGACCAGTTGTCCATTGTAATGCCATCACTCACTTTATCATAAAAAGTATGGCGCAATCAAAAAATACTATTTGTGTGGGGAAATTAAAAAGAAAACCGCAATTTTGCTAATTTTGGAAGGTTTTGTTTTCACGCTGTACAATTTACAGTAAAAATGACAGGCGTTCTTTATTCTTTGGGTCAATACAATTCAATTGATACCCATGATAATATACTTTTCTATTACTGTTGCGCTTAAAAAAAAATCACAAACTGTTTAACCAAATAAGTACGTTCAAAATCCCCCTAATTTGAAGACCTATAACTTTTTCATTTTTCCGTATAAGCTGCGGTATGAGGGCTCATTTTTTGTGCCGTGATCAGTACATTTTATTGATACCATATTTGCTTATATAAAACTTTTTATTCTTTTTTATAAAAAAAATTTGGAATAAAATGTTATAAAAAAAACAGCAATTTTAGATTTTTTTTTTTACGTTCACGCCGTTCACCATACAGTATCATTAACATTTTATTTTAATAGTTGGGATATTTACGCACGTGGCGATACCAAATATGTATATAATTTTTTTTTTTTTTTACACTTTTTGGGGCTGAAATAGGGAAAATGGGACAATTTACGTTTTTATTGGGGGAGGGTTTTTTTCAAATATTTTTACTTTTATTTTTACACTTTAATAGTCTCCATAGGGGCTATTCATTCGATTGCTAATACTGTTCAGTGCTATGTATGGGGCATAGCACTGATCAGCGTTATCCGTCATCTTCTGCTCTGGTGTGCTCGATCGCAGACCAGAGCAGAAGACCCGGGAGACGGCCGGAGCAAAGTGAGGGGACCTCCGGCCGCCATGCTGGATGATCGGATCGCCGCGGCAGCGCCGCGGGCGATCCGATCATCCATTAAAAGTACCGCGATGCTGCATATGCCATGATTTGTATTGATCACGGCATCTGAGGGGTTAATCGCGATCGGGCAGGTCCCTGGCTGCTATCAGCAGCCGGGACCTGCCGCGCACTACGCGAACATCGCTCCAATGCTCGCGGTTATGCATAGGACGTAAATGTACATCCTGGTGCATTAAGTACCACCTCACCAGGACGTACATCTACGTCCTTCGTCCTTAAGGGGTTAAAGGGGTTCTCTGGCAGAGTTTTTTTTTTATTAATATGCTCAAACCTTTACCTACATTCTGTTACCTGTTCTAGTATTGCTGCCTCAGTCCCTGGTGCAATCCACTTCCTGGTGCCAGTGGTCAATCCATCACAGTGCAGTTCAGAGAATCGCTGGCCACAGCAGTGTTCCGCCCCAGCCACTGATTGGGTGAATGACAATGTGATGTATTGAGCCTTAGTCTTCTTTCTGGTGTTGGGGCAGGACACCTTACTACTCCTCACGTGACTGCCCATTCTCATCATATGGGGGTTAAAGGAGTACTCCGATGGAAACCTTTTTTTTTTTTTTTTTAAATCAGCTGATGCCAGAAAGGTAAACAGATTTGTAAATGACTTCTGTTAAAAAATCTTACTCCTTCCAGTACTTCTTAGCGGCTGTATGCTACAGGGGAAATTATTTTCTTTTGGGATTTCTTTTCTGTCACTACCACAGTGTTCTCTGCTGACACCTCTGTCCATTTTAGGTACTGTCTAGAGCAGCATATGTTTGCTATGGGGATTTTATCCTGCTCTGGACAGTTCCTGACATGGACAGAGGTGTCAGCAGAGAGCACTGTCAGGGCCGGATTAATGTAGGGGCTGATGGAGCTGCAGCTCCAGACCCTTACAGTAAAATAGGCCCAGCCAGCCGCCAAAAAGGCTGCCGAGGAGCGGCCCCCCTCCCTGTCCCTACACTATGCTACATGCTGCAGCAACAGGCAGGGACCTCGGGCGCGGCCCGGGCCCGCCGCTGCCAGCACTATTACCTGCAAACAGCGCGGGCTCTTTAAAAATCATTTCCGGGTTGGATTGACAGGCTGCTCTTGTCACTCGCGTTGCAGGGATCAGAGGCTGTGACACGTCATACAGAGGCTTGGCGCAGACGTGCGTGCCTATGCGGTGCACGTCTACTCCCATGAGCCCCTGACCTGTCAATTCAACCCGGAAAAGATTTTTAAAGAGCCCGTGCCGTTTGCAGGTAATAGTGCTGACAGAGGCGGGCCCTTTAAAAATAATTTCCGGGTTGGATTGACAGGCCAGGGGCTCATGGGAGTAGACGTGCACCGCATAGGCACACACGTCTGCGCCAAGCCTCTGTATGACGTGTCACAGCCTCTGACCCCTGCAACGCGAGAGTGACACGAGCAGCAGCATTCCCCGCATCCTCACACTGCAGCACCGCCAATCTCCAGGAAGGTAAGGAGATCGAGGATTGGGTGCTGGGGTGATGTAATATTAATAAGCAGGAGAATTAGGACAGGGAACGGGGGGGATTGCATTGATGATGAGGAGACTGATGATGGGGCTGGGGGGGAGGGTTGCAATGATGAGGAGACTGAGGATGGGGCTGGGGGCGGTTGCAATGATGAGGAGACTGAGGATGGGGTGGGGGGGAATGCGATGATGAGGAGGAGGGGGGTGCTGTGGGGTGCAATGATGATTAGGAGGGTGGAATGATGAGGAGACTGAGGATGGGGTTTGTGTGGGGGGTGCAATGATGATCATGAGGAGGAGGAGGAGGGTGGAATGATGAGGAGACTGAGGATGGGGTGTTGGGGGGGGACGGAATGATAATGAGGAGGAGGAGGGGAAGCTGGGGGGGCGTGCAATGATGAGAAGACTGAGGATGGGGTGTGTGGGGGGGTGCAAGGATGAGGAGGAGGGTGGAATGATGAGGAGACTGAGGATGAGGTGTGTGGGGGGGGGGGTGCAATGACGATCATGAGGAGGAGGAGGAGGGTGGAATGATGAGGAGACTGAGGATGGGGTGTTGGGGGGAGATGGAATGATAATGAGGAGGAGGAGGGGAAGCTGGGGGGCGTGCAATGATGAGGAGACTGAGGATGGGGTGTGGGGGGGGTGCAATGATGATGATGAGGGTGGAATGATGAGGAGACTGAGGATGGGGTGTGGGGGGGGTGCAGTGATGATGATGAGGGTGGAATGATGAGGAGACTGAGGATGGGGTGGGGGGGTTCAATGATGATGATGAGAAGTCTGAGGATGAGGTGCGGGGGGGGGGGGTTGCAATGATGAGACTGAGGATGGGGGGGTTTGCAATGATGAGACTGAGGATGGGGGGGGGGGAATAATATGGAGTGCGGGAGTGAAGAGCCAAGGATGGGTGGGGTGTATGGAGTGATGAGAATAGCGAGGATTGGGGGGATAAGCTAACCAAGCATGGGGTGGGGGTGTTGATAAGACAGAGGATGGGATGAAGGGTATGCAGTGTATGGCAGTATTATATTTGGGGGGTAAAGTGTGTGGCAGTATTATATTCAGAGGGTACAGTGTGTGGCAGTATTATATTCAGAGATACAGTGTGTGGCAGTGTTATATGCAGGGGGTACAGTGTGTGGCAGCATTATATGCAGGGGGTACAGTGTGTGGCAGTATTATGTTCAGACGTACAGTGTGTGGCAGTATTATATTCAGGGGTACAGTGTGTGGCAGTATTATATTCAGGGGTACAGTGTGTGGCATTAATATATTTAGAAGGTACAGTGTGTGGCAGTATTCTATTCAGGAGGTACAGTGTACGGCAGTATTATATTAAGGGGGTACAGCATGTGGCAATAATATATTTAGAGGGTACAGTGCGTGGCAGTATTATATTCAGGGGGTACAGTGTGTGGAAATAATATATTTAGAGGGTACAGTGGTAGGCAGCATTATATTCAGGGGGTACAGTATGTTGCAATAATATATTTAGAGGGTACAGTGCGTGGCAGTATTATATTCAGGTGGTACAGTATTTGGCAGAATTATAATGTGTTATTATGAATATTGTCCTTACATAGAGGATGAGGATCTGCTGACAATGTGAGGAGCCTATGATGTCCGGGCATCAGACTCTGCAGAGAAGAAAAGAAGGAAAGGAAAGACAACAGAGAAGACATCACTCAGGTCACTGATACAATTGTGTGTTCTCCTGACTGTCCCATCAGCTCTGGAGTCGCTTGTAAGTTCCGTAGTGATGATGGGTGACAATTTACCCCATTCTGTGGCTCTGCAGCTGTTTCAAAACGGCAACTTCCTTAATTCCTGAGTCTCTTCAGACATGATGGGAGTTGCAGCTTAGCAACAGCTGGAGAGCCACTTGAACCGAGGGGATTGGTGGGGGTCCCAGCAGTCTGACCCCTACCATAAAAATGGGCTGCTTATTTTAAAATGCCCGGGCCTATTTTTGGTCCCAGTCCAGCCCTGCCTGTCAGTCACTTAAATTCTCCTGACTGTGTCCCATCAGTGCTGTAGTCACTGATATCTTTGTGCGGCCGAGTAATAAAATTGCTTTGTGTTTTCATTTTATATATTATGTAAATATTTTCATAAAAAGGCCCAGAAAAATTCTCAGCACCAGGCCCATGATGCTCTTAATCCGGCCCTGAGCACTGTGGTTGTGACAGAAAAGAAATCCCAAAAGAAAAGATTTTCTCTGTAGTATACTGCAGCTGATAAGTACTGGAAGGTTTAAAGGAGTATTCCAGTGCAAAATAATTTATCCCCTATCTAAAGGATAGGGGATAAGTTATAGATCGCGGGGGGTCCGAGCGCTGGGGACCCCCGGGATCTCCTGGACGGGGCCGCGGCAGTCTGCAGGAAGTTAAGTTTCATCCCCAGCAGAAAGCCTCGGCAGACACCCCCCTCCATGTATCTCTATGGGGTACATGGAGGGGGCGTGTAGGCAGCCGCGTCATGCGGGGACGGAACGCCCCCTTTCCAGCATACTGCTGCGGTCCCATCCAGGAGATCCCGGGGGCCCCAGCGCTCGGACCCCCCCCCCCCCCCCCCCCCCCCGCGATCTATAACTTATCCCCTATCCTTCGGAAAGGGGATAAGTTATATTGCACTACAGATCTCCTTTAAGATTTTTTAATAGAAGTAATTTACAAATCTGTTTACCTTTCTGGCACCAGTTGATAAAAAAAAAGTTTTTCACCGGAATACCCCTTTAAAAACACTGGTAGGTGGTTTATATTTCCTTATTCTGTACTTCTACATGGATCTCTTAAATTACACCTCAAATTACACCTCAAGAGTACATATCTACAGCTACTGTGTCGTTCTTGCATTATTAAAGGGGTACTCCACTGGAATACATTTTTTTTAAATCGGTGCCAGAAAGTTAAACAGATTTGTAAATTATGAATTCAGGTAGAAAAACAGACATGGTGCACATCTACAATCTTGTATAATGATCTGATTGCTTCTCAGCATAATATCAAAAACTAACAGGTTGTTAGTATACATTTTTGATCAAAAAGTACAAGCCACCTCGCCACGTCAAGGCCACCTATTTAGAGTGCTGCACTCTTCCCTACCCCCTCAGCCCAAACCTATATAAGTAGTAGTTAGCTACACCTGGGCCATTTCTTTCCTAGCAGCCTCCCAGTCTGACTGGGAGAGCATTGTAAGTGTGCTATTACACCTTGTTCACACTGGTGTGGTGCTGTGCGGTGTCCGTTGCTGCCGTGGCACCATGTCTGTGGGGGGGGGGGGGGGGGGGGGCGGTGCAGCCCATAGACTGGTTTGAGTGGTCGTTCCCCCCTGTGGGCATTGGTGTCGCGGCGGTGGTGGTCGCCGCCCAGTGCTGCGCCATTTTATGCTAGGGACGTTAGGGACCCACTCTGGATAGGTGGCCTTGACGTGGCGAGTGGGCTTGTACTGTTTGATCAAAAATGTATACTAACAACCTGTACGTTTTTGATATTATGCTGAGAAGCAATCAGATCATTATACAAGATTGTAGATGTGCACCATGTCTGTTTTTCTACCCGAATTCACAGATTTGTAAATTACTTTTATTTAAAAATCTTAATCCTTCCAGTAAATTTATTTTCTGTCTGACCACAGTACTCTCTGCTGACACCTCTGTCCATTTTAGGAACTGTCCAGAGTACAAGCAAATCCCCATAGCAAACCTCTCCTGCTCTAGACAATTCCTAAAATGGACAGAGGTGTCAGCAGAGAGCACTGTGGTCAGACAGAAAGGAAATTCAAAAAGAAAATAATTTCCTGTGGAGCATATAGCAGCTGATAAATACTGTAAAGATTAAGATTTTTAAATAGAAGTAATTTACAAATCTGTTTAACTTTCTGGCACCAGTTGATTTAAAATTTTTTTTTTTTCAGGGCAGTACCCCTTTAAGTTATTTTGATCAACTGGTGCAAACCCATATAGACTTGACTGGGGCCTAGGCCTCCAAAATGAACTCAGGGCATGAAGGATGCAGCTATGCTAAATGATAAAAACAGCATTAGACAGATGTGGGAGTGCGGGACCAACATGGAGGCAAGGAGTAGAGACAGCATGGAGACAGCAAGGAGCAAAAGATAACCCTACCCACCCCATCTATATGGACAGTTTACAGAGCTGGAAAAACTGCATTCACTGAATATAGCCTTTGTAACACTGTTAAATTATATGGTAGCAGATGGGGGAGTGTTGTTTCAAAGCTTTTATGTCTACATTAAAGTGGACTTGTGGTCTCTCCTGGCTAGTCTGTTTTAGTAAATACATGCTTTTCCTATAAAATAACATCACGAGAACATCTTTTCTAACTAGAAATGTATGACTAAGTTGCCCGTTGGGTGGTACCAGCTACGGGTAAGGCCATACATTGTCAGGCACTGTCAGCACTGATTGGATTTAAGTCACACATTTATAGTAAGAATATCAGGAATGACAACACAGAGCTATAAAAAAAAATCTCCAGAATTGTTATTTCATTAAAAAAGTGTTTACTAAAACAGGCATGTCAGGAAAGGCCACAGGTCCTCTCTTAAAGGAGTCTACTAGTATCTTGATGTACTGCATGGTGCGAGTACAATATGCAAATGAGCTCTTTGGCGCACTGGGGGCCTGACTGTACCTTTAGGAGCCGCGCTATTCCCCTCACATCACCTCATGTTGCCACACCTGACCTAAAAAAAATGAGAAGAAAGAGATGGGAGGAATCTAGCAATGATCCTAGAAATATAGTCCTGCCCCCAGCACCAAAAAGCTCATTTGCATATTGAATGAAAAACGTTTTCCAGACAACAACGCAGCACATGATACTATACAAGATACTAAAGGCAGCATCTGTTATACAATAATATCCTCTGTTTAGCAATACCACCTTTTTAATTTCACAAAATGGGTGGCAGATCCCCTTTATTAATCATAGTTACAAACGCTGGGACCCCCACAATCTCCCGAACGGGGACTTGGCATTGCAATGTTGTGTACCAGCTAATGCGCGTGTCGTTGAGCTCATTGAGCTCGATGGACACACCCCCTCATACAGCTCCATGGGAGAGGCAGGGATGCACGAACGCTGCATCCCCGCCTCTCCCATAGAACTACATGGAGGAGGCGCGTTGGCTGCAGGATCATTCTGCAGCCGGCACACCTCCTGCATGGGAGAGCCGGTGTCCCGTGCAGGAGATCGTGGAGGGTCCCAGCATTCGGACCCCCCACGATCAGACACTTATCCCCTATACACAGGATAACTATACACAGGACAAAATACGTTTATTTACTGCAGATTTCCTTAAATATCCATGAATAGGGCTGCACATGTCTGCATTGGAAATACGCCAAAGTTTTTAACCTCTCTGTTAAAAGTGAAAAACATCACAGCATGAAAAGTTGCCAAAAACAGGATGAAAACTTTCATTAACTCATAATGTGATAAAACTAAAACCCTGCCAACATTTCAGAAAATAGTGATGGATTTGTTGGAAAAATAGTTACTCTGTGTATTTGATGCGCAGGATTTGAAGTGACAGATTTTATGCCGCAGACTTCATTGTAAACTAATTGACTGAACAGAGCTTCAAATCTGCAGGATCAGATATGCAGAGGATATTGTACGTGTGAATAGACCTTAACATGAGTAGAGTCAGAGGATAAGATAATGTAGAGTTCATGGATGTTTTCTAAACCTATATATACATCATATCTTCTACAATAACAAATCAAAATCCAGCTGATGAATAAAAAGTTGCTTCTTTATTGTAGAAATGTAATTAAAAAAAACAAGGAATTCTACAGTCTCAGAGGTACGCACAACTCACCACCTAATCATAGATCTATGTTTAAGATGTTTTCACCAAAACACATCAGATTCTCTCAGCTTGTGGAATTCCTCTGTTTTTATTAAATTTTCACAATAAAGAAGACATTTTTTATTCAAGATCATCAACTGGATTTCCCTTTGTTTTTGTATTCGATATGGTGCCCAGACTTTGGGCTATTCCTTACTGGATGTTGTAGGAAGGTTGTAACACTCATGTTTCAGCAGGCAGGAACACCGGTGGATGTGGATCCGCGGGACCTGTGTGGCAGATGACACAGACCGTACCAGGAAGCGGAGTCTAAGGTGCCGCTGGTTTTCACCAGAGCCCACCGCAAAGCGGGATGGACTTGCTGCGGCAGGCGGCACCCAGGTCGCTACCCCTGGCATGGCTTAACCACACAGGCGGCACAGTAGTGTAGTCAGAAACGTATCAATTGGTCAGTGGGCAGGCGGCAAAGGAGCAAGGTCAGGTCACGGAGCAAAGGGTATGATACACAGCAAGGCAATACACAGGAATGCTTTCTGTCAGGCACTAGGGCAACAAAGATCTGGCAGAGAGTGGGGGGAGGTGCAGAAACTTATAATGAATGTACAGGTGCAAAACATAATTACGGGCACACGCGCCGGAGCTGTGACAAAACAGCAGGGGACAGAAGTGAGTGATGGGGTGGGATTTGCATGTGGGTGATTCCCGCAGTGCGTATCCCATCCCCGCCGGCCAGAGAAGGAGAGGGGACAATGCGCTCACGGCCAGGATGTGCGCCCGGAGCGCAAGATGTCACAGTCCCCCCTTTGGTCTCCCCTCATTTTGGGGCTGAGAAAACATTTCCTCAGGCTCCCAAGATCTCTCCTCAGGACCAAATCCCCTCCAGTCGACCCAAAAAGTTTTTTTTCCTTGAACAGTCTTTGTGGCCAAGATCTCTTTAACCTGAAACATATCCGAGGGACCAGAAACGGGAATTGAAGAAGTGTTCTTTTGAGAAAAACGGTTAATTACCAGAGGCTTGAGAAGTGACACATGAAAGGAGTTTGGAATATGCAGAGAGGAAGGTAAACGGAGCTTGTATGAGATTGGATTAATTCTTTGCAGAACATCAAACCGACCCAGGAAACGAGGACCCAATTTGTAACAGGGAATCTTGAAACGGATGTACTTGGAGGATAACCAGACTTTAACACTGGGAAAGAAAGACGGAGGAGATCTTCTTTTTTTATTGGCCTGGGTCTTCATGCGAGAAGAGGCATTAGACAAAAAATGCAGAGTCTGTCGCCAGATGGATGAGAAGTCACAGACCAGATCAACAGCTGGCACACCGATGGAAACAGAAACTGGAAGAGGAGGACGGAGATGATGTCCCTACACAAAAAAGAACTGAGAAGTTCTGGTGGATTCAGAATCCTTATGGTTATAAGAAAATTCAGCCCAAGGAAGAAGATCAACCCAATCGTCCTGACGAGCAGAAACAAAATGACATAAATAAGTCTCCAGAATTTGATTAACCCTCTCCACCTGGCCATTGGACTGAGGGTGATAGGCAGAGGAGAAATCCAGGCTGATGTCAAGACAGGAACAGAGAGCTCGCCAAAACTTAGAAACAAACTGAACTCCTCGATCGGAGACGATGTGACTTAGGAAACCATGTAAACGAAAGATATGTTGCAGGAAATACTTAGCCAGCTGTGGAGCAGATGGAAGACCAGGTAGGGGAATGAAGTGAGCCATCTTGGACAACCGATCTACCACCACCCAAATGATTGTGTTATTACAGGATGGAGGCAGGTTTGTAATAAAGTCCATGGCGATGTGAGACCAGGGAGACTCCGGGGTTGGCAGAGGCTGTAAGAGTCCCGCAGGTCTCTGATGGGGAGTTCTGTCAAGGGCACAGGTCACACAGAAACGGACAAAAACTGAAACATCACGTTCAAGATACAGCCACCAGTAGTGCCGGGAGATTAAAAGTAAGGTCTTGCAAAGTCAAGGGTGACCTGCCAACAAAGAAGAATGACCCCATTTCAGAACTTTGTGTCTCAATGTGGTGGGCACAAAGGTTTTTCCTGGAGGAACTTGCTGAAGGGCAGGAGAGACAGGAATCAGATGATCCGGTGGAATGGTATGCCTAAGCAAGGAGTCAAAACCCACAAAGTCTGAGGACTTGGAAAGAGCATCAGCTCTGATGTTCTTGTCAGCAGGACGGAAATTAATGAAGAAAATAAATCTGGAGAAGAATAATGACCACATAGCTTGGCGCTGAAAAAATCGATTCTTTCAAATGTCGGGATATTTCCTTAGACAATATTAGTATCGATTCAAAATATGTTCGATTTGATCTTTTCAGGAATGTGGAATTCCTATCTCCCGATGCCCGGGACATGCCGTTCCGGGCGCCGTTCAGGTGAATTTTTCAGGTCAAGGCAAGCAGGGCCCTGAAAGCCCCAGACAAGCGCGGTGGCGCTCAGAGGGGTGTATGGGGTGGGCTCCTGACTCCAGCCTGCTCCGTACTATGCAGCCCCACTCTGATTTCAGTAGCCGGTGGCCACTACTAATAGCCAGCATGCGGCGATCGCCGCGTTCGGCTATTAACCCTTCAAATCGCCACTGTCAAAGCTGACAGCAGCGTCTAAAGGGACCTGTGAATGCTCCCTGGTGGGCTAGGGGGGTGGATGGCCCCCCCGCAGCATGATCGGGGGGGGGTGGCGGGTTGGGGGCCATCCACTATAGAGCGGTGGTGTCCGTGGCTCTGTCATTGGACTAGGCTCAATCAATGAAGTGCAGAGCTCACAGATCAATGGAGTTCAATAGAACTCTATTGATCTGTATGAGGAATCTAATGATTCCTCCTAAAAGTCCCCTAAGGGACTAATAAAGTGTAAAAAAAAAAAATTTTAATAAAAGTTTAAAAGACACACATTTACCCCTTCCATATTAAAAGTTCAAATCACCCACTATTCCCATATAAAAAAAAACATGTAAACATAAAAAAAGGAACATATTTGGTATCACTCTGTGCGTAATTGTACGACTTATTAAAATATCATATTATGTATCCTGTACGGTAAATGACGGAAATGTAAAAAATAAAAAATAAATTGCAATTTTTATAATATCCCAAAAAATTAAGTTAAAAGAGATTAAAAAGTCAGATCAATACCAAAATGGTACCGATACAAAAAACAGATTATGGCGCAAAATTTTTTCCCTCATACAGCCTCGTATGCCAAAAAATCGCAATTTATAGTCTTTGAGACAGAATCAGGATATATCCTATCGTCATACGTGCATTGTGATACATATAGTATCGCCAGATTCTTGCCAATTCCCACCCCTAGAAGGTATAGAAGGTTCTTGTGGTCAGAGTAGATACTGACCGGATGAGGAGACCCTTCTAACAAATGATGCCATTCCTCCAAGGCAAGTCTTATAGCAAGTAATTCACGTTCCCCGATAGAGTAATTTCTCTCAGCTGGCGAGAAAGTCTTAGAGAAGAAACCTCATGTTACAGTCTTGCCTTTGGAGTTTCTCTGGGTAAGAATGGCACCGGCTCCTACGGTAGAGGCATCAACTTCCAAAGCGAAAGGTTTCTCCGGGTCAGGTCTACAAAGCACAGGAATTCTTTAGGCATGTGAAGGCCACTTCTGCCTCCGGAGGCCACCACTTGGGGTTAGAGTTCTTTTTGGTGAGCGCCACAATAGGAGCAACCAAGGAAGAGAAGTGTGGGATGAACTGACGATAATAGTTGGCAAATCCCAGAAAGCGTTGAATAGCCCATAGTCCTGTAGGGCGAGGCCATTCCAAGACCGCAGACACTTTGTCAGGATCCATTTGCAGACCTTGATGAGAAACTATATAACCAAGGAACAGGAGGCTAGACTTATATGCATTTCTCCAGTTTAGCGTGTAGACGGTTTCTCCGGAGGCGCTGTAGAACCAGACGAACATGTGTGCGATGCTCCTCAAGATTGGAAAAAAAGATCAAGATATCATCAAAATGTACAACAACACAGGTATAGAGAAGGTCTCAGAAGATGTCATTGACGAACTCCTGAAAGACGGCTGATGCATTGCAAAGATGGAAAGGCATCACCAGATATTCAAAATGTCCATCACAGGTGTTAAAGGCCATTTTCCATTCATCACCCTCACGGATGCGTATCAGATTATAAACTCCCCGCAAATCCAATTTTGAGAAGACCTTGGCACCCCGTAAACGGTCAAAAGCTTAGAAATCAGAGGAAGTGGATAACGATTTTTAACCGTGATGTTGTTAAGTCCCCTATAGTCAATACATGGACGAAGGGAACCACCCTTCTTCCCCACGAGGAAGAAACCTGCTCCGGCAGGAGAGGAGGACTTTCGGATAAATCCTTTTTGGAGGTTCTCCTGGATATATTTAGCCATGGCTTGTGTCTCTGGAACTGACAAAGGATAGATTCTTCCACATGGAGGTGTAGTCCAAGGCTGTAAATCAATGGGGCAATCATAAGGACGATGTGGAGGTAGAGTCTCGGCCTGTTTTTCACAGAAGACATCAGAGAAATCTTGATAAAAAGGAGGCAGACCTGGCATGGAAGGATGGGCTGAAACAACTTTAGGCAGAACTGATTTGTGACAATGATTTTGACTGAACTGTCCCCAGCGAGTAATTTCTCCTGTTCTCCAATCAAGCCGTGGAGAGTGACGTTGAAGCCAAGGAAGTCCTAGAAGAAGTTCAGAAGAACAGTGAGGTAGCACATAGAATTCAATCTTTTCCTGATGCAAAACACCTACTTGCATAACGAGAGGTTCAGTGCGGAATAGCACCTTGCAGTCCAGATATTGACCATTAACAGATGAGATGAACAAGGGCTTGGCAAGCCAAGTGACAGGAAGATGATATTTGTGGACCAAGGAGGCATCAATGAAGTCGCCTGTGGATCCAGAGTCCAAAAATGCAGAAGTGGTAAGAGAAGACTTGACTGAAACGTAGATTTGTATTGATATGGTCAAGTGAAGAGAGGTAGTATTCATACCTAGGGATGCCTCTCCCACATGCCCTAGGTGCGAGCGTTTCCCGAATGCTGTTGGCGAACAGTACAGTCCTTGAGAAAGTGCTCCAGGCTAGCACAATACAGGCACAAATTCTCACTGTGTCGTCATGACCTCTGCTGTTGTGTAAGATGAGAACGATCCACTTGCATAGCCTCTTCGGCAAGAGGCGCAGGAAACTGTAGAGGTGGACATTGAAACACGGGTGCCAGGCAAGGATATCTCTGTGTTCGGACAGGTTCCCTCTCCAAGCACAGTTCTTCCTGCCTCTCAGCAAAACGTACATCAATACGTGTAGCCAAGTGGATAAGTTCAGTCAAAGAAGACGGAGGATCATGTGCTGCGAGGGCATCTTTAATCCTGCTTGACAGTCCTTTTTTGAATGTGGCACACAAGCCCTCATCATTCCATTCTAGTTCTGAGGCTAGAGTGCAGAATAGAACCGCGTAGTCACCAACAGAAGAATTACCTTGACAGAGGTTCAGCAAAGCCGTCTCAGCAGAAGAGGCACTTGCGGGTTCCTCAAAGACACTGCGAAATTCAGCCAAGAAAGCCAACGAGTGGGGCAGGCTGCGGTTGCTGCTGCTGTTCTTGCTGCATGGCCAATATCTGTTGCATCATAGCAGATAGTTGGGTAAGTTAATTCACCTGTCAAGCTAACTGCTGAGACTGACGTACCACAACTGAGGGAAGATCCACAACTTCAGGCAGGGTACCTCAGCGGAATCCATGGCCGGATCTTACTGTAACACTCATGTTTCAGCAGGCAGGAACACGGGTGGATGTGGATCCGTGGGACCTGTGTGGCAGATGACATGGACCGTACCAGGGAGCGGAGTCTAAGGTGCTGCTGATTTTCACCAGAGCCTGCCACAAAGCTGGATGGACTTGCTGCAGCAGGCGGCACCCAGGTCGCTACCCTTGGCACGGCTCGACCACACAGGCAGCTGACGAATACGAGGCACAGGTAGGATATGGCAACTCATGGTCAGGAAAGCAGAAGGTCAAGGCAGGCGGCACAGTAGTGTAGTCAGGAACGTAGCAAGTGGTCAGTAGGCAGGCGGCAAAGGAGCAAGGTCAGGTCACAGAGCAAAGGGTATGATACACGGCAAGGCAATAAACAAGAACACTTTCTCTCAGGCACTAGGGCAACAAAGATCCTGCACACTGGCCCTTTAAATATGAGAGCTTCGGCACGCCGGAGCTGTGAGAAGAAACAGCAGGTGAGTGTGAGGAGAGGACAGAGGTGAGTGACCGGCTGGGATTCACATTCGGGCGCATCCCGCAGTGCGATTCCCAGCCCCGCCAGCCAGAGAAGGAGAGGGGATAATGTGCAAATGGCCAGGATGTGCGGCCGGAGCGCAAGATGTCACAGAGGTAGAGGAAGCTGACGTTTGCTGATATCATATCCTTTGTAAACAACCAGTATGTGAACAACCCTTTCAACTAACATATACTCTCAATTTACCTTTCGTATAACACTGACTATAGCCAACAGCACAAGGTTATGGCAAAGTCACTTTAACCTCTTAAGGACTCATGACGTATGCATACGTCATCACACCCTGGGTCTTAAAGGAGTACTCTAGTGCAGAGTACTCCTGCTCCGTCCTGCCCGGGCTGCAAAATAAATGAAAATGAACCATCACTCACCTCCCTGGGTTCCCGCGGAGCGCCACTACAGCTGATCGGTCCTCCGGTGCATCTCCTTCATACTTCCGGGTGTAACGAAGCGTCACATGGCGCTCAGCCTATCGCCGGCCGAGGCTGAACATCGCGGTGGCCGGCGATAGGCTGAGCGCCATGTGACGCTTCGTTACACACGGAAGTATGAAGGAGATGGACCGGAGGACCGATCAGCTGTAGTGGCGCTCCGCGGGAACCCAGGGAGGTGAGTGATGGTTCATTTTCATTTATTTTGCAGCCCGGGCAGGACGGAGCATTAGTACTCTGCACTAGAGTGCTCCTTTAAGGACCCATGACGTATGCATACGTCATGGTCTTTTCCTGGTCTCCGCCGCTCACCCGGCGGAGATCGGAAGCGGATCCCTGCTGAAATCCTTCAGCAGGGATCCAGGGCAAACGCCGAGGGGGGCCATGTAGGCCCCCCATGTCGGCGATCGCCGCAAATCGCAAGGGAAATCGCCCTTGCGATCTGCGGCGATACTGGGCTGATCGGGTCTCTGGGACCCGACCGCCCGGTAATTTTGCATGATCCCGGCTGTCACAGACAGCCAGGACCATGCTGAAGTATAGGAGCGAGGTGGCAAGCCTGCCACCTCCTCCGATCCCCTGCGATTCTTAGTTAACCGACCAATCACAGGGGGGGGCGGTTACTTCCTCCCGCCCTGCCCAGCCCCTGGAAGTGCGGAGAGGAAGACTGGAGGAGGCGGCGGGGGATGGGGGAGTGCTGGGGCCCGGCCCCCGGTACTTACCTCGTCCCTGAAGACCCGGATCCCGGCGATGAAGACGGCAGCGGCGGCGACAGGTGAGTGGATCTTCAGCCGCGGTCGGGCCATTTACAGCAATGCACGTCGCCGTAAAGCGACATGCATTGCTGTATTGGGACCCTGTATATACAACTCCCAGCATGCCCAGACAGCCCTTGGCATCTGGGCATGCTGGGAGTTGCAGTTTTGCAACATCTGGAGGTCCGCAGTTTTGGGACCACTGTGCCCTTCCAGATGTTGCAAAACTACACATCCTCAGCATGCCCTTACTGTCCAGGCATGCTGGGAGTTGTAGTTCTGTAACATCTGGCCCTTCAGATGTTGCAGAACTACAACTCCCAGCATGCCTGGACAGTTTTGGCATACTGGGAGTTGTAGTTTTGCAACATCTGGAAGGGCACAGATTGGGAACCACTGTATTAGTGGTCTGCAAACTGTAGTCCTCCAGATGTTGCAAACTACAACTCCAAGCATGCTGGGAGTTGTAGTTCGGCAACATCTGGCTCTAAAGATGTTGCCGAACTACTACTTCCAGCATGCCTGAGAATGTTTGGGAGTAGTGGTTTTGCAACGATGGAGGCACACTGGTTGGGAAACATTGTCTGTTTCCTAACTCAGTGTTTTCCAACCTGTGTGCCTCCAGCTGTTGCAAAACTATAACTACCAGCATGCACTGATAGACTGTGCATGCTGGGAGTTGTAGTTTTGCAACAGCTGGAGCCCCCCCCCCCCCTGTGAATGTACAGGGTACATTCACATGGGCAGGGGGCTTACAGTGAGTATCAGGCTGCAAGTTTGCGATGCAGCAAATTTTGCGCGGCAGCTCAAACTCGCAGCGGGAAAATCACTGTAACCCCCCTGCCCGTGTGACTGTACCCTAAAAACACTACACTACACTACACTAACACAAAATAAAATAAAAAGTAAAAAACACTACATATACACATACCCCTACACAGCCTCCCTCCCCTCCCCAATAAAAATGAAAAACGTCTGGTACGTCACTGTTTTCAAAATGGAGCCTCCAGCTGTTGCAAAACAACAACTCCCAGTATTGCCAAGTACTGTCCAAGCATGCTGGGAGTTTTGCAACAGCTGGAGGCACCCTGTTTGGGAATCACTGGCGTAGAATACCTGTTACGCCGAGCGCTCCGGGTCCCCGCTCCTCCCCGGAGCGCTCGCTTCACTCTCCCCGCGGCAGCGCTCCGGTCACGTCCTTTGACCCGGGGCGCTGCGATTCCGCTGCCAGCCGGGATGCGATTCGCGATGCGGGTAGCGCCCGCTCGCGATGCGCACCCCGGCTCCCCTACCTGACTCGCTCTCCGTCTGTTCTGTCCCGGCGCGCGCGGCCCCGCTCCCTAGGGCGCGCGCGCGCCGGGTCTCTGCGATTTAAAGGGCCACTGCGCCGCTGATTGGCGCAGTGGTTCCAATCAGTGTGTTCACCTGTGCACTTCCCTATATCACCTCACTTCCCCTGCACTCCCTTGCCGGATCTTGTTGCCTTAGTGCCTAGTGAAAGCGTTCCCTTGTCTGTTCCTAGTCCGTGTTCCTGACCTCCTGCCGTTGCCCCTGACTACGATCCTTGCCGCCTGCCCCCGACCTTCTGCTACGTCCGACCTTGCTTCTGCCTACTCCCTTGTACCGCGCCTATCTTCAGCATCTTCAGCAGCCAGAGAGGTGAGCCGTTGCTAGTGGATACGACCTGGTCACTACCGCCGCAGCAAGACCATCCCGCTTTGCGGCGGGCTCTGGTGAAAACCAGTAGTGGCTTAGAACCGGTCCACTAGCACGGTCCACGCCTATCCCTCTCTGGCACAGAGGATCCACTACCTGCCAGCCGGCATCGTGACAGTAGATCCGGCCATGGATCCCGCTGAAGTTCCTCTGTCAGTTGTCGCTGACCTAACCACGCTGACCGCCCAGCAAGCCCGACAGATCGCCCTTCTAACCCGTCAGCTGTCGGAAATGTCCACCATTTCGCACCAACTTCAGTCGCAACTTCTCCAGCAATCTTCTCCTCCGCCAGCTCCTGCACCTCCTCCGCAGCGAGTGGCCACTCCTAGCCTCTGCCTGTCCTTGCCGGACAAATTTGATGGGGACTCTAAGTATTGCCGTGGCTTTCTTTCGCAATGTTCCCAGCACTTGGAGATGATGTCGGACCAGTTTCCTACTGAAAGGTCTAAGGTGGCTTTCGTGTTCTGCCTTCTGTCTGGAAAAGCCCTGTCATGGGCCGCACCGCTCTGGGACCGCAATGACTCCGTCACTGCCTCTGTACACTCCTTCTTCTCGGAAATTCGAAGTGTCTTTGAGGAACCTGCCCGAGCTTCTTCAGCCGAGATTGCCCTGCTGAACCTGGCCCAGGGTGTTTCTTCCGTTGGCGAGTACGCCATTCAGTTCCGTGCTCTTGCTTACGAGTTGTCCTGGAATAGTGAGATTCTCTGCGCGACCTTTAAAAAAGGCCTATCCAGCAACATTAAAGATGTTCTGGCCGCACGAGAGACTCCTGCTGACCTACATGAACTCATTCATCTAGCCACTCGCATTGACATGCGTTCTTCCGGATGGCGTCTGGAGCTCCGCCTGGATATGGACTTTGTTCGCACAAAACGTTTTTTCTCTCCGGCTCCTCTCTCCTCTGGTCCTCTGCAATCTGTTCCTGTGCTTCCCGCCGCGGAGGCTATGCAAGTTGACCGGTCTTGCTTGACACCTCAAGAGAGGACACGACGCCGCATGGAGAATCTTTGCCTGTACTATGCCGGTACCGAACACTTCCTGAAGGATTGTCCTATCCGTCCTCCCCGCCTGGAAAGACGTACGCTGACTCCGCACAAAGGTGACACAGTTCTTGATGTCAACTCTGCTTCTCCACGCCTTACTGTGCCTGTGCGGATATCTGCCTCTACCTTCTCCTTCTCTACTCTGCTCTTCTTGGATTCCGGATCTGCAGGAAAATTTTTTTTGGCCTCTCTCATCAACAGGTTCTACGTTCCTGTGACCAGTCTCGCCAGACCCCTCTACATCTATTGTTTTTACAATAAAAGATTGGACTGTCTCGTACGTTTCCACACAGAACCCCTCCTAATTTGCATCGGACCTCATCACGGAAAAAATTTGAGTTTTTTTTTCCTCAGGTTCTTTGGCCCCAAGAAGAGGGGGAGACCCAAGGGGGGGGGTACTGTTACGCCGAGCGCTCCGGGTCCCCGCTCCTCCCCGGAGCGCTCGCTTCACTCTCCCCGTGGCAGCGCTCCGGTCACGTCCTTTGACCCGGGGCGCTGCGATTCCGCTGCCAGCCGGGATGCGATTCGCGATGCGGGTAGCGCCCGCTCGCGATGCGCACCCCGGCTCCCCTACCTGACTCGCTCTCCGTCTGTTCTGTCCCGGCGCGCGCGGCCCCGCTCCCTAGGGCGCGCGCGCGCCGGGTCTCTGCGATTTAAAGGGCCACTGCGCCGCTGATTGGCGCAGTGGTTCCAATCAGTGTGTTCACCTGTGCACTTCCCTATATCACCTCACTTCCCCTGCACTCCCTTGCCGGATCTTGTTGCCTTAGTGCCTAGTGAAAGCGTTCCCTTGTCTGTTCCTAGTCCGTGTTCCTGACCTCCTGCCGTTGCCCCTGACTACGATCCTTGCCGCCTGCCCCCGACCTTCTGCTACGTCCGACCTTGCTTCTGCCTACTCCCTTGTACCGCGCCTATCTTCAGCATCTTCAGCAGCCAGAGAGGTGAGCCGTTGCTAGTGGATACGACCTGGTCACTACCGCCGCAGCAAGACCATCCCGCTTTGCGGCGGGCTCTGGTGAAAACCAGTAGTGGCTTAGAACCGGTCCACTAGCACGGTCCACGCCTATCCCTCTCTGGCACAGAGGATCCACTACCTGCCAGCCGGCATCGTGACAATACCCCTATGTCCACCCCTATGCAAATCCCTAATTGAGGCCTCAAATGCGTACGGCGCCACATATGGGGTATCGCCGTACTCGGAAGAAATTGCCTTACAAATTTTGGGGGGCTTTTTCTCATTTCACCCCTTATGAAAAGGTGAAGTTGGGGTCTACACCAGCATGTTAGTGTAAAAAAATAAATTTTTTACATTAACATGCTGGTGTTGCCCTATACTTTTCATTTTGACAAGAGGTAAAAGGGAAAAAAGCCCCCAAAATTTGTAATGCAATTTCTCCCGACTACGGAGATACCCCATATGTGGGCACAAAGTGCTCTGGGGGCGCACAACAAGGCCCAGAAGCGAGAGTGCACCATGTACATTTGAGGTGATTTGCACAGGGGTGGCTGATTGTTACAGCGGTTTTGACAAACGCCAAAAAAACAAAACCCCACATGTGACCCCATTTCGGAAACTACACCCCTCACGGAATGTAATGAGGGGTGCAGTGAGAGTTTACACCCCACTGGTGTCTGACAGATCTTTGGAACAGTGGGCTGCGCAAATTAAAAATTTTGTACAGCCCACTGTTCCAAAGATCTGACAGACACCAGTGGGGGGTAAATGCTCCCTGTACCCCTTGTTACATTCCTCAAGGGGTCTAGTTTCCAAAATGGTATGCTATGTGGGGGTTATTTTGCTGTTCTGGCACAATAGGGGCTTCCTAAATTCCAAAATTTGCTCTAAAAAAGCCATAGGGGCTTCCTAAATGCGACATGCCCCCGAGCAAAATTTGCTCTCAAAAAGCCAAATATGACTCCTTCTCTTCTGAGCATTGTAGTTCGCCCGTAGTGCACTTCAGGTCAACTTATGGGGTACCTCCATACTCAGAAGAGATGGGGTTACAAATTTTGGGGGGTATTTTCTGCTATTAACCCTTGCAAAAATGTGAAATTTGGGGGGAAACACATTTTATTGAAATTTTTTGAATTTTTTTTTACATATGCAAAAGTCGTGAAACACCTGTGGGGTATTAAGGCTCACTTTATTCCTTGTTACATTCCTCAAGGGGTCTAGTTTTCAAAATGGTATGCCATGTGTTTTTTTTTCCTGTTCTGGCACCATAGGGGCTTCCTAAATGCAACATGCCCCCCAAAAACCATTTCAGAAAAACGTACGCTCCAAAATCCCCTTGTCGCTCCTTCCCTTCTGAGTCCTCTACTGTGCCCGCCGAACACTTTACATAGACATATGAGGTATGTGCTTACTCGAGAGTAATTGGGCTACAAATATAAGTATACATTTTCTCTTTTTACCCCTTGTAAAAATTCAAAAATTGGGTGTACAAGAACATGCGAGTGTAAAAAATGAAGATTGTGAATTTTCTCCTTCACTTTGCTGCTATTCCTGTGAAACACCTAAAGGGTTAAAATGCTGACTGAATGTCATTTTGAATACTTTGGGGGTGTAGTTTTTATAATGGGGTCTTTTATAGGGTATTTCTAAGATGAAGACCCTTCAAATCCACTTCAAACCTGAACTGGTCCCTGAAAAATTGTGATTTTGGAAATTTTGTGAAAAATTGGAAAATTGCTGCTGAACTTTGAAGCCCTCTGATGTCTTCCAAAAGTAAAAACTCATCAATTTTATGATGCAAATATAAAGCAGACATATTGTATATGTGAATAAAAAAAAAATAATATTTGGAATATCCATTTTCATTACAAGCAGAGAGCTTCAAAGTTAGAAAAATGCAAAATTTGGGGATTTTTTTGGGGATTTTTCACCAAGACAGGATGCAAGTTACCAAAAAATGTTACCACTAAATTAAAGTAGAATATGTCACGAAAAAACAATCTCGGAATCAGAATGATAACTAAAACATTCCAGAGTTATTAATGTTTAAAGTGACAGTGGTCAGATGTGCAAAAAATGGCCGGGTCCTAAGGTGTAAAATGGCTGGATCCTTAAGGGGTTAAGCAAAACAAATGTACAGATTTATTTTACAGATGTGATGACTGTGTAACTGATGACTGTGTAACTGTGCTAATATTTCTTAAAGGAAACAGTTTGACTGGGGTAGAGGGGGATTTTAGATGATTCTATGGAATTGTCATAACCTCCATTACAGAGAGGGAGACACATGTTTAGAAGTGGTTGTATTTTGGGAGATCTCACACACAAGGTCATATTGCGCTTTCCTCAATTTTGCAAAAAATAAATAAAATAACACAATAAAAAATTGGTATGGCAGCAGGGTGCAGAGATTAATATAGTAGGGGGTCTGCACTATTATTATAATTATAATTTTTACTATTATTGTTTATTATTTACAGAATTGCTTCTAAAAATTCAAAGAGGCTTCCTTGTTGGTCTATCAGCAGGCTATGGACTGAGTATTATATTCCACATTCCATTAACCTTCTATAGCTTGCAGTCCACTGCTTGCTAGACAAAGTCAGTGCCATTTAAATTCTTCCAGCTGACCTTTTATATTTTTGGAACAAGGAGAGATTCTGTAAATACTAATACAATGACGTATTGCAGTGTATGCACTTATCTAATATTTAATGTAATGAACAAATTGGAAGGAATCTTTAATTTTCTTTTAGAAAAGCTGATATTCCATGTCAGATCATAAGATCCAGCACTGTGGGCAAAAGCACAAGATTAAGTTACAGGTTAGTTACAAAGCTGAAACTAATCGTACATTTTAGCAATAAGCATTTTATTTACTTGAGGTGTTATAGCTGAGCTTACATATTGGTCTGACTTTTTTGATAATTGTGAGGAATTTGGCAAGCAGCTTATATATCAAGCAAGCCAAAGAATCTATCAAGGCCTGCCAAGATAGGAAGAGCTATGGGAGCCTAAGGTCTAGTTGGTGGGCCTCTCAGCTATCAGGCAACAGGGTGTGTACACTAAATGGATTAGGACGTTCTGCAAGATTACAGAATACATTCCAAAGGAATAACACAATGTGCCCCAATATTGACAGGTAGCCAAAGAAAACCTGAAGGAGGTGAAATATAAAAATAAAACAAAATAGAGAATAAGAAACACAGCTGCACATCCACAATTTGTATTTTGATCTTCTTGATTCTCAGCATAAATTCAAACACTAACAGGTTGTTAGTATACATTTTGATAAAAAAGTACAAGCCCCCTCCTTTTTTGTTGCTTTTACTTGGTCTGCACTCTGCCCCTCCCCCTCAGCCCAGCCCTACATAAATTAACAGGAAGCTGCACAGGGCCCCTTCCTTTCTGGCAGCCTTCCAGTCTGACTGGGAGCACATGGTAAGTGAGATTTTACACCTTGTTCACACTGGTGGGGTGCTGTGCGGCGTCCATTGCTACCGCGGTGCCGTGTCTATGGGGAGGCGTGGCCCTGGGACTGGTTTGAATGACATTGGGGCTACACTGCCAGTGGGTCGCTCCCCTTGTGAGCACTGATGATGCGGCAGTGGCGGTCGCCGCCCAGTGCTTCGTCATTTTATGCAAGGGACATTAGGGACCCAATACTTACAGGTGGCCGTGACGTGGTTAGTGGGCTTGCACTTCATGATCATAAAGGAAAATTAATGACCTGTAAGTTTAATAAATGGTGCTGAGAAGCATTAGATCATTGTGCATGTTGTGGGTGTGTCTGTTATCTCTATTTGAATTCACATTGAAATCTAAATATGTTTAAATAAATACAATTTTAATATTTAGACTTTGTTTAACCCCTTAAGGACCAGGGGTTTTTCCGTTTTTGCACTTTAGTTTTTTCCTCCTTACCTTAAAAAAATCATAACTCTTTCAATTTTGCACCTAAAAATCCATATGATGGCTTATTTTTTGCGCCACCGATTCTACTTTGTAATGACATCAGTCATTTTACCCAAAAATCTACGGCGAAACAGGAAAAAAAATCATTGTGAGACAAAATTGGTAAAAAAAACGCCATTTGGTTAATTTTGGGGGTTTCTGTTTTTACACCGTACATTTTTTGGTAAAAATTACACCCTCTCTTTATTCTGTAGGTCCATACGATTAAAATGATACCCTACTTATATAGATTTGATTTTGTCGTACTTCTGAAAAAAATCATAACTACATGCAGGAAAATGTATACGTTTAAAATTGTCATCTTCTGACCCCTATAACTTTTTAATTTTTCCGCTTATGGGGTGATATGAGGGCTCATTTTTGCGCCGTGATCTGAAGTGTTAACGCTACCATTTTTGTATTGATCTGACTTTTTGATCGCTTTTTATAAATTTTTTCATGATATAAAAAGTGACCAAAAATACGCTATCTTGGACTTAGGAATGGGGTTTAAATAACTATATATTTTTTATAATTCGGACATTTCTGCACGCGGCGATACCCCATATGTTTATTTTTATTTACACTGTTTTTTGTTTTGTTTTAATGGGAAAAGGGGGGTGATTCAAACTTGTATTAGGGAAGGGGTTAAATGATCTTAATTCACTTTTTTTTTTTGCAATGTTATAGCTCCCATAGGGGGCTATAACACTGCACACGCTGATCTTTTACATTGTTCAATGGTTTCTCATAGGAAACCATTGATCAATGATTCTGCAGCTTGACTGCTCATGCCTGGATCTCAGGCACTGAGCAGTCATTCGGTGATCAGACACCAGGAGGCAAGGTAAGGGACCCTCCTGCTGTGTCTCAGCTGTTCGAAATGCCGCGATTTAGCGGCGGTGATCCCGAACAGTCCCCTGAGCTGGCCGGCAATGTTTTAGTTTCACTTTAGACGCAGCATTCAACTTTGAACGCCGCGTCTAAAGGGTTAATAGCATGCGTTGTTAGTGGCCGGGCCCGACCCGCTATGATGTGGCCCTGCGTTATAGAATGGGAGCGGACTCAGGATGTACCGGTTTGCCCTTGGTCCTTAAGAGATTAATACCAGTTGAAAGCTGTGGTTTGATTCTAAAAGAGAATTCTCACTTAAATGGACAATGTCAGCATCAAAAACTTTTTTTTATATGTTTTACATCTTGGCAAAACATAAACTTTTATAATATACCTCATTAAAAATGTAAAAAAAAAATCAGAATACCTCTTTGAATTAAGAGACTGTACTTCTGAAAAAGAGTCAATGCCATAGTCACACCAACCATGACCTTTGGCTTCCCCAAAAGACACCTCCCTTCCCATTTAGTTAGGTGATACACATCATCAGAAGCGAAGGGGCAATTAACGTGCACCAGAAAATTGTTTACTTAAAAAACTGAGAAACAGATAATAATTCTTTATTTTATATATGCTTTATTGCACTTTTTACCACTAGAGGGTTGAAGGGGTTTTCTGGGGTAAATGAATTGATGGCCTATTCACAGGATAAGCTGTCAATAGCTGATTGGAGGGGTGCTGACACAAAAACCAATCAGCTGTTTTATCTAGCTGTGGCGCTGGAAGTCAACAATGTGTGGGAGCTCTGTTGCAGTAACGCGGTACACACCACAACGGATGGAGCCAAAGCTTCAGGCTCCTGTGCATAATTTACTTCCGGCACTGAAGCTTAAAGGGGTATTCCGGGAATTTTTTTTATTTGACTATACTACAGGGGCTGTAAAGTTAGTGTAGTTCATAATATAGTGTCTTTACCTGTGTGTGACGGTTTTCTCACAAATTTTATGTGATTTTCATCCCAATATTTATTTTTAACAGAATACAAAATGACTGCTGTCTCGGATTTTTCCCAGCTTGCAATGTGGCAGAGACCTGACTCACTAGTCAGCTGATGATAGGGAGTCTGTCTGCTTCAATGGGTGGAGAGAGCAATCTGCAACTAATGCAACAGCTGGAGGCACTCTGATTGAAAACCACAGGTCTGCAGCTCATTTATGTTTCAGTGGGTGGGGTGGCTGATGTGTGGGAAGGAGAAAAATTGTATCATGGGATTTGTAGGCAAACAAGAAAACTGAAAACAGGAAATACAAGTTCACAGAAAGATAGCCACAGTGTTATGGTAATCTCACAACATAGTTATGTAGCCCAAGACAAGCGCAGATCCTTCTTAAGCATGTCCATTACTGTCTGTCAGGTATGTACTAAAATCACCTTATGCTGGATAACAGTTTATTTAACAGTTGATTCCCTCCGATCCCTGACATTCAGCTATTGATGGTCTTTCCTGTGGCACGGATATGTCAGCAAAATGGGATGCTTAGTATATATACATTGCTTTGTCAGGTCCCCATAGATTTTAATGGACCAAATGTAGTCAGCTAGCGGCTAAGTTCTGGTCATTTTCCGAGCATTTACATGTTTTATCTAAGACTTAAAAGCATGGATTGCAGCACTTTTGACAAAACTCATATACATTTTGGAAAATTATCCAAATGTAGTAACCAGGGGCGTAACTATAGGAGGTGTAGGAAGCGTGATTGCACCCAGGTCCAGGAGCCTGAGGGCCCCATAAGGTCCCTTTTTCTATAGGAGTAGGCAAGTGGCATAAATGAAGAATTATAGCTGGGGGCCCAGTAACAGTTTATGTAAACTTAAATTGTTTGATTGCTGGCCGGCCACACCTACTGTACCAAATATCTGCTACTGTTCAACAGGTGTGAATGTAGTTGTAAGGGGTGTGGTTCTACTCTGCAATGGAATGTCATAGACAGTAAAGTTACAAACAATTAAACTTTTAATTCTTTAATATATAAATATATATATATATATATATATATATATATATATATCTCCAATAGAAACAGCACATCCAGAACTATAGTCTTTCAGCAGAGGGTGCAGGCAGGTATAGGACTGCGGTTGTCAGGTCGAGAGCAACAGCCAAAGGATAAGTGCAGCACACCAAATGTATCCAACCAAAAGGTGGTAGTTTACTTCATAGTGCAAAAAAAGCTGACGTTTCAGTAGCCTCACTCTACCTTTCAATTTGAGAGTGTTGTAGCCTCTCTAAAGTCCGGTCATGTCCAAGATGGCTGCCAGCTTTTGTTCTTGAGTCTAATGGTGGCCATACATACATGTTTAATAACTATTGGCCCTAGTGCCTTCAGGGGTGGTACATTACTACAAAAAAGAAAGGACCTGAAAGGGAACCTTTAAAACTTAGCTTTTAATATACACATCTAAAATGTACAGAACAAGGACATATCAAAAAATATATATATCAAAAAAGTATCAAAAAGATAAAGTCATTCATAAGGTCATAAAATACCGCCATCAGTGTCCATCTATGCAGGTATATCTGTGCAGAACACGTCGTCTCTCATAGGCTCAGGCTCAGTTACTGTAGCGCAACCGCTGACACCTCACCGGGATTACTCACAGGAGAGACAACCCGTTATGCACACGATACTAATATAATACTCTTAGAATAGAAATAATGTATTGCTTACATGAACCATTCCTATAAATGTAAAAATTCACATCTCCTGTATATACACACCTCCGCTGCAGTTCTATAATCGGGGGTGCATGCAGACAGGGCACACAGATCGTACAGTGAATATGTGCATATATTAAATGGTGGATCCACCGTAACCAGGCTACAGATTAGCTAGTTTAGGCCAATTAAACACAGATTTATATCTTTTGTGACATTGACTACTATGGATGCTATCCTTTAGAGAATGTCCAGTTCACTGTTATAGCAAACCATGGTTCATACAAACAAACTCCTTATTAGTAGATAGAGTATTATATTAGTATCATGTGCATAACGGGTTGTCTCTCCTGTGAGTAATCACAGTGAGGTGTCAGCTGTTGCGCTACAGTAAGTGAGCCTCAGCCTATGAGAGACGACGTGTTCTGCACAGATATACCTGCATAGATGGACACTGATGGCGGTCTTTTAAAACCTTATGAATAACTTTATCTTTTTGATATATATATATTTTTTGATATGTACTTGTTCTGTACATTTTAGATGTGCATATTAAAAGCTAAGTTTTAAAGGCTCCCTTTCAGGACCTTTCTTTTTTGTAATTTATTGAGAGACCTAAAATTTTTCATATATATATATATCAGTTTACATAATTATTTGTCTCCTCTGACTAAGGGTATGGCCAAATTGTTGTGGGGCAAGGTGGATGGCAATAGATGGCTCGAGGACGTCAAAGAGGTGTTCTCGGAAAAAGAAGTCTTATTTAATAATCAAGTGACTTCGATTAAGTCAGCTTTTAAAAACGTAATGAAATTATATAAAGATCATGCGAGATCAAGTTGGGAAATATATAGTCTTGAAAACTACATTAGTAATCACATAGTCTCCTGTGGCCTTAGAATCTCAGTAACCCCGGCACCACGTCTCCAGACCCCTAATATTAAAGAAAGATGGGAGAGAGAGGCGACTGAGAGCTCTCTCCGATTGATGAGAATTCTATTAGAGGCGGAAAAAGTACAACTTGAAACAATAACGTCTAGTCTGAATACAGCTATTGAACAGATCAGTACATATAAGAGCGATCCATCTTTTGAAAAAAAGGAAAAACTCCCGGAAGAGAGTGTCTCAAGATTTGTAGCATTCCTTGAAGAAAGGAAACATTCCCAATTTAAGAGGGATCTACAAAATTTTAAAACAAAACAGGAGTACGAAATCATGAGACAGTCTCATTTACAGGCACAAGAAACAGATCTTTCGTCCTCTGAATGTGAGGAGTCGGACGTGGAAAGAAACCCTATTTCCCACCAGCCCTTTAGGAGAGGTAGAGGCAGAGGTTACAACAGAGGGAGACCAAGAGGGCCGCGAAGAGGTACAAGGATTTTTTTAGATCACCCCCCCCCCCCCCCGAGTATGACCAATTACTTATTGAGGAGCACGAGACCAACATAGTAGACTTGGCTATTACTGAGGCGGACAGTGATAAACTACAAGTTATCAATTTGACAGATAAACAACTGACCACAGCAGAAATGAATGTACTGGCGAGTGGGTCTGTCCTTTGTCCCCACTGTTAAATTCAATCCGTTTGTGTGGACAAAAGAACATAAACCTGTTTGCCAGAAAACTTAAATGGAGGAAGTATTTTTTGTTACGTGATCAAAGGGAGGGACAAAATTTGGGGAACGACAGCGAGGACATGCCCCTCTTTAGAGATCTACAAGAGCTGAATCAGGCTTGTGACAGAGTGGAAGGTCGGGGACCTTTCACATCACTACATAAAAACTGTAAAAAAAAAAACCTCCTCCTTTGGGAGATTACTCTAATATTGACATTTTCGTGAAAACAGTGACACAGGCTTTTAGATCACCGAGTTCGAAGACAGTTGGACTACAAAACTTGAGTTTTGAAGAAAGGGGAGCAATGGTGGCCCTTGAAAAAGATTCCTCCCTGTTCATCAAGCCCTCTGATAAAGGAGGCAATATTGTCTTGATGACCAGGGAGGAATATAGGGCAATGTGCCTCAAAATTCTCAATGACAGGCAGTGTTATGCGCAACTGTTGAGTAACCCCACCAAGCAATTTAGTGAAGAACTGCAGACCATCTTAGATCATGCCCTCTCTGCTAAATTAATAGATAGAACAGAATATGACTACCTGAGGCCACAGTCCCCAAGAATGGCCTGCTTTTATGCTACTCCTAAAATACACAAGGGGTATCCTCCACTACGTGGTAGACCGATTGTATCAGGCATAGACAACCTGACCCAGGCGCCGAGCCAATATGTTGACTCGGTGCTCAGGCCGTTTGTCTATGCCTTGCCATCTTATGTACAAGATACAACGGATGTGCTGAAGCGGATTGAGGATCTAAGAATGGAGGAGGGGCCTTCCTGGCATCCTTGGATGTAGAAGCGCTCTACTCCTCCATCCCTCACGATAAGGGATTGCACGCAGTTGAAATTTTTTTGCATAGCAGAGGGATGCAGTATGTTGAACACAATTATTTGGTACTGCAACTTCTGCAGTTTGTTCTGACTAAAAAATTATTTTTTGTTTGAGGGGCGGTCCTTCCACCAGCAGCGAGGTACAGCGATGGGGAGCCCATGTGCCCCCAGTTACGCTATCCTGTACCTTGGCTGGTGGGAGGACCAATTTTTGTTTTGTGAGGAAATGTCATCTTGGACGGGTCATATTTTATTATGGCTCCGTTACATAGATGACGTGTTTATGATTTGGAACTCAAGTGAAGATAATTTCCACAGATTTGTCAAGCATATCAATCAGAATGACCTGGGCCTTATTTTCACCAGTACTATTCATGAATACCAACTTGAATTTTTGGATTAAAAAATCCAGGTCCTACTGGATGGCTCCATTCACACCACGTTGCATAGGAAGGAGACAGCTACTAATTCCCTGCTTCAGTGGGACAGTTGTCATCCTCTCCCACTGAAGCAGGGTATACCGACAGGGCAATACCTGCGAATGCGCAGGAATTGCTCTTCAATTGAGGAATTTCAGAAAAAGGCAGATGAGCTCCGCTTGAGATTACGAGCAAGAGGGTACCCTAATAAGGTCCTTAAAAGAGCGTATAAACGAGCCCTTAGTTCTCAAAGGACACAATTGCTTATCCCTAGAAATAGGGATAAAGAACAACATATAAGTAGAATCATTAGGACCTTTGATGAAAAGGCTGTGCAAGTGAAGAACATCCTAAGCACATACTGGAGCATCCTGACTACAGACAAACAGTTAAAGGACCTGATTCCAAGTACACCTCAGATTACTTACAGAAGAGGGAAAAACTTAAAAGATAGACTTACCCACACTAATTTTGAGCCTGAAGCACCCAAGGATGGGTGGCTTATGTCAAATAAACCACATGGCACATTTCCCTTTGGGAGATGTAATATCTGCCCCCATATTATAAAAAGCAACAATTTTATGAGTATTATTACACAACAAACATTCATGAATAGGCACTTTGTGAACTGTGAGACGAGGGGTGTGATCTATCTCCTGACATGCGGGTGCCCCCTAAGCTATGTGAGCAAGACTTATAGACCTCTGAAAAAACGCCTGCAGGAGCATTTAGGAGATATAAGGCATTCAAGAGACACCCCAGTGGCCATTCCAGTAACTGTGAAAGCCTAAGAGTACAAGTCATTGAGGTTATAGCACCACCCAGAAGAGGAGGATGCTGGGATAAAATCCTGCTTCAGCGTGAAGCAGAGTGGACATTCAGGCTTGAATGTGTAAAACCACTTGGCCTCAATGACTTTATATCTTATGCATGTTTTATTAAGTAGAATCAACATTAGATTAAGGAATATCTCAAAACTGGCAGAGAGATAGGTAGTCTGGGTAACTATCTTTAAAATAAAAAATGTATAGATTCAAAAATGTATATTGGGTAAAGGAAAATCAGAAAACTGGCAGAATGATAGGTAGTCTGGGTATAAATCCTATAATTATAACCATAAGATTCAAAACATAAAAAAAAAAGAAACATTTTCTTTGTTAAAGAACTCAAATTAAAATAGCCATCTTCCCGTTAGTATCTATCTTAGTATGAAAAGTTGGTAAAAATTATGTTATAACTATATGAGACTTCTTCTTCTTTTTTTCTTTCTTGACAAAGTGAGACAGAGTGTGTTGCTATTAGTGATTACACTATTGTCCATTTTCCTTGCCCGTCACATCTAGTCAGCATGAGGTGTCTATGTTTACCTCCTGACAGATTGCGCACCTTGTCCTCCCGATCCCCGGCAAATAGTTTCAGTGGTGTGCATAGTTAGCCACCCCCAGTGACGTGGCACACTGCTGATTGGAGCCTCGGATCGCGGGAACAGGTGAATGAAGGTATATCAACCTGTATTGTTTGTTAGTCGAGTGCGGCCGCCATCAGTGCCGCATGCATGATGCGAATAAGTAGCACTGTAAAGACAGTAAGGAGACCAAGCTTTTAAAGGTCCCTGAGGATATCGAGCGATTGAAACGCGTTGGACCCTTTACGTATGGATATTTGATAACTATGAACCCATCAGTTGTGATGTACAATCATGCAGACGTTCGGATGTGATCTAAGCACCTATGGATACAGCTAAGTGTATATGCTAGCACAACTACATCAGCACATTTACAATATCATTTGGAGACATTTGAAACCACTAAATATGGCAACTATATAAATGTATTCCTGAGAGCACCAACTTGGAGAGTTAGTCCCATGTCACACTGCAACATATATCCACTGATGCGATATTTCACACTACAGCAGATACCCATGCTTTTAACCGGGAATTTATGAATGACAATGCATGTCAAAGTGTGGAATTTGTGATTGAGCTTAACGCACAGTGTGAACTGCTATCAAAATAACTGCGGACTATATATGAACACACTAGGAGATTAAGTCATCTGTGCCATTCTGGTGGACAACCACTGAATATAGTGTGAATACTATGTGCAAAATAATGGGACTATTGCTGTCTAAACACTAACATATGTTGAAAATCAGTGGATCATTAATATCGTACAGTGTGAACTGAGTATATAAAATGCACTTGATGGGGCCGTTTAACAGCGTGAATATCGTGCTGTAGCATTGTGCATATATTATAGAACTTTGTGCTCATATACACTAATGACTGTATGCTGGCTGTATGTCCTTGACAAGAACTACCTTTGTGAAGAGTTTTTTCAGTGAAAAGAACCTAACATCTGTTTCTGCATAACTTAATGGAGTACTACTAATAGGAATCAATAATACCAGCAGTGTTTGTGTTTAGCTAGTAAAGACTTACCTGTTTGGAGGTGCGGCTGCGCTTTAGTGTGAACTGTGGACTTAATATCAATCGAGTCTATCTACTTATAAGGAGTTTGTCTGTATGAACCTTGGTTTGCTATAGCAGTGAATTG
Organism: Hyla sarda; assembly: GCF_029499605.1. Classification (NCBI taxonomy): domain Eukaryota; kingdom Metazoa; phylum Chordata; class Amphibia; order Anura; family Hylidae; genus Hyla; species Hyla sarda. The sequence goes on from NC_079189.1 coordinate 482,432,153, forward strand.
GACTTTCTCCTAGGATAATATCCACAGTGTGAACTGTGGATTTAATATCAACCGGGTCTATCTATCTATCTACTAATAAGGAGTTTGTCTGTATGAACCTTGGTTTGCTATAACAGTGAACTGGACCTTCTCTAAATGTCACAAACGATATAAATCTGTGTTTAATTGGCCTAAACTAGCTAATCTGTAGCCTGGTTACGGTGGATCCACCATTTAATATATGCACATATTCACTGTACGATCTGTGTGCCCTGTCTGCACGCACCCCCGATTATAGAACTGCAGCGGAGGTGTGTATATACAGGAGATGTGAATTTTTACATTTATAGGAATGGTTCATGTAAGCAATACATTATTTCTATTCTAAGAGTATTATATTAGTATCGTGTGCATAACGGGTTGTCTCTCCTGTGAGTAATCCCGGTGAGGTGTCAGCGGTTGCGCTACAGTAACTGAGCCTCAGCCTATGAGAGACGACGTGTTCTGCACAGATATACCTGCATAGATGGACACTGATGGCGGTCTTTTATGACCTTATGAATAACTTTATCTTTTTGATATATGTATTTTTTGATATGTACTTGTTCTGTACATTTTAGATGTGCATATTAAAAGCTAAGTTTTAAAGGTTCCCTTTCAGGTCCTTTCTTTTTTGTAATTTATTGGGAGACCTAACATTTTTCATATATATATATCGTGGTACATTACTACCCATTTCCAAAATCACCTTCAACAACTTTAACCACATGTGAGTAGCTTTCACACCAAATATATATTATATACTTTTTCAGACCCTTTATTACAGTTCAAAGTCAATCACAGGGTTTCTGCCTCATACAGAGAAGCACTTTAACGTAAAATATAAAACAGAGTTTAACTTGACAATGACTTTTGTAATATAAACCTGTTACCTCCTGGTGCCTCCTGCACCCCTGTACTTGCAGGAGGATGGTTTTTACAGACCCTGATCCTGTATCGTTCTTTCTTACTGTTGCAGTCACTTGCTTGTTTCTCTTGCTTCCTGACTCACAGCACACTATATCCTTGTCGGAATCTCTTTCAGACCCTATGCAGACAATAGGATTACCAGTACTAATATGAAGCTGTAAGTTGTTGGGGCCTATACACAATGTTCCAGAACAACATGCATCATCTCTAAATCACCAGCCTTTGCAGCTCCCTCTTGTCTTTGGAATGACAAGTTTTTTCAGTTCCAGGAACCACCTCTCACACTCACATGCTGGGGCTCCACTCTTGAGTCACTCAGTTGGCCCTTTCCTTTCTTACAGCCCACTGTTCACCAGTTTCACTTACAGAAGGTATCAGTATCTTTTGTGCACTTGTGCCAAAAGCACATGGTTATATCGTTGCACCACCTCCTACATTACACTCCAGGGGGTTCCTGGATTCTGTGGGTGCGATGGCAATTACAATATAATACAGTATTAAACAAATGTATCTTTCCATGATACTTTTTCTCTGTGTAGGTTTCACCGCTCGTTTTAGTTTTTGAATGCAGACCAAAATGCTACCACGTGAAAGTGACCTCTCAATATAGTCTCTAACCGAAGATGTCTGGAACTGGGGACATGGCTGCATTGATTTGCTTAGAGTTGTCCCTATATGCAGGTTCTTTGGGCAAACCAGTGAAGTTTATTCAAAAGGTACACACTCCATCCACACACAACCTGTGTATGCGCCATGTGAACCTAGCCTAAGAAATAGACTCTAGTTGACTCTTAATAGGGTAGTGTTTAATTCGGAGCCCATTATTGTGTCAGAAACAGGGCCCATTCTTTCTTTGGTGGCCCACTCTGACCCTAGTTCTACATGGATCTGTCTATGTAAATAAATACACACCTGTTCTCACCAGTGGTCTGTAAAATTTGGTCATGGAGAATGAGTTAGGATTGGAATAACAGGCCTTGCTGTGTAAAAGTTTAGTGAATGCACAATGGTGACTGATGAGTTTCCTTACTTTCCTTCTTTGCTGAGACAATGATTCAGATGCGTTTAGATCACAATCTAAAGTGTTTGCAGTTCACTAGAACAAATAAATGATACTGAAAGCACTTATTGTGGAATGCGATTGTACAATACAAAAAAAACCATAACTTAAAGGCAGTGACTCAACTTAAAGGTGGTGACTCAACTTAAAGGTGGTGACTAAACTTAAAGGCGGTGACTCATACTTGTGTCATTAGTTATACTGAGAAACCTAATGCAGTTTTGAGAAACACATTTAAAAACTGCTAAACTCAACAAGGTACAACAAGTGGGTGTAGTGGACAAATTATTTTATACCTTGGGCTGTATTTTGTATATATAAGGAGGGAAACCTGTTAATAAACATGGGCTTTTGTGGATAAAACTGCCATAACCAATTGATTTGAAAACCTCCCCAAGCTCTCGTCAGCTTGGTTTTCTGCCATATGTGCCTACCTCTGTGTGTTTCTTTGCCCTTTATAAGAACAATAAAATAATTCTAAAACATTCTAAAACCTTGTGCAAAACTAAGTACAGGATGTGCGTTACAGCTAAAAGAAAACCTAGTAGTGCCCTGTGGTATGGAATGCTAGTAAGAAATAGCTGACATTCCTGTGTGCTCAGTAACAGAAACACAGTTAATATTCATTGTCAGCCGTATGTCAATACATTGACCGTGGAGATTCACTACAGTGTGGTGTAATCTAATGGAAAACCAGTTTAGCTATTCAGTACTTTTTCCTTGAAGCTCTTGATGACCTCAGGTTGACTAATACTTCTAGTTAGATTACAAGTCACTTTAATATCAAAACACCTGAGTCTACATCTATAAAGAAGTATTGTCGATATCTTTAGGCTAGAGACACATGGCTGCATGCACTATGAGATGTCCTAAACTTTCGATTAAGGCTCCTTTCACACTATATGTTTCTCTATTTAAAAGACCCGTTACAATGTCCCATTTATAAACCCCTTAAAGGGTTACTACGCTAACCAGCGTCCGGAACATTGAGTTCTGAACACTGTGTGCGGGCTTCCGTGTTCACGCCCGCCCCATCATGACATCACGCCCCGTCATGTGACGTCACGTCCTGCCCCCTCAATGCAAGTCTATGGACTTTCATTCAGGGGGCAGGCTGTGACGTCACAAGAGGGCGGGCGTGAACACGGAAGCCCGCACACAGCGTTCGGAACTCAAGTCTATGGGATTTTTTTGATTATCCGTTATCACCTGTTATAGTCGTTATGACTAACGGCTGTTATTTTTGATGGCACAAAAGACGGTGCATGCACTAATTTTTGTCCCGTCAAAAATAACGGTGGAATAACGGGAGTTAATATCCTTATAATATCCTAATAATATCCTTGTTGGGCGACCACAGTGGCGAGGTCAGCAAGACTTGGCAGCCGCACCTCAGCGGGATCCATGGCCGGATCTACTGTCACGATCTGGACTGGTATGCAGGTAGTAGATCCTCTGGTCAGTGAGGCGATGAAGCGGGCCGTACCAGGGGACCGGTTCTAAGGAGTTACTGGTTTTCACCAGAGCCCGCCGCAAGGTGGGATGGACTTGCTGCGGCGGTAACTCACAGGTCGTATCACACGATAGCGACTCGACCTCACTGACAGCTTAGATAGGCGTGGTACAGAAGGACTAGACAGAGGCGAGGTCAGACGTAGCAGAAGGTCAGGGCAGGCGGCAATGGTACGTAGTCAGGGGCAACAGCAGTAGGTCTGGATACACAGGTTACGGCACACACTAAATGCTTTCTCAAGGCACTAGGCAACAAGATCCGGCAGGGACAGGAAGGGGAAGTGAGTTTATATAGGATTCACAGTAATTAGGACTGATTAGGAACAGATTGGGCCAGGCACCAATTAATGGTGCACTGGCCCTTTAAATCTGAGAGACCCGGCGTGCGCGCGCCCTAGAGAGCGTGACCGCGCGCGCCGGGGCTGAGACAGAGGACGGGGCAGGTAATCATAACGGGATGCGATCCGCAAGCGGACTAGAGCCGCCATGCGGATCACATCCCCGTCGGCAGCACTGTAGCAGCGCTCCCGGTCAGAGTGAGAGACCGGGGCGCTGCAGGAGACCAGATGCCGCGAGCGCTCCGGGATTGATACGGGACCCGGAGCGCTCGGCGTTACAGCTAGTCACCATGTTTATCCTTTGTCTGTCATGAATCTCCATTTTTTCGGCTCTCTGCCAGTTGGTTTCATCTTGTGCTTTTATAGATCTTTGTGTATTTTTATACCATGTCTGTGTATTCTATGTGTTTAATAAAATTTGTAATTATCCTTTATCACGCTGTTTTGTGCATGGTGTTTTGTTAGTATCGATATAGCGTGGGATTCACGCCTAGTGGGACACTTCTGTGGTCTTATATTCCCGTTCTTGTGTGGTTCTATTTACATTGACATTGATTTTGCTTCTTTTTGCCATTCTCTGTGTACTTTTTCTCTTTGGATTTTTGTCTATGATAAATACTTTAATAAAAATTTACAGTTGGAAAAAAAAGGGCCACTCAGGCACTTAGACGTATAAAAGAAATGGTAAGGAGACCACAGGATATAGTCGTGAAGTGGTCTAGAAGACATAGCAAACTGAGGTAGTAGGTAACAAAAGAAAACACTACAGGGGAGAAAGAAAGAGACATAATAGAGGGAGACCAGACAAGCAGACACTGTCCCCTGGGGCGGAGACCAATCAGCATTGAGCCCCAGGCGGATGCACCAGGGAAGGCGGAACAGATCCAGACATGTAGGCTTTAGCACAGGAGCCGGTATCCAGGGGAGGAACAGAAAGTAGACCACGGGAGCCAGGTACCCGCTCCCCTGTTTAATAACTTCTGACCGCAGCGATCAATCCCTCAGCCCCTGTACTACAACCACCATCATGGACCAGCATCTGTTCCATGATGGGGTAGTAGTACAAACACTAATGTAGCCTCCTCAGCCACCAGCAGACTCCCACAGCCGGGGAACTACTTCTCACATCATGGAAACAAGTCTGTTCCATGATGGGAGTAGTAGTGGTCCCGGCTGCGGGAGTCTGTAGACACAGGTGTTAAAACGGCCATAAAATAACGGACTATAACGGTACATGACGGATGTTATAACGGGTCTTAATGGATGAATATGCCCCTTATTTTGATGGACGGTATTCAGCCATTAGCACCCGTTATGGTCCATTATTTTTAAAAAGCAGGGACAAGACGGTAGTGTGAAAGAAGTCTTAGACTGTCCTAGGATAGTGTTATGTTCATTCAGTAAAGACTTTGTGCTAGTACAATTCAGACAATCTCTGTCTGAATTGCACTAGCACAAAGTCTGTACTGAATAAAGGTGGAAAAGATTAGTTTAGAGCGTCGGGTGCAGCACCAGAGGCTCGTGACGTCACGGCCCGCCCCCTCCCATAGACTTGCATTGAGGGAACGTGGCCGTGAAGTCACGAGCCTCCGCCCCGCATCGCCAGTCATCCAACACGGAGCGAAGTTTGCTCCGTGCACCGGATGTCTGGGGTGCCGCAGCCGAGATCACGGGGGTCCCCAGCGGCGGGAACCCTTGCGATCAGACATCTTATCACCTATCCCTTGGATAGGGATAAGATGTCTAGGGGCGGAGTACACCTTTAACATAAAGTGGCATACTTTGGGAAAAGCCCATGGCACAAAGCTAGGTCCATGAAAAATGGCATAATAAGTCTCTAAAGCCCAATGCTCATGTCACATCAACATTTTTTGTGGAACTCCAAAGTATGGCAACATGTGTCCAATGTATACCACAAAATTCGCATCAGACTAGATGTGAACATAACCTTAACAATGTTAGTAAATCAAAGAAAAGTGAATTGGCCATTGGTGGAAAAGGTAGGAGGTGGTAACAAATACCAGGTCCTTTTCTTCTGTGAATCCCTTTTGGCCTTTGCTATAACGCCATGTCTCTTTTGCATACTGATAGAACTGAAAAATGTAAACAAACATTATGGCCTATGTTTTATAACTAAAAGGTCATGGACACAAAAAAGAGGAAAGTCCTTTAAACGGAGAGTGCTGCGTTTGAAGCATAAACACATTTTTCCACATTGAAATGGCAACACAAAGAAGAACAAGCCATAAGGTCATGCATATCGAGAAAGCAGTAGGTGTCACTACAAAGGATCAAATTGTCAAGCACGTATTTCCAATCTGTGGCATGTGGAAGGGCCTTTAATGAGTATGCTTGGAAAAGAATATAGATACAGTATACAGTGTTATCTTAGACTTTAGTATGGTATAGACTTCTTTCCAGTATGTCTGTTTATCAACACAAGACCACATCTTGGGTAATTTGAATCTCCCCTTTTATGTATCTTGTGGAGAAAGCAAGGTGTGTAATAGTCTGTGTATGATTTTAAGTTGAGTTATTTAGTGGGTACCATTAGGAGAAATATATTTTATATTTCACTAAATCCCTTCCCAGTGATCAGTACTCACTACTAATTCTTCCTGCCAAATCTGACAGCTTTTGAATACATTTTCCAATTCATAAGTACGGTTAGTTTTAAATACATAACTGATAACACGTTCTTCAGAATACTCATATTTATTAACATTTTCATTAATCCTATTGCTTGCAATGTGTAAAAGGGTTCTTTATCTAAAGAAGCAAGAAAAGTATCGCAGTTTAGCATATTCAACCCATATTCTTTGTGGTAAATTAAAGGGGTATGTTTTTGACCATTTAAAGGGGAACTCCGGTGGAAACAAGTGGAAAACAAATGTTTTCAAATCAACTGGTGCCAGAAAGTTAAACAGATTTGTAAATTACTTCTATTAAACAATCTGAAGCCTTCCAGTACTTATCAGCTGCTGTATAATACAGAGACATTTGTGAAGTTTTTTCCAGCCTGACAACAGTGCTCTCTGCTGACACCTCTGTCCATGTCAGGCACTGTCCAGATTAGAAGCAAATCCCCATTAAATACCTCTCCAGCTCTGGAGTTCCTGACAATGACAGAGGTGTCAGCAGAGAGCACTGTTGTCAGAATGGGAAAAAAATCACAAATTTCTCTGTAGTATATCTGTAGTTTAGGCAGCTGATAAGTACTGGAAGGGTTGATATTTTTAAATAGAAGTAATTTGCAAATCTGTTAAATTTTCTGGAGCCAGTTGATTTGAATTTTTCCCCCCCCCACCGGAGTTCCCCTTTAAGCTATGTGGCCCTGATGGCAAAGTATGTTTGGTGTCAATAAACTTATATTACCTGTCTGGGGTGAAATTTTTTTTTTTTTGTAATGTAAGGCGCCTGGGCAGCAGGAAGAAGGCGGGGCCCGGTCTCGTTACATGACAGTGCACTCAGCCTATGACCGGCCTAGGTGGGACATCGCTGCGGCTGGCGATACGCTGAGCACAGTATGACTCACCATCCCAAGGAAGCAGGAAGAAGACCAGCACTGGAGGACCTGTGCACTGTTATCGGCGCTACGTCAGAACGTCGCAGGGTGAGATAAAGTTTGTTTTGTTACTTTTTGCAGCCCGGGCACAGGGGATTATAAAAAGTTTACACTACAGATCTCCTGTAAAAGGGTATTCAGGCTTTATACATCTTATCCTGTATCCTTTGGATAGGGGATAAGATCGCAAGGGTCCTGCCACTGGGGACCCCCTGCCACTTTCACTTATGTTCAGAGCCTCCCGCCGAAACTCAGAGAACCTAACTTCATACAATCCATCTCTTAACCTAGCTAAGTGGCTAGAGGTGTGCCCGAGCCGCCGTTGGGGGGGGGGGGGAACACCTAAAGAGGGCATACCTTTATTAGAAATTATGACAATTTGGGAGGGGAGGAGGGACAACGGAACCAGAGAACGCAAGGCCCCTCCTGCCCTCCCACCATTTTATAGGGCTCCCGGCTCCTCCCATAAATACAGGCTGTGCCAGCCTTAACACTTATGTTCAGAGCCTCCCGCTGAAACTCAGAGAACCTAACTTAATACAACCCAGCTCTTAACCTAGCTAAGTGGCTAGAGGTGTGCCTGAGCCGCTGTTGGGGGTACACCTAAAGAGGGCAAAAAGACATACATAGGAGAAAACAGTAGATTGAAAAATACTAACACAAGTCACAACACAAGCAATATGAAAGCCATCTGCATTTCTGATTGCCGGAATGGAACATAAGTAGCGAAGCAAGAAGAGCACCGCCTGTCTAGCTTCTTGATGATGTGTTCAGGAACCAGATTCTTAGATGCGGCTGAGGCCGGCCCATTATACGAAAGGAGTGAACTGAGAAACGCCTAGCATCTACCCCTAAGGTCATGAGACAGATCCATATGAGGACTTTGTAATTATATCACTCCTTTTATCAAAAAATTAATGGCAAAACAAGAATTATTTGTGTGGCAAAATTGAAAAAACAAAACCCAATTTTGCTACTTTTGGATGTTTCTACGCAGTACACTTTTTGGTAAAAATGACCCTAAAACCAAACTGTCTGGGTTTTCCTAGAGTAACCAATCACAGCTCATGTTTTATATTGAACTTCTGGTAAAATGAAAGCTGAGCTGTGATTGCTTGCTGTGGAAAAACACAGACAGTTTGGGTTTCAAGCAGATTGATAAATCTGGGCCATTATCTCTATTTTGTAGGTCCATACGATAATGATGATACCCAATTTAACGGTATATAAATTTTGTTTGATTTAACTACTTTTAAAATCTATAACTTTTTGTATGAAGATTAGTATGCTTAAAATTGTCCACTTCTGACCCATATAACTCTTTTATTTTCCATATACGGACTGTATGAGGTCATTTTCTGCACAAGGATCTGTAGTTTTTATCGGTACCATTTTTGTTTTGATGGGACATCATCACCTGATAGTCTCCCCCTTCATGAAAATTAACTCACTCACTCAGAAAGTGTAAAAAGGTCAGGACAACCTAAGCTACAGTCATGTCCGCAAATGTTGGCACCCCTGAAATATTTCTAGAAAAGGAAGTATTTCTCACAGAAAAGGATTGCAGTAACATACATTTTGCTATACATTTTGCTATACACATGTTTATTCCCTTTGTGTGTATTGGAACTAAACCAAAAAAGGGAGTAAATAAATATTTTTCGACAATTTTGGTTCACAAGTCCTCAGACAGTTCTCTTCTCCTTTCTGTTGTCCATGCTTAGTGTGGCCCACACAGACACACAATGCAAAGACTAGGTGAACTTCTCTCCTTTTTATCAGCTTTCAGGTGTTATTTTTATATTGCCCACACCTGTTACTTGCCCCAGGTGAGTTTAAAGGAGCACCACATGCTTGAAACAATCTTTTTTTTCACAATTTTAAAAGAGTGACAATAATTTTGTCCAGCCCATTTGTGGAGTTTGGTGTGACATTATGTCCAATTTGCTTTTTTTCCTCCCTTTTTGATTTAGTTCCAATACACACAAAGGGAATAAACATGTGTATAGCAAAACATGTGTTACTGCAATCCTTTTCTGTGAGAAATACTTCATTTTCTAGGAAAATTTCAGGGGTGGCAACATATACGTCCATGACTGTAATTAATAAATATATAAATAAATAATATTTGTCAATTCATAATGTGTTAATTAAATATATATATATATATATATATATATATATATATATATATATATATGTATATAGTGAGTGATGATATAGATAACAGATAAAGGACCGAGATGAAGGTAGTACAATATGGGAAATACTCAAATACCTATGCTAGGTAATTAAGGTCCTGTGGTATACACACTAACTATAGAACCGAAAAGAAAAATAACCCACTTAAAGACGGACCATTTGTAAAAATGAATACATTTTATTTATGGAAAATTCCAATGATACATAAAACAAACACAGCGTGGACAAACATAAGTGGGAACCAGGGATCAGGGGGAGTTCTTTTGTCTTCTTGTATTGCAGGCCATCTGATCAGCAGTCATGATTGATATCCCCTGGATAGTCGAGTATCCATTCCATACAGGAGTCACCATAATCATAATTATACATATACATTTTTTATTTTATAATTACATAGGGTCTGGAATATGTGACAGTATTTCAATATGATTTTTTTATTGTGTTTACTCATAGATATATCATATTTCTTCATTTTCACTTTTTTTGCACTGGGGGGCCCCCATTTTAATTGCACGTGCACTTTATCTTTCACGAGTTGCATATATATTTTATATATATTTTTTATTATATTTTGTATTGTTTTTACACATTATTATGAATTGATAATATATACTTTTATGTATTTTTTGGTCATATTATGTTTTTTTTGTATATGCTGTATAATTATTTTTTTCCCCTGTTCTAAGCCTTCTATGTTTGATAGATGTACGCAATCTATGCTATGTTATGCAATCATATTGCTATGCCATGCATCCATTCTTTTTTGTTGGTATATGCAATCCCCCCCCGGTCAGTGACACACTTTGGATGGGGACCTTAGGAACCTTTACACACTCGGCACTGTGTGGTCATCTTGCCGCCGCTATAGGAGTGTTGTGAGTGCTGAATCTAGTGTCCCGGCTCTCCATAGCGAGGGGGTCACGTGACGCGATTGAGTCACGTGATCATTTGATCGGAACCACGGCTCTCACAGCTGGAAGCGCCGGGACCGGTGTTCCATGCTGTAGACGCCATGTTGGCAGATTTGTATACAGAGTCCGTCACACAGTTATCTATCTGCAATTATGAAATACAATATGTGACATGATATTAACATGTTTCAAGCTTGTTTTTAATCTCACTTTGCACTTTATTATGTTTATATATTTTTTATAACACTTTGTATATTACTATGTCATGTACTTTATTTTGCACTTATTCAAAATGATTTTTATACACTTATATGATGATTGAAGTACTTTATTATGTAATTGATTAAGCACCTTGTGTGGGTATAGAAACCCTCCTTTTGAATTGTGTCACTAAGCTTGAAAATGGTCCTATAGTAGGACAGAAACGTTGCTGCTATGCATGTGAGCAAATGAACCCACATTTTTTTCCACCCATTGGAGGAGTTCTGCGCTTTTTTATTTCTATATATATTGGAACATGAAAAACTAGGTTAATAACAATCCAAGAATTGACTATGGGAAAGGAGAGGGAAAGGGGCGGGCTTGTAGGGCTGATGAGCACTAATAGTTCAAGGAATGCCAAAAATCAGGACCTAAATTAGATGCGTATGAAAGGGAAGATAAAGAAAAAGAAGAAGAAAAGGAAGACGGGGAAGGGAAAGAGAAAAAAAGAAGAAAAAAAGAAGAAAAAAAGAAGAAAAAAAATGGGGAGAAAAAAAAAAGGAAGCCATGTTAATACTCCACATGTATCAGATGCGTACTTTTACTTTCCGGCCTCTCTATTGGCTATTTGTTATATATAAAAATATATATTTATACCATGCTCCCCAAGTCACACACCACTCCTGGATAAAGCCTATCCCGGCGAAACGCGTCGGAGGTTTGGTGTGGAGCTGGGGTAACTGTATGTGTCTGTTGCTACATTCTTTTTTCCATTGCATGTCTTTATGATTGTACTTATGCGCCTTATCTTCTTATAAGCCTCAGTCTTTTATTATGTGTTAAAGTTGGGAGCTGATGAGCGCTGGGAAGAATATCTTGCCCTGTGGCACTTTATATTTCACTATATATTATATATATTATTTTTTATCACACATATACACATATATTTGTGATTCATTTTGTAGCATACTATTCAAACAGACATACAGTTAATCCTGTGATCAGGACCTTCATCACAGTATCTTTGATTTTCATCACTGTTTCCACATTTGTGTGACTCCATATATGTATCTGCGAAATGTATTCTTAATACCAATAATGATTTATTAACTATTTATGATTGTAAAATCTAAATTTTTGAGGGTTGACTTAAAAAAAACAAATTCTGATACCGGAATACGCCTATGACCCCTAATGTTAAGATTTTTGGATGCTGTTAGACTTCAAAGATCTAAAATTTCAATGAGCATTTTTTTTTTTTTTTTATAATTTATTAAATAAAACACAGAAATGTTATAAGAATTTTAGGCAGGTTAAACTGACATGAGAAAAAAATGGTAAAGCAAGACAAATGTTTCTGAGCTGGTATGCCAAATTGTTTGCTTTCTCAGGAATAGGATTTCCTTAAAATAAAACAGATGTGAGCCAGAAGTAATATAAGTAATATAAGTGTTACTGTTTCTGGTTTGAGGGTAGTACTCGGGGAACTGTAACACAAATCTTCAAGTTATTAGAATACAGATACTACAGTTACTCTATCCAGATACTACAGATGTTCTATATGGATAGATAGATAGATAGATAGATAGAAAATTGGATAGTGACAAACTTGGGGGTTACTCACTTGTCTGAGATGGTTGGTGCACTACAAATTGCAGTCCAAGCAGTAATGTTCATTAAAACTTGCCCCAGCTTATTCTTCATTCACAAAAGGAAAACACAGCCAACCATATGCACATAACACAAAACAAAAACCTTCTTGGCTAAGCGCTAACTATAATAGGACAGTGTCCCTAACTATGAGCTTGGAACCTTCTTCTGCATAGCCCCAGTTGCCTAACGTGTCTCACCGGACTCTCTTAGGAGACCTAGCTTCTAATGACGAACCAACTCCTAGCAGGAGGGGAATGTAGCCGGAGTGGAAGCTGCTCTTTCCAACTCCAATGTCTAACTCCTGTGTTTGGATTGGAGATCCAACTTTAAAAGGGTACTCCGGTGCTCCAGCGTTCTGATCATTTTGTTCAGAACGCTTGGAGCCGGTGGCTGTGATTGTGACATCATGGCCACGCCCCTCGTGATGTCACACCACGCCTCCTCCATTCATGTCGATGGGAGAGGGCATATCGGTAGACACGCCATCTCCCCTAGACATGAATGGAGGAGGCGTGGCGTGACGTCACAAGGAGGCATGGTTGTATCGTCACGACCACTGCTGCAGTAGCCTGTCATTTGTCTAGAACGCCGGGTGCTGCAGGAGATCGCGGAGGGGCCCCAGCAGCGGGACCACCGCAATCAGACATCTTATCCCCTATTCTTTGGATAGGGGATAAGATGTCTAGCAGTGGAGTACCCCTTTAACAGGAGAAAAGCCTTCTTTCTCCATAATAGTGGCACACCAGCAGCCATACTGCCACAATAGATATTAAGATAAATATTTTCCATAGCTTGCACCTTCCTAATAATAACGGTAATCTATTGTAACATATTGATCAATGCTATATTACAGTACATACAAGTGTACATTCTATGTGGGTCACAAGTTCATTTTGTATTAGAATCTCCATCTTTACCAGATTTTCATGATATACGCTGCAAAATGTACTCATGAATATCTCCCTTAGGGCATGCAGGTTCTTTTTGTTTATAGAAGAAATAAACGTGAACTTTCTGCCAATATCTGCTGTGCAGCTGGATTTAGTCACGGAAAGACTGCTTTACTATTACTGCATCAAAAGACTTCTGCTTTCTTGGTTTATCCATTAACATCTACACTGTCAGAGGGGATATCACTTTATATCACAATAGGTAATGGAAAGAAACCTTGGTAGATTGATAGGATTGATTTCTGGCAAACAATGAGGGGGGGGGGGGGTTATGTACACACACACCATTGATTAAAAGAAAGCCCAGAAATATAACCCAATTGTAGGGATAGATTGGATTCCATTCCCGTTTTGTGGGGGAAAACAATCATACGTATACGATTATACACATGACGAACAATGGACTTGTAGGTAAACATGTGAACTAAATGAGTAGTAACTAAAAGAAGTCCTTGGGGAATAAGTCATTGAAGGATCTCGTACACTTGTCTTTTCAGCTCTATTCAGAGACAGTCATGCAAATCATCATGTGAAGAAATTGCTATAGTCAAAGTACACTGCTCAAAAAAAATAAAGGGAACACTTAAACAACACAATGTAACCCAGAGTCAATCACACTTCTGTGAAATAACACTGTCCACTCAGGAAGCAACACTGATTGACAATCAATTTCACATGCTGTTGTGCAAATGGAACAGACAACAGGTGGAAATGATAGTCAATTAGCAAGACACCCCCAATAAAGGAGTGGTTATGCAGGTGGTGACCACTTCTCACTTCCTGGCAGATTTTATGGTCACCTTTGAATGCTGGCGGTGCTTTCACTCTAGTGGTAGCATGAGTCTACAACCCACATAAGTGGCTCAGGTAGTGCAGCTGATCCAGGATGGCACATCAATGCGAGCTGTGGCAAGAAGGTTTGCTGTGTCTGTCAATATAGTGTACAGAGCATGGAGGCGCTACCAGGAGACAGGCCAGTACATAAGGAGACTTGGAGGAGGCAGCAGCAGGACACTACCTCCGCCTTTGTGCAAGGAGGAGCACTGCCAGAGCCCTGCAAAATGACCTCCAGCAGGCCACAAATGTGCATGTGTCCACTCAAACGGTCAAAAACAGACTCCATGAGGGTGGTATGAGGGCCCGACATCCACAGGTGGAGGTTGTGCTTACAGCCCAACACTGTGCAGGACGTTTGGCATTCATTTGCCAGACAACACCAAGATTGGCAAATTCGCCACTGGCATAATGTGCTCTTCACAGATGAAAGCAGGTTCACACTGAGCACATGCGACACACTGAGTCTGGAGACGCAGTGGAGAATGTTCTGCTGCCTGCAACATCCTCCAGCATGACTGGTTTGGGGGTGGGTCAGTAATGGTGTGGAGTGGCATTTCTTTGGGGGGGCTGCCAAGCCCTCCATGTGCTTGCCAGAGGTAGCCTGACTGCCATTAGGTACCAAGGTGAGATCCTCAGACCCCTTGTGAGACCATATGCTGGTGCGGTTGGCTCTGGGTTCCTCCTAATGCAAGACAATGCTAGACCTCATGTGGCTGGAGTGTGTCAGCAGTTCCTGCAAGAGGAAGGCATTGATGCTATGGACTGGCCCACCCGTTCCCCAGACCTGAATCCGATTGACCACATCTGGGACATCATGTCTCGCTCCATCCACCACCACCACCACGTTGCACCACAGACTGTCCAAGAGTTGGCAGATGCTTTAGTCCAGGTCTGGGAGGACATCCCTCAGGAGACCATACTCCACCTCATCAAGAGCATGCCCAGGCATTGTAGGGAGGTCATGTGGGCACGTGGAGGCCACACACACTACTGAGCATCCTTTTGACTTGTTTTTAGGACATTACATCAAAGCTGGATCAGCCTGTAATGTGGTTTTCCACTTTGATTTTGAATGTGACTCCATATCCAGACCTCCATGGGTTGATAAATTTGATTTCCATTGATAATTTTTATGTGATTTTGTTGTCAGCACATTCAACTATGTAAAGACGAAAGTATTTCATACAATTAGTTAATTCATTCAGATCTAGGATGTGTTATCTTAGTGTTCCCTTTATTTTTTTGAGCAGTGTATATTAGAGGAGATTATTTCTGGCTCTATCTGTAATTCTAAGTCGCATATATAATGCTCATCCAACAGCTATCTCCGCCAACTCCTCCATAAACATGCTCACGTAGTAAAACTGCTACAAAACAAATCTTAAAAGAGCACTCTAGCCAAAACTAACTTATCCCCTATAGAAGTGCCCTTTTTTCTACTTGAGCCCCTGCCCCCCAAAATGTCTGTGCACGTTCCTGACAGGGCTCCATGCTGGGAGTGGATCAATGCTGGGAGTGGGAGGAGGTGTTCCGCTGTGACTCAGCCAGCCTCTACAACTTTTCGGCTGGATTAGAAAAAAGCTATAACTTTACAAACTGTGGTCGCAGTGGGTAAAGATATGGGGGAAGATTTATCAAAACCTGTCCCGAGGAAAAGTTGCTGAGTTGCCCATAGCAACCAATCAGATCACTTCTTTCATTTTTTGAAAAGGCTTCTGAGAAATAAAAGAAGCGATCTGATTGGTTGCTATTTGCAACTCAACAACTTTTCCTCTGGACAGGTTTTGATAAATCTCCCCAATGGTCTTTCTCATCTCCAAATGCTGTAACTTTATTTAGTCTTAAGAAGAGATATTTAAGGGAAGACATGATTAACTTGTTTAGTTATATAAATTACCCATACATAAAAGAAATATGTTAAAAATCTGTTCCATGTAAAAACCTCTTCTAGCAATGTTTGAAATATTTTTTCCTATCTTGTGAGATGTTTTCTACAATGAATAAAAAAATAAAGTATAATTTGAAGAAACCTTCATCTGTACTGTGAGTTATGTTCCATCAGGGAATTCTTTACTATTTTATTCTCATGAAGAGTTGGCGTTAAGTCATTGTATTATAGACCTGCAAGTGTGTATTAAACCTGAGTTGTATGATGAAGCAAGGTAGAGCTCCGAATGCAAAGGTCATTGACCTATAGTTTATTTGAAATCTGGAAATTTATGGACACTGTTTTTCTATATACAATCTCCAAAGGCAGCAAGCCTTCATTACCATAAGAACTGTTAGTCTGGGTAGGAATTCAAAAAACGCTTAGACAAATTGTTAGAACAAAATAACGTTAACACTTAACACTGTAACTTATTCCATCTGATGTGTATGGCCACATTTCATGTAGCAATACACATGTAATAGCTGTTGGCCAAATATTATTCTGCATCCGTTGTCACCAGTTATAGCTTGTTATGAATGACGTTATTTTGAAGGGACAAAAAACAGCGCATGCACAAATTTTTCTCCGGTCAAAAATAACGTTCGAATAACAGATGTTAAAATTTTAACATTTAAGTTTATGGATGACTGACGGCCACAATGACCATCCGTTGATACCCATTATTTGTATATTCCGTTATGATCTGGTATTGCTACTGAGCATGCTCAGTAAAGCCTCTCAATCAGGAATGTCAAAAAGAGGTTAAATGTCACGTCTGGGCAGGGAAGGAGTGCACACGATACTCTCCCACTTACATACATGCCCTATATAGCGGGTCGGTAACCAAAGTGACGGTTCCAACTTACAATAAGTGAGGGCAGTCCAATCAAAATAATAAACTATAATGCAGACGGAGGTCGAGACACAGAATGGAATCACCCACACTAACAGAAAAATAACTAAACATACACAATAAGTTGCTGTCCACAGATAAGTCTTTGTTACAGATAAGACAATTCACAAAGCCAGGAGAAGAGTCAGAGAGCAGAGCAAAAGGGTCAAAATGCCAGATATAATAGATACAATATAAATGCTAGCTAGGAGTACACAGAGCTCTTTAGCAGGCAAGGATTGGAAGTAGACTGCCTGCCAGCTTATATATAGGCCCAGACCAGGTGCTCACATCAAGGTCAGCTGACCAGTCCATACAGCTGAGCATAGCCCAAACCAAAATAAAACAAAGAGAGCTGTCAGAACCGTTTAACCCCATGGGTTCTGACTTTAAAATTAGAGGACAATAACGGATCGCCAATGTCCATTATTTTAACAGAATGTCCCTTATTGGCCATCCGTTGTGATCCGTGTTTTAGCCTTTGAAATTTTTATACAAGTACGTCCTGTGAGCACTAAGGGGCTCTGAAGCAATCAGCAAGGCATGAAAGGAACATCCGGCTCCCAGTCGGTAAAAAATCTAAGGTTTCTTGAATCATGTCAAAATCCAAATGTTACAGACGGTGAATGTTTATCCACAATATGTTTAGTGATGCCGGACATTGACCTCGTATTGATGTTATTTGGATTAGGTATTGTTACGCCTAGCGCTCCGGGTCCCCGCTCCTCCCCGGAGCGCTCACGGCGTCTCTCTCCCCGCAGCGCCCCGGTCAGTCCCGCTGACCGGGAGCGCTGCACTGTCATGGCCGTCGGGGATGCGGTTCGCACAGCGGGACGCGCCCGCTCGCGAATCGCATCCCAGGTCACTTACCCGTCCCGGTCCCCTGCTGTCATCTGCTGGCGCGCGCGGCTCCGCTCTCTAGGGCGCGCGCGCGCCAGCTCTCTGCGACTTAAAGGGCCAGCGCACCAATGATTGGTGCCTGGCCCAATTAGCTTAATTGGCTCCCATCTGCTCCCTGCCTTTATCTGACCTCCTCCCATGCACTCCCTTGCCGGATCTTGTTGCCCTAGTGCCAGTGAAAGCGTTCCTTGTGTGTTCCTTGCCTGTGATTCCAGACCTTCTGCCGTTGCCCCTGACTACGATCCTTGCTGCCTGCCCCGACCTTCTGCTACGTCCGACCTTGCTTCTGTCTACTCCCTTGTACCGCGCCTATCTTCAGCAGCCAGAGAGGTTGAGCCGTTGCTAGGGGATACGACCTGGTCACTACCGCCGCAGCAAGACCATCCCGCTTTGCGGCGGGCTCTGGTGAAAACCAGTAGTGGCTTAGAACCGGTCCACTAGCACGGTCCACGCCAATCCCTCTCTGGCACAGAGGATCCACTACCTGCAAGCCGAATCGTGACAGTAGATCCGGCCATGGATCCCGCTGAGGTGCCGCTGCCAAGTCTCGCTGATCTTCCCACGGTGGTCGCTCAGCAATCGCAGCAGATTGCCCAACAAGGACAGCAGCTGTCGCAGTTGACCGCCATGTTACAGCAAATTCTGCCTCTGCTACAGCAGCAACCATCTCCTCCGCCAGCTCCTGCACCTCCTCCGCAGCGAGTGGCCGCTCCTAACCTCCGCTTGTCCCTGCCGGACAAATTTGATGGGGACTCCAGACTCTGCCGTGGATTTTTGTCTCAGTGTTCCCTGCATATGGAGATGTTGTCAGACTTGTTTCCTACTGAACGGTCTAAGGTGGCATTCGTAGTAAGTCTTCTTTCAGGAAAGGCCTTGTCTTGGGCCACACCGCTCTGGGACCGCAATGATCCTGCCACAGCCACAGTCCAGTCCTTCTTTGCTGAAGTCCGAAGTGTCTTTGAGGAACCTGCCCGAGCCTCTTCTGCTGAGACTGCCTTGCTGAACCTGGTCCAGGGTAATTCTTCCGTTGGCGAGTACGCCATACAATTCCGTACTTTTGCTTCTGAACTATCCTGGAATAATGAGGCTCTCTGCGCAACCTTTAAAAAAGGCCTATCCAGTCGCATCAAGGATGTGCTGGCCGCACGAGAGATTCCTGCCAACCTCCAAGAACTCATCCATTTGGCTACCCGCATTGACATGCGTTTTTCTGAGCGACACCAAGAGCTCCGCCAGGAAAAAGACTTAGATCTCTGGGCACCTCTCCCACAGCATCCTTTGCAGTCTTCGCCTGGGCCTCCCGCCGAGGAGGCCATGCAAGTGGATCGGTCTCGCCTGACCCAGGAAGAGAGGAATCGCCGTAGAGAAGAAAATCTCTGTCTGTACTGTGCCAGTACTGAGCATTTCTTGGTGGATTGCCCTATCCGTCCTCCACGCCTGGGAAACGCACGCACGCACCCAGCTCACGTGGGTGTGGCATCTTTTGCTTCTAAGTCTTCTTCTCCACGTCTCACGGTGCCCGTGCGGATTTCCTCTACAGCCAACTCCTCCATCTCAGCCGTGGCCTGCTTGGACTCTGGTGCCTCCGGGAATTTTATGTTGGAGTCCTTTGTTAATAGATTCAGCATCCCGGTGACCCGTCTCGTCAAACCGCTCTACATTTCCGCGGTCAACGGAGCCAGATTGGACTGCACCGTGCGTTACCGCACAGAACCCCTCCTGATGTCTATCGGACCCCACCACGAAAGGATTGAGTTCTTCATTCTCCCCAACTGTACCTCTGAGGTCCTCCTCGGTCTGCCATGGCTCCGGCTTCATTCCCCCACCCTTGATTGGACCACCGGGGAGATAAAGAACTGGGACTCTGCCTGCCATAGGAAGTGCCTCTCCCCCCCTCCCAGTCCCGTCAGGCAAACCTCTGTGCCTCCTCATGGCCCCCGTCCTGGTGTCACACTGCCCCGTGCCAGGCTTCGCCCTCTGCCCTCCCTCCCCATTCCCACTCCTGCTGTACTGCCTGCCGTTGAGGAAACCCTCCATTTTTTCCCGGTGTCCTCATCCCAGGGGAGGCAGTTGCCGGTCAAAGAAAAGGGGAGACCTAAGGGGGGGGGTACTGTTACGCCTAGCGCTCCGGGTCCCCGCTCCTCCCCGGAGCGCTCACGGCGTCTCTCTCCCCGCAGCGCCCCGGTCAGTCCCGCTGACCGGGAGCGCTGCACTGTCATGGCCGTCGGGGATGCGGTTCGCACAGCGGGACGCGCCCGCTCGCGAATCGCATCCCAGGTCACTTACCCGTCCCGGTCCCCTGCTGTCATCTGCTGGCGCGCGCGGCTCCGCTCTCTAGGGCGCGCGCGCGCCAGCTCTCTGCGACTTAAAGGGCCAGCGCACCAATGATTGGTGCCTGGCCCAATTAGCTTAATTGGCTCCCATCTGCTCCCTGCCTTTATCTGACCTCCTCCCATGCACTCCCTTGCCGGATCTTGTTGCCCTAGTGCCAGTGAAAGCGTTCCTTGTGTGTTCCTTGCCTGTGATTCCAGACCTTCTGCCGTTGCCCCTGACTACGATCCTTGCTGCCTGCCCCGACCTTCTGCTACGTCCGACCTTGCTTCTGTCTACTCCCTTGTACCGCGCCTATCTTCAGCAGCCAGAGAGGTTGAGCCGTTGCTAGGGGATACGACCTGGTCACTACCGCCGCAGCAAGACCATCCCGCTTTGCGGCGGGCTCTGGTGAAAACCAGTAGTGGCTTAGAACCGGTCCACTAGCACGGTCCACGCCAATCCCTCTCTGGCACAGAGGATCCACTACCTGCAAGCCGAATCGTGACAGGTATATGCAGATGTTCCTGGATTCTAGTTTTTAATTTTCTAGTCGTACATCCAATATATTGAACATTACAATCCTGACATATAATGGCATAGACAACATGGTGAGTTTGGCAGTTGATGTAATTTTTTATGTCGTGTTTCTGTCCTGTACTACATGATGTAATGTAAGTGGCATTGTTCATATATTGGCAAGTGCTTCATCTCATGTGGTTGCATCTGTAACTACCTTTACTCGATAGCCAGTTACTGTTAGTAGGACTTATGGGAAAATCGCTGGGGAATAATTGACTTTGTAATGAACGAGCTTTACGGGGAACTACTCTCACCCCTGCTTCAATAATATGGGACATAATATTATCATATTTAAGGACAGGAAGATGTTGGTAAATTATAAGCTTTATAGCTTGGAATTGATGAGAAAATGGTGTAGTGAAAGAAGGAATAGAATGATTATTGTGTTTCTGCATAAATTCATCCTGTAAGTAATAATCGGATGGTTACGAATTTACTATACCCTCTGCCCTAGCTATTAAATGGGCATTGTAGCCTCTCTCATGGAGACGTGTCCTAATGTCATTGCATGTTTGTAGGTACGCTGTCTCACTAGACAAGACTCTCCTCGCCCTAACAAATTCACCTATAGGTAATTTTTTTATTACATGTTCTGGGTGACAGCTTCACGCATGGAGGAGGCTGTTGCCTGAGCAGGAATTTTGATATAATTTAGTATGTATACAGTTGTTAAACTCGTTTCTCACCAAGGTAACGCGTAAAAAATTTGTTAGTATTGAGAAAGTAAACAAAATCCGAGGCTTGGTTCATGGGTGCCTCTCCACACTAGGAGGAGGTCGTCTATGTATCTCCCATACCAACCGACCCACAAGGAGTAAGGGTTGGACTGGGAGAACATGACAACCTCCTCCCAGTATGACATTTAT
Source organism: Hyla sarda (assembly GCF_029499605.1). Taxonomy (NCBI): domain Eukaryota; kingdom Metazoa; phylum Chordata; class Amphibia; order Anura; family Hylidae; genus Hyla; species Hyla sarda. The sequence continues at coordinate 482,453,810 of NC_079189.1, forward strand.
AAATTTGCTAAAGATGGAGAACATTTCGAACCCATAGGGCATCCTTTGACCTGTAAGAAAAATTGCTTGTTAAAACAGAAAAAAATGTGTTGTAACAAAAAATGTAACACCTGCAACATATATTTTTGTAAGTCCTGGCTATATGTACTATATTTGGCCAAGTGATGTGACACAGCTATTAAAGAGGCTATCCAGGAAAAAAAAACTTTTATATATATATATATATATATATATATATATATATATATATATAAACTGGCTCCAGAAAGTTAAACAGATATGTAAATTACTTCTATTGAAAAATCTTAATCCTTTCAGTACTTATGAGCTGCTGAAGTTGAGTTGTTATTTTCTGTCTAAGTGCTCTCCGATGACACCTGTCTCGGGAACTGTCCAGAGTAGAAGCAAATCCCCATAGTAAACCTCTTCTACTTTGTGCAGTTCCCGAGACAAGCAGAGATGTCAGTAGAGAGCACTGTTGCCAAACAGAAAAGAACAACTCAACTTTAATAGCTGATAATTATGGGAAGGATTAAGATTTTTAATAGAAGTAATTTACAAATCTGTTAACTTTAACTTTCTGTAGCCAGTTGATATAAAAAATAAAAAAAAAGTTTTTTCCTGGAATACCCCTTTAATGCCTTATTATGCAGTATGCACGTATAAAGTGCCACTATATCACATGACGACCATCTAACATTTCTGGACAATTTCATTGCTCTTGTAGCCTGTAACAAAGATTTTGTATCTTTAATAAAACCCATAGTGCGGGATACCAATGGTTGTAGGAGTCCATCCAACCAAGCACTAAGCCTTTCCAGCAGTGAGTTTATTCACACTACTATGGGTCTTAATAGAGGGGGAAACTTGTCCTTGTGTCGTTTCGGCAGAGCATGAAATACCGGACATTTAGGATAACTAGGTTGCAAATATTCTGTCTGTTTTTGGGTTATGATGGATAAAGATACACCTTCCTTGAGAAAATCTGATAATTTCTTTCTGACACTTTCTGTGGGATCCACCATTAGTATACGGTGTGTTTCACTATGTCTTAACATTTCCATAACAAGTTTCTCATATAATGACGAATCCATTATGGCTAACGAGCCACCTTCATCCGATTGGCGAATCACTAAAGACTCATTAGTTCTTGGATGGCCCGTTTTTGATATTTCGCCAGATTTTGTTTATGGGTGGCTATGCTTGTTTGTTGGAAGATATCCATTCCATCCAATCTAGAATTGATTGAATAAAAATCCGGACTCTTGGTAGAGAAAGTATTGAACATATTCTCAATGTAATCATGATGAAACTTGTCCTCTTGTCTTGTCCTTTTTGTCTAACTCAAAAAATGCCTTTTCACAGTGAGAAGTCGCATGAACTTATTTACATCCAGGAGAGTTCCGTATAAATCAAAATCACAGGTGGGTACAAATGTGAGGCCCTTGGCCAGTACTTCAGTCTGTGTCTTACTGAGAATTTGAGCTGATAAGTTTATCACTGATAGATTTACTGTCTGTATTTCGTGTAATGCTTCTTTGCCCTTTTGTACACGGTTCTTGTGCTTTCTCCCCGCACAATGCTGTTTTCGTTTCCTTCCGTTGTTTGAGGTACGTCCCTGTTTGCGCCGTGTGTTTTTCCATTTTTTGGAAACAGTTTGATATTATTATATGCACATTCTCCTGACATTGCGTCAGACCTGGCTCTACTTGGCTCATTGTCACTGTCTGTAAAATCCGTGCCATAATCTGTGGCTTCATCTTCTGAAGAGCTGAAGATCAAATTTTTTGTTGAGGAGGTTGTGTTGGTAGATGTTTTAAAGGGGTACTCCGGTGAAATTTTTTTTTCTTTTTTAAATCAACTGGTGCCAGAAAGTTAAAGGGGTTGTGCGCTGCCCTGCAATTCAGAGTTCAGCTCACAGCGTCCGGAAGTTCATTACTCCGAACGCTGTGTGCGGGCTTCCGTATTCACGGCCGCCCCCTCTACCAAAGTCTATGGGAAGGGGGCGTGACAGCGGTTGCGCCCCCTTCCCATAGAGTTTCGTTGAGGGCGCGGGCGAGACGTCACGTGGGGGCGAGCGAGACGTCACGAAGGGGCCGGGCGTGACGTCACGCCCGGCAGCCGCGAACACGGAAGCCCGCACACAGCGTTCGGAGTAATGAACTTCCGGACGCTGTGAGCGGAGCTCCGAACTGCCGGGCAGCGCACAACCCCTTTAAACAGATTTGTAAATAACTTCTATTAAAAAATCTTAATCCTTCCTGTACTTATTAGCTGCTGAATACTACAGTGGAAATTATTTTCCATTTGAAACACAGAGCTGTCTGCTGACATCATAAGTACAGTGCTCTCTGCTGACATCTCTGTCCATTTTAGGAAGTGTCCAGAGTAAAAGGAAATCCCCATAGCAAACATATGCTGTTCTGGGCAGTTCCTAAATGGACAGAGATGTCAGCAGAGAGCACTGTGCTCATGATGTCAGCAGACAGCTCTGTGTTTCAAAAAGAAAATAATTTCCGCTGTAGTATTCAGCAGCTGATAAGTACAGGAAGGATTAAGATTTTTTAATAGAAGTCATTTACAAATCTGTTTAACTTTCACCAGTTGATTTAAAAAAAAAAAAAAAAAAGTTTTTCACCGGAGTACCCCTTTAACCCCTTAACGACGCAGGACGTATATTTACGTCCTTCACTGGCTCCCGCGATATGAAGCGGGATCGCGCCGCGATCCCGCATCATATCGTGTGGGTCCCGGCGCTAATCAACGGCCGGGACCCGCGAAGCTGACCGCCGCTTCTAAAGTGAAACTGAAAGTATCCCGGCTGCTCAGTCGGGCTGTTCGGGACCGCCGCGGTGAAATCGCGGCGTCCCGAACAGCTGATCGGACACCAGGAGGGCTCTTACCTGCCTCCTCGGTGTCCGATTGACGAATGACTGCTCCGTGCCTGAGATCCAGGCAGGAGCAGTCAAGCGCCGATAATGCTGATCACAGGCGTGTTAATATACGCCTGTGATCAGGATGAGAGATCAGTGTGTGCAGTGTTATAGGTCCCTATGGGACCTATAACACTGCAAAAAAAAAGTTAAAAAAAAGTGTTAATAAAGGTCATTTAACCCCTTCCCTAATAAAAGTTTGAATCACCCCCCTTTTCCCATAAAAAAAATAAAACAGTGTAAAAAAAAATAAAAATAAACATATGTGGTATCGCCGCGTGCGTAAATGTCCGAACTATAAAAATATATCATTAATTAAGCCGTACGGTCAATGGCGTACACGCAAAAAAATTCCAAAGTCCAAAAAAGCGTATTTTGGTAACTTTTTATAACATTAAAAAATGAATAAAAAGTGATCAAAAAGTCAGATCAAAACAAAAATCATACCAATAAAAACTTCAGATCACGGCGCAAAAAATGAGTCCTCATACCGCCCCGTACGTGGAAAAATAAAAAAGTTATAGGGGTCAGAAGATGACATTTTTAAACGTATAAATTTTCCTGCATGTAGTTATGATTTTTTCCAGAAGTGCGACAAAATCAAACCTATACAAGTAGGGTATCATTTTAACCCTATGGACCTACAGAATAATGATAAGGTGTAATTTTTACCGAAATATGCACTGCGTAGAAACGGAAGCCCCCAAAAGTTACAAAATGGCGTTTTTTTTTCGATTTTGTCGCACAATGATTTTTTTTTCCATTTCGCCGTGCATTTTTGGGTAAAATGACTAATGTCACTGCAAAGTAGAATTGGCGACACAAAAAATAAGCCATAATATGGATTTTTAGGTGGAAAATTGAAAGGGTTATGATTTTTAAAAGGTAAAGAGGAAAAAACGAAAGTGCAAAAACGGAAAAACCCTGAGTCCTTAAGGGGTTAAGTGTAGATCTCAGTCTTGCATAATCTCTCCTCTGCCAGTCATATACCGTATTAGTGGAATAATCTCTCAGATCTCTCTTGAATTTTATCTTTTTAATGTTAGTTACATTGTCTTCTAGTTTACGTAGATGTTCATTCATAGTATTCTGTAACTGCTCAAAGTCCACTGTACTCTTAAGTGATTCCAAACTTTCAAACACTTTGTTAATGTTCAACTCCAGATCTGTGAGTTTTATTTCTTCTTTCTCAATAATTAGTGCCATTAATTCCATGGAACATTTACTCAATGCATTGTTCCATCTGAGTTTAAAATCGTCATCATATTGTGTAGTACATATCTTATGAATATGCAACCCTTGAGGTATCATACATTTGTCCATGTATTGAGACAATGTTGTAGCGTTCCACCATGTTTTCAATTGTTCTGATTCAAGGTGTTCCAATTCCCACATTAGTTTTTTGAGATCTACTCCAAGTGTAACATTAGGATCACCCAAAAAACACATTGGCTATACACAAGCGTCTACTTGTATTTTTAATAGACTAGTAGTCCGGCATTTCAGGCATCTCATTCAAGAGGTTCATATCATTCGTTTGTGTAGACATAGTAAATGTTAATATATCTGTAACACTACAGTACTAATTTCCAGTATTTGTACGTAATGCTGGATATATAGTGTTGCTTACTCCATAAACTGAAGCTGTATGTGGGCACGACCTACTACGGATACATATGTTGCAAGCGAAGACAAGGAAAAGATCAGCTCACCAATCTTGCAGCTTCTAGCAGATACCAACACAACCTTCCTCGTGGCAGCAAACGCATCTGCACTGGAGCCGTGTCTCCAGGTGAGCCAATCAGTAAGGGATGAAAGGAACATCTGGCTCCCAGTCGGTAAAAAAATCCAAGGTTTATTGAATCATGTTAAAATCCAAATGTTACAGACAGTGAAGAAATAAAAGCACAAACAAAACGCACCAAAGCGTTTCGGCTTGTTAACAAGTCTTAGTCATGGCACCAAATTATATTATTGCACAGCTTTAAATACCAAAGTGTATCTGGAGTGAGTCACATGATACGGAGGAAGATCCATCACAAATTCCTCCAATATAGGCAGAGTCAGAGAGACGCTTGAAACCAAGGTAAAGGCAAAACTTCTACTTTATTCCCACAATGCAACGCGTTTCGTGGAGGTTCCGCTTCATCAGGCTACATGATACGGAGGGGGAGGGAAGAAAGAAGAAGAAAACAAAGGACAAAGATGAGAAAAAGAAGGAAAAGGATAAGAAAAAAAAGGGGGAGAAAAGCAAAGAAAAGAATAGAAGGAGTAAAAACATGGATAACAGATATTGCACTTATACAGCCCAAATACCAAATATAGTAAGAACGGTGAGAGACAGAGTGAAAGGCACTGCTACTTCCAGGTGTGTGGTGGTGCAGGATCTCTATAAGGAGACTACTGCCATCGGTGGTGCACAAGTGTCTCAGGAAGTGTAGATATACACAATGCAATCACAACGAAGCAGGTAATGAAAGAGGGCAACTCACCACGTTGTAGTAGAAACAAACGGCTTTATTCTTTAGACAACGGTGCAGGTATGTGGCAGCACTTTGCCTGGCAGGGCGGACGCCAGCCTTGTTCAGGAAAGAAGGTGGTAACAATTGTTTCGCACGTGTGCGCTTCAACAGACCATCCCACCTGTCCCGTGAGAGTCAGCTATATACAAAAACTTCTGCTGACGTAATGCACGGGGAGGTGCTTCAACAAAAGTAAGTGTATTAAAAACAATTAAAATACAAAAACCATAGCAAGCAATGTTACAAGAAAACCCCGAGATCGATTCTATCATTCATTCCAGGTTGCTCTTGTGCTCTGGTTTTAAGAATCCATTTTGCTTCGATTTCTTTTAATATTCTTAAGTTATCTCGCCCTTTTTCTGGTAGTTTTCTTTTTATTCCCATAAATTTCAGTACACTACTGTCACTATTATGTGCCATTTTTACATGTTCTATTAGCCGGGGGGAGCCTTTTCCCGAGCAGATGGACCATACATGCTCACGGAAACGTGTATTTAAAGCTCTCACAGTGCTCCCAATATAGAACCGGCTACAAGAACATGTAATTGCATAGACCACGTAACTAGTCCTGCAACATATGAATTCGGTAATATCTTTCAGATATCCGCCTAACTGTATCTGTTTACCTGTGCAGAAAAAAGAACACCATTTACACCTGCCACATTTGAAATTACCAGTCGGGGAGCTTTTGTCTAACCATGTTTCTTTTTTCTTTTCACTCAGTTTGCTAGACACTAGTTCATCATTTTTTGTTCTTTTAAATGCGACTACAGGTTTTTGGAGTCTGACATTACCCATAGAAGGGTCTCTTTCAATCAGACTCCAATTGGACTGAATGGATTTTTTAATGGCATCTGCCATCGGGCTAAACTTGAATGTGAACGTGAACTTAACGTTCGCGCCAACATTCGTTTTTTTCTTTCGGCCAACTTTTTTCCTTGACTCCAGCAATGACACGCGATTAATTTTATGTGCTTTTTCAAAAGCTAGCTGTAACACATCAGGGGGATACCCTCTATCTCTCAGCCTCAGGGTAAGTTCATTAGCCTGCGTTAGGAAATGCCCATCCGAGCTATTAATCCTACGCAACCTTAAGTATTGCCCATATGGAATTGCATTCTTGGTATGATCGAAGCAAAATAGATTCTTAAAACCAGAGCACAAGAGCAACCTGGAATGAATGATAGAATCGATCTCGGGGTTTTCTTGTAACATTGCTTGCTATGGTTTTTGTATTTTAATTGTTTTTAATACACTTACTTTTGTTGAAGCACCTCCCCGTGCATTACGTCAGCAGAAGTTTTCGTATATAGCTGACTCTCACGGGACAGGTGGGATGGTCTGTTGAAGCGCACACGCGCAAAACAATTGTTACCACCTTCTTTCCTGAACAAGGCTGGTGTCCGCCCTGCGAGGCAAAGTGCTGCCGCATACCTGCACCGATGTCTAAAGAATAAAGTCGTTTGTTTCTACTACAACGTGGTGAGTTGCCCTCTTTCATTACCTGCTTCATTGTGATTGCATTGTGTATATCTACACTTCCCGAGAGAGTTGTGCACCACCGACGGCAGTAGTCTCCTTATAGAGATCCCGCACCACCACACACCTGGAAGTAGCAGTGCCTTTCACTCTGTCTCTCACCGTTTCTACGTGAAACTTTGTATCCTTTTGTGATTTGAGTACGCTTGGATCTTCCACCTGTGGAGCATGGATACTCCCAATATTGACATGGAAACTGCAGGGACTCCACATGTGAATCCGCCAGATCCAGCTGAGGCTACTGTAGGTGCAGGACGCCAGGATGCCAGCCTGTTCTTTAAGCAATGCAATGTGAATGAACCCTGTCTTTTCTTGAGTACTAAAACTCTTGAATTTCTAAGTAAATGAGGGCCATTATGTAAAGGCTAAAAACAGAATGAATGAAAGTGTAATGAACATACCTGACCAGGTTCTAGTGTTGCCTCTGATGTGCTCCAGATGCAGGGCCGGTTGTAATGGTGAGACACTTTAGCCTATAAGGAGGTGAGAGTGTTGGGGCTGGCCCTCACACCCCTTGATGTGCCTTTGCCTCTTTTCCTGATTTCCTGACCTGCCATACAGCCTGCTATTTAATTTGCCTGCTGACTTGGACCAGATCCTAGCATCTTGGTTTGACCCTGGCTTGCTCTGACTCCGATTCTGGTTCTGTTTTGTGTACTGCACTTCCCTCAGTTTCACTCTCTGGCTTGTCCCTGGTTAACCCTTTATCTTCTGGTTTGGCTTGTTAATTGTCCATGTATTGCTGACCTGACCTGTCTGACCTACCCTGATGCCCCATACACTTAGGTAGTGTAGGTACCTTTGCCAAGCTGGGAGCCACCATTCAGGGCAGATTGGCTGAGTAGGTAGGGACATCGGTTGGGGCAAGTTTAGGTCTGCACTGGACATAACAGAAAGGCATTATAACATAGACATATTTTTATGAAATGGAAAACATTTATTGAAAGTTTTTTTCACACAAACTGAAATAGAATAACTTATGCTACTTTTTCAATATACTGAAAGATGATGTTGCTGGCAACCTAGGAAAACTCAAAATCTAAAAAAAAATAATACTTTATGCAAAAGTGATATGATATGAGAACCGGGGCTGATTAGATTTAATATCAGGAACAAGTTGTTCCTTTTTCTGATCATCTTAAGTTATGTTCACAATTTCCTAAAGGAGATATCCAGCTTCGGGCCCTCATAGCCCCATAAACAGCCTTTGAGACTCCAGCTGAAAGCTGCAAAAGACTACACAGTAAGACCCTGCACTTGTTTCCTGTGTGGGCTGGGGAAGCGGCTGCCTTTAGAGAGCTGAGCAGGTCACATAGTTAGAGAAGCAGTGAATATAGATGAGGGAGGTACGTGTGCCTCAGATAAACAGGGCCAATCACACGCTGAAGCTCTCTCTGAGGAGAAGGGATTGTGATGTTACAAAGTAACGTGTCGAGCACCAGGCAAACTGGTGCCCTACAGTCCTCATGTGTGATAAGAACTACTGGACTCCCTGCCTGGTGGGCAAAGCTGAGAAAAACAGGGTATGTGCTCAGCAAAGATTACACTTGTACATTACAAAGTTACATAACTTTAACATATGCAGCTATATAAATGTAATTTAATTTGGCTGGAGTTCTCCTTTAATTAAATGCCATGAGAATTTACTTGGGGGCAGTTATTTCAAGTTTCGTTCTTCTTCCTTTATTTCAAGGCATTGATTGGCAGATTAAACTTAAACAAGCATCATAAATCGACTACATAATTTACTATGTGTTTCTCTGCATTATGTTGTATTACTTGCCTTCATTTCTTTGGAAAACAAATAAAAGGATTATTTAAAAAAAACTTTTGTTTGTGGCTACATTGATAACATAAACTTTCACAAAATCAAATATAAATGTTTCCATAAGGACTACAATGCATATATAGTGGCCAGCACCAGACTGAATAACTGTGTCTGCAGGAAGTGTGCAGGAAATGTGTAGCCAGATAAGCCATTTTAAACTTGACTCCTATGAAACTCACATCATCCCTGCTGAGTTGGCAGTTTATTCAGATTTACGCTGCACATTTGCAGTTGTGTATGGAATGAATATATGGCATTATATAATATTTCTTGGAAATAGCCTTATATATTAACACATTATAATGCAATAACAGAACACGATTACAGCAAGCTATTGCCATAAATGTACAAAAAAGAAGGTTGCAGCAGCACTCTTGGTCAAAAAATGGAGGCTCCTGCAGGAACGTGTGGGAACTTAGTTCCTGCACTTTTTCCACAGCAGGAACACCATTCCCATTAGCAGGGCCAGCCTTTGAGTGGAAATCATGGGTGAGTTCCCTCACTTTTTTTCTCCAGGACTTGACCCCTGCTCTTAGTGCACTTGATCAAAACATGTCCCCCATCCACAACTCGGAGGTGGCCTCTTGTCGTTTGGGACCCTAACATGCTTAATCCACTCACCTCTGCTGGACATATGGCCTCTGACTAGGTGACATGGAGGATCCTCTATCAATTAAAAAATTGAGGGGAGGGGTGCACGGCTAAAGAGCGTGCAACTCCCCCTAACTTGCATAGCAAAAACACAAAAAAGAAAAATAGCCAGCACTACTACCTAATACATGGGTACCTAATACACGGGTGCAAATACAGAGTATACAAAAAAGAAGGTTGTAGCAGCACTCTTGGTCAAAAAATGGAGGCTCTTAGCGCACTCACAGGAGGTTTTCAAATTAATAGTGGATCCTGCATGTTACCCAGTCAAAGGCCATATCCCAGAGGTGAGTGAAATGAGTGTCAGGGTCCCATCCGACAAGAGGCCACCTCCGCGTGGTGGATGGGGGACACGTTTTGATCAAAAAGTGCGCTAAAAGCCTCCATTGTTTGATCGAGAGTGCTGCTGCAACCTTCTTCTTTGTATACTCTGTATTTGCCACAGCAGCGTGCACCTGTTAGATAGTAGTGCTGGCTATTTTTCTTATTGGTGTTTTTGCATTGCCATAAATGATTTAATTCAAATTTATGTATAGGCTGTGTTCCTGGGCAAACACAATGTAATCGCCAGCACACCTCCTAAGAACTCTGCGCAGATCCGTCCAGACCAGGTGCGTTACGTCAGGAAACAAGAGAAGTTGATCCCGCAGAGTAATGCAAATTCCAGCTTTATTGAGAATAAAAGCAGTACATCACACATATGATGGTGGGAGCAGATTCTGGACACATTTCGAAAGGCAATCCGTTCTTTGTCACAGATAACCCGTAAATGCCCATGGTCTACTTATATAGACAACCACAATTCAATGGGGCAGAAACAAACACAAGTGCAATTTATACAAGTGATTAAAACCATGTGATCAACCCAAATAGGCTGTGTTCCTACAGCGAGACATATACAGCAGGACATTAGATAAGTAGGGTGTGCTCTGGATTTGTAGCGTTTCCTTAAATGGGAATTCAGCATAGCTTGCCAGCCATGGCTAATGAGTGAATTGGGGGTGGGAGGAAACAGATGGTCTGCAGCACTGATGTGTGGTGTCAAACCGGCTTATTGTATGAAAAGTCTCTCAGTTATTTACAGTGGGTCTATCCAGTGTGAACAATCCAAGTCAAAAGCCTTCCTGATATAAGCAACCAATTGTACAATGTAAGATCAGACATAGTACTTACCGAAAAGTATTTCATATAGAATTAGCCTGGGTGAATCCTAGAATTCTGCATGATTTGTCAGCTGAGACACATTGGATAAATTGACCATAGAAGGTCATCTACGGTCTTTCAAGTATAACGGATATTCAGATGGATAAGAAAAACAAATTGGTAGATATTTTCTTCATCAGAGAAGCATGCAGACATTCTTTGAATTCCATAGAAAAAAAATTATTTTGCCAAAGCACATCATCGCTTGTATAATATTACACATATTAAAACAGCAGATGTTATGTGCTATGACTCCTTATGTTAACAGAAAGAGTCAGGTATAAGTTACATATAATAAATGTGTGTGTGTGTATATATATATATATATATATATATATATATATATATATATTATTTATTTATTTTTTGTAACTAAATTGTTTGAATCGGCCATTATCTGTAATAAATCAAGTCTAAAGGTGATGAGAGGTGGTAATAATTGTAAAGCTGGTCATTACACCAAAGTTTATTCAAATGGACAATAATAACCATAAAAAAATAGGGCAAATTGTAACAGTGACCGATCATGAATGATCATCTTATTACTATACCAAAGAGCTGTCCGGGGATGTCAGGGATAAGATTGTAGACCTACACAAGGCTGGAATGGGCTACAAGACTATTGCCAAGCAGCTTGGTGAGAAGTTTATAATAGTAGGAGTGATTGTTCGTAAATGGAAGAAACACAACATAACTATCAATCTCCCTTGGACGAGGGCTCCATGCAAGATCTCACCTCAGCCCAGAACTACACAGCAAGATCTTGTAAAGGCAGCTTGGACCATAATCACTAACGAAAAAAAAAAAATGGTACCACACTACGCCTTGAAAGACTGAAATCCTGTAGCACCTGCAAGGTTCCCCTGCTCAAGAAAGCACCTGTACTGGCCTGTCTGAAGTTTGGCAATGAACATCTAAATGATCCAAATGTTCATTGGCAAATTTCAGACAGTTATTTTGTGTTTCTTCCCTTTGCAAATAATCGCACCTACAGTTGTAAACTTCTCACCAAGCTGCTTAGCGATGGTCATGTAGTCTTTTGCAGCCTTTTGTCCCTGACATACTTTGATAGCTCTTTGGTCTTGGACATGATGGAAAGTTTGTAATCTGATTGTTTGATTGCTTCTATAGACAGTTGTCTTTTATAAATGTAGCAAGCTGAGGTTAGTAGCATTCCCTTTAAGAGAGTGCTCCTAATCTCAGCTCCTTACCTGGGAGCCAGAAATCTTGCTGATTGATAGAGGATCAAATACTTATCCTAGTAAATGACAAATCAATGTATAACTTATTTGAAACACACTTTTTGAATTTCATTTTGTTGTTATTCTGACTCTTATTGTTCAAATAAACCTACCATTAAAATTATAGACTGATAATTTTTTTTGTCAGTGGGTAAACATACAGAATAATCAAGGCAAGTTTAAGTTGTATATGTTAGAAGCAAGTATTATTATATTATTTTTCACATTTTTATTATTATCATTTATAATTACTGTAACACTAGATAATCTTTTGGTAACACATTATAACAATTACAGTAACAAAAAGGGAGTGTGGTATAGACAAATTAAACATTGTTTACATACATTTGATAGGAATCCTGTCCATACAAGTGTACAATCTATAAAGAATAGGGCATAGATATCAAAGTTCAACAAGAGGAGTAAGCAGCTCTAGACATGTCAGGTGAAGGTGTTATAATACCGGTTGGGGGACTCTTTAGGCCAGGCTATATGCTAGTCGGAATAGGTGACTTTTCAGGGAATGTTAATGAATAAGGAGGAGAGTTTCAGAGGTAAAGAGAAGCATACAAGAAGTCTTTTATGTAAGAGTATATGGAGGTAATTCAATTGATAGAGGGATAGCATTGACAAAACAGAGAAAGAGCAGTGACAATGGTTATGGGTAACAGTAAGAAAGACATTTAGTCATCCAGTTCATTCTATGAACCTACAATCTTGTCTAGTCATGTTTACACCACCTTAGATGCCTTAAATTTCCTAAAATGCCCCAGAATTTTGGCATACAATGTTGCATTTTAAAGGGGTTATCCAGGAATCGAAAAACAGGGATAGTTTTTTTCAAAGACCACTCCCTGTCTGTCTTGGGGGAGATTCTGCAGTTCAGTTTCATTGAAGTGAATGAGCCAAGTTGTAATACCACACCCAACCTGGAGATAGACGGAGCTGTTGTTGAAATAAATTATCCCTGTTTTTCGATTCCTGGATACCGTATATACTCGAGTATAAGCCGAGTTTTTCAGCACGATTTTTCGTGCTGAAAACGCCCCCCTTGGCTTATACTTGAGTGAACTCTCGGCCTTCGTCATCATCCAACCCCTCCCCCCTTTGTTTTGTACTCACCTCCCCTCGGCGGGAAGTTAGGGTGAGCTTGTCCGGGCCATCTATGCTGCAGGGACCGTCCGGTGGGGATGGTTAGTCATTGCGGGCTGTCCATTTTCACCGGGGGGGCCTCTTCTCCGCGCTCCTGGCCTGCCCCGGACTAGTGACGTTGCCTTGACGACGACGCACAGGGACGTTCATGCGCAACGTCCCTGTGCGTCGTCGTCAAGGCAACGTCACTTGTCCAGGGCCAGGCCCGAAGCGTGGAGAAGAGGCCCCCCCCCCAGTGAAAATGGACAGCCCGCAACGACTAACCATCCCCACCGGACGGTCCCTGTGGCATAGATGGCCTGGACCAGCTCACCCTAACTTCCCGCCGAGGGGAGGTGAGTACAAAACAAAAGGGGGTGGGGGGTGCTGGAAGATGATGAAGGCCGCAGTGGACTTCAACCTGCGGACCTCCAGATGTTTCAAAACTACAACACCCAGCATGCCCGGACAGCCGATGGCTGTCCGGGCATGCTGGGAGTTGTAGTTTTGCAACATCTGGAGGTCCGCAGGTTGAAGACCACTGACGAAGGGATTGACAGGCGGTGATGATGAAGGGGGGGGGGGGCTGGATGATGACATAGGCCGTAGTGGTCCTCAACCTGCGGACCTCCAGAGGTTTCAAAACTACAACACCCAGCATGCCCGGACAGCCGTTGGCTGTCCGGGCATGGTGGGAGTTGTAGTTTTGCAACATCTGGGAGTCCACAGTTTGAAGACCACAGATGAAGGGATTGACAGGCGGTGATGATAAAGGGGGGGGGGGATGATGACGAGGGTCTGGATGATTACATGGGGGGATGATGTATTTCCCACCCTAGGCTTATAGTTGAGTCAATAACTTTTCCTGGGTTTTTGGGGTAAAATTAGGGGCCTTGGCTTATATTCGGGTCGGCTTATATTCGAGTATATACAGTAACCCCTACAATACATTATACTGTAAATGTGGAGCACAAGATGTGTGCCAGAATTCTGGTGCATTTCCAATGCTAATCTGCTCCAATGTTTGTTTAAAGGGTTAATCAGGGGAAATAAACTGCATTCCGTATGCACAAAATAGGGGATACGTTTCTGACTGTTGGTCCCTATGGGGGCGGAGGCGTGGATACCAGCAGCAGCCCGTGTCCGTCCGTATCCAAAGGGCGGTATGCAGAACTGTAGATGACCACAACCTTGCAGCGGTGTGGAGAGGAAAAAGAACACTTTCCTGGCACTTGTTGGATCTTGGTCAGTAGTAAGGATTCCAAACTTCAGGGTAGCTATATTGAAACAGCATTTTTACTAAACAAACTGGGGTGACAATGTGCTTTGAGGGGAATAGCACCCCTCTTCCTCAGGTTGGGGGGGGGGACATATAACAATAGCTTCTTAATATACATATAAGCTGGAGAAAAGCCCGCGAAAGCCATCATGGCCTTGGGGCAGGGCAAGTGACGTAATCACTGGGCCACGTGGAGGCCCGTGTGAATGTAAACAAACTAGCACACGTGTTAAAAAAATGGAAACCTGTAGCAGAATCAATAAACAAACATATATGGTACAGTACTAGTTTACATATAAGCTTGTTGAGATATGTTCAGTGTTATTTTATCATTTATTTTATTTGCGGGAGTGCAGCCTGGACAGTATGGGCAGCCGCGCTCCGGTATCACAGGGCAGCGGTGATCAGCTGTCAAAGGTGCAGCAGAGCGGTGCAACATGCGAGACACAGAGTAGGTTGTTGTTGTTTATTTCATTTGTGGGAGTGCAGCCTGGACAGTGCGGGCGGCCGTGCTCTGACAGCACAGCTGATGATCAGCTGTCAAAGGTGGAGTGGAGGGGCGTGTTCAGTCTACTGCCTGGAAAAGCTTTGGCCTGGGCTACTCCTCTCTGGGATCGTAGAGATCCAGTCTCCTTGAACCTGTCAGCCTTCCTTGCAGAATTCGGCAATGCATTTGAAGAAGACTCCTCCGTTGGCGACTATGCAGATTAGTTCCGGACTCTTGCCTCTGAACTTTCTTGGAACGACGAGGCCTTGTGTACTACCTTTAAAAAAGGACTCCTCTGTGCTCTCTCCTGTCTGATAGCACTCCTTTGTACTCTCTCCTGTCCTATCAGACAGGAGAGAGCACAGAGGAGTCCTATCAGACAGGGAAGAGCACAGAGGAGTGCTATCAGACAGGAGAGAGCAAAGAGGAGTACTATCAGACAGGAGAGAGCACAGAGGAGTACTATCAGACAGGAGAGAACACAGAGGAGTACTATCAGACAGGAGAGAGCACAGAGGAGTCCTATCAGACAGGAGAGAGCACAGAGGAGTCCTATCAGACAGGAGAGAGGACAGAGGAGTGCTATCAGACAGGAGAGAGCACAGAGGAGTACTATCAGACAGGAGAGAGTACAGAGGAGTACTATCACAAAGGAGAAAGCACAGGGGAGTACTATCGGACAGGAGAGAGCACATAGGAGTACTACCAGACAGGAGAGAGCACAGAGGAGTACTATCAGGCAGGAGAGAGCACAGAGGAGTAGTATCAGACAGGAGAGAGCACAGAGGAGTCCTATCAGACAGGGGAGAGAACAGAGGAGTCCTATCAGACAGGAGGGAGCACGGAGGAGTCCTATCAGACAGGAGAGAGCACAGAGGAGTCCTATCAGACAGGAGAGAGCACAGAGGAGTCCTATCAGACAGGAGAGAGCACAGAGGAGACCTATCAGACAGGAGAGAGCACAGAGGAGTACTATCAGACAGGAGAGAGCACAGAGGAGTCCTATCAGACAGGAGAAAGCACAGAGGAGTCCTATCAGACAGGAGAGAGCACAGAGGAGTACTACCAGACAGGAAAGAGCACAGAGAAGTACTATCCAACAGGAGAGAGCACAGAGGAGTCCTATCAGACAGGAGAGAGCACAGAGGAGTCCTATCAGACAGGAGAGAGCACTGAGGGTAATACTACCAGACAGGAAAGAGCACAGAGGAGTACTATCAGACAGGAGAGAGCACAGAGGAGTCCTATCAGACAGGAGAGAGCAAAGAGGAGTCCTATCAGACAGGAGAGATCACAGAGGAGTCCTATCAGACAGGAGAGAGCACAGAGGAGACCTATCAGACAGTAGAGAGCACAGAGGAGTCCTGTCAGACAGGAGAGAGCACAGAGGAGTCCTATCAGACAGGAGAGAGCATAGAGGAGTCCTATCAGACAGGAGAGAGCACAGAGGAATCCTATCAGACAGGAGAGAGCACAGAGGAGTACTACCAGACAGGAAAGAGCATAGAGAAGTACTATCAGACAGGAGAGAGCACAGAGGAGTCCTATCAGACAGGAGAGAGCACAGAGGAGTCCTATCAGACAGGAGAGAGCACAGAGGAGTCCTATCAGACAGGAGAGAGCACAGAGGAGTCCTATCAGACAGGAGAGAGCACAGAGGAGACCTATCAGACAGGAGAGAGCACAGAGGAGCACTATCAGACAGGAGAGAGCACAGAGGAGTCCTATCAGACCGGAGAGAGCACAGAGGAGTCCTATCAGACAGGAGAGAGGACAGAGGAGTCCTATCAGACAGGAGAGAGCACAAAGGAGTACTACCAGACAGGAAAGAGCACAGAGAAGTACTATCAGACAGGAGAGAGCACAGAGGAGTCCTATCAGACAGGAGAGAGCACAGAGGAGTCCTATCAGACAGGAGAGATCACTAAGGGTAATACTACCAGACAGGAAAGAGCACAGAGGAGTACTATCAGACAGGAGGGGGCACAGAGGAGTCCTATCAGACAGGAGAGAGTACAGAGGAGTCCTATCAGACAGGAGAGAGAACAGAGGAGTCCTATCAGACAGGAAAGAGCACAGAGGAGTACTATCAGACAGGAGAGCACAGAGGAGTCCTATCAGACAGGAGAGAGCACAGAAGAGTCCTATCAGACAGGAGAGAGCACAGAGGAGTACTACCAGACAGGAAAGAGCACAGAGGAGTACTATCAGAAAGGAGAGAGCACAGAAGAGTACTATCAGACAGGAAAGAGCACAGAGAAGTGCTATCAGACAGGAGAGAGCACAGAGGAGAACTATCGGACAGGAGAGAGCACAGAGGAGTACTATCGGACAGGAGAGAGCACAGAGGAGTACTATCGGACAGGACAGAGCACAGAGGAGTACTATCGGACAGGAGAGAGCACAGAGGAGTACTACCAGACAGTGGAGAGCACAGAGGAGTCCTATCAGACAGGAGAGAGCACAGAGGAGTCCTATCAGACAGGAGAGAGCACAGAGTAGTCCTATCAGACAGGGGAGAGCACAGAGTAGTCCTATTAGACAGGAGAGAGCACAGAGGAGTACTATCAGACAGGAGAGAGCACAGAGGAGTCCTATCAGACAGGAGAGAGCACAGAGGAGTCCTATCAGACAGGAGAGAGCACAGAGGAGTACTACCAGACAGGAAAGAGCACAGAGGAGTACTATCAGACAGGAGAGAGCACAGAGGAGTACTACCAGACAGGAAAGAGCACAGAGGAGTACTTTCAGACAGGAGAGAGCACAGAGGAGTCCTATGAGACAGGAGAGAGCACAGAGGAGTCCTATGAGACAGGAGAGAGCACAGAGGAGTACTACCAGACAGGAAAGAGCACAGAGGAGTACTATCAGACAGAAGAGAGCACAGAGGAGTACCATAAGACAGGAGAGAGCACAGAGGAGTCCTATCAGACAGGAGAGAGGACAGAGGAGTGCTATCAGACAGGAGAGAGCACAGATGAGTCCTACCGGACAGGAGAAAGCACAGAGGTGTTCTACCGGACAGGAGAAAGCACAGAGGAGTACTATTGGACAGGAGAGAGCACAGATGAGTACTAGCGGACAGGAGAGAGCACAGAGGAATCCTATCAGACAGGAGAGAGCACAGAGGAGTCCTATCAGACAGGAGAGAGCACAGAGGAGTCCTATCAGACAGGAGAGAGCACAGAGGAGTCCTATCAGACAGGAGAGAGCCCAGAGGAGTACTATCAGACAGGAGAGAGCACAGAGGAGTACTATCAGACAGGAGAGAGCACAGAGGAGTACTATCAGACAGGGGAGAGCACAGAGGAGTCCTATCAGACAGGAGAGAGTACAGAGGAGTGCTATCAGACAGGAGAGAGCACAGAGGAGTCCTATCAGACAGGAGAGAGCACATAGGAGTCCTATCAGACAGTTGAGAGCACAGAGGAGTCCTATCAGACAGTTGAGAGCACAGAGGAGTCCTATCAGACAGGAGAGAGCACAGAGGAGTCCTATCAGACAGGAGAGAGCACAGAGGAGTCCTATCAGACAGGAGAGAGCACAGAGTAGTCCTATTAGACAGGAAAGAGCACAGAGGAGTATTATCAGACAGGAGAGAGCACAGAGGAGTCCTATCAGACAGGAGAGACCACAGAGGAGTCCTATCAGACAGGAGAGAGCACAGAGGAGTCCTCTCAGACAGGAGAGAGCACAGAGGAGTCCTATCAGACAGGAGAGAGCACAGAGTAGTCCTATCAGACAGGAGAGAGCACAGAGGATTACTATCAGACAGGAGAGAGCACAGAGGAGTACTATCAGACAGGAGAGAACACAGAGGAGTACTATCAGACAGGAGAGAGCACAGAGGAGTACTACCAGACAGGAAAGAGCACACAGGAGTACATTCAGACAGGAGAGAGCACAGAGGAGTCCTATCAGACAGGAGAGAGCACAGAAGAGTCCTATCAGACAGGAGAGAGCACAGAGGAGTACTACCAGACAGTACAGAGCACAGAGGAGTACCATCAGACAGGAGATAGCACAGAGGAGTCCTATCAGACAGGAGAGAGGACAGAGGAGTGCTATCAGACAGGAGAGAGCACAGAGGAGTACTATCAGACAGGAGAGAGCACAGAGGAGTACTATCGGACAGGAGAGAGCACAGAGGAGTACTATTGGACAGGAGAGAACACAGAGGAGTACTATCAGACAGGAGAGAGCACAGAGGAGTCCTATCAGACAGGAGAGAGCACAGAGGAGTACTACCAGACAGGAAAGAGCACAGAGGAGTACTATCAGACAGAATAGAGCACAGAGGAGTACCATCGGACAGGAGAGAGGACAGAGGAGTCCTATCAGACAGGAGAGAGGTCAGAGGAGTCCTATCAGACAGGAGAGAGGACAGAGGAGTGCTATCAGACAGGAGAGAGCACAGAGGAGTACTATCAGACAGGAGAGAGCACAGAGGAGTACTATCGGACAGGAGAGAGCACAGAGGAGTACTATTGGACAGGAGAGAGCACAGAGGAGTACTATCAGACAGGAGAGAGCACAGAGGAGTCCTATGAGACAGGAGAGAGCACAGAGGAGTACTACCAGACAGGAAAGAGCACAGAGGAGTACTATCAGACAGAAGAGAGCACAGAGGAGTACCATCAGACAGGAGAGAGCACAGAGGAGTCCTATCAGACAGGAGAGAGGACAGAGGAGTGCTATCAGACAGAAGAGAGCACAGAGGAGTCCTACCGGACAGGAGAGAGCACAGAGGTGTACTACCGGACAGGAGAGAGCACAGAGGAGTACTATCGGACAGGAGAGAGCACAGATGAGTACTATCGGACAGGAGAGAGCACAGAGGAATCCTATCAGACAGGAGAGAGCACAGAGGAGTCCTATCAGACAGGAGAGAGCACAGAGGAGTCCTATCAGACAGGAGAGAGCACAGAGGAGTCCTATCAGACAGGAGAGAGCACAGAGGAGTCCTATCAGACAGGAGAGAGCACAGAGGAGTCCTATCAGTCAGGAGAGAGCACAGAGGAGTCCTATCAGACTGGAGAGAGCCCAGAGGAGTACTATCAGACAGGAGAGAGCACAGAGGAGTACTATCAGACAGGGGAGAGCACAGAGGAGTCCTATCAGACAGGAGAGAGGACAGAGGAGTGCTATCAGACAGGAGAGAGCACAGAGGAGTCCTATCAGACAGTTGAGAGCACAGAGGAGTACTTCCAGACAGGAGAGAGCACAGAGGAGTCCTATCAGACAAGAGAGAGCACAGAGGAGTCCTATCAGACAGGAGAGAGCACAGAGTAGTCCTATTAGACAGGAGAGAGCACAGAGGAGTATTATCAGACAGGAGAGAGCACAGAGGAGTCCTATCAGACAGGAGAGAGCACAGAGGAGTCCTATCAGACAGGAGAGAGCACAGAGTAGTCCTATCAGACAGGAGAGAGCACAGAGGAGTACTATCAGACAGGAGAGAGCACAGAGGAGTCCTATCAGACAGGAGAGAGCACAGAGGAGTCCTATCAGACAGGAGAGAGCACAGAGGAGTACTACCAGACAGGAAAGAGCACAGAGGAGTACTATCAGACAGGAGAGAGCACAGAGGAGTCCTATCAGACAGGAGAGAGCACAGAAGAGTCCTATCAGACAGGAGAGAGCACAGAGGAGTACTATCAGACAGGAAAGAGCACAGAGGAGTACTATCAGACAGTACAGAGCACAGAGGAGTACCATCAGACAGGAGAGAGCACAGAGGAGTCCTATCAGACAGGAGAGAGCACAGAGGAGTCCTATCAAACAGGAGAGAGCACAGAGGAGTCCTATCAGACAGGAGAGAGCACAGAGGAGTCCTATCAGACAGGAGAGAGCACAGAGGAGTCCTATCAGACAGGAGAGAGCACAGAGGAGTACTATCAGCTAGAAGAGAGCACAGAGGAGTGCTAATCCCACCCTCACTTACTGGACTTAGTCTATGCCTGTGCTTCAGTTTGGACAAAGCCATGATTTTATACACCATGATTTCTATAGAAAGGAAATAACATTTTCTTATGAAGTATATTAGAAAGGTTAAAGGGGGTACTCCAGTGGAAATCATGTTTTTTAAATCAACTGGTGCCAGAAAGTTAAACAGACTTGGAAATGACTTCTATTACAAAATCTTTACCATTACAGTACTTTTTAGCAGCTGTATGCTACAGAATAGAAGTCATTTACAAATCTGTCTAACTTTCTGGCACCAGTTGATTAAAAAAAGGGAAAACATTTTTTTCCTCCAGAGTACCCCTTTAATATTTTTGCCAAGATGTACAACATATAAAAAGTTTTTGTATCTGACAGTGCCTATTTAAACCTGAGTGGAGCGCAATGCTCTCTTTTTTCTTGGTACTCCACAAATATCCTGAGACATTCGCAAAATGCCAAAAGCCTTGTAGAACAATGTCTACACAAACCATTAGAAGACACTTGCATGACATTAGGCTATGAGTCAGACATTCAGCAACAAGTGTTCCACCAATCTCGCAACACCGCTTTCAAAGGCTATCAAGATGTCAATTAAGGCTGGAATGGTGGTCTATACTCTTTAGCAATAACTCCCACTTTTGTCTAGTTGCAATGATAGCTGGGGATTGGTCTGCAGACCACGTAGGCAATGCCATAAAGAAACCTTCACGAGAGAATGTCATACTGGTCTTACTCTAGGGATTATGGCATAATGTACAGTGGTCGGACCCCTCTTGTCTTCATTCCGGGTACACTAACGGCTCAATGTTGCATTGATTTGATTGTGGAACCAGTAGTGTGACCATTTCTTCAAAGTGTTCCAGGAGCTTTTTTCCAACACAACAGCACGTTGCAAGGTACTACACAACAGCAGGCCACATGGTACTACACAACAGGAGGCCACATGGTACTAAACAACAGCATGCCGCATGTTACTACACAACAGCAGGCCACATGGAACTAAACAACAGCAGGCCTCATGGTACTACACAACAGCAGGCCGCATGTTACTACACAACAGCAGGCCGCATGGTACTACACAACAGCAGGCCGCATGGTACTACACAACAGCAGGCCGCATGGTACTACACAACAGCAGGTTGCAAGGTACTACACAACAGCAAGCCACATGTTACTACACAACAGCAGGCCACATGGTACTAAACAACAGCAGGCCGCATGGTACTAAACAACAGCAGACCGCATGGTACTACACAACAGCATGCCGCATGTTACTACACAACAGCAGGCCGCATGGTACTACACAACAGCAGGCCGCATGGTACTACACAACAGCAGGCCGCATGTTACTACACAACAGCAGGCCGCATGGTACTACACAACAGCAGGCCGCATGGTACTACACAACAGCAGGCCGCATGTTACTACACAACAGCAGGCCGCATGGTACCAAACAACAGCAGGCCGCATGGTACTACACAACAGCAGGCCGCATGGTACTACACAACAGCAGGCCGCATGGTACTACACAACAGCAGGCCGCATGGTACTACACAACAGCAGGCCGCATGGTACTACACAACAGCAGGCCGCATGGTACTACACAACAGCAGGCCGCATGGTACTACACAACAGCAGGTTGCAAGGTACTACACAACAGCAGGCCACATGTTACTACACAACAGCAGGCCACATGGTACTAAACAACAGCAGGCCGCATGGTACTAAACAACAGCAGACCGCATGGTACTACACAACAGCATGCCGCATGTTACTACACAACAGCAGGCCGCATGGTACTACACAACAGCAGGCCGCATGTTACTACACAACAGCAGGACGCATGGTACTACACAACAGCAGGCCGCATGGTACTACACAACAGCAGGCCGCATGGTACTACACAACAGCAGGCCGCATGGTACTACACAACAGCAGGCCGCATGGTACTACACAACAGCAGGCCGCATGTTACTACACAACAGCAGGCCGCATGGTACTAAACAACAGCAGGCCGCATGGTACTACACAACAGCAGACCGCATGGTACTACACAACAGCATGCCGCATGTTACTACACAACAGCAGGCCGCATGGTACTACACAACAGCAGGCCGCATGGTACTACACAACAGCAGGCCGCATGTTACTACACAACAGCAGGTCGCATGTTTCTACACAACAGCAGGCCGCATGGTACTACACAACAGCAGGCCGCATGGTACTACACAACAGCAGGCCGCATGGTACTACACAACAGCAGGCCGCATGGTACTACACAACAGCAGGCCGCATGGTACTAAACAACAGCAGGCCGCATGGTACTACACAACAGCAGGCCGCATGTTACTACACAACAGCAGGCCGCATGGTACTACACAACAGCAGGCCGCATGGTACTACACAACAGCAGGCCGCATGGTACTACACAACAGCAGGCCGCATGTTACTACACAACAGCAGGCCGCATGGTACTACACAACAGCAGGCCGCATGGTACTACACAACAGCAGGCCGCATGGTACTACACAACAGCAGGCCGCATGGTACTACACAACAGCAGGCCGCATGGTACTACACAACAGCAGGCCGCATGGTACTACACAACAGCAGGCCGCATGGTACTAAACAACAGCAGGCCGCATGGTACTACACAACAGCAGACCGCATGGTACTACACAACAGCATGCCGCATGTTACTACACAACAGCAGGCCGCATGGTACTACACAACAGCAGGCCGCATGGTACTACACAACAGCAGGCCGCATGTTACTACACAACAGCAGGCCGCATGGTACTACACAACAGCAGGCCGCATGGTACTACACAACAGCAGGCCGCATGGTACTACACAACAGCAGGCCGCATGGTACTACACAACAGCAGGCCGCATGGTACTACACAACAGCAGGCCGCATGGTACTAAACAACAGCAGGCCGCATGGTACTACACAACAGCAGGCCGCATGTTACTACACAACAGCAGACCGCATGGTACTACACAACAGCAGGCCGCATGGTACTACACAACAGCAGGCCGCATGGTACTACACAACAGCAGGTTGCAAGGTACTACACAACAGCAGGCCACATGTTACTACACAACAGCAGGCCGCATGTTACTACACAACAGCAGGCCGCATGGTACTACACAACAGCAGGCCGCATGTTACTACACAACAGCAGGCCGCATGGTACTACACAACAGCAGGCCGCATGGTACTACACAACAGAAGGCCGTATGTTTTTCGTGAAACTATAAGTAGCCTGTGTGGCCTGAATGTGCTACCATGGCCTGTAGCATCTATAGACTCATTTCCCAAGGGAGCACAACTGAAACGTCTTTGGTAGGCAATTACAAAGGGACCTGCCAGCAGAGGATCTTGATGATCTGCGTGCCCAAATACATTCAGAGTGGCAAAACATTCCTCAGACAACCATTAATAACCTCATAGATAGTGTGTATACACTGCTCAAAAAAATAAAGGCAACACTCAAACCATCTTAGGGCGAGTGCCCTAGCTACGTGCCGCACAGCTAGGGAAAGACCGGTATAGGGTATTCTTGCACTACACTATAGGGAGAAATAGGGAGCGTAGGGTAAGTCATTTATTATACTGCAACCTACCCTCACTAGTTCCCGGAGCCACTGCTCTTTTGATATCTCCTATGTCCCCCTATATGCTCTCTTTTACATTATTAGTGCACATTGATTTCTATTTGTATCTGTATTGTGACTAATTATTTGGAGCTTGTATCTTATTGATTGTGCAATTTTTTTTTGTGCTTGGTGCAATTGTACATACATATCTGTGAGTTGACCAAGGACTTTGATAGTCTATTTGTGTCAGTGCAATAATTATATCAGTGTAATATTTAATAAATTTTTTTGGGTGTCTAAGTTTTTAAAGGCATATGAATAAATGTTATATTTTAATAATTCTATACCCCAGTTTCTGTTTAACTGTTTCCAATAAGGTGGGGAACAATTAGCTTGTATTAGTTTTGGTATCTGTTCACAAGCAGACGTTTTGATCAAACAACACAGTGTAACTCCAAGTCAATCACACTTCTGTGAAATCACACTGTCCACTGCAACACTGATTGACAATCAATTTCATATGCTGTTGTGTAAATGGAACAGACAACAGGTGGAAATTAGAGGCAATTAGCAAGACACCCCCAAAAAAGCAGTGGTTCTGCAGGTGGTAACCACATACCACTTCTCAGTTCCTATGCTTCCTGGCTGACGTTTTGGTTTTGAATGCTGGTGGTGTTTTCACTCTAGTGGTAGCATGAGACGGAGTCTACAACCCACACAAGTGGCTCTGGTAGTGCAGCTCATCCAGGATGGCACATCAATGTGAGCTGTGGCAAGAAGGTTTGCTGTGTCTGTCAGCGTAGTGTCCAGAGCATGGAGGCGCTAACAGAAGACAGGCCAGTACATCAGGAGCTGTGGAGGAGGCCGTAGGGCAACAACCCAGCAGCAGGACCGCTACCTCTGTCTTTGTGCGAGGAGGAGCACTGCCAGAGCCCTGCAAAATGACCTCCAGCAGGCCACAAATGTGCATGTGTCCACTCAAATGGTCAGAAAGACTCCATGAGGGTGGTATGAGGCCCCAACATCCGCAAGTGGGGGTTGTGCTTACAGCCCAGCCCCGTGCAGGATGTTTGGCATTTGCCAGACAACACCAAGATTGGCAAATTTGCCACTGGCGCCCTGTGCTCTTCACAGATGAAAGCAGGTTCACACTGAGCACATCTGAGAGACGTGACAGAGTCTGGAGACTCCGTGGAGAACGTTCTGCTGCCTGCAACATCCTCCAGCATGACCATTTTGGTGGTGGGTCAGTAATGGTGTAGGGTTGCATTTCTTTGGGGTGCCACACAGCCCCCCATGTGCTTGCCAGAGGTAGCCTGACTGCCATTAGGTACCGAGATGAGATCCTCAGACCCCTTGTGAGAATACATGCTGGTGCAGTTGGCTATGGATTCCTCCTAATGCAAGACAATGCTAGACCTTATGTGGCTGGAGTGTGTCAGCAGTTCCTGCAAGAGGAAGGCATTGATGCTATGGACTTGCCTGCCCGTTCCCCAGACCTGAATCCAATTGAGCACATCTAGGACATCATGTCTCGTTCCATCCACCAACGTCATGTTGCACCACAGACTGTCCAGGAGTTGGCGGATGCTTCAGTCCAGGTCTGGGATGACATCCCTCAGAAGACCCTCTGCCACCTCATCAGGAGCATGCCCAGGCATTGTAGGGAGGTCATACGGGCACGTGGAGGCCACATACACTACTGAGCCTCATTTTGACTTGTTTTAAGGACATTACATCAAAGTTGGATCAGCCTTTAGTGTGGTTTTCCACTTTGATTTTGAGTGTGACTCCATATCCAGACCTCCATGGGTTGATAAATTTAATTTCCATTGATAATTTTTGTGTGATTTTGTTGTCAGCACATTCAACTATGTAAACACAAAAGTATTTCATACGATTAGTTCATTCATTCAGATCTAGGATGTGTTATCTTAGTGTTCTTTTTTTGAGCAGTGTATTTCTGTGCATGGCACATATATTTTATTTATATTTTTAATAGTTTGCATATCATTAACATGTCTATTAATCCTGTCACATCCATAATTCCACAACATTTTGTTTGAGAAAGTAGGAAGCGGCTTGATATACACTTTTGTTTAAAATTAAAAGTCTCTTGGGAAAATAAAACTGCACTGAGATCCATAAATAACAATTTCTTAATTTTCAACAAAACAATGCTGCTTTATCACTATAAATAATGCACAGAAATAAGCAAGTGAATAGACTATGCATGCAATTTCCACAGGTCTGGAGATATCCTATTAAACCATTCTTTTTATTTTAATTTCTAGCGTTTTAATAAATGGAGAACATATTTGGATATATTTATACATAGAGTACAATTGGGCAGATATAAACAAGTTCCTTCACTCACTGCAATAGTGGACAGAGAGATTTTATCACTTGGTATTCTGAAAACCTCAAATATGCACATTTTCCACTGAGCCTAACAAAACAATCCTTCTGTAGATTGTAGTTACTAGTTATGTGGAGGTATGAATGGAATTTAACATCTATGATCCTCTCGGCTATTTCTTCTCCTGTTTTTACTGCTGTTTGGTGAGGTTTCAGAAGTTACCTCCCCTTATTATAGAAGACTCAAACATTTCCCAACGTTCTAGTAAATATTAAGCTACTATTTCTGAAATATAGATAACATTTTACTTTTGTATTACAGATTTTATATTGTGTTTCTTTTATATGTTTTTAGGTAGTAGAAATGTTTTATACCTTATTTTTACTGCAGCTTTTCTCTATTGCATACAACTGTCAAAAAGGTATAGACTATTGTGATAAAGGACACCAACATACAATAGTGTAAAACAAACTCACCAATTTACCATATACACACAATGTGGTTTGCACTGCATTATGTTAGGTGTATAAATGTTTAAGTCCTATTCACTGCAAAGTATCATGTTGCCACTTATCACAGACATGTTGCCAACTTATGGCAAGCGACAATGCTGTGAGCAGGTCAAATGCAACAAAAAAAATTGTTTCTAAAAGATAGAACCTAGAAATAAAAAGAAATGGCAGATGAGCTTAGACATGGACCTGCATTTGTTCTTTTTTAAATCTGTGTACATGTGTTTATACTCCTACAGTTTTTCGTCTGTTGCGTTATTATTGCCTGGTGAACCACATGCTTCTAAGAATTCAGTGTAAGAAAAACCAAAAAGGCAGAAGAGCCCTCTAGTGCCGAAAATGCATAATTTAATGGCATAAACAAAATGTATTTATTCTGGTTGCTTTGAGAGTGCCAACATATACTGCAGCACTGTACAGAGATTCCGGTGCCCAGGTAGAGAGGTGCGGTCAGTGTCCGCTGACTGACCGGCTGAGGCGAGGCAACGTCCCTTTCGCGGTTCTGCCCGCTTTCTCAAGCCTGCTGGACGTCACCTGTATTCGCCTATTTACCTGGCGCAGCTGGTGACGTAACGGTCAGAGGAACAGGTGAGGTGTGGGAAGGGGAGAGGAGGGAGGGAATAGGAGGGGAAAGACAGGGGCCGGGGAAAGGTGCAGGGAGGGGGTAGAAGGGGAGGGGATGGGCGGGGGGAAAAGGAGAGGGAGGCACGGAAAAAAAGAAAAAGGGAGAAATGTGCGTATATGCTATACAAATTATTAGGAGGCTGCACTCATCATTTACAAAGAAAAGCATTAAGTTCATTTCTTTCATTTAGACCCAAATTGCCTAATTGCGTGTTATGCATGTAGCTTCGCATCTTTGGAGGGCATTAACTCTGTCATTTCCACTATTTATACATTTCAACCCGATGAATTTTAGGGCACTGCTATTCTCTTCATGCACAGATCTTATGTGTTCTATCATTTTGCTTGCTCCAACTCCTGTAATGATGGAACGCCCGGCCCCTCGTGACGTCCCCCCAGTGTTCGGAGTAATGAACTTCCGGACGCTGTGAGCGGAGCTCCAAAAGTCAGGGCAGCGCACAACCCCTTTAAAAGGGTCCTCCGCTGTAAACATCTTATCCCCTATTGAAAGGATAGGGGATAAGATGTTACATTGTGAAAGTCCCCAGCAACAGGACCCCCCTGCGGCACTCCACTGCGGCACCCCATGTCATTTGGTGCATGGAGCGAACTCTGATCCATGCCCGATGACTAGCGATGCCAGCCGCCACGCCCCCTCCATTCATGTCTATAGGAGGAGGCATGACAGATAGTACATAGCTCTCACGTCCCCTCCTATAGACATGAATGGAGGGGGCGTGGTGTGACATCACGAATGCGAAAGCTACAAGCTTTCGTGTTCCAGATGCCGGAGATTGCCGGGGTCCCCAGCGGCGGGACCCACGCAATCTAACATCTTATCCTCTATCCTTTGGATAGGGGATAAGATCTTTTCAGCGGAGTACCCCTTTAAAACGTTACTGTCATTAGTAAGAACATTTAACAGGCTGGGGGTGTTTCTTCAGGACCATGAGGAATTCACTTCCTCCCCCATCCTCTCCCCTATTATGAGGTCTTCTAAAACATTTTTACATTTGCAAAGCTTTGTGCCTAAAGTGCATGCTCTATATAACTCTAATGCGGCCATGTGGAACCTATATGGTGCAAAAAAACAAGAAAAACCTAAATTTTGTGCCAAAACATTTTTACAATTATTGCAAAACTTTGTGCAAATACACAAGAAATGAGTTCATAAAATGACCAAAGAGAAATCATTATGAATATAAATAATAATTTTGCACCATGTATTGCTTGTTAATATACATGGAAATGCTTTTGTTATGAAAAAAAACTTCAATCTGTCGTGGTCCTGTCTGGATCTCACAGGGGTTTTTCCTCACACTGGTGAAAGCTGGATCATACACTGCATTGAGGCACATGAAGGGAGCAGAGCGGGGAGATAACCACACCCCCTCTCAGCAAAAAGGTCTACATTTCTAGTTGCTTAGACCAAAAATATTAAGATATCAGGGTTCTTTGGAAAATTAAAGAGACAGAGACCCCTAGTGGCTATTTATTTATTTAATTTTTTATTCACATCTTTAGCAATCACATTTTTTGATGAAGTATATTAGGAAAATGCAAAGTTTTCAAAAATGTTTTCCCTTTTATCATTCATTACTTGAAACAAAGAATGTTACAATTTGACCTACTTATGAATTCTTGACCCTGCAAATGGTCAGATGTAAAGACATTGGCAGAAACAGGGAATGTTCCCTGCTGAGATCACAGGACTTCCTCGTGTTTATAAGAGACAGGAAAATCTAAGCTATTGTGAATTAGGAAAAAAAACATCAGTAAATTTGTACTTGAAAAAAACAAAACAAAAGTTTAACACTAAAGGTGCTTGATTAGTTTGCAATTTTACATATTATTATTATAATGCACATTAATGGAAATGTCAGATTCTTGTGTCTGGATCTAATGTTTGTACACGGACGAGTGATGTGACTTGTCTACTCCTGCAGAAGCAGTCAGGGGCAAATCACTTACACGGAACATTCCTATTACTGTGTCAAATACAGATTGATAGACTGACAGACATGTTCTTCAGGTTCTGCAGTGTGTATGTTATAGTTTTGTGCAGGGCTGCCATCAGACATTTTGGGGCCCCTTACACAGTTTGTAGTCTGATGCATTTGTTCTGCTTAAATGTTGTGTAATCCATCCTGTTTTGTATGTTTAAAGGGGTACTCCACCCCTAGACATCTTATCCCCTATCCAAAGGATAGGGGATAAGATGTCTGATCGCGGGGGTCCCGCCGCTGGGGACCCCTCAATATAGCATGCAACACCCACCTGTATCTGCTTCTGGCAGTGCCGGAGGTTCTGGCTCCCGACCACGGGAACGGAAGATCGTGACGTCACGATTCCGCCCCTGTGTGACGTCATGCCCCCTCAATGCAAGTCTATGGGAGGGGGCGTGACAGCAGTCACGCCCCCTCCCATAGACTTGCATTGAGGGGGCGGGGCGGGGCGTGACATCACATGGGGCAGAGTCATGACGTCACGATCTTCCGTTCCCGTGGTCGGGAGCCAGAACCTCCGGCACTGCCAGAAGCAGATACAGGTGGGTGATGCATGCTATTTTGCGGGGGTCCCCAGCGGCGGGACTCCCGCGATCAGACATCTTATCCCCTATCCTTTGGATAGGGAATAAGATGTGTAGGGGTGGAGTACCCCTTTAAACATTACAGCACGGTCATGTGCTTTATAGCAGCCAAAATGAATGGGAATCAATTTACAGAGGAATGTCATATATCATTACTGGACTATGGAAAGTAAAGGAGTGATATGAAGATGCACATTTGTCAGTATAATGTCTTATCTAAGCCTCCATGTTAACCTTCTAATGATAATGTGATGACGCATGGCTCATCCTGTCCAAGTCTATACAGTAAAGCTGACAAGTGAACTACAGAAAACAGGAAGTGTCTCGAAGTAATTGTGTCTGCTCTAGAAGCCAGTGTAAAAAATAGCATTTTTTTTCCATTGGATTTTAACAAAATTCCTCACAGAGTACATAATAATCTGAATACATGAATTTTAATCAGGATAAAGATGGCCTAGGAGGGGCCTAGGAGGACTTTCTGGCATATACGTCCTACAAAAGAAGGTAACAAAAATAAGAAAACACCACAACTTAAAGGGAAAAAAATTTCAAATCAACTTGTGCCATAAAATTAAACAGATTTGTAAATTACTTATCTTAACTCCTCTAGTACTTATCAGCTGCTGTATACTACAGACATACTTCAGAGAAATTTGTGAAGTTCTTTTCAGTCTGACCACAGTGCTCTCTACTGACACCTCTGTCCGTGTCAGTAACTGTCCAGAGTAGAAGAGATTTTCTATGGGGATTTGCTTCTAATTTGGACAGGTCCTGACACGGACAGAGGTGTGTCAGCAGAGAGCACTCTTGTCAGACTGGAAAGAACTTTACAAATTTCTCTGCAGTATACAGCAGCTGATAAGGCTTCAGATTTTGAAATAGAAGTCATTTACAAATCTGTTTAACTTTCTGATTTGAAAACATTTGTTTTCCACTTGTTTCCAGCGGAGTTCCCCTTTATTATCTTCTATTACAGCTCCTCAATCGGCTCGGCATGTATCTGGACCCCCTTAAAGGAGTACTCCGGGATAGCAAAATATCCCCTATCCACAGGATCTCCCATACGGGGCCCAGCAGTCTGCGAGAAGGGGGCATGTTCGACCACTGCAAAAAGCGTACAACACCCCCCATTAATACATCTCTATGGGAGAGCCAGAACGCTGCATTTGGCTTTGTGCAGTGGTATTTTAACAAAAAGCCGGGGGCCCCATTCGGGAGATCGCAGGGGGGCCCCAGTTGTCGGACCCCAACGCAATCTTATACTTATCCCCTATCCTAAGGATAGGGGATACGTTTTTATATCCCGGAGTACCTCTTTAATGATGCACATGATTAAGGGGGTCTGCCCTTGCAATTTTGTGCCTAGTTTATGGAGCAGCTATGAATGTATCAACACCTGCTTTCCCAAAAACGTCTTTTAAGTGTTGCAAGTAAAAGGGGTACTCCCTGGAACTAAACCCATAGCCCATCATTTTCCTCAACCTATTTAATTGTCTAAATATTATTTATTAGCTATATAGAACAGTTTCACCACTTTGGTTGTCACTTACATGCATAAAGTGAGGGAATGGCATCATCCAGCCATCCAGTCTCTGCCCAAATCCCTCTCTGAAAGCAGCCCCCACCCTCCTGAGAGACACAGACCATGTGATTTTTGCCCTCAACTGATAAGTCATGCTCTCTCTTTAGTGGCGAGAACTGGGAGGTGTGTGCAGCCTTAGCCAATCAGACACTGAACTTCTCTCTGCTGCTCAGAGCAGGAGGGTGGAGGTTTGCAGAGGAGAGCTGCAATGATTGCTGGGAGATGTAGGAAAGGGGATAGAAGGATAGCAAAGAATATCAAGCAGCCAGAGAAGACAACAGAGGCCACAGGAGCCATGCATATCAAGAAAATGGTTTTCAGGGAACTTGTCCGCAGGTTGTGTGTGGTATTACAACTTGGCTCCATTCACTTCAATGGAACTAAGCTGCAAAACCACACCCAACCTACAGGCAAATGTGTAATATATATAAAAAAGGAAAACAACCAGCGCTCAGGAGGACATCAATTAGGGAGAAAAAAGGGTGCAATTCATATGAAGCTCTGACTTACTCCACGTTGGGGGGATGCAAAGTAAATTTAAATACCCCCCTCCAAGATGGCTGTTATGTAACCTATCTCCAATCAGTCATATGAATATAAGGATGTGTCTGCTGCGTATATTCATGAACTTTAATGGGCGACGCGTTTCTGAGGTTAAAAAGGCTTCCGCCACATCATTTCCTGATGAAGGAGGTGGCGGAAGCCTTTTTAACCCCAGAAACGCGTTGCCCATTAAAGTTCATGAATATACGCAGCAGACTCATCCCTCTGTTCATATGACTGATTGGAGATAGAAGGTTACATAACAGCCATCTTGGAGGGGGGTATTTAAATTTACTTTGCATCCCCCCAACATGGAGTAAGTCAGAGCTTCATATGAATTGCACCCTTTTTTCTCCCTAATTGATGCCCTCCTGAGCGCTGGTTGTTTTCCTTTTTTATATATATATTATTCACACGGTTGTACTGGAAGTCCATCTGGATTTTACCTTGACGCTCTCCATCTTTGCTTGGATACCTGTTCTGGTGGAGGAACGACGTTTAATATCTACATTTGCACCTACGTGGCCCTGGTGGTGTCTGCAGTGAATCCGACAACATATGGGACTCACTGCTCACACCAGGTGAGTGTTCCATAAATTATTCTTGAGCCTTTACTCTTCAGATTGCAGCGCTCCCCTTTTTTTTCTTTTCTTTCTTTTCTTTCTAACCTAAGCTTTTCGAAGAAATCAGCTGTTTTCATAATACTGGATAACTCATTTAAAGGGGTACTTTTTTGTCAGTGATTTTACTAAAACACAGAAAAAGTTGCACATTATTCCTTTATAATTTTTCTTTAGGTTGGTTCCACTCCTGGTTTTGGAAAAAATTACTAACTAAAATGAGGGTCAAAATGAGTCCCACAATACTGTGTCTGTAAAAACAGCCTAAGGGCTCATTTACACAAGCAGATTTATTTGGGGGTTTCGCGCTGCGTGTTTGAAAGGGGGCAGGCTCTCCGTGGCTGTAAATCCACCAAAAGCCCCATTAAAATCCATAGAAAATTGTCTGCAGACAGCAGCTGAAAGCCCGCCCTCTTTCAAACACGCAGCGGGTACCCCGCAAAGGGTACATTCTCAAGTGCGTATGGTGCTGCAGATTTTATGCAGGCAATTTTGCTACCCATTCACTTAATGGCTAACATAATCTGCTGCAAAATACGTAGAAAAATATGCACGTGTGAACGTCCCCTTTTATCTGCACAAGTGACTGCAATGCAGGGTTATTCACAGTTCACTCTAGGACCGCACCCGTCCTGTCCCTTATGAATCACTTTTTACACTTCCAATATCTGTTAGCTTTACATTACCCAAGTGATTTCCTACATTATGTGACGCCAAATCTATTACCTCAACTAAATCTAAAGATTAACTTTCCAGTTAAGTTGATAATAGACGGACCTGACAACACGGTGTTACTATATGATCACTTAATATCCCAGAAACCTTAGCGGCTGCTCCTGGAAACAATACTATTTTCTTCCTTCATCCACCTGGGGAATGTAGTAAGGTGTGACAGTGCAGGTTACAGCACATCCGCGCACACAGCTTCTCAGTGATCTGCTCAGCGCCAAGGATAAAGGTTACTACTATCTTTATTCTTCCTGACCTTACTGTTTGACATTACTAATTCCTTTCACCTTCTCTTAACCCATTATGGATGTAGACTAGTTTGGGCCTTAAAAGGAAACTCCAGTACTTTATATCTTATTCATTATCCACAGGACAAGGGATAAGATGTCTGATCGCAGGGGTCCAACTGCTAGGACCCCGCAATCTCTGGCCCAGCGACCCGGCATTCTTAACATTCCGTGCTAGGCTTCGGCATTGGCCGTGGTAGACACACCCCCTCCATTCATGTCTATGGGAGAGGCATGTTGGCAGAAATGTTTGCAATAAAGCTATGTGAGCACATACCTTAAAGGGGTACTCCAGTGGGAAAAAAATATTTTTAATCAACTGGTGCCAGAAAGTTAAACAGATTTGTAAATTACTTCTATTAAAATTTTTTAATCCTTCCAGTACATTTTAGCAGCTGTATACTACAGAGGTAATTCTTTTCTTTTTGGATTTCTTTCCAGTCACGACCATAGTGCTCTCTGCTGACACCTCTGTCCATTTTAGGAACTGTCCAGAGCAGGAAAAAATCCCCATAGCAAACATATGCTGCTCTGGACAGTTCCTAGCAGAGAGCATTGTGGACAAATAGAAAAGAAATCCAAAAAGAAAATAGTTTCCTCTGTAGTATACAGCCACTAATAAGTACTGGAAGGATTAAGATTTTTTTTTATAGAAGTTACTTACTAAATTTTTTTTACTTTCTGGCACCAATTGATTTAAAAAAAAAAAAAAAAGTTTTCCACCGAAGTACCTATTCAAAGGCTATTATGATAATCATTCTGCTCCCTCCAAACCATACAAGCTGCTGTAAACATGTCTTATGTTTTGCTGAAGGTGCTGGGAGGGCTTCTATTTTCTTCAACAAGTAGAAAATACTAGAAAAAGTGGTTTCTTAAAGGGATTTTGGTCACCAAAATAAGCCACGGCATATTGCTGCTGGGCAGGGCTGCCATGCAGTATAGTTCCCTACATTAGGTACAGTATAGTTCCCCCATATTAGGTGCAGTATAGTTCCCCACATTAGGTGCAGTACCGTTCCCCCTAATTAGGTGCAGTATAGTTCCCCCACATTAGGTGCAGTACAGTCCCCCCAAATTAGGTGCAGTATTGTCCCCCACATTAGGTGCAGTATCGTTTCCCACATTAGGTGCAGTATAGTTCCTCACATTAGGTGCAGTATAGTTCCCCCACATTAGGTGCCGTATAGTTCCCCACATTAGGTGCCGTATAGTTCCCCCACATTAGGTGCAGTATAGTCCTCTCAAATTAGGTGCAGTATAGTCCCCCCAAATTAGGTGCAGTACAGTTCCCCCACATTAGGTGCAGTACAGTTCCCCCACATTAGGTGCAATACAGTTTCCCCACATTAGGTGCAGTACAGTTCCCCCACATTAGAAGGTGCAGTATAGTTCTCCACATTAGGTGCAGTATAGTTTCCCACATTAGGTGCAGTATATTTCCCCCACATTAGGTGCAGTACAGTTCCCCCATATTAGGTGCAGTATAGTCCCCCACATTACATGCAGTATAGTTGCCCACATTAGGTGCAGTATAGTTCCCCCATATTAGGTGCAGTATAGTTCCCCACATTAGGTGCAGTATCGTTTCCCATAATTAGGTGCAGTACAGTTCCCCCACATTAGGTGCAGTACAGTTCCCCCACATTAGGTGTAGTATAGTCCCCCACATTAAATGCAGTACAGTTCCCCCACATTAAGTGCAGTACAGTTCCCCCACATTAGGTGCAGTATTGTCCCCCACATTAGGTGCAGTATAGTTCCCCACATTAGGTGCAGTATAGTTCCCCACATTAGGTGCAGTATAGTTCCCCACATTAGGTGCCGTATAGTCCCCCCAAATTAGGTGCAGTACAGTTCCCCCACAGATATACATATGTATGACTGTTTATTGCCCCACTTCAGTGTTCCGACCACCGCTCTGGGGTCGCGATCTACTGCTATGGCCTATGGGCCATTGCAGTAGGTCCCGGGACCGGAGATCGGAACACTGAAGATGACGTGCTGGTGCTGAATACTTACCATGCGCGCGCGCGCGTCCTCCTCACTGCTCTGATCTTCTCCTAGTGGCGTCCCTGCGTGCGCTACCTCCCGGCAGCCCCTGCGTTTTTAAAGTTAACACAGGGCCGCAGAGAGGTAATATCCTTGTGTCCTGAAATTTTTTTTGCAGTACAGTAAAATAACGTGGTGTAAGCAGGGCCAGATTAAGGCTGCCTGGAAGACGGAGCACTTCATTATGATGGGTGCTCCCCCCCCCCCCGCCCCCGACAGTTCCCCCACATAAGGTTGGCAGTATAGTTCCCCCACATTAGGTTGTAGTTTCCCCACATTAGGTGCAGTATAGTTCCCCCACATTAGGTGTAGTACAGTTCCCCCACATTAGGTGCAGTATAGTTCCCCACATTAGGCGCAGTATAGCTCCCCACATTAGGTGCAGTACAGTTCACCAACATTAGGTGCAGTATAGTTCCCCACATTAGGTGCAGTATAGTTCCCCCACATTAGGTGCAGTATAATTCCCCCGCATTAGGTGCAGTATAGTTCCCCCGCATTAGGTTGTAGTTCCCCCACAGTAGGTGCAGTACAGTTCCCCCACATTAGGTGCAGTATAGTTCCCCCGCATTAGGTTGTAGTTCCCCAACATTAAGTGCAATATAGTTCCCCACATTAGGTGCAGTATAGTTCCCCCACATTAGGTGCAGAACAGTTCCCCCACATTAGGTCCCTGCGTTTTTAAAGTTAACGCAGGGCCGCAGAGAGGTAACATCCTTGTGTCCTGAAAACATTTTCCGGGACACAGGGATGTTCCGAATGTGACGGGGGGCCCCCTGCGGACACGGGGCCCGGAGCAGGCGCTCCCTGAGCACCAATGATGATCTGGCCCTGGGTGTAAGTGCCCTAAAAATTTGCCAATATTCCCACATACTGGCAAAAGAGGTAGATTCCAGCTGTACCCAAGTCCTCTGCAGACACTGAAGGTGATTGCAATCACATAAAGTGACTTACAGTTAACGTCGACACTACGTGAATAAAAGGGCACACATTATCACATTATTCACCCAGGACATCATGAAGACTTCTCCCGGCCATTTGTTTCCACAGAACCTGTTAGAGCAGACAGACAAACATTTTAGACTCCTTTCTCACGCACAGTGTTCACCTCTTTACAAACTCCCCGTGTGTATTGCATTTAACAGTAATAGTGCCCGCTTTGTGCCCCCATAGTTGTAGGCTCCAAACTCTGTGCCCTCATAGTTTTAGGCTCCACTCTCTGTGCCTCCATAGTTGTAGGCTCCACTCTCTGTGCCCCCATAGTTGTAGGCTCCAAACTCTGTGCCCCCATAGTTTTAGGCTCCAATCTCTGTGCCCCCATAGTTTTAGGCTCCAATCTCTGTGCCCCCATAGTTGTAGGCTCCTCTCTCTGTGCCCCCATAGTTGTAGGCTCCACTCTCTGTGCCCCCATAGTTGTAGGCTCCACTCTCTGTGCCCCCATAGTTGTAGGCTCCACTCTCTGTGCCCCCATAGTTGTAGGCTCCACTCTCTGTGCCCCCATAGTTGTAGGCTCCACTCTCTGCGCCCCCATAGTTGTAGGCTTCATTCTTTGTGCCCCCATAGTTGTAGGCTTCACTCTCTGTGCCCCCATAGTTGTAGGCCCTCTCTCTGTGCTCCCATAGTTGTAGACCCCCTCTCTGTGCCCCCATAGTTGTAGGTGTCCTTCATTCTTCCATAATTGTAGGCTCCGGCTTCTGTGCTCCACTGCTCCCTTAGTATGGGATCGGACGGGACCTACTGCTATGGGCTGGAGGGGCAGTGGAGCACAGAGGTTGACCGATGCAGCTTACTTACTGTTCCGGGCCCGGGCAGTATATTCCCACTGCTGCTGCGCTCCGGACCCGCACTGTACATCCTTGATATCACGTGTAATGGAAGTGCCTGCGCGAGGCACGTTTGTTTCCCTACCTCCCGACAGGCACTTCTCCCTTAAAGGGACAGCGGCTGCCAGCGAAGAGGTAAATATATGCAGCTTTTTCTTTAGCTCCTCTCTCCCCTTAAGGTGACAGCCACCGGCCCAGGCAGCAGCCGCAGTGTAGGGCAGGACTGGCGGCCCTGCTACTGGGATCCCCAATGATCTTAAAAGATAAGAAACAGCAGTAAAAGTTTTACTCCATTTGCCTGATTCGCCAGTTCTCATGCATAAAATGAATATAAATACATATATATATATATATATATATATACACACACTTTATATACTGCTTGTGTATCTCTCTCTCTCTCTCTCTCTCTCTCTCTATATATATATGTATAAAATGACAAATCATTCTTCTATGTGTGGGCCTGTGAGTCTACTGAGCTGCCATTTGCCCTAAAGAAAGTTTTAACAGCCAAATATTTGTTAGTTATCATAAATAGCGCATAATAATGAACCAGAAGTTTAAATGTAAAATTTAAAGGAGACCTGCCAGATAAAAAGAAGAAAATAAGTCATCACTGAAATGTGTTTCCTTTATTTTATATCATTATTCTGTACCAAGATACAATAGCTTGGAGTTGGGATGTCGTTTTCTCTTCTCATCACTGTCATTTGCCGTGTTGTCATGGAGACCTTGTGTGGTCCAAATATATAGTAATCTCCTGACATACGATAGTCTCAACTTACGATGCTGCTGTATGTTGTCTCTCACTCACTGGCTGTGTCTCTGAACTCGGTCCCTGACTCCGCGCATAGCTTGTTTGTGGTTGGTTGCTGGGCATGGGGCAGGCTGGAGTTTTGAGCCTGTTCCTTGAATAGCTGTTGGGGTATGAAAGCTGTACCTTTCCTGGAGCTGATGGTTGTTGCCAATTGTTGAGATGAACTGCTGATGTTACACAGCCTGGGATGCCTTCTCACTCTCTCTCCCCTACAAAAATCTGAAGAAGGCCTAAGGACGGTATTATGCAATATTTGCATATTCATATTTAATACTCCTACATACCGTATACTTGGTCTCAGCCGTGCAACATTTTACAGCCTTGTCTTATTTCCTTGAATATTGATGTTAAAGGGGTGCTCCACTGGCCAGCCTTCCGTCTCCATTCCGAACGCTGTGCTCGCGCTGCAGAGGTTGACCACGCCCCCTCCCATAGACTTACATTGAGGGGGCGTGACCAACCCCCGCAGCACAAGCACAGCGTTGGGAACTAAGGGAGAAATTTATCATAAACTGTGCAGAGGAAAAATTGCCCAGTTGCCCATAGCAACCAAACCGATTGCTTCTTTCATTTACATAGGTCTCTTAAAAAAATGAAAGAAGCAATCTGATTGGTTGCTATGGGTAAATGGGCAACTTTTCTCTGCACAGGTTTTGATAAGTCTCCCATTTCCACTTGGGTTTTTTTCTGGCAGTTTTTGAAATAGGACATATAAATCTTATGGATCCACTTCTGACTATGGCTCAAAAACTGCAGTGGCGGTATTCCAAAAACTGTGAGTGGAAACTTAGCCTAAATGTTCCTAACGCAGCCGGAAGGCTGGCCATTGGAGTACCCCTTTAAGAGGGGTAAAACTTGTGTAATCATTTTGTGGAATTCTCTAGTATAGCCATTAGATCACTGGGCCTTGTTGTTGTGTAGTCCCTTCATTGTATTTACGGTACTTCTTTTATGATTGGTTTATTTATTCTTTTCTTTGGTAATGTTAGTTTAAGCAGCTTTACCTCATGGAGGATTGGGTCTACATTATGGGCACCGGCAGGTGTATCCTCATATAACTACTTATAAAAAGATCTAAATTTACCTCTGATGATTTTAGGGTTTATATGGGTGATGTATGTATCATCTTTTTATTCCAGGACGCCTTTTGCTTAGTGCTAAATGAGCTAGGAATTCCCCAGATGATTTCCAAATCTAGGGATTTGTACCTTTAGTGTGGTTCAAATAAATCCCTCTCTCCAATATTAACTATATATATATATATATATATATATATATATATATATATATATATATATATGTATATATATATGGAGATTTATTCAAACCTGTGTAAAGGAAGAGTGGTAGAGTTGCCCATACCTTTAGGCTAAGTTCACACACCATAAGATGTACTAACATTTTATTTTACATGTGTATTTTCATTTTCAGACAAAAATTATCATGAATAAAATACGTCAATACATTTTAACATGTTTGAACTTAGCCTTGGGGTGTAGATGTAGATCTTTCTGCTCAGAGCTGTAGATAAAACAAATGATACCAGACACTTAGCTGATGGCTGTTTGCAAAGATATAAAACACAATTTTATAACTGTACAAATCAGCAAGGAATGTCCCGATACCAATACAAATATTGGTATTGGGTCCGCTAGTAGCCATTTGCATCATGGCGTTCCATGGAGGAGCATGTGACACACATCACTCCACCTCCTCCACTGCTCACAGCGTAACACTTCGGAGGAAGCAGAGTGATGTATGTCACATGCTCCTCCATAGGACGCCATGATGCGGACGGGAGAACGGTGCTGCGGAGCGGCAGCACCCGACAGAGGACTGCCGTAGGTGAGCTGTCGCCTACTAATGTCTACAGGGAGGCCTGCTGTTTACAGGTGGGGGGCTGCGGTCTACAGGGGGGGCTGCTACTAATGTCTACAAGGGGGGCTGCGGTCTACAGGGGGGGCTGCTACTAATGTCTACAGGGGGCTTCTCCTAATGTCTGCAAGGGGCTACTACCTACTATTAAAGGCAATCTTACAGCAGAGTCAAGTGCACTAACTTGAATTTATAGGTAGATAGTGCAGGTGCCCCGGTTTCTACCGCTGCTCACCATCTGGTCATCGGTTTCGCCACCAATGCAAATTCCCTGTTCTGCCCCATGGAGAAGAGAGAAATCTTTGCTCATACTACAGCAGCCGCCTCCATTGCACACAAGGAACCCACATATCTGCACGGTAAGCAGCACCAGAAACCGGGTCACCCAGGTGTCAGATTCCCTTTAAAATAAAAAAGTACTCGTAATTGGTAGCAGCGAGTACTAGAATTAAAGTATCAGTACTCGCACTCCGTTAAAAAAAATGGTATCGGGACATCCCTACTTTCAGCTAAGGCTTCTTTCACACTGTAAAATGTTCCGGCTACTGCCCATCAGAAGCGGGTCCGTCAGATAGCGGGAGAAAAAAAATTGTGCCTGCGCCGACTTTTTCTCCCGCTATAACGAGTATAATAATGGATATTAGATGAATCCCAATCAAGTGAATTGGATCCTCTGTGCCCATTATTACACCCGTTAGGCTCCGTTACAATAACCGATGTTAATGACAGACAGTATAAAAAAATAAAAAAAAATAAAGCCATTCTGCCCCTCCTTGCAGCCCTGAACAGGATATAAAGCTGATATATTCTCTTTAATACAAACCTCAACATTGAAAGTGCAACACCAATAAGAAAAAGATGTAATACAAATTTTGGAAGCAGCAAGTGTCGCAAAAGAGCTGTAAATGAGCTAATTTTCAAGAACCTGTGACATGTGGAGAGGACTTCAATGGTATAAAAGCAAGATCGAAAACAAATTTTTTCAGCCACATGAAACCTCATGAATGAGATCTAGTAAGTACAGTATGACTGTGCAATGCCTCCTGTTTGTTGACATGCCAGTAATCACAAACTGTGAGGGAGTCTTGAACTGAGAGACCTTTGTTTATCACTCCGGCAGATCACTACTTGTCAAGGTCAAGATGTCTGCAGTATTTTAACAGTGTGTCCCAGTGGTTGGCAGACCAAATAAAAACTGGAACTGCACGGAGACAGATCATCAGATTA
Organism: Hyla sarda; assembly: GCF_029499605.1. NCBI lineage: Eukaryota > Metazoa > Chordata > Amphibia > Anura > Hylidae > Hyla > Hyla sarda. Next base: position 482,495,810 of record NC_079189.1, read on the forward strand.
GAAGAATGGTATGTAGAGATTACATACTGCAAGTGAAATTGGATGCCACAGACCAAGCATAGGGTATTGAACAGTGTCTATACAAACCATGAGAAGGCAACTGCATGACATCCGGCTACGGTGTTCCACTGACCTCCTGGCACTGCTCTCAAAGGCTATCATGGTGCCAAACTAGACAGCAATAAAGGCTACAATGGAATGCTATCCTCTCCCACATTTGTCTTGGATACAGTGACACCTAGAGTTAGGTGACAAGGTAGGCAACACCTTGAAGAGACACCAGTCATACTTTCGTGATATTTAGACAATTATTAACCTCTAAGGCAATGTTTATACGGGAACATGTCCGTACACAATGCATAGACGGCAATGCATTTCAGCGTGGAGGCCGCAGAAAAAAAATATAGACATGTCTATACTTTCTACGGACACTGAAATTTGAATTTCTGCTCCAGATATTTCCAGCACGGAAATTCTGCTCTATGAACAGCACAGCAGAATCCCATTGAAATCAATGGGATTCTGCTGCTGAATCCCACACAGAAATTCCATCCTGTGAACATGGATTTGGTTGTGGAACCAGTTTTACGGCTATTTCACTGAAGTGCTCCAAGAGCCATCTTTTCGACCTTACACTGGTGGGCTTTATGTTGCTTGAGCTACTGTTAGCAGCCTGCATACCCAGAATGTGCTACCATGGCTGCAGTGTCTCCAAACTTGTCACCCATTGAACACATCTGAGCTGTCATTGGGCAGCAAAGGAAGCTTCTAGCAATGAATCTTGTTGATCAGTATGCCCTAGTGCATTTAACATGGCAGTACATTCCTCAGACAACCATTATTAATCTCATTGACAGCATTCCAAAGCGTGTAAGCACATGCGTTGCTACAAAATCAATCATTTGCATTTCATTAACCTGTCCATTGATTTTGTGATATCCATAATTTCACATATCTCCTTAGTGTAGCACTTTCAATGTTGAAGTGTGTATATTATGACATTTGTTTGTCTTTATAAGTTTCATTCTTGCACACAAAAGACAACATAACACAAAATCATGAAAAACAACATTTAAATTGTGAAATTCAAAATCTTAAAAACAATCAAAGAAAATGAAGGCATTAATATGTAAATTTACAAATCATGCTCAAAATGTTTAAAGGTGTTATCTGAGAATAGAAAAACAGAGCTACTTCCTTCTAAAAACCCCATTTCTATCCTCAGATTGTGGGTGGTGTTACAACTTTGCTACATTCAATTCGAAACTGGACTGTGATACCACAGGACAAGGGTGGTGAATGCTTACTCAAAATGATCTCATCGAGTTAGCCAAGCTCCACCTAGTGGTGAATGCAGCAAACATGGACACGTTTCCTAACTAACCAGGGGATTTGCAATAAAAATATATGAACACATACAGCGGGAAGGGGGGCTCTTGTTAATAGAAAGGGTAGATATTTACTGTAAAGAGGACCTGTGGTTAGTAGTAAACAAAATTACATTTTTGTATATTTCATTGCTATGCTATTCCAGGAATGGGAAATATCCTATTTCATTGACCAAAATTGTTAGGTGGGCAGGAACTCATTTTAAAAAGAGGTGTCAGCGCTAGCACTGCGCAGACATTGCCGTCCCAATAGACGGCAATGTCTACGGACCATATTCCGCGAGAACATTAAGCAAATTCTATGTTCTAAAAGAACCTTTGGTTGAAAATTCTGCAGAGTAAATGGGTGAAGAAAAAATAAAAAATAAAAAATTCACTTGCATTTTACCGTCAGGCAGCAAAATGTCCGACTGAAATTCCGTGCAGATTTTCCATAGCTGATTTTGCTACTTATTGACTTCAACTGGTAGCAAAATCAGCTGTGAAAAACCTGCAGCACTATGGGGGAGATTTATCTAAACCTGTGCAAAGGAAAAGTTGCTGAGTTGCCCATAGCAACCAATCAGATTGCCGCTTTCACTTTGCAGAGGCCTTGTTAAAAAATGAAAGAAGCGATCTGATTGGTTGCTATGGGCAACTAGGGAACTTTTCCTCTGGACAGGTTTTGATAAATCTCCCCCTATATGCACATGTGAATTTATCCTTATTCAGCCTCAGAGGGTGTGATTCAGACCTAGCATTTGCAACCCTATTTGGGAAAAAATAAATAAAGTTACCGCCCACCTGACAACTCAAGAAAAAGTGCCGTCAACCAAATAAAAATAACAAAAATCATTGTATCTCAGGAATAAAGGGACATAGCAACATATATTAATGTGCATCCACAGAATCCTATCAACCAGGACAACCCACCCGTCTCTTAAGCAAAGAATTAGCAGGGAGTTAAATAAAATGACAACTTTTCCTGAATTGTTCTCCCCACAAAATGATATATTCCTCTGCTTAGCTCCTAGAGCCCAACAGCATGATGCTGGCAGATCAGATTGCATGTTTAATTTGACAGAATCCCTTTTAAAGGCAATCTGGCTAAACATTTATGTGATCTCAATGGAGAAAAGAGGAATGGCAGCTTGTATATCTGATAACAGAAGGGTCGGGCACTTAAACCTCTATCGTACCTGATGCTTTTTTCCCCTGACATGACAAAGTCAGGAGGCCCCCAAACATTTCAGACAGTCACTGTCCTCTAATCTGAACTATTCCTTTTCATTCAGAGCAGACCCCCAAAGAATCAATCTTGTTCCATAGCCCACTTGCGATACTCAGATGCCCTCCAATCTCAAAAGAAGCCACACAATGCTTCCCTGAGAAAACTTGCTAAGTAAGAGGGGCATCCAAAGCAGAGATTGCTTTTAATCAGCTAGTACTTTACAGTCTATGTACATACCTCAATGCTCCAACACTGTAGATCTGCCATCAACACTACGGCTTGTTTCACACTACAAAATTACTCTGTTTTAAAGATCCGTACGAAGTTTTGTGACTGGCGATAGTAACGGGAGAAATAGTGCATGCACCATTTCTCCCATTACAATCTTCGGTCACAAAATAACGGCCGTTATTAATAACGGGCTATAACGGGTTAAAAGGGCAATTAGAAAAATCCCATAGACTATAATGGGATTTTCTAATGGCTGTATAGGATTTTGTAACTGCCATTTTACAGCAGATTTTCAGATGGAACTTCGTACGGATCTTAAAAACGGAGTAATTTTGTAGTGTGAAAGGGGCCTAAGACAATGAACATAAAATAAGAGCACTACTACTCTCAGGAACTGAAACTTTCAGTTGTCAGTAGGTCACTTGCAGTACACCAATACTTGAAGGGGTACTCCGCTGCTCAGTGTTTGGAACAAACTGTTCTGAACACTGGAGTCAGCGCTGGGAGCTTGTGACGTCATAGCTCCGCCCCTCATGATGTCATAGTCCAGCCCCCTCAATGCAAGTATATGGGAGGGGGCGTGGCGGCAGTCACACCCCCTCCCATAGACTTGCATTGAGGGGGCGGGGCTATGACATCGCTAGCTCCAGGTGCTGGCTCCAGCGTTTGGAACAGTTTGTTCTAAAAACTCTGAGCAGCGGAGTACCCCTTTAACAGTAGAAACTGCACTGTGGAGAACATTTCAAGTTATGTTATGAGCAATGGAAAAAAAAATAAGGCAGAATGACAACATAAAAAGTACAAAATCAAAACTGGCCCCCAAAAAACTGAGGTGCATTTAATAGGCAATGTCATCACACGCTTTTCACTACATTTTTTCTGGCATTAAGAAGTTTCAAGATGCACAAGAAAAAAAATAAAATAAAAAAAAAAAGTACTAATATACAGCCTTAACATACAAACAATGGGAGAGATTTATCAAAAACTGTGCAGAGGAAAAGTTGCTGAGTTGCCTATAACAACCAATCAGATCGCTTCTTTATTTTTTAATAACGCCTCTGCAAAACGAAAGAAGCGATCTGATTGGTTGCTATGGGAAACTCAGCAACTTTTCCTCTGCACAGTTTTTGATAAATCTCCCCCTATGTTTCAATTAAAAGGTTTCTAGATCATGGGAATTGTCAATCTCAATGGCATCCTCTGTTTCTGCTTTCATTTCATTGTTTTCGTCATCCAAGGATGCTAAAGCTTCATTTGTGTCACTGGCAAAGGTTTCTCTTGATGTGTCATCATGTTCTTGAAAGTTCAGACCTTTGATGGCTTCTTTCATCTTCTTCCCAACGATGTGACGTCTTCTCTTTTTTGCAGCCTTTTTACTCTCATATTCCTTCTGGTTTTCCATATAAAATATTTCCTTAAAAATATAAAAATATCATGTGTCAGATGTCAGTAAGTGGGAACATTTTGACTGTTTATATCCAGAGTAGGGATCGGCCGATAATCGCGATTTTGGACATTATCGGTAATTACCTTGCCGATAATTCCCCACACCGCTCACCCCCCCCCCCCCACCGCCGCTGCTGCCACCCCCCCCCCCCCCCCATTGCCTCCCCCCATCCCAGGTGTCTGCGATCATTCTGGCTCACGCGCCGTTGCTGTGCGCTGCGTAATTACAAGTGACGTCGCCAAAGCAACGTCACCGTCTGTACGCACAGTGACAGCGCAGGATGCCGACAAAGCCAGAAGGATCGCGGACCCCCGGGAAGAGGTAATTATAACACCGGGGATGGGGGGAGGCGATGGGGCAGCGGCGACGGTATGTGGGCAGAGGATGGGGGGGAAGCGATGGGGCAGCGGTGGCGGCATGTGGGCAGAGGATGGGGGGGGAGGCGATGGGGCGGCGGCGTGTGGGCAGAGGATGGGGGGGGGGAGGCGAAGGGGCGGCGGCAGCGGTATGTGGGCAGAGGATGGGCGGGGGGGAGGCGATGGGGCAACTGTGGTGGTTAGACAGGCAGGGGGAGAGAAGCGGGCAGCGGCGGCGGTCTCTGGCACCGCAAAAGCCGCTGTAGTTCATTGATTTAAAGCGCCCGCTTTAAATCATCATTGATCTGCAACGGCTTCTGCCCCGCTGGGGGGGGGGGGGGGGGGGGCGGTTTGAATAGCTGATAACTTATACAGGAATATCGGTTTAAGTTATCGGCTATCGGCCCGAAAGGTGACAGATTATCGGTATCTGCCCTAAAACAACGATATCGGTCGATCCCTAATCCAGAGGCTAAAAACTCAAGACTAAAACTGACAATACACCTTAGAGCTCATTCACATTAACGTCTGTCCCTGTTAATTCATGACCGTTCTCAAATCCGTTCAAGCCTTTTGCAAACGGCTGTAAATAGATCCCATTGAAATCAATGGAATTTTTTTTTTTTTTTACTGTCCTGTCACCCATTTGGTTCCTATTCCGTTATTTTTAGTGGAAAAAAAATATTGCATGCAGTATTTTTTTCTCCATCAAAAATAACGGATTAGAAACGGATATATGAAATTTAACATTGAAGTCTATGGCAAACAGATAAGCCATTAATGTCCTTTTGCATCCGTTTTTGATCTGTTATTACTTCTGAGCATGCTCAGAAGTGGCGTGAGCCACCAATAAAGGATACAAACTGATTAAAAACTGATTCAACAGGATGCCACTTAATGGCATCCCTTTGTTAGTACGGGCCATTTAGCAGCATTGACGGGAGAAAACTGCTATGTGAACCTAGCCTTAGAAAAATATTTGTTTTGATTGGGAAGGAAAGCCACTATCTACATGAGGGCTGTTTTTTTATGGTACTAATCGTACCTTCAGAAGGCCTCCGGCTGCCGTGATAACCAATCGGCAGCCAACAATTGCTTTTTAAAGGACTGCCAACTAGAGGCCTAAGGTCCCTTTAACACTGCCATTTCTCCCCATCGAGAACGGCAGTTGAAGTCTTTTTTTTACTTTAACAGCCGTTCTCGTGACGGGGAGCAACGGGTACCGGTGGCTCCCATTTACTATTATGGGGGTCGCTGGGCACATTTTTTTTTATACAGGAATAGCGGGAGAAAAAGACGGCACAAGCAGTAAATATTCTCTCGCTATTTCCCTGAGCTTCCCAATGGCCGTCTCACTGCCATGTGCTAACGACCATGTGACAGAAGCCTTAGAACAGGTACATGGCTATAAACAAAGTCAACTATGAAAATTAGGGAAGAACGGTTGCTTTGTAAATATGTTTACAGACTGTTGAAGAGGGAACAGGAAGTATCAAGTGTTAGATTCATCCCCATAAAGCCAGAGCTGCACTAGCTGTCCTACATACCTTCACTTGGGCAGACGTTATACTAGGTGTGTTTTTCAGGAGATTTATATAAACACCCCCAGGGGTTCTCCTCCTTGTTCCATTCTGCAAGGGGACAAAAATATATGTACATCACTTAAAACCCTGATACAGAGCTCCAAAAGCAATGCTTAGACACATACAAAGATTGCGTTTAGTCACAAGTCACTAGTCAAACTACACAGTGGATACTGTGCAAAATTTTGGGCACCTGTATATAACAACATGGCTAAACAGGAGAGGGTGCAAAGGAGGGTGACAAAGGTAACTATGGGAATGGGTGGACTACAGTCCCAAGACAGGTTATCAAACTTATTTAGATGTCTTAGGGATGATGTAATTACAAGGTACTAACAGACAGTACAGAGATCTTTGTATAGATCTTTTTGGTAACCAGGCTGGTAACCACAACAGGGGGGCATCTTCTACAGCTAGAAGAAATTAGGTTTAACCCTCACAGATGGGGATTCTTTACTGTAAGAGCAGTGAGACTATGAAACTAACTGCCACATGATGTTGTGATGGTAAATCTGTTGAAAAAGTTCAAAAGGGGCTTTGATGTCCTTCTTGAAAAATCTAATCCTGCAAAATATGGCTACAAGATTTCTGAAGCCATATGTCCATGGATTTGGCAGGTTGCCAGCTTTGGAGTTGGAAAGCATTTTGTTGCCTATAAGTTATGGAAGTATATGCAATGCACATAAGACATTGGACTAGAGATGTGCCTAGGAATATGAAGATAAATTATAATTCTTACCACCACAAAAAGTCCACCATTTTGTTCCACTTCTGCTGTTTCCATAAGGAGTTCTATGGCCTTCTTTGTGCCAATTGTTTTTACAATTCGTTCAATCAAATCTTTCTTGGGCTCCTGAAGTCTATACAGGAACGGGGGAGAAAATATTTTATTAATACATGTCCGTTCACAAAAAGGGACTATTCATACGCAATCAGAAAAAAAAAATGTACTTTTACAGATTTGTACAGAGATCGATCGTCCTTAAATAGGTCTAAATAAAGATACCACATCAGTAAAAGGAAGCATTTAACTCCTTAAGGACCAGGGCTGTAGAGTCGGGAGTCGAGGAGTCGGAGTCTGACGAAGTTTTGGGTACCTGGAGTCGGCAAACAATGCACCGACTCCAACTCCTACTAAATTTAGATTGGAATAAAAAAATAAATAAAAAGCAGATTTACATGTCCCAATTCACAAAAAGTTATAATTAATGACTTCTCTACTGTAAGAATAAATACCAATGCATGCAGTGCCTCACGTAACCACAAAAGGAACACGTTAAGTGACCGTGAAGAAGCATGCTTTTCATGTGCTTTACTATATGGCACACAATGCACAATTAGGAGCGGCAATACTTATACTTTCCATAGTGTTGTGTACTGCTGTTACAGGCAACCCATTGGTAACCGAGCCTCTCACTGATAAGGGATTAAGTAAATATGCTTTTTGCAGGACTAGAGACACTTGTATAGGTGAAGGGAATGGAGGGTCAATAGTTAAAGACTGAAGCTGTAAACCATTGGAAAAACTGCTGCCATGCAGCTAAAGCTATAAAAACTTGTAAACGCGATTGTTAGCTTAAAGGGGTACTCCGCACCTAGACATCTTATCCCCTATCCAAAGGATAGGGGATAAGATGTCAGATCGCCAGGGTCCCGCTGCTGGGGATCCCCGGGATTGCTGCTGCGGCACCACGCGGAGGGGCGGAGCTATGACATTACGCTGCTCTGTCCACTGTATCGCTCTGTATCCGTCCCCCGAACTCACTCTGTGTAGTAATGAAAGCGCGGTGCCGCAGCGGCGATCCCGGGGATAAGATGTCTAGGGGCGGAGTACCCCTTTAAACATGACTATGGGATTTTACTAGGGAAATCATGTTTTATAATAAATGCCCCTTTCTTGATCCTCCCACTGCCCTATCTTCAGCGGCAGATCAGCACACAAACTGTTCAATACAGTAGACTGTTGGCTTCCCAGCCAGTAGTCCTGTGGTAATGACAGGTATGTTACCTTTCTTTCCTTCAAGGAATGTATAAAATACATTCGCATATTAATACAGAGGAGTCGGAAGTACAGAAAACTCCGGAGTCGGAACATTTATCTACCGACTCCACAGCCCTGTTAAGGACACAGGGCGTACCTGTACGCCCTGCACCCGCTCCCTTTCTAAAACACGGGGTCACAGTCATTGAGGGTCGGGCCCGGGTTCTAACAACAGCCGGGACCCGTGGCTAATAGCGGGTGTCACGGATCTGGGTGATGTGCACTATTAACCCTTTAGACGTGGCGATCAAAGTCGATCGCCATGTCTAAAGTTACAAAAATGCATTTGAAATTTGAAAAGTTATAGGGGTCAGAAGATGACAATTTTAAACGTATTAATTTTCGTGCATGTAGTTATGATTTTTATATTAGTTGAGTATCATTTTAATCGTATGTACCGACAGAATAAAGAGAAGGTGTAATTTTTACCGAAAAGTGCACTGCGTATAAAGTTATAAAATGGCATTTTTTTCCCCCCAATTTCACCCCACAAAATTTACTGCGAACCCAGAAAAAAATTTGTGGGGTGAAATTGAAAAGAAAAAAAATTGCCATTTTACAACTTTCTACGCAGTGCACTTTTCAGTAAAAATGACACCACCTCTTAATTCTGTAGGTCCATACGATTAAAATGATAATCAAATATAAAAAATCATAACTACATGCACGAAAATTAATACGTTTAAAATGGTCATCTTCTGATCCCTTTAAGTTTTTTTTTCTGGGTACGGGGCGGTATGAGGGCTCATTTTTTGCGCGGTGATCCGTTTGCAAAGTTTATGATTTCATTACAAAGTACAACTGGTGGCACAAAAAATTAGCCCTTATATGAGTCCGTAGGTGCAAAATTTAAAGGCTTGTTTTTAGAAGGTGATTAGGAAAAAACGAAAGTGCAAAAACAGAAAAACCTGTGGTCCTTAAGGGGTTAAAGTGCACTTCCGGGCACGGGCAGAGCACAAAGTATTATATACGGATTCTTCTTTAACTAATAGGATTCCTGCACATCCAATGTGATACCAGTCAGGGAACATATAACTGGAGGTATTACTGACAACTGTTCACATTTACACTGCAGGACCTCCGTGTGCTGTGTAGTTTCCCTATGAACAAGAGTCATATCTATAGCTCACATTTCACACCTTAAAATGTTAATACATTCTTTTTCCTCAGGACAAGCTCAAAGTTTTATTTGTGTTTGAATTAAGAAAGTCATATTAAATCAAGTTGGGCTATGTTCACACTTAGGCTAGGTTCCATTTTATTAGCAATTGTACAGTATGAAGTTCTATTCTTGCCATAAAAAAGTAAACACTATCGCATCACAGAGGCTTTAATCCCTAGAGGACACGCAATGCTTATGTACGGCGCTGGGCCCTAGTACTTGGCAGACAGCAAGGTACATGTACGTTGGGGGGTCCCAAAATCACTGTCTCCCCCGGGGAGCAGATGCTAATGTCCACCATTAACCCTTCAGATTCAGGGACCAGTTCAGTTTTTAAAGGAGTTCTCCAACTGAAATCTTTTATCCCCTGCTGTGCCCGGGCTGTAAAACTATAAATAATAAACTTTCACTTACCTGCCTACGATCCCCCGATATCGCCGCCCGTGCTCCGGTCCCTGTCAGCTTCCTCTTCCTGCGGGTCGGTGACTTTACTCTGCGCTAAGCCTATCAGCGGCCGCGATGGGACATTGCTGCGGCCGCTGATAGGCTGAGCGCAGGGTGAACCCGCAGGAAGTGGAAGAGACCGGGACTGGAGAGCGGGACGGCGATATCGGAACAACGGGGGAACGTAGGCAGGTAAGTGAAAGTTTATTATTATGTATAGTTTTACAGCCCAGGCACAGCAGGGGTTAAAAGTTTTAGCTTAGAGAACTCCTTTAAGTGAATTGAGGGGCTTTATGTTAGAAATCCTCCATATTTGACCCCATTATAAAAACTGCACCCCTCAAAGTATTCAAAATGACATTCAGAAAGTTTGCTAACTCTTTAGGCGTTTCACAGGAATAGCAGAAAAATGAAGAACATTTTAAATCTTCATTTTTAACACTAACTTGTTCTTTTAGACCCATTTTTACAAGGGATAAAAAGCCCCCCCAAAATGTGTAACCCAATTTCTCTCGAGTAAGGAAATACCTCATATGTGTATGTAAAGTGCTTTGCGAAATCCACTGCGAAATGGTGTTACAAATTTTTTTTTTTTTTGGGGGGGAGGGGGGGTCCTATTACCCCTTGAGAAAATTAAAGAATGGGGGGGGGGGGTAACACCAGCATTTTTGTGATTTTTTTTTTTCTCATTTTCGCTGACAGACCATGCATGCTGAGAGTTTTAGTTTTGCAACAGCTGGAGTACACTGGTTGCAAAACACTGAGTTAGGCAACATCCCTAACCCAGTGTTTTGCAACCAGTGTGCCTTCAGCTGTTGTAAAACTAAAACTCTCAGCATGCACTGACAGCCGAAGGGCCTTCTGGGAGTTGTAGTTATGCAACAGCTGGAGGCACACTTTTTGCAGGAAAAAAAAAAGTGCCTCTAGCTGTTGCATAACCAACTCAGCATGCACAGACAGCCAAAGGGCATGCTGGGAGGTGTTGCTAAGCAACAGCAAGAGGCAAACAGCACTCAACTCCTGCTGTATCCATCCGCCACCACTGCTGCTGCCAGGGACCCTCGCCGCTGCCTCCAGGGACCACCGCCGCTGACAGGTAAGGGACCCCTACTACACAGGAAAAGAGAAAAATACGCAATATAATGCACGCCCACAGTAACTATAATCCAAACAATATCTTTATTACATATAAATATTACAGAGCACAGACAATACAATTAAAACCAATTAAAAAAGGCCCAAATGGCCACTGCACAAACGAGAGGGGGGGGGGGACCCCCTAACAAAAAGAGGGGGAGAAACCCCACCCAGGGCACCTGCCTCCACAAATAAACAGGTTATCAACCTGTTTATTTGTGGAGGCAGGTGCCCTGGGTGGGGTTTCTCCCCCTCGTTTGTGCAGTGGCCATTTGGGCCTTTTTTAATTGGTTTTAATTGTATTGTCTGTGCTCTGTGATATTTATATGTAATAAAGATATTTTTTGGATTATAGTTACTGTGGGCGTGCATTATATTGCGTATTTCTTTCTCTTTTCCTGTGTAGTAATTGTTGTTTGGTACACTTAATAGCACCCCTTTCTATATGATGCTGAGCCTGCCTGTCTTATATACATAGGTAAAGGACCCCTGACTGCTCCAATCTCCACCCAAGCAGGCTATGATTGGTCAGTCGTCCGGGGGGTGGGGTGTCTCAGGACCCCCCCAGGCGTTGGCACAGGATGCCTGATGAATGATTTCAGCAGGCATCCCATTCCATTCACCGCCCGGCGGTAAACGGAAACGTTCACGGTGTACAGGTACGCCCTAGGTCCTTAAGTCCCAGGACGCCTTGTGTCCTGGACGGGTTAATGTAACATAACGCGATAAAATCGATTAATTTTGATAATGGAATTAGTTGTCGACATATCCGTTATCGAATAATCACCCGATTCGTTGTCCGCGGTGGCAGTGAATGAATGAAGCCGACATGTCCCGCATGTAGGCTTCATTCATCGCCGCCACCCAACATGTCCCTGCTGCTACGCCGTGACATGTCTATTCTTTACTGTTCATCTCTGTACCCGACGGAGATGAGCAGCAGAGAAGACATGTCCCGGCACTGCGCTAATTGCGTTAGGAGTAGAGCAGCAGCAGGGACATGTCGTGCGGTGGCGGTGAATGGAAGTATCGCGCCAATACTAGCAGTTTGCATGGCATCGGGGACTCGTTCAGTGTCGCGATCCCAAATCCGATATCTGCTTCTCCCATCCGCATCCCATCCCACGGAGGAGCATGTGACACACACGTCACTCCACCTCCTCGCCCAGCGTAACCATAAGGAGGAAGCAGAGTGACGTGTATGTCACATGCTCCTCCATAGGACGACATGATGCGGACGGGAGAACGGGGCAGAGGACAGCCGCAGGCGAGTGCTGTCTACAAGGTTGGAGGCTGCCGTCTACTGGAGGGGCTGCTACACATGTGTGGGTATCTGCAGAGCATTGCACCCTAGTGTCATCTACAGACACTAGGATGCAAGTACCTGCTTTAAAGCAATGATCTCCACCGGTGTAGGGGGGGGGGAAGCAGTATTTATAGCCAATAACTTATACTGCAATATCTGTATAAGTTGTCGGCTATCGGCCTTAACCTCCACAGATTATCGTATCGACCCAAAAAAAAAAAAAAAAAAAAAAAACATTGATCGATCCCTAATAAATATGTGTGATTTTAACGGAAACCAGGGATCACATTAGATATTGACCAGACCAAGTTATACGAATATTTATCTGATGTATACAGAGCGATTTCCCTGATTTTACTGCCGTGTTCAGATTGATGACATAAAACTGACCTGTATGCAATTTCATCTGCAACTTTATCTTCTGGATCAGCCTCGGTTATTTCATATCTTCCTTTGTAGTCCATTTCTGCCCTTTCCCCTAATCTTTCCTTCACAGGTCGCTTCCTCTTTAAGTGGCCATTTTCTTCCTTTGATACATGTGCCTTATCTTCATTCATATACTCTTCCAGTTCTTTGTCTAAGTTGAGTTTTTCCTCATCCTCTGCCTGTGACATGAGTTTTTTGGCAATAACATAATTGTAAGTCTCTGACTGCCTACTCATATCTATGAGGCCATCCATGTCCATGATCCCAAGCTCATTTGCTACAGCCTCCTGTGTTTGTTCTTGAAGCACTGCTCCCCAGATGTTGTTCTTTCGTGGCTTCTCCTGACCAGCAGGCACAAACTGGGTTGGTCTGGAAACATTAGGTGGAGGGTTGAACGTCTTCTGGCGTTTATGCTTCCATGGCGAACCGTCCTCTTCATCAGAGTCACTTGCGCTACCGTCACTAGAGTCAACATTTTTGATACTCCTATATGGGACACTGGTTGGAAGTGATGTGTTACTCCGGTAGCCTTTGTCATCGATGCCAACGCTAAGTTTCTGTGAAAATAGAAGAACCGTGAAATTATAAACTCAAATACTATAAAAACGCTGTTACTGTATTAGAATTACTAAGCACTAGGGTGCCCGCCTTTCTTGCCAAAAAATAACGGCCATGCTCATTTGCATAATTCATTATATATGCGTGACATCACAGGATACACATATGCAGGGGAAATTTTGTCCTATTCTGACCCCTATAACTTTTTATTTCTCCTTATTCGGGCCTGTATGAGGGCTCATTTTTTGCGCCTCGGTTTGTAGTTTTTAACAGTACCATTTTTGTTTTGATGTGACTTTTTTAAATCTTTTTATTTATTTATTTTTATTTTTTTTAAACTAAGTTCAAGAATTGCAGTTAGTTAGGCTGCGTTAACACGGCCGTCTAGACCCGTCCCTTTCTTCTCCCATCAAAAATAAAAACAGACTTTAAAAAAAAAAAAAAAACACATTAACGGACGCAAACCTGATCCGTTATTGTTCAGTTAATAAAAAATAAAACTAACATTTCTGTCCTGAGCATGCCCAGAAGTAAAAACAGAAAAAAAAAAATTGGAAAAAACACAGAAATTTTTTTGGGGGAAAAAACAGGATGCTAACAGATGACAGTAAAGGCTCATCCGTTTTCCATGGACTTCAACGTTAAATTTACTATATCTGTTTTTTACTCTTATTTTGACGAGAGAAAAAAAAATACTGCATGCGCCGTCTTTTCTCTCCCCCCCCCCCCCCCAAAAAAAAAATTTTTTTTTTTTAAATGGAAATGAGCGCAGATGGGTGCAAACGGATGTGAAAGAATTGTAAAAAAAAAAAATCCCATTGACATCAATGGGATTATTTTACAACTGTTTGTGATCCGTTTACAACAACGGAACCTAAACAGGGAAGAGAAAAGAAAAAGGGGGAAAGGCCGTGTGAACGCACCCTTAACTACAACTCCCAGCATGCCCTGATAAAGCCTGTGGCTCAGCACCTGCCCCAAATGAAAACTACAACTCCCAGCATGTTGGACTATACAGCAGTATATAGTATAGGTCAGTGTTTCCCAACCAGAGGTGCCTTCAGCTGTTGCAAAACTACAACTCCCAGCATGCCCGGACAGCCAACTGCTGTCCAGGCATGCAGGGTGTTGTAGTTTTGCAACAGCTGAAGGCACCTCTGGTTGGGAAATACTGGTATAGGTTATGGTGCAACATTCTGGGAGTTTGGGGCATTGGTTGGATAAATATTGGCCATTGCATTTATATTAAAAATACCAGCCAAGGTGGCAACTCCCCTAAGCCCCCCGGCACATGGAGGAGAGCACCCCGCTAAGCCCCCCGGCACATGGAGGAGAGCACCCCGCTAAGCCCCCCGGCACATGGAGGAGAGCACCCCGCTAAGCCCCCGGCACATGGAGGAGAGCACCCCGCTAAGCCCCCCGGCACATGGAGGAGAGCACCCCGCTAAGCCCCCCGGCACATGGAGGAGAGCACCCCGCTAAGCCCCCCGGGCACATGGAGGAGAGCACCCCGCTAAGCCCCCCGGGCACATGGAGGAGAGCACCCCGCTAAGCCCCCCCGGCACATGGAGGAGAGCACCCCGCTAAGCCCCCCCGGCACATGGAGGAGAGCACCCCGCTAAGCCCCCCCGGCACATGGAGGAGAGCACCCCGCTAAGCCCCCCCGGCACATGGAGGAGAGCACCCCGCTAAGCCCCCCCGGCACATGGAGGAGAGCACCCCGCTAAGCCCCCCCGGCACATGGAGGAGAGCACCCCGCTAAGCCCCCCCGGCACATGGAGGAGAGCACCCCGCTAAGCCCCCCCGGCACATGGAGGAGAGCACCCCGCTAAGCCCCCCCGGCACATGGAGGAGAGCACCCCGCTAAGCCCCCCCGGCACATGGAGGAGAGCACCCCGCTAAGCCCCCCCGGCACATGGAGGAGAGCACCCCGCTAAGCCCCCCCGGCACATGGAGGAGAGCACCCCGCTAAGCCCCCCCGGCACATGGAGGAGAGCACCCCGCTAAGCCCCCCCGGCACATGGAGGAGAGCACCCCGCTAAGCCCCCCCGGCACATGGAGGAGAGCACCCCGCTAAGCCCCCCCGGCACATGGAGGAGAGCACCCCGCTAAGCCCCCCCGGCACATGGAGGAGAGCACCCCGCTAAGCCCCCCCGGCACATGGAGGAGAGCACCCCGCTAAGCCCCCCCGGCACATGGAGGAGAGCACCCCGCTAAGCCCCCCCGGCACATGGAGGAGAGCACCCCGCTAAGCCCCCCCGGCACATGGAGGAGAGCACCCCGCTAAGCCCCCCCGGCACATGGAGGAGAGCACCCCGCTAAGCCCCCCGGCACATGGAGGAGAGCACCCCGCTAAGCCCCCCGGCACATGGAGGAGAGCACCCCGCTAAGCCCCCCCGGCACATGGAGGAGAGCACCCCGCTAAGCCCCCCCGGCACATGGAGGAGAGCACCCCGCTAAGCCCCCCCGGCACATGGAGGAGAGCACCCCGCTAAGCCCCCCCGGCACATGGAGGAGAGCACCCCGCTAAGCCCCCCCGGCACATGGAGGAGAGCACCCCGCTAAGCCCCCCCGGCACATGGAGGAGAGCACCCCGCTAAGCCCCCCCGGCACATGGAGGAGAGCACCCCGCTAAGCCCCCCCGGCACATGGAGGAGAGCACCCCGCTAAGCCCCCCCGGCACATGGAGGAGAGCACCCCGCTAAGCCCCCCCGGCACATGGAGGAGAGCACCCCGCTAAGCCCCCCCGGCACATGGAGGAGAGCACCCCGCTAAGCCCCCCGGCACATGGAGGAGAGCACCCCGCTAAGCCCCCCCGGCACATGGAGGAGAGCACCCCGCTAAGCCCCCCCGGCACATGGAGGAGAGCACCCCGCTAAGCCCCCCGGCACATGGAGGAGAGCACCCCGCTAAGCCCCCCGGCACATGGAGGAGAGCACCCCGCTAAGCCCCCCGGCACATGGAGGAGAGCACCCCGCTAAGCCCCCCGGCACATGGAGGAGAGCACCCCGCTAAGCCCCCCGGCACATGGAGGAGAGCACCCCGCTAAGCCCCCCGGCACATGGAGGAGAGCACCCCGCTAAGCCCCCCGGCACATGGAGGAGAGCACCCCGCTAAGCCCCCCGGCACATGGAGGAGAGCACCCCGCTAAGCCCCCCGGCACATGGAGGAGAGCACCCCGCTAAGCCCCCTGGCATATGGAAAGCAGTTCTTCAAGGACACAAACTGACATAACAGAGGCAGCGCCTAATACCATAAAATCTAAACCTAGAAATGCTCAATGTGAGAGAATATTTTGGGTGCAGCTGTAGGACCACAAGTCTCATCATGCACTGCACAGCAACCAATCACATCACTCCTTCCATTACATCGGAGAAGGACAACATGGAAGACGCTGATTGGTTGTTATGGGCAACGGCTGCACAATATAGGCGCGTGACATATGTAAACTCTATGTAACCCCACATCTATATGAAGGGGCAGTATGGAGCTGATGCACTACAAATCCCAGCACACAGCGATACAATAGCTCAATACAACGCCATGGCTGATGATAGAGATGCAATACCTCATGGAGGCGTCTATCCCCGATAGTTACCTGCAGAGGAGCCTTGTCTGCCGGCCTGGACACCGTCATGTCGGTGTCGGAGTCACTGAGCTCCCCGTCTTCCAATGCTTCATCCTCCATCATTCCCCGGGTGCTTTCCAGCGCCATGACACCAGGATGAGGCGGAATCACGTCAACCTGCAAGAAGGCGGCAACCGGGGGCTGAGAGCGCGCGTTACTTCCGGCTGAGCGGAAGGCGGGAACAGGGGAACCCGAGCTGTCATGTCTGCTCCGAGGGGAGGGGGTGCACACCGTGCTGTATAAGGGTGCGTTCACGCAGCCGCTTGTCCCTGTTCCGTTAAAAAAAAACGTATTATCTGGGCCCCACAGCACTTCTATATAATATGCCCCTGCAGCGCTATGTGTGAATAGTATTCTATCAGCAGCATCGTGCCGGCGGCTGGTGGGATGATCTGCAAGTAAAATGCTTTTCACAGATAGCGCTGCGGGAACTGAAGCGGGATAAAAAACGGGGACAGGCGGCCGTGTGAACAAGCCCTAATATGTATATACTATATACATGACAGGATGTATGGGAGCTGGGGGGGTATATACTGTGCTGTATGACACCTATACTATATACATGACAGGATGTATGGGAGCTGGGGGGGGTATATACTGTGCTGTATGACACCTATACTATATACATGACAGGATGTATGGGCGCTGTCATGTCTACTCTGCGGGGTATATACTGTGCTGTATAATATATATACTATATACATGACAGAATGTATGGGAGCTGGGGGGGGGGGTAATATACTGTGCTGTATGACACCTATACTATATACATGACAGGATGTATGGGAGCTGGGGGGGTATATACTGTGCTGTATGACACCTATACTATATACATGACAGGATGTATGGGCGCTGTCATGTCTACTCTGGGGGTATATACTGTGCTGTATAATATATATACTATATACATGACAGGATGTATGGGAGCTGGGGGGGTATATACTGTGCTGTATGACACCTATACTATATACATGACAGGATGTATGGGCGCTGTCATGTCTACTCTGGGGGGTATATACTGTGCTGTATAATATATATACTATATACATGACAGAATGTATGGGAGCTGGGGGGGGGTAATATACTGTGCTGTATGACACCTATACTATATACATGACAGGATGTATGGGAGCTGGGGGGGTATATACTGTGCTGTATGACACCTATACTATATACATGACAGGATGTATGGGCGCTGTCATG